>NW_025113140.1:3826329-5326329 GCF_010416935.1 Polistes fuscatus
AAATATCTTCAATTGTCTACAAATATATATAAATATTTTATTTTTATACGTAATGTAATTTTGTTTCCAACCTGCATATATATCTTTCACTATTAATTATATATTTTTCGAATTTATTTTTGTATAATCTTCTTATTTAATTGTCTTAAATCGTTTGATTTTTGTTCGAATCATTTGAAAGATAACTAACGAGAATCAACAAAATTGAACGTGTTATCGAATTCTGAACGAGTCAACGACTTTGTCCAGAATTATTGCATCGGTGGTTTCGATTTCATGAAGACGTATTCGTTCACCCTCGCCCACGTGTGCTCCTTGGAGAAACGCGCCCCGACAATACCTACGTTAAATCGCGCATGTATTCATTGTCCGCAGTGGTGATTTCTCATTGTAGGTGGAGGAGGAACGGCACGAGTTATTGACTCGTTTAATCCTGGGTTACGCCCCGACCTATCTTAACTTTGAGTTACTATCCCGACACAAGTCAAGTGAGAAAGAGAGAAAGAAAGAATGAGAGAAAGAGACAGAGAAAGAAAAACTTCGACCCACGATGTCTCTTCGCATATGTGTATATATGTATATGTACATATTATATTTAAAATATTAAAATTTCGTTTTCTAAATTCTATATAAACATTATAATGATCGTTTATTTCGTTGATAAAGTTTTATATTTAACATGTATACATATACACATACACATAGATACCTGAAATATTAAAATTCCGTTTTCTAAATTCTACATAAAAATTATAATGATCGTTTATTTCGTTGATAAAGTTTTATATTTAACATGTATACACATACACATACACATAGATACCTGAAATATTAAAATTCCGTTTTCTAAATTCTATATAAACATTATAATGATCGTTTATTTCGTTGATAAAGTTTTATATTTAACATGTATACACATACACATACACATAGATACCTGAAATATTAAAATTCCGTTTTCTAAATTCTATATAAACATTATAATGATTGTTTATTTCGTTGATAAAGTTTTATATTTAACATATATACACATACACATACATATAGATACCTGAAATATTAAAATTATATTATTTGATGATATCATTTAGAAAACTATCTCTACATTTATTCTGATAACATTGATCTATTATTGTTGTTATTAAAATGTTCTTTTTTTCGATAGTTTGAAGAAGTAACGTAACAAAAAGTGTGTTTGTATATGATTATAATTTATGACGAAATACATTTATATATTATCATATTATAATTAGAGTATCGTTAAATAAATGGATATAAAGTATTGTATCTAATGTAAATGAGAAGATAAATAATGTAGAAAAATGTATAATATCTATAACAGAAACACGTTTCATCGGAAGCTGAGAAGAATGACGACTGAGAAGGTAAGGCAGTGATTAGAGTTTAAATTTATCAAAAGAGAACGGTTTTTTGGTCATTTAATGTTTTGTGTATACACAAAGGTGTATACGAACGTCATTTTTCAGCCGGTATCTATATATTCTATATGTTGTCTTTTTTATTCTTCTATTAAGAATCTCATCGTCAAACTTTTGTAAACACATTGAATCATAAATTCGTGTTCGTTAAAAAAAGCCACTAAATACTCGTATTTTTATATTCGATAAATAAATAAAATAATATAAAATATTAAATATATAAAATAATATATAATAATATATAATAAAAAATAATATATAATATTAAATATATAAAATTCGATATAAAAGTAAACAATTTATTTCTCTTATAAACGTGCGTATTTTGTTGCAATGCAAATGATACGCATATGTGTGTAAATATACCGTAGACGAGTAATATAATATAATACGTACATAAGTATCGTTCTTTTTGTTGTTTTAATTTCCAATATATATTAACATACATATTTCATTCGTTAGTTATACAAAATTGTTTGTCTCTTTCTCGTTATCTCTTTTCGAAGGTATTTTTTTTCTTATCGTAATGGAAAAAAATATCGTTAGATACAATGTTTAAGCATATACTCATAACGTTTGATATACGAATGAAATGTAATGGCGGCACATGCATAGCAGGTGCCGTTTAACGGAGTCCACGTTTCGACCGTATTATAAATCGTTGTCTTCGTTAGTAAAATCAGCGCCGCGAGTCCACGCTTAAGTAAGCCGCTTCGTGGTAGAAGAAACGATGCTTAGTCGGGTTGCTTAACGAGAGACAGAACGGTATTGGCTGAGGGCGTCCCATGATACATATACAATCCGATATTTTTTTTTGTATCTTTCTCTTTCTCTCTCTCTCTCTCTCTCATTTCATTCTCCTTATTTTTCTGCTTTGTTGCATTTTTTTTTAATCTCAATCCTTCGAACAATTCTTTAAAGGAGGACTACGCACTCTTTGTTCTCGAATTGAAAGTATCGATGTAAATACAACTCGCTTTAATTTTTCATTGATTTATGCATCCCAAACCATCGGCATTGCTATGCGAGATCTTAATGAAACAATATGGATCGTCGTCGTTGAGTTAATATACGGTACGTCCGTGTTATTGAAATATGTTTCTTGTAGTATTTAACTCGCTCGACGAATTTGTAGAAAGCAAAAGAGTCTCTCTCTTTCTATATATATATATATATATATTATCTTTCTCTCTTATTATATTATTTTTTCTTTTATTAAAAATTTTTTTCTCTTATAAAATACTTCGAAACGAAAGAACGTCTAAGTTTCTACCGTTAATTGGCACTTCTTTCTTCCTTCCTTCCTTCCTTTCTTTCTTTTTACTCTTTCTTTCTTTCTTTCTTTCTCTCTATCTTTATTTATTTATTTATTTATTTTTTTTTCACTCTCTCTCTCTCTCTCTTTCTCTCTCCTGTTCGATTGTAAACCGGCAATAACTCAACGGTAGACCATGCAATTAAGCATGATAAGTCACGAGCGGTTACAATAGGTGAGAGGCGAGGATCGACTGAATCTCGCTAGGAAAGACGAATAATAATTTGCTTAGCCCAAGGGTATAGGGATTGTAGAAAAATCGTTCCTGAAAAAAAGACAATGACGATCCTAGCCAAGTAGATAGTGGAAAAGAATAAGAAATAAAAAGAGAGAAAGAGAGAAAAAGAAAGAAAGGAAGGGTTGCTGATATCGACGTGTGTTAGTCAATAGGAAATCGCTTTGAAGAATCTGCCACTGCTCTTGATCAGCGTTTGGTGTAACTGCTCTGCATCTGCATCGATCGGCAGCCATTTTTGCGCATTCATCAGGCGGCTTAACTAGGCGTGTCCGTTCATGCTCCGGGCTGTATTTGTAGGTTAAGATCTTCGATGAGTTTGGCGCCGTACTAGAAGAACCATTCTGCTCTCTTTCTCATTCTAACTTAATGTTAAGAGTACTCGAAGAAGTTCCCGATAAGGCAGGTGTGTCTGCTGATGTTCGACTACCCTCGGGCCCTCTCTACCTCTTTCGATCGAGATCGGTGGTACCCTTCGATTCGTCCTTCTTTCGCAGTTCCGCCCATATTTCGCTTCGCTACCTACCGTATTCCTTCAATTTCCTTCTTAGATAAGAGGACATTGTTGCTTGTTCTTCCGGAAACTCTTATTTTTCAAATGATTTCGAATTATTATCGGAAAATTTCTCGTATGTCTTGAAATTTTGTTTTTCTGTTACGAACAATTCTTAATAGTATACAATAATTGTATTCAGAGGAAACCCACAAATGCTAATACAAGAGAACTGATTGTGAGTAATACAACAAGCAATACAAAAATGATGATCTTTTTTTAATAATATCGATTAGGGTTAAAATAATTTGTCTAACTATCTTCATTTTTTAGTATAACATTTTTTTTTAGAATAATATTATATCCAGCAATAACACGTTTCTCTAACATAATTTAATACAACCATCACATTCTATAAATACACATTCTATAAGTACTATTTATTATACTATATATATAAATTTTATTAAAAGATTCGTAATATTTATTATCGTGAAAATTTAAATAAGAAATTATAGGTACACATCAGGTACCGGTCTCCCCATTTGCGGAAGTTTCCTGTCAATATATTTTTATTGATCCATCCTAAAATCGTGATACTCGGTGTTAGAGACGCAAATCCGATCTTATCTGTCGTAGTTTCGCTCACACGATCATGAACCGATGTTTACCCGGAATCGTTCTTATGCGATCTTATAAGCGATCACAGTTTGACGACTTTATCCAGTTTTCTCGTAAACTCGATCGCAACTTTTGCTTGGCGAATAGTCCGCACCAGATATCGGTAGATCGACTATTTAATTATCGCCATGTGATCGAGACTCGCGAGAATCGCGATAAGGATCGATGGTAAACCTCGATGTTGCTCGATCTGTTATTACGCTTCCTAACCCTCTTTGACTATTTATAGGCTTGCCGATCGAGTCGATTCCACGATGTGATACGATGTGTTAAATCGTATTTCTTATCGAACGACTATTATATTTTTATCTTTTTCAAAGATGCGCTTAGAGTAATCGGTTGACAAGATTTTATTATTGAAGATCATGATATATATATATATGATATAAATATATATATAATATATATTATATATGTGCACATAATTATGAAAGTGGTCTGTCAAAATTAAAAAAAAATCAGTTTATTAGTTATTTCACACCACATTATTTTCAACTAAATTAATTCTTTAAATATCTCGAAACAAGAAATATATGACTTAGATCACTTTCATAATTATGGGCACATATGATACCGTGAAAGACGGAAATAGGAGAATTTCAAGATTCACATAGTTGCATGTCAACGTATATCAAATACGTCGGTGAAAGATCAAATATTTGAATATATTCTTATACATTAATATTTCGAACATAAATGTATAAATATATATTTAAAGCTTATTATACGAGGCTGCAATTATTACAATAGAATAGGTCTGAAAAATTATGAAAAAAAATAATAATCTTATGATTTATCTTGAAATCGAGATATTATAAAATCAGAAAGAAAATAACAACAGGAACAAAAATACGAAATATATCTGTAGACTCGATTAATTATTAAAAAAATACCACTTTTCCAATTCAACCAAGGTTACAATTTAATATCATTACAGTATCGTAGAAGTAATTCGACTTTTTCAACTTTTATCGAACATTTCATCTATCCTTGATAATGCATCACGAATTATTTGTATTCGCGATGATAATCGCAAATAAAGAGATCAAATCGATGTATGTACGCTTAGAAGTTCGAGACGTTATTTCTTTAAGACACCGTGGCGGCCGTTTTGGTTTTGCTCGTTCGTCGGACTAGTATGTTGCTATTACGAACGAGCAAAAAGATCGTTCGTTCGTCCACGATCCATGAAGAATAAGAAGAATAAAAATATAAGAATAAAAAGAATAATAAGAAGAAGAAAAATAAATCGAAGCTATGCTGTGTTCCTCTGGCAACGTCTTCATCCTTGTTCAGTAAATATCTCTTTTTCTCAGCTTTTGGCAAAGCACAACGTGGAGAATCTTACCGCAATCATGTTCTTGAGTACGTTCATTAAGGTTAGAACAAAGTTAGCAATGAAGTGAAATTAATAACGTAGACGCGAGTTTCTTCCTCTACTTATCACCAGGATCCTTTTTCTTCTTCCTCCTTTTTATCTCTTCTCCGTGGAAGAAGAAACTCGAGGATGGGGACATCATCATGGCAACGGTTATGCAGTGACAGTGCGGAAACCTACGGTCAATGAATCGGACGTGGATGACACACGAAGGAGAGAAGACGCAAGGCGTTCAACTCGCGTCAAATTATATCAACCTTCGGTTAGAAAGAAAGCAAGAGAGAGAGAGAGAGAGAGAGAATGATTCTCAAAGTCCATCGAACCGTTAAATCGATCAATTCCACCTTGAATTCCGCTGACGAATTTCTGGACAAAATTCTTAGTATTCTTGGATGTTATTACTAAAAGGATCAAAATGAAACGGAATAGAAGATATACCGTTTTCATTGGTCCTTTTAAAATAGACTTATTCAGAACATTTATACTGATGCTTGCTGAAGGAGAAGTTTCAAATTGGTCTTTATTAAGCATTACTTTCTATCCAGCTGTGCGAATACGGTGTTGGTACATACATACAGAAGATGGTCCACGGTGATTATACGGGACGATAATGAAGTTAATGCGTCTGTTGCTCGTACAATAGAGTAAAACGGCATTATCGCGATTACTACTATTACTGCAATTATGACGATTGCTCGTGGCATAGACTAGGTGCAAGAGAGAGAACGAGTTTACTAAAGTAGAGTGGAATACCTGCGTATTCCACTTACTAGAGGACGTTTCTCAGAACGTACGAGAGGTTATTTCGAGAACGGTCATGTACAGAGAAAGAGAGATAAAGAGAGAGTTATCCTTCTAACGCTACACTTCGCGTGTCCGGATGCGTGTAAATTCTTTGCGGGAGTAGTGTGTCAGGTGTAGATTGCCAAAGGATACGAGGAAGCAAAGATACAGGTGCGATCATTCTCGATGGGTTCTGAAACACATTAGTCAGTGGTCGTTCGAGATTCAATTTTGAATCTTTTAATACTTATTCATTTTATGATGACTGATATTGAACTTTGACTTGTTTTTTTATTATCCTAATTGTTATCAAATATTATACAATCTGTGTGATCTTGAAATCAAATTAACTTGTCAGTATGTATATAAATTGTTTAATTTTTAATAGACTTATTTCTTAACACGTTAACATCCAGGTTATAGTTTGTACGATGTTCTAAAGAGGCCACATACACCATATTTAATTTTTGTAATAAAATATAAATACAATCTTTCAATGAGAAAACTTTAACTTGTTTAATAAATGTAATTAAACATTTGAAACGTTCCGATCATCGATAATTATCGAAATCAAATCTAAACTGATAAATCTATGTGTCAACTTTATTAAACAAAAAACGACTAATAAATTAGATTGATCATAAATTGAAAATAATCGACAAATGAAAACGTATCTTTAAGTATAACGACTATTTTCTTGACAACAAGTTGACGTTTAAGTACAGATCCTAATCCTCGTTCATTAAGTATAGCCGCCAAGGTTTCCTCGTTGAAGGGAAATTTAGCAGGAACTTCGAATCCCATCTTTGAAAGGATTCGATAGGAAGATGTAGGCGCCTCGTGCTCGCCGACCCTGACCGTTCCCACTGGCGGCGTATCGAGGTCTGTAAGTTATGCGCCCGTACCTACTGCAGGCACGTAAGGTAAGTCCAAGGTACAGGCGGAAAAGATAGGGAGAGTGAGTGCGTTGCCTGGTATCAATTTGTCTGCCTGGTAGCAGGTTCGGTCGAGCAGACGAAGGTCGCTTTGTGCGAGCCGCTATCCGCCGTTCTATCAAACCCCAACAACATCCGCCGCGATCGATTTATTCTCTCAACGAACCGCGTAAGATACCAATTACCTCTGGCACATAGACCTCGCGCCAACTCACGTGAGCGAGCCAATGGAAATCGAAAATTAAACGCTGCCGCTTCTTCTCCTCCCCCCCTCGCCTCTCCATCTTTCAATACTCTTTTTTTATGTCTCTTTCTATCTAATGCCGATGAACTTAACCGATTCCTTGTTCCAAGTTTTGTCTAATCTAAGCAAAACAAAAAAATCAGTATTATTTAATAAACGATAGAAATTGTTTCGATTTTCTATGTTGGATCGTTAAATTGGGTTAGTGTGTATAAGGATTTGCTATATATACAGATAATAAGTAATGCCTTAATTTGCACTATTTTGATATTCTAAATAAATAATATAATTATATTATCTATATATAGTAGTATATATATATAAAGTAAAGAAGAAGATTAAACGTTGCCGCTTCTCGTCCCCCTCCATCTTTCAATCCTTTTTCTATGTCTCTTTCTATCTAATGCCGATGAACTTAACCGATTCCTAGTTTCGAGTTTTGTCTAATCTAAGCAAAACAAAAAGTCAATACGATTTAATAAACGATAGAAATTGTTCAGATTTTCTATGTCGGATCGTTAAATTGGGTTAGTGTGTATTAAGGATTTACCATATGTAACAGGTAATGCCTAAATTTGCAGTATTTTCATATTCTAAATAAATAATATAATTATATTATCTATATATAGTAGTATATATATATAAAGTAAAGAAGAAGATTAAACGTTGCCGCGCTTCTCGTTCCCTTACCACCTCTCTCCCCCTCCATTTTCAATCCTTTTTCTATGTCTCTTTCTATCTAATGCCGATGAACTTAACCGATTCCTAGTTCCAAGTTTTGTCTAATGTAAGCAAAACAAAAATGTCAATACGATTTAATAAATGATAGAAATTGTTCAGATTTTCTATGTCGGATCGTTAAATTGGGTTAGTGTGTATTAAGGATTTGCCATATGTAACAGGTAGTAAGTAATGCCTTAATTTACAGTATTTTCATATTCTAAATAAATAATATTATTATATTACCTATATATAGTAGAGTATAAAGTAATGATATAATGCTACACGTTTTTACAATTTCTTTTGATAGCGAACAGATATTACCTGTAATATTTTTTCAACGGTCCATTTAATTGCATAAAACCAAATAATGATTTATTCTTCGTAATAATAATAATAATATTCTCAATTTAAAACAAATGTCAATATTTTTCCTGATGATCGGTCAATCCAATATACACTATACTACTATTATTTATTTCGATACAAAATATAGAACAACACTGCGTCATATTATTTATTAGTCCATCAAGTATTATTGTTCCTTTTAAAAAAAAAAGACAAAAAACTAGATCTCTACGAAGATACTTTCTGGATAGTTATAACGTGGTCAAGTTTTTATACAAATAATACATTTCTCATAAGAATATATTTCATTCGATAATTCGTTGTAATTGAAAATAATGAGTTTGGTTTTTTTACTTTTTTTTTTTATTTATCATCGTCATCCGTTATGCGTATCCTCCTGCTCTCTCCGATTACTTTTCACGCGCGTTAACGGATTCACGTTATTATCGCGTCATAATCATGGATGCCGAGACAAGGATACTGTATGGTAGATCATCGAAGACTCCGCTATCCGCCATTGTTAACGCGTTAACCAGCTTATCGTTGAAACGTTCGGTTAATAATACAGTATGTTCTTCGACTACAGCTTTCACGTTTGAATGCTGTTTGCTCGATTCTACGGTCCAGCTGATCGCATCTTCGATATTAAGTTTTATTATATAGTGTATAAATACATATACATATACATATACATACGTGCTGATAATTATAATAGTGGTCTAAGTCAAAAAAATTAAGGAAAAAATAAAAACTCTAATTGTATGATTTGTATTATAATATCGATAATTATACTATGAAAAATATCCTATTACATTGAATTTTTTCAATTTATTTTTTGACTTATGTTAATCCATTGCTACAATTATCCGACGGCAGATATATGTATATGTATGAAACTTTTATTAAATTGAATTATTTCAAATCGTTTTTATCAATAAATAATAAATCTTTCATAGATATCGTATTTATATATTTTTCAAATATACTTTTATACGATTCAAATTGATTGCATTGTATTTAAACTAATTTTCAATGAATATTTTAACGATATCTTTTAGAAATAAAATATATATCTATTGTCCCTTCTCTCTCTTCCCATTGGATATTATTTTTTTCTCAAAATTACATATACATTATATATATAATAGATACATACTGTAACCAGTTATTTTGACTAGTCTCGTAAAAATAGGTTAACATTAATTGCCGGTAATTTAAGTGTTGAAAAAAAAAGAAAAAGAAAAAGAAAAAGAAAAAATAAAAATAATAATAAAAAGATGATAAAACACACGAAAAGTTAAAAGAGAAAGAAAAATATCTACTTTTGGTTGTCCTAGGAAAGGTTAGCCGATGCGCAGTTTAAATGATAGTTATAATAGTAAAGTTCGTAGAAGACTATGGCCCGAAGGAATAGTTTAAGTTCTATCTTTGTCTCTCTCTCTCTCTCCCATTGTTCGTAGCGAAGAGTCCAATTCGGTTCAACACGAGATGCATCACTATGCATCCTATTCGAAAGGATCCGATCTCTCGATGAACGATGATCTACTTTGATCGAAAGTTTCCTAGATCTTCAACAATCATCCATTGATGATCGATTTTCTATTAATTTCTTAACCTTTTTTTTTATAATATTATAGATAACTATACTACATAATATATTTGATATGTGTCTGTGTGTGTGTTTATCTTTTTCTTTTTTTTCAATATTTTTTTTTTCTCTCCTTCGATGATCCACTTCGAACGCAACACGAAATCTGCATAATTCTTCTCTTCGTTGCACGCGATTCTATGAAAAGAAAAGGATGAGGAAGAGGAAAGTGGCGAGGGATGAGGAGGTAGAGGGAGTTAAGGGTGCACGGACAATCATCCTTGGAAATTTAACTTCTTTTTTATCTCATTCACTGTATCTTTCTTTCTCTTTCTCTATTTCTCGTCTTTATTCGCATTGCACTTCCTTAAATACATTTGGTCTTGATCGAGGAACATTTATTGGTGGGAATTCGTTTCATCGTTTTTTTAATAATAACAATGATAATAATAATAATAATAATAATAACTATTATTACGTAGTATAATAATAAAAGAAGACCCAGGGGGGGGAAGAGATCGATTAAATAAGAAAAACATCGCCTAGAAAAGATATAAAATAATAATAATTAGAATAATAATAATAATAATATTAATATTAATAATAATAACAGAAAAAAATTTTAGTTATTCCTAAATTAACTTATACACTCTCGTATAGGGTGAGTCACGCATATCTTTTACGTCACATCGAATACACATAATTCATATATATATATACATTTTTTAAACGTATTTTAGTGATTTAAAATCAATTTGAGATATTTTAATCTGTTTTTTATTATTAAATTTAGAAAAAAAACACTAATATACATTTCATCATGTATATATATATATGTTATCGTTAAAATGTGAAATCTGTTAATTCATGAAATAACTGTACTGATCAATTAAAGTATGAAATGTGAGGTAAAATTACATACTTTTATTAGATAATATAAAAATTCACGATAGACGAATAGTTAAAGTATGAAATAGAAATTTGATCTGATAGAACAGCACGACTAACAGATAACTACAAACATTGGAAAATGTAGAAAGAAAAACTAACTTCAAAGACAAATCAACTTTCAATCTCATACTTTAAACCATTCACCTCTTACGAACTCATATTTTACATAATTGTGTCGTTTATTTTGAAAATGACCGGAGTCCATTATTTTTGTTCAAAATGTTTCTTACGACAGCTAATGCCAGGTGATTTATGTTATTACAGTTAACAAGAAACAATCGATAAATGAACTTAGGCCACTTTCCAAACACAAACGTCTCAATTATTATCTAAAACAATTAATTCGGGTGTATCGTAAAAAATTCTTTTTCTAATATACTTTCTGAAAAACAACAAACGTTTAATTATTTAATAAATTTTTCATGAATTAATCACAATTATACATTTCAATGATAACATAATATAAACGTAAGTATAATACACCATACATAAGTATACATATTTACAAAATATAATATTATAATATGAAGTTTTTTATTAACAGGAGTCAGGTATCGAAAGAAGCGCTTTTTTTTTCTCTCTCTGTTTTTTTTTTTTCTTCTTTACTTTTCTCTGTTGAATCGGGGGTCGGGGGGGGGAGGGGGAGGGACATTAGAAGAAGCTTTACCAAAGTACAAAGTTTATAAGTCTTTTTCTGGCCCGAAGGAAAAACGGTGCCTATCGTTGATGTACTATACCGGAGTGATTCGTCGCGCGTATTACTCTCTGTCTTCCGTAATGGCGTGTGCGCGAGTCGAAGTAGTAGAAGAAGAAGAAGAAGAAAATGATAAAGAAGAAGAAGAAGAAGAACAAGAAGAATAAGAAGAAGAATAAGAAGAAGAGGCCATTGCCTCTGTTTCGCGTGCGATTTCGTCGAGACGTCGAAGAGAAATTGTGCGAATAGCCGGGATACGTGAACGAGTATATATACAATGTTGATGGCACGACATGCAGCAAATGAAGACGTTCGCGTCGACCGATTAGCTGCGTTCGTGCTACGCATCCTGCGTTTTATTCCTTCGTTCTTAAAGAAAGACGGAAGAGAAAGAGAAAGAGAGAGAGAAATGGGATCTGTTGAAATCGTATACTTTGGATTACTATTAATGTAACGTTCCTATCTTTTCTCTTGTTCTCTTTCTCTTTCTCTTTTTTTACAGGTTAACAACAGTTTTGATTTCTCTTTCTTTCTTTAGCGTAAAATTTGTAACTTCTGTTTGATCTAATTTTAATTCGTTTCTCCTTTATACGTTTGTCTGACAATTTTTCTCTCCTCTCTTTTCTATTATTTTTCTTTTTACGTTTATATGTGCCGATAATTACTAACAGTGGAATCGGTTATATAATTGGAAACAAAAAATGATTCCGTTAGATTTATTTTATAATATAAATGACGGTAATTTATAATTATTGGCACGTGTATATATATAAAGGATATTTTTCAAAAATTTGTTTTATCGAATTACAAAAATGATTCGAGCGAACTGATGGTTATATTTTATTTTAGTAAGAGATTCAAATTTTGGAGAAAATATAATATTGTTATTTAATAAACTAATATTTTTGTCGTTTAAATTATCTTTTTTAATTAAAGAGAATTTTTGAGATAGCCTGTATATATATACATTTATCTTTCTGTTTGTATTCCTTTAACAACGTTGATACATGTCAAATAAACTCATTGGATAATAACTCGTCCTCCTTTTTCCTCAATCGTTTTCTACGAAGTAACGACAAACGATAATAGAAAAGACGATGCTAGAAACTCTTATCCCCCCCTCCCCCCCTATCTCCCTTAATTGCGGAAGCTAGGAGAGATGTGAAATAAATTTGCCTTACGTATGGCGGACAAAGACGTTGATCCGAATTTTTCTCGCTTTTCTCGGGACGAAATTAATGAATGCCGTCGTTGAGTTCGTAGATCGTTTCTCTCTCTCTCTCTTTACTATTTATCTATCTATCTATCTCTCTATCTCTCTTTGTCTCTCTGTCACCTTAGCCCGAAGATTTATTTAATCCCAGCTCGAGTAGAATAGAATCGTCGAGTATAGCTCGTTTCGATGAAGCTACGAGTCATCAGTCGAGCCTTAATTAAAGCGTAATTAAGAGGTGAGGAAGTTATTTTGGAAAAAAAATCAAATGAATAAATAACAAGACACACATTCGTATATGAAAGTTCTAAAGAAGGAAGGAAAGAAAGATAGAAAGAAAATTTACGAAGAAGTAGTTTCTTTCGGTGGTTATCGAAGCAAACATCCTACGAAAGGTTCTCCCATTATATTATTAGAATATTTTTGCTCGAGTTTGTGACTATTACTATTATTCGTCGTTGGTACGAAGAGAGGAGCTTTCTCACAGCTCGCGAAGAAAAAGCTTCGAAGGTCTTATTCTCTCTTTATATATCTATATATATATATATATGTCTCTTTTTCTTTTTCTTTTTTCTTTTTTCTTTTACGTTCACTCTCTTTCTCGCGTCCAACTACTACCATCTATCATTCTGTCAGCTAGGAGATTTCAATTTGCTCTCTTTTTGCACCATTACCGGGCCCCGGCGGCCCGCGCAAAATTGTATTTAATTGTGATTGACTGCTAAGTGGAGGTGGCCCGTCGCTGCCATTTGTCCCGCGATTTTTGCATATCCCTAATTGCGAGAGGGAGCATCCTCCTCTTTTCGTCTTATTGTTAAAATCGCCCCTCTCTGAAAATCTACCTTTATTCTCCAACGAGAAGGAATCACGACCTTGCTCCTGTTGCTTCATATCTTCCCTTCATAAAAATTCGATTGTATTGTTTTGAAAAAATTCTTTACATTTTTTTAATACGAATGAATGAATGAATGAATGTACGAATGAAAGATTTTCCATTGATATTTCAAGGATTAAATTAATCGTTTAAATATTAATATCATTTTAAAACATATTAAATACAAGTAATTTATGATACATTGGAAAATGTGGAAATAATTTGTTAACAAAATTTAATAATAAAAAGTAATCGTTACTCGTCAAATCATTAATGATATTAGACATAAATAATCAATGTTTTTGACTTTAAAAACCGATTTCATTCAAATTCATTCAAATTATTATTCACATTTAACATTATTACACGAAAGTTTTCATACTAATCGACGATGATCATTTCTTTAATAAAATTTCATCTCGTTAGAGAAACTCGTCTTATCGTTGCTAGGCAAAATTTCAGATTTAATAATTTAAGGGACGACTAATCGGATATATTTATGTACTTATTTATGTACTTACTTATGTACAGATAGACAGACAGACAGAAATGCACGCCTACGCGCGTGTTGCTACGAGACGATCACCTGCGAGATTTATTTACAATTGAGAGAGAGAGAGAGAGAGAAAGAGAGAGAGGGGAGTCCCTTCAAAGGACCTTTTTACTCTCCACAGGAAAGTATCGAATTAGCAAAGAATCACATTTTACATTCTTTCTTATCGGCTAGGAGCAACCGAGGACTCGACGTACGATACTTTGTGCATCTCTTTTCTTTCTCTTTTTCTTTTGGCTACCGATACTATCTGCGAGAGAAAGAGAAAGAGAAAGAGAAAAAGAAAGAGAAAGAGAAAGAAAGAGAAAGAGATCGGTAAGGAAAAAGTCACGTGGAATCTCGCGGCAATGTGGCACGAGGGAGAAACATTAGCGATGAAATATTGCGCGGCACGAAACTGCTGTAATTATTGCTCTTGATTAAACTCACCGGCTGTATAAGGAATTCGAATCGATATTCCCTTCTCTCTTTCTCTTTCTTTTTCATGTACATATATATATTTTCCGTTTATACATATACATATTTACGTATATATCTAGCTATATGCACAAACCACGCACTAATCGATTAGCCTTAATCGCGTTTACTTTATCATTAAAATCGCGAGACGACGATTGTTATTTAAGAGTCTAAACAGAAACAAACAAACAAACAAATAAACAAAAAAAAAAAAAAAAAAAAAGAAAAAAAATAAACGAAACATATATACATTCGGAGTTCATTCTCTTTGTAAAAGTTCATACAGCGCAGCGATATAAGTCTGTGCCATTTGTAATGTTTCAAACTTGCTAAGTTTCCTATCGTTACCTAAACTAGGCACGACGTCACGTAGCCTATCAAAGGCATCGTTTAAACTGTTCATTCTTCTTCTTTCCCTAGCGTTAGCTGCCAATCTTCTTCTCCTAAGTACCTCGACACCCGGTGCAGTACCATTCTTCATCTTTTGCACGGATTCCTTGTCCTTGTGTTCAACGTAATCCGTTGTACGAAAAGGTTCATTCCTTTGATGATGATACCTGACTGGATCGTTTTGGATCGTTTGATTGCTCGATGCACAAGCGTCCTTTCTCTGCATGGTACAGGTGCTACCGAAGTAAAGCACGTCTGACCTTTGACCGTAAGCACCAACGACGTCTGGTCCACCGTCGTTACTTCCGGAGTGAGTTAGACCGTTACTTTTCGCAATGGCATAAGCCTTCTTAACGAAAAAAGTATCCTGCTTCTGCGAGAACTCGCACCTGTCGTTCCCGAAGACAACGTTCGTGGGATGGTGCTCCATTTTTGGCGCGTAACCGGATTCCTGTTTGCTCGTTGCGAAGGTTTCGTTGTTAAACGTCGTTGTACTGTTCAACGGAGTTTGATAGATCTCATCGAGACGTTGATGATCGTTCATCCTGAATACGATTTTCGCGCGTTCCTTTGGATTTCCGATCATCGTTTGAGATTGATGATCGTTTTTGTACCCCTCTTTGTAATAACCTTCGTAAAACTCAGCGAAATTAAAGCTAGCCGTAGTGGTTACGTGAAAAGCACCGTTCAAAGGACCGATTTCTTGATATTCCTGATGATTGTGACTGTCCAAAGAACTAACGCTACCACAGCTACTACCTCGTGATCTTGGTGGCTGAGGATAAACCTCCTGATGAGGCCAAGATACTCGTTGGTTCGACTCAGGACTACTCGCCGAACCATAACCCTCGGAGTCCATCAGATCGTATTGCTGGAAGTTCGCGTAGGCGGTCATCCTAGCCACGGGATTCAACGTCTATCGTGGGTAGTCTTTCTACGTGATACTAAAGAAAAATTAGATCTCACATTTGGATAATGTTGATAACGAATTGACGTTTATCCCCTTGTATTTTTATCTATCGAACTACGATTTATTTGATATATATATTTATTTTCTCTTCAATTTGATTATCTATACGTTCGATTTTATGTCATAATAATAACCCTTTAAAAAACTTCGATACTTTTCACGATAGATAAGGCAAGTTTCACGATTTCCTCGTGTCCCCGTATCGGATGCTTCGCGTACGGAAGCGTTGCGTAAACTGGCTTTACCTGGCGATCTCGTGGCCTGGACCATGCCGGTTGCTTTTCTTGGGACTTAATGGAAGGGAGGGAGAAAGCGTGCTTCTGGGACCCACGTGGAAGGGGATCCCTGAGGAGTGGAAGGGATCCACGGGGAAGTGGGAATCTCTTTGTAGAAGCCGCAAGACCGGACACGCCTCTCTCTCTCCTCTTTCTTCTTGGTTCTTCTTTGCTGGGGGCTCTCTTTAAGTCAAATTCGATCGACGGAAGAAAAAGGAAAGAAACGAGAAATACGAGAAGAAAGAAGCCGATCGCGTGGCACGGTTTTTCTTTTCTTTTATTTTACTTTATTTCTTTTTTTTTCTTTTCTTTTCTTTTCTCTCTCACCCCTTTTTCTTTTTCTCGCGATGGGAGAACTCTTCCTTTTTTTCTCTCGAAACGATAGATAATCCTTTCAACGTGTATCAAAATCTTGTCGATATCAATTTTTTATTAATCTTATTCACGGCTATTTAATTTAGCTGTGAAATATTTAAAATAAATTTCTACGATTATTGTGGGTATAACAATTTTTGTCACCGTTGAATTAATAAATGATGCGATATACTCTACGTTATTTTATTCAATATTTTCGTTCTCGTTCTTGTTTTTTAGAGTTATATTGATTTACCAAATAAGTGGCTCACTTCCTTTTTGTCCACTAAACTTGTGGAAAAGTGTTCTTATCCCACTTGCCTAAGTGGGTTATTTCCTTATCGAAAGATCTTTCATCAATGGATCGTTTTCTTACGCTTATACCTATCTTCACAGATTTTTTGGTACCGTTTCTTTTCCGAGTCCGAAAGAGCCCAAATAACGTGTGACAAATTTTACGAGCTACAGCAGAACAGACAAAGAAACCAGCCGCAATCCCGTTATTTTTGTCAGCAGATTTTAAACGCATTGAGGGTCGAAGAAGAAAAGCGTCGACATTTTGACTGGTTTACGAGCACGAAGTGGCGCCTTACAAGTCTATCCATTAGTATGGTCATTGTAGAAGATCTACGACAGGTCAATAAAATCTAACTTTCAAAAACAACAACTACTACCATTGAGTTTGTTCGAATTTCACTCGCACGAACATATTTACAACGATTTCTCGTTCTTCGCGTGTCTTATAAACTCGGTCTTGTACGTAAATAAGTAAATTATTGTCAAATACATTTACTTAGATTCGAGTAAACGATATAATGAATCGTAATGAAAATTTGAATTACGTGGATTGGTTTAACAACTCCAATGCATTGATGTTTACGAAACGAATGACTCCTATTTCCAATAATAGTAACGAAAGATCTGCATTTCCGCTTACGTATATCACTTTGCCACCTATCGCGATCTCGTACGAAAAAAATATCTTTGTTTACGAATCTCATTGTAAGTTACTATTTTAGTATTCCATAGCAAACATAACTCTCGCGGTTATGTGCTTGTCCTAACACTTAGAGACAATTACTAAAAGTACTTATTAAACACCACCTAACATCTTCCTATATTTGTAAACACAATTTCATGGAAAATGATAGATATTGCATTACAGGATTACTCTTAAACAGGAAGAGAGAATAATAAAAATATTCGCATCGTTAATCGTACGGTCAAACGACAGGAAAACATCGTCATGAAAATGTTCGTCTATGTTACCCCATTCTTGATCGTAAAAGAGTAAGAGTGGAGTTAGCGAGAGAAAGAAAGAAAGAAAGAAAGAAAGAGAGAGAGAGGAGATAAAGGAGAATAAACGTTGTCGGCATGAAATATCGTCCTTTTCCCTCGTTCATTTTCCATGAATTCGATGAGACGAAGGCTGTTGGCTCGGTTAAAGGCGGTAGACTTTAAAAGCTCGTTATCCTACGCTAATACGCAACAAATGAGCCGATCCTCGGAGAAACTCTCGGCTGCTTTGACCGACCTATGAGAGAGAAAGAAAGAGGGGGAGGTTCTAGCAAACGAAAGGGCACGCTCTCGTTTCCACAAAGTTCCAATGTTTACGCCTACGGACGACGCGCGTCCTTTGATTTACGATTAAAAAAAACCTTTGGTAGTTGGTGGGGTGTAGCTCTTATGTTAGTCGAGGTTCAACTATTTCGACGTTATAGTTAATATACGAGAAATGACTATGTACTTTGTCTCGTTTATTTCCATTTCTTTCCCACACATTTTCTCTTCTATTTCGTTTATTTCGTATTTTCATTTTTTTCCCTAGAATGCGAACTTTAAAAGAAATATATGAATAGATCTTTCTTATCTAGAGATATATCTGCATCTTCTTAGGTTCGTAGGTTCGTTTCGTTTCATTTCGTTTCATTTCATTTCGTTTCCTGTCTCGTAGATCGATCGATAATCGATTTTCTTGCTTTCGATGTAAAGCATAAATTGATTATTATACGAGTAGGCTACATCGCCACGGCGATTCACGGCTCGGACAATCGCTAATGATTTACAAGATAATGACACGTTTGACTGATGCACACTGGCTACTAGCGGCATCCACGACGTGGAAATATCCAACGACAGATGCGATGGTATCTGCAGTGTATTAGCAGCGTTGCAACGTCGATGAGACAGACAACAGACAGAAAGATAGAGAGGAAGAGAGAGAGATAGATGAAAGAAAGGATACCGGTATTACTTCTTAAAAGTATTATTTTTTTTCTTGCTAATAATCGATACAATTTTTCAAAAACAAGTATCTTCCTTTCGTTTTGTTTTTGTTTTTGAATAACATCAAGTACTCTCTCTTTCTCTCTTTCTTTCTTTCTCTCTCGATCTTTATTATAAAATTTTCTATATTATCGTTTTATTTTGTATAAAACACACCTCAGGCTTCGCAATACAATATAATTAATCGACACTTCTGATGGATTATCCTCGTAGTCTGATTAGCTCCTGTTACAGTGCCAGCGAATGGGCCTCATTATTTTCTATCTAATCGATATCTAGGCACAGAATTGGAAGATAATAGAGATGAGTAATAATAGGAAGAAAATGATGGTGACGTAATTCACTGGAAGCATGCAAATTAGAAAATGATAAGCAATGATATCTAATGAAATACGTATGTAGTATATTTAATCTACTATTATATTCGTTATGTTGCATATAATATGATTTTTGTCTTGCCCATCATTTCTACGTTTATTAATTGTGCCCAAAATTATGAAAGTGATCTAAGTCGTATATTTCTTTGTTTCGAGATATTTAAAGGATTACATTTGAACATTAAATGAATTCTATATAATATTGAAATAACAAACACTATCTGACGGTTCATTTTTGACAATATCGTGAAAATTACATTGAATTAATTTAGTTTAAAATATAATGTGATGTAAAATAACTAATAAATATATTTTTTTTTTAATTTTGAATTAGACTACTTTCATAATTATGGGCACAATTGTCAATATTTTTCTCATTTATTTTCGGAATAATATATTAAATAATATATAGTTAGATGCGTGTGTTTTTTGATATCACTAATACGAAACGATTTTTGGTAGAACGCATAAGGAAAAACAGATTAATCTTAACCGATGGGTTTAACCTTAAGGTCGAGCTTGAGAAAAAGAAATATCTTCGATCCTATATATTTTTTAAGCAGTGGTTTGATTTGCTAAATGATCCAAAAGGTCTATTCTTCTTAGGGTTCATCCAAACATGACCCTCATAATGGTTGGAGATTTATGACTAAAACGAGAGCCCTTAATTAGAATTACACTCAAGGTGTTCTAATTACAGGTTTGCCTTGATCCTTGGACTCGGAACACTCGAAAGATCTTTTTAGCGCAAAACGGTGGTTAGTATCCTGCCAATTTCTTCAGCCTCTTTTACCGTCGATTGTTTCGGAAAACAAAATGACCGTGGGCGTCGATGATGTCGAGTTTCTCTCACTTGTAAGTTTAGTCTCGAAATAGATAGGTTGACTCGATCGGAGCTTTCTTTGCCCTCGTTATAACGATTTCTGGCCGAGTGAGTTAAGAGAAGAAATTATTTTCCAATTAGAAATTTTGATTTCAAGTAACATACTTACGTACACTTCATATATTAAACATATAAAAGATGCATAAGTATACATAATATAAATACATATACAAATTTTTTCAACAATTAACTAATAGATATATTATATTAATCGATTGTATAAAAATTCTATTAAATTGTATATATGTATTAATTAAGAATAATTATTATAATTGAAAAAAAAAATAATACGTTATTAACTATGCGTAAGTATTTCTTCATTGAAAATGACACATATTTTCCCTTTCCTTAATTCGATTCGTGAGAGTACTTTTGAAAAAAAAAATATTCAATATAGACAGATATTTTATAGAGAGATAAAAGATACAAAAAGAAAAGTAAAAAGCACATATATACAACCTATTAAATTTTAAAAGAGTATTAAATGTAGAAGGTTAGAGAGAGATTTGGTACTACCGTCGCGAACGCGGTGAGGTTGAGGAAAAAATGTTTGCTACTTTTTGTTTCTTTTTATCTCTCTCTCTCTCTCTTTTTTTTTTTTTTTATTTCAGCGCGAGCAATCAAGGTGGTCATTAAGGTACCACACGACGCCTTTATTCGATTCATCGTGCTGTAAAATACGACGCTTTCTTGGGACAGCAAATATACATACTGCGAGGATGCTCGGTAAGAGACTTAAGAAGTCCTCCTCCTTCTTCCAAAGTAAAATAATAATGATTTATGCTCGCTTATCGATGCATCGACTTCCTGTCTACCGTCCTCGATAATATACGATCGATTAAATGAACGTAATTTCCTTTTTCGATCGTTGTCCTCGTTAAATCCCCTTCCGCAAAAGTTTGTGCTTCGTTATATTACCACCACCACCATCACCACCACCACCACCACCACCAACCCTATTGCTGCATCTCCTTCGTTCTTTTGACCCTGGATCAAACGAGCGTCTATTTCTGTTATATATTTCCTACGATTTTATTGGCCCATTAACAGTTTGTCGTATCCATTAGACACGCTCTATACTATCAAGAAAGTACCGCGACAAACAAGTCTTCCTTGTTTAGAAATAATTGAAAATTACCAAAAGGAAAAGAAAAGGAGACGATAATCCTCCCCTCTCCCTTACCCTCCTTTCACGACAGTTTTTATAATGAGGAAAAGAGATATCGTATATTTTGTAATAACGAGAGAGATTAAGACAATCATTATTTTATATTTTATGATACGATTTAAAACTTTTTTTATAGAATAATAATTCATTTATATCATCTTTTTTTATTTTTTCTTTTTTTTACATTTAATTGATTAGAAAACGAGCATTGAATATTATTCCAACGTGTGTTTACATGGATTATTAATTAACAACTACACACACTATGTCATCGTATTCGTAGAATTTGAAAGCGGGACAAAAAATGGTGCATTTAAAAGTATATACAGAGAGGAACATATGAAGTCACCATTAATGACAACACTCGAAATCTTTTTCTGGTTCACAGTCCATTTCCTGTTCATATTATTCTTTTTTTATTTCAAATATATTATTCGTATATATGTGGATTTGTTCATTACCTATATACAATGAAAATCACTCAACAGTGGTTTCTATAGATTTAAAATGTTTTGTCTTGTCTCTCTCTCTCTTTCTTATACTTTATTTTTTATTTGTTTGTTTTGTTTCCATCTTTTCCACCTCCATTTTTATCTCTTCCTTTCGTTTATTTATAAATACCGTTGACTCTCGACATAACGCATTCAGGTAACGGTGCTAATTACTTATTTACTGCGATTCCGCGGCATTGGTCGTCGGTGTTCAAGAGCAAGTTGAGGAGACGTTGAGAGTACTTTTAACGGCAAGGCATGGCAAAGCAAAGCAAAGCAAAGCAAAGCAAAAGCAAAAGCAAAAGCCGAGAGAACTCGCCGGTCCGTGACATTATCTCGTATCGTAAAATACTCGAGCCGATCCTGAAAACGACTTAATTGATACTAATGAAATTATCTCAAACTGCCTGTTTTGCACCCGCCCGATCTGTTCTGATATTTACGTATAATTATTACATAAGAGAATAAAATCAAAACAACTAGGAAAAAAGAAAAAAAAAACAGTAATCTCAATTGAGTGATTATTTTATTATAAAGGAAAACTTATAATAATAAACAATTATTAAATTAAAATTAAATTAAATTAAATTAAATTAAATTAAATTAAATTAAAATAATAATAAAAATATTATTATAAATGATCGTATTAAAGAATACGCATAGATTTAAATATTGTAATAATAATAAAATATTTACAGGAATTATATGAATAGTCTTGAATCTATTATAATTAATAGATGAGAAGTATTCATGATTTTTTGATACGTAAATTATTAGCGAATCGTTGGGACGATTACAAATGAGACTGTAAAACAAAAGTATAATTGAAGTTATATAATTTGAAGAGAAAAAAAGAAAAGAAGAAAATATTTATGATTGATCGTGTTACTAATGTGTAGAAAAGCAAAATCAAGAACGTTTGATACATAGAAATAGTTGAATGTAATAAATAGAAACTTAAAGTAACAAAATGATATATAAATGCTTGTTCAGAAAGGAATTCATTGACATTAATATTCCATAACAGATATAAAACGAAGATCAGGAACGTTTGATACGCAGAATAGTTAATGACTATGCAGTAAATGGGATTTAATCCTTTATGGTCTGTACTATTTCCGGTGTCTCCTTTCAAGTAATTTGCATTAATTTGTTATTAAGATTTTTACCGATTATTTTTTATACTTTATGATCTATTTTTAAAATCGAAATGTAACTATATACGAATTAAGGTTTGACTGATATTTATTGTATCAGTATTTTAAAATATTAAAGATCAACACTTTTAATAAATTGTCAGTATTTCATTTGTTAATAGAAAAATTATCAGTTTTTCTAAACATGTGATCATTATTTATAACAAAATGTAAATAAAATATTATTACATGTATCGATATATAATCTATATTCAATTTATAAATACTGACAGAATTATTATTTATATTGAAAATTATATATTCATATAATGTATTGACCATTAGAATTGACAAAGTACTGATATAAAATTTCACAAATTATTCATCAATTTAATATAAAAGTATTTAATTTATTAAATTATTAACACTAAACCTACCTACGCGAGGTTGAATGACCGTGTCCTGTAATTTGTAAAAAATGCGGTAGAAACGCATAAAATGTACATTATTCATTTATAAATAAAATGAAATATTTTCTTCGCTATCCAATTAGCTAAAATCTTATTCTATATTAAGATATATGTTTTTTTATAAATTGATCATTTGACTGCTTACAGTAGAAATAGGTAATACACAAAGTGCCGGTAGGTTTACTGTTAAAGAAATATGTTAAAATAAATGATATGAAAAATATTAAATGGTTATAGTAATAATGAGAAATTCATATGAAAAAGGAGAATAAATATTCGTAGAACATTTCTAGTAGAGGGATTCGAAATATGCGGTTGAATTTCATCATACCGGTAGTTCGTTGTATCTTTTTAGAAACTCTGAGTATGTTTAATGTTAAAGAAATATGTTAAAATAAATGATATGAAAAATATTAAATGGTTATAATAATAATAAGAAATTCATATGAAAAAGGAGAATAAATATTCGTAGGACATTTCTAGTAGAGGGATTCGAAATATGCGGTTGAATTTCATCATACCGGTAGTTCGTTGTATCTTTTTAGAAACTCAGAGTGTTTAATGTTAAAGAAATATGTTAAAATAAATGATATGAAAAATATTAAATGGTTATAGTAATAATAAGAAATTCATATGAAAAAGGAGAATAAATATTCGTAGGACATATCTAGTAGAGGGATTCGAAATACGCGGTTGAGTTTCATCATACCGGTAGTTCGTTGTATCTTTCTAGAAACTCAGAGTGTGTTTAATGTTAAGGAAATATGTTAAAATAAATGATATGAAAAATATGAAATGGTTATAGTAATAATAAGAAATTCATATGAAAAAGGAGAATAAATATTCGTAGGACATTTCTAGTAGAGGGATTCGAAATACGCGGTTGAGTTTCATCATACCGGTAGTTCATTGTATCTTTCTAGAATCTCAGAGTGTGTTTAATGTTAAAGAAATATGTTAAAATAAATGATATGAAAAATATGAAATGGTTATAGTAATAATAAGAAATTCATATGAAAAAGGAGAATAAATATTCGTAGAACATTTCTAGTAGAGGGATTCGAAATATGCGGTTGAATTTCATCATACCGGTAGTTCGTTGTATCTTCTTGGAGGCTCAAAGTTGTGACAGTCACTGTTCCACCGGGTGATATACCGAGAAAGCATATCCTCGAGGTCCTCGTGCGTTCGCGCGCGTTCACGCAAACATTCGCTCACTAACTCACAAATGCACCAGCTAGAATATGCATCAACACGTGCGTCCCCAAGTCGTTCCAAGTCTCTTCGTTCTCGTCCGGGATAGTTTGCAAGCATGACGAAGCTTCGCGGGAGTCGACGAATCGTTAGTCGAGTATTCTTAACTCTTCGTAAGAATCGCGAGTAAAGAAAGAAAGAGAGAGAAAGAAAGAGAGAGAGAGAGAGACCTTCCTGCGAGAGATCATAGAACCGTCTTGGGAAACTTCGTGGATCTTTCATGTGATCATAATGTGTTACTACTCGACGTTAACAACGTTGCCAAGAATTTTCTTTCGAATGACTTTACCTTTGTTTTTTTTTTTTCTATCTTCCCCTCTCTTATTGTCTCGTATATATTATTTCTATATATATAAATTTTTCTTTTTTAACGAACAACGTCAAAACTAATTTTATATTTTATTAATCTATTAGAATTTAGACAACGCAACTGTATGCTGAGATTTATATTTATTTTCATAATTTCCTTTTTTTTTTACAGAACACCGATGCTTTATATCATATTATATTTTACTTTTATTAAGAGAGTATACTTTTTTTTTAAGTTGTCAATAAATGTTACAAAAGAATAATAAAGTTTTTAGTAAAACACATTTGGCTAACTTTATTATGATTATCAAGGTTTTATTCTATGGCAATCAATGTGTTCAATGATTATGAAAATAATCTAAATAAAAAATAGAAAATATTTCCTATATATTACATCGATCAACGTTAAATTTTGTTGAATCAGTCTACAGATATGTGATTAATAATACATATACACGTGGCATCATAAAGTAAAATATTTCTAATTAGCCGTCATTTATGAAACTCTTACTCCGCTCATCAACAATTCTTTTTATTGTTAAGATTTGTAATGCTCGATCACGGACGTTTTCTCTTCCGAGATTTCGAGTTTCAAAGTGGGACAAAAAATGATGTCTCTTTCTCCGAGTAACTCGAAGAAGTTCTTGGTCGTAGACAACTATAACTAAACATTCACATATTAAATCTCTCAAATGAATAATCCGTGTGTGTTGTCGGGGTCAGCTCTAGGAAATCGCTAATTCGAGTACCTATAACTAGCTCTGGGTGGGTGTCCGCCTCGTAAAGGGCTCCCTCGCCCGGGGCTTTGAAAGGAAAAATGATGGATGAAAAAGAAGGAGAGAAGTAAAAGGGTAGAGTAAGAAATAAGAGGTGGAGAAAGGAAGAAGAAGAAGAAGAAGAAGAAGAGAAGGATGAGGAGTAGGAGGAGTAGGAGTAGGAGTAGGAGGAGGGGGAGGAGAGTTGAGCAAAAAGTTAGCCGCCGGTAGGTAGTAGTAGTTGTAGTAGTAGTAGTAGCCATGCAACCGATGCAAATCGTTGACCGTTTTATTTATTTATTTACTTTTTCTTTTACTTACTTGCTCGTTTATTTATTTATTCATGATCGTGCGAGCCTATGTAAATATATACGGCTCTTCTTTATGGGATGCCGTGAACCCGCCGTTACCGACTTTACGTCCCGATGATCCGTTTCTAAGATGGCCACCACCACGAGACGGGGGTTTAGAGAAAAAGAAAGAGAAACATGGAGGGAAAGGGGAGGAAGATGATGCTCTATTCGTTTATGATAGGATCCAAAGGTCACAAGGATACGCGTATATTATCAAACTTTACGTCGAATCGTCACCGGATGAAAACTTATCGTAAGGTGCGTCGTCAGAACTATAATACATCATCGTTTAAATGTCGATTAATATATAGTCGAGGATGATGCATAGTATGTTTACTGTTCGCTTGATAATGGTAAAAGATATTACCGTTCGATACATAACATATATAATATATATGTTTATGTTTCTAACCAATCTATATATAGATTTGTATATTTGCATTTATTAATGTTAATAATAGTATATCTATGCGTGTAGATCTAATCCCAATGCTAACATAATATTACAGTTATATATATATGTATATGTATAACTATATAAAATATAAATTATAGATCATTTCTTTTATATACTCATTAAATCATTGAAGAGTACTGATATATCATCGATTGATACTATTAACTATCTACACTTACTCACAATCAGATAGAAACGAGTTCGCAGTAGCAAAGCTTAGTCATTTATCCGGCGCCGTCTTTAATTAACACGCTCGCAGAACCGAGTGATCGTAGTCTCTAAGGAAACTTTCTACAGAAGCCAGTCGAGTCGAGTCCGAGTTGAGGCTCGGCTCCGACTGCAAGTCAGCGTCGATTAGGTGCATCGTTTTCCGTAAAGAAGCGCATGAAATCCTTCGGCGCAGGTATCATTTCGTGCGTTCGCGCACGAGCTACTATATGTGTGCCGTGTAAGAAAAGACAAAAAAAAAGATAAAGAAAGAGAGAGAGAGAGAGAGAAAAGAGAAAGATAAAAAGACTTGGTGCACGGCGTTAATCGGAGAATTATAGGATCAACGACGTTACCCTGGCAACGGATAACGGCTGGCCAGATGTTGCCAACAATATCGCCACCTAGGAAGTACCTACGAGTTCTGACATCTGCCTCGTCATTCTTACTGCACGTCTGATTGTGAGTTAAAAAGAAAGAGACAGAGAAATATATGTATATGGATGATCAAGGATAGTTTTCATTTATTCCTTTATACTACCATATTCAAATTCGAAAATGTAGGTATATATATATATATTCTTCATATCACCGAAATAAAAAAGGATACAAGGACACAAGTTTTTGTGTCCCCCTTTCGTAGGGCTGATACAAACGAAGGAAAGACCTTCGGTCATTTCTGATTGGCTGTAAGGAAGATAACCTCGCAAGGTGGACTCAACAACGTGTGAAGATATTCTTCTGATTAATTATTCTAAATTAATTGGAATAAGAGGGGTGTCGACAATTGTTGGACCGTAAAAATATTCATAGGATATTATTGAGTTATATCATCGACATTAGGGTTAATTAATCATTTTTACATTTAAGAAATAATTGATTTAATGTTATAATTAATGAGACTAATAACGATAAAATGATTGATCTTCAACGAAAATAATATTATATATGTTACAATTGAATTTAAATAATAGTCTATTTATTATTGACTTCACAAAACAAAAAATCAAACAATTTGTATAATATAATAAAATATAACTATATATATATTTGTGTAATAATAATTATTGTAAAATAATCGAACGAAGAAAAATAAGTACATTGAAAGTCAAATTTTAATTTAAGATTAAAAAAAAATGCGATAATTTGACGATTACCGTTGGTGGTACGTTCAGTGTTAAAAATAAAACCTCGACGATTATTGTTATTATCAATTTAAAAATCATGCTAATATCATATTATGAAGCCTTCCGCTTTACGTGTTATTTTTATCAACTAGTCAAGATTCTTCAGATCGATCGACCGATCTGAATCGATCGATCGATTTTGCCCATCAAACTTTATTTCAATAATCGTCGAATAATAAGGTGGGCCGTTCGATCGTTATGAGCCCACCCTTAACGTGATCGCTAAAGAACTATAGTAGTAGTAGTAGTAGTAATAGTATATAGTATATAGTATATAGTATGTCTATAACCTGGGGTGGGCTAAAGCCAATTTATGAATCATTAGACATAGTCGAGGTAACATATTGAAATCGATCCACCTTTTTTTTGATTATTTCTCGACACGCATCGTCGCGGCACCTACCCCTCGTTTATTGTTACACACTGTTACGGAAATCGCTGCTTCCCTCTTTCGAAAAATATTTCATAAAACTAAACGACACACGTATACACATACATAAACATATATTCTCCTTTTTTTCCTCTTTTTTTTTTCTTTTGTCTCTATGAGAAAAATAGAATGAAATTTTTGTGAAGACGAAGCACGTGCCAACACGGCAAGCACAAACATCAGAGAAGCATTAGTTCTGGTTAATTCGTAACGACCACGCTAAGTCCTCACCTCGGTCGTACATTAAAGCGCGAAATTTAAATGAAAAATTGGCGCGTGTCTGTTCTCGCAATTCACGACACACACACACACACACACACACACACACATAAACATATACACATACATTGAAGAACATTTTCATTCGTACGTTCGTAACGACATCGTCACGCCTCGGAGATCACGTGGCACCTTTTCGGCGGGAGATTTCAAAGATATCTTACGAGTCTCTCGCGATCAACGGTCGAAATGCATGAGGTTCGTTAGAGAATTGACACGCTCGGTTACCTATTCTTCGCAAATGCAGACTTCTGTATATAAAATGAAGAAAAAAGAGAGAGAGATAGAGAGAGAAATAAAACAAGCACCGAAAAAAAAGAAGAAGAATAAACGTAAAGGAAGGTTTAAGTGGATCCGATCGTGACGTAAAGTAAGTAAGTAAGTATGTCGTACGTCGTATGAACGACGACGACGATGACGACGACGACGACGGCGACGGCATTTTTGATTTTTTGTTTTTCCAATCCTTAGGGACTGTTAAAAACTTCAATATTCATGTGGGAGTAAGAATTTAAATTCCCGTGACTAAACATAGCGTTAGATAGGAACGATGAGAGATGTACGGTAAAGGATAAAAGACGATACTTAGGATAATCGTACGGTCATCATCTTCCCGTTAGCCACAATAAATTCTAAACAACGGATACGTAATTCCGTCGAGTCACGCTCGTTTATGTGCGCCCGATCGACAACGTTCGAACCTCTTTCGAATCTGCAACACGTCCTCGTCCTCCTCATCGTCGTGTGTTCTTCTTCCATTCCCATCTTTCACAGAGTGGAATTCGTGAGAGTACGCGAAGTTAGTATCTCGAGTAGGTGAGTGGACGGTTAACGTATTAAAAAGGATGCGTTTGCGAAGACTCTCCAATGGTATTCTTTCTCTCTCTCTCTCTCTTTCTTTCTTTCTTTTTTTCTTTCTTTCTTTCTTTCTTTATTTCTCTCATTCTCTTTCTCGTAGTATAGTCGCGTGCCGTCATGCTTCGTCGAGCCCAACGATTTCTCGCACATGACACACAAGAGTGAGAAAGAAAGAGAAAGAGAAAGAGAAAGAGTGAGAGAGAAAGAGAGAGAGAAATATACGACATTACGACATTACGGCTTCGAAGTGGTGGCCCGGCATGCTACAGCGAGCTCATCGCCAATCCACCAGCGATCCGAGACTTGGCTGCCACGCGACTGGCACGTGGGGTGAGCAATTGCACGAAACACCCTACAACGTCGGTCATGCCCTACCGACTCCTACCGACTCCTCCCGTTTCTTTTCCTACTCCCTTGACAGTCACAATCACCTATGTATATATGTATCTATGTAATCGTATTCAAGTGATTATATATCATAGTTGGAAAAATGATTTGAACTTTCTTAAATGGTCAACTAAACTAAACGATTCTTTATGTTGTATAAGAACAGTTTTTTAAAACGTCGTGGTATCGTTCAATTATTATAATAATATGATTACTTTTTTTCATAAATAAAGAATTTATTATAAGAAAATGGAATCAATGCAACGTAATATGATGAATTGAATATGATTAATCTTACGGTTTTTATTTATAAATTAATGAGAAACATTTATTTTTATATTACATTTATATAAATATTATATCATATTTAATCTGAAATTAAAGATCGTTTTTATTCTACCCCTTTGGAAAAGAAGATATAAACACGATAAATTAATAAAACGTTGTTGGGCAATCGATTATTTTCATTAACAAATTCCTAAAAGTGATCGTTAAAATAATCTAGTAGTTTTGTTTTATCGTTTGACAACTCGCCCCTTATAAACACGACACTTCGCTTAAGAAACTTAGGGTAGTAACAATCTTGACATCGACGAAAGGAGTGGTTTACAGTACCGAAAGGTGCTAACTGTAAAATCTTCGTCAAATTAGTAGCAGGTCGTGAACTCGTGTAAGTGAGGATGGCAAATAGGTTAGCCGCAGTTGGCCACGTGGCATAGCACTTAAAAGAAAGAAACAGAGAAAGAGAGAGAGAGAGAGAGAGAGACAATAGACGGACCATTCAGGCAAACAGATAAAAATAAAAGCAAGAAAGAAAGAAAGAAGAAAAAAAAGAAAGATCTCGGCATCATAAATCCACCTTCGAGAAGATCTCTCTAATGGACGTTTCCTGTCGAACTTAAGAGAAAATCGTTCGCGAACCTAGTCGCGAAGAGTCCGATCGGGTCTGTTAAGATAGTATATAAGAGTCTCTCTCATCATGTGTCGACTGGTAATCTTCTTCTTCTTCTTCTAAAGATACCGTACGAAGTTACTTCAAGAAAATGCAGATACTTAACCCTTGCGATCTAACGTTTCTCTAATCGTTCACCGGTTTCAAAGCTATTTGTTATCAACCTAATCCTATGAAATTTTAAACGTATTTAAAACAAACAGTAGAATTTATTCACAGTCATCTTCATTGTGGAATACAGATTAAAAAAAAAAAACAAAAAATACAAAAATAAGGAAGTAAAGTAACGGGAGTGGGAAAGAGGAGTTGGAAGAGGGGGCAGATGAAGGAGGGGAAGGGGGAGGAGGAGTAGTGGGGCAAGGGGGAAAGGGGGAAAGTCAAAGTAGTCGAAAAGTAAATTAGGTATTTCGATGACGTGTCGGGGGTTGGTTTTTGGGTCGGAAGAGGGATCACCACATGGCACGAGTCCACGGGACGAACAACAAATGGGGATGGCCCGTACCCTCGTGATAGGTAGGCTGGTGCCATCGAGAAGTCAGTGTCATCTGTTGCATCGGTTACAGGACGACCGACGAAGCGTGTCCGTAGTCAATTGCTGGGCTACCATAAACGGAGAGATACAGAGGGTTAACTACATCTTAATTGCTCGATAGAATAAACGTTTCTTCTATCTCCTTTCTTTTTCGTTTTCTTTTTTTATTTCTTTCTCTCTCTTTCTGTCTCTCTTTCAACTAGTTCGATAGCTAACGATCCACTTCCGTGTAACGATGTAATATAATTTAAATAAAATAGCTATCGTGTGCGTAATAAAGCTAAGACCGTAATACGTCGGTTTTAATTTTATAGCTGCGCGCGATACGTTTGTAAAATTAAATATTTATATAATATATATATATTGTGTAAGAAGATTTTATAATAAACGAAGACGAAGTTTTATCGTGAAAATGTTTATCTTCCTTATTCAAAAGATTTGTGCGTAACATTTGGCGTACGCGAGCGCTTCTTTTTTTATTTTACACGTGTATGGCATCTATATATTTATATATTATATCTTATATTTTGTCGAAAGTCTTTCACGAAATCACTATATACCATGACATCGGGAATCATTTTCGCGATTCTCACCGTGAATACGGTACCACAAAGTCTCGAACGTATTCATCGTGCTCATCTGTTCACCATATTTCGGACAGGGCGCGTGCCGTGTCGATAATACAATGTTACGAGACTTGGTAATAATACTCGCGACATGGGGTATACGTATACAAACTATGAATTTTCATGTGCACCCACTGGGAGAGTACACTTGGAGAAGTACACGTAAGGGAAACATATATTGTCAAAAAAAAAAGAAATAATTTTATATATTCGTATATTTTACATTATTATATTTATAATCCCAATGTAAAATTATATGATCTAATAATGAACAATATTGCTTTTTTTTCTCTTTTTTCTTTATTATCAATTTTTTAATAAATTAATTTACGTATGTTCTAACGAAGAACACGTAAGCTACCAACGAAGAGAATGTTTCATATGTTATCACTTTGATGATAGGGTTCTGAGACTCACTTACCGGTTCTTTTATTTCGAAGCAACTGACGCAGTTCCAATAAAAAAATATATGTTTCCTGTAAGGAATATAAATAATATAAAAAATAAGGGAGGTATATACGGACGATGAGAAGAATAATGCAAAAGGAAGTGTAAAGGAAGCTGAATGTAGAAAAAAAGGGAGATAGCCGGTGATATACATATATATATATATATACACATACACAAACGTGTACGATCTGCGTGATCGCTTGCTTTTCATTTTTCCTTTTTCTTCCTTTTCTCTTTCTTTCTCATTCTTTTTTCTTCTTCTTCTTCTTTCTTACCATGATGAAAAGAAAAAAAGAAAGTGGAAGGAGTCGCACGTTTTAGGTGTTATTTAGATCTGGTTTAAAAGTAAAAATTATTTCTAGAAAATACCATAAATATATAGGAACCTGTTTTTATCACTTCTGTAGCACACGATTCGCATAATTTCTCGGGCATCTGCCGTTGAGAGAGATACTCATTTGTGGCTTGTCCTTTCTCCTTTCCCTGTCATCGTTTTCGTCTTATTTCTCCATGACAAAATATAATCAAATACATTCGCCATAAAACTAATTCTTATAACATATGTTATCGATTGAATAACAAAATCGTGTCTATCTACAAATAAATATTTCTAAATTAAATATCTCGATAGATTATTACATATGTATATACATATATGTGTTAAAACATGCATACGTCAATTTGTGAAAAAATAAACTAAATAATCCACATGTCATAACATGATCCACATGTAATTGTGTAACATGATCTTGTAATTTTGGTTATAGATCTTCTTACCTAATTTTAAAACATTCACACCATCGGTTATGACTGCATCAATCTGTAAATCATATAAGATTTAATTAGATATCAAATTTTGTAATGAAATATTATGTTCTTTTTATTAAAAAAGAACATAACATAATTTTTATTATTAAATTTTTTATAAGATTAACTACAATACATATATGTATGGATATAGTACGTACTAAGAAAATATTTTTTTTTATTTAGAAATGAATAATGTACATTTTTATGAGTTTTCATCAAACATTTTACAAATTACCACCATTTTAAAAATTACAGAACGCAGTAATTGGACCGCGAGTGAAATAGTGTTAAATGTTGCCCCGTTCTTGGGTCACTAGCAAATCTTGCCAGATCGATATTTCCCCATTTCTCCCTATATAATAAATAACACATTCCCCTGAAAAAACCATCCACTAGCTTGAAAATTTTCAGGTACCATCGCAAAATAAGTTTTATCTCAATAATATGAAATATAATTATGGAATTGAATTTTTATTCAAGCAACATTTTCATTCAACATTTCATTCAACATTTCATTCAACATATTCCCTTTTGTATAATTAATTATATATAATTATATTATAATATATTTATATACCACACACAGACACGATGGGAACTCTCAACAGTCATTCCATCATTTCTTTTCGACGATAAGAAAAAAATGTCCGAGTACGGTTCCACGCATTGAAATCATCTTCAGGGAAGTCGGCAAAGCCGTTGAGAAAACAGTTTTCTCGGATTCGTTTGCTTCTAGACGACAACGTCTTCAGCTAGAAGAGTTCGAAGCTAGTAAGCAGGATACCTTAGTCATCTTGTCGGCAAGTTCTTTCGAGGACTAATCTAATAGCCAACTCCTTTTGTCGGCCTATAACTAAGAGACTGCCGCAACTAATTCGTCTTTTATTTTTCAGTAATCTTTAACTTTCGTAGGATGAATGACTATGAAAAAAAATAACTTCAGACAACACGATTGTTCATTCTCATGTATGTATATTAAAAGATTAGAAAATTTTCTTCTTGCAATTATTCATCATAATGATGATAGAAAATTTCACATGAATTTTAATGACAATAATATATTCGTAGAATGAAATTTTTGTGGATTTTGAAAAAAAATTAAATAAATAGGAAAAACAGAATTGTGATATTAACAAAAGGGGTTAACGAGTTTATGGTCAGAACGAAAGGATTGGTGGCAAATTCTTTCGATACGGTGTCAGATGGTGGTAAACCTCGATATGTCTAATCTTATTTCTTTCTTAACACCATAAGGGTAGCGAGGTGTCACGAAATTTTTGGATCGAAGGTTGCATCGTTTTAATACCTGCAACGTGCCGTGACGAATTATTCCTTCTCATCGATAACTTTCACGATTCTCTAAATCAATATTTTCATATATTATTTTCAGTTTGTTTAAACGAGAATAAAGGAGAGAGAGAGTTTTTGTTTTTCACGATTTTTCAATTAATAAAATATCCTTAACCTTTTCTAATTATATCTAAAATAATTAATTTAACGTAGAAGTAACACATTTTTTTCAATATATACTTATATATTAAACTATGTTTTATACAATAAATAATATTATATTATAATATTTGTATAAATTAAATGTTCAAATGGTATCACGTCATTTTTGAGAAAAATTGTTTGGATAACAATTATCTGATTTCAATAGAGGAATATTATAACATTAATTACTTTTTATTTAACGAAATATTTTTCAAGATTATTTCAAAGACCAACTTGACTTTTGTTATAATTGCAAACAAATTCTTTTCAACAGAAGAAGAAGAAGAAGAAGAAGAAGAAAAACCAAGTAATATTCGTTTGATAAACGTTTTCATTTTGAATTTGATATTGGTATTTATGGAGTATTAAAATTATTGAAAAACAGTTCAAATATAGACGACATAAAAGAAATCTCGTGTCTCTATGTTTGTTAATTTATTTTCTGATCAAATGGGTGTGGAAAGGTTACGGTCAGAGAAAATCGCATTTATAATCGATTTTCCGTGAGATCCTTTTTCTCTTCGTTTGACCATTTCAAGTAACGCCCAGAAATTCCGCTAACCGCTTCGTTAAATCCGTCTTGCTTGTTTCTCTACCTTCTTCATTTTTTGTCTATTTTTTCCTTATTCCGAACAATAACGTTGTCACTTCGATAGAAATTCTTCTTCTTCTTCTTATTTTTTTTTTATACCATAACATGAAATGAAATAACACGTAAAAAGAACAATATTTTAATCAAATCTTTTATTGATAGAATATTCGACACATGACAAAGGAAAATAATCGTGCAAATTACTTGACGAACCCCCCCATTGTCGGTCACTTTTTTCTGCTGTCCGCCCACGACTGTTGAGAAATGATAGATCTCTTTGCCTCCACCTATTCTGCTGTCCAAATTTTTGATCGAAATTTTCTTCTTTTCATTTTTTCAGGGAAAAAGATAAAAATAGAAAAAGGGTTTGAAATTGCTTTCCGACTATATCTCGTTAGCTTGCAAGCTGTTTTCGTCAAAGTGATGCTATTTAAACCAATATTTTTCGTTTTTTACAATGCTTTATTTACAAAATTTCTTATAATAACTATAATAATAATAATACAGGAATACAACATTTTTTGATGCTTAAAATCATTCTTAATATCTATCGAGAATACTGTTCGGAAAGAAACTAATCGCGATGACACACGAAGTTACGATTTGAATAAATACTTCTTTGGTCTGATGCTGTATATTTTTCCTTAATTTTCTAATAATTTATCTAGAAAGAAGGTATCATTTGCGAATTGCTTAAAAAGTACGTTTTAACATAGGTATACATATATAATTATCTTACGAACGGAATGGAATTTTTAACGAGACACATGATTTTATATATCATTGGACGGAAAAGTAATATCGTGTAGAAATGTGAATGTTAAATCAATTTCTATTATAATTAATCTTTGGACATCATTAATTACACACATTTAAACTAAAATTATTACATTTAAGTAGACACACTACGGACCAGATATTATATCAAATATTACTTACAATTAATATATATTTACATTTACAAAAAATGTTAAGTTAATGAATCATTAATAATGATAAAAAGGAACATAGTGATACAAGTGAACAGACCAAATCAAGAGTATTAACATTCAATGGCACATCCTTTGTCATACTCTATTAATTCTCTTTTCATATTAATTATAATATTACTAATAAAATCGGTTTTTTCTTTGTGCGCTTAATCTATAATATTTATTAAACGTAATACTTAAATAATTATTTCGTGTTAACTTATCGCATATTGATCTATCCATAATCAGTCGTCGCAATTTCAGAATCACAAATAATTTTGTCTCTCTTTTGAAATTACATATTAATCAAATAGAATTAATGAATTAATTTTTACATCGGTGTATTTAGAAAATTCGTATCGATATTTAGTTCAAATATCTTCAATTTTTAACATAAACTATATAATAATTAATATCATGTGTTTATACTCCTTATTTTAAGTATTTATATTCACATTTTCTACCACAAGGACAAATATTTTAATTAATAATAATATTAATTAAGATTTTAAAATATAAATCAAACGAATTTCGATGTGTTTTTCAAAAATATTATTTAACTTGACTTAACAAAAGGGTAAGTTAATAATTAAAAACCCAACGGAATATTTACATTTCAGAATATTATCATTAAGTAATAAGATTGATATAAAATACGAATAGATGATAATTAAATTAACACTTGAAAATAATAAATTAGTAAGTATTATAAAGTATAAACAAAATGACGCTTCTCAGACGTTATTGTATGCCAAAAGGGGTTAATTTTACGCTAAACCTATCACGTGAGATCAAATGACCACTACACGTTCTGTAATTTGTAAAAATGGAATAATTTGTAAAAAAAATGCAGTGAAAACACATAAAATGTACATTATTCATTTATAAATAAAACAACATATTTTTGGTTCATTATCCAATTATCTAAAATCTTATTTTATATTATAATATATGGTTTTATTTTTAAGCGGCCATTTGAACACTCACGATAGGAATAGTTATACATGAAATGTCGATAGGTTTAATATTAATAACTATCGAAAATAATCGATACGAATTTTTGAAGCCAAATATTACAATCTTTTGATCGAGCTCACCTTTTTATCTTTTCCCATCATGTTTCTCGAGTAATTCACAGAGTGCGGTGATGTACGTTTGAGCCATTTGAAGTGTCTCGAATTTACTGAGCTTATGATCACTATCTAAACTTGGTACAACCTCGCGCAGTTTGTCAAAGGCGTCATTCAAACCATTCATGCGACGTCTTTCACGTGCATTCGCAGCTAATCTCCGTCGTTTTAAAACACTCGGCGATGGTGGTACGTCGCTAGAACGTCGTCTTCCTCTTCTTGGCTGTGTCGTTGGAGATGACTGATTTTTCTATAAGCCCCGACAAAATTTCTTAAATTAAAACTAATTAAATAAAATGTAAACGATTAAAGAGTCAAGCAATGTGGTTAATAAAATGACATTAAAAACATAGAAATCGTGTACTGTTTGTTCCCAGAAAAGCGGTAAAAACACGCTAAAGAGCAAAGATAAAACAAGAATAATATTTTTAAATGAAATATTTTCAGCTTGTGGATATGTGCTGAAGCCGAGAATTGTTAATAACAAATTTTCCGAACCTGAGCTGTCGAAGATATCCCGTCCCAACAATTTCTTCGCGACTCGGTGATCGTACAAACTGCCCTGTCGCTTTCTATAGATTGATATTTAGATTTTTGTGGGAGATTCTCATAACAATAAGCCGTCGAATGATATTCCATTGAATTGTCTTCATACAAGGTCGTCCTAGGTGACATTCCATGATCAATTCGATGTTGACTATCGTATCTGTGAAAATCATAGATATGTTGCATTCCAACATTTGAATCAACACGTTTAAATCGTGCGTGAGATACATAATTTGTTGTTTTTCAACAGTGATCAAATTCGTGAACGATAATAACGTGCAACAAAGTAGTGCTACGATTAAATTAAACTCAGAAAAAGTTACCGATTATCGTCGATAAATTTTCATTAGATTTGAAGATTTGTCCTGTAAAATGTATCGTTAGGGAATAGAAAGAAAAAGAAAAAAACTAAGAAGCAACAGAGAAGAGAACTATTGTAAAGGAACAAACTAACCGTTGTGGTGTAACGGGTGTCATAACACCACAAGGTCCTCTCTCGTATCCCTCCGGTGTCCTCGAATACTCAGCTTCCAAGTTCTTCGCATAATCAAGATTCTCAAGTTCTCTTCTTGGCGTTAATTCACCCTTGTAGACATAATTTTCCCCATACATTGTCTTAACTTGTTCGCAGTTTGGTGAATTGTATGGGGAGGGATAAAGAGAATCATATGTCCTCCCAGTTGATGTCGGATAAGAGGACATTAGCATATCCGAGGAGCAGGATTGATAATCGCTATGATGGTTGGAAAGTAAAGCCATTATCAGTTCAAATCCTGCATGCACTGTTTTTTTTCAAAAATGATCATCAGTATCCCCCAGAACATATCCTCGTTCAAAGAGAACGCTTTTCCTTCGTTAACATCGCGCAGCTTGATTTCACTTTGAGACTCAATCGAATTTCACTTTCACGATTGAAGTACTCGTATCCTGGCCATTTTTTATCTTCCTTCCTCTTTCTACTTTCTCACAATGAGAGTGACACACAACTTGTGAAATCTTTTGGATCTCTTCCTTCTTTCTTTCTTTTCTTTCTTTCTTGCTTGCTTGCTTGCTTGCTTTTTTTCTCTTCTATTTCCGGTATTATCGAATTCACTTTTATCGAAGAAAAAGAGAAATGTAGGAACCTAAATAAAGAAAGTTTCGAGGAGCAGAAAAAGTGACAGAGAGACACACAGTGAGAGATCTTCGCGGTGTAAAGGCTCGAGTTTGAGTGTGGCGCGTGCCAGAGAGTTCTTCGCCGCATCAACATATGGTTCCCACTTGGTTTCGTGCTCATCCTTATAGGTAATACGTGCACCTGGTGGGCCCAGTCCGACTCCTCCTGCGCCTCTATCTACCCTCTCCACAATTCTTTATTTTCCCTTCGCGAACTCCTCTTTCTAGCGAGAATGCTACCACACATCCTGCTTCCTGTTCTGACGTACCTGTAAGGGACATCATGAGTTTAAAGAGACACCGAGGACACGAGAAAAAGAGGATAATGAATATTTGATAGAAATGTTCAACAAGTACTATCACATTAGATGTTAATTATTATAAAATATCATTCCAATATTATAATCAACGATCAAATGAAATTAATACCGAAAATGCAGTTGCAGAATTTCCTTTGAAGGATGAATCTTGATTAAAAACACTCGTATTGAAACTAAAAGATGAGAACCCTGTTGTACCCCCGATCTTTTGGTAATCCTAGATACATCAAAATATAACAAATTTTATTCGTAACAATATAGTATATAATGCATAAAGATATTATATATAATATATACATAATATATACATCGTTACGGTCCGCTGATGATTTATTACTGTAGTTCATTTTTTTCTTAAAGAGAGGGGCGACGACATAAAGGGAGTAGAATCGATGGAATCGTTCGGTGATCCCTTTAAATTCTAAGAAGATACCAAGATAATCTTTTCCTTGGCGGGAATGAGAATGAACTAGGGAGTTTAAAATTGTGTCGAGTGGAGGGCACGCTAAAAAGAGGGTACAACGGTCGCGTGCTATCAAAGGCATTCGCCTTAAGACAATTAGCGATATCCATCTAAGACGGTTTGCCTTGAGACCCTCTTCGCAAGGTGTTCTATTTAAAAGATCTCGGGATAAATGAAGTGTTCTGTAAAAGAGGAAGGAAGGAAGGAAGGAAGGAAGGAAGGATGGACGGACGGACGAATTCAGATGGGGTCTCACTTAACGGGAATTCGATCATTTTTACTGGAAATTCATTTTCAGATTTTATCAATGCGATTAAGATTATGATTTTTCTCATTTTGTTGCGTTTTTCTTTTTCTTCTTTTTTTTTCAAACAATTATTTTATCTAAAAGCAAACATTATTGAACACCAGAGAATTAGCAATTAAATAAACTTATAAATAATTGTACGAAATAAATGTAACAAATTTCGATACTTTAACTTTGCTCGCAAACCATTTTGTCAATCTTTAATTATTTATATGAGTCTATTAAGTAATGGAAATTAATAGTAGTTATTTAGAGGTGTTATATTGGAAATTGTTATTTATGTAAACGTATTTTCTTTCCTTTTCGTATATAACATTACTTTCTATTATTTAAAAGTATAATCAATAATAATCTACGAGAAAAATTCAAAATCATGATTCGTTATTTTCATTAAACAAAAAAAAGTATTCACGAAAATCATTTTGTTCTTTCTTGATCGGAATGATCTTACGATATATAAATATACCTATTTATTGTTAGAAAAATTAATTGGCCTTGAAATATAATGATAGAAAATATATATTAGAGATACGTGTTGGAAAATGAATTTTCATTGATTCCACTAAAAATCATGATCATCGTGGAAGGTCGTTATGGACCTTTCATCGAGCCAGCTCATTTTCGATCCAATTAGAGCAGAACTTTCCTATGATAGATTTCTATTTCCCCTCTCGTTTTTGAAATTTCGGCAATCTGTCGTTGATCTTTATAAACGAATTAGCTAGAAGACAAACATATGGGCAGTACAGGCACGCGTTCTATTTCCATCGTGAGTTCTGCATTGAAAAACTGCAAATAAAATACTAGTAATTGTAGATACATGACATTCATAATTATCAATTAAATATACACTATGTAAATATATATATATGTTATACGATATATCATTTTAAAACTAGAATATGTTTCTTCTTTGAGGTAATTCGTCACTGATCTAACCATAATCCATGACTCGAAGATTGATCGAATAACTAGACTCAGTTTCGTAGATCATCGCATTGAACAGAGAACTGTGAAATAGGAGAACGAAGTGCGTACAACCTTAAACATTATACGAGAAACGTAATTAGTGAAAAGTATGTTTAAACCAGAAAATGATATTCTGTTGTACGAGATGTGAATATTTTATCTGAAGATTCTCGCACAGAAAAATTCATTATTATCATTCTTTTTCTATTACTTTTCTTATTTATTTCTTACCGCACTGAAATTCTCCAAATTCAAAGTATAAAATTTGCCTGCAGTTAATTGAATAGGCGTTTGACTTCTAAGTATCATGAGATTTAAAATTTTTCTTGTTCTTAATGAAGCACGATACCAATTCCCATTTCCACTGATGATAAAATGTAAACATTAAATTAAACAAATATTTATGTTCAAATACTATCTCGATCAATTATTTAATTAAATAAAGTAATACTTACGCGTATTCGCATACTCGTATACTATGATCATATAATTGTTGAGCTGGCAAACTTTCGAACAACAAGTGGCAAGTTTGTGCAATGGCGAATGAGCCATATCTGAACGCTTCATCCGGTTTGTTCAAATGCATCACAGCCTGATCACAAAAAAAAAATATTCATTTTAAATATATACATCATTGTAAAAAAAAACAATTCGTTTGTATGATCTTTGCTTTTTTTTTAAATTATCTTCTTGTGAACGATTTATCAATTTTTTATGACGACATTTTTAATCTGAAATGAATCTTTAATTGATCTTTAATTGAAACAATATTTTCGATAATGTATTTAATAATATTCACTTGAAAAAAAATATAATTTAGAAAAAAGAAAACTTTTTAATATTCGTCCGTAAAAGGTAAAAATAATATTTCACGAAGTTTACCTGAAACCCCGTAAAACTAATGCAAACCATGTTAAGTCCAAGTTGTACAAAGAAAGATATTGTATTCGCTGATTCGATCATTTGAGAATACCTTAGAAAGATACAACAAAATTCAAATTAGATAGGACGTAAAACGTATATTTCATCATTATTCATTAATAGATACTAACTGTATAATATGATTATGTAGTAAAACGCAATCTCCAGCGACTTTGCTAGTTTTATCATTTGCTTTATCTGGATAGACATCGACATTCATGTCACCGTCCTTGATAACATTTTCCAAACGATTACTGGAAGAATAAAAATAAAAATTAATTACCAAATTAATGTTTTTCTTCGCAATAATAAATTCAATTCAAATAAAAAATTAATTTTCTTTATTTTTCAATATAAAATCAATATTATATTTACCCTAAAATCGTTATGACTCCACAAATATGTTGTACATAGAATACGAACATCGAATCGATTCCAACAACAGCAGCACAAAATCCAATAGTACCAAAATACGAATGTATCAATACGAAATAATAATATTTTTCCATATTAATGAAATATTCCGCATGAAATATCAAAGGATACTGTTCCGTTTCGTTTCCAGCAAAACCCAAGAATTGTGATGAAAGTGTCATCACTGGAACCATTAAAAATGGCATCATCGATCCGTAGACACATACTAGAAAATAAAATTCAACTATTAACCATCTTCAAAATTATATAATTTTTAAGTCAAATACTTTTATATATACTTTATATTATATAATATACTATACGTGGTCTAAATTACGAAAAATTAAAAATTGTTTCTACAAATAGATAATTCTTTGTAAATAATTTGCATAATATCTTATTTAATAATATAATATAATTAATTTATACTTCATCGTTTTTATATTATTATGGTTAATAACAAAATTGTATTGTAAATAAACGTAATGTAAACTAATAGAAAGAAATCTTATTAATAAATAATTTTCATATTTTCTTAATTATTATAATATAATTATAATAATAATTAATTTATTTTTTTTTTGCTGTTTTATTTAAATCACTTTATCAAAATTAATAAAAACTAAACTCTCATATTATTCCTTAAGAATAATACATAATATAATATTAATACTCAGAAATATAAAATAATAAAAAGAACAATAAATATTCAAATAACAATAATTAAAAGAACAATAAATAAAAATTGTTTAAAAAAAAAGAAAAAAGAAAGAAATAACAAAGAAAAAAAAAATACAATTTCAAGATAATGAAAAGAATTATAGGAGATAAATCTGATTGTACCAGCATAACCTTTGCTCAACAACGTTCCAATGGAATAATAATCGCGAAGAATACGAATCTCTTCGTCCTTCTTCATGGCCATTCTCCAGTCGTCTTGCATCGTCACCAAAAGCTTTTTCATCTATGAGAAGATATCATTTTATATGACGGTAATATTTAATGGAGAGGTCTAGCTTTATCTCTTATATACACAACTACACTGGTACATACCTTGGCGCTGTTGAAAATAAAGTTAACGATCTTCACGACGATCATCAGGCTGACCAGGAAAGGCGCGAAATTTTCCAAAGCGATATCACTGTCGTAATTCCACGCGGCAATCATACCACCACCCTGAATATATCATAGTCATCATCTTCAATAATACGTCCATTAATGTGTTAATTATTGTACAATTATGCCAATGATCGATATATACATAAACACATTTAGAAAGTTCATTAAATACATTTGTTATTAGATATTATTTTTCAATAAATTTAGATATAAATTTATGTTATTTTAATGATCGTTATTATTATCATAAACATCAGACATATGAACATGAAATTAGATTTAATTAACCGATAATTTTAAATAATTATATTGATACAAGTATATTTTTGTAGAAAAAGCTTGAATCAGAATTCAGAAGAATTGATATAACGATATGTAAATAATACAACTTGTTCATGAAATAATATGTATATTAGATATGAATATTAAGAAATTATTTCTTTTTCGCAAACTATTAATCGTTGGTCGCACAATGGCCAAAAATAAAATGAAAACATATTAATTACGAGGCAGAAAAAATCGCTATCAATAAAAACAACATTATAATGCTCAATTAAAGTAAATTTAATCTTTTAATGCGATAAATTCCTAGATTTTATTATATAACGCGTAGTACGAGTAATCGCGTTATATAAAAACAGTTGTCGTAAAATCTTTTGTGCGTTATAGGAATTCAGGCTGTAATAACTCGTAAATATACGTAAAACTACTGCATATATATAATATAATAAATGCATAATCGAATAAACAATACCTGTAAAATAGCCTGTGCACCAACAAACGGTAAATATATTAAGGAAACCAATATCTTCTGCATTTTAGTCTGATGTGGCCACTGTCCAACAACGTGCATTAGTCTTCTGGTAAATTTCATGTACCGAAATTGCGTGTCGTCCATTTCGATGAGTTCGACATCGTACGACTACTGTTTCGTTAGAAAAACGAAATTTCGATTTGACGATAAGCAATACCGAAAACTCATCGAACATTCTGTTTGTAAAGTTACGTACGTCCTAATAACGAAAGATTTACATGTCTGATGATGGAAATAAGCGAGCTATAATTAGGTAGGGTAGCTTGTGAAAAATCGATCGGGTGTTTCATTTCATTCTATGGCCTAATCGATGCGACTAATAATGGCGAAATTGTCATTCGCTTGACAGACTTTATACATGTGTGTATATTTGTACATATATATATACGTATGTATGTATGTGTGTTTAATATTTCGAGTCTTTCATAATATGGTCTACGTATGAGTAATTTTCTTTGTTCCTTTAACCCTTTTCGACGCTTTTAACTTCTTCAAACTTGCAATAAGGGAAAAACCATTCTAAAACTACTTCTTCTTCTCACTTCCTCTTTCTATTCGTTTCACTTTATTATCGATTTTGAACGAAATCGACTACCAATTCGTGGGTGAAGACAATCAACGACTTTTAGTAAAGTCCGAGAACAGAAAGAGAAGTGATTACATCGTGAGTATAAATTGTAATTCTATAGTTTGTAAAATTTATGAATTATTTTTGTTTAAATAAAGAATTCTTATTATAATTTTATTTTCAAGAAAGATATTCAAGAATTACTTTTGTTTTCCATTAATGTCTCTTAAAATGGCGTTATTCAGATTTAAAAAACAATTTTATTTTTCATTGAACGCTTAATACGCTTATTTATAATCACTAAAACACTCATACATAGTTAACGGTACGAAGATCATAATTTTCTTTATACATTCATCTATATACGTCAATGATTAAAATTCTAATTCTAATATTTTTCGTGGATTAATCATAGATTTCAATAATCATTGTACGGTGCGCAAAACCGTGAAAAAGGAAAAGGACGTTTTGACAACCTTGAAATAAATATCATCGTTTAAAAATTCATTATTGATAAAAATTAATCAAATTTTAAAATTTATTTTTTTTATCCAACAGGATGTATTAACCATCTTACCTTAGTAAAATTCTCTAAATTTAAGACGTATAATTTTCCAGCGGTTAATTGAATCGGTTTTACACATCTCATTAGCATGATTTTTAAGTCTGTTCTAGTAGCAAACGATGATTGATACCATTTTACTCTGACACTAAAATACCAAAAAACAAATTATTGTAATTATTAAATTAAAAAATAAAAGAAAAGAAATAATAGGACAATCATTTGCATCAATTTCTTCAATGTTTTTTTTGCTTTTTCATAATAAAAGTTATCTGAAATCTATAATTTTCATTTAAAAATATAGTACTTCTGTTTCCTGATAAATATGCTTTTTTCTTCTCCAATATATTAATAATCATAATAATAATACACATCTTAACTGCACTATCTTACGCATATTCGCTAATACGATCAGTATGATCCATTAGTTGCTGTCCCGGCCAACTTTCGAGGAAGACAACAAACGTTAAGCCTAACGTAAAACCACCGTAACCTAAAGCTACGTCTGGTTCATCCAATTTCATGGCAGCCTAATAAAAAAGTAAGTTAAAATATTTTTTACAAACAAATAAAAAAATAAGATCATCAAATGAATAGTTACTCAACCTGATATCCTGTAAAACTTATACCAATCATGTTAAACATTAATTGAAAAAAATGAGAAATCGTCCACGTCTCTTCCAATTTAGTAGCGTACCTTTTGAGTTATGTAAGAGTAAAAAAATATAAAAAATATAATTGCAAAGTACCATAAGTAGTCTTATCGTAAACTGTACATTTCTAACTAACTGTGATACTGTTTTTTATACTAACTGTATAACGTGATTATGAAGTTTGATGCATTCTTTCATAGCATAATGAGCTCTATCGTCATGAACGTTTGGAATTAGATCTATTTCTAGATCATCACCCTCTATGACGTTCTCTAAATAATATCTGCAAAAAAACTGATCTTTATTTAGAAAAAAAAAAAACAATTAAAAATACTATTTAATTACAATACAGACTATAGATGTGATTAGATATTAATAACATGTATGTAATTAAAATAAATTACATGCGTGTTCTCGATCTGTATAATAAACGAATAAAAAGTATTATTAGGAATTTTTGGAAATAGATTTGTATATATTGAAATAGACATTTAATTTTATTTTATTTTTGTTGTTAAATAATATCTAAATATATTTAAAATTTCTATGTTATTTAAATATAAAAAAGTTGCTCCCTTGGATATTCTTTTATATTAAAATAAAGAGCAGAGTACTAAAAAATTATTTTTTTTACTGAATTGGAAGGGTAAAATTCCTTTCAGACAAATAATGACTTCCATAATATATTCTACACACAATCACACTAAACTCTCTTTTTTTTCACGGTAGATACGGTCCTCAAAATATCCTATAAAATAAAATTCATATACAGAGTTTCCTGTAACTGGGGGAACACGTAAAATGGACATATTTTAAATGCAAAAATGAGTCGAAAATGTAGAATAAGATCTGTAACATGAGTTTTGGAAACAGGTTTATACGAACATTTTTCATTTTTTTGACCTAAGTAATCAGTAGTATTAGTTTGGTCCCAACATTTTTAGAAACCTTCTATATGTAAATATGTAAATATTAACTCTAATATATGTATTTATTTACCCCAAAATTTCGCATAATGCACACCCATGCTGAACGTAAAATAGATTAATCGTATCGATTGCAACGACAATCGTGATATATCCAATCGTACCAAAATAAGATTGTATTAACAAAGGATAATAATAAGTTTCCACATCGACGAAATACTCAACTCGAAATAACAAAGGTTTATCATCGGTCGAATTAAGAATTCCCAAAACATTAGCCACATTTATCAAACCTGGTACCATCGTAAATGGTAACATCAAACCATACACAACAGCTGTAAACAAAATGAAACAATCGAAAATAAATTTCTTTTTTTTTAAGTAAAAAAAATAATTATTTATAAAGATTTCGAAACCTGAATATGCAAAAGTAGCTTTCTTTCCAACTTCGTAATATCGACAGAGAATGTTACGTTCGTAATCGTATTTCATATATAATTTCCAATCCTTTTGCATCGTCGTAATTAAATCCTTCATCTATGTCATGATCAATGACATATAATGATTATATACATGTTATATTTATGTATACGAGTTATTATCAATTTGATAAAATATCGAACGTACTTGCTCAAAATTATAAGCAAAATTGATATACTTGGCTAAACACATAAAACTTATGATAAAAGGAGCTACACCTTCCATGAAAGCATCAATGTCAACTATAGCACATATCAAACCACCACCCTAAAATTTATATTTAATTTATATACATTAATAACATAACTTATAATATTTGATATATATTTGATATGCAAACTGAATTATTTGTACAGAAACTTGATATAATTTTAAAAAAATTATAATGATCGCTTTAAAATTGTCCCTAAGCGATTCTTTATCTTGTATTGAATTGACATTAAATCTATCGATTGTACATATGAACCTATCCACACTATAATAAAAATAATCAATTGTACTGATAATTACAACAGTGGATTTAATCAAAAATTTTTGTTAATGTTTTTATTGTATCTCTACTATAATTCTATTATATTTGAAAAGCTTAAATGTTGCATTAATAATAAATGAACTAATTATTAAATAATAATAAGACTAGATTTATAATTATCATTTTGCGTAAAATCAAAGGAAAGAAAGGCATTAACACGAAAAAGCACAATTTCAATTCTAAATTTGAAACCAGTCATTTGATCGTTTGTAATATATTAAGGATCGAATATATTTACCTGAAGAATTAACTGTGCAGCAATAGTTGGCACGAATAGAACGGAGACGAGGAACCTTTCTACGGAACTTTGATATGGCCATTGGCCGAGAACGTTCATAAGATATCTGTTGTAACGGATATATTGATACTGAATTTCGTCCATCTCCTCTTGTCTCGGATTCCCTTGAAATTGTGGTGGAATACAATGATCAATCGAGTCCACTTCTTCGTCGAAGCAATTATATGCACGCGTGTATAGTTCGCCTTCATTATGTATTCCCTTTGGATATACTAGCGTAATAGAGTGAAATGACTTGCCTACCCTATTATAGACAGTATATACAATTCTCTCAAAGGATGAACAAGGGATTGAAACAAAGTATAGGATTTGTGATTGCGATCGTTTACATAACAACTCTCTTTCTCTCTTTTTATACAAAAAATATGTTCTTTCAATAATTTTCTATGATTTTATCAACATCCTTCAAAAAAATATTGCAATGTTATTATTTTATTCTATTCTAAAAAGTTTTTCAACTTTAATATCTTAAATATACTTTTGTTAGTGGTGACGATTAAAAAAAAAAATTTTTTAAATTTATAAAAAATATTTGTTTATATTCATCTGAAATTTATCATATTTAGATTCTGTGAATAAAAAGAAAATATAATTCTTTTTTTTGAGATATTTTGTTCTTAAGGTAAATAGATTTAAAAAAAAAGTATAATAATCTATTGAAAGATAGCGCTGGCTGTAAATGCTTATTTTTGCTAAAAATTTTTTTAACGTTGCTTCTCTGACCGAAAGATGGTAAGGGTAGTTATTGGTATACGTTACCATAAGTAACTTAATAACTACTGTAGATAAAGTCGAATGTTGTCTTAATTTAACAGAGATGAGAATTATAAGGTTAAGTTAAATTTTTGGAATGAAGTCTTATTTGTGATATGATGGATAATGTATTTTAAAATGATTATATAATTGTATATCATAATTGAAGAATGAAAAAATATTCTGTATCTCTTTTTTCTTTTTCATAGTTAATGTAAATAAAATTAGAAAATGGATCACGAAGAGGAATTTCTTAATAATTTTTTTACTCAGGTTACACAGCTGTGTTGCGATAAGGCAAAAGAACTTGTTGTACGTAGTTTCCATTTATTATTTTACTGCCCCATTGAATTCATTTAATGGGAAAATATTTATGATATAATAAATTTCTAGGAGAAAGAGCGAGAATCATGCAGGCAAACACAAATGGGTCCGTGGGGAATGTTGTTGATGACATTACCACAAATAGCATTTACAGAACGCTCTTATGCAGATCTTGGTTTTCTTCATACAAAAAACAAAGGCTTTTTGAGAAAAGATGTATATACTTTAAGTAATTTTTTTAACAAATATTATTAACACATGTATAATATATTATTACTTTTAACAATATATAAATAATTAGATTTTTAACAAGACCTTGATGAAAAAACACTGCTTTTTAGAATTCCTTAAAAACTGTCTACGAGTCGTTAAAGTCAGATCTTAGAAGATTAGAAGAAATGACAAGAGGAACGAATACCATTGGTGCCATAGTCGCAGAAGTTTCTAGTCAACTTTATCAATTCATTGGGGCAAGGATCCAGTTGATAGATTTGTTAGTACAATATATTTCTATATTCTAATATATTAAATCTTAGTTAGAAATAATATGTTGTAGTTATGAGAAAATGTACAGTATGAGCGTTAACAGCAAAATAATGAAATATCAAGAATTATTACAATCAATTAATGCAATAGTACAAGCGCACTCTTTGTCTTGTACTCATTTAGCTTTAACGGCTATCAAAACAGCTTTGACGTAAGTATCTCCTATACTATGTTCTTTATTATATGAGAAAGAGAAAATATATAGTTAATTTTAAACTTAACTTATTAGTTTGGAATGTGAAATACTAGTTCAGTTAACAGAAGCGCACATAGAGATACAACACTGGAGATTTTTACCTACGCTTATGGCACTTTTTGGAGCGCAAACTCGAATGTCAGCATGGGAAAGAACTTTACAGAGTAAAGAGGTTTGTAATTATATTTAATGGTATATATTCTGTTAATAACACTTATATAATAACTGTATATATTTTTAGTCATGGAAATTAGGATTCGGTGCTACATTTCTTAAGGCAAATCAACAGCCCGCATTGTATCAATGGTTAGTAAAATTAAAAAATGCCATATTAGCTAAATGTTCTTTATATTTTCATACGACTCTGAGCCAACAAGCTACTCCAGGAGAAATGAGAAGTATAATGAGTAAACAAAGCGTGGATTATTACCATAAGTAAATTATATTTTTAATGCTTACAAGAATTCATACGATTAAAATTTGATCTAATATTTGTCCATGCATTTTAGAATTCAGAGTTTTCAGCGTAAGCATGATGTGGTTGCTGTTTTAATAGTGTTTGATTCTAGAGGAATGAAGGATTCAGGAGCAGGTTACAGACATTCAGATAGAAAATTTGAAACGTCTGAAGAGTTCACAATTGTTGTCAGTTGTCCATATGTAAATATAAAATAATTATTTGTATTAGTAAGAAATGATAAAATATAATTTCCTGATTATGTTTTTTAGGCGTTTATTCATAAACCATTAATCCATTGGGATAATATTCAAAATAAAATAAAAGAACGCTATGCAGAACTTCTTACTATGGATAAAATAATTTATGCTAAAAGCTTAAAGGTTAATTGATAATTTATTTTAATAATTTGTACTTTCTTGGTGTGTATTTATTTTTTCGTTAGATAATTTATAAATGAAAATGAAATATCTTTTCTAGGATTTATGTACATATGCACTGTATAATATGGATCCCAGAATGACTTTGATAACTATTTATGAGACTGAGAAACAGAGAGACAAAGAAAGACATGTTTCTACATTTATGTCCGATATGAGCACGCAAATAAAATGTAATAAAATTTACGAATCTTTAAAATTATCTAAATGATTAAAATTAAAATAAACAATTTCAATTGATAAAATGTGCGTAATAATCCGTTTGATTTATATCTAAATTTTTATCATATTCTTATCATTATTGTTGTAAATATTCTTAAACTAATGAGAAAAGTTATAAAGAAAGAGAAATAAACGATCCAAATCAGCATATTTTTACAATATAGTGTTACAATACATTTTTTGTTTAGAAATGATATATGATTTTAATATATTAGTAGCTATTTTTTATAAGTTATACAAAATGTAATCTCCAATGAGTAGCGAAATGCAACTCATTATAACTTGCACAATCTAACAAAAATATTATTGACTAAAAAAAAACATATTTTTCTATTTATATTTTTTAATTTTTTTATAGTTAATTTACGCATCAGAATGAAACTAATTACAATATATATATGGTAAAAGACAAATCCCTATACTAATGAATATTTATGCATACCAAATCGCGAATAAAAAACAAAAAACGATTGTTCATTTTACCTCAAAAGAGTAGAGTTGTTTGACAAATTTATTGCAGAAAAATTTTGATTTCAAGAGATAAAAAAAAGAAAAAAGAAAGATGCATAGAGAAAAATAAAGAAAGAGAAATAAGTAAAGAAAGTGTGGTGGGTGTAATTCTAGGTAAGGACGTGATTTCTCCCAATCATTGAAGGTAAGAAAATGAACGTGAAAAAGAAAAAATTATTCCAGGATTGCAAAGATGCAATGAATGCAAGCTCTTATATAGATCGCGACTGCTATTTGGCTGGAATTACAAAAGTATAATAAACATATAAAAGTTATTTAAAAAACGATACTAACATGTGCGTTAGAAAATTAATCCTATCCTGAAATAAAGTAAAATATTCATTAAATTGCCACAATCTTGAAATACTTCCTGATATCTGTAAAAGTATAAAAATGATTTAAAAAGGAGCTTTGCAAGTGTGTTGTAATTAATCATTTCCTGAAACAAAGTAAAATTTAAATAATCAGAGATTGTTCCGTGTGGTATCTGTACAAATATAAAAGTTATTAAAAAACATTATAAAGTAATTAGTTTCTATAGATTAATTGGATAGGAGAAACCAAGTAATGGACTAAAAATATGATATTAATTATGAAGTTAAAAGAAACTTATTACGTTTATAATGTTTATGGTAAGCGGTCTTTGGCTGATTTTACTTGTCATGTCTGATGATGGAAGTAAGCGATCTATAATTAGCTAGAGTAGCTTGTAAAAAATGTCATTTGCTTGACAGACTTTATACATGTGTGTACATTTGTATATATATATATACGTATGTATGTTTGCGTGTTTAATGTTTCGAGTCTTTCATATTATGGTCTACGTATGAGTAATTTTCTTTGTTCCTTTAACCCTTTTCGATGCTTTTACCTTCTTCAGACTTGCAATAAGGGAAAAACCATTCTAAAACTTCTTCTCACTTTCTCTTTCTATCCGTTCCACTTTATTATCTATTTTGAACGAAATCGACTACCAATTCGAGGGTGAAGACAATCAAGGACTTTTAGCAAAGCCCAAGAACAGTAAGAGAAGTGATTACATCGTGAGTATAAAATGTAATTCTATATATTTTGTAAAATTTATGAATTATTTTTGTTTAAATAATGTATTCTTATTATAATCTTATGTTCAAGAAAGATATTCAAGAATTACTTTTGTTTTCCATTAATGTCTCTTAAAATGGCGTTATTAAGATTTAAAAAACAATTTTATTTTTCATTGAACGCTTAATACGCTTATTTATAATCATTAAAACACTCATACATAGTTAACGATACGAAGATCATAATTTTCTTTATACATTCATCTACGTCCATGATTAAAATTATAATTTTAATATTTTTCGTGGATTTATCATAGATTTCAATAATCATTGTACGGAGCGCAAAACGGTAAAATAGGAAAAGGACGTTTTGACAACCTTGAAATAAATAACATCGTTTAACAATCAATTACTGATAAAAATTAAATAAATTTTAAAATGAATTTTTTTTATCCAACAAAATGTATTAACCATCTTACCTTACTAAAATTCTCTAAATTTAAGACGTATAATTTTCCAGCGGTTAATTGAATCGGTTTTACACATCTCATTAGCATGATTTTTAGGTCTGTTCTAGTAGCTAACGATGATTGGTACCATTTTCCTCTGCTACTAAAATACCAAAAAAAAACAAATTATTGTAATTATTAAATTAAAAAATAAAAGAAGAGAAATAATAGGACAATCATTTGCATCAATTTCTTCAATGTTTTTTTCTGCTTTTTCATAATAAAAGTTATCTGAACTTTAGAATTTTCGTTTGAAAATATGATATTTTTGTTTCCTGTTAAATATGCTTTTTTCTTCTCCAATATAATAATAATAAAAATAATAATAAAAATAATAATAATATTAATAATGCACATGATCACTATCTTACGCATATACACTAATACGATCAGTATGATCCAATAGTTGCTGTCCTGGCCAACTTTCGAGGAAGACAACAAACGTTAAAGTTAACGTAAAACCACCGTAACCTAAAGCTACGTCTGGTTCATCCAATTTCATGGCAGCCTAATAAAAAAGTAAGTTAAAATATTTTTTACAAACAAATAAAAAAATAAGATCATCAAATGAATAGTTACTCAACCTGATATCCTGTGAAACTTATACCAATCATGTTAAACATTAATTGAAAAAAATGAGAAATCGTCCACGTCTCTTCCAATTTAGTAGCGTACCTTTTGAGTTATGTAAGAGTAAAAAAATATAAAAAATATAATTGCAAAGTACCATAAGTAGTCTTATCGTAAACTGTATATTTCTAACTAACTTTGATACTGATTTTTATACTAACTGTATAACGTGATTATGAAGTTTGATGCATTCTTTCATAGCATAATGAGCTCTATCGTCATGAACGTTTGGAATTAGATCTATTTCTAGATCATCACCCTCTACGATGTTCTCTAAATAATATCTGCAAAAAAACTGATCTTTATTTAGAAAAAAAAGAAACAATTAAAAATACTATTTAATTACTATACAGACTATAGATGTAATTAGATATTAATAACATGTATGTAATTAAAATAAATTACATGCGTGTTCTTGATCTGTATAATAAACGAATAAAAAGTATTATTAGGAATTTTTGGAAATAGATTTGCATATATTGAAATAGACATTAAATTTTGTTTTATTTTTATTGTTGAATAATATCTAAATATATTTAAAATTTCTATGTTATTTAAATATAAAAAAGTTGCTCCCTTTGACATTCTTTAATATTAAAATAAAAAGCAGAGTACTAAAAAATTATTTTTTTTACTGAATTTGAACGGTAAAATTCCTTTCAGACAAATAATGACTTCCATAATATATGCTACAGACAAGCACACTAAACTCTTTTTTTACACGGTAGAAACGGTCCTCAAAAAACCGTATAAAATAAAATTCATATATAGAATATCCCCTGTAACTGGTGAAACACGTAAGCAGGACAGATTTTACATGTAAAAATGAGTCAAAAATGTAAAATAAAATCTGTAACATGAATTTTGCTTATAAATCTACGAATGTTTATTAATTTCTTTCCAATAAAGGATTTTCGGACACAGGTTTATACGAACATTTTCCATTTATTTGACCGAAGTAATCGGTAGTATTACTTTGATCCCAACTTTTTTAGACACCCTCTATATGTAAATATGTAAATATTAACTCTAAAATATGTATATATTTACCCCAAAATTTCGCATAATGCACACCCATGCTGAACGTAAAACAGATTAATCGTATCGACTGCAACGACAATCGTGATGTATCCAATCGTACCAAAATAAGATTGTATTAACAAAGGATAATAATAAGTTTCCACATCAACGAAATACTCAACTCGAAATAACAAAGGTTTATCATCAGTCGAATTAAGAATTCCCAAAACATTAGCCACATTTATCAAGCCTGGTACCATCATAAATGGTAACATCAAACCATAAATAGCAGCTGTAAACAAAATGACACAATCGAAAATACATTACTTCTATTCTAAGTAAAAAGAAATAATTATTTATAAAGATTTCGAAACCTGAATATGCAAAAGTAGCTTTCTTTCCAACTTCGTAATATCGACAGAGAATGTTACGTTCGTAATCGTATTTCATATATAATTTCCAATCCTTTTGCATCGTCGTAATTAAATCCTTCATCTATGTCATGATCAATGACATATAATGATTATATACATGTTATATTTATGTATACGAGTTATAATCAATTTGATAATATATCGAACGTACTTGCTCAAAATTATAAGCAAAATTGATATACTTGGCTAAACACATAAAACTTATGATAAAAGGAGCTACACCTTCCATGAAAGCATCAATGTCAACTATAGCACATATCAAACCACCACCCTAAAATTTATATTTAATTTATATACATTAATAACATAACTTATAATATTTGATATATATTTGATATGCATACTGAATTATTTGTACAAAAATTTAAAATAAGTTTTAAAAAATTATAATGATCGCTTTAAAATTGTCCCTAAGCGATTCTTTATCTTGTATTGAATTGACATTAAATCTATCGATTGTACATATGAACCTATCCACACTATAATAAAAATAATCAATTTTACCGATAATTACAACAGTGGATTTAATCAAAAATTTGTGTTAATGTTTTTATTGCAACTCTACTATAATTCTATTATATTTGAAAAGCTTAAATGTTGCATAAATATTAAATGAACTAATTATTAAATAATAATAAGACTAGATTTATAATTATCATTTTGCGTAAAATCAAAGGAAAGAAAGGCATTAACACGTAAAAGCACAATTTCAGTTCTAAATTTGAAACCAGTCATTTGATCGTTTGTAATATATTAAGGATCGAATATATTTACCTGAAGAATTAACTGTGCAGCAATAGTTGGCACGAATAGAACGGAGACGAGGAACCTTTCTACGGAACTTTGATATGGCCATTGGCCGAGAACGTTCATAAGATATCTGGTGTAACGGATATATTGATATTGAATTTCGTCCATCTCCTCTTATCTCGGATTTCTTTGAAATTGTGGTGGAATACGATGATCAATCGAGTCCATTTCTTCGTCGAAGCAATTATATGCACGCGTGTATAGTTCGCCTTCATTATTTATTCCCTTTGGATATACTAGCGTAATAGAGTGAAATGACTTGCCTACCCTATTATAGACAGTATATACAATTCTCTCAAAGGATGAACAAGGGATTGAAACAAAGTATAGGATTTGTGATCGCGATCGTTTACATATCAGCTTTATTTCTCTCGTTTTATATGAAAAATATGTTTTTGCCATCATTTTCTATGATTTTATCAAAATCCTCCAATAAAAAAATTTGCAGTGTTATTTTATTTTATTCTATTTTAAAAAGTTTTTGAACTTTAATATCATAAATATACTTTTGTTAGTGATGGCGATTAAAAAGAATTATTTTAAAGATTGATAAAATAAATTTTAGAGATGTATCGAAAATTTATCATAATGGAATTCGGTGAATATAAAGAAAATACAATTTGTTCTTTTAGCGATATATTGTTTTTGAGTTAAATAGATTTTTAAAAAATATATAGTAATCTACTGAAAGATAATATATAAGATTTACTTGTGCTGTAAATGCTTATTTTAGCTTAAACCTTTTCTAACATTGCTTCTTTGGCCGAAAGATGGTAAGGATAGTTATTGGTATACGTTACCATAAGTAAATTATGAACTACTGTAGATAAGGACGAATGTTGTTTTAACTGACAGAGATGAAATTATAAGATGATTAAAACGAAAGATGATTCAAATAAATTTGACGACAAACGTGAAAAGAAAAGATTATTCTAGGACTGCAATGATGCAATGAATGCAAGCTCTTATATATATATAACTGCTACTAAGTTGAAATTACAAAAGTTTAATAAAGATATAAAAGTTATTTAAAAATCGATTTTTACACGTGCGTTGGAAAATCAATCCTTTCATGAAGTAATTTAAAATATTCATATAGTAATATAATATATAAGTGCGTTTTGAAATTAATCATTTTCTGAAACCAAGTAATAATTAAATAATCCAAGATTGTACCGTGTGGTATCTGTAAAAATATAAAAGTTATTAAAAAACATTATAAAGTAATTAGTTTCTGTATATTCAATGGATATAAGGAATCAAGGAAAGGGGAGTAAAGAAATATGGTTTAATTAGGGATTTAAAAGAAACTAATTACAATTATAATGTTTATGGTAAGCGGTCTTTGGCTAGATTTTACTTGCAATGGAATGTATAACATATAAAATATGTTAAACATTATACTGAAAGTAAAATACCATTGCCCAGGTCTAACCACGAGGAGGTAACCGCTTTTGAAGACCCGGGATGTGCATCCTGAAGATGTCCCCATCCGAATTAAATTGAAACCATAGAAAATGAAAGCCCCGAGAACGTTTTTTAATGAGCCCCACTCTTAGGCCCCACCCTAAGAGTTTTATTCGGAAAATCCTTGCAATTATTATCGATAATGAAGAGAAAAATGGAATACCAAATATCAAAATGATAAAGGAGGAGTGAAATATGAATAGAAACGAAAAAACATGGAACCTATGAACAAATAAAATACATTAAAAATACATTAAAAATAATTATCACACGTGCACGATGCTACGGGGAGAACAATAAGCACAGATCGAAATATTATACATTTAATTATTATAATAATAATTTCCTAATACCATCCGTTACTATAACTAAGTCCTTGTCTGGTCCTCTGGTCCTCCTCTGGTCCTCCACCTATTGAACCTGCAACATAAAAAAAACAAAGGGGTATGGAAGAAGAAGAAAAGTGGGCCTTGAAACGAACCTGAAAAAGAAAAAGAAAAGATTATTTTAGATTTGCAAAGATGCCATGAGTGATCCTAAATATTTTATAATTAATAATTTCCAATCCATCTAAATTATAGTATTAATTACAGTATAATTTGCACTGATCCATGAAATCTGTAAAAACACGAAAGTGCATAGCAATGATTTTTCTCACGAGAGAGAGCGATGCAATATTAAAGTAATAAACATATTAAAATATTACCGTTTACCATTATTCAGTCGACTTCTGGTCCCTCTTTCACATAATTCATCCTGCCAATAAAATATTAAGAAAAGGATCGTTTGGTGTGGGTGGAATTTTAGGTAAAGACATGATTCTATCCTTGGGAGTAAGATAGAATCAAGGCTCGCGTGGGCAGGGTCGCATCCCTGAAGTAGATTCTTTCTTAGCAAAGAAAGAATCTACCCGCTACCCATTGAAAAAAATACTGGAAACGAACCTGAAACAGAAAACAGAAGAACCAATGAATGCATCGAAAGCATATTCCTTTTCTAGATCAAAATCCAATACTTACAAATGCATTGGAATTAATCATATCCTGAAACAAAATAAAACGAAAATTAATTAAATATATAATATAATAATTGAATAAATCTTGATAACTAAAACAATAAAAGAGACATTAAAAAACATTATAAGATAATTAGTTTCTACTAATGAAATGAAGAATGAAAAGTGGGGAAATTGTGTGTGTAATAGGAAATTAGAAAATGATATGATATTGGAGCGGGAATTCGGGAATGGTATTGTACTCTATCATGATTTTAAAGTATTTTCTATCTTTTAAATGAAATATCATTTATAAAATCAAATTTTCTTAATACTCGATTTATTTTAAGGAAAAATTATGTTTGGTCTTTGGTGGGTGGCATGGCAAATCCAACGATGGTCACCTGTAACAAAAAGAAAACTATTTTAATTATTACCATTCTTAATAACCATTATAAATTATTGACGAGCAAAACAAAAAAATAAAACAATAAAAATATCAAATGACCAACGAGCTATTTTCAAAAATTCAACCATGCTGTTGAATTTGAAAATAACTCATTAAGTCTGTAGTTGCCCTCTTGAGCCACAATTAAGTGGGGGCCTCTTCGGCTTTTAGCCTCTTCTTTCTTCAAGCCTACTGTCGGACATTCCCTACGTGCGAGCATGAAAAGAATCTTTGACCAAAAACGTCAATCGTTCCAAAAAGTATTCGCATAATTTGGCATATTACAACGATTAATGATATAGAATTAGAATCGTCCCTGATTCTATATATAAAAAAAAACCTAACCGACCCTAACACAACCCTGAAAAGAAAAATGTGATTAGTAAAACATCCTGAGCTTTTTACATAGAAAATAATTATTACCTTTTGGTCGAGAGATATCTCATCGCCGAAAGGAATATTATTAACCATGTAAAGTATCGATTCTATTCTAATACCAAACCGTTATAATATGCCAAATTATGGTCGTACAATTTAGAAACGACTTCAAGACATTTTCACCCAATTACTCTCAACTGCTTATAACACTAATATAAATGAAATACATTTCACATTACAATATATATATGAAATAATTCCATTTATTTTCTTTCATCATACATCTTTGCAAATAATTCCGATGTTCGTTAAGGGGGTGACTCTATTTATTAATTATTACAAAATGCATTCGCGTTTCCCGTTAGCTATCCTAGCTCGTGGACAATCAACGAACTTAAAAGTTCATCGACTGTGCACATATTACACGAGCACATTTAATCGAATGTCCGAGCAGTTAATTATGCTAATCGATGACCTAATAACACTTTTACTATCGAGTAATATAATCGAATTGAAATAAAAATAATACTAAAAATGCAATGCATTTCTTTGCAATATTTTTATTTAATTATTCTTTATATTAAATTATATGAAACATTTCAAGATTAAATCGCGATAGTGCGAAGTGCTAGTTATAATACTTAAAACTAAGTATCAATTCATCAAAGGTTTTGCGGATTTGATTTCGACTCTATCTCGTTCGAGATAAATCGAAATAGAAATGAATTTCTTAAATGGTTGCAAATCCCTTTGAATCATGATACATAATGCATATTACAGAATTGTCACAAAAAAGATTTACAAGTCAAGCAAGATAGAATAAAAAAGATATAATTTTGTGACAATTCCGTATAAAACCCGGAGGTGGGGACTCGCACTGAAAAGTGCAAGTATGCCACGTGCCATTCCGGGGTCCTACCTACTTATAATTAAAGTTTCACATTCGCTCAAAAAAATACACATGCATACCCACCCACACACTCCACGGTTCTCACACATACCACCAGGGTGCAAAAGCCTAAACTAGAGAGCATGCCCCGGGGCACCTCCGACACCCTAGTTCAAACGCGTTTTCTAAATTTATGGGAGTACGTACCAATTGCTGTAATCGTCTGTCAAGGCTAGTGATTATTGCATAAATGACTAATGCAAAAATACAAGTATAAACTAGTATATATGCATACTAGTTATATACGAGTATATCATAGTTTCCGAAATAAATGCGGTAACTCTACTATGCAAAACGATTGTTAAAAAAAAAATTTCGTATCGTACGCGTGACTCTACAAGTTATTTTTATTCAATAACTTTAAAAAATAATAAGCGCGGTATTACGTATCGCGAAACGATGTACAATGCACATTCCTAACCGCACACACATGTGCAATGTACACCGTGCAATCACTAGCACAATGACAGACGCCAAATGGGGGGAGAAAAACTTAAAACTAAACCCATACTAACCGTTTCTCACCCATACGTGTAACACCTGGGCACACGCATAATGAGAACGCAGAAAGTATAGGGGGGAGAAACGGGGATTAGTATATTAATTGCTGAAAATCCTAATCTAAGATTTGATTATTATATAAAAATGTTCTCTCATAATCTAAGCGGGCTATGACTCTACAAGTCATTTATAATGACTTTTAAAAAGATTTTAAGAATTTAAAAAAAATAATAAAAATCTCGGACGACTCTTTCGTTAAATGGCTGTTCTAATGAAAGAACTGGGCTTTGAGCCACCATATAACAGCCAGAGTCTATCCGTCGCGAATGGGTTTGTCTTCTTGCTCATTTTTTGATTATATCGAAAAATAAAATCGCGATTAAATAAACTAAGTACGAAGCAATGCATGTAAGACATTTATTACATGCTTTATTGGACGAAATCGAGTAAATTAATACTCGATTTCACCACTACTAAACGCGAACGAAACACGTAATAAAAAAGAAAAGTGCATTAATTAATTGCACTGTTAATTAAATGAATTTAACCGATGAGACAAGAAGACCTATCCTGAACTTATAATATAACATACAATAAAATATACAGTTTCATGAGCAATTTCAAAAAAGGACTAATCCTTTTTTAAAATCACTCATGTGCTCGTCAATAATTTTTTGGAATAATTACAACCAGTAACTCGTGCCGATTGGGACCTTTCATCCTCGGCATGATTGAGCACCGGAGGGACTTTAAATTTTACTCACGACCTGCTAAATGTTATATTACATATATGTGGCATTTTAAAATAAAATGACGCATGTATGCAATATGAACAATTAGCATTAGAAGTTCTGCGGTGGCTCCAAAACACTCCTACTTCGTAGCAAATGGTCCAGCTGCATCCCTCGTCCATCAGATCCATGGGAGAATTCTCGATGCACTTTTCCTCGCACTCCCGTGACTCTAATATCGCGGTAAACGAATATAAGAAACTATAAAAGAGTTTCTTATCGAAACCGAAATTTTTCTTAAACGGCGAACAACACTGACTCTACATACGCGATACGATTTGAATTAATTTACGCCCGGTCACTGACTCTACTTCGCGATTAAAATGTTACTTTAATTATTCGTACAAACACTGATTCTACAATCTAATTCAAAGACTGCATTGCACGCAGTCAATGCAAACAAAAAATTTCACTCCCGATAGGCGTTCACTTCACTGATGCACTTCACTGACTCTACTTCGCGAACAGTCTGTACGACTGTTTTAAAATTAAAAAACTATAATTTTATACGAACAAACTCTAATGCAATTAACTGCATTGCTCGCAGTTAATTGAATATATAAATCTCAAAAATAACGCGAACGCGAACGCGAAACGCGACCGAATTTTAATTAACGAACGATCGTGCTTCTAATCCGTGATTTTAAATTATAATTATAAACGATCAAACACTCCCGTTACATTGCTTCGCGCACGAATTGCAATGATGTTCTGAAACAGAAAATGAAAAAGAACGATTAATATCGTCGTCGTAATCAAAAACTATTGAAAATTTATCATAGAAAATGTTTCATAAAAAATATACTTACTTCTAATCTTCATTGATGAATGCACGACGGGTCTCCTACCCTTAGGGTGACGATGACCGAATGCACTGACTCTACTCCGCGATAAAAATTGTATTTTAATTATTCGAACAAACATGACTCTACTTCGCGATAAAATTTTATTTTAATTATCGTACGAACATGACTCTACTTCGCGATAAAAATTGTATTTTAATTATTCGAACAAACACGACTCTACTTCGCGATAAAATTGTATTTTAATTATTCGAACAAACATGACTCTACTTCGCGATAAAAATTGTATTTTTAATTATTCGCACAAACACTGACTCTAATTTTTTGCAACTGCATTGCGCGCAGTTCAAAAATCAAACACCAACACTCGCTTACCTTTCTGAAAAGAGAGAAAATAAGAAAACTATTAGTATCATTGTTACCATTTAAAAATTACAAGTAATTATTAAAGAAATGTTTAATAGAAAAATGAATTTACCTTCTATCTTGATTGATGAATGCCCGATGGGTCTCCTACCCTTAAATGACGATGCCGTAGACGGTTCCAACGAAAATCAGAAACTTACGTGTTTCTTATCGCGACCACGACACTGATTCTAATTTTACAACTGCATTGCACGCAGTTCAAATATCAAACACTAACACTAACACTTAGCCTTCTGAAAAGAGAGAAAAGAACAAAACGATTAGAATCATTGTTATAGTTTAAAAATTATAAGTAATTATTAAAGAAATATATTAATAGAAAAATTAATTTACCTTTTATCTTCAGTGATGAATGCCCGATGGGTCTCCTACCCTTAGATGACGATGGCACACGTATAAACCGAATAAAGAAACTTTCGGAGTTTCTTTACCCGAAAAATTTCCGATTTTTGTTTAACGATGCAAACACTCGAGTACCTCATTGCCTACGCGCTCGATTGCAATGATGTTCTGAAACAGAAAATGAAAAAGAACGATTAATATCTTCGTCGTAATCGAAAACTATTGAAAATTTATCATAGAAAATGTTTCATAGAAAAATTATACTTACTTTTAATCTTCAGTGATGAATGCCCGATGGGTCTCCTACCCTTAGGATGACGATGGGTGACGGTAACGAAAATAAAAAACTATAAAAAAGTTTTTTATCGCGAACGCGACCGAGACGTGCTTTACCGACCGCACTGCACGTCAAAAACGTCTGAAAGAATGCACAAGATTAGTGTTCCTAGAAAATAAATCGAGTATTTTAATGTGGGATATAATATGAAGGTAGTATTAAAGGGAAAACAATGTAATAATTGTAATATGATATTAATTAGGAAAATGAAAGAAACTAATTATCATTATAATATGTAGTAAGCGGTCTTTAGCTGGATTTTACTTGCAATGGAATGCATAACATATAAAATATGTTAAACATTATACTGAAAGTAAAATACCATTGCCCAGGTCTAACCACGAGGAGGTAACCGCTTCTGAAGACCCGGGATGTGCATCCTGAAGATGCCCCATCCGAATTGAATTGAAACCATAGAAAATGAAAGTACCGAGAAAAAAAATCCTTGAAATTATTAACGAGAATAAAGAGAAAAGTAGAAAACCAAATAACAAAATGATAAAAGAGGAGTAAATCATGAATGGAATCGAAGTAACATGGAACCTGTGAACAAGTAAAATACATTAAATATAAATGTCACACGCGTGTAATGTGCTAAGGGGAGAAGAATAAATAGATTAAAATTATACATGTAATTATAAATTTAATTATACATTTAATTATACATTTAATTATACAAATAATTATCTTACACTATCCTTTATTATAATTAAGTCCTCGTGCTGTCCTGGTGTGGTCCTCGTGTTGTCCTGGTATGGTCCTCGTGCTGTCCTGGTGTGGTCCTCCTCCTATGTAACCTGCAACCAAAAAAAACAAAGGGATAGGGAAGAAGTTGAAAAGTAGGCTTTTTAAAGTGAAACTTTTAAGTTTTTTTTTCAAGTGGTATCCCACCGGTTGGACTAATCCACTGACTCTAATCTATATTACGAGGAACTTACGCTGCACGTACAGTTTGCCCACCAGCACTATATTTACTGCAAGCTTGAGGAACTGAATCCCTGGGCCCGTCTTACTAATAGCGGTGGTAGACATCCCTTCTAATGCAGTTTCAGTTCCTATGCTACGTGCACATCTATGCTTGCAAAATCGCGAGTTAAAAAAAGCAAAGTAAAATAAAAAAAATAAAAAAAAAGGATAGGATGTTTCACTTTAAAAAGTTGAGGGAAGGACATGATTCTATCCTTGGGAGAAAGATAGAATCAAGGCTCGCGTGGGCAGGGTCGCATCCCTGAAGTAAATTCCTTCTTAACAAATGGCGCCCTTTGCGAAGAAGAAATTCACCCGCTACCCATTGAATTGTTTCTAAAAAAATAATAAAATTTTATTAAACGTTTGATATTAAATTTTATGTAACAATGATTGAAAAACAATCTAAGTAATTGGTATAGTTTATAATTATGTTACAATCCAAGAACGCAATCAAGCTGAAGAAACAGTCATCTAAAATCATAAAAATAAATTCATATTAAAATTATTTTCTATATTCAAAATAAGTCAATAGGAGAGTATGTAATATTTAAAATAATGGATGTATATGTTTATAAGCAATTATATATATAAGTATTAGTAGAGAATAATACTTTGTTCAATACACCTTAAATAATTGTTAATTAAACGATAGAAATGTATATTGTAATCTAAAAATAAAGATGTACCTTTTGATGAACTTTCCTCTTCGAAATCTACTGTAAGACTGAAACATTGTCATATTAAAAAGTTTCTTTTTAATGAATGTTATATACATGGCTTTCGGAAAGTTTCTTATGTATGTAACGAGAAAATTAATTGTAATAAATAGAAATAAAAATTATATAAAATTCTGATTTTAACCTTATTTCAATTTTTATGTAATTGTTTAAACAAATGTACATTTGTTGTTATGTTCTTGCGCAGTGATGACTTCAGAGGGGAGGGGTAAAATTTTCATCTATTAAAACATAAAATCGAAATTAATTAATATTTAAAGTACGTCAAAAGTTAGGTAATGTTTAAATAAATATATATGCGTTTAAACAATCGTAATTATAATAAGAATTCATTAAAATATTAAAATAATTGTTAATTAATCGATGCAAGCGTCTATTGTTGTCTAAAAGCTCGGAGTATATGTTCTATTATCCCTCCTCCTTAAAATCCACCGTTGATCTGGGTCATTATCCTCTGTTAGAGTTCTTTTGGTGAAAGTTGTTTATGTGACTTTCCGAAAATTGCGCATGTGTATAAAAGAAAATCAATAAAATTAATCAATAAAATTTAATATTATAACGCTCTCATTTTAATATTCTTTTATTTTTTGTATAATTGTTTAAACTAATGTACATTTTTTGTTACGTTCTTGCGCAGTGATGACTTTGAGGAGGTGGGGAAAAATTTTCATCTATTAAAACATAAAATCGAAATTAATTAATATTTAAAGTACGTCAAAAGTTAAGTAATGTTTAAATAAATATATATGCGTTTAAACAATCTTAATTATAATAAGAATTCATTAAAATATTAAAATAATTGTTAATTAATCGATGCAAGCGTCTATTGTTGTCTAAAAGCTCGGAGTATATGTTCTATTATCCCTCCTCCTTGAAATCCACCGTTGATCTGAGTCATTATCCTCTGTTAAAGTTCTTTTGGTGAAAGTTGTTTACAGGACCTTTCGAACGTTGCGCATATGTATAAAAGAAAATAATCTATTTAATCAATAAAATTTAAGATTATAACGTTCCTAATTGTATTATTCTTTTAATTTTTATGTAATTGTTTAAACAAATGTACATTTGTTGTAATGTTCTTGCGCAGTGATGACTTCGGTGGGAAGGGGTAAAATTTTCATCAACTATAACATAAAATTGCAATTAATTAATATTCAAAGTACGTCAAAACTTAAGTAATATTTAAATAAATATATATGCGTTTAAACAATCTTAATTATAATAAGAATTCATTAAAATATTAAAATAATTGTTAATTAATCGATAAAAATGTCTATTGTTGTTTAAAAGATCGGAATATATAATCTATGTACCTTCCCCTTCGAAATTCGCCGTTGTAATGAGTCATTGTCCTCTGTGAAAATACTTTTATTAAAAGTTGTTTATATGACTTTCCGAACGTTGCGCATGTGTGTAACGAGCATTTTATTCGTAATAAAGAGAAATTAAGGTGTAAACGCTCTGATTTTAGCATTTCTATTATTTTTATATAATTGTTTAACTAAAGGTATATTTTTTTTAATGTTCCTGCGCAGTGACGACTTCGAAGGGAAGGAGTAAACTTTTCATCTTATAAAACATAAAATCGAAATTAATTAATATTCAAAGTACGTCAAAAAGTATGTAATGTTTAAATAAATATATATGCATTTAAACAATCTTAAATATAATGGAAGTGCATTAGAATATTAGAAAAGTAAAGAAAAATATTGTTAATATTTAATCTTTAAGAAAACACTGGTACATTGATTTTATCATTTCAAATATTTTTTAAAACTTAACAATATTTCGACCTGCTAATAATAGATGTTAGAGGAATCGATTGATATATATGAAGATGGTATACGTTATAAAAATTATGTTATTTACCTGAAAATACGAGGACAAAAATGATACCTTGTCAACTTGATACAGTTCGAAAATCCAAAATAGAGTACTGGTTCGAATTAAACAACTGTTTCGCGCCAGTATGCGCACAACGCAATTTTGTCTTCAACCAATCAGCGAGTATATAACATGTAAATATTTTCGCGCTATATTTAAAAATGAATATAATTAATAATAGTTCTATAACAAATATGATTTTAAATATTGATAAAGTTTATCAAAGACTTCAAATATGTTTATTAATAAAATGTCTAATTAATGAAAATATCTATATCAGATTTACAATCTTAATTAATAGAAACTTCATCGAACCATTATAAGATGCCGTTCTCCATACGACGTGTGTGTAGTTACATCGTGAAACAATGAAAAGTGATTATTTTTATTTCTGTTAAATACATCATGAAAACAATGAAAAGTGGTTATTTTTATTTCTTTGTTTCTTGATATATTTATAAAACAGTTCCTGTCGAGAATAAAGTATGTTATTATTTTCATAAAAGGTATGCAAATCTTTATTTTAAACTTATAACATCTATATAACCTAACAATTAATAATTTAATATCCATGTAATCTAACAACCTAAAGCTAAAAATTTAACCTCATACTTTTATTAAGCCTTTTAATAACATTTACTATTTTAATTTAAAAATGAAAATTAGATGTTTTATTCGCATGAACTGCTTTCTCTCCGACAAAAAGGAAAACTTGCACGATGTTGGTTAGCTGCAACAGTCAACGATAGAATATTCAAGCAAATGTGTAAATCATCAACTGTGAATAGAATTAACCTCTGTGAACTATGGTAAATATTAAATATATTATTAATATTGCCTTCTTATTTGAAAAATAATTATTAATATCTGTATTAATTTTTGTTTTCCAGCATGGAAATAATGAATACGGTTCAAATAGAAAGTAATGAAACTAGTAGACGATTTAGTTTGTATTTATCATCGCAACTTATGTATGGAGCAGCAAAAATTCTTTTATATCAAACCACCAATTTACAAAGTAAGTTATTATATATTTTACTAAATTATTTAAACTAATCAATCTTATATACTATAAAAACAATTACTAATTAATTATTTCTTGTCTGTTTTAGCTCAAGTTTTTCAAATAAATAAAAAAGTATTGTACCACAAAAAAATTGAAATGTAATATTTTAATCCTTCAATATGTATAACAATATAAACACAAATTCATAAAAGAAAACCATTTTAATTTACAGAGATGAAAGAAATACTGTCATAAAAGATTTAGGTTTATGTAACATAACTTCCATAATCCAAGATCTTAATGATGTTCAGTTGGATAACGCTTTACCTGTTGTTCGTGATGAATTTAATATAAACACTAAAATAGAAGCGATGGTAAATATTAACTAGTATTCATATTTGTTACATTCGAATTATTATGTCAAGTTGTATACTTGTTTTTCTATATTCTTTATACAAGATGTTTTGTAACTAATGGTATAAGGGAATGTAAGGGGTTACAAGTTGGATATAAGAAATACCATCATACTGACAATATTTTTAAACATATTAAGAAACACAAAAATTCTTTTTAAAATTTGTATTGAGCTGAAATTGAATCAAGTGTACGTGTACTTAAGAAATTTTTCAATTTATTTTTCTGTAAAACAAAACTTTATACGAACAAATTTTATTCTTCCTTTACGCTTTAGTTTTTCATGAAGAATCACCCTCTTCATCACCAGTTACATGACATTCTATATATATAACTCCTTTTATTTTATTTATTTTATTTATATATGCTTGTATAATTATATATATATATATATATTTAGATGCACGATGCTACATGTTTGGACTTCGGTGCTCTAACTCATGAACAACTGAACTTTCTTCTTCCAAATGGCGAAGACATTTCATTGTTAGTGTCCTTATTTCCTTTTCCAATAATCCTTGACTTTCCTTTAAATATTAAATTTATCTAAGTTGCGATGATATTATGAAACATTATCTTTTTATACTTTTATACTGAAATTATTATACTTCTTTTTTATTTGTTATTTAGAGAAATATTTGAGAGAATACATATCACTGATTCTAATCTGGACAGAGAATTAAGTGCTACATCTACTACAAATAAAATAATTTTACCAGATTTAGAAGAACCTGATGTATCGAAGCATGAATTAGAAACAGAAATGTTATTTTCTGATCGTGATGACATAATCATAGCAAGTAAGAAGAAAATTATGTTTAAAAGAAATAAATCAAAATTACAGTTGATAATAATTGTCCAACTTGATCTAATGCACTTATTTTTTAGACAAAGAACATCATGCAGCTTATACAAAGACAATATTACCAGAAATAACTATGCAAGAATTTATGCCAGGGGAGAGTACATTTTTAACACCTCGGAAAAGACAATCTACTGAAGAAACATATATAGAAACACCAACCAAAAGAAGACATGTATATATTTTACTACACAATTAGACTATTATTATTAACAATTAGGAATAATTTGAGAATGATTATTTTAGTTAAGATTTGAAGATATAACAGTACCAAGTAATGCTGAAATAACAATGATACCAGAAACCGAAGAAATTTCAGCTCTTACCATAGACTACTCCACAGAATCATTGCAGAATTTGGAATCAATTCATGAAGATTTACAACAGATTAAGAGAAAATCTAAGAAAAAAAGAATGTTTGCTGACAAAATTACAAAACTTAGTCATAAAGTAATACGAAAGTGTATCAATAATGTCAATATTCATACTGTTGTAAGTTTAATCAAATTTTGAACAAGAATGAATTTAAATGATATTCTAGAATTGAACCACTTATTATGAAAGTGATGTAAATTCATTTTTGAAAAACATAATTCTGATGCTTTATTTAATTTTAATGAAAATTATGTTTTTTCAATTTGTTTAAAAATGGACGTATACCACTTCATAATAAATGATCCAATTAATGCAAACATTAATCGTGTTCTATTACTTTTTAGCCATTGAAAGTTATCGATGTAAATATATCAACATCAAAAATTCTTTTCCAAGAAGCACCAGCAAGGTTTGTTTCCACTCGCAAAAACAAATGGAACAGTCCTTTGAATAAACTTTTTGATATGTATACTCTTCTATCGTCTACTAAAAAAGAAATGCATATGGAATCTGGACAATCTTTAGAAAAATGTATTACTTATATACAAAAAAATTATAATTATTTTTAGATATTATCCTGTGATTTTAATATCAATATAAATTTTTAGCTACTGAATTTCTACGTTTAATGGATAAAAGTAATAAAACTGAAGAACTTCCTTCTGATTTGTCATCTGCGATTGGAAGATCCATTGAAATAAGCAAAAATATAAGTTCAGAGAAGAGTGTTGCCATTAGTATAAATGAGCTTCCAAAAGTAATTAAATTTCATGATGCAATGGAATTAATTAACTATGAACCAGAAAAATTTAAATCTCCAGAAATCACAGAAAAATTATTTATACCAGATGCAAGGTAATATACACATACTAAATTTTGTGTACAAAATAATAATAATATTATAATAATGTTAAAGAGTACAAAATAAAGAAATAATAATTGTTTGTATATTTTGTAGTACAGATTCATCATCGTTTCCACCGTGTTTCTTAACGAGACAAGAATTACTAGCATTATTGGAAATTATTTGGCAGGACAATGAATTTGCAGCATTTACAGATTTAATTTCACCAGATCATTACAGCAAATTAGATGCTTCCTTTTGTTTCACATTTCTTTTGGGTGAGTATTTTAAAAATTTATTTGTAAATTTATAGAAACCGATGCATTATTATCAATATATTCTCATTTATAGGGTATTTTCAAACATGTGGGTGTAACTTCAGGGTTAGTTTATGGAACACTAAAATAAGAAAAAAGTTCATACAATAAGAAATGTCCAATATGACATCTTGTTTCTGAATTATAGCTGTTTTTGTCTTTCAGTAATTCATATAACTTTACTGACCATTTGTTTCAACTATTTACAAGTAAGCTTTTTGTCTCATGTGTTAGCAAATTCAAACAATAACTGGTATTTTTAAACGAGTGAGAAAATTTATGATAAGACGTTTGGAAGTCTGTATTTATGCTAAAGGTGACTAGTTCAGTTCTATAAAACATATAGAACAACGTGTACAATACAAAAATAACTATAATTTAGGAACAAGGTGGTCATATCGGACCTATGATAATATGAATTTCTTTTCTTATTTTAGCATACTGAAACTACTCCTGAAGTTATATATATGCATATACAGTAAAACCTCTTTTTGTGCGGTCCTTTTTTATACGATTTTATTTTTGTGCGATTTGTTTTGTGCGATTTATTTTTATGCGGTATCTAAATCTCAGCAGCATTGCTACCAGTTTTATGTTTTCTTTCAATGTACATATACATGTGTGGACAAACTCTGATTACATGGTCTCCTTGACGACGATGTATCCGGACTCGCGACGCTGTTCATCTGATTTAAACAATCTCCTAACAATTATTTAATTTGATTGAAAGCATTTTCACATCTATATTTCGCAAATAATTGATGTATTTTCTAAGTGCGACTTTTTTTATGCGGTCCCTGTCCGCCGCATAAAAAAAAATTAGGTAGTATATCGTACAAAGTTGTTTATAATATGTAAATATTTATAAAATTACCGAATATTTTTTTGTACTATTTCTTTTATGCGGTCCCTATCCACCGCACAAAAAGAGGTTTTACTGTATATTTTAAGATATTTTATATATTAAAAACATTTCTAAGTATAATAATTGTTTTTAGAATTACATAAAGAAAAGAGAATTATTTTAAAACAAGCTACACCTTACGATATCATCTGGATAAAAAAATATACATAATTTGTGTAATAGTGATTTTTTTATTCTATTACACACATAATGCAATATCATTCATTTTAAAAGGAATCACATTTGGAATATTATATATAATTTTCTATACAGTGAAATTATTCATAATTTTGTATTATTCGTATTTTTTATTTTTTAAGTTGCATTAGTACGTATTATATAATATATTAATATAATTATTAAATATAAAATTCAAATAAAAAAAAAATTTTATATATATTACTGAAATATTAAGTATTGTAGTGTAATGAAGTTGTCTGCGAAGAGTGTAAAAAGATAGATTACGTAAATATCTACCAATCAATTACCGGCAAACATTTCGATATATCGATTAATATGTTATTATCGAAAAATATAGAATGAACACATTTACATATAATTATTTAAAAAGTAGAAAGAAAAAGGTAGAGAATTAATAAAATTATATACAACATAAAAATTACTTATTTAATAAGTAAATATAATAGGATATATATTTGTTTATTTAATTTAAGATAATATATTTAAGAAAAAGTTACTTATTAAAGGTAATATAATTTAAATTATTAAATAATTTTTATTGAGAATAAAATCCGTTAATTCGAACCTGCATTTTTAAGTATAATTTAATATTTAAATATAAGTAAAATATATTAAAAACGTTTATATATATAAATTATTGATTTACTAATTTTGTATATACATAAAAACTGAAATAATTTTAGTTATAACACATATTTGAAAAATATGATCAACAAAATCGATAACTTATAATTGAAAAATCAAGAAAGAAAAGTAAACATATCTTATTTATGAAGTATTTTCGTTTATTTCTTTTAAAAGAAATTTTAAGTACTTTAAACAAAAAATGATTGTCTGAAAATGATCAAAAATGATGTCTTACAACTATTGTAGAAAAGATAAAAAGAATAGGAAAATAGATTTAAAAGTTTACTTATTCATTAATTTTTTTATTTGTTTTAGATGTCTGATCTAAATAACATTTTTATCAGCAAGAAAACAGGAAAATATTCAAAATTTTGGTTAGCTGCTGCGCTCAGTACAAAAAAGTTTCAACGAAAGTTTAGATCGCAAACTATTAATGAAATTAATGTTTCTGAAATATGGTCAGTATAATTAAAGATATCATTTTTCTCTATAATTAATAGGTATTAATAAAAATATATTTATTTTCAAAAGTGATGATATAAAAAATACGATTATAACATTAAATATTCGACAGTCTAGTAAAGCTATTCTTTACTTATCGTTCCAACTGATATATGGTGCTACAAAAATACATTCATGTCAAGTTTCTAATTTAGAAAGTAAGTTCATTTTTACTATCTCTTAGCATAAAAAAATCAAATTATTTCAGATACATTTACAAATATACATTCAACTCTTTTATATTACACGATAAATTTATTCCTCAAAATACTATGATATTATATATTTCATATTGTAAAATAGAAGATACATTTTATGTTATCCAAAAACGTTATAAGATGAAATAAAAAATTAGATTTAATTCGAAGAACCATGTAAAAAAACAATAATGATCACTTAATATTTATTATTTTAGAAGATTTAATTGAACTGGAAAAAATGCTTGACAAGATTTCCGATAGAAGGTATACAATGATTTGTTTCTTTTTCTTTTATATTTGAAAGAAAGAATTTAAAATTTTAATATAAATTATAATTATTTTTATAAACAGAGATTATGAAAACGATGAATATGACTCTTTGAACGTATCTACACCATGTAGCAAACAATTGCATGAAAATTTTAAATTATTACCTCATGAACAGAATATAGATACTAAACTTCGAAATTTGGTAAATATATGATTATGATATAAAAATTATTAAATAAAATTTCATTTTCAAATAAAAAAAATGTTTCAACGTTAGATGAAAACATTATTTTATTGCTTTCTGTAAAAATCATAATATACATATTTTAATATAACATACTAGTCGAGAACTTAACGCATAATTTTATATATATACTTATACAGATGCATGAAGCTGAATGTTTAGAATTTGGTGCTTTAATGGAACAAGAACTCGATGTTCTAAATCGACCCTATGAAGAAATTTCAGCGTTAGTATTTCTATTTCTTATTCCAATATTTTTATTTATAAAAAATATTGGAAGAACATTATTCTTTTATATTATACAAAATAATAATATAAACCTACTATTATTTCTTTTCCTTATAATAAAGAGAAATGTTCGAAAGAATACACATCACAGATACAAATGATACATCTCTTTACTACGCGAATACTTTACGAGAGTCGGAAGAATTTTATGAACCACGTGAAAAAGTTGAAAAAGCTGAAAAAGCTGAAAAAGAAATGATATTACAAGTACGCGATGAATTTACTATGGATGGTAAGAAACAAAATTTACTCAATATCGCCGACAAGTTAATAATAATAATAATAATAATAATAATAACAAATCTTTTTTTGTTATTATTTTTACTTGTATTTTGTGTACATGCTATGTACTTGATGTATGTTTATGTTTATGTTTATGATTACATAAAGAAAACATTGCAACATTGTCGAAAATGGCAATACCAGAAATAACAGCTGATGAATTTATACCAGAAGAAAGTGATTTGACGACTCGAAAGAGACAGTCTGCTGTACAAGAACAAATAAAAACGCCAACTAAAAAAAGACGTGTATGATTTTATAACAAAATTTAGACTATTATTATTAATAATAAGAAATAATTAGTGAATTATTATTTAAGTTAGAGTTCGAAGATATAGTAGTTCCAAGTAATGTTGAAATTACATTACCAGAGATCGAGGAAGCTCCTGTTTTTGTAAAACCTATTGTAGAATCTTTACAAGATTTGGAATTAATACCTTTCAATTCTCAAGAGAGTAGAAGTAAATCTAAAAAAGTAAGAATGTTTGCTGACAAAAATACTCAGCTCAGCCATAAAGTAATACGAAAATGTATCAATAATGTCAATGCTCATACTGTTGTAAGTTCAATTAAATTTAATGCATAAATGAATTTAAACGATATTTAATGCAAACATTAATTGTGTTTTATTATTTTTTAGTCATTGGATATTATCAATGTAAATAAGTTAACATCAGAAATTCTCTTTCAAGGAGCACCAGCAAGGTTTCTTTCCATTCGCAGAAACAAATGGAAGAGTCTTTTGAATAAACTTTTTGACATGCATACTATTCTATCGTCTATTAGAATGGATACGCAAATAGAATGTAAGCTAGAAAAACGTATTTCTTGTATTATAAAAATTAATTTTATTTTTTATTTATTATTTTATCTTTGATTTTTTAACGTCATGTACATTTTTAGCAACTGAAGCTATGCGTATGGAAACAAAAAGTAACAAAACTAATGAATTGTCTGAATTTTCTGGATTAATTCCGGAAAGTAAAAAGTCTATGAAAGAAACTAGTGCTGATGAAATAGTGATTTCACAGCAAGAAATGGCAATATCAGAAATTGCCCATCAAACCCATATACAAAATATAGAACAAGATTTTGAAATGTTAAATATTGTAGAACATGTGAAGATTCCTGACATTACAATGTATGAGGAAGGAATCGATCAGCCGTAAGTTTTTTATATTATAAATATAAAATATTATATATAAAATGTATTTTTATTTTTAATATAAAAATAGCAAACATCATATACAGGGTGTTGTCCCAGGTTTTACCAACTATACTGCAGTAGTATATTCTACATGTGGAATTAAGAAAAAAATGTTATTTGAAGTTCGGTTAGAAATGTTTTATAAGATTTTCTTCGTATTTCAACTTGTAGAAAAAAGATGTTCCTACAATTTAGCTAGTAAATCCTGGGATATCCTGTAAATGATTAATTATTTATAATTAATTGATGTTATATTTATGCATAATTATTTCCTTTCTTTTTTTTAGTCGGGAAACTTTGAAACATAAAGACACACCCTTGACAAAAATTGAGTTACTTGCATTTTTAGAAGTTCTCTGGCATGACTCGGAAATGATTAAATTCACTGATCTTATTTCACCTGAATACTTCGATAAACTTGATGCGACACGTAGTTTTGTTCTACTTTTAGGTAAATTTTTATTTTTTTAATATACCGATATTAATAAAAATTTTAAAAGTATTTCTATAAAAAAAGTTCTTCTTTAAGAATTACATAAAGAAAAAAAGATTACTTTGGAACAAGCCACTCCTTATGATATACTTTGGATCAAAAAATGTTATAACAATGATTCAGATTAGGAAACAATGTATTATATTTAAAGGTAAGCTACTTTTTCTTCGAATTTTTTATTTAATATATTACAGGTTTTTTTAAATAATTAAATATAGACACAAGTAAATATACGAATTATTTCTGCTTAAGACGAAAGCAAGAGATTAAGACTGTATTTTTCTAACGAAATATTTGTTTTTTGACGCAATTTGGTAATAGTGGAAAAAAATCATTGCAAAATGTATTTATATTTTGTTTTGTCATTGTTATATTAATTCTATTATTATTTATATACATTATAATTACTTTTGTGCTTTAACAAATACTCTTTAAGCATGTGTTAATTAAATTGGCTGTTAATATAGATACACAGTTAATAAGAATACAAAAGTATATATTATTTTATTTTTTAAATATCTATGTATCTATTAGTAATGCAGTATTACAACATTAAAAGCATATTTAGTTATTCTTATGTATTGGAAAGTTTGAATAGTACGCATAGTCATCTGATATAAATCTAGCTAGTTTTATATTGTGAATGCTATTATATTGCAAAAAGGCACGCCATATTTAGGTTCTTTTCGTTGGTTTTTTTGATAATTTTACAAACATACCAAATGGTTAAATATTCAATGCAAAAATTCTATCGAACAATTTTCTGGTTTTTAAAGTATAAATGTATTTTAAGTTCAAATGAAATTGACTCAAAATTATATGTGCAAGAAAAAAATTACTTTATGTAATAAAAATATGTTACAAATATAAAAATATATATAACATAGAAACGATTAAATTATAATAGATAATAATAGCTGTTAGTTACACCGACGTTTTAACTCGTGTATGTATATCGGAGATGCGATTAGTATTATTTTAAATATCTACATATATCTGACAATGTAACTAACATTTGATTTTAATACCATTAAAATACAGAATATTAAGACCGAATTTATCAGTAATATCTGTTTCATTGTAATTGCATAGATATATAACATTTTTATTACACAAAGAAGGTATATATTATTCTCTTAAGCGTGCTAACCGTTGTGTAAGCTCATCTTGTTCTTGAGTTACAGATACATTACTTGAAATACTTCCTTCTTGTCCCGGTGGAAGTTCCATATTTAATTCAAGTCTAAATGATAAATAAATATTAATTAAATAGAAAGAAAAATTAAAAAAAAATAAATAAAATTGACAAACAATAAAACAAAACATACCCAGCTTCATCAGCAACTTGTTGCATTAATGAATCAACATCATTCTGTGGAACATTAGTTGTTGTTGTTTGGGACATAGCATTTTCCATGTAAGAACTTTGAACATCCAAGTCTTCAAATTGACTTTCGAACTTGTCCATAAGACCAGATATTTTTTCTAAATTCATCGACTTCATAGCGGCATCCATTGCTTTGACCACACCAGCCATAGATTGCGTTACTTTTCTAGTTGTTAATGCTGTTTGTACTCTACTTGCAACTGCATCGACTCTAGCACTCATACGCAGATAATTGAGAGCTTGATTTTTTTGCCTAATCGCATTCTCTGCGTGTATTCTTGCACCTTCCATATTTCCCTTTTGGATTGCTTTCTTCACCTTGGCTTTCTCTATTTTCTCTTCTTTCTCGCATTTTTTCGAATTTCTTTCTAATTCTTTTACAGCGAACTTCAAATTGAATAAATTCTCTATGTACCATTATGTAAGGAATTATTAATTAAATATAGAAAAGAAAATATTTAATATATATAAATTAAAATAATCAAATTTACAATAATAGAACAATGTTAATAGTAAACAAATATTTTATTAAACTACATTCAATTAAATTAACAAGTTTATTTACACAGAAGTAAAAGAATTTTCTATTCTAATTTTTTGATTATTTCAATAACAGTTGACTGTCAGATAATTCAAACACATAAATCAAACATTAAATATATTTATCAATATAAAATATAAATAATATCTATTAATTTATAACGATGAAATAAAAATATGATAAGAAATGATAAATAATAATAAAAAGGATACTCTCCATCTGAGAGACGGACATGGCTGACTGTTCGATCCCCGTTGTGACGGCTAATTTGCAACCTCTCAAGTTAAGAATTTATCTCTTAATTAATTTAACGCTAGAATGACACGTAATATATATTAATAACATAAAATAACAATATAATTTTCTAACAATAAGATAAACAAGAAGTTTGATTATAGTGTGATAATACAAAACTGTCAAAATCACACGTCATTAAATGTTTCATTAAAATCATGCATAGATACGAATCCTAAAAATGAGTTATGTATATATATATATATATATATATATATATGTATAATAATAACCAATGACATATATTAAAAGTTAGTCCTATGTTAAATATTACTCACCACTATAATTTTTCACTCATGTCATAATCTATAAAATACCCTATATACCAAAGATACATCGTACATAAGATACACATACTACTAGTAACTTCAGCACATAAAAATTATAACTAATAAATAGTAGTTGTATAATCTCACAGATTTCATGTAAATTCTTTAAACTACTATGGATTGTAATATAATAGTACAAGTTTATTTTTGTCCAATTAACTAAAAATCATTACAAGACATTACATACAGGATATCAGTTTCTATTGGTTGACATAGAAAAAATTTGTTTTTTGAATCTATTTGAATTAAATTAATGATACCTTAGAAATATTGATTCAAAATAGATGATAAATATAACATTTAAATAAATAAGTAACGATGGAAGAGAAGGTAACATAAATAAGAATAAATATTTATAGTCATATACATGTACATAAATTTCTATGAATTTATATAGTTCAAGGTTTAGATTTGTGATTACCTATCGATGGTAAGTTAGAAACAACTTTCTATATAGATATACTATATATACTAAACATAAACAGTTATTACTGCGAAATAGTTTTTCATACGAACAAAAGAAATTTAATTAGAATCAGTTAATGTCGGTTGATAGTTCAAGAGAAGTAAGAAATCCCATTCCATTTGAATATCATTACACATCTGTGTAACTTTTCTACATTTATTTGCTGATTCATTAGCAAATTTTAATTACATTCTAATAAAACGTATTTATCAGATCTGATATATAAATACTGTTAAGAGTTTGTATAAATTTATTTGATTCTCTGTATTATCGTTGTAATATTATTTTAACAATCTTTAAGTATTTTTCTAGTTAATTACATTGTACTTGTTGATTGAATTATCATGTGTACTACAAAAATCTACTCCTCTAAGGTATTTACTTTTATTATTTATTCTGCAATAGGGTAATTAATTTAATATCTTTTAATTAATGTATTAACTTTTATTTGTTCGTTTTTTTTTCAGAAACATGTGGAACCTTCGTTAATGAATGCAATTAAACATTTCATTCTAAATTTGATAACATGCGTTTTTATTCAATTCCACAGTATATTCGATTATATAATAACTATTATATTTGATTTTTATTACGAGAAAAAAGTAACTAAAGTACCACCTGTTAAGAATCCTCTGCTGCTGGAAAGTGCAACTAAATTAGCGGAGAAGATTAGGTAAATTTTCATTATTCTTTTATTTTATTTTCATTTCAATTTTCTTTAAATTCTACGTGTAATTTATTCCAAAATTATATACAGCAAGTCATTGGAGTATTCATACATACACCTCCATTGTAAACTGTAGATAATTGGTATTTGTTCATAACGCAAAGTTTCAAAATTTTTCTACATGAAAAACTAAGATCAAGAACTTTTCAAACGATTAGGCAACTTGCGAAACTAATTTTCTTATCATTTATGTCAAATTATACTTCTCTTACAACAAACTACTCTTTTGCAATCAAATTAATATTAATAGGGCAGAAGACTATTGAAATATCGCATTACGAACAAATATTAATTGTTTCAAATTGACGACTGGGGTACAAATACTTTTGCTACTTGGTGTACACATATTTTGTTTTTTATTAATAAATTTTTATATTTCATCTAATAATTGCTTTTTCTGTTCAATTAGAACAAAAGAGGTTAAAGCTGAAGAAGTCGTACAAAGTTTTATCGACAGATGTAAAGAAGTTGACAAAATCATCCATGCAATAGTAGAAGACAGATTTAAAGAAGCAATAGAAGATGCTAAACAAGTTGATTTTGAATTAGAGTCTTATAAAGATACTGATGATTTGAAAGAAACTAAACCATTTTTAGGTGTTCCATTTACAACTAAAGAAAGCAATGAAGCGGAAGGTAAGTAGATTAAAAATATATTAAGACTTTAATTATATATTACCCAGTTATCTACGAATCTTTATTTATATATATATATTTATTTTTCTTGATAGGTTTATTGCATACTATGGGAATGGTTAGTCGTAAAAATCATCGTTCACAATCAGATGCAACAGTGGTTTCTTATATGAAAAAAGCTGGTGGTATACTTATTGCTAAAACAAACATTCCAGAACTTAATTTGTGGGTTGAATCGAGAAACAACGTATATGGTCAGACATGTAATCCTTACAATACAACTAGAACAGTTGGTGGAAGTAGTGGTGGTGAAGCTGCTATTATCGCTGCGTGTGGTTCAGCGATATCAATTGGAAGTGATATTGGCGGATCTACTAGAATGCCATCATTTTACAATGGAGTATTTGGAATGAAACCTAGTGAAGGTAAAAACTAATTGTATTTACTAATATACTTAAAACTTTTTTTTATACAGTAAATGCATTCCTCAAAATATTGATTTAATTCAAAGAACCGCATAATATTACACATAGGTATATATTCACTTAATACCACGTGATTTATGTTTCCTGATAAAAATGTTCTGTCAAATGCACTATAATTAAGCAAATAGGTACGAGAAAAATAATTTTGAAATTATATGTTAGAGGGAATAAACTATATTAAAAAAATGAAACAGTTTTTCTCTTGGACCATATTATTTCAAAATCGTTTAAAAAAAGGATTAGTTATATAATACATATTTTAATATTGTTTATTGGTAGGGGTGACATCTTTGAAAGGAATTGGATTAAGAACTGAATATTATCCTGAATCAATGGCAGCGGCAGGTCCAATCTGTAAACTTGCTGAAGACTTAACACCAATGTTAAAAGTTTTGGTAGGTGATAAAATATCGATGTTAAAACTAGATGAACCAGTGGATGTAACAAATTTGAGAATATTTTATCAAAAAAGTTCTGGTGATATTAGAACAAGTAAAGTGTGCTCTTCGATGCGTTCTGCATTTAAAAGGACAATAGAATATTTTGAAGAAATAACTAAGACTCCTGCGACTAAGGTATTTATTTGCTTTAGTAAATTATTTTATGAAATAACGATAAACCTGTATCTATTTAAAGTTTTATAAATATAAGTACTTTTTGTATCCTACCGTAGATCAAAATACCTGGATCAGAATATAGTTTTAAATTATGGAGATATTGGATGACTCAAGAAAAAGCTGACTTTAAGAGAGATATAACCAATGGAAAGGTAATGATACATATATATAGTTTGTGAAAATAATGAATATTTTTAATATCATATCATTTATAAAATTGATTTTTCACAGTACCGTGCAGATGCAGTAGAAGAAATTAAAAAATTTATATTGTATAAATCCGATATAACATTTGCCGCATTACTTAAATTAATAGATGAAGATTTACTTCCAAAAGAAAATGCTGAATGGGCTAAAAATCTTACTTCCGAAATGAAACAATATTTATTGGTATGTAATATATCATTTTTATTAGAATATAGATATACAATTCTTATATCTAATTGTCACGATTATAACGAATATTCTTTGTCTTATTTTTTTTTTTAATAGAATGTTTTAGGAAACAACGGAGTTTTACTTTATCCCTCTGCACCATTTCCTGCCGTTCATCATTATTCTTCATTTTTGAGACCATATAATTTTACTTATTGGGCTCTGTTCAATGTTCTTAAATTTCCAGTATGCCAAGTTCCACTTGGATTAGACTACGATGGTTTGCCTTTGGGTATTCAGGTATGTTAAAGTTGTTCAAAAGTATTGACTTTTAAAAAAGTAACAATTAATATAAATTTATTTAACAAATTATTTAATTATATGGTTTAGGTAATCGCAGCTCCATACAGAGATCATTTATGTATCGCTGTAGCAAAAGAATTAGAAACTGCATTCGGTGGTTGGGTGCAACCACCTCATTAATTGTTTACGTTCATTTTTTATTATCTTTTTTCTTTTTTGGATAAATATTTGCAATTGTTATTTGGTTTAATTTTCTTTATGTAGATCTTTTTTATGGATATTATTTAATATATACGGAGAAATGTTATTTATTAGTTTTCAAGCTAATGTTTTATTTATTTATAATTTAGTTGTGTAGTTATTGCAGTCTTTATGTTTTTCATTTTTATATATCATAATATACTAGAAATACGAACTACTATGAATAAGAGCAAGTTTAATAATGCGCGCACAATTCAATAATATTATTAAAATATTTTCCTTAAAAATTATTATTAAATTTATATTTTATTACAAATTTTTACGTTATTAAATTAAGAAACTTAATAACGGAAGTTATTTGTAATTTAATAAGAAGATTTAATAATATAATATCGACGATATTGAATTTATGACAAATATAAAACAGATATAGAAATATATGCGGAGATTATAAAATATGTAATAAAATTTTAACTACTTGTATATCGCGTATTTATATAGTTACAAATTAAACTTAAAAAAAAAGAAAAACATTTCTTAAAACATATTATTTAACATGAGAATAAATTACAAGAATATTTATATACACATGTATAAATAAAAGTAATCATAACTCATGAAATATGATTTAAATTCTAAGCGCTTTTTTAAGTTCAATCGCTCACCGTTAGAGCGCGTGACGATTGGAAAAGTGCGGGCGCATTTAAAACAAGCGTAAAAAGTTAAAGATATTTCTGATGTAAAGATGCGTTCAAATATGCACAAAATAAAAAGAACAAAAAAAAACATGAAAAATGTAAATTCAAACGAAGTAAACATGTTACATTAATACTAACAAGATAGCCTCAGAATGGCTGTATATGCATTGGTAATTATGACAGATTAAAGTTAAAAAAGTTGAATTCATGATGTATATTATAAAATAAATTAGAAAAATAAATTTGTATTATAAAAATTATTAGCACGTATATATACACATACATATAATCATATACATGGGTGATTTGAAAAGTCTTGAGCCTCTTACCATAGAAACAATTTTATTTCGATGAAACTAATTTTTATTAAAAAAAAGAAATAAAAGATTTGTTTGTAGAGGCTTTAAAAATTTGTCGACCAACCCACTACAATCAAATATATTATATATAAATACTAAAATTAAGAAAAAAAGAAAAAGTACACATAAACAACATAGTTCGATTAGGCGTTAAGAAATGATAAAAGTATATCGTGAATTAGAAAAGGAAGAACATTCTCCCTCTTTCTTTCTCTCACTTTGAGCACAATGCGCCGGGTTAGTGGAAGAGATGAGCAAGCGCGTTTACGGTGCGTATAGGAGAGTAGGATTGGGGGTGGGGGAGAGGTGAGAGAACGATGAGGAGGAGGGTGGTTGGTGAAGGGGGTTGGAGGAGGAGGAGGGTGGATGAAGAGGACAGACGTAGGGAGGGCGTCAGTCGTTCCCGCGGTAACGGGAGTGAATCGCGTCTCGACTCGGACAGATCATGTAGTTGGAATCAAGACACGGTGTGTACGTGTGTAATACGCGACTCACGTTCTCAACGCTTCTTACATCTCTTTTTTTCTTTCTTTCTTTCTTTCTCTTTTTTTTTGTCCCTCTTTCCTGTCACTCAATCCTCTCTCTCTCACTCTCTCTCTCTCTCTATCTATCTATCATTCTTTCTCTTTCTGTCGGTACTACATCAGCGAATGCGACGAATGACGTCGGAGAGGTATCAAAGAAGGAGGAGGAGATGGGCGAGGCTCGTTCACGTATTCGGCTCGATCGTAGAAATCTCGAAAGCTTGCACCAACAGCAACAGCAGCAATCGTTTGCTGGTGGTGGAAAGACAACGACAACTACAACGACGACAACGATGATGATGACGAGCCTCGTTCAATCCTCCACCGTTTTGAACATGGATGAATCCGGAGGGGAGAATACGCCAGAGGCTGAACTCGATGATCGAAGGGGGAAGGGTAAATCGAGAAAAAAAATCGACAGTTTTGTTGATGTCGGTAAGAAGGGAAAGCAATACACCTCCTCTCTCAACGACGATTCCAACGAGAATGAGATGGTGTTTCGAATCCTCGAAGAGAGCTCTTTAACGGAATCCCTTTCGGGTATTACTGGTATATGTTCTGCTGATCCAGTGGAGGGAGAAAACCCTCGTTCTACCAAAGACCTTCTTACATGTCCTTATGTAAACGAGGAGAAGGGGGAGAAAGAGGAGGAAACGACGATGATGTTGCTTCCGGGAGTGAGCAAAGATTTCATTTCCATTTCTGATGATATTCATTATGAAGTTAAGGTAAGCTTCTTTTGGTTTGTTATTCTTGTTTTATTCAATTGCATTATGTTTTTATGTTCGATTTATACAGGATCCAGCTGAATAATATTTACGAATGGGCACATAGTCGTGTCAGGATTCTCTTTATGGAAAAATAAGATAAAAAAATATAATGGAATAGAATTTTTTTGTACGAAGCGTTTCATTTTTAAACAAATTTAAAAAAGAAACTTTTACGTTATTCGGTTGGACGCTGTATATGTGTCGGTAATTATGCCAATAGATTAAATTCATAAAAATTGAAATTTATGATTTTTTTATATTACAATAATATTATAAAATAAATCATAAAAACAATTTTTGTTTTTAAATCCCCTGTTATAATTATCAGAACATATTGTTTGAGTTGTTCCATTAATTTGATCGATAAACTTCGGGACATTCTGTATATACATATATATTACGTATACTTCAGCCTAAATGGAGACGAGATCCGTGTCACAAACCTGAATTTGGTACAGGTCATAATCGAGACTATTCGATCGCTTGTAATCTTATTTTTCATTTCGATCATTCCTATTTTATTATATTTAATAAATCATACTTAATCGTTATTATTAAATATAAATATACAGCTATTTTTTGAAATGATTTCACGCATAATTTAACATTTTATATATTTTTATATATACTTCAAGGAAGGACATTTGTTAAACATTAAGTTCTGTATTGCTGAGTTTTGTGTGGTATTTTATAAACCAATCTCCAAAATGCATCCTTAGCTTCTTCAATGTACTTAATAACAGGTCATTCTATTGCACCCCTCCACATGTTGTACTCAGAACTTTTCAACCCTCCTATAAGTAAGAAAACTGCTCTTTTTATATATATATATATAAAATACTTGTATGTATTTCATATGTGTAAAGGTTATTTCATACAATCAGATACAAGAATGAAATTAAATATAAAAATACGCGTTTTATTGAATACAACAAATAATTATCATCTTTAATATATTGATAGAACAAAATTAGGGGGGTGCATAAAATTAATTTAAATATTAATATTAAAGTTATACGCGAGATTTTTAAATTTCTTAGGAATTAGACAGAATGAATCATAGAATAGTTAAAGATTCTTAGAAAAAATAGTAAAAATAAGAAATATTTATAGGAAAAGAATCACAAAGTTGAAATCCTAATGGCACGTGCCACGCGCACGTGCTACCGGTTACTACTCTTAAATCCAACCAATTAGGACAGGAATTAGGTGTAAGTGGTGGGGGATAAAAGGTCCGACGCCAAGCAGTCTCCTTGTTACATCGATTGTAGATCATTGTCCTCTGTTTACTCTTGTTAGCATGTATAATACATAAGTATAGTTCTTGTACATAATTTGAAACAAACGAAAAAAAAATAAAAAATTAGATTCTTAATTTCATAATTTTCGTGGATAGAAAAAAAGAAATTGACTGACAATTTTACTTCGTTTAATTTATTATAAAATATTTTGTTATAATCTTGACGTATTTCCTGTTATATTCATTCCAACTAGGAATCATTACATTCCAAGAAACTGTGTTTATTTTATCGTTGCGGGAAGTTAGATAAGAGAAAAAAAATAACGCCTGTTATTGATTTGCAGTATGAGATTTCGTTAGAATATTTTTTATTCAGATTGAACAGTAATATGATTAGAAAATTGATGTGTATTGCATAGTAATCAATGTTTTTAATTTTCTCTTATTTTATCTGCTCACTGTTAATTTATTAGATGAGCTAATGTTAGAGTTCCTATTACCGTTCACCGTGTACGGAAAGAGAATGGTTTAGCAAGCTGCTAAAGAATGTTTGTCGCGATCTGTCACGAAATCTGTTTCTTAGATCGGTGATCCTTGAAGGTGATAGAAGGTGCTAAATTCTTTTGATTGTGTTAAAAAAAAATGTAGGATGTGATTGGAAACATTTAAACTTATTTATACTTAAAATAAATTTAATCAAATTTTGATTGTGGAATTTTTATTTATTTCTTATTTCGATCGTTACGAATTATTTCATTCGTTTCTTCTTTGCATGCTCTAATTTTTCGTGATTTAGAAAGAAGAAAACGATAGTTAATAAAAAAGTTATGCGGTTTTGAAATCATCTATCAGAAAAATACGAAGAAACTTTTTCCCCAGCTAAATATAATAGGTCTAAGAATTGAAATCCCTTATCATAAAAATAATTCATTTACTGCATTAATTTCTCTCTCAAGAAAATAAATGCAAGAACGTTGAAGGGATTTAGAGTTTAATCCAAATCGGATTAATTCGTTCTTAATTCGTTATTATGAACCTTTTGACATCCAACGTAAGTGTGTTCGAAATGTAAACCATATAGAGAAAGGTAGAGCGATGTAATTCACAGGAATAAATCGATCGAGATCGTGATCGCCACTAAACGATATACGACAGTACCTTTTGGTAGCTGACGTCATTTTATCTTGATCACATGCATACATATATGTATGCTCAGAGTGCTTTTGTAATAGTTCGAAAAAATTTTATCTTAATGCTGTAAGGATCACTATCGATCACGAACGCATATATATAAATATAAATACACATTTATAAATATATACATTTCGCATAAGGATTGGAATGTAGACATTTTCAAACACTATACTTTTATCTTTATTTATTCGTAAAGTATTGGATTGTCCAAAAAATTTGTGACAATTAAAGTTAACATTCAATACGTATTTTTTTCTTCCTAAATCGGTAAGAACTTTTCAGACGATCGTACGATTTTGCGTTAGGATCGCATTAGGGTTGCCTGTAAAGTTTTTGCCAATTTTGTAAAAAAAATCTTATGTAAATTTATTTAAAAATATTAATCGAATATATTTGTACAAATCCGCACGCACATATTATGGGCAAGCAAATCTTTAATCGAATAATATAATCTCTGCGAGGTAATTTATTTTTTTTTGAAACATATTCGAACGCGGAAGTAAGAAATTTATTTGTTAATCTATGAATGAAAAATGAACAATATTAAATATCGAATAGAATTTGAAATTAAATCGGTGTTTCGATCATGAATGATCGAAATAATCCCACTTGTTATGTTTATATTCATAAAGCTTTAGTGGTCCTCGGGAATTTGAAAGTGTATAAGCTAGGAACTCTTCGAAGGCCGACTTCTTTCCAACCATTGTAGAACAACCTACGCACTTCTCTGAACAAGTTCTCATTCAGTTTTACCAATGGCAGTGACTTATTGTTATTCAAATACTACGATATCACTGCTATCGGAACGATTAAAATTCTCTAGACGGATAAATAGATATAATTACTTACGTGTATTATATTTATGTAGATCTATCAAGTGTAACAACGTTGGACTAAATCAAATTAATCCATTAACCTATTTAAATAGAAATGTGGTCAATACAATTTACGATCAGTGAATGTGGATAATATATAAGCTTTTAATAAAAATCATATAGGGCAGATCAAAACAGGCAACATTGGATGCATTAATGAATCTGGAACTGTCTAATATATTTAAACAATTTATATACAAGTTGTGAGGCCCACTTCAATAATGTATAGACATTTGTTAGAGTGGCAAGAGATACAAAAATAATGAAACAAGTTTGTGCAAACGTGTGTCTTATTTGACCATGTTTCAAAGTTTTATTAGCTACTTTTATGTTTTTACTGTTTTAACGTTAAAGTGTTTTCCTGTTATAGCTATTTTTACGACACAATTTAAGCAGACACTTTTCAAAGAAATCACCATAGCTAAACTGGTTAAATATCAAATGGTAATTACTTTTTTCACATTACTAGTATAATTGTCAATTACAACTAATTGTTTTAACATAGATATAAAAACTAGTCATCGGAGTGAACTTTATGGGCAATTCAATATTCATTTATTATATAATTTATTAATAAATTAAATTATCTTTGTGTATACTATATTGGTGATATTTGAAGAATTTTTCATTCACTTTTGAGAAACCAATTGCGTGCTGTCTTTGGATTTGAAAATTATTTCTAATGCATAATTGTTAATTGTTTAGTATTTTTTTAATCATTCACTTTTACTCGTATATGTTTAATTGTCTTTGTTATCGAATCGTTAGAGGGTGGACGATCGAATAGAGGTCACGCGTGGGTTAACGAAACGCATCCTCGAGAGTTAAGTTTCTTCTGGTTGCATCCGGGATCACGCGCGCGTCAAACAGTACGCGGTTTTCTCTCTCTCTTTCTATTTATATATTTGTACATATGCCTGTATGTATTCTAACTTCGTGAACGAAACGCATATTTTAAGTTTATTATATATGTGCGTATATATGCGTATGTAAAATATGCATGAGCACATAAGTGGAATGTGGGATTATTTAATTAAAAATTCTTCTACGTATCAATAATTTTTCATCTGTGAAAAAAAAGTGTGTTATAAAGATTATTATTTTATTATAATATATTTGTGAGTATATATATTTAATTTAATTTTTACATAATTTATTCCATCGATGTTTTTTACGAATTTATTTTTATTTTATGAATTTCTTAAAAAATAAAAACAGTATCGCGTAGTATTATTCTTTTTTATAATATTTATTTGCTATTGGGTTACTGGTAAACAAATTTTATATAGGGGTTTTTAAAAAATGTATATAACGCAGAGAGAGAGAGAGAGAGAGAGAAACAAATTATATTATTATATAATATTTGATACTAATTATAAGTAATGTAACATTCCCATGATTTTCGTATGGATTTTAAAGTTTATAAAATGAAATAGATTAATAAACTTTGAATAGAAAAATAATAAGATAAAACGATTCGTAGTTGGTATGTCGTAGTTAGTATAGCATACTCGGCTTTCACCTTGTAGGTGTAGCTTTCCATCGACAGGCTAATCCTATGCCATACGTCAACTTGAGAACTCGTCGAACATAGCCGTTTATTATTACTGATTCTCATTCCAGAAATTAACTACCTGCTGCTTACGTATTTGCTTCTGGCCAATAAACCATAAAATTATAAAAGGTCATTGACTTCTTTAACTTCAACATTGATAATTAATAAAAATAACGTGATTGACGACTATTAAAATAAGAACGTGAACGTCAACATGCGTTCGAAACAAAAATTAATTTCTTTTTTATTTAGTATATGGGGGAATTGTTTTTATCACACATAATTATAAAAAAAGAATAATATAATATAATAAATAATATATAATAAATAAGATGTGTGTGTAATGTAAACTAAAATTAAAGTTAACTATACAGTCAATCTAGGTTTTCATTATAATTGGCAATTAATATTTTTAATAAAATATTATCTAATAAAATAAATTGTTAATAAATTAATGCAACCGTTTGCACAATTTTATAAATTGTAACAATGCAATTTTATACTAACACTTAATTAATTTTAAATCTCGTACAAAAAAAATAACCGTGAGAAACAATCCTTTACCTACTACCCATCTGAATTTCCCGTTTGCAACAGTGCAATTTTTTTTTTCGAAATTTGTTACCACGATTGTAAATAACGGAGATATTCAAGGTGGACAGAATTATATTGCCGCGTCCTGTGTAATAAAGAATTATTATTATTATATTTAATAAAGGGTTTTGTTGTGAAGAGACCTTTAAAGAGGAAGAAGGTGGCGCTTCGTGCCACGCCATTCTATCGGGTCTTTGACCGTTTCCTCGAGAAGTATCGGGCAGGTGGCACCCTGTAGTACGTAGTATATAGGTATATATATATATACATATATATCTACATATATACACCTATATATACATAACTCTTTCCTGTAGACGTACACGTTCGCGCTTCCTCTCTGACTTCACCTCTCTCTTCCTTTTTCATCTCTTCTTTCTCTTTCTCTCTGATCACATTCGTTCATTCTCTTACTCATACTACTCTAACGCATTAATATTATCTATAAGCTCACCTTAGAGACAAGGTTTTAGCCTAATTTGGATTCAAAATTGTCAAGTATAAAGTTTGACGTACGTTTGAACTTGGTATATTCAAACAAAATTATTGGCTTGTTCAGTTAGCAATTTATTAGGATTCTTTTAATATACAAAATATTAATATTATTTATTTATATATGAATTATTAAATAATTTCAATAAAAAGTGTCATATTATTATTATTTATTTAAATATAAATTATGAAATATTTTAACATTATTCATTAGCTGACCCAACGTAATTGGGATTACAGTATAACTGTACTGTACTAATTATACTGTAATTATTGCTATTATATTTTTATATACAATGCCCGATCCTAAGCCGGGCATTCCCCAGACACGAGATCGAACTTCTACTTCGACCTGCAGTTTTGATGGAATCCGAATGAGAAGCTAAAATATAAAAATTTAAACGTTAAATTATGTATGAAAACATTGGTGTTAGATGATTAACCCGAGCGAAAAAGGCTTCGAGTTCAAATGGTTAAAAATAATTATCATAGCGAATTTTCAAAGCAATCTAATACATTTTAATTGTACTATAATATTAATATTATAAATGATTTAATAATAGCAGTACTAAAAAAATGAAATATATTATGATGAATATAAGATCCCATAAAGCCGGATCCAAGTATAGCTTCTCAATTAGAAAGCCAATTGGAAGTATAATCCTGAGAAAGACCAGGTCGGCGATCGGTGATGGCCGAAGGCCTCTGCCACACGCCACGACTTGTGCCCTACTTTTCAACATCAACATCCGGAAGTCGTGCCTCTTTATTAACGGATGTTCACGAACTCCTTTACACATACAAGCTTATATACTTTTTCATTCTATTCGAGTACACCGGATAAGATTGATTTTCTCCGTCTATTTTTTCGGTTCCTTTTTTGTGTGTTCTAAATCTTCTTCTTGTTACTACTAGGACATGTCCCCTTTCACATCGTAAGTTCAATAAATGTTCTTTTTCTTCTTCTTCTTCTTCTTCTTTTTCTCTTACCATAAGGATTTAACGATTTGACTAGAATCGTGCCAGTGTTGGATGCAATTCACGATTCCCTTGCGATCCCTTAGGATCATTCGACACGACTGCCACGGTTTAGTGCGATGCACTGTGCGGTGCATCGTGCGGTACTCTTACATCCTTCGATAACAGGGCTGTCCAAAGCATTCCCATCGCCATTAACTGTTCCATTTATTCCCATAGTTTATTTCTTTTTTTTTACCCCTTCATTCCGTAGTTATCTTCATTGCTATCCTAATGAAATTAATTATTATATATGTAAAAATTTAATTAACGACATTATTCTCAATTAACGATGATCAAATATATTTTGTTAATAATCCAATTTTGATTAACAATGCTTTAAGAATAAAAATGATTTTTAATTAATAAAAGATTAGTAATAAGTGTATGTCAACTATATTATAGTCATTGAAAATATTCCACTTTAAATGGGAACACATGACGTCCCTGTTGTTACCGTGACGCGTGCACCACGACGGTCACGATCAAACCACCCTAACTCTGTCCACTGCGATCGAGAAAGCGATCGAAAACGGTGACGATTTCGTACCGATAATCGCTAAGTAAGTATCGTTAATTCTTCTTAAATTATTGTAATTATAAAAATCTAATTTTTATAATTGTACATTATTAAAAAGTAAAAATAAAAATCATTAAGTAGTTAAATTAAAAATTTTGGCATTATAAAAAATGTTTATAACGTAAACCTTGAAGTGGTCTTAGAATATTCTTTTAAAATAAAAGAACTATAAATACGCTAATAACAATTTCAGTACTGTAATAGCATACATATATAAATACATATAAATACAAATAAATGACAAATAATATACATAATTGTAATGTAATCGTGATAAAGGTAAATAAGAAAAAGCAATCATATTGGATGTAAAATATTAAATAACAGGGGTTAAAAATAAATTAAAATTCTATATCAAATGGATCGTTATCTGTTTGATATTAATAAAATTCACATGGGACATGTGAACGTGTCATAAGTTTAGAATTAAAGTAGAATTTTCTAATGGTGTTTGTAAGAGAAGAGAGAATAACGTTCTCTGCGTGCGATTAGGCTCGCAGATCGATCGTATGAGGAGTGTCGATGGGATGGCGGGGAGAAGGGTGGAACCAGGACGCCTAGTGTCGCGCGATGAAAGTGGTGGGGGTAGAGCCGGAGTGGGGATAGAATCTGTGACGTCGCGAGCCACGCGGAGAAGCGACTGCTCCATTCACCGCGCGGCTTTCGCCGAGTGCGCACGCATATTGTCGCGAGTCGTTCATTACTTTCATCCTTTTTCTCTTATTTTTTACATTTTCGATTCTCTCTATTTTTGTTTATTCTAATTAATATAAAAGTGTTTTCTCCCAAAGATTTTCGAAACGCGTACGCGTGTTTTCGTTATTTCTCGATTGAGTCAATGGTTTTTCTTTAAATTTTTGACACTCTATTTGTATATTTTTTAATATTTATATTTTGAATAAATAATTAATATTAGAATTAGGAGAGTGTGCAGTGTAGAGAGGAAGAAGAGGGAAGAAGAGGATCGTTGGGAATGTTTTGAAGTCGAAGATTAGTTGAAGGAAAAAAATAATTTCTTCTAACATAGTGTTGTCTGAACTTACTGGAACGAAACGGAATTGCTACGTTCTTTTTCTCGAGAACTCGCGGTACCAAGCGAGATTGGAATGACGGTCGCGGGAAAGGTGAGTTCCAAAGGAGAGAAACGACGCGACGCACGTTTCGAATTTCTCCGAGAAAGCGAACGAACGAACGAACGAACGACGCCGTTCTATTAAACTTCTCGCAGTTTTTCCATAGCATTTACATAGCACATAACATATATTTCAATGATATTACCTGCATCTCTATTAAAACCAGTATAAATCATAATTTCATATATAAGAAGTCATATAAAAAGTATCGAATAGAAAAATTGCATATAACACGTGTATTTAAAAAATATAAACTAGCTCGAGAAACACGTTGTATTTAATTTTATTATTAAATAATTAGATTTTCATGTCTTGTGTGTGTGTAGAAAATTATTAGAATTAAAAAATAATAAAATAGAAAAAATGTATTCTTTTTTTCAAATATTTTTGTCGTTTATCGACACGCGTAATGCTACAAAAATAAACAAGTTTTTCGGTTTCCCATTTGAGCAACGAATTGGCAATGTAAATGTTCGTAAACGTTCGTAATGGTTCGGCAAATGTTTCGGATACGAAAAAATTGTTGATAATTATTTGAAATCTCGGTGTCCCGATGGTACACAAGTAAAACGCAATCGGAATGACGTTTACGAGATTATAATTATCCAGCCGATTAGTTGTCATCCGGTTTACATCGATTCGTTGGTAGCAATCGACTGGTCGATTGTTAATTAGTTTGACTATGTCTCACCCTGATAAAACACCGATAAGAAAGTACAACGATCGGGAGAGTTGCTTTTTCTATATGTGTAGGAACACACTGGCGCGTCTTAGAGGCCGTATCCGCTTTTACATCCGCCTACTCGTAATCATTTTCTACCAACAATGAAAGGATACTAAACGCACCCATGTTATATCTCTTTCTCTTCTTCACTAACACGTTTATTATTTTTATTACATTTTTTTAAATTTTTTTTTCAAGTTATTTTTTAATTATATATTTGATCGGGGAAAAAGTTTCTTCGTATTTGAACGCAAAAGTCAAACGAATTTGTTTCATTCACATAATTCGCATCCAGCCTTCTCCAAATGATTTAAATCTTTCTGATCGGTGTTTTAATTCTTTATCGATATTACGACTGTCAATGTGATACTTTTTCTCTTAATTTTGCCAATCATTTCATCGACTTCTCTATTGATTGATCGATCAGAGCCGGATGAATCTTTGACATTCAGATTTACAGACTGAAAACGTTTAAATCAGTTTCATGCAACATGTGTAATGATTACTGTATCATGTTCATAAACATCATAAAGTTTGTTAACATCTTTGATAGCATTCTTCTATTTTTTGTAATCAAATTTCAAGTTACATTTTCGAGATGTGACTACTTTCGATTGAATGAACGAATATTGCAACTTTTTTTTTTTTTTTAATTATTTTAGAATATTTCAACTTTAAAATGCACATAAGTGTTAGTAGAACCGATTAATATTATTAAAGTTATACGATTGTAATTATCGGGAAAATACAAAAAAAAAAACTTAATTACTAATCTAATATTTTATTTTTGGTTTTGCATCATAATTTCGTTAACCTAATTTATAAATGGATCTTGCGCATGTAAATACTTTTGATTTGTAAATACGAAGAAACTTGTTATTACACTGTTTATTTATGCATTCTTCTTGACGTCATTTGAAGTCTGATAAGAAAAACAGAAGTGATAATGTTTTCTCCGTTTTTTATCAATAACAAATGCTTTTTAACGTGATAATTAATTTGTTTAATCATTTATACTTGAAATGAGGATTGATTTAATGTTTATTGTTGAATAATTGTAGAATATTGAATTTAAAATTTTTATTTTTATTCAAACGTTTGAATAACAATTGAAATATTTTAACGATACATTCTTTAGGATTATTCAATTCCGATCAGTAACTTTACGCGTAACCAAAATAGACTTTCAGTCCGGTTCATAGGACAAACGATTCGAAAGCGAACGGTTCGACTCGTTGCAGGTTGCATAACGAAACGAGTCGAACTTTTTTAGAATGGTTAATGAAGGAAAAAATTCGTCGTTGGTATCCACAATGACATAATGTTTACACGAATAAGTTTAACATTTTTTAGACTTTCTTATTTTTACCAAATATTCATTCCTTTTTTTTCTTTTTTTTTTTTCGTTTCTATAACATATAATTTTGATATCGAACAAAATGAAATAAAATAAAGTATTAAATCTAAATCGTATCATATTAAAATTTGATTTCAAAGTGGAAGATGAGAATTTAGTTGATAGAAAAATTTCAATTTATCTTTATACCAAAAATCCAATTGTATGCGAATAAAATCGGATATTTTTTCTTTAATTAAGATTCAACTTTTAAAATATATAAATATACTAATTCGAACGAGAAAGATATTAAATAGAAAAATATTCAAGATAGTTTCGTATGTAAAGGAATAATAGTAGTATGAGAAGAGGCGTGGTTTCAAAGTAGTAGCCGGAATCGGCACACTTTCCATGAGTGTAAACCCGGTGTTTAGTACCGGGTTACACTACGATTAATGCGAATCAATCTGCTGTCCACTTTACCTTTAGTGCCGCGTTGTTCGAGATCGGCGCGAAAGGCCAGAAGAGAACGAGTATCCAACCCGGAAGCGGGTTTTGCCTGGCCCACCTTCCCCAGCCTTCCCCGCCCTTCCCTTCATTCCCCACCTCTCTTTACTCTCACAAGGCAGATGCAGTTAGTTTCCCTCTTTTCGACCGGCTGGCTGGAAACCTCCAGACCTTCTCTCCTTTTCTTTCACCTCCTTCAATTCCCCCTTTCACCCCCCTCCTATTCCTCTTTCACCTACTTCACCTCTTTCTCCCTCTTCCTCCTCCTCCTCCTCTCCTTCTTCTCCTTCTTCTTCTTCTTCTTCTTCGTGAAGCTCGTGAAACGATGAATGAATTTACGTCTTACGTAACTCGACTTTCTTGATATTCTTTCATCAGAATATTGTGCCTTGAAATTTTGCTATTTTATGCTATCCCCAACTTTCTTTTCATTATTCCTACAAGGATATTTTTTTGTTTAGTTTTTTTTTTTTTTTAAATAGTTGTACAAGTGGGATTCGATTTAATTAATGATATCATTTAAGAAAGTATTGAATGAATTTTAATTGATAATTGTATTTTAAGTTTATGTGTGTTTATAAAGTTTATTAAAAGTATCCTAAATTAGGGGCTTCCTTAGGAGGTATCTTAAATCTGAGAGTTGGTTGAAGTTAAAGTTTATTTAGTTTAAATGTAACTAATCAGAAGATTAGAATAAAATTGCATGGGCTTATTGGTAAACTTAATTTGAAGGGATACAAATAAGATTTTCTTTTTAATTTGAGATAAGTTCATAATTACAAACTGGACAATGACTACAACAAATGTTACTTTTTTCCTTTTCAGTCATTCAATTTTTATGCTTGCAATGTTTCTTTTTTTTTTTCATTGAAAAATAAATTTAATGCAAGGGTTAACGTTAGGGTTACAATTTTTTTGATTTTTGTTGTACGATGTTAAATATTAATTTGTATTTGTAAGAAATATAATGGTAATAGGCAAAGAACACGAAACTTTCGAAACATGAAATATCTCTTAGGGAAAGTCGATCATCGTTAGATATTTCCATGATACATCCATTCTCATGTCGTACTCTCACTAAACAAGATTAGAAATTTGTTAGTCAAGAGGAAACATTGTCTGGAAAATATTTTCGAATGTTTCTGAACGCTAAATGTATTCTTAAATAATTTCAAATATCAACGATACACTTTTTATTACAAATATTCAAATCAAATTATTTTCTAATCTTTCTCTTTTTCATTTTTTTTCAAAACTTAACTTGTAATCTTACAATATGCGAGTTAGTCTAAAATATTTTACCAAAAAAATATTGGGAGAATATTTGGGACATCGTTTGAAGATGTTTAGTCCGCTTAAGAATATTTCGGGCCACCTAGAAAATTTTGGGCAACCCTGGATCATTTGTTCAGGTTCGTGGGTTAAATGATTTATGGATGAGCGTGTGTGGTGTGTGAGAAATTATTTCTTTCATTTTTTTTTTTTTTCCCTTTTTTGGTGCTTTTCCTAACCACACCGCAAAACCAGTTTCGGGAATATCTGAAGACGAAGAAGAAGAAGGTTTAGGAGAGGAAGAAAGAGAGGGGAGGGGACAATTTCGTCGAGGATGCTCCTCTCTTCTCTCTCTCCAGTACAATCATGTGAAACCAGTTCCGTGAGAGAATATCTTGTCGGCAGGGGTGCACAACGTGTATATACGTTGCTTTCTGCCAACCTCGAAGAAATTTGCGATCTGTCTGATCTGAGGATGCTTTATTCATTTTTATTTTTTTTTTTTTAATATCAACCATAATTGTCGTTTCCAGGGAATCAATCAGAAATATATTTAACAAAATTAAAAAATATGGGGTTAAGTTTAATCGAATGATATTTTTACATCTTTTATTCGTTATAATTATAATTAGAATGATCGTATTCTTTTTAGGACTCGAAAGAATAATGAAAAAATTCCAAAATTGTATCATAATTTGATAAAAATAATTAATTCCGTTTAATTGTCGTTGCATTAAGGCTTAATTAATTTTCCTAATTTTTATTATAAACAATTTGTAACATTATATATAGTATTTTAAATATATCATATATCATTATTTATTGTAATCTTCAGAAGAATGCACAATGGAAATAACAGTTTCGTATATCTATAAAATTATATAATAAAATTAGCATTAATACAATGTGCTGCATGTTAATTTATTCAATATTCGAATTCAAAAATGTAAAGTAAGAAATTGACTATTAAAAGAGAAGCAAATTTTCGAAGTCGATAGAATAAATGATGTATGATGATCGTAACTATAATACAGCATGCGATTAATAATAATTATTTTCTTATTGTTTTTGATTTTCATTAAACATAGATCATTAATAAAAACGGAATCGTTCGGTGGAAGATGAGAAAATAGAAATAGAATAAAACGATTGTATTTTTTCGCATGAACTCAATCGATAAATCGATTCATTGATTCTTTCCAATCGGATCATCGGATCATTCGCCTTGACTGACTCAAACGAGAAAGAAAAAGCTCGGCGAGGACGGTAATAACGGTATTCGACAAGATGGAAACAAGAATTGCGTATCGATATCGGAACGATCTTATCCACATGTATTTATAAGCCGTTCACAAGCAGACAAAAAAGAAAACATTAAACTTTGCTTTAAACATTTTTTATTTTCCTCTTAATTTGATTACCAAAGATAAAATTCGATCGTGACACATTTTTATATTGAAATTAAATTTCTTCTTTACTAACAACAATTTTTATGATTTTACTAAATATTGATCATTTATTATACAAAATATTTTGATCAAGTATAAATAGAAATATTGTTTTCTTATTTAAATCTATTTTTTTATTATCGGGATAATCTGGAATTTGATTATTAGGGAAATTAATGCTAATTTTTTTGAGATCAAATTTTAAATGAAATATTTTTATATATATCTCAATGTATATGATATATTTAATAATATTTTTGGTTGTCTATAAAAAGTTTGTATATGAATTAAAAAAAAAAAGAAAATTAATTTAAAATCAACAGTTTAATATTGCGTTACGAACTTTCCGGGCAATTTATCAACACTTTCCCTGTTCCTTTTATTTATTGAATTTGATTGATTTAACAAATGATCATTTTACATTAATGTATTAACGATTAAGTAATCGAGTTAAATGATAGATAATAAAAGATCTAAAAAGGAAGGTACATGAATAAGAATGAAAGTGTTCAGCAATGTATTTACCGACGACACGTGGTTAAAGAACGGACCTTCGGCAAACCCCATGACGTAAGGTCATCGCATATTGTAATGTCTACGGTTGCGACATAGAGTTACACAGTTTGTGCCATATCAAGAATCAATTTCATAAAACGAGAAAAAAAGACACGCGGAAGGAGATCAACTTATATTTTTAAATTCTTTTCCTTATATTTATTTTATTTTATCCTTTTTATCCTACGTCAGAGATCATTGCATCCAAAGAATTACATGGTTTCGTAACCTGTTTATTTGATATCCCCATTAAAATTTCTACTATTATTATTATTATTATTATTATTATTAATTTACACACATTTATATAAATTAATTCATATTTATTTATAACTCTGACCCAAACCTGATGAAATCCTAACACTATAAGTAATACATTATAAGAGAATAAAACACATTTATAAATAATATATTAATTAATTTAGAAAAAAAATTAAATAAAATCATATATAATAGATTAATTGTTCCAAAGATTCGATAAAATGATTATCACAACGAAAACAATCGATTAGAACAAAGTATAATTAAAATATTCCACACACTATCGTATAAATATTACACGCATTATGAATATAAATGGAAAAAAAAATATTTCTATAATAATATTTGTAAAAAAATATGTGTTTAAAGTAGCCAAATCGATTAGTCAAATCTTACGACGTAGGTAATACCGATATCTTGTTATCGGTGTTCTTATTTCTGATCTTTCTCTGTGTATTACATTCACATACGCTTGTGTATGTACACATACACAAATATGTATGTATGTATGTGTGTATGTATTCCGTGAACGTAGGTCACGTATATGCAGGTTGGTTTCTTACGTGCGCTGCCACGTACATCTGTATATATATATATACACACATATATACAATACATGCATACATAGGTAGATACATGTGTATAAATACACGTATGTGCGTTAGACTAGATCCGGGAGTGGTGGGCGACGACGCAAGGTTAGCGAGAAATTTATTACGGATGCTACCGACGACTCGGTGTACGACGAAGGCCTTAAACCGATCCCAATTTCGGAAGCTAAATTTATATATATGGTAGCAATAATATATAGTAATAATATGGTATAATGGTAATATATGGTAATAATAATATATAGTAATAATATGGTATAATATATATAATATATAATATTTATTATATTTAATATTTAATATTGAATATAATTATATATACTATATATAATATTATAATATATTATAATATATATAAATTATATATATATATATATATATATATATATATATATATATATTATTTTATATTATCATTTAATTCATAAAATAACCAATAAAATCATGTAATAACTATACCTATCAATTAAAGTATGAAATAAGACAAAATTATATGCTTTGACAAGATAATATATGAATTTACGAAAGACGAGTAAGTTAAAAGTATGAAATTAGATTCATAGATTAGACATTGGTATTCAATATTCAGAAAGAAATAAGAACTGATAACTGTGAGCATTGTTATAGAAAGATAAGCAAACTTTAACAACGATTCAATCTCACTTTTTCGACTAACAACTCTTTCCTCTTGAATTTATTACATAATATCGTTTTTTTTTTTACAACCATAAGCTTTTGTGTGTAATAATATTGGTTTTATATTTTACTAAAAATGTCTAATTATTTTACGAATTAATTGAATTATTATACACTTTAACGTTAATTTATACTCATATGCATATACACACACGCCTTCTTTTTGGTTTTTCTTCTTCTTTTTATCGTTTTCTCTTTTTTTTTTTCTTTTTACCTTGGATTTCTAACGGAACAAATAGAAGTAAACTCTTAACAGGATTTCTCATCGTTTCCTCTTATCTCTGGTCTTTTTCACCTTTGCGTGGATTTCCGATCTTTTTTCCATTCATTTTCAAAGAAATCATAAAATTTACGAAGAAATCTTCGATCGGGTTATTGATGAGTTTGTAGAAATTATTAACGTTTGACGCGTCATTCCTTTTCATTTGTATATAAGTGTATACTTATATTTGTATTTATGTATATGCGTATGCGTGTATGTAAAAGAGAGTTAAGAGATTTAAGAATGGTACAGGATGGACGACCCTGATGGGTCCGCAGTCTTTCTACTTTCACCTGGATCTCAGTTAATGGTTGCATCCGCCAACGAGTATTATGTCCTATTTATCATAATATCTTGTTCAAATTTTCGATCAATTAATTATTTCATTGAATCTTGGAAAAAGTCAAGTTGTTATTTTTTTTTCAATCATTTTCACATGTTTTTACATATTTTTACATGAATCTTTATCTTCTTTATCTATCTCATTACTAAAAATTATATCATTTTTATTTAATATTTATCTAAATTATAACTGTCAAAAAATTAGTGTATATTTATATATATATATTATATTATATTTATTTTATTATTTTTATTTATTATTTTATTATATTTATTTTACTTTATATATATATATATTTAATAATACATTATTAATATATATATATATATTATATAAAAAATATATACTTTTATATATATTTTATTTATATATATATCATCTATACCCAAAACACACACATACACACATACACCTACACAATATTATCTATAATCTACTCGCCTGTTATTTTTTTTTTCTTCTTTTTTATAAATCCGACAATTAATGAAAATAACGATCATAATTTGTATTGGCTATAATAATAAAGACTATTGCAGTTGCAATGCTTACAAGTTGTTCTACCCACGCGTTCATGCCCCTAAAAATCTTTGCGTGCAGGTAGAAATAGTGGGAGGTGGAGGAGGTAAAGGAGGAGAAATGAGAAGGAATGAGGAGGAATGGAAAGGAACTGGGGGTGGGTGGGAGGAAGGGAGGTGACTTGCGTGGTTCCGTACTTACACATATGTATACGCATGTAACCATAAATCCGCAAGTCGTTATTTACTGGCTGCCGAGTTCATGCAGGCAGGCAGTTGCCGCTTCGCTCGAAGGAAGCTAGTATCCTCGATAAGATGAAAAGATAGTCGAGATACAAGGATGATAGTTCAACGTCAGTTCTATGCCAGACTTTTATATAGATCCGTTCAACGGAACTTTGATTTCTCTCATATTTTTCCTTGTTTTCTCTCACCTTTCAAGTCTAATGTGTTATTGTTAGACTCGAATAAAAATGACTAATAGGACTCATTTTTTCTTTTCTTTTTTTATGTTTAACTATTAGCGACTATCTTTATTTCAGTTTACTTGAATATACACTTGATTCTTTTATAAGATGAAACTTTGAAAATATGATACACAAATTACGAAAGGTTTCCCCTACACACACTTTTTGGGCTAATTTAGGCTAACTTTGGTAGCTTTTATATTTAACACAAATCTATTCATTATACTATTTCGTTTAATTAGATATGATTTTGATCTAACGCGCAATAAATGAATTACTTTTGTAGGAGAATTGGATCAACGTTTTTCTAAATATTCCTCTTATCTCTAATTCGAAATAAAATATTTGTACTCTAATTCATATTGAAAATCTATCTTATTTATAATACAAATCTAAATTTACTTTAGTTTCTGGTACCTATTTGCTTATCAAATCAATTTGAAACAGTGTTCACTTGATGAAGAAGCGAAAATAGAAATCAGAAGATCGACTCGAGTCGAGTAATTTAATCAGTCGATATTTTAATCCTGTTTCTATCACTTTAAAATGTTTTGAAGTATCCAAGATTAAATATAAAATCAAATAAAAAGAGAAATTTTAAATATATATAATACCATTTCAATCTTATTCAAAAGTATCAAAGTATAAGATCAAAATAGTATATAAGTACGATTCTATTTCTGTCTTGTTTAAAAGCTCAGAAACATAAGTTCAAGTATAAAATCAATTCTATTTCTATCTTGTTCGATAGCTCTAAAGTATTTATAAGGCAAAGTATTGAATCAATCCCATTTGAATCTCATTGAAAAATTCCAAGATATAAAAATAAAATTTAAAATTGATACAATTTGATTAATAGAAAATGAAAAAAAAAAACAAAAGAACCAAAAAATTCTTTCTCCTATCGATAACAACTTGATATAGAAAAGAAAATCCTGAGGCAACATAATTAATTCCAACTAATAAATGTCGAGTTATTTTAAATGCTAATTCTTGTTGACTCATTACGTACGCTTGATTAATGAAAAACTAAATAGTATAATGAATGAATAATTATCATGTGAACATACAATAACATAAGTTTGATTTATTTATCAGAGATACGTCGATTGCACGGTGTTAGGTCGTAGCAATGGTGGAGACGCTGAGGATTCTTCGTACGACAGTGATTACGAAGCTGAAGATTCAACGGGCGTTCATCCGCCATTGGAATCACGACTCTCGTCTTCCACGCATTCGGACGTGTCCCGTACTACTTCGGACACATTGGCTGCGGAATTTGCTGAGTATGTCACTGTTCAGGGACAAACTCCAACACAAAGTCCAGGTTAAAAGAAATCTTAACGTGTATCATTAATCGCGAACGTACAACAATAATATTATCTTTTTAAACACTCATATTTATCAATTAACATGGCTAATACTAATTTGTCAATTTTATTATCAACAGGATATACAGCAAGAGTAGAATTCGCATTAAAACTTGGATACACGGAACGTTTGGTACAAGCGGCTCTACAAAAATTAGGCCCAGATCCAGGTCAAAACGAGTTACTGGCAGAATTGATCAAACTCGGTGCTAGTTGTTCTCCAAAATTGAGCGAAAGTCTCGAAGAAAGTGATAATCTTTTTGACGGGGAGACCAGTAACGAAGATTTTGGTGGAAGATCTAATTTAACGACAACTACCGCATGTTTGAGGCCAGTTGTGATTGATGGTAGTAACGTGGCTATGAGCCATGGTAATAAAGAAGTATTTTCCTGTCGAGGTATTAAAATCTGCGTTGATTGGTTTAAAGCCAGAGGACATAGAGAGATCACTGTTTTTGTACCAAAGTGGCGTAAGGAAGCATCGAGACCTGATAATCCTATTGCCGATCAAGAAATTCTAGGTGAACTCGAAAGAGATCGATTACTCGTTTTCACTCCATCCAGGTGAGTTTATATTTATATGTCATATTTTCTCTAGTTTTATTTTATCATACATTATAGACTACGTTCTTTTCTTTTTTTATCCGACGAGATCGTACAAACCGCAAGCATAGAATTTTATTGGATACCTATAACTTGATATAACGTGTGTGTATAACGTTTTTTCTGTTTGTTGGATTTTTACAGACTGGTTGGTGGTAAACGTATGGTATGTTATGACGATCGTTATATTCTTAAGCTAGCTGCTGAAGAGGATGGGATAGTTGTCAGTAATGATAATTATAGAGATTTGGCACAAGAAAATCCAGAATTCCGAAGAGTCGTTGAAGAGAGGATTTTGATGTACAGTTTTGTTAACGACAGATTTATGCCTCCTGACGATCCGCTTGGTAGAAGTGGACCTACTTTAGAAAATTTCCTAAGAATTGGTCCGAAAAAAACTGATCCTGCTCCACCATGTCCTTATGCAAAGGTTAGACCAGTATCCAAATCAATTTGCAATGATTTTAAGTAATCAAGAAAGTTTGTGCCGGATTTTTTCTTTTTTTTACATTAATAGAAATAATTGATAGAAAGATTTTCAAACAGCAAGAATTTTTTTGATTTGTTCATATACAAAGTGATTTATTGAAGTTTACTAGTCAAATTTGTCGGGGCATATTCTACAAATGAGAATAAGCAAAAAATATTTATATATGATGATTATTAATTAATTGATGATATTATAACTTGTAATTATTTTCATAGAAATGTACCTATGGAAACAAATGCAAATTTCGTCATCCAGAAAGAGGTCCGCATCCTCATAAATCTGTAACGGAACGTTTAGTGGAACACGCTCAGCGTCATCTTCAAGCTAGAGGTCCGAGTCTAAGTTTGCCTTTAAACTCTAGCACCCCTACTACTAATGTTACAACGCAACATCAACCGCTTTGTAAAGCCAGATCAGTTGCTGTATCATCAAATGTTTCTCAATCATTATCATCCGTCCCTAAAAGTAGATCCGTTGAAAATGTCACCACAGATTTGTCGACAACTAGTCCAATTGTATATGCACAACAAATATCGGCTGTACAAAATATGCAAGGTAAAAATAACATTGCAATTATATATCGTATGAATCTCAGATATATTTCATTTAAAAATGAATAAAATTAAACGGGGATAAACAATGTTTTATTCATGTTTCAAGGATATGTTTCTCCAGCTACTTGGGCAACGCCTAGAGTGAACAATTCGGATGGGGAACCAGTTAATATGCATAGAAAATTACAACGACAATTGACGTTAAATCCAGCATGCGATCCACGTCTTTATCAATTGCGAAGATATCAACAACACGCTGCACCATCTTCAAAGCAACAACAACAACAACAACAACAGCAGCAGCAACAACAACAACAGCAGAAACATTCTCAGCAATCTATAATTGGTGGTCATCCAACAATTCAACATAGGCCACTTACTAGACATGCCAGCAACGAGTCTCCTTATTCAGTGCCTATAAGGTATATTAAATGTTATCCTGATTAATATTTGAACATTAAATAAAATTAGTAAGAACTTTTAATTTTTCCAACGTGATTAAATAATAATCAAAATATTGTTGGGATTGAACAAAATGTTACGAAATTTTAATTCCAATTTCATTTATGTATAAATATATTTTGTTTTTTAATAATACAGTTGGGATCATTCTGAAGGACTTCATCAACACGTAACACGCATAGCTTCGGCACCAGATTCATATCGTGCTTGGCCCCCACGCGGTACGAATTTAATTACACCGTCTCGAGTTTCTAGATTAGGTACGTCAGATCCCCAATTAAATTTGCTACCGTCGCCGTCATCAGCGGCAACGAATTTACACGGAGGTGCTTGGAATACGCAAACCCAAGACGCACGACGTCATTTGCATTATCACCTTGCTAATATTTTCCCAGAGGAACAGGTACAAGCAGCAATGGCCATGAATCCTCATGAAACAGATCCCCAACAAATATGTGCCACCATTTTAGCAATGTTTCCCAAAAATTAGTAAAAGTTTAACAAAAACTTTGTCAATATCCAATTAAACCAAACAGGTATGGTAATATATCATTTGTACAGTAAGTGGATGTGATCGATTTGATTCTAACAATAAGTTAAACTTCGATGTAACAGAATTAGTCTATAAACGACAGATTTTCTTGAATCATCGGACATAGATCACAAAATGGGATACTTTTAGAAAAAAAGTTTTTAATAATAGGTGAAAGATCATAATGATCAAATCATTAAAAATGATTTTATATTTCCATAGTTGAAAAAAAAACAAATATGAACAGAGTTAAGGATACATATTATGGAAAGATTTTTCAAACAATCATGCATCATTTTTAACTTCAATACTCTCCGTGAGAGTAGAGAAATGGGAACATAAGCAATTTTTTTGTTTGTTTATAGAAACTTTGTTGGATATATTAAGTTATATTGTTTTTTTTTTTATTCATTAGCAAATCGTTATCTTTTTTTCTTCAATAACAGACAATATATTAAATCATTCGATTGTTTTATTAGTGTACAAAAATGTACGTTTATTTGAATAACGCACTGTATATTAAAGCAACGTTATTACACGTTTGAAATCTATTCTCAAATCTCTCCGCTCGGTTAAAAAATATATTTATAAAAGATTAAAATCAATTATTAATGAAAATTTATTTCAATCGTACATATTCGCATAATCGCGTTATGTTATAGATTGAAGTAACGTATATATTCCTTGTGTATATCTGTCCGCAATAAGATTAACATTTTCTTCCAACTAGTCGTTGTGGACTAGTGTTTCTTGGGTAGAGAATGTATCTTAAAATTAATTGATTTTAAATAACAAACGTGAAAAGGAAACATAATTCTGTTATTAAATGTATCTATTTGTCATTATACAGAATGTCCCAGGATTTACCAGTCAAACTGCAGAAACATATTCTACGAGTAAAAATAAGAGAAAAATATTATTTAAAATTCGGTGAGAAATATTTTATAACAAAGTTATAAACAAATGAAATTGAAGTAAATATCAACCGATTTAATGGAAAAACAGTTTCACATTTCTTTGATTTGTTCATAACTTTGTAATAAAATATTTCTAAACAAATTTGTAGAATATGTTTCCATAGTTTGGACAGTAAACTCTGAGACATCCTGTACATTAATATACATTAACATATGTTACCATTACAGCGTGAAATCCGTTGAATCGTGAAGTAACCAGCTAAACTATGAAAGAATTATACTAATTAATTAAAGTATGAAATAAGGCAGAACTACATACTTTAATAAGTAAAATATGAATTTATTAGAGGCGAGTAATTAAAGTATACAATTGAAATTTGATCTGTAGATTAAATCCGATAGAACAGTACGATTAACAGGACACTTGTTTTCAAAGTATAGAAAGAAATAAGAACGGATAATTACAAGCATTGTTGTAGAAAGAAAAACAGACTTTAAGGGGTCTGACAACCCCCTCCCCAGATCGCTCGAAAAATTTGTATATTTTTTTAAAATTCATAAATTTAAAAATATAAAACGAAATATTTTTATTTTTGAACACACTATAAGATACAGTTTCAAGAATGCCTCAAATAAATTTTTAACGAGAAATATTAAATAATAGCGGCGTTACAGTAATTTCCGCACAACACGTGCATAATTGGGTGTATCGCCGTCATGTTACGTCTGAAAAAAAAAGAATAAAAAGAATTCAACTTATTCGTGAATAATATATCGCTACAATGTAGCGTACAGATCTTTTTCTTTTCGATCATCGGCGAATTTTATGATGAGCCGAAGAAATCGGCTAAAAAGGTAACATACATATTAAGAAGGATAAGTCGTTTAAAGAGATAAGAAAAAGATATCTTTTTTATGATTATTTAATGAAAAATTAAAATGTTAATATATGTGTAAGCATATATAAATACACGAGATGAAGTGCCTATTTTTTGTTACACCAAAATCTATTCTACAAATAAATGAATGGTAAAGGTTTATAGTAAAATTAGGCGCTTCACGGTGTATATATATGTGTGTATGTGTATGGAATAAAGTATCGCAATACCATGTATTGTTTAATACAGAATTACAAGAATTTCTGATCTTGTACGTTATCTAACAAAGAATTTTCTTAGCGTTTGTCAGAGTTGCATAGGAAAGAAATTTAAACGATATCTTTATAATGTTTGCAACAGAAAATGTATTGCCATGATTGAAAATAATTTCAATCGAGCAAAAGAATAAGTGTTTTAATGTATTTCAACATACATTGCTATTATTATTATAATTATTTTATTATTACTATGTTAATATTATTAAAAATATATGCGTATACATACATATGTGTATATATATATATATATAGGATGCAACAATAACTCTGTTCACTTTCGTTGTAAAACATTTTAAAAGAAAAAATTACGCTATTGCAAAAGGAAAATCCAATGATGAAAGGTATCATTTCTTTTCATTTTTTCATGCTCTACAAAAGTATTGTAAAAAAAAAAATATATATATATATATATACATATATATGTATATAACATATGTACTATGTATAATAAATTTGTATCACTGTTATTACGGATGGACTGTGAATTAAATGTTTTTCTATATATTTAATGAAATATAATATATTTTTTTCAAGTTATTAGATGCCGCTCACACAACTATAATCATCTTACTTAAAAAAATAAAACAAAAATTGGTTTTTAGGTAATTTTGGACAAAAGACAATAATACATTTTTGTATGTTTATTATAAATGTAATTACACAAATTCATAAAACACAGACTTTTACATATACAAGAAAGAGAGAGAGGGAGAGATAGATAAAGAGAGGGTTTCATTTTTAGATATTTATAATTAAAACATTATATATATAAGCTGATTTAAAATAAGATTTTATGAAAATAATATTTATGCATATAAATCTGAAGTTAATAGTTAACAATATTCTTCTGATACTTTCCAAAAAGAGAAAATATAAATCAATGTAAAAGTCCAATCAAATATGATAGGAAGTTTTCATTTAAAATGTCCTTAGTAAAATCTCTTTGAAAGAAAAGAGTAAATTTGGTACGTGGAACTGGCAGTTTGTTTATTTATTAATAATCTCATTGTCTATCAAAAAAAAGAAATGCATTTACACTGTTCAATTTTCTCATAAGGTATATATGAATAGTTAACTTTTGTACAAATTATTTAAATCATTCTAACTCGCAAGACATTGATTTATTTATTTTAGAAAGAACACTTTGCATTCTTTAACTACTTTTTTTTAAATATTTTAGTTGAAATAAATCTACGTCTGACGAGTTAGAATCATTTAAATATTTTCTCCATTTTCCTAACTTAAAATATATTACCATAATTCTAGTTCATAAGAAATAGATCTATTTTGAATTCTTAATTATTCTTTTTTCAAACAATACTTTTATTTTAATCAACATTACAACTCTTAATAATTCAGTTGAAAATGAATCTACGTTTTGTGAACTGGAATCATTTTAATTTTTTCTCATTTAAAACCTATTACAATAATTCTAGCTCACAAGACAATGTAATTTTTTTTCTTTTGTACAAACGATACTTTGAATTTAGTCAACATTTCAACTTTTAATATTTCAATTGAAAATAAGACTATGTCTTGCGAACTGGAATCATTTAAATATTTTCTCAATTTTCCTAATTTTACCTCACAAGACAGAATACGCTTTTAAAAAATAAAATATCTTGTAGTTTTTAATTTTATTTGGAAATATATAAATTAAAATACTTGTGAGCTAAAATTGTTTGTTTAATTGGCTTATGAATTTTTTTCCTAACTTAAAAATATCTATCCTATCTATGTATATAATGTATATAATATGTATAAATATATATATATATATACATATTATATACCGAGTGCATACAAATATTAGCTTCTAAACGAAGTTCTAATCATTAAATAAATAAACAAATTTCAAAGAATTCTTTCGTAAAATAAAAGGTAAGCTTGACAACTGTGTACAGTGTTTTCGTCAACTTCCGTTACCCGTGCATCAGAAACGTAATACCATTTGCCTGGTGGCGGTTCTATCGATTCAGCAATTTTGGCAGTCGCTTCGTCTGATTCAAAATTTATATCGTTGAACAACTCTTCAACATTTTTGCTATCTCTTGCAGGTAAAAATGACCACCTTGAATCATTTTGTTTTAACGGCATTCTCGTTTTCACATATGCAACGTAATGTCCATTATCAATCGTTGAACCGTTATGTTCAACAACGCCATAGAGAGCATATATTCTTGGTTTCTTGCTATTTTTACAAACAGGGGATAAATCAAATATCATTGGAAATGCGACACGTCTACCTACTTTTCTATAAGAAACGCTATATGCTTGAAATCGTTTTAATTGTAAAATTAAAACTGGTGGAACACAGGATATGTGGTACTGTTTGGTATGCGATGTTCGAACCATCTTAGTAAAATTTGGTTTAATCTGAAAAAGATAAAACAACAAGAACAATTAATTACAAATTCATGATAAAATATAAATAATATTATTGATCGTTTTTTAATAAAATAAATAGAAGTATTTTACCTTTTTTTCCGCTTCGGTGCATTTTTCGCAACCTACTTCGTTGCTACCGGACATTAATTCTAACATCGTAAATTCGTTCAAACAAGATTGTATAGAGTATTCATCCTTTCTTGGATATTTGGTAGGAGAATGGTGGTTATTAGTAGTAATACCCAATTGCGAGAAACCAGAAGTTATGTCGTTAATACCAACATTAACTTCTTTTTTCGAATTACCATTAGTCATTTTGTTTTTAGGTGAAACAGTTCGAACGGTAGAATTCGATGAAATTTGTTTATTCGTGACAGAATCGTCACTATTGTAAGATTTAGAATCTATCCTTTCTAATTTGTCTGTGTTTGGCACATTTTGAATGTCTAACAAAGAACTCGTAGGACTATCTTTGGATTCAACAGGACTGCTAACAGGAGTCGCTGTTAACTCCTGATTATTGTGATTTGTATTACTATCCGAACTGTGTCTATCAGAATCCGATGCAAGTAATGGCAATATGTCATTCATTGGTGGAAAAATTGAATCGTTTAAGGCACTGTCGTCAACAGTATTGCTATATAGAGACGTTTCCAAATTATCTATCGATTTATAATCCGGACTCTTCTCTACAAGTACATTCAGATTGTCAGGTGTAGTTGCTCTTTGATTACTATTAATTTGATAATTGGTAGGAGAGACAGGACTAGAAAAAGTTGAAGCCTTTTCTGAACTATATCCGGATTCTCCAACTTCTCTAAATATACCCTCTCCTTCAATATTATCTTCTATGTCTGCATCGCTCTCATCTGATGAAACAAAAATTAGAAAACATTAGAATCAAATTATTCAAGAATAATTCATAAAGAACAATCCTAAGAAAACATAAATCAAATTTTACCAGATTCTAACACACCGTTCTCTTCTATAATTTTAATTGGTTTCGCTAACATATCCTCGTAATAATGGTCGACGGAAATATTTCTATTCTTACGATTTTTTCTAGCAGCTTTCTTTTCTTTTTTCTGCTGATGTTTCGATAAATTGCTAACAGTGCTTGGATAACTGTTTCCTTTCATATCGTAGGTTTCCTCGAATAAATTATTTTTCCTTCTATAATGGAGACAACAAAAAATGTTAAACGAGATCTATGTATGTTAATTTTTTTGTTAAAGAGTTAAATAAATATCCATTTACTTAAAAGCAGGAGGTTGTGGTTTATCAGCCATGACCGGTAAACTAAGATCTAAAAATGGTTCCGTACATTGGGATGAATATGTGCATTTCAAACATTTTAATGTCGAAACTAAAGTTCCCCTGAATACTGGTTCAGGACCAAGTAATTTTTTATTTATTTGGCTACCATAAAACTTGACCTTAGCTTTGACGATATTATCTACAGTTTCCTGTGATTTATTTCGTACGTTTAATTCTTTTATAATTATCGCTTGATATCTCTGTAAAATAAAACAAATCATTTGATATACAAAAATCAAATTGTTCTATATTAACACGATAAGATAGATGTTATTATTATTAATAATTTAACTCATATGTATTTATATTTAAAAGTTTCTTACTTTTAAATCTTCATTGCGTACTACGTCTAACAAATGTCTGAGAAATTCATGTACGTCATGTTGTCCGCCGTCCATGCATTGCATAGATTTCTTTTTCAATACATTTATTAATTCTGTTGGACTGAAAGATTGTTGGATTTTACAATTTTGCATATCTTTCAAAAGTTTGTACAGAACTGAAGTAAATTGTCCCACTCTTTCCAATTCGGATTTAATAGGTGGCTATAAATATTTACATTTAAATAAGTAAATCAATATACATAAATTTATATATATTTTTTTCCATCTATTAACCCTTTGACTACTATGGGTGCATATGTATGCCCAGTGATATTTTTTTATCTTACTCGACACAGGCAAGTTACAGCGTTTTATTAAGACTTCAATATTAGTGCAAAAAATATATGAGTTGAGAATGAAAATGTTTTATTATGATTTAGCTAGTCAAAGTTATAGTAACTTGATTGTGCACTTTGTAAAAGTGTTAAACTTACTAATTCTATTTCTTCAGAATTAGGACTAGGTTTGAATGTTCCTCCAGGTATCACAACTTTTTCTCCTGGAGTGCATAAATTTTCCAATACCTTAACCAAATATGGTGTTCGTGCTAAGCATTGGATAACAGAATTAAGAAAGCAGGTATTTCCTAAATTATGTAAGCCCTATTTGTAAAAAAACAAAATTTATAAGTTATTAATATAGGTATATAGTTGATACAATTTATATAAAACATTATGTATACAGATATACAAGATGTCCCAGGGTTTACCAGCAAAACTACGAGAATATATTTTAAAAGTGGAAATAAGAGAAATATTGTTATTTAAAATTCGATTAGAAATGCTTTATTACAAAATTATAAATAAATCAAACTGAATTCTCTTATAATTTGATTGGTAACACCCTTTATTTATATATATATAAACTTACCATAACTTTAGGAAAGTTATTTATTGTTATGGTTATCGTGCCTTTTACATCTTTTAAGTTTGTTATGCTTGATACACCGTTTATCTTATTTATATTATTTGATAACGCTACTGTTGGTTTCCTCCTAACTGCATTCGTCATTTTTAATGACTGAGTTGCCATTGAAAATTCATTCGCAATTAACCTAGCTAGCTCTAGTTTTCTCCTAATAATAAAGTAAAAAAGTTTAGATATAATATGAAAAGAATATGAAAAAAAAACTGGTGTGCGTACTTATGTACGCACGTAAGAAGTTATACTTCTTTGCCGTACCAAAACGAATAAAACCTCAATAACCTCAAAAAAAACTTCAAAGAAAAAAAATAACTTAAAAAGAAAAATAATTATTGAAGTTATTCATGCCGTATACTTGAAATCGCTTTGCCGCGCGTCATAAATACCGACAAACTTCATGGTGTCGTTTTTCCAGACGCTCGGAACAAAATCACTCCCCATTACGTTTTCCCCAATGCGTCAAAAGAAGTATAACTTCAAAAAAATAAAGAAAGATAAATTAACAAAATTAATTCAATAAAGGAGATAGTATCTATTTATATTTACTTATTATTGAGAATAAGTTCCATTGAACATTCATAGCACCAGATAGTCCAATCCTTAATACTTATCGCGATATGATGAGGTTGCATGTTGTTTTTGTAATGCTGTTGAGCATGATCCTTATTTGTGGATCCACAATTTTGCTCACCGCAGAGCAGACATACCCAAATTTCCTGATCTGATTCAGATGTCTCGTTTGTTTGATCTTGCGAAATCTCTTTTACAATAGATTGTTCTTGTAAATTATTGTCTTTCTCAACAGATTGTTCTTGCGAAGTCTTATCTTTTTCAACAGATTGTTTCTGCGTAACCTGTTCCTTTTCACAAACCACACATTTATTCTTAATGCCATTTTTTTTAACGTTTTTTCTAATATTATTTATATTAAAAGACTTCTTCAAATGTGAACAAATTTTATCTACAAAATAGAAAATTAAATATTATTTTATTAACAATATCATAAATAAAACACATCAAATTTATAAGTTATATACAAAATATAGGAAACTATTTACTAACCTGAAATAGATTCCTGTGAAGAATTAGTGGAAGATCCTCCATTGGAACTACTATTGTGATGTTGTTTGCGTTTTTTATTCATTTTACAGGAATCTAATATTGATCACAGATTAAGATTTTGTAATGTAATAATAATATAATAATTAATATAACTTATGTTTCTTCCAAACTTTGCATACACTACACGCATACACAAATCCAGAAGAAATGTTTTAATTTGAAAACATTTTGTTATCGAATACTGCACCTTTAGACTTAAGTTATTTTATATTATTCATTGAAGTTAACCTTTGGAAACAAACTTACTCAAGAACAAATCTATAATCAAGTAAAAAATTTCCAACAACCATTATATCCAGAAATGTTGATTGATAATGACCCAGCATTCAGAAAGTTCTGATTATATAGAAGTATCCCCACTTCCAAAAATTCTACTAAATTTGTGATTTCTTAACCCTATAAGCCCTAGATGAGGTCGCTGCTCTACTTGTACAGGGTTGAATTTCAGTGACAATTCTATATGTTTTACTTTTGTAAAGTTGTCTGACTGCTGTCCATGAGGACAGGGAAAAACCAAAGATATTTCACTAAAAGAATATATTTTAAAAGTTTAAATAATAAGAAATACTTTTTTATAGAAACTAAGAATAAAAACAAGAATAGAATTACTTTCTCTGAAATCCTATTTTCGAGAATATCTAATTTATTATTTAATATTTGTTATATTAAAGAAATTTTTTTGTATGCTTACTGAATTATTACTCCCTCAAGAAATTATATACTTTCAATAAAATTGTTTCATCGTTAAACATTTATGGATAGGAAAATCTAAGATATTTTGTTATTATTAAGAAACTATTTATTTTTTACACCAATTGAATTTTTATTTTCTGTAAACCTTGCGTTCGTTTGCTGCAATTTTACTTTTTATACCTACTGATTTGATTTTTATTTATAAATATTGCAACAATAAATAGACTTTGTATTTCTCATTTAATTTTCCCTAGAAATTTAAGAACAGTTCGTAGAAACTTCTGATTTCGACCACTAAGAATTTTGAAAAGTTTCTGGAGATTTATTGGTTCCGAATGAACATCGACGTGGAAGATGATTGGTCAAAAAGCTTTACGCAGGTACTAAAGACCCAAGATATTGTGGCGTTGGCAATGATAATTACCACGTGGACAGTAGTGTTTTCCGTCTGATAAATGGACAATCTTAGAAACTTTAGCAATAATTAATTACGACTCTAAATTTATACGAATAATAAATGTAATGTATTTATTTGTACAGGAGCAATAACTAAAGCTCAATAATAATTATAATAACAACTTATCACAACTCGAATATAGACTAGAACATGTCCTATCAGCTGGAGGCTTTAAAAACGAACAGGACGAATAAAAGGTTTCCTACTTCCCTTTTGGTGAGACGTTGGTAGATAGATGAGAAAATCTCTTGCTCGCTTGTTGTGTGGCCGTCACACCAAAGCTTGGCGCCCTCGGCACTCTTACCGTCACGCCTCTGGTGGCGGAACTGTATACCAAAAAAAACCCACGTACATGAATAACCGCTGCTATTCGCTCTCTTCCTTCTCCCACCGAACGAGTTCACACGTACTCACTAGCAGCGACAGAAACGTGAACTAGTTCTAAACTTCTTTTTCCCTTTGAGGATTCGAGTTCAGTTCTCATATATTTATATACGCCTTTTTGCTACGTTTTTAATAACAAAATCTTCATATCATATTTCCCCCCGTGGACTTTTGTTATTTTTTGATATCTCAACTTGAACAGTGCTTAAGTTGTAGCAGCCGCTGTCGATAAGCAGATTTACTTTATCCTATGCGACGACTCGTCGCCGCAATCCTCCCCGCATCCTCCCCGCCCATCCTACCGCTCCTTCTTTGGGCTACGCTCTTTACCGCTGCACTCTCACAGGTAACAACGTTCTTGTTTTTTACTTTGGCAACCGCACCACGTGCAGAAACCATTCTTGTCTCTATTCCGGCTCTCATAAGGGTGCATTTTATTTGTGAAGTTAATTTGTTAGATTTTTTATTAATTTAATATTTCCAAATGACTACAAACAATTGTTGAATTTCTTGCATTCGAAACTCAATTTACTCGCACAATTATTTAAATTCAATAAAATCAGATGAAAGTTACCGTTTGCTCAAATTTATTTTTTGGTTAGAATTACTGACGTATATTATTTAATTTTTCTATTATTTCTTAACCTCCCCCCCCTCTTCACACCCCCCCCCTCTCCCCTTCCCCCTCGCTTCTCCGTTCCCTCCCCCTCTTTCTTCTTTCCCCTCGCCCCCCCACCCCCCCCCTTCCTCCACCTCCCTCCTCTCCACCCCTCCCTCCTTCCCTCCTCTCCATATGAGAATATTCTTCAGATATTCGGCTGTCTATTTTCAATCCAAATGCACAAAAAGACGAGAGATTGTTTTCCGACTTTATTACTGGTTCTCATAACTTCAGCTATTCTCTCGAAAAACACGTTTTCTGATCCTCGTTAACTCTATCATAAAAGACTTGTGTTGTTCTTCTAAGGCTAGTTAAATTAAATCCCGATTTACTTATGTAGTATAAATTTTATTAATTTTAGTTTTTAGATAAGTTAATTCCAAGGGGTTTATCACGCAGTTTGCGAGGTCAGAAAAAGTACGTATTTCCATTACTTTTTTCTTAGAAAAATTTTCTTCTTACTCCCCCCCCCCCCCTCCCCCCCTCCCCCCTCCCCCCCCCCCCCCCCCCCCCCCTCCTCCCCCACCTCAACCCAAAAAATTGTGGGTAATTCAAATAGAAGTGAACTTTTGGCATACAATAGGCTTCGTTCTGCCTCTAAAAATATTAATCTGCCCCACTGCTCGCCGGTAGATGATTCCTCGGAAAACGTTTCTAAAAAAAGCCGTTTGGCGGTGATCTCCATTTTGGCGGTTGGATTATCCGAAATTAAAAAATATGGTGGATTCTTTTAAAGGATAGATTAATGCAGGTATACGAGAGGAATTTTAAAAATTTTGATTTTGACAAAATGGCGTCTATTGAAAAAGTTGTGTTGTTTTTAACTAAAATTTTCGCTCTAAATTGTTACAAAAAAATAGTAATAATTTTTTTAAAAATTATTCCTTATACTTAATACCTGAGGAATATATCTAAGAAGATTGTGTAAAAATTTGAAACCGATCGGTTAAGCCGTTTTTGCAAAATCGAGATCACCGACATTGAAAATACCGTATTGAGAAAAACGCGTTTAAAGTTTCAAAGAGACGTTTACACTTCTTCTTCTTCTTCATTCTTTAGTTTAGGCAAGTTGCCTGTTTCGTAACGACGTTTTTCTGCCTATTGCACTGTTAAATTGTCGCACCATCGTTTTCGTGGGCGTCCCGTGCTTCTGCGGCCAACCGGTGACTTATCCCGTGCAATTCTGACGATTCTTCCGTTGTCCATTCTGTTAATATGTTCGTTCCATTCTTTTTTTTTTTTTTAGTATCCATTCGTTAACGTTCTCCACTTTGCATGTTCTTCTTATATCTTCACTTCTCTCTCGATCCAGTAGTGTTTTTCCAACTATTCTGCGAAGAACTCTCATTTCGGTTGTCTCTAGTAACTGTTTCGTTTTCGCTGTGTCTGGTCGAGTTTCTGCGGTATATGTCATAATAGGTCTTACCATTGCCTTGTAGATTCTTGCTTTGGTTTCTATATCCATGCTTTTGTTTCGCCATATTGTGTCATTCAAACAACCCGCTATTCTGGATGCCTTCATTGTCTGTTCTCTTACCTCTGCTTCAACATCACCATACCCTGAGATTTCTATTCCTAGGTACTTAAATCTCATTTCCTGCTGAATAACCTTCCCTTCAATTTCCAGTTTGCACCTTAACGGTGTCTTTGACGTTGTCATGCATTTAGTTTTCTGGGCCGATATCTTCATATTGAATGATTTGGCTATGCAGTTAAATCGGTGTAAATAGACGTTGTAGATCATCCTCATTTTCGGCCACTAATACAGCGTCATCAGCGTAGCATAGGATGGTTATTTCTTCGTTGCCCATTTTATATCCTTTTAGTAGTCTTACATTTCTTATTATTTCGTCCATAATGATGTTAAAAAGCAGGGGACTTAGGGAATCCCCTTGTCGGATACCACGACCTGCATCAATCGGTTCAGTCAAGGCACCATTTATCTTTGCTTGGATCTTATTGTTTCTATAGATGTTCTCTATGGTCTTGATAAGATTATTCGGAATTTGCCGGTTATAAGGAGGTGTATAACATCCTTTAATTGCACACGGTCGAATGCCTTTTCCAGATCAATGAAACACACATATGCTGGTCTGTTGTATTCAATTGATTTTTCTGTTATCTGTCTTATGATGAAAACCGCGTCTGTGCACGATCTACCTGATCTGAATCCCTGTTGTTCGTCTTCTAGATTCGTTAAGCTGTTAATTTTATTCGTTATAACTTTGTTGTTAGTTTCAATGAAGTGTTTAAAAGATTTATTCCCCTGTAATTTGTAGGTAGTTTTTTGTCTCCTTTTTTAAACATAACTATAGTTGCTGGTTCGCCATTCATCAGGTATTTTGTGTTGGCATAGTATTTTTTGGATTAGGAATGTTAACTGTTGTGTGAGACGTTGGCCACCATATTTTAGTAATTCGTTTGGGATGCCATCTTGCCCTGAGCTCTTCCTATTCTTTAGTTTTCGAATAGCTGTTTCTACATCACTGGACTCAATTTGTATGTCGTTTTTAGTTACTATTTCTGGCGTATTTAGTTCCGCTTGAGGTTCTTCTGATTTATAGAGTTCTGTTAAGTAGTTAATCCAGGTTTCTCTTGTGATCTGATTTGTTTCGATCATTTCGTTGACCTCCTTTCTTTGATTTCTAATAAATCGCCAGATTTGTTTTTGGAGTCCATAGAAGTCACTCTCCATTCTCTTCGAAAAAATCTCCCAATGATGTTGTTTTGTTTGCCTTACTAATGTCGCTGTTTGATTCCGGATTCGTCTATACATTTCGTATGATTCAGGTGTTCGTAATGTCCTATAGTTAAGGTATGCTATTTTCTTTTTTTTGCATATTTCCTTAATCTCTGGGCGGAACCAAGGAGTTTTGATCATTCTAGCCCGGTTTTTTACAGCTCGTGTTCCCAGGGCTTCATATGCAGCTTCTAAAATGTTAGTTTTTAGTTTCTTCCAGGCTGTGTTTATATTATCCTCTTCTTTTATTTGGTTTATTTCGATTTTATCCTTCAACCTGTTCTCATATAGTTGTTTAGTTGGTAAGTTCCATAGTGACTCGATGTTTATTTTCGGTTCTTGGGTTGCTCGGGCAAGGTTGCTTTGGGGTTTAAACTTCATTCTTATTTTTGCTAGTAGCAGGCTATGATCGCTTCCTACATTCGCGGAATTTAACGTCCTGATATCTAGTATTTGGAGTGGTTGGACGTATCTATTGGTAACAATATAATCAATTGTTGACCTGAAGCCTCTGGTGTTGCTGTATGTGAGTTTGTATTGCTCTTTGTGGTTATAGAATGTGTTGTTAATCCTAAGCTCGTTAAATGTGCACAATTGTGTCATAAGTTCTCCAATATTATTTAACACATTTTCGTTGAACCTTTGTTTTATTCCAGGTATTATTTCATTTCCGATGCGAGCGTTAAAATCTCCAAGGATTATTATTTGTTGGATATTTGGTAATAATCCGACTATATTTTGTAGCTGGTCGTAAAAGGCTTCTCTTTCTTCTTTTGGTTTGTTATCTTCTGGTGCATAAATTGACACTATATTTAATTTTTGGTCTTCTGTTTTCATTTTTACCACTAATATTCGTGAAGATATGTAATCACACTCTTGTATGTTGTTTTTATATTTCTTGGATACTGCGATGGCTACCCCTTCTTTTGCCTTGAATTGTTTTTCTACACCACTATAGATCACTAAGTAGTCGTCGTATTGTATTTGTCCTTTGCCTTTCTTTTTGGTTTCTTGTAAGGCGCATATATCAATTTTATTATCTTTCAATTCTTTTAGGGTTTCTTGGTCTTTATTATTAAATGACTTGATGTTCCAGGTAGCCAGACGCATTATGTGTTCTTTTTTCCAACTCTTTGTCCTTTTTTTTGCTTGGGTCGTCATCTTTGAATCCGTCCTGCTCCGAGGCAAAATCTCGTTTCTATGAGCAAATTTCTTTTTTTACGTTGGGTAGGGAGCTAGCCTGATCCAACAACCTTTCTCCTTTTCCCGGGCTTAGGACCGGCAACATGATCGCTGATTTCGATGCTCCCATCGATCATGCAGGCGGAGTTAGACGTTTACACATAGTTAAAAATTTTTGTTTGCAGCTTACATGAAGTGAAGAATATTTGTCGGATCGATTTGAAATTTTCAGAGAATATACTTAAATATATGTACATTCCGAAAATGCAAAAAAAAAAATCGATTTTTTGAAAATCCTAACTGCATATAACCCCTTAAGTTTTAACAACATTATTTTTCATTACTATAAGTTATTATGTATATCTTATTGTTTAGATACGTTTTACAATATTTTAATCATCATCCTGCACCATTCGAGTTGCAATTAATTACACCAAATAAGAAATCAAAGTCTTTCGATATCATGGAAATTGAATTCAAAGTAACGGATTACGATATTGTATTAGCTAGTTATCAAATTTTATCAGCGTCTATAACAGATTTTAAATACAAGTGGAATTGGTCAAAATTTTATAAGTATTTGAATCATGAAGACGATAAAGTCAAATGGTACGTTTAATTGATTTTTAAGAATTATTTAAATAAGAAAAAATGTGTTTTTTTATCAGTTGATTATTTTTCAGGATCGCTTTAAAATGCATCAGTATAATTTTGGGGATGGCTGAGAGCGTTCGTTTATCTTATGCAAGAAAACTAATCGGTGATATAAAACCATTTCTTACTGAGCATGAAGAAAGCTATTTGGAACCATTTGCTTTAGAAAATCCATCAAATAATATGGATAAAATGAACGATTTATTTCAAAGTCTACCATATGTAAAATTAGCTGGTAACGTTTTGTTGCCAGTATTTAATTCTAATAAAGTAGAGAGTGATTATGATGCTTTTGTATTGACAGACACTGTAAATCAAAATTTACAGAATTTGGCTGTGGCACTTTCATCTAGAAAGTGTATTTGTTTACAAGGTCTAGTTGGTTGCGGTAAAACAACTCTAGTCGAATATTTGGCACGCATCACAGGACATGATTCATCGAATTTTTTTAAAGTACAATTAAGTGAACAAACAGATTCTAAAATGTTATTAGGGATGTACAAATGTACTGATATTCCTGGTGAATTTGTTTGGCAACCAGGCATATTAACTCAAGCAGTGATTGCTGGTAAATGGTTGCTTTTAGAAGATATTGATAATGCTGCGTTAGACGTCGCAAGTGTTTTAAATAATTTATTAGAAACTGGAACACTCTCTGTACCTGGTTATAGAGATAATATTTATGCTAAAAATGGATTTCAATTATTCGTTACACAAAGATTGATGCCATCTACAACAGGATTTAAAAAACAAATTTCAGGCGCATCAAATTTGTTGCAGAAACATTGGTTCTGTATAGACATCCAGAGTTTTACAATTAGTGAATTACTCAATTTGATACCATCTTTATTTCCTGCATTAGAAACTGTATCATCGATATTAGTAAACACTTACTTGAATTTTTCTATGGATAGTCATACAAATACAATATCGAATGTACGATTTAATACTGGAAGACTGATATCTACCCGGGATCTTATGAAATGGTGTTCAAGAGCCATCATAGACTTCAATGTTTCTTCGCCTGATTCAACTTTAAAAATTTTTCAAGACGCTATTGATATTTATTGCTGTTGTATTTCCAATGCAGGTTAGATAATCATTATTTATATTTATTTTTTTTTAATTATCTTTTTTTGCAAGAATATAATTAAATTTAATTAATTTTCTTTTAGAACAAAGATTAGATGCGATTAAATTGATCGCCTCTATGCTTAAAATAGTGCTTGATAAAGCAGAATATTATTTTTATAAACATACACCTCATATCAACTTAAATTCAGATTCATTTATAGTTGGTAGAGCAAAATTATTACGTAAGAAGTCAGAGTACGCAAGGATGGCAGAGATTAAAAATAATTTTTCTTTTACCAGACCAACTGTTTGCTTACTTGAACGTATTGCATGTTGTGTCGTTCAGAAAGAACCAGTATTATTAGTAGGAGAAACTGGTACAGGAAAAACAACTGCTATACAATATTTAGCACAATGTACGGGTCATAAATTGATCGTAATTAATATGAATCAACAAAGCGAAAGCGCTGATCTTCTAGGAGGATACAAACCAGTAGAATTAAAGTTTTTGATATCACCAATTAGAGAAGAATTTTTAATCTTATTTCAATCGTACTTTGCACTTGAACCAAATCAGAAATTTTTGAAACATATTGCATCGTGTTATAAACAAGAACAATGGAAAACTCTTGTAATTTTAATGAGACATAGTACTAATGCAGCTTTGAAAAAGTTACAAAAACAAGAATATACCTTAACTGGAAAAAATGAAACGAAAAGGAAAAAGAAACACGACGGAGATGAAATGAATGAAAACTACACAGAAAATAATGATTTGAGAAAGAGATGGGAACAATTGGGAGAGAAATTAGAAAAGTTGGAGTTACAAGTAAAGGCTCAATATTCGTTAGTTTTTTCATTCGTAGAAGGAAGTTTAATAAAAGCTTTGAGAGAAGGATATTGGGTATTGTTGGATGAAATTAATTTAGCAAATGCTGAAACATTGGAATGTTTATCAGGATTATTGGAAAAATCATCTGGATCGTTGTCCTTGTTAGAACGTGGTGATAACGAGTCGGTAGAAAGGCATCCAGATTTTACAATATTTGCTTGTATGAATCCAGCAACTGATGTTGGCAAAAAAGATTTACCAGTTGGATTGAGAAATAGATTTACCGAATTTTATGTTGATGAATTAACGGAACGTTCTGACTTACAAAAGCTCGTGCATTCGTATCTTAAAGGTATGACTTTGTCTGTAGATGAGAAAGAAAAAATTGTTAAATTTTATTTAAAAATAAGAAAAGCAGCTGCCAATACGTTACTTGATGGAACTGGACACAAACCGCATTACAGTTTGAGAACATTATGTCGTGCGTTAAGCATAGCTGCGTCAAATCCTTGCGGAAATATTAAAAGATCTTTATACGAAGCTTTTTGTTTAAGTTTCTTGACACAGTTGAATTACGATTCTTATCCAATCGTACAAAAAATGATTGTTTCTGCTATTTTGGGTGAGAAAAATTTTAAAGCAGTAATTGGGTGTCCTATATCTAAACCAAAATGTGGAGATGATGAGGATTACATATGTTTCGAAGGATATTGGGTTGTTAAGGGTACTTTAGTTCCTCATAGACCAACTAATGTGAGTATTTTCTTTTTTTATTCATCTATTAATGTAAATATATAAATAAGTATATACAAATAATATAATTATTTTTTTAAAAGAAGTATTTTTCTGTTCAATTTATATTCTATTTATTAATATTTTTCAGTACATTTTGACGGAAACTGTTAGACGAAATTTAAAAGATTTAGTACGAGTAGTGTCTATTGGAAAAATACCTGTTCTGTTACAAGGTGATACATCGGTAGGAAAGACTAGTTTAATAACATATTTGGCTAAAGCTTCTGGCCATATTTGCGTTCGGATTAATAATCACGAGCATACTGATCTGCAAGAATACATTGGAAGTTACGTTGCTGATGAAACAGGAAAATTGGTATTTAGAGAAGGTATTTTGGTAGAAGCAATGCGTAAAGGTATGTTAAATTAATATTTTCTTTTTTATAAATACACCTAATTCTTTTGGTGCATGATATTTTAAGAAATGTATGTATTTTCTAAAAGAATGTTTTATTTTTTCTATATTAATAATTTTATATTAATTAGGACATTGGATTATATTAGACGAATTAAATTTGGCACCAAGCGATGTCTTAGAAGCATTGAACAGAGTTCTCGACGACAATAGAGAATTGTTTATCCCAACAACTCAGCAAGTTATTAAGGCTCACGATAATTTCATGCTTTTTGCTACACAAAATCCACCTGGATTATATGGCGGTAGAAAGGTAACTTAGAATTACAGAATGCATTTAGTAATTGGATTGGATTTTAATCGCACAACAAGAATTAAAAAACTAGACTACAAGATTTAACATTTAATTCCCAAATTTATTTTTCATCTTAGGTATTGTCACGAGCATTTAGAAACAGATTCGTTGAGTTACATTTTGATGAAATTCCTCCCAATGAATTGCAAATAATATTACGCGAAAGATGTCAAATGCCTGAATCCTATTGTAAACAAGTGATCAATGTTATGACAGATTTACAAATAAGACGTAAAAGCACAGCTGCATTCGCTGGCAAACGAGGTAACATATTATTGTTAATTTTATGTAACGTATAATAATTTATTATTGAAAATATTATCGATACAGGTTTTATAACGTTACGCGATCTATTTCGATGGGGTGAGCGTTATAGATTAGCACCAAATATCAGTACTGAATTGTACGATTGGAGTCAACATTTAGCGGACGAAGGATATTTAGTTCTTACTGCAAAAGTTCGTAAAACGGAAGAAGCAGACGAGATTATAAAAGCCATAAAGAAACATTTAAAACGTGATGTTCATCCGGATACTTTGTTTTCTTTAAACAACAAAACTTCATCAGTTACCAAACATATATTGGAAGAACTTTTAAATACAAATAATGAACGTTTTAATCATATTGTTTGGACTTATCATATGCGTAGAATGGCAGTGTTAGTTAAAAAATCCTGTCAATTTAAAGAACCAGTTTTGTTAGTCGGTGAAACTGGTTGTGGTAAAACTACCGTGTGCCAATTAATAGCTGCATTGAATGGGCAAACATTACGAAGTATTAATTGTCATATGCATACGGAGTCCTCTGATTTTCTTGGTAATTTAAGACCAGTTAGAGAACATAATAATTCTGACAATTCCAAACTTTTCGAATGGGTCGATGGTCCATTAATCATTGCTATGCAAAAAGGCGATTTTTTCTTAGCCGATGAAATTTCTTTAGCTGATGACAGTGTTTTGGAGAGATTAAATTCCTTACTTGGTAAGTATTGTAATAAATAAAAATTTAATTCTAATGTAATTGTATTAATTTTATATTAATTATGATTTTTTTTTTAAATTAATTTCGAATAGAACCCGAACGTAGTTTATTATTGGCTGAAAAAGGATTGAAATTAACCGACGAAGATGACGACAGTATTATTGTAGCGGATGATAAATTTGTATTTATTGGTACAATGAATCCTGGTGGAGATTACGGGAAAAAAGAATTGTCGCCGGCGCTCAGAAATCGTTTCACAGAAATCTGGTGTGAACCGTGCGTAGAATTAAACGATTTAAATGACATAATAATACACAATCTTGATGATAAATTATTATCTTACAAACAATCTATCGCAAAAGCGATATTGCATTTTATTAAGTGGTTACCAACAACTGATGTAGGAAAAAGATTAGTTGTCAGTATACGTGATATTTTAACGTGGGTACATTTTATAAATACATGCACGTGCAGCGAGAACACTAAATTAAATATTAGTGATGCGTATTATCATGGTGCATGTTTGACTTATATCGATAGTCTTGGATCAGGATTAACGAGTTTAGAAAGGTAATTATCAAATGATATTTATTTTTATAAATGTAAGAATAAAATAATATTTGAATTTTTATTCTTTTAGATCGCCCAATTTAATAGACTTCAAAGCTGCTGCTTTGAACTACATAAAACATCAAATAAAAAATACATTGCACTCTGAATTATCAGAAGAATTTGATAACAGTACCAGTGTTTCTTCTAATGATGAAACTAATATGTTTGGTATCTCACCATTTTATATTACAAGAGGTTCCCAAACCATACACGAAGATGTACAGTTCACATTTTTACCAAATACTACGAAATCAAATGCATTGAAACTTTTAAGAGCATTGCAGTTGAATAAACCAATTTTATTAGAAGGAAGTCCGGGTGTCGGAAAAACAAGTATAGTTAGTGCACTGGCTAAAGCATCGGGACATGCATTACTTCGAATTAATTTGAGCGACCAAACGGTGTGTTACTTTACGCAAAAATATTTTTATGTTACTTACAATTTATTTTATTGTGTATTTTATTAATAATTATATTTTGTATTTTTTTTAGGATATTTCTGATTTGTTTGGTGCAGATCTTCCTGTAGAAGGTGGTCAAGGTGGCGAATTTTCGTGGAGAGATGGACCATTCTTACGAGCTTTGAAAGCTGGCGATTGGATTGTATTAGACGAATTAAATTTAGCTTCTCAATCTGTATTGGAAGGTCTTAATGCTTGTTTCGATCACCGAGGAGAAATTTATATACCTGAACTTGGGAAAACATTTTCGATAAAGTCAGGTACTAGATTATTTGGGTGTCAAAATCCATTAAAACAGGGCGGCGCTAGAAGAGGTCTTCCTAAGTCATTTTTAAATAGATTTAGCCAAGTAAGTGTATTTATAATTAACTATATCATTAATTAAACATAAAATAAATAAATTAATTGCATTAATTGTATTACAGGTGTTTATTGATTCTTTGACTGAAAGTGATTTAATGCTGATTCTAAATGTACAATTCCCTGAATTATCTACTGAATTAATTCATAAAATGGTTACATTTAACAGTAGATTGACATCAGAAATTGGTGTAAATTGGGGTTTCATTGGTTCACCATGGGAATTAAATTTGCGAGATATCAGTAGGTGGTGCGAATTAACAGTCAAAATATCAAAAGATTGTTTGAATAAACAACAAATGTATTATAATCCTGGAAAGACGATGGAACTTATTTATGTCAGTCGAATGCGTACACAAATAGATAAAGAAAAAGTAAGATAAGCAGATTACTTTATTTTTGTATAATTATTTTTAATAATATCTCACATTAATAATATATAACATTAAATAATACATTCAGGTTCGAAAAACATACGAAGAACATTTCTCGATAGAAAAATATCCACTTCCACCATTGGAACCTTCTGTATACATTTCAGAAGATACATTTTATATAGATGATGTAACAATACCTTTATCACCAACCACAATTTATAGTAATTCCAATTTGTTAGTACTGAGGGATCAATGGACGACTTTAAAACAATTAATCCAGTGCGTTCAGATGAATTGGATGTCTATACTTGTAAGTAATTTTCTTTTAAATATACAGCAGGATCTTCATTAATCGGTTCGTGTTTATCCCATCGCTTAGTTAACTGGTTTATGTTTATCCTATGTTTCGTTGTCTTATATTTGTTAACAAACGTTTGAAGAAAGTGGTGCAATTTTAAATTGGGCGCTACAATACCTAGAATAGCACGACGATGTAATAAAAGAAAATTTAGTACGGATGAAAAGTTTGGATAAAAAAGATTTTTTAAGCACAAATTTAATATACCAATTAAAATGTGCACGGATAAAAATATAAGAACAGATAAATATTATTTTGTAATGCATATCCAATACAATTTTTTATATATATTCAAACACGTTTTGTGGAATAACGTATTTGTATTTATTTTTATTTATAATCTTATGTTTATTTCATTATAGGTTGGTTCATCAGGATGTGGAAAGAGTAGCGTGGTTCGATTGCTAGCTAATTTAATAGGACAAAAACTGAAGTGCATTGTAGTTAATTCAGCGATGGATACAACAGAAATTTTAGGAAGTTTTGAACAGGTTAGTGATTATTTATAATTCATTAATTATACAGTGTCCCAAAAGTTGCTTTAATGAGAAAAGAAAAGTTAAACGAAAAATCAACGTTGTTTTATTATATCCATTTATTTATATATTCATTATATTATTTAGAATTATATTACAATCAATATTTATTATATTATTTAGGGCTATATTACAATCAATATTTCTTATATTATTCAGGATTATACTACAATTAATATTCATTTATTATTAATAGAATTACTATAATTTGGTTTCTTATTTCAAGATATGAGTCTCCGGTTGCAGTTTTTATTTTTTTTTAAATTATAAGTAATGCTATAATTTAAAAGATTTGCTAAAAAATAATTTTACCATTTTTTTTTAGTTTGGTAAAGTAACTTTTGGGATACCCTGTATATTTATAACTAATTCATTGTGTTTGAAATATTTTGTTAATACATGTTTGACGGAAGATACAAATCCACGTCTTCCATTTTTCCAAGTTTTTGGTTTAAGACTAAAACTTTCTCTTTGGTTGATCATTCGGATCAAAAATGAATTGTGGTCTAAATGTTAGCCATTAATCTGAATTAAATTTTAAGATTTTAGCATAGAAATGATTTCGGTGATAATGGGGGGTATCAAAGTAGTCAAAAGTCAGTAAATAAATTATTTCACGATAAAAATTCATATAAATCAAATAAATACGCACACGTACAGATATTACAAAATAATTTGTATTCTGTACTTGTAATATTCGTCATTTATGTATAAAGATTGAAATTTGTTTTTTTTTAATCTTCATCTAATTATTATTACATAATCGTGTAATAGTCATACATATATATAGTAATAGTTGTACATTGATATGCATTTGACTGCTTCGTAGCAAATCGTATGCTATTTTAATATCAGTTTTTAACATTTTCTTTTCTTTTCATTTCTTCACCCTTTTATCAATTTATTTATATATTTTTGGTCAACTCGTATTTCCTTTTAATTATTAACACATTCGATATTTTTTTTAATTTATAAATATTTTTCACAGATATTCGTTAATTAATCCTTCTAATTGATTATAATTTTCTTATAATTTTCATGCTCTTAAAAGTATACAAAATTTAGGAAACACAAAAATCAATAAATTAAAAAATACTTCTGCGAATCACTGTAGTTATCAGTTGTATTCCAGTTTAGCCTAATTTCAGGGATGGTTTCAATACACTAAAATAAGAACAAAAGTTTATAGAACCATATACCTGACATGATTTTGTTTTCAAATTATAGCAGATTTTGTATTATATGCGTTGTTACATGATTTTTATACAAAACTGTTCACAGTGGCCATCCCACTTAGATTTTTGTTTTATAACGTAATCTATACATAATATAATTTTCAATATAATTAACGTAGTTATATAATACTTTTTATTTATTTTATTTTATTTTATTTTGTTTTGTTGTTGCTGAGAGCAAAATTCTAGGACATTAATAAGCGATCACAGATACATTTAGATATAATATTTAAATCGTAAGATAATTTTTGTTACTTAAAATACTATTAATTTATTTACAAAGGAGGGAGGGGAAGATCGTTTTTTTCCTTTTATTTTCATTTATATTTTTTTTTCTTTTTCTTTTTCTCGGTTGTACGAATATCTATATCATATAAAATGACGTAAAAGCAAAGTCAAAAAACTTTCGTTAGATCTATCAATGAAAATTTCAGTCTGTTAATCCACTGATTACGTTTAATGCGCGTATTTTGTTTTGTTTAGGATTAGATTAGTTCGTTTTAATTGTTGCGATCGTACGTGCTATTTTTATTTCTTTTTTTGTTCTTTTTTTTTTTTTTATTTTCCCTTATCGATTCTATTAGTTACCGTTCTATTAAATGTTATACAATATAAATTGAGTGGAAGTTAATTTACAAATAGTATGAAACTATCGATCAACAGGTATATCTCATTGTGTAATGTATAATAACATCGGCCGATAATGATTTAATTTAACATTCAATAGCACGCTCAATAGTGAACATTATAAAAGCTATCAATTTATATAATGATATTTTTATATATATAATACTCTATAATTTATATTTATTTATTTATTTATATTCTATTATATTATTAATACTTTCGAAACCCCCCAATTTGAAGTTTCTTTTATTTTATGTTTATCGGTATAGTTTATACTTGATTAAAATTATTTAATATTAATCTACTTTAATTTCTTTTCATTTCTTTTTTAATGTTTAAATTATTTAACAAAAGAAAAAATAATACATCGAGATAAATGAAATCGTACTAATTTTTAGGATAATATTATGAGCATAATTTTTTCTTTTAATATAATTGAATATCTTCGAATATGTTTCTTTTTTTTTTTTTGCGAAATAATAATAAGATTTTTGTTCGTTCGTTTTGTTCTTGGTTAAAAAAAAAGATGTCCAACACTTTCCTGTTCTCTTGCAGTAAAATAAGATGAATAATATTATAATAAGCGTACTTTTTTCCATTCTCTTTTTCTTGTCTATAATTTTAAATTTGATTTTATTCATCCCTCATAATCATTTCTTTCGTGACTAAACATTTGAATAAATTTTGTTGTTGTTGTGTGTGTTATTCTTGATTAATTTTACGCGAATAAAAATTTCTGTAAAAAGTTATCATTCGTTGAATGCAAGAAGAGATATAAATAGTATGTTTCGTGTATTTCTTTTTATCTGCAAGTATTTTGCATACACACATATAGAATTATTTATCTAACTATAGGGTTGTATAGGGATGCTTTTTTTTTGTTTTCTAATATTACAAATATTTTTTTTTAAATAAGTTATATGACACACACACGTATTCCACGTTAGATAATTTTGGAAAGATAACAATGTCTCGATAAAACAATCATTTTAAAATCATAATTTTATTACTACTTCGATTTGTAACGTACTAACTTTCGATTAGTTTAATTAGATTCTACGAATTTATGGATCTTTAATCGATTAGGTCTTCACGATTACGTTTTGTTCTATAATCCGATTAGAAAGATATATTCATTTCTTACGAAATAATATATTGGGATAATTCATTCATTTTGATGATGTAGTTCTTCATTAATTAGATAAGATTCTTTTTTTTTTATATATATACAGGGTGTTTTGTAATAAACAGGATATTTTTGTGTCCCTTGTTCATTTCTGAAGTGGGTCCCACATATTACGAAACATTCCGTATATCATATATAAATACGTATGTGCACACATATAGAAATAAAATCGTATGTCATATTTATAATAATTTAATATAGTAGATGAACATTTTTAATCGTTCGGTAGATCGCTGCTTGTAGGACTCATCGTCATTTGTTGATCGCTCAATTGGGGTGGTGGTGGTAATAAAAGACTCGGTCTTCTTGATAATTCTTCATCGTAAAGACTCGACGTACTACTCTTCGATCTTGAAATTAAGCTCCATGGATCTGGTGGTATTTGATCGTCCTGTTAAATTAAAAAAAAAAAAAAAAAAAACCCCATTTCAAGGCCGGATCACATTTTTTAATGCAAATTAATTTTATCAACAATAATTCTATCGATCATTATTTTTTAATATATACATATATATATGTTGACTAAATATTTATATTAATTTATTATCAAATTTTTAGCATCAACTTTTTATTTGTTTTGATGTGATAAAAATTAATAAATAGAAACACTTATCTCTATTTATTTAATTTTTTATATTTAATAAGGACTAGAATTTGTGTTGATAGATCAGATATTGTTTGTAGAAATATATTATAGGAGTGAAAATATATTTACAACGATAAGATGTTTAGCGGTCGGTGGTAAAGGTGGTTTCAAAAGTGCAACGTCGGTGAGATCACAAGCAGCTGCAGATATAGGTTGTACTAAGGGTGGATCCGGTGGTGATGGTACGTTCAATGGTTGTTCATATCTTGGTGACTGCACACTTTGTATAGTATTATTTGTCGTACTACCTAAAATCCAACGTGCTATGCTCTCGCAACAGGTACAGCAAACATCTGACATTCCTTGCCTTAAACCTCGATGCAGTGTCAAAAATAAAGCTGGATTTACGAATGCGTGCACGTAGGCTATATGCAAAGTAACCTTTAACAAAAACACAAATTTGGTGTTTTTTTTTATACTTATCAACATTAATTTCAAATTTAGTTTCAAATATTTTAAGTAAAAATAAAAAAATTTAAGACACAATATTTTATTCATGGTGAATCAAGAAAATTAGGTTCACATTTTAGCATTTTAAAAAAAGTCCAAAATATAAAATATAACAAATATTATAATAAATAAGATTTAAAATTGAGTTGTAAAAAGGTTCTTGAGTTAATTTCGGGGAAGACAGATTGCACATTTTACCTCGTAACCAAGTGCGTTTCCTATGACAGGATGATGCACTAGCGTGACGAAAAATAATGGTCCCCAAAATATCACGTACGCTGCTGTAATAACCAGGAACATTTTTACCCTTTGTACACCCTCTTGTTCCATTCTTCTTAAATAATTTCGCATCTTTCTGTGCTCCTCTAAAGCACTGCTTCTCTGAAAATAAAAATTAGACAGGTTGTTCTTTAATTTGATGATACAAGCAAGCAATTTCTATTGTGTTGATTTATAAATAAATTCAATAAGCGTATTAAATAATTAAATTAAAAACTTTGACGATAAAAAACATCATATTTATTGATTTGATTAAATAAATAAACGCCATTTTATCATTGTTTATAATAAACGAATCGATGGAACAGAAATTTGTTTAATTTTCAGTCACTCAAAATATAATGCTTCGATTAAAAATAATAATTAAAATGAAATTTTACTTTTGGTGTAACTGGAGTTCGAGAATCGTTCGTGTCATCTTCACATTGAACAGTACTCGATCTTCTTTGATGAGCACCGGTGACGTTGACCAATGTAGTAACAAGACCAGCTACACGAACCTAAACAAATATTTGAACAAAAATATTAATCGATCATTTATGATTTATAATTTATTTTTTTTTAACATCATTAAAAATCATTTTAAAGGAGAGTGGTATATGTGATTACGTACAGCTTCTACATTAGCTTTAGTCAAATCTCTGTGTAGTTTTCGTAAGTGAAATAGAGTGAGGGCCACGCAAATGATATTAATGACAATCCAAAGAACATTGAGAATATAGTGACGAAAGGGTCCATGCACCAATGGACAACTCGGTGCATTGTGTCCACTTTCCGTGTTAGCTGCCAATGCACCGCTTAGAAACGTAGGACCAAGATTTATGGTTATGCTAGCAAACCATATCATGAAGGTACCAAATAGTACGCACTGAAAATCAAACATACATACATAAATCAATAGACATCACAATTTTTTAACGTTATTTATCGCGTCTCCCTGTTATCGACGTTTAGAGGAATTATTATATTTTGTTTTCTTTTTTTGTTTTTTCTTTTTTTATACGAGAACAGCAGGTATGTGGGAGACTAAAACAAATCAACGCATGTACATTGTTCGGTCATTTGTTTTAATCAAACATGATAGGAGATTGTAGAATTTGTATCGAAAATTTGGACATGATCGTTAGGTATAATTAGCATTTTCATGTGTTCATAGCATTAGGATTAATTTATCGTTCGAAATTTGGGACATTTGTCGAAATCGAGTTTCAATTACGTTTATTAAATCTCAAATATAAGCCAATTGTGGTTTGTACTTCAATTGGTTATCATCGATTATCGAGGAAACCGCGAAACGATTTGATCGGAATGTTTGATCATTTTTAATTCAAATTTTAAATTAGGATGATTATAATTCGTCGTGATATTATCGGATTACCTGCGGCGAGTCCATAAGCAAAGGAGCTGTTAATTCAGCTTCCTCGTCGCTTTCTGGGAATACGGGACTATCGTTTAAAACAGTTGTGAGCATATTCACTGTTGAAACAGTTACAAGTAGTAGGAAAGCTGTCTCGACTAAAGAGCATTTGTTAACTGGTTGACAATTCAAAATACTCGAACCCAAGGGCAGTAATATTGCAGCTCTTGCACAATCCACCATTGCTTGATGGAATAATAAGCCCTGAGACCATCTGAAAATTCATCTTATTTGTAATTCATACGTTTTATATGAAGGATCTATATTTACGTTTAATCTCAATCCTCTGAGTGTATGCTAGAACTATGATATGTGACAAAAGTAGGCCAACTACTACTGGGAATAATGCTTCAGGTATTATGCGTGACTGAATATTTAAATATTGTTTGGATAATCGATTGTTTAATCTGTTGAAGTCTTCAACAAATGTTACATTTCGATTATGTGATTTTAATTTCTGATATTTTTTTTTTGAACCGCGCGTTGCTTGTATATTTTTGTATTTTTTTTTTTATTGAAATTAAATAATATATTTTATTAAGGTTTTTAACGTTGCATTAAATTATCAAGTATATATCAGGTTCACTTATTCGCCAAAAGAATATTATTTTTCGTTTTATCAAACATTATTTTTCTTAGTTTCCAAAATACCTTCGTAATTGTTGTTTTGCTAATATCAACGACATGAGTATAATATTTGCACCCATTCCAAGAGCACCAAGGCTAAATATAACGGTTGCTTCTGCAACACCACCGGGATGACACTGGAACACTTTAGTAGCGTTGGATGTGACATTTCCGGAGGCACCTATGCCGAACCTTAAATTTGCTCCTATCATTGCCACCGCTGAGCCTGTAAAAACATAACAAAGACAAAGTTTTGATCGATTTTAATCAATCTCTTCGAAATAGAATTTCTAAAAAAAAAAGAGTAAAAAGCTATAATGCATAAAAGTTACTTTATTTAGGGGTCAGTATTATTCAACATTTCGGTTTAGCAGTTAAATTAAACAAATAGTCAAAAGAATTTATATTCAAATATCAACCTCTTAATCCTAAAGAAATAAACAGGAATCTATCAAAAACCTCTTATCTCATAAACAGTATAAGTCATTAGTTTTTATTTTATTTTTAATCTTACAAATCACTCTGAATCTTTTACCCGAGTTTATCAATGACAATATATCTGAAACGTGTCTGAAGTAGGTATTTTTTTGTTTGTATTTTTTCCTCTATCAGATCATTACCGTTTCCTTATTACTAATTGTAGACAGAGGAGTGGCGTCTGACTGTCTGCTGCTCCAGCTATTACCATTACAGTCCAATAACAAGATTATTTTTTTTACTTGGACACGATCCTTTAGTCGTCCAATTGTTTTATTATTCCTTTTATCCATTAATCTCTCTCCTCTCTCTCTCTCTCTTCTCCCCCTCTCTCTTTCTTTCTTTCAAAGCTTTCAGGTAGAAAGCCATTAGCTCGTTATTACCAAGGACCCTGTAGTACTAACTTTCGAGTTCACCTATTATACTATTACAACAAAGGATCCAAACAGCTGTATATTGTCGCCTATAGCTAAATGACTCGTCAGCTTCTCGACTTACCCTTAAGGCTTTTCATATTATTCTCTCGTATTTTGCGAATGATTGCATTATCGATGAAACCGAAGAGAGAATCTCGGCTATTTCCATCATCCAGTGAAATTTCTGGCCACGTTTTCGGTATGCTCTAATCAACCACTTCAGTTACTCTTGTTAATAACCGAAGGCATACTAAACTTCTGTTGCTATTGGTATTCTAATCCGTACATCTGTGTCTTTGATTTTAATCTAACTTTAGATGTTAGTCAAATTATTGTAAATTTATCATCTTTTTGTTTCTCTTTTTTCTTACTTCTTTTTTTTTTTCTTTTCTTTTTTGTTTAATGTTCAGTAGGTTATCGAGTTTTTCTCGTTGTTTAATAAGTTTTATTATTATTAATAATAATTAATATTAGTTTTATATCGGCTAATGCTTGCTATTATTACTTTTTTTTACATTTAGTTGTTTAACATATTTACTTATGTAATGATTTTAATGATTGAAAAGAATTTGTTGAATTTATAATCAGTTTTAGTATCCATAATAAGGATTAAGTTTATTGCACAACTAAAGTGTAAAAATAGAATATACAAATATCGAACTATTCATTGTTGTATTTTGCGTAACACGTTCGGTAAACTAACACGAAAGGAATACCAAAACGTTGTCTATACTGTATATGTACATATGTACTTTAAAGCTTATACACTTTTCTCTAGCTTTACCTTCAAACCAAATTCAGAGACGTAAGATCACTGTTGAATAATTGATAGAGAATCGTGCTAGAGAGAGAGAGAGAGAGAGAGAAAGAGAGTCAAAGATCAACCTCCAAGTGGAGTACACCCAGGAATACTCAGAGAATTTAGTTTATATTCTATCTGAATAATATTTCGCGTTAGAAATTAAACAACTAAGTTAACTCATATCTGATTAAAAAATATTTATATTCAAAGTGTAGAAAAATTATTGAAAATTGTTTTGATTTAATTTTCAAATGATTTTAGTTTGAAATTAAAGAGATAAGAAATGATCAAATTTGTCGATGATACGTCAAAATATTTCCGTTTATTGCTGTTAAATTTATTAGTAATGTGTGTAGTAGAATACGTAGTGTAAAATTCACGTAGGACAATGCAGGGGCGGAATAATTAGTGACTGTTACTGATGTTCCACGGTGGTAGAATTGAATTACGTGTTGTCAACATGAATATGCATTGACCGTCCTTTTAGCGACGACTATTGTTTCCTGCTTGGACACTATTAAAAAACTTTTCGCTCGCAGTTATGGAAATCATAATGCTTCATGTAAAAATGGAGAATGAAAAAAAGTACCACTAAATGTTACTAATTATACTCATCAATAAGTTTTCTCTCATTAATTTTCCTGTTAATTATGCGAGTACTTTTCATTTTTCATTTTTCATATATATTTTTCCTTATTATTTTTAATTAATGATCGGTATTTTTATTACAATATTAATACATATTATATTTTAAATTAACAATAACCCTGATGCAGTCCTGTTTTTGGTTAAAAAAGTATTTCATTAATTAGAAATAATTTTTCCTTTTTTTAGATTAGAAAAAAGAATTATAGGCTTTCCAAAAGTTGAAACTATTTTTTTTTATTAGTATTTTAAAAGAAATAATTATTATTCATAATACGAAATACCATCGTATACAATCTTGAATTACCGAAGTGTATTATGTCGAAGTGAAACAATAGTGGTTCTTTCTTTTTTTTAATTAAAATGAATTTTATTGAATTAAAAAAAAAAACAAAAGAAAAATATAAGGTTAAGGTTTTTCCACAAATGATCCTATTTATCACAATGATTTTATTACGGTTCATAAAATGAACGAACGAAGGAACTGAATGATAGAACGAACAAAGTTTAACGTTCAGGACTGAACTTTCGATCCTCTTACAGAATTGAGAAAGTTGAAGTGCCAAACGAACCGTTTCGAGGAAGGTCTTTTTACCTTGCTGCCAGCCATACCTAAGATGCCTAAGTATCTTCTTTACTCAGAGTTTTTCGTGATTCGATAAACTTCAAAACCGTAGTTATCAAATTACTTGAAATCGAACTAACCTTACAATTAATCAATTTACTTTGGGTAATCATAGTCAACTTAATATTTTCTAACGTAACTCATTTTTATTGTAATCTTAAATTAGATTTGATTCAACTGAAAATACAGATATTCAATCAGATATTCATTTAAATTATAAATGTACGAATATACAAAATGAATTTTATAAGATCAGTATATTAGTTTGTATTATGACAAATTTTGTTGTTTGAAGAAACAAAACCGGGAACCAAGTATTTTTATTTATTCAGTTCGTGAATTATAATTTTAGAAGATCTTTGGTTAAAATGATATTTGTTTACACAAATTTTAGAGATAGAAAGGATCAAGCTTTATATTAGCATAGTCAAAGTTATGAAATTTTCTAACGCTTTCGATATTTGTTTATTCTATAATTACTTTGAATAATGCAGAAAATGCTATAAACTTTATATTCCATCGTTATAATTAAAGTAATGACATTTTTTAACACGTCTAATATTTGTTTATTTCATAATTACTTTGATTAAACGATACAAGAATCTAATTTATTAATTTGCTTGATTAATTTGTTGATTAAACAACACAAGAATCTAATTTATTAATTTGCTTAATTTCTAAATTAGATTTGACGTTATATACTAAATCATTTTAATATATCTTTGATCTTAAAATGGGTGGATACTTGTTTACTCTAATTTTAAAAAGTGAGTGAGATAGATAATGAAAAAGACGAAGGGTGAGAAAAAGAGAGAAAAAGAGCGAGAGAGAGGGAGAGAGAGAAAAGAATGAAGGTTTCGTTAGCATAGTCAAAGTAAATCCAATTATGCATCCCGAAATAAATTCGTTAAATCGCCGCGAGCTTTTACGTTCTACCTACTATCCTTTTAACCCCATTTTAAATACGATTGCAAAGTGCTCAGAACCTTTTCGATGATAAGTCCCAGATAACGAAAGACGATTCGAACTGATTTTAAAATTATTACAACGTTCCTCAATCATTTTAAGACATTATTATTATTATTGTTGTTGTTATTATTATTATCTTTCGATCAAAAATAATGATTTAAAAAAACAAAAAAAATAAATTATAACTCTAAGAACCTGTGTGAGATCTCACAGGCTGGTAAAAATAATTGTGTTGTTGTTTATGAAAATAACGTAGTAGTAATATCTGTAACACATAGTATAAAGTTTGATCAAACATTTTCCATCCGGAAATTTAGATGTCAAAGGTGCATCTTGCTGTGATAAACCAATCAATGGAAAAAGTCGATAAAATTGAACAAGACCTCCCCCTCCTTCCCTCCACGGGTAGGTATTAGTAATCTTGATATCGGTAAAGAATTAAAAATCGATCGGAAAACGGTTTTGAACGATTTGAAAAAAAAGGGGAGATAATAAAATATGAATGAAAAAAAGAATCATACGTATTTTATTTTCGCATTGAAATATAAACGAAACTTTTTGCCGAATGTGCAATACTATCTTTTAAAATATCCACTCGGATTGTTCATTAATATTTTGAAAAGAATAATGGGGTTTTTGAAAAGTAAGTTATTTTTTTTTTCTTCCTTTTTAAAAAGCTAGTTTTAAGCGAGCAGCATATCGTATTAAATCGGAGAAGTTGCTTTCACGATTTTTTTCTATTATTTTAATCAAACTTTCATATTGCATGGGGTGTTAAATTAATTCGTTGAAATGACAAAACTGGAAGCACGCGATTGAATATTCATCGAGCTTGTTAGAGCCCTTTAATTAATGTTATTATTCATAATGTTTGTGATAGGTGAATTGGAAATTATTGAAAAATGAAAATTAATAATAATAATAATACAAAATAATGTTGTTAGAATATATTATTAATTAACGTAGAACTTTTATCAGCAACGAAGTTAGAAAGATGTTCTTATGCATCAATATGTGTCTATGCATGTATGCATGTATGTATGTATGTATATATGTATGCGTGTATGCGTGTATGTTATATACATGTATAGGATCGTTTAAGCCAGCAAGTAATTTTGGTGGATGGCATCAAAGATGTTAATTATCTTCGCTTCGCTTTAGTAATTGGCTCTCGTGTGCTTCTTGATATATGCTTCTGGCAAAATCTCATAATTTCCCTAGATGATTAATCAATTAACAATTTTTTCCATTTATAATTATACCTTTGATATATATTGTATCATCATAAATAAATAAACACACAAATATTATATATTTAGATATATTTAATAATAATTAATAAAGTACACACATCACTCTCTCCATTTATGCGGATTTTAACTGGAAGAACCAATTTGTTATCACGATGTGCATTAACTGAAAACACAAATACGAGGATTCCTCACATCGATGTAATTTATTTTGCGTAATCGAGTAAAATTTCATTTTTCTTTTTTTTTTTTTTACCCTAGTATAAAGTACAACATCTGTCACGTAAGTCATTTTTCTTTCTTTTTTTTTTTTTTAATCGTATATAATAATTTGGATAAAAAAAAGAAAAATAATGGAAAATTAATTATGGAAAAAGTAACGATGATAGAAAACGTTAGAAATGAAAAGGCGTGCGTTAGAAGAAAATTCGTTGAAGTTTATACACAGTCGGCTTTCTCGAGTGGTGTTTTTTTGAAACGTTAGATCCGAAAGAAGGAAAGTTCAACGTCACATTTTACCTACTTCTTATAAACGGGAGATTAAAATTCACTGACAGAACGATGTGATGCCTGCTGGGCCGCTCGAAGAGACTTTTGACCTGAACTCAAGGGTCAATTTCATTAGGTAACTACAACCTTAATTAAATACACCACGAATTGCCGAGCGAATTTCTACCTTCGAAAATGAACTGACTCTTCTCTAAATATCGTTTATCTATTTCACGTATACGGTGTCTCAAAATAGGTGGACATAACTTTTCGAGATGGTTGTCATTGTTGATTGACATTACGAACTATTACAAATTCTGACATTTATTTAACCCAAAATTGATTCATAAAAATTATAATCGTATAATATGTTTTATCAAAGATCATTTGTTTTTATTGTATCCGATCTAATGGGGGTTTTAAACGCGTTGGTTACAATTTTGTTTCTAATTACAACGCATTTATCCATCCCACGTGTTGCAATTTCCTTGCAATTATCCTTCGACCAAATTGAGCAAGTATATAACCATCAACACGCGTTTCTGACGGCGTGATATTGACCGTCACTTAACAGTTGTATTGCATACTCTAATTCTACATTTGAATTATGATTAATCGGTTATTCTAAGAGCAAAGATTACTGGAATATTCTCTTATTCTTTCTCTCTCGCATATATTTTTCTGAGAGGGCTAAGTTTCATTCAGATTCAAAATTGTTATCTACCAACCACAAACTTATAAACATTGAAATCAATTTAAAACCCCGTTTCTTATACGAAAGTGTCAATTTAATCATTTTCCTTTAAAAAAATAAAACAAATTGGATAACCAACTATTTTTGTTGTTTTTTTCTTTTTCTAAAAATTTTTAGAATATTTCAAAATAATAATCATTTAAAAGCATAAATTTTGTTGATTTGGAGCAAACTCGGTTGGGTAAATAATTAAAATATGTTATAACAATTTTAATTTATTTTTAATAAAATAAAAGTATTTTATAAATGATTTTAATGAGATATTAGATTATTATAATTTATTTGAATTTTCATAAAAATTTCGTAAGAAATTTCTCTGCCTTTTTTTAACTAAAGAAGAAAAGTAAGAGATTGTCTTGAGAAATAAACTTGTCGTTCCGGTTTAACGGGTTAAATTGATTTGAAAATTTGTCAAGATGTGTAAAAGAAAGAGATAGAGATAAACGACGAGCTCGTATTGCGAAACGGGGACAGAGTGTAAATTGATGACGTGTTCGCATCACTGCCAACGATAGGTCGATGTACTTTTCCTACGTGCCGATGCGAAATGGAATTTCGAAGGTATAGATAGGTATAGCTTAACCTTTGACCTTTGTTTAAGAACCTATTTTCCAAAGCAGTGACTGCATTGACTCTATTGGACAAAATCTATAAAAGGTGCCTCGGAAAAACCTCTTTCTAAAAACCTTCCATTCTTCGTCCTTTTTTTTTCTTTTTTCTTTTTTCTTTTTTGACTTTTGTTATTGAAAATCTCGACTTCTTTTATATTTCAATCTATGGCTTGCATAAGGGAGATAAAAACAAATTGAATTTTTCAGAACGGTATTTTTAGCCAAGATATTTTTATGGTATTAAAGTTTTAAGTGTTTAGGTTAATGCTGATTTAGAATATTTTTTTTTTTTTTTTATAGACATTAAAGGGGAATATATTTGGTTAATTATAAAATTATTATTTAATTTTAACTTTAATTGCTCTAATATTTCTCGTGTTGAATTTATCGGAAAGGAAGGTAGGAAGGAATTCAATTGTATCGATTGAAAAATAACCATGGATCGATTCCATAGCTCTGAATAAGTTCACTTTGGTTAAAATAGAATCTCACATTCCTTCAAAGTGACATACCATAAGTAACTTTTCCGAAAGATATTTTTGCTCTACTTTTTTTATGCTTACATTCTATTGGATTTAAGGAATTTCTTGGCTATTTTATTCTGGTGTGTGATAAATTTTTCTCATTCCTTTCTGTCTTTTTTTTTTCTTTCTTTTTCCAAACACGATTTATTTCTCTTCTAAGCTTACATTTTATAGGAAAAAGAATTATTCTTTCTCATTTAACATGTTTCAATAATAATTTTTACGATTTTCAATATTTTCTATATTACATTAATCGTTGTCGGTATTTAGGCTTACGTATATATATTATCGCAGTGAAAGAATTTTATTTTATATTCCGTGTAGATGTAATCAATTTAAAGAATTTATTTCTCAATACATTATTTTTATCTAAAAGTTAAATCTCGGCTTAAACGTTTATCGTGATGTTCCAATTATTGCTGTTCACGAAAAGTTTAACATCGTTTAACGAAAAGTTAACCGTTGGAATCTTGCCTAAAAACTTCGAATTTGCGGTTTCGCTAAAACTAACTCGTGTCGTTGTGGTCAATGGAATCCTGATAACGATTATCTGATATCTAAAACAAAAAAGAAGAAAAAAAAGGAAGAAAAATTCAACGATTATCGAGAAAAAAATATATTAAAAAAAAAAAAAATACATCAAATAGTTCTCCACTTCACGAATCAAATAATATAAATCCCAACTCGTTCCTAAAATCATGTTTAACGAGATGTAAATCAGGTATTGGTTGATACAATCTTCACGATTTATGCCGGACTATGAGTAAAGGTTTTAACCCGAGGTTATATTTTATTTCGTTGAAATTCGTTGGAACTTTCGTAGATGCATTTTTTCTCTCTCTCGATACACGATTACACGTGCTTTATCTCAACGATCTTGAGAGACACGAACTGCAGGGACATACGCCAAATCGGTTGCATTAGTCAAACTGCTGATGGAGTTGTACGAACCGTATTTGTGATTCTTATCTAAACTACTATACAAACACATACACGCATTTGCTAAAGATTTATATATATATATTGTACACACTGATGGATAGTAACACGTATTATATAAAACATATTCCATTTGTTAATATAAATATTTTTTTTATTAAATTATTTAAAAATAATTCAATATTCAAAGTATTAATTGAACTTAAACGTAAATTAGGATGACAAATATAAATAGGGTAACACGTATAATATATAATATAACACGTATAAATAATAACACGTATAATATAAAACATATTCCATTTGTTAATATAAATATTTTTTTTATTAAATTATTTAAAAATAATTTAATATTCAAAGTGTTAATTGAACTTTAACGTAAATTAGGATGACAAATATAAATAGGGTAACACGTATAATATAAAACATATTCCATTTGTTAATATAAATATATTTATTTTTTTTAATTAAATTATTTAAAAATAATTCGATATTCAAAGTGTTAATTGAACTTTAACGTAAATTAAGATGACAAATATAAATAGGGTAAATGAATTACGTGTGATAATAGCGAAATTGTGGGATCGAGGATTAAACGTTTAGCCAATTGTTCTTAACACTAGGTTTACTGACGTTTCTGATATACCTATCTCTACGAACACGCGTCAATTTGACGCAGAGACGAATACATATACCAACACTTAGAAAATAATGTAATTATATACTATAAGAAACAAATGAAAATGTGAGATATATATTTATAGAAAGGTTTTATTATTCAATAGTTTTATTACAGATTATTTCAATATTTGACATTTATTTTGCACATTTTTGACACAAATACTCAATTTTGTTTGTACATTTTCCGCAAACAACCTTTTGACATATTTTACAGATGTTATTGCTTCTGTTTCTTTTGCAAAAGCCAATTTGGCAAGTCCTACGTTCTCCCGAAGTACTAGGTAATGGGTGATTATAATCTATGTTGTTGGATTTTTTCTTTTCTCCTTCTGTAAGTTCTTTGGCCAACTGAAATAGAAACTCCTTTCTGGATAGTTTTGACCCTGTACACTCTGTGTATAATATCCATGCGTTAATTGCCGCTAAATCTAAGATGTTAAAAAAGACCTGGAGAGGCCATCGAAAAGATGCTGATTTGCTGGTATATTTGCGAGCCATTTGATCCTGTTCGAAAATTGCGCCTCTCAAATTAGATGACAGCACCTCTCGGATAGCATGATTAAGACGCCGTCTGTTATCATAGAGAAGAAGACATATCGATTGTTCTTATTGATCAAGGGATCACGCCACTTCACGTGTAAATAGATCATTGGTCCCTTGTGGCGTCATCCTCTGCGTGTTATTCTCTTATTGGTTTTGTTGTTCTCTCTTCCTAGCGTGGAACGCGCTAATTGGTGTATCGTTTTTTCTATCTTCCGCTCTGTTCCTCGACTCGAACCGAAAAGTGGCGTGGTCCAGGTAGAATCGTTTAATAAGCTAATCTGTGCGGACGTACATTTAGAAATCTCAAAGAATTGTGCAACATCTCCTTAGACGACTTCTCGCTTTCTTCTCATCTCTCACCGTTCCATCTCATCATCGTTCCATCTCATCTAATTCTTTTCCTTTTTCTCCTTTTTCAACGAGCCCAGCCTCGTATTGGGCCTTTCTTACTGATCATCTCTTTACACTATCTTTCTCTTTCATTAAGGACATATCAGGTAATCTCTTAAACTTTTATCTCTAATTCTGATCCTCTCTTTATTCTTTCTTACCTCTCATTCTCATATTAAATTTATTATCACCTTGCTAACGACTAGTTTGCAACTAATTTTTCAGCTAGAGGAAAACTGGTGAAAAAATTATCCGTAGTTATATTTCTTCCGTGATGAAGATATGGTTCCGCTAACTTCATAACTACAAATTCGCCCAACGGTGTTGAATTCCGCGTTTCATCCTTCCCTAGGTAAGGAATCCCATTTATAACGTATTTAGATTGCACATCTACTGCCAACCAAAATTTTATCCCAAATTTGTGAGGCTTATTTGGCATGTATTGAGTGAATTTGCAGCGGGCTTTTGTAGGGAACAGTTGCTCGTCTATTGAAATATTTTCATGAGGTTTATAACAGCATTGGCTATTGTATATAAATTGATTCCATATTTCCGATATCATTGCAAATTTGTCGGTGCGTAAACGTCTAGATCGTTCCGTTTTTTTATCAAATCGGACAAATCGAAGAATTTGCATGAAATCATCTCTGGACATTGTATTAGAAAAAAAAGCAGGTCCCCATTCTTTGGACCACAAATAAAAAGCATTCAGCGAATTTGCTTCATACGCTCCCCTAGCGTACAAATCCCAATAAAAGCAAGCAACTTTGTGGTTGAAATCTTCCAATCTCCTTTCAAAACACGACCTGCTTCTTCTTCAGTACAACTTTTTATATGTTCTATCATCTTTTTGGTTATAATCAAATGAAAAGCACTGCTTACGCTACCTTCCTTCACATTGCGTTTCGCGTAGCCAGTAGGCCCAGCAATGTCTTTGAAGATTGTGTGGAAAGGATGGCGACCATTAGATCCGCCCACTTTCAATTTCGTCCAAGTTGTTCCATTGACAGCTATTTCTGTATCACAGACTGCCCCCGAATTTTGAAACGATCTTCTAATACTTGTCTCATTCTCGGATTCAGAATCGGATAGGATACGCATTCTTTTTCTACGAAGACCAAATTTCTGATGATTTTCTTTTTCAATGTCTGATGAGTCCCCTGCTTGCATACTTTCATCAGATTCCAAAATCTCGATTTCATCCTCGTCTTGAATCACTTCATTTTCATCCTCTTCAGAGCCAGAACACTCTTCACAAATACTAACTATGTTTTGTAAAATTTTATTTCCTCTTCTAGACATATTTAGATGGTACAGAAGGGCTTTTTATCAAAATAGTATAAAATTTTCACAATAATATCACTAATTCAAAAAATATTCTAGTACTTTATTTTTCAATACTCGAACTAAGCAACTGAAACCTTCTAAATCTCTTCGCACTCTAACATCAACTGACATTCTGCGTTCCCTTCTTTCTCTTATTGCGCAAAAGTTGCTTATCGCTTTGTCTTTGTATAAATTACGATCACGTCAAATTGACGCATATCCGTAGAGATAGGTATACCACATAAAGAATTTCAATATTTCAACACTTTTGAAAAAAGTAGACCTCAATATATATTTATCTCGACCATTGAATAAAAGTCAATACAAGAGATAAGATAAAAATGCAAACGGTGTTTGTACTTTTCCTTACAAAATTTGAAATGCGTCAAAATGACGCGTCTCGTAAACCTAGTGTTAAAAACAGAAAAACAAAAAAAAAACAAAAAAGAAAAAAGAAAAGAAAGAAATAAAAAGAAAGTAAAGATAAAGAAAAAGGGTGAGAGTGTCTCGTGCCGAGGTGGTTTAAATTAACGACGAAGACGTAAGTTTTGCTATCATTCTTTTCTTGTATCTACTTTCGACCATTTACGCGTTCTTCTTTCGTAATTTGCATTCGCAAGAGAGAAAGAGAAAGAAAAATAAATAAAAAAGGAAAGATAGGTAGAGAGAAAGAGAGATAGATAAATGGATAGATTAAGTAACCCCCATTAATATTGTTGCGGAATCGTTTGGATCTATTTATATTCAACGTGACTTATTGTTTCTTACTTTTTATATAAAAAATATCGTATAATATTATTTTTTATATTATTATATTTTTTATATATTATATTATATGAGACCCGACAATTATATTGTTCCAAAAAAGTTGTATCCGGGTGTTATTGGAGATACAAAAAAAAAAGAAGTAGCTTTTAACTATCTCTTTTTCGCTTGCTTTTTTTTCCCTTTTCTTATCATTATTATTATTATTATTATTTCTCTCTTTTTTTTTTCTCTCTTTCGTCCCTCGGGAATAAACTAGTTTCATGATGCATTATATTATCCCAGCTGTATTTCACGAACGTTTTCCTTTTTAAAAGGATGATAGAAAGTAAACCCCTCCTTCTCTTTGAGCAATGCAAAAGCACGAGCACGAATACTCTTTACGTTTTCTTTGAAAATTTTCTTTCCAATCCGTATTTACTGATTGGGTATGTAACTAAAGGGTCGAATGGCTGATACATTGCAAAATACATTTACCGTTCAAAGGTATAAGAAAATTTCTATTTGCTTTCAGTATGTTCGATATATTATAGTTAAGTCGGTCAATAATATTACGAAGATGATAGAATTCTTTATCTAGTTTCTCTTTTTTTTCTTTTTTTTTCCCCCTTTTGTACACTTTATTTCGCGTTCACCTTTTTTCTTTTTAAATTTTATTCTATAAAATATAATAAATAAGGTTAATAACACTAAATTTTGTTTATACCCCTCCGTTCAAACAATTTCTATTATTTTTTGAAAAATTTCATTACACTTTTGTGTATCTTTTTAGGTTTCGTTCTAACAACGAAAAAAATTCATTTAGAACGTACAGTACGAAATAATTAGGCCAATTTATGTGGAAACTTATCTTGAAATTAAAAAAAAAATTAAAAAAAATGAAATTAATTAAACGTTCTATAAAGATCTTATTATATATATATATTTTAAATAAACATTTTCGAACAAAATTAACTCAATATGAGATAATTAAAGGTTCTGCTGATTTTTTTTTATTAAAGTTGGCCCAATTGAATTATAAAATCAAGTAAAAGGGCTTTTGACCCGTCCTTTATATGTGTACTGTACGTAATATACCCTTTTACTATCCCCTCGTACCTTCTCAACGAGTCTTTTATCGTACGCTATTGGAACGTGCAAGATATTACGTATAATAAGTAATGCCTTGCTATACTTCAAACGAAATCTAATAAAAATTCTAAGCTACCTAGAAAGAAACTTTCTTACATAGCTTTAATAAAAGCTAAAGGAAGATGTGAACGTGTCCTACGTGTAGTGTGTGTGTGTGTGATGGTAGTGGTGGTAGCTTGCAACTTGAAAAACTAGTTATCCTTTAACACAAGATACGAAAAGAAGATACTTATTGTATTTTTTGGGCTGGCTACAGTTACTCCACCATGAGAAAGATATAGTCTATTGGAATTTTAAAAGGTTTTTCTCTTCAGTAAACAGGAAGTAAGTACACTTTTGAGATCTCGCACGAATTTCTTCTTTAAAAAAATAAAAAAAAAAAAAAAATAAAAAAATATTGTTTCCTTACTTCCCCACGTTGTTTTTGTATGATTCTTTTTTTCTTCTCTGATTTTTATTTTCTTTTTTTTTATTTTCTGGTTTAGTTTGCTTAAATATTTACGAGGCGCGATTTTATTTATATTCTTCCTCGCGCGTTAAAAATAAATTCGCTTTTATTCCGTTCAAAACGTTCGCATTTGTTTTTGGTTATATTTTTGTAAATACGAGCATAATCGTATGAAAGGAAAAGAAAAATAAATTATTTTGTTGAAAAGTTAATATATTGAAGAAATAATATTTTTTTTCCTTTATTTGAAGGATAATTTAATTGTTATTTTTTTCAGCTTTTTTTACTATTTACAATCATTTTTTCTTTTTTTTTTTTTTTTTCATTTAAGTGTATTCGTATTTCATTTAATTCGCATATATTATATTTATTCGTGCAATACTTAAGAAACAAAACTTTTAAACGTATCGTTTGCCAAAAGATATTCCCCCCACAGCGAAGTTAAAATTTTATCGAAAGTTTTGCTATTTGCTCGACGATAAAACGTGAAAATCTCGTACGTTCTTTCGCAAAGATTTGTCATTGGAAAATTCGCATTTGGGATCGAAAATACGCTTCGTGGAGTATGCAGAATAGAGAAAAGTACAAGCTACGTCAAAAGTTGTATTTTTCCCGATTTTTATAATATCACGATATTAACAATTTTCGTTGTTGGTCTAGTTTAAATAATTTTTTCCGTAAAAATGTAGTCTGAAAAATAAAAAAAGAAAACTAAAAATAATAATATTACGCTCGTGAAACCCTTTAAAAAGTTACTCGAGATAATCTAAAAAAACTTTTGAGCCCGTTAAGTAAGTTTTGCGATAGCAGACTGTATAAAAGTCCTCGTACCGTTGGAGAAACAAAGCAACTTATTTAATGTTACTTTTTATTCCACCATTACATGGTGATTCGATCATTGATTCGCATTTCTATTTAAATTTGTTGCACGGAAACCACAATGAGGTGGGGGGGGGGGTTCAGAGCAATTAAGACGTTAAATTTCGATTCACCGCGTTTTATTCCTATATCTTCTTCCTTTTCTTTCTTTCTTTTTTAACTTTCTTTTACTTTTCTATTTGTGTATATCTCGTTTAACTTGTAACAGCGATCTCAAAGAAGGTTTTCTTAGTCTTTTTTATTCCGTCGAGGACGATAAAAGAGGAAAAAAATCAAAAAGAGAAAATAAAGGAAATTTGTTCGGACGCAATAGTGTTCGACTCCATCTTGTTCTTCATGCATACAAACGCGTAAACTTTTTCTTTTTTTTTTTGTTTCTTTTCTCCTTTACAAACGCCTCGGGGTCTGCTCGGTTTCTTTAAAAAAATCCGTCGAAGAAAAAATCGGCTCGCAATATTTATATAAAAGATAAAGGGAACCGTTTTATCAAATTTCTTCTTCCTTTCTTTCTTTCTTTTTTATTTATTTATTTATTTTTTCTCCCCTCCTCTTGTTTTTAATAAAAAAAACATTTCGTTTGAAACGTCGAAATATATTTAACATTTTACGATCGCATATAAAAATCCGACGTTTGGTACAAAAGTTACGTTCTTTGGGGTATTGAGTTTGAAAGTTTTTTAATATTATTATTATTAATATTATTATTGTACTTTTTCTTGTTGTTTCGTCGAAGTTAAATTATACGAAACTGTAGAATAATATTTTTCTTTTTTTTAAATTGACGAAAATGTTTAAAAAAAAAGTAGAACTGAAGTAAACCTCGAGTTGATCATTTTTAATTACAATTAAACCCCTCCCCCTTCTCGCAAATTTAATTCGTAAATTAGTATAAATCATTTTTTTCTATTATTTTATGCTAAAAATCGATTGTACGAAGTTAATTGATATTATTGTGAATATATAATGTAGATATATATTAGTAGATATATTATTTTACAAATAAATAATAGAGTAAATGTGTAAATGTGAAAGCAAAAGATTTCTTCATTGAGAATAAGGTCGAGTCATGCTTCGCGTGAGACCGCAGGATTACTACTACTAGCAGAATCACTATGACAAAGGATGAATCCTTTCCATCCAAGCCTTTCATTCAAGAGAGGGTTCTTTATTAAAGTGGCAATAATTTCATTTCGACAACAATCATGCTAACGTTCCAGGTATAGCGTGAGAAAACGCCTCTATCGATCTTCTCGGGTGCTTCAACAATGAACACAATTTTTTCCCTTTAAATAAAAATTATTATTTTTTGTTTTTTAAACTATAACAAACTTCCTCTTCGTTTTTTCATTTTTTATCTATATAAAGAATAATCATTTTTTCATCAATTTGTCGCTAAAAACTTTATGCAAAATATTTTTTAATTAATAATTTAAATTTTTGTTATACCTTTTTGTTTTATTAATTTTACAAATACATAATAATAATAATATTTTTGACATCTCAAAAAATATATCGAATAAGTATTAAAAAAAAAAAAAAAAATAATCAACACGTTATCTTTATAAAACTCATGAATATAAATAAAAAAATATAAAAATAAATACTTAATAAATAAATTTAAAGATTACCCCACTTGGAATAATAATTTTATTAAAGTTTTTTTTCATAGAATTTTTGGAAAGTTAGCTGAGTACTACTTTAGTGTACACATATCATGTTGCACAGAAAGGTCGATAACACCATAAGCTTCTTTGTACAAGATCAGATACTATTTCTCATCCTTCGTATATATAAACTCACGTATACATTCAAACCTATACATACACCATCCAAATTTATATATCCATCCACACACACACACACACACAACATACACACAACACAGGTCCCCACATTATCTATCTCTTTTTCTCTTACCGATCTAATTTCACGTGGAAGGGTGGGAGGGAGGCAACTCGATAGTACTTCTAAATGTTTAATTTTCCCCGTTCCTGTTTTTAGTACATTTCTTAAGACCGACTCTTAAGGAAGAAAAAAGAGAACGATGGTCGTTTTCCTTTAGTTTGAACCATCCTTTACGTATGTATGTAACTTTCGTAGTAGTACGCTACTCTCGAAGCATTACATGCATTACGTATGTGTTTTCCAAAAGTACCCTAAGGGTATATATCTTGAAAATCTATATGCACCCATTACTTTGAGTATACTTTACTCATGTACCGAAAATATATCTGTTAAATCCTTTATTTTTTCTACTTTTTCTTTCTTTTATTTATCATTATATATAAATTCGAAAGATAAAAGTAATTTATTAAACAATTAATTCATCTAATTGTAAGAATATATTTTACAATGTTTCTTTTTCCTTCTTTTTTTTCTTTGCTTTTTAAAGAAACAACATCGTTGATTAATTTGATGGTCGTTAATTTATTTTAAAAAATAATTTTTTTGTTCTTAGAACATGAACGACTAATTTTTGGCACAAGTCTAAATTATGATATAATATATATTAACTTTTATATTATTTAATACTTTTTTTTTAAATTAGATTTTTATAACCGTTTAGAAACTTGGTCCATCAATATTATAATAATATTTTGTCTATTTGTTCAAATATTTAAACAATAACAAAAATATATATTATTACTTACATATTAATAATATATTGTTAATTTAATTAATACTTTATGTTAATAAAGTATTTTAATGACCCAAAGAATGAAGTAATAAACGGAATAAAAAAACAAACAATTAATCTATCCAATCAATGAACAAAATTTATATTAACTGAATGGTTTCTTTCAACTTACCAGCGGCCATTTCTTCAAACGATCCCTCGTCGTATTACTTTTTCTATTCGAATAGACTTCCTTTTCCCCCACACACAGAAAGAGTCTACTTCTGTTTTTGTCCTTTCTGACACCTTTTTGTGTCCACGTGTCGAAGATGCTTTGCTCCTAATTGGCTCGTACCTTACTTGACAAATGGATAGGTGGTGGGGGGTGGTTGGAACGTTTAAACGAATGAAACGTGAGACTCGTCGATCGATTAGTTCTCGTGAAATAAAGTACCATTCTTTTGATGTTCTCTATAAAGTTCTGACTTTGTGTAACTTTGTCCTTGATCTTCGTATCGTCCCTTCGATCTTTGAACTTTTACCACCCGTTGTTCGGCTTTTTAAATGCCGCACGTCCCTTTCTTTGCTCGTCAACCTTTTCTTTCTCTCTCTCTTTTCTTCTTTTTCCTCTTTTTTATTTTATTTTCCCCTCCTTTAACGTTGTCTAAAGTTAAGAAGAAGGACAATTGTAAACTTTAATTAGTTCCTACCTCGTTGTTTCAAATTTTCTAAAGTTATTTTTTTTTCCTTCTTACTTTCTTTTCTATTTTTTTTTCTTTTTTTGTAGAATTAATTTCAATCTCGTCTCAAATGTTTGTTTTGGGTCTATTTCATTTTATCGTTTATTTTATCAAAATTTATATAAATAATACTACAAATGTGTTTCTCTTTCGCGGATCAATTAAAAATGATATTATTGTTTGATTCGAAAAAAAGAAAAAAGATATATACATATATAAATATATTTATTTATTACCCGTCCGACGCGTGTTTTGGCAGATTTCAGAATATTTTTTTTTTTTATCGACAAATTTTTATTCTCACACAAAAATCAAAATTACTTGCTCGGTTGTTATTTCTTTTATTTTTGTTATATTCCAACGTTGTATTGTTATGACAGATTTCCATATTTTTCTTTATTTTCTTCTTTCTCTCTCTCTCTCTCTCTTTCTTTTTTTTATATATTCTAACGGTAAATTTTTATTTTCAACTAAACGAAAAAAAGAAGAAAACAAAAAATATTCGAATGGAAGTTTCTATTATTCCCGATAAGTTTTTTTCTTTTTCTTTTTTTTGTAAATGACTCGCTCGATTTGAATAGAAAAATACGACGAGGCCACTTATTTTTCCTTCGGACTCTTGTGTATTATTGTTCGGGGGGGGGGGGGAGGGACTATTCGTCAAGACGAAGTCGATTTTTACTGCACAACGGAGAAAAGTCGCGAGAGAAAACTGCACAAGCATTTTACGAAATAAAGAAATAAATGTCATACGACAATTCACTGGCAATTCCGGTTTACGCCAAAGTGTAGAAAATAAGTCGTTTCCTTTGGCTCATCTTTTCTTTGGCTTTAGAATGATGTCACCAACTTACGTTCATCCTGGTTATTTCCCACCTCCCACCCCACCCCCCCCCATTAAAAAAAAATAAATGTACAACCACAATTTTTTTTTAAATCGATCAAAATTTGGATTATTGCGCTATCGGGAAAAGAAACAATCGTAGAAATAAAAATATTATTTCAAATCAATACTCTTTAACACTAATTTCTTTTTCTCGTATTCTTGAATTAACCAAAAATATTTCAATTCTTTTTTCTTTTTAAATATTTTTTCAAATAATGTCAAATAAATGTGATATTTAACAAAAATATAGATGCATACGCGTGTCGATTCAAAATTACACATATGACTTTACAGGATTAATTATTATTAATAGATAATAATGCAAAAAAAATACAAATACATATATGCATATCCTATAAAATGTAATTACTATTACCGTAACATGGCGTTATAGAGGATTAACGTAATCTCAAATGATTTTAAAAAGCTTTTAATCTAAAACAATTCAATCGAAAGCATATTAAGATAATTACAACAATAATTTTAGAAAATATTATTAAATACAAATTGATTCTATCGAAATACGATAGCGAATATTTTTCTTTAATGTAAGATTTTACGATTTTTATATTATTATTGAAAGAAAAAGAAAAAAATGTTATAAAAATAATAAATATATAAATATATTTTAAAAAACAGATAACTCACTGTTATTTGTAGAAGTTTTTTTTAGTTCTCTCTAGAAACATCGGAAGAAGAATAAGATGAAGAAGAAGAATAAGAACAAGGGGAAGAGTTTCTTCGATCGGAGCTCGTTGGTTTCTTCGAGCACGAATTTATCCAGCACTTTTTCTCTCTCTTTCTATCTTCTTTCCTCTTTCTCTTTCACCGGCATCACCCCCTTCGCCATTTTCGTGTACTCTCGAAGTAAGAAGAAGAAATGCTCCAAGAGATCCTTTTGACGTCCCTTTGAAACTTTCCCAAACGAAATTGCACAAGTTCGGCTGCATTTTAAAACGTTCGAACCTTTTTCTTATAACGTGGATCGTTGAATGAATATCATTCAACCTTTTTTCTTTTCTTCTTATTTTTTGTTTTGTTTTATTTTTTACTTTTATTTTCTTTTCCTTTCCTTTCTTGTTTTCTCCCTTTATTTTTTCTTCTTTTTTTTTACTTTCTATCCTCCTTCTATTTTATTTCTTTTTTTCACACACCACTCTGGCATCGAACAAAAATATTCGTTGAAAAACGTTTCTCGACGTTTAAAGTGTCAAAGTTCGGCATCGATTTTAACCGCACTCTTACAGTTCATTTTTTGGGATCGAGGTATCGTTTATTTCGATGATAGAAGTAGAATGAATGAATGAATGATTATGATATCTCGAAAATCGATTGAAAATTTTTCTCATAGGCTGGATCATTGGTTTTGAAAAAATTTATTTATGTTTTGTATCAATGGTTTTCTTTTTTCTTGTGTGTTCTGGGAAGTTTAATAATTTTAATTAAATATATTATTGAATTGGTTGGAAAGTATTGTGCCTAATGCGAGAAGGGTTGAAAAGTCTTGAGCCTCGCGTGTTAACCTTTCTGTTGTGCTAGACTTAAGGGTTCTTCAATTATCGTTAGTACATTATTAAACAAGCTCGTTTAAAACATTATTTAATTATTCTTTCTCTGTGAAAGGACCAGATGTTTCAATTATTTTCACATTGAAAACGTCCTGTTTATCCTCTTTCCAATCTATTCGAAAAAAAATCTGTTCAATTGTTATACTTTAAACGAAATCTCATTTGCAATACGATCCTACGAAACTAAACAAAAATGGAACATAAAGAAAATATTTCGTTGATTAATGTCAAACACATTTGCTTGTAAAATTAATTGATTTAAAGAATTAATTAGATTATTTTTTTTTTTCAACTATTACGTAAGTTAATTTCTTTTTTCAGATTATAAAATCGCGATAATACTAATTCGTTTAATTATAATCTTAATCATATGATTAAACAGTTTTAAAAGAGTTTAGCTAATTTTTCAGAATCATCTGGAAAGTTTTAATTCGTTTTCTTATAATATTTATAGAAAAAAACATTTGGATGATTTAATTTTTTCATTATTGTTTGATATTTAATAATGTATATTTTGTATATAAATAATAATGAAACAAATATGCATTTATCGTTAATGAAAATATTAATGTCACTTCGAATTTGTTGTATAAGCAATTTCATTTTCAAATTATAATGATGGTTTAGTAATTGTGTAGTCAAAGAATTTTCGGATATTACTACTTGAAAGTACTGCATAATATCGTCCAATTAATTCTGGCAAAACGCCATTGTAGAGAGTTCCTATCGTAATAGTCATTTTCCCACCATTGTCTCTATATTCATATATATATTTCTTTCCGTAATCGTAAGAGATTATTAGATATCCCTATTAATTATGATTCGTTCCGCTCTTTAATTGCACGTATATCGTTCATTTATATAAACACACACCTACGATATATCCTGGATTACTCTTTTATCTTTATTTATTCAATTTTATACTCTATAGAAAATATTTATTGTCAAAAAATATAAATTAATTTTTGATCATTTAATTTCTCTATTATTAATACCAATAAATTCTTTTCAATCTTTATTTATCGAATAAATATTTTATCATTTATTATTTATACCAGTATTTAATTTAATGAGAAAATAAGTTATTTATTACATTATATATTTATACGAATATTTATTTTGTTAAATAAATATAATTTAACGATGATCGATTATTATTTCAATGATTAATGAAATTTTAATTATTGAATGTAATAGAAAATTGTTAAGTTGGAGAAGATACAGTTAAATTTGATCACACTTGATATTCATACGGTACAACGGTTTAATTTCTCTATTATTAATATAATAAATTCTTTTCAATCTTAATTTATCGAATAAATATTTTATCATTTATTATTTATACCAGTATTTAATTTAATAAGAAAATAAGTTATTTATTACATTATATATTTATATTGAATATTTATTTTGTTAAATAAATATAATTTAACGATGATTGATTAATATTACAATGATTAATGAAATTTTAATTATTGGATGTAATAGAAAATTGTTAAGTTGGAGAAGATACAGTTAAATTTGATCACACTTGATATTCATACGGTACAACCTGAACATGAATCGATCAATCGAGTAATCGATCGATCATACATGAAAACATATGTGCCAATATCCGAACTAGAACAGCGTTATCCTAATATTTACGAGCAAGAACTTTATCGCCAAGTTATCGCGACGTGCATACTCATACATACATGTACATACATATAAACACGTATGCGTGTAAGAGTGTACACATCAAATATATGCACATGAACACGTTCCTATGCTTCTCAATGTGATATCTAACCACTAGTGTGTTTTTCCTATTTTATGTTATTTTTCGAACTTTGAATAAATATGAGAAAATTCTTATTGCCGTTCATCCGCCATTTTCTAGATTTTTCATCGAAATAAATTCATATTCTGTTGTATTCGATAAAAATATATAAATAAAAAATAAAAACAAAAAATATGTATAACGTACGTGTACGTGCGTGCGTGTAATTTCACATAAAATTGAATGTATTTCCGAACATTAATATTAGAAATGTAATTTCATTTGTTTTATCTTTTTTCTTTTTTTTTTCTTGTTTTTAATTGGACGACAAATAAAAAAGACAATATTTGTTTTTCAGAATTAAAAACCAACGAACGAATGAATTAAAAATGAAAAGAATTCAATCGAATGATTTGCCGTGTGTTTAAAAACGACAAAAAATTAATAACATTTAACAAAACGCATATAATAAATAATTCGAAAACATAACCAATTCAATTTGATATTATTTATACAAAATTAGATTCGAAATAAAAATTGTTTCTTATAATAATTTTTGTCTATAAATAAAATTAATCTTAGAGTGTAATCCAATATCGTGAAAATTACATTGAATTAATTTAGTTTAAAATAATGTGGTGTAAAATAACTGATAAACTCATATTTTTTCTTTTTTAAATTTTGACTTAGACCACTTTCATAATTATGGTCACATATTACATATATTATATATCAAAATCGTAGGATAAAAAAACGTAGGTTAATTCGATTGATGATAGCAATGACTATGTGTTGTTGATTGAACGAAGACGAAGGAGGAAAGGTATCTCGGTTCATACATCGAGTGTTAACAAATCGACTCTTGGTTAGATTGTTCGCATGAATCGGTCCTCAGTTATCGGTTTCCTTTGTAGAAACAAACCACGATGTATTAAACGCGTATAGTATGATCGATCGATTTCCCTATCGCTTGTCAACCGTTACGTCATCCTCTTCGTCACCTGTCATCACCAATTTGAAAGCACGGACATCGCTAATAAGCGTGTCCCTTAATCACTCTCTCTCTCTCTCTCTTACTCACTCACTCACTCATTAAATTTTTCATTCTCCTTTATTTTCGTCTACAGTATGTGTGTCCATCATTTTATGGACACAACATTAAAAACGTCAATATCAATGAATTATTTATTGACATAAGAATATCATTTTTTGCATATTACAGAAAAAAAAAATAATTAAGACGCAATAGTTAAAGTTGTAATTATGAAAATTAATATGTTTTTAAACGTGTGTGTGTCACGTTAGTCGCAAGATAAACATCGAACTGATATTTAATTTCAATTTACGTGCACTCAATAATTATCTGATTTAAATAGTAGTCTCCCAATGGCATCGATGCAATACGATATTGTAGGTGTTTTGTTTTTTTAATATAAATTCTCACGAAATAAAATTGTCAAATGACGTTTAGTCAGTAATTCTGTTAAAGTTAGGATATTATTGATCTCATTGTGTCCGAAAAATGTTTCTTTCATTTGATTCAAATGAATAGTTACGTAAGTTTAAAAATAAAATTGAAATATTAACACTTTTTAAATATATCATTTAGTGAGTTTGACATTATCTCAATATCAATGGATAATATTTAAATAATATTATTGATTATAATAAATTAGTAGCTAGTATATTTCAAATATTTCATTGTATGCTGCACATTTTCTCTAAGTAAAATTTATCATTAGAAAATGTTAGTTAAACGATAGGTGCTATACGGTGTTAATGATTACTCGTATTTATCTAATTGAGATTATAATTCTATTCAAAGCATATATTATTACTACTTCCTCACAAATTGCATTTCATCGATAATGATATATGTATAATACATATGTATCAGTTTACGTTCACTGGATATTATTCATGTTCATTCATGTTAAATTATACCTAAACTATTTGCTATTCCTAAAAGGCCGAATGGTCTACCACAAGCACGACATGATAGAATATCAAATTGTTTTTGACATGACTAAGTTTATACATTGTTTCCAATCTGTTGAATTATTTCCTTTCAATGTCAGTTTAACAATCAACAATAAAAATGGTCTAGAAAAAAACAGGCACTATGTGTGTGTGTGTTAAAAATTTAATTTTGTTGTATTTTTTTTTTTTATGAAGATTACGAATTTCATTAAAATACGAATTATTTACATACAATTTAACATTTGATTTTTCTTCATCATTTTTGTATACTGAATTTGATAAAAAATACGATTAATCTAATTGCAGTTATAATGTTTTCAACAAACACACTTTAAGTCTTTTACCTTTTGTTTAAAAATTATTTTAAAATTAAAATACATTTTATCGTTTAGAAGAAATTTTTTGTCGAAGTATCGGGCTTAGTTCTTGCTTTGTTTTTTTATGTTAATGTATCAACTCTCTTATAAGTATGGGAATTAATAAAGAAAAAAAGAGAAGAAAAAGAAAAGATATAAAAGAAAATAGTTTTTAGTAAGAAAATAAGGGGAGGAAAAAATAATAAGATGATAAAAAAAGAAAAAGTAATGTAAAAGGAGCCTTTGTTAGTAGTTAGGAAGTAAACGACAGGATCTTTCAAGAACAGTATTCTCATACTCAAAATCACTTCTCGTATTCCAGCTTAGTAGATAAATGAGATTTCGCGCATCTGAAGAGCTTAAACCCACTCGACACTACCCTTTCTAAACTACCCTTCTAATCTACCGTGTAAACGTATCGTCATAACAGACCAACTTACTACCATAATCCTAAGCATTAATTACATTAATTACACTCAAAGAGGCAATTCATTCGAATAATAACCTTAAACGAAATGATTACTATTTTCTCTTGTTTCATTCCTAAAATAGGAATCATCATCCCACACACACACACACACATTATGTTTTTCTCGAATGTATATATCTTTTGAAAATATGTAATATAGAAAAAAATTGATATGTTCAATATATTATACTGCGTTTCATTGTCATTGATATATTTAATGTGACAAACGTCTATCCATTGAGTCATAAAATTAGATGCATCGAATTGTTGTATATTACATTCGTGATAGAAATTTTCTCTGTGTTGAAAGAATATGTTTTATATTTGAAATGATCGATAGAAGAAAAATTTCATATTACATCGATAAGAATAGAAATAATTTGAAATATTAGAAATATGTTTATCACGTTATCTGTTAATTTGCATTTGATTATGTGACATATCACGTTATGTCTACTTGAAATGATACACGTTATTAAAGTTTAATAAATATATATATGCGAAATTTGTCTAATGTTTCGTATTTTCCTATTGAACATTTTTCTTTTTTTAACTTGTTATCTTTTTTCTCTTCTTTTTTTCCGATATTATTTTACAATTAAAATTAAAAGTGTAATTCGTTTAATATGTTAATTGTCTACTGTACAAAAACGAAGTATCAATGAAGACTGATTATTTAGAAAAAGTTTGACAAACTAGTAGGAATATTTTGCATTGATGTTTCGTTAGACCACTACGTTTTACATACGTGTATTATATATACGTATATATATATATACACACACGTCCGAGATCGTAGTCGAAGCGTTAAATAACTGGAGAGTAACGTGGAAAATTGAATACGAAAGGTGGTTTTCCCTAGCGAGGACTGTCGCGGCACACTGGGTTACGAAATGAAAATTAATATGCAGCTCAAACGAAACGTTCTCGTATATTTTCTTTCCTTTTTATATTCCTTTTTTCTTTTTTTTTTTTTTTATTATTATTTTTTCTTTTTTTCTTCCCCCCTTTTTACAATGCACTTCTCCCACACTTCATTTTAATTTCGCGTTACATCGCTATGTATGAAAAGAAGAATAAGAAAAAAAAAAAAGATTATTTATACGTATATATATGTATTTTTTTTAATTGTTATTATTAAATTATGACCAGTGGACTTGGTCAGAAAAATTGGGTGGGAAGGAAGAGGGAAGTAAATTATTTTGTAATTTATTTTATAAAATAAATTATATAATAGATTATGAAATAGATATTGGAAAGAAGATTGAGAATTAATTTTAAAATGAGAATTAATTTTAAGAAAAAAAAAATGTGTTTTTCTCTTTTTATCTTTTTTTAAATGACTCAACTTAACACATACATGTAGATTACTGAATTAGGTTGTAAAAGAAAGCGAATAAAGTTACCACCTGGAACGTTTATGGGAACGTTTGAGTTACTCGTTACGAGCCCTACCTAGACGTTTGAGAAATTTTATGTTCTTTAGATCGCAGTATAATTGCCTTCAAAGAACTACTTTCTAACTACAAGGTGTGCTAAAAGTTCTTAGATTGGTCAAACATTTTTATATCCCTTTTACAAATTTGTGTGAAATGTTTCCGGACACATTTTAGGATTCTTGTTAGAAATAAAGTCAAACTGTCATGTTTTGTTGTTTAAAAATTCAAATGAAATTTTTCAATTGTTTATAGGTATTTTCGAACAACATTAAAAATGTTGGTGTGTACCACCTTGTACAATCGAAAATCGTATAACTCGAAGGGTGTACCATTAAACGTGTGTACCAATTATTGAAATATATACGAAAAAGTTTAACGAATTCGTTATGCAATACAAGTTCGAAACGTTATAATGACGATTGCAGAATCGTAAAACAAGTTATCCTAAAGTCCAGTCGAGAATATACATCAAATTTCAGGAATATCTACGAACACTCGTAATAAATTTTACTGACTAATGCGAATTTGTTCTCAAATTGTAACGTGGTATTAATGTTCATTCTACCTATAAAACAGATATTCGAGAAAAGTTCAGATGTGTATAAATGCGCATTTCGAGATTATTGTGATAAACGTGATATACAAATGACAATTGTTTTTCGATATTAATTAACGTAGTAAAACAAAAAGAAAAAATAAGGATCTCCTCGAATAATTTAATTTGAAATTCGGCACAAAAAATATATAATAATAATAATATAATAATATTCTTATTATTATTAATAATTTATAAATATTATTATTATTATTATTATAATACGTTATAATATCTTATAATAATAATTATTATAATAATATTATTATTATTATTGCAATAAGAAGAATTGAAGATTCTTTTTGAAAACGCCCAAGTTTGTTATTAACAGTTGTTCAATGTGCTATTAGAAGCATTCACACGAACGAATCTGTCGATATTCCAATATTTTGTTGAACCAGAGCATAATTATCGTCGTTCGCACGTTCCCACTGTTTCTTTGTCATTAACTATGGTTACTAGCATCTCTCCCTTTTAAGATTCCAAACTCTATTAAAGATTTCTTTTGAAATAAAATGAATACTTTTTAATAACCCACATATTAATCATAATAATTAAATACTTTTTTAACTAGTTTAGAAGAAGAAGAATTAGAAAATGTTACTTTTGATTGAATTAAGATTCAAATTCAATTCAAGTACACCATATATTTGAATATACAATTTTATTTTAATATTAGCCTAATTATTTTATTTTTAGGTACACGATTATCATCATCCTAAGTATTTGAATGGTCAATTCTATTTTAGAGATACGGAATATTATAATACAGCTCTGATAAATTTAGTGTTCCTGCAATAATTATGTTTGCTAAAGTAGAAAATACCTGGATTACGTTATACTGAAAATTTGTTTTTAATATTCTGGATAATGCGGGTAGAGTATATTTGAATAAAATATTAGTATTCTAATATTTCTTATTTATCAGGGTATTTATTAGAGCATTCGCGTATCAAACGAAATGAGTGGTAACAGTTCTAGTTTGAATCTAGTAGAAAGTTTATCTATGCGTTTACAAGATATTAGAGAAACTTTGTTGACTATATCCGCCTGGAATAGTTTGCACGAAATGATTTCAAGGGTTTAATTCCTACGCAACTGTTAAAGGATGTAACTATGTACTTGTTTAATACCTGATATTTAGAAAGGTGTATGATTCCTGAAATTGTCACATTTCTAGGATACTAAAATCATTCTTAACAAAAATATTATTCATATATCGTAAATATAAATTTATATCAAATTAATTGTCTCTTCTATTTTTTTTTTAATATTTGTTCAACGCAAAATAAACTAATATTTATATATTAATATTTATAATATTAAATTATGCAACAATATTTGTTTTTAATATACGGAATTTAACAAGATTATCGTTATTCAAATTGTTACACTTTTATGCTAATAAAAGTCAAATAAAAAGAGATAAATATGAACATACACACACGCACACATATATATTACGCAAAGTATATAAAATTAATTGTCAAACAAAATTCATCTCGCGTATTTTGTTTATATTCTTTGAAAATTATTTTCCATAAAAGGTATCACGAAAATGTAACATTCAACTCGTGTTAAATTATTCGTATTGTATCGTCGAGAATATACACATAATCTAATATTTTCCATTTAACTGCATCTCATGTCTGTTTAAAAATATAACCCGAATGGTAGTAGTAGTAGTAGTAGTAGTGGCCTATTATCTCTCGCGATAGAATATTTTTCAATTTTATTTAACAAGCCTGGAGTCCAATACAAACAAGTTTAATTAGTTACCCCAAGCACGATTCGCGATACTACTTTTATCGAATAACGTTGTTATAAATGAATGTCAAATAAAAAAGAGAGGGGGGGGAAGTTTTTTTCTTGCTTTCCTTTTTTCATTTCTTTTTTGAACCTATGTCAATTCATCACTATGTACATATGTTTGTTTGCATAAAACGTTCATGGTGAATATTTTGTGCTTGATAATTAAAACCTCGAAAAAGGTTGGTTTTAATAAAAAAAAAAAAGACAAATTTAAAACAGTTAAAAGTTGCGTCAGAGAAATTTTTGTTAGGTTGACCAAAAGTTCTTGAACGGATTCAAATTATTTTATTATTATTCTTATATTAATTGTTATCATAAAAATTTGTTGAACTTTTGTTGAATATGAACAAAAGAAATAGTTGACATTTTCGTGAGTTTTTACTAGGTGCTATTCGAAGTCTCTGTTTCGTGTCCTAGATCGAGTAATGCATTTTTGATAGGTCCAAAAACAGATGCATTCCTTACGATGAAAATAGCAAATTTAGGAATACATATGTCTTTTAATACATTATTTGAAATACAAGTATGTTTCATTTTATTTTATTTATAAGTTTGTAGCAATTGTAACTTTTATTTCTATCTATTTGATCAATATTTTGTTAAATAATTCATCAATAATTACATGCATATATTGTTCAATATAAGTAATAATTTATGAGTATTTATAATAGGAGTTGGTTTGCCTTAGAATTGCATTTAGTACAAACTATTAATTGGTGCAATATTGACCACTTATGTCATATTAATATTTTATTTTTATTATTAAGAATTATCAATGTTTTAAAATATTGACCCAATAAATAGAAGTTTTTACTTTCTTCTTTTTTTTTCCCCAAATGTCAATTGAGTATAGGAAACTTGTTGACATCATTGATTAGTCAAACACTCGAATATTACAGCTCGTATTCTCACGATTTCTTCAGGGCGTTATAAAGTATTCATATTTTTCCATTTTTGTGTTATTAAAATCAATAACAAAAGGAGTTCGGAAATGATGATTGAAATTTATTGTTAATTTGCGAAGTTGCAAGTAATTATTGTCCGAAATTACTCTTGTAAAAAAAAAAAAAGAAAAACAAGCAAGATGGTTTTTATTATCGTATTTCGTATTATTACTGTTTTATTCTCGTAAAATTTGTAGCAATTGAAAATGTTCTTTCTCTGGGAAATAATCCTGTTATTTAATATGTTACGAGAAAATAAATGAAGATTGATCGGTATTTACGAACTAACTTTAATCGTTTAAATTTAGTTTCTTTCCTATACGTGAATCCGGGGTACATAAATCGCATAACTCGTTTCTCGTACAATTTTTTTCTCTTTTTTTTTTTAATTCAGACATATGTTTTTTCTATAATACGCACTTATTCATTTAAAATCAACTATGAAAATTAAGATCCGAAATAAACTCGAATATTAAAATGTTCAAGAAAAAATGAAGAATTATTTTCAATTTATTTTAACAATAAATAATATGAAATATTTAATATTCACGATCATTATTATTATTATCATGATCATCATCAGCATCATCATCATCATCATTGTAAATTAATTATTTTATATTATTAAAATAAGCTTTTAAGCTTTAATAAGCTTTTTCCCATGCAAATACTATTGTGACGAATAAGTAATTATTCAACCTTTATTGTGAAATTAATCAAGGAAACGATTAGGTTAGAATTCGAAGGTGAGTGAAACACAGCCAGGTGCAACTTTCCCACGGTATGGAAGAGAATGAGAGAGAGAAAGAGAGAGAGAGAGGAATTATGAGAAGAGAAACCATAGTCATAGGAAAAAACACTGAGGTGCACTGTATTATTTTCAGTGATACAATAAAACAACGTAGTTATATATCTTTTGAATATGCAATCTAAAAATTGTTGAATGAAATAATTTCATTTCGCGATATGTGCCAAAAAGAAAAAAAAAGAAATATCTATCGGTTTCTTGTTCAGGTATATATCGTCAATATTAAAAACCTATAGGAAAAAAATAATATAAACTTACGAATATTTTTTCATTTTATTGTTCGAAAAGTGGAAATCAAATAAAAAAGAAATATGATCGATCGAAACGATTCAGGTCAAATTATAAAAAAACTTATAAACATATTCAAAATTGTTTAAAAATTAATTAAACACCGTAGGTATTTCGTAATTTTGTGATTTTTGTTAAATATAAAATCTTTTTCGCATATAAATTAATGTTAACATTTTGTTACATATATAAATTAATGTAATCGTTAAAAACAATCAAATCGTGGTTACTTTTTTAAATATTATTAATTATACTATTTATTGTTTTTTTTTAATAAATAGTCAATAAAATAATATCAGAAAACACAATAACGAAAATTAGAATAAAAACAGAAATGAAAGTAAATCTGTTGGTTTTTTTTTTCCCTTTTTTTTTAAGTAAAATCTTGGAATGCAATTTATTCAATTTCGGTTCATCGTTTGTTGGAGTAGTTTCAGCGGGTTAAAAACAGTTATGAGGGTTGTAAATAAAAATTTATGACTGTAATGAATGTAATGGTTCTCGAACATACCGGTTTCGGTTTCAGTTTTTTTGAAAACCGATATTATTTCGGTTTAGTATCGGAGTTCTACAACTATTATTTTCCCTTTCTATATTGAACTAAATTGTAAACGCAACTTCACTGAATAGAAACGGTTGAAATACCTCAATGCGGTTTTTATTTATTAAAATATATTAATAAATATTAATTTAATATTACACATTTTAGGGTGAAAATTGTAATATTCGTATAACAATTATAATAGTTTTTCGATATAAACAATTTTTTCGGTTATAATTGGTACATAATAAATTAAAATTAGTTATTTTCAGAACTAAATAAATTCCTGCATAATTCTCTTATCGTAATTTACAATTAGTACAATCTAAAAAGTTAACAAATAAAAAATCTAGAAAAATAAAGAATTCAATTTCTACTAATTAGCTTTCCTATTCTAGTTTTTTATATCATCGATATTAGTTCGTGAAATAATTTTATTCCTTCTTTTTATTCCTTCTTTTTATTTCTTCTTCTCTTCTTCTACTACTTCCTGTTGTTTTATTTGAATATAATTTTTCCACGCTATATTTCCCCCTATATTTTTATTCTTCTTCTTCTATTTTTCGGTTTCCTCTTTTGTCGTTAGTTTATATTATTTTTCATTTTTATTTTTGTTTTTTTATTTTTCTACTCGCATAAATTTTTCGTACATTCCGTTCGAAAGTGGTGGTGGCGAGGGTTAGGAGGGGGATGAAAATCAATCTGAAAGATTTTCGTTGTCCCGAGAAGATTCATTTACGAGCTTCGAAGATAAACATGTTTTATACAGGTCGTATTTTTCTAAGAGGAAAGTAGATAGATAGATAGGTATCTACGAAGAGATAGGGCAATAAATTTCTATCTGATACTTCGATAGAAATAAAACAAAACTTTTGAGTATTAATCTTATTTTTTCAATTCTCTTAAAACAATTTGTTTTGGTGTTCAAAATAAAAATTTATCTAAATACCATGATCGTTGGGGATCATTTTAATTATTATTTAATTAATTAATAATTTATTTAAAAAAAAATATATATATATGAAAATCTATGAATGTGTGATTTCAAATTTAGAGGTTCGAAAAATAAAATAAAAAAAAATAAAAATAAAATAATAATAATAATAATAGATAATAGATAGATAATAAAATAATAATAATAATAATAATAATAATAATAATAGATAGGGCAATAAATTTCTATCTGATACTTCGATAGAAATAAAACAAAACTTTGAGTATTAATCTTGTTTTTTTAATTCTCTTAAAACAATTTGTTTTGGTGTTCGAAATAAAAATTTATTTAAATACCATGATCGTTGGGGATCATTTTAATTATTATTTAATTAATTAATAATTTATTTAAAAAATATATATATATATATATATATATGAAAATCTATGAATGTGTGATTTCAAATTTAGAGGTTCGAAAAATAAAATAAAATAAAATAAAAATATAATAAATATATATATATTTATATAATTATAATATATATATATATTTATATATATTATATAATAAAATTATAATAATAATAATAGATAAATTATAATAAAAAGAGAGGAAAGGAAAGATAATAGTCAGGAAAGTTTGGGTTAAGAGAAGAATTATAGGATCTTAATGGTTTAGTAACAAAACCACCTATCCATTTTATTCACTGAACATTGTCGTTTGTCAGACCCGGTAGAGAGAAACGGAAACAAGTATAGCAGTGATGCTGAATATTCGTTTCAATCTACGATTATTCAGTAGTAGGAGTAAACGGTATCCATTCCGATAAAGTTATATATCATGGTTAACAAATATATCAATTACAAATTATGTGATATAAAACTATGGAAATATGGAGAATGCAATTGCATTAAATTAATTTAAATAATATCTTTCTTCTTTTCTTTTTTTTCGTTTTTCTTTTTCTTAGGATAAAACAATTTGATCAATTAAAAAAAACCAATTATGTTTTAATCGTGCCTTTTAAATCTAAAATATTTTCAAAATTATTTTTCCGATATTTGTTGGATTTTGAATGAAGAAATATATTCAATATCTTCAGATTATAATTTCCTAAACAAAAAAAAAAAGAAAAGTAACGTTATGAGATTGACAAATAAACAAAAAAATCTTTCTTTTTTTTATTTTTTTAAATTTCTTTTACCGTATTTTTCTTTATACTCGGCACGAAAGTACTTAATGCTTAAGGATTATCGTCTCATAGGCAACACAATGAGATTCCGAGATAAAGGGGAGGAATGTAGAGGACGCGAGAAAAAGGGTGAGAATAAGGGATGAAGGGAGAGTAGCAGAAAAAGGAAAAGAAAGAGAAAAGAGAAAGGTTGTTGGGAAACACTTGGAAAAGCGGAAAGGTGGAAACGGAATAAAAGGAACCGTCTGATACCAACTTCGAACGTTTTTGGATTCACTTTCCATAAACCCACTCATCTGCATATATATATATATTAAATACTCCTTTCAATATGACAAAACCCAGAAAAAACCCTAAAAAACCTCTCAAATAAACCTCAGAAAAAAACAACCTCTAAGAAAATCTTAACACAACCCCTGTCTTTGGTGAGAAAAAAATCCTGCTGCAATCCTGCCTTCGGTGAGAAAAAAATCCTGACTCAAACCCCTTCTTTGATGAGAAAAAAATCTTGACGTAACAAAAGACCGTAAAAATTGAAGGACATTCCATAGATCGACCAAAACCCTTTGAACATTCTACAAATTTATCGGACGGTTATACCATGATCGTAACATATTTGTCATATTTTTATCATATTTTGAATTTTTATTTTGCTATTTTCTACATAGTCTCCAACATTGTGTCTCGTCTAGCACGAATTTAAAAATATTTTTGCATATTCAATAAAACTACGCGTGTCCTTCAAATGTATTTGAAGTAAAAGCATTTCCACGTGACCGTTTTATCGGCGAAAAGAACCGTTGTCATCGGAGGAGAGATATTCCAACCAACTCAACCAACCCAATGAACGAACGAACGAACGAACGAATGAACGAAGGAACCAACCAACCCACTTTAACGGGCTCGTTCTAGACACGAGCTTTGATGGAGTGTTTTCAAGTACCGTTTCAAATTTTACTACGAATATGCGATAACCTTCTGTAGTACGATAACCCTTTTTCGTTCTTTAATTACAATCATATGGTTTATTACTTCATTTTTATGTTGTATTTTCGTTTTTTTTTCTGTTCTTTTATTTTTTTTTTTTGTATTTTTACATTCTTTTTTTATTCGCTCGAAAAATTTTATACTCGCGTACGAGAATGAACTAGTTAGTGAGAAAGAGAGAGAGAGAGAGAGATGGTATTAGAATTATTGTTGGTTTTATTGGAATGGTTTGATTTCGATGCTTTTTTCCATTTTGAAGATAATTATTATTTAACGATTACAATTGTAGATTTTTGTATGTATATTATTTTGATTTTTTACTTGCATTACTTGAAAGAGTATTAAATACTTAAGTATGAAGAAAAGAAATAAAAAAAAAATAATGAGGATATTGAATAAATTTATCATTTCTTCAAATTTTCATATTTCATATTATGTTGTATGTTTAATTATTCTTGTTATTACTTGTACTAAAATATAATATTCACAATTAATATTAGGACACAAAAGTTTCTAAATTCGTAGTAGAAGTTATTATTTCAAATTGTAACTTTCTTAACTGTAACAAACTATTTTGATTAATTTAATTAATAACGCACACTTTCGCTATTTTTTTTTTTTAATTAATTATTTTCACTTGTATATTTTCTATATTATTTACCACATTACTTATAGATCAAAATTAAACTGTCGCAAATAATTAAAAGGATTACCTATTAATAGTAACGTAGTATTGTTGTCGAAACAATGAATGAATTGCATTGGAACGTTTCCTTATCTAAAAGTTAAAAAAAAAGTTTTTAAAAAGCTAGAAAAGAACTGTTTCGCTGTACTCGACGTTAATGGAGAAGAAGAAGAAGAAGAAGAAGAGTAGAAAAAGTAGGAAGAGGAGGGGGTTGAAGGCAAGAAAAAAGGGCGGAATTGTACTTTCGTCACGCAAGTTCCAAGTTTAACCGTGTAGTTATGTGAACGGACGTAATTTGTCAGATCGTATTTTCTTTTCTTTATTTTTTGCTTTCTCTTTCTCTTTCTCTTTCTCTCTCTCTCTCTCTCTTTCTCTCTCCTTTTATCTTTTTTCTTTCTTTTTTTTTTCCCCCAAGAACGCGAAGGGTGAGTGAAAGGACGTTTTTCTTTGCCACTTTTCGTCTTACTCAAATGCATTAGATCGTAATTCGATCTCTTTCTCTCTCCCATTCTTTTCCTTTCTTTCTTTCTTTGTATGGGTTTTTTTTTCTTTTATCGTTAGGTCAAACCCATCGATTGTCTTTTCTGTGGTTATATTTTATACGAAACGAGCTACCGGAAACCATATACCTCTCCCCCTCATAGTTTTACCAATCAGAAAAAAAAACTGTCTTTCATGAAATTTTATGATACTTCGATATAGTTTTTCCCATACTCGTTCGTTATTTTATTATGTTGGACAAAAAGTATCATAAGTACAAAAATATTCTTCGCATTTATTCTGAACTTTGTTTACTTGTTCCATGAAAAAAGATTAAAATCAATAGTTATTTTAAAAAAAAATGTATATATTTCTTTTTAAAATTATATTCTCGAATATCTTCGATACTGTTCAATTAAATGTTATTAATAATTTTGCCAATTATATTCGCAAAAGGTACAAATAGGTAACGGGATACGTTTGTTCGTGATAAACAAACAAACAAAAATCTATTTCAACAGTTAAAGAATTTATCGTCTCAACCATACACATAGTGGAAATCCGATTAAAGTGAAACAAAAATGTTGGTAGAAAATATAAACGTTAAGAGAAACGGGAAGGGTGTGGGATTCCAGCCAGTGAAAGATAAAAATTTTAATTAACTATAAGATCCTTCAAGGATACACGTGTGCTATTTCACAATAAACTGCCACTCCATGACTTTGAGTTTAATCATTCATATTTCTGTGAGTGTCTACGTTTGTTAGAAATGAAACTGTTAGGTTTAATGGTCGCGAAGTTAATTATATCAAATATTCTAGAAAAAAGAGTCACGAACCATAAATAATTAACACTTTTATTACCAGCCATATTTCTTCATTTTCTTTTTATCTTTTTTTTTTTATATTTTTTCTTATTCGTTATACCGAAACAGGGACCTTGAACTTTTCATTTTCTTTTTCTTTTAATTATATCCATACAACGTATAGAAAATGTTGAAAAGAAAAATTCTTTAAGAGTCCTTCAAAATCAATTACTTTCTTTTCGGTCGGTACTATTTAAGTTCGTAATTAAGTTTGACAATTAACAATTCGAAAAAATAATTAATAGATATATAAGATTATATCATAGGACGTGTATGAAAAACAATAACATTAATTATTACTAAACTATAAAGATTGTTACAATTTTAGAATATATTAAATAAATAAAAGAAAACAACGAGATGAGATACCATGAGTCATAAATTTTTGGAATTTTTTCATCTTCAAAAATGTTTAAATAATAATGAAATAAAAATTTCTAACGAATAAATATCGAAATATTTTAAATATTCAGTATTGAGATAATATTTTTCCAAACATTTGAGTACCCAACGTATCGAACAAACAACAGCTTTATAACGCAAGTAATTTTCTTCTTGATTTAACTCATCCTCTCAATTCATTTATCGCGTATTCACGCTTTCGTTAGAATAACCATGTAAATTATTATTGTAGATTATTTTTACTTGCATTTTTACTTGCATATTTTACTTGCATTTTCCCCTCCCCCAGAGCCCCAGCCCCATCCTTCGTTTGACTTTTAAAACAGTTTATATCACTTGTATTTGGAATTGGGAGAATGTTCATGTTGTACGTTACGTAAACGAGATTATACGACGTCGTTCATCACGTTCGACTAAATATGTATGTATACGATTTACGTTGCGATTAAAAGCAAAATAAATAGGATGTCCTATTTCTGAATAAAATGTGAAATATTCTAAAAATGACTGTCATACGCGCTTCCAACGTAATAAATAAATACGTTCATTTTTTATTATCAAAATACAAAAGAAAAAGTGTATCAACGATATTTGATTTTATTAATAATACGTGTTAACGTGACGAAAAAAGTTATATTAGAGATAATTGGTATATGCATAATGAAAATTAGAATAATTATTATCCTTTACTAAAGTTTAAGTTTTCTTCGTATTTTTGAAAAAGATTAAAAATCATAATCGTGTTATAATAACGAAATTTATTATCAAAGTTTTAATGCATCGTCACGAAACTCGAAAAGTAGAATATAATTAATAATACCCCCGTTACGATTTAATTTTATTAATTAACGTAATGATTGTTATATTGACAAATATCGATATAACAAATTTATATCGTAATTGAAATGTATGATTAAAACGTTAATCAAAATTCGATTTAAAAAAAAACAAAAAAATAAAAAAGAAGAAATACATAAAAAATCTTCTTCTTATCTTTCCACGAGATTAGGTGATCGTTAGGATATCGTGAAATTATTTGATATCATTCGGTAATCATTCATATGATTATTGATTTTATGTTGATGAAGGTTTCATGTACACATAGTTTCGATCAAGTATGAAAATAGCGATAGCACGCGAATAGCGAATGTAATCCTTCCCTGCTTCATTACTAAACTCGATATTGCAGTTCGGTATTTTGTCAGCTTTGACAGTATTAAGCAGATTACTAAAATTTAAACAGTCACCTTCTCTAAGTGAATTTATTAAATTTAATCTTTTCTCGTAAAAAAAAATTACATATCGAATAATTATCTTAAAAATTTCATTAAACGAAAAAAAGAAAAACCAATTCTTTTCTATACTTAATCGCCAAATTGAAAAAACAATTTTTTACAATCCAAATAACAATAATAATAATAAACAAAAATCTCGCAGGAAAATAATTATTTGAATATATTGTTCACAAAATATAGTCTACTATTAAAGGGGTGGGTTGAAAAGTTATGATTGTTTACGTTGAAAAACATAAATGATCATTTGAACCGACGAACAAATTAGGCTACAAATTTTTCCCAACCCTCCTCTTCCCCTAAATCACAAACGCGTAATTATTATTTCAAGAAATTTTGTCCAAGACGAATTGCAAGATTTATCTCGTAATTGAAGATTCGAAAACGAGATTAAAAAACAGAAAGGGGGTGGGTGAGGGTGGGTGAAGAGAAAGAATAGAGGAAGTAAGAAAGATAAGGGATGAAAAGTAGAATGTTGGGGGGTGTTGGATTGTGGCGGTGATGAAGTTAAAGTTGAAGATAGTTGTCCGTTACGGTGGCAGACAAACTCGTTGTTGATTGAAGTCAACAAAGTGGTTTCTCCTTTTAGTTTCGAAGGAAGGAACACGAGTTCTACGGAAATTACAGTTGTGGTTTGAGAAACATCTCACAGTGTATCGGCAGGTGATCGTTGCATATAGTGTACTGATAAATCTACATACACGTTAGTTCATTCACACACACACACATATATATATATAAGAAAACTAACCAACCAACATGCATGCATCAGATTATACATACACGTGCACATGTACACACACATAGATAGACAGAGGCAGGCACACCAACGAATCAACTAAAATCAGACTCCTCGGAGTTTAGCAATACACGGAAAGACGTTTATCCTTGATATAATTTAAGTAAGTTTCTCGTAAATCTTCTCAGCTGTTATCCAAATTCGTTCGCAAAACTCTAAATATATTATTTAGAGTTAGAATTATTTATAAATCGTTAATACAATCTAATTTAATTAATTTTCAATTTTTTGTTTGTTTATTATTATTATTATTATTATTATCATCGAATTAATTTTTCAATTTTAAATTTGTATTTGTTGTTATTATTGTAGTTTCGTTCTGCACTAAATACTGTTTATCATTATTAATCAAAATTATTGTAGTATATAATTGAGCCGTTTATTTTAATATTTTTGTTTGTTTTGTTTTTGTTGTCGACCGAAATAACAGCTACAAATGGAAGTTGTAATTGTCACTATCAAAATGAATATCTTTAAGATTACACTTAGTTCTTTTTTTTTTTTTTTTTTTTTTTGTTTTTTTAAGATAAACCTATACATCTTTTTTTATATCCGAAAAACAATACCTTAGCTGTCATTTATTACGTTAATATTATTAATTCTTTCATCACTAGGATAATCGATTATATCAAACATTGACTAAATTATTTCACAAGAAAAATTTCACGATTATTTTTTGATAAATTTGTTAACGAATAATTGGTAAAGAAAAGAAGAAAAAAATTAATTTTCGAAATATATTGCGGTTCACTTGGTAGATTGTTATTATTAATAACAATTGTTTAATTGTTTAAAAAAAAAAACAAAAGGAATCTATTCTATTCGTAATATCCTCGAATCGTTAAAATTATTAGACTATCATTATAATACACAAAAGAAATATCTTTGTTGTCGACACCAATAAATACTAACTAAGCCCTGTCACGGGGGTAGGAAAATCCCTTCCACGCTCTAGTTCGTTCCGTACTTTCTCTCTTTGGCTACATAATTTCTCAGTAACATCGTGCGAATTTCAAAATAAGCTTTTCACTCGACAGTTGGCAAGAAGAAGGAAAGGGGGCAAATAATCGGTAAGAAAAATCAACGATATTGTTAGTTGTTTTCTTTTTCCTTTCTTTCTTTTTTTTTTTCTTCATAAAACCGCGACAACGTTTATAACACTCGATCATTTTTATTCGTTAAAATAAACGATCATTTGTTCTACCTTATATATATATATCCTGTTTCTATTTCTTATTTTCGTAGAATAAAGAAAAGTGAGAAAAGATAATCGTTACGTTTTGTTGGAAAGAAAAAGAGTAATGTGAAAGAAGGAAAGGTTAAGTTAGATGTTGGAAGGATAGGTATACAAAAAATTAGGGTTGAAATGTCTAACGTGTTTAAACTTTTCTTTCGTAGTAACTGATCATTAGATACCAAAAGGATCATCTTAATTTAAGTGTTCGTTGAATACTTGTTTAAACATTAATTATGATACTATAACATACTATTAAATTGAAGTTAACTAAAATATACTGATAATATAATTATGTTAAATTTTGTTTCTTTTTTTAAATTCTGACATTGTCTACCAGGTAATTCCCATTAAAATGAGATCTTCTCATATCTCGTAGATAATCAATGGAAAGATGAACAGAACAAATTTTTTTTAATTTATTCGTAATAAGATAAGATTCAAATCTATATATTTGAAAGATAGATTTATTCACTTTGATTAGAAATTGATTATCGAATCTTAAAAGGATTTTCATTAAATAGAAAATGAACTTTGTGTTCTATATCGATCAACCAAAGATTAGAACTACTGCCATATATTATTACAGTGAAACGGATGATGCGTTTGTGCTCGGACAAATGGGATTAAATAATTTATTCGGTTTTACGCATAGGGTTGGGGGTATGCCAATGACGTAACAAAGTGAAGCAGAGTAAAGTTATGGTCTTGTTGTATGCGAGAGTGTAAACCCGATGCCTAGGACACACAGATCTGTTAATTCTGTTGAAACGGAATGTTAATTGAACGGCAACATAATTAAACAATTAAGGTTAATCTTATTCGGACTAATCGAAAATATTCAAATTTTTATTTCCTTCTTGATGCAATGATTGATACCGAATTCATTGAAGAAACAAGAAAAGAAAAATAATTGTAAATTTGAATTTATTTGCAGTTTATTAGTATGCAGTGTAAATTCCTATGTTTAACAGAAGTGTACTGTTTAAACAATTTTATTATTTATTTAAAAATATGTTTCTATTAAATAAATATAATAATAATAATAATAATAATAATGGTAATGTAAAATAATAAATGAACAATTAGTTGCGTTTTAAATTTGATGAAAATGTACGGTTATATAATGACAGGTTCATATACGCAAGTACATACTGTGAAACCGAACGAACCAATCAGGTCTCCGAAGCTGAACGTCCACCACCAATGGCAACACTTTAGACTTTGGTATAAATAGATCCAACCGTTATCTCTTCTTCCATTCTTCCTTCGAATTTTGCCGAGAGGACGATTATTATTTCCTTTTTAAGTTAACTTCAACCGGTTTGGTGCAGAACAAAAAAGAAAAGAAAGTTCAGCAACTTCAACTTTTCCATCGTGTGTTAAGAAGAAAAGAGATCAACATATTATATTTCAGATAAAAGAAATAGAAAAATCTAAACCATTTGATATGATTCCAAAGTTCCCAAAAACAATCTTCAATTCGCAAAGAAAATATTTCACCGAAAGTTGTTGTTCAGGAGGTCACCGATTAGAGTGCTAGAGTCCCAAATGATTTAGAACAAAACAACAACAACAACAACAAATGAATAGAAAAGCAAAAACGGAAAAAGTAATTTAAAAATTGCAACCTCGTGAGAAAGGGGCGTGTATCTCGTGTATCCGTGCATGTGTGTGTGTGTGTGTTGAAGTTACCACTCTCAATGCTTCCGATCGAATTTACACACGTGTAAGCGCGCGTATGAATGTGTAAGAATAGAAGAGATTTCTAAAAGGATATCATCTATGTCTCTCGAAATATCGAAGATACAATTTGGTATTTGTTTTTTCTTTTCTTTCCCTTTTCCCCTTTCAAAAAAAGGAAAAAAAATGGATGATATTGAACGAATTATGAGACAAATACTTTAATGAATGATCTCGCGATGAATTTGATAAAGAAGATCACAGTAAGAAGTCGTATGAAAGGAATGGTTGGGTGGTTGAATTGCGGTGGGGAGGGGGGAAGGAAATAATTATGGGGCGGGAAGGAAAATATAATGAAAAACGGATACACGAATAGACAATGAATGTTAAGAAAAAGATGTTTTAGTGTGTCGAGGGTTAAAGAAATACCTCAAAGACCTTGCCGTGGGCTTTCCGTAAGCGTTAACTTATCCCCATCGAGCGATCTCTAAATCCAGACGTGTTAATCAGCGGTTGAGGCTTCATCCCCAGAGATCGTCACGTTCAGAGTACTCGACGGGGGTGTGTCATGGGAGGAGAAGGAAGGGGTATATATACTTTAAAAGAGAGTAAGAGAAAGAGAGAGAGAGAAAGAAACAAAAATAATGAAATGTCAGTGTTGTTGAGAAAACCAGAAATACCAAAAACGAAAAAAAAATATAAAATCAAGAGAAGAATTATACGAATGGAAATAAAATGAAATTAACAAAAGTGACCAAATATGCGGGGATCAACGAAATAAGATGAATAAGAATAAGAAGAAGAAGAAAACAAAGTCTAAAGAATAAAAGGATAAATACAAATTTATAAATAAACGATAAAATAAGATAATCAGATTAATAGATGGGATTACATAGAAGCGTAGAAATTTTTGGCGGGTAAAAAGAATTTACGGTATTTAATGGTTGACGACGGGTATTTTGCGAAAGGTGATGATAAAATAGGATTATAGAGAATTACGGAGGGGAGGGGGGAGTGGTTGGGAGTATTTTTTTTTTTTAGTGATCGAAATCGAAGGACTTTCTCGATTCGTTAGGATGATGACTGAGGTCGAAATTTTACGGCCGATAAGTTAGAACGGTTGTGCTTAGTCGGATTTAGAACGCGACACGGATTCTCACTCTCTCTCTCTCTCTCTCTCTCTCTCTTTCTCGTTTCCTCGTTCTCTCGGTACGCGAGACGAGAGAGCACTGCGTAGTCCTCTGAAAGCAACCCCTGATTCGAAGCCGAGTCTCTCCCTCCTGTTCCTGGTCCACCGCCCTCCACCCTCATCTACCATCCCTGAACCCCTTCTCCCCACCAACCCTCTACGTCCCGCCCTTTCCTTTCTCTCTCATTTTCTAGCCTCCCTCTCTTCTTCCCAAACCCTCTCTCTTTCTCTTTCTCTTTCTCTTTCTCTTTCACGCACGCTCTTTCTTTCTTTCTTTCTTTCTTTCTCTCTCTCTCTTTTCTGTCTCTCTCTCTCTTTCTGTCTCTCTCTCTCTCTCTCTCTCTCCTTTATTCTTGCTTGCTTGCTTGCTTGCTTGCTTGCTTGCTTGCTTGCTTGCTCTTTGCCACAGCATCCCTTGACTATCCATCCCCCAACACTAACGTCATCGCTTTCTACCAACGCCATATTCTACACACACACATACACACATATGGTACTCTCTCTATCTCTTTTTCTTTCTACGATAACTCCCGACGATGACAAGACTCAGATATCACGATAGTACCGGAAGTATCATCCAAAATCGACTAGACAATTGCTTCCATTTTTCAATTGTTTACAATTTTGATGTATTCTCTTTCGTACTTTTTCCCTAAATATACCGAGATTTATGGGAGAGTTAAGATAATGGGCTGGAATTTTGTTTTCAATGGATGGTTAAGTTTGTAGGGCTGTTAAATTTATTCGATGATAGTTCTTGGGTTTTACGTTGAATTATTTCCGATTGGGGATCAAATTTGTTCAACTTCGTTGCTAAGGATCTGAGTTGATTTATAATTTCTATTCTTTTTTTTTCCTTTTATATTATTTAACACACAATTTAATTATTATATTTATTTTAATTTATTATTCAGTTTTCTTTTTAAGAGAGAGAGAGAGTTTTGAACGATTAAAAAAATTATTTTCTTTCCAATCATATTTTTCATACATTTTTATACTTTTAGGAAACATTTTCATATCGCAAATTTTCTATTTCGAGAAATTGATATATTTATCTTTTGGATTGAAGAAAAGGAAACATTTTCTGAATCACAATGTTTAATATAATGAAAAATTGATCCATTTGAATGTTTTTCAATATGAAATTTTATTTTATAAAATCTGTGTTATATTGTTGTTTATCGAAAGAAAGAAGAAGGAAAGAATACATTTATTTCGATGGCTCTGATATTTAATCATCGATAGAAACGATTCTTTTATTTAAGGAAGGATTTACAAGAATGAAATCACTTATTTCCTGATCGATCGTAAATTTTCTTTCATTGAATCTTGACGTATTTATTTTACCGATTGAGAAGAAGGAAAAGAAGAAGAAGAAGAAAAATAAGAAAAAAAAAAAAAAAGAATTTTTCGAATCAATGTTGGATATTAGAAAGAATCGATTTATTTCGATGCTTTCCGATCTTCAATTACGGATAATATGATTCTTTGCTTTAAGAAGAAGGATTTAAAAAAAAAAAAAAAGGATGGATGATCGCTTTCGAATTGATCGTCAAATTGTTTTCTCTCTATCAAATTTCAACCTACTTTGCCATTAAACAATTAAACGATTTTTTCTTTTTTAAATAATTTCGGATATTTATACAAAAATGTTCGATCTATTTCAATATTTTTCATATTTGATCATTGATAAAAAATTAATAAATATTTTTTTACGAATACTTAATACCGTGATTTATATTTTTATTCAATTTTTAGTATATCTAAATTTGACGGATTAATTTTTAATGATTGGTTTTTATGAAATCATAAATATTACATTTTATTGTTTAAAACGAGACAACCTGTCTTTTTTCTTTTTCTTTTTCTTATTTTCCTTATGCACTTCTCCCATATTTCAATTTTTTTTTTAAAATGAAGCGTTCGTTAGAGTAGAAAAAAAAAGAAAAAGAAAAGGAAATAAAGAAAAATTATCAAGCGTGAAATAGTTTAATGAAGTGTTAATTTCGAATGCCATTTACATGCATTCGTCTAACCAAATAGCATTGGTCCTTGTTGCATTCGTTGTATCGGCGTATTCAAGCGTGTTGGAACAACGAAATCCATTTAATAGAAGCCGATAGGGACATTTTGTGGTTAGGAAACGATCGTACCATCAATGTTATTACCTCTTACTTGATTACCTTTTTATAGAAGCATATAAAAGTTATGGTGAATTTTTTTTTTAGGATCTAGAACGTTCACGAATGACGATCCAACATTAAGAATGTTAATAAAATTATTTTATATTGGCATACGAAGATTATTAATTTCTTAATCTTTTCTAAAAAAAAAAGTTAGTTTTAATTATTAAAATTAGTATGTTTAAATATGCGTTCCTTTAATCGCACGATGAATATCAAACCGATATTCAATTTCAACCAATGTGCATTGAATAATTTTCAATGGTTTTAATAATCGCCAAGGCGATTAATTTTACGATTAATACGATAATGGCAGGTACTGTTGAATTGTTTTCGAACGCTCTATGGTGGTTTTTTTATTTTTTTTTATTTATCATTACAAATATCCACCGGGAAAAAAAAACAATAATTGAATGATTCGAAGTCAGCACTTTCGTTAAAATAGGATATTATTGACCCCATTGACATAAAAATAAAACGAGATATTCGATGTGTCCTAAAAATGTTGTTTCATTTGGCTCAAGTGAACAGAGTTACGTAAGTTTAAAAACGGAACGAAATATTTGGCCTGTTAATACGTTGAGTACGGCGCTGATTTTGGTATAATTTTTGCTCAGGTGGCATAAAGACGATGGTACCAAGAGACAATCAGTAAGACCCCACTCTGTCCAAACCAAAAGTTTACTGTCAGTCCCGAGGGACTGATGCGACCTGAACGGAAAGTTCAGTGTCAGTCTCTAGGGACTGACGTAGCACTCAACGTGTTAAATATATACATATCATTTAATTGAGCTTAATATTTAATATCAATGGATAATAATGAAATAACATTGGTTGATTAATAAATAATTATTTATAAAGTATACAAAAATATGACGTATTTCAAATATATGATTGTACACTGTCTATGAGTTAAACACACATAAATTAAAATAGAATATCAGTTTGATTTTTGCGTACCAACGAAACGTGTATCGAGAGACATATTATTATAATTCTGATATAACTGAAATATTAAATTTTTTTTTTTAAATTTTTTATATTAAATTTTTGAAATATTAAATTTTTTAAATTTATCCTATCTAAAATATGATCTATCTAAGTTAATAATTAATCATTTTTAATAACATTTCGATTTTGTATATACATATATACATATCGAATTTATGAACATCCTATAAAACGAAAGTACTTAACATGCTCGCACAATAGACTATGAGTCGTTGAATAAATCTGTAATGTCGTTTACTTGATGTAACTGAGTAGTATATACGATCAAACGCATACACGTACACGTACACGTAGTACACGTATATGTTTCAAGATTCCGCTCGATAAATTTTCCTCCTGTTACCTCTAAAAAAACGTAAACGAATGTGAACTTTGATCTAGTTTATCACCTATGTAATTTGAAATCAACGGATCAGCGCTTTTGCGTTCCTATTGAAATAGAAAACAGTAAAATACCATTTCCAATCTTTTCTTGTCTCATTCCATACAAAACAACACACACACACACACAAAACAACACACACACACACACACAAAACTTTTTATCCGGTATCGAAAATAATTTATCGTTAGATCTACAAAATACTTCTTTTTTTTTTCTTTTTGCTTAAATATAATTATATTTTTCAAATTAAACACATTTGCAAATTCGCGCGAGTATTTCGTGAAGAGAAAAAAAAAGTAACTTCATTTACCGAATATTGTGTATGTTACGTGAATTTTTCTAACACGCGGACCACAAATATTCCACTCCTCCTATCCTTTTTTTTCTCTCTTTCGTGATTGAGCAACGTTTGTTTTCGATGGATTCATGTTTTTTTTTGTTTTCTTTTTTTGAATAATTCACGAAATGACTCGTTCTATTTCTGCCCGTGTCATAAACTTTTCCGTTGCAACGAACAGAAGAAGAAGAAAAAAAAACAGGAACAAAAAATCGAAAGAATTGACAGTAATAGAATTGCATTTCCTACGATGTTATTTACAAGTCAAATGTAAAATGTTTGTGTAATTATAAAACATCAATTGATTTTTCTTCTTTCTTTTCTTTTTTTTTTATTGAAATTTTTGTAAATTCAATTTTTCTTTCGGGGATCGTGGAATATTTTTTTATTATTATTATTTTTTTTTTCATCATATTAGAGTTTGAAAATTTAAACAAAAATGTGAGTTTTTAAATATGTTGGGGTGAGGGGAATAAGGGAGGGTAATCGATATTTGAAATTATTTAAGAATATTTTTCATACAAAGTGTTTTTTTTTTGTTCGTGATGAAAAATGTGGGGACTGCTGTATTTTTTGGTATGCATTAAAATATTTTATTGGAGAATAAATATTTTTAATCGATTTTACTATTTCATTGCAGAGAAAGAGAGAGAAAGAGAGAAAGAGAGAGTATTCTGTACACGTAGTTACCAAACTTTCCTCGAGAATTATCATTCCACAACTTACATGACAATTCTATCGACGTTCACGAGTGGAATATTAATTCATTTTCAGTTCTAACATATTTCTATATTTTATATTGAAGTTTACTTTTTTAGAATATTTTATTTTTCGTATAAATTCAATCGTAATCTGTGCACACTTTATATATTCTTCAAAATGTCATTAAAAATCATACGAAAGTACGATCAATCTCACATCAATAATCACACTTTAATCTTTTTATCTTTATAATTTTTAAGAAGAAAACAACAAAAAATATCATTTATAATAAAAATAAATTTCAACCTGGCAGAGGGATGGCGTAAAGGTTTCGTTAAAAGTATTAACTTCGTATAAAAAATCGTTCATCATTTAAATACGAACGAATAAAAAAAAAAATAAAATATAATGAGTATAATTTAATTACTACAAAACAAATTTAACGAAAAATCTTTCTAAAATGTAAAATGTATTTCTCGAATCCACTACCATTTTATTATATACGAGGAAGAAGTAATGGGATGGCGCAGGAGGGTTGGATGAATAGGACGGGGGGAGGGGAGAGAAGGAGTTAGATGTGATGAACGAGGTTACTGATTGATCTAAAAATTGATCTATCAATGTCAGGAAGGATATCGTTTAACAGAAATCACATAGGAAAAATTCCTGAACACTTTTCACGAAGTCAACGAACGAGAGATCCTTTTATTTAGATTGCTTTCTTAAATTCTTACTGAAAGTTATGAGATTCGAGAAAAAGAGAGAGAGAAAGAGAGGATGAATTTAAAATAAAAAAAAAAATTAAAAAATAAAAAAATACGAAGAAAAAAAAAAGAAAGAAAGAAAAAAAAAGATCGAAAATTATGGGGAAAAAAAACAAAATGTAGAATTGATAAAAGAAATGATAATAAGAATACAAAAAGGCTTTCGTGTTGCGTTTTAAAAGATCGGTTTTAATTTAAAAAAAAAAATAAAAATAAAATCGAAAAAAAAAATAAAAAAAGAATAACGAATTAATTGAAGTGTTTTATAGAGGATTGTTTACGGTTTGTTTTCTCATTTCTTTACATTAGACCAAAAGAAAATTCATTCGTGCTTTCTGACGTGAATTCAATCGTACAGAGGGGTAGGAGAATGAGAAGGATGAAAATGGTGGTAGGAGCCAAGGGTGGAACTAGGGGAGGGGGAAGAGGAAGGAGAGAAAATGTTCGAGTTTGTTAGTTCGGATAGCACTAACTCACGTTCGTGTTTTTCCAGTCGCGATAAAATGGAATTTCTATTATTTTACTTTATCCTTATTGTTCTTGAATTCTCTCGACGAAAATTGTTGAACGAAAAGAGAAGAAGAACCGGACACAGAGTTAGTTCGCAATGTGTGTAGTATAATAGTAGTGACGACATGTGGGGTGGTGGTTTTCTCTTGGTCTGTGTTTTACATTGAAAAATTCTCTGCATGTTAAAAACACGTTGACTGCCACGCGCATTTACAGTGAAATCTTTTTCAAGCCACTCGTGCCACTGTAAGAAGCGTATTCTGCTGTGTATTTCTACCGATATTTTAAGAATGCGAATCGCTGCTTGTTGCAAGGATAATCTCTCGCTCCGTTTGCTTCCATGGTATCATGCATGGAGACTACACACCATGGTGTATCATGCTACCGTGGAATGGTGACACGAGTTGTATTTTCTTTTTCTTTTTTTTTCTCGACTTGCAAATTTTTCTCGCATATTTTTCGTTCACGGGGTTTATCGTTCGTCGGGGTTACATTTATTATTATCAATCATTAAATTTGACGACAATATGTGAGAGAGAGAGAGAGAGAGAGAAATAATTAATGCTCGAATTTTAAGGATTATTAAAGGACAATTCACGATTTTTTACGAGACTTCGTACGTTTGAAAAATGAGCGAGATAAAAAAAAAGTTCAAACAAAATTTGTCGTACGGAACATATATATACATTTAGAAAAACTCTTCAAAGTAAATTACGTCAATTAGAGAATTAAAAAGTTGTGATGGCAAAAATTACGATATCTTTCGTATATAATAAAAAACAAAAATGAATTAAAACTAAAATTAAAAAGAAAAAGAGAAAATAAAACCTACTTCAACGCGAAAGGGCGCACCCCGGCAATTAGAGTTAGTAGATCAATGGAAAGGTTTTTTACAACAACGAAAATTGGCAAAGAGGAAAATTGGCATTGGTTTTGAGAGATGTAGAAGAAAACTTGGAAACGAAAACAAAAAAAACAAAAAAAAGAAACCCCCTCCCCCAGAAGAAGAAAATAGAAAATATATCTGGAGTATTGTTTATTTTTCTCTTTCTTTCTTTCTTTCTTTCTTCACGACGATTATCACGTTTCTTTAAAAAAAAAAAAAGTTTAGTAAAGTATGTAAGATTTTAGGATACCTTTTTGAACATGGAAGAATTCTTTCGTAGGACATCAAAACGCTGATAAAGGCAACGATAACCTTCTGTCGGCTAGATAAAATAAAATTGATGTTACATCCTCCTCTAGCTACCAATCCTCTTCCAATCCTCTTCAACCTTCCAATTCCCCCTTCTTACTTCCCACAACTGGTTCACCTTAAATCTTTTTCCATCTTTTTTGGACATCGATATCGTTTCTTCTCTAGCGACAACCTTTTTCGTCGGCACGTTTACACGCATGCCAACCAACACGTTGTTCTGGTTGGCCTGAAGCTGTATAAAAGATTCATTGCTTTCCGATAGGCAGGAAAATGTACCACCTGGGGTATCATCGATCGAGATATCGATCCTAGTAATACTACCACACTTCCTGTGATTTACTGCAGTAATCTTTCCCAAAGCCCTTTTGTTTCATTCCCAACCAAATTCCTTGTCAAATTCTCTTTTTTTTTCCCCTCCCTCTACTTTTTGTTGTTGTAATTATGCAACGTAAGGGGGGGAGGAGAGGAGGCCATTGTTCGCGGATTATTCGAAACACACGCGAAATATGAACGAAATGAAACAAGACAATTTGATTTTTTTAATCACATTATATTTTTAATGGCTGATTTTACTGCCCCTCTAAGATTGCGGCATTATTTAATGTTATTGTTATTAAAAATGAAAGAAAACAATTTGCAAAAATTTATTAACACTTTGAAGATTTCTAGAATATTATCGAATAATTTATACATATTTTGTTATTTAGATTTTTAATTTAATAATAAACATAGTTATTCAAGCATGGCAATGCGATATTACTGCCCATTAATAAAAAATAAGTTAATTCCAAAAAATATATTTAAAATATTATAAAATTATAATATTATAAAAAATATATATATTATATTTTTTATACTATATAATATAATATAATATAATTATATATAATATTAAATATCTTATAAAAAATATATTTAAAATATTAGCATTGTAAATCTATTTCAAGATTTATTGCAAAATGTGTACTACTATTATTTGAAAATTGTTTGTTTTTTTTTCTTTAGAAGGGAAAAAAAATGATACGTTAAATTGAACATTTTAGAAGAAATTCGCGAATAGGAGGAGGAGGAGGAGGAGGAAGGATATGAAGCACCAAATGTATTTTCCTTAAATAACTTTTATATACTAGTAGTGTTCCTTGTGAAACATCTTCGGTGTTCGATTCATTTTATACTTTTCCGAATGTAAGAATAAAACTCGTAGAGGGGTTTTCTAGTTGAAAGGCAAAGAGAAGAGGAGGAGGAAGAGAGAAGCGTACACTTGGATTCTGTTTTCTTAACCGATAAAACAACATCGATCCTTACTGCGGCGTGCCAACGTCCATTCCATTAGATATCTCGTTGGTTTTTGCGTTTGTTCGAATCCCCAGTAGTCGGCGGACACCACCATCACACGTACACGTTCTAAAAGTTTCTCTCAAAATGATTCTTGAGAACAAGAATAGAGATAGGAAAATAGGAAAAGGAAGAAAAATAAAAAAAGAAATTATTTTGAAAAAAAAAAATAAAAAGAAAGAGAGAGAAAGAAGAGATCGTGTCCAAAGTTCAACAGATTTCCACTGGATGAAAAATGTCAGACCCTCGTGGGAGATCTTAACTCATCTTCGATCCTGCTGACTCTCTCTAACATATCGAAATCATTTCCTTCTTTATTTTTCTTCGCATCAGGGATAGTTTATTTCATTCTTTTTTTTTTTTTTTCAATTTCTTCTTACCAACTACTCGACGTGTTTTTATTCGCTAATAATTAATACTATTTTTATCTACTTTGTGCGTTACATATTTCGATTTAAAGATATCATTTTGCGTGCAACTGTCAATTATTTGCTACAGAAAATGAATTTTTCTATTTAATGCTCTCTATTATTATTATTATTATTATTTTAATATACCATAACATAATTAATTCAACGATTAGTTATAGGAATAGTTAAAAATTAGTATTAAGAAAAAAAGATTGAACTTTTAATCGAATAATAATTTCTTAATCGAAACTTTCGAAAGGCATGTCTGTTCGACACCTTTGTTAGAAATAAGTGTTGAAACAATTAAAGTATGATAAAGATTGAATTTTATCAAACAATCGGTAATCGACAAAGAAAGAAGGAAAAAGTAGAAATTAAATGAAATCGAAGGTAGAAAATAAGACAATCATTCGCTTAATTTAATTTACGCTTAATGAAATAATCGATAAGAAAACTTTGTCGCGGTATCGAAATGTTTGTCAAGTTCGATTTTTCTTTCTTTTATTTTTTTTTTTTTCTAAAAAATTATACTTGCAATCATGCTGTATACAAATAATTGACGAATATCGGGATATTAATTTTTCCAACGTAGCAAAAATGAAAAACGAATAAGAAAAAGTAGGGCTGGAGGGGGGAGGGAGGAGGGGGGGAAAGAAAATAACAATTTATTCGAAAAGTTCGATTCGATCGATCGAAGAACAAACATCGAAAAGAGAGAAATAGTCGACGAGGGTTGCAGGTTCGAAGTTATCGAATATTTTATAAGCGTTCTAACGATTCTTTCAATGGAGACAGAATGTTGAGAGAAAGAGAAAGAGAGAGAAATAAAAGAGAGACCTCTGGAAAAATGTTAGTCATGACAGGAACGTGGTGAATTCAGGGAATTCAAAGAACGTGTAGAACAACGTACGAATTTAGATGTAAAAGGAATGGGGGAGGGAGGGGGAGATGGGGACAACGATTGGGACAAACCAACAGAGAAACAGAGAGAGAGAAATGAATTATTTTTTGCTTTTTTTTTTTTTGGAGGAGGTTACTACATCGAATCTTTCAAATATTTTCCACCCTAACTCTGTAGTATGATATCCTTTTTTTTTCCTCTTTCAACTGACTTATGCAAATTTACTTAAAAAAAGTACAATGTGTATCGTGTAACTCAATACCACCGAGGGTAAACTTGCTTGTTTAAACCGAGTTTGCGCAAAGAAAATTCCTCTTTCGCGTTGCTTTCAAGAAACGGATGCCACGTTTATCTTCCTGCCACGAGTTACAAAAAAAAAAAAAAAAGAATAATACAAGAAAAATAGAAAAAAGGAAGAAAAAAGAAAACAACAAATTCGACTTCTACCCGAGGGATCTCTTAAAATGGCTTATCGTGTTGCGGCTATTAAAAAAAAAAAATAAAATAAAAAAAGAGAAGGACGAGACGATCGAAAAATTTCTCTTAGAAAATTCGATTGGAAATCCTATTTCTTTGTTGACCGTCTCTTTTCAATGGGGGATTGATTACTTTAAATCAAGTTAAAAGTTAAATATTTGATAGATAAATAAATGTTTTAGCAAATACAAAATGTGGACGAAACTTATTTTGGAATTATTTTCGTGGGATATATAAATAAAATTAAAAAAATAAACCGAATATATCATATAAAACGAAGAAAGTACGTACATTTGTCGCGCGATTTTTAAATAAATAATCAAACATTTTGATAAAAGGTTACGTTTGTTCGTAATATACGATATTATTTGCAATTAAAATTTCATTTCTCGTTTGGTGAAGTAGAATTTCTGTTGGTGTTGTTGTTTTTGTTGTTTTTTTTTTTTTTTTTTTAATCATGCATTATATTTTCATAAGGTTTCGTATTTTTAAGGGAATTATTTTTTTATTCCCTTTTTTCTTTCTTTCTTTTTTTTTTTCTTTTCTATGATAGCAACGTACTTGTTATGTAGAGAGAAATAAGATTCTCACGTAAATGGACGAAATTCGTTGCACAGGAGGAGGACTACTAGTTCTGCACCTGGTACTATCCTCTCTTGAGTTTAATCACATTTAATTAATCCGTGACGATCGTCTTCTCTTGAGACATATCTATCTTCTCGAATAAGACGATTTAACGAGCTGATTGTCGAGCAATTCTCATATCCAATTCACACATACGTACACGTTAATTGCATCAGCCATTAAAATTTCCATCTAACCAAATTTTCTATTAATTTTTACAAGATTTTCACACAATTTTACGATAACCTAATTCTTCTCATGTTAACTAAAATATGCTATTTGAATTGTTTATCTCATATTAAGAATGAAAATGATACATATATTATTTTTTTAAATAAGTGAATAGTTTCATGTTTAACTTGCTTTTCTTCAAACACGTGTGCTTATATTTTTTTTAATTATTGTATATAAAAAAAAGCAATTTTTTTGTGTGCAATGTTATACCAGTTATTATGCAATAATATTATTATTAGATTATAATAATAGCAGTTTATATTTTGAAAATATTTAGAACCTTAAAGATGAAGTAAAAAATAAATATAATGATTTATTGAACTTAAGAAATATTAATCATTCAAGTAAAATTGAGTATGAAAATTGCAAGATTACTATGGTCTTGCTATACGAGGGTTTGATCGATTAAAAAAAGTTTTGTTTAAAATTATGATTATTTCTCGATTTATTCACCAGAAAACGTGTTAAAATCGCATAGCAAATTTAGGATCATAAAGAATTGAAAATTCAAGCTAATATCAGGTGCACTTTCAAAAGTGAACAAGTTCAAAAGTTTCCATAGTACAATATGTATGAAGCTTTTCCAAGTAGAATGTTGCTATGATTCGAACGAAATTGTGTTTAGTTTACAAAGAGAACAAAAAATAAAAATAAAAAGAAAAAAAAACTAGAAAAAAAAAAGAAAATTAAATTCGTCGGGTTTGTTCATTTGTTCGTTTTTTTTCTCCTACGCCTACGAATCTTCACGAGAATAAAAGCAACACGGGATTAATTAATTTCCCGCTTTTTGCTTCGCCAGAGTTCTGAGAGGGGTAGGGGAGGGGTTGGGGGAGGAAATCGACTTCTTCATTTTTAATTTTTTTTTTTTCTTTTTGCTTCTCCCCCTCCCCCTTTCACCCCTCACTTTACTTTTTTTTTTATTCAAACCAATACTCGAATGTTTATTTTCGAAACAAAAGGTACGCAATCATTAAATTAAATTATTTAATTTTTCGTAATGTCATGAAATTTTCATATCACAAACAATTTAATTTTTTTCTTTTTCTTTTATTGATTTTAATTTCATATTTTTTTGAATTAATAATGTATCAGAGAGAAATTTTAACAATAAATTATGTTATTCATATTTTTAAAAGTCACGTACGTAAATTGCTATTGTAAATATTATTTGTTGTGTTAGATATGCATAAGAAATAGTAGAGACGTTTCTTCGGGATGTAGGAAGTGGAAATAACTTTTCCTCGTAGGTGTTTCGAAACTACGAGAGGATTGCAAAACTTTTGTGAAATCAAGAAGAGAGGAGCTATTTTCTTAGAAGTGAACGATATACTTGTGTTACGGGATATAAGCTTTCTGCGAGCTTTTGTGAAATATCACTACGTGAAATAGCATTTCGCGTCAAGATATTTAATTCGAACAGGATTAACGTGTAAAAGAACAATTTTACATATATATGTTTGTATAACGAAAATTATATAAATATAAATATACATATTTTATATATTATATTATAGTTATATACGTTACGTGGAATGATTAAAACTACCACTTTGTTCGGAAATTAATTTCCGTTTTTAGTATTTTATTTAATTTAAAGTAATCATAATCTAATAATAATAATAATATTAGTATTATATAAATATATTATTAGTAGCGATATTAGTGTAAAATTACACATGCATAGTTGTGTAGTTATTATAAATTTTTATTATTACGCGTATTACTACTACATTAGTATTATTCATTTAATAAATAGATAAGATATTTATTTTTTAATAACATTCCTAATACATTTCTACGTAAATTATTAATTTAATATTTATTTATTATACGTTATATTACCAATACAACTAGAAAATTATTAATAATTATATTATTGTCCTTGATTATCAGAATATGATCTATGATATATAATATAAAAGAAGTCAATTCACACACACAAAAATAGTTCGAAATTCGTGAACATCCGTGAAAAAAAAAAAGAACTAAATTCTTCCCCAAAAGTAAATGATTTTTCTTTGAATTAAAACTCCTTCAGCGAATCTCGCAAGTTCGTTTAATTCCATTTTAAACTTCTCTTAAACGTGTAATTCGTTGAAACGAGTATCTAAAGAAAAATCGTCATGAAAGTTTAATAAAATATCGCAGCGAGTGAAGAAAAGCTTTGAATAATGGAAAATAATTAACTCGTCGCGATCTAGAATAATTTATATTTTCACTAAAGTCGTTACATATAGTTGTGTAAAATGCGCAATTATATACATTTACCCATATTTATAAACATATGAACTAATATATATTGAATTTTCCGTACATCCAAATTAGCCACGCATGCATACATACATGCACACATACATATATAAATAAAATAATAATATATGAATAAAACAATACAATATATACGCGTACGTTTAAATAGCAGATGTACTTTGTAATATTCGGTTAGTTTAGAACATGAGAAACGTTTAGAATTTAAATGGAATTAAGTAAGAAAATGTTTCGAACTGATTTTAAAGTGGAACGCTCGTTTCCTAAGCTTTAGCTTTAGCAATGTTCAACTTTCACAAATAGTTTGCGTTGAAGGGGCTCCTTATGCTTTTTCTGAACTTAGCCCAGAGATCTTTTTGGTTACATCGTAAACGACACGACGACCTACCTCCTCCTCCTCCTCCTCCTCCTCCTTCTTTTTCGTGGATTATACTAGACAGAACTAATGTTTAGTCGAGCTTTAGTCTTGGGATTACATTGCGTAGAAAAAGCCAGAAGAGCTTTCAGAATCTTATCGATCCTGTTTTAACTACGAAAGATACGATCCCATGAGAAATCTCTAATTTATGGAGAGGGGAAAAAAACACACACACAAACACACAAACGCACACACGCGTGTGACCATTTATATTTATACGGTTTGTGAACACGTACGTACGTGCTAGGATTATTTTCGTTAGGCTACCTCGATAAACTCTACTTCGAGAACCTAACCGAATAGATATTTTCTTATCAAGAATAGTCGTTCCATTTAATACCTGATGTTACCGTAAGAGTATCTAATACTGATAAAAATATTGATCTCTTCGGAAATGATACTTCCCAACGATACGAACCCCGATTTTTTGTTTCTTCTTTTTCTTTTGTTTTTATTTTCCCCTTTAATATTGTTGCGTCTCGATATTTGTATTTATTTTTATATGTAAAAATGTGATTGGATAAAATATAACATCGGTTTAATATGTTATTATAATATACGTAATTTTTATCAATATTTTCATTTAGTAATGGTTTAGTAAATTAAAAAAAAAAAAGAAAAAAGTCATTTACTCGTCAAAAATATACGCAAAACGTGATTAATGATTTTTCTCCGATAATAAACGAAATAATATATACTGTATATAATTCGTTAGAAAAGAAACATTATATTAAGCAAGCCAACGTTCTAACAAAAAAACAAAAAAAAATACTATTTCCTTGGACAAATTTCAAAAAGATGACATTTAATTTTCTCGAAAATCCTGTATTGGTCACATTCGATGTGGTGATATATGAGTTCAAAGGTTTAAAGCTTCTTCCAATAAGTTGAAATCGAGTATAACACGAGAGGAAGGAAGAAAGGAAGGAAGGAAACAGCTTTCGTTGGCAGATTTTCTAAAGGGTGCTAGCTTTCTCGTAGGAAGAGGTAGCAGTTTTCGTTTGGTTAGGAAGAAGGACTGTGGAATGGAATTCGGATACGATTAGGGGTTGAATCGTTAGTGGAGGGAAAATGGTTACGCACAAGAGATAGAACTAGCGAGTGGCATTTAACTGACAATTGTGTTTACGTAGAGGAAAGTAGCCTCTCAAAGAGGATGCAAGCACAACCCACTAACTTTCCTCTAAGAGTCGAGAAAGCTTCTACCACTCGCGATATTTCCTCGTTAGTAGAAAGGCAATGACGTTAAAACGACACTGGACTCTGTAATGTGATCTCTCTCTTTCTCTCTCTATCTCTCTCTCTCTAAAGATCAAAGACTTCCAACGTACGAATATTTACCTGTATCTTCTATCAACCCCACCTACCAACTTCACTCGTACGCAATTTTCTTCTATCTCTCTGTCTGTCTGTCTCTGTCTGTCTCTGTCTGTCTGTTTTTTCTTCATTTCTTTTTGACTTCTTTCTTTACTTCTCAATTTTTTATTCTCTCACTATTAATTTCTTTTTCCCTTTCCCAACTTCTCCCTCTCTCTCTCTCTCTCTCTATTTCTTCTTCATTTTTTCTTGACTTCTTTCTTTACTCCCACAATTTTTGTTCTCTTACTCAATCTTTTTTTTTTTACCCTTTTTTCCCATCATCCTTTCTCTTACTTTCTTTATTAATCTTTCTCTTTCTTCTTCTTTAATATATAGTTTTTTTTGATCTGTCTATCTCGTAATCTTCTCTCCGTTTCTTTCTCTACCTGCTTCCTTATTAATTTTCCTTTTTATCATCTTTCTATCTCTCTCTTTCTTTCTTTTTCTTTCTCTTTTTTTTCTTTTTTAATTTACTAACATTTTCTTCTTAATATTATATTCACGAAAAATGTAGATAAATCTATTTATACTATTGTTAAGATTAGAATTCTTTTACCAAAAAAAAAAAGAAAAAAAAAGAAATGCAAAATTTTTCTTCAATGTTTTAATATAAGACTCTGACACGTTTTAACGAATTGTTATTCGTAAATACGATTTACAATTGAAATTGAATTCAAACACATTGTTGCATTCTGACCAAACTAAATTTGGTTTCTTACTTGATTTATTTTATTTATTTATTTTTTTCTTTTTTTTTTTTTCTATTTCTTTCTTTTTTTTGTGTTTAGAACTGCTACTTTTTTAAAATCCTACTTCATTGGGGTTCCTATTAAAATCTTCTTATAGAGTTTCCAGATCACTGAGAGAACTTGGCTTCTAAAGTAAATACTTCACAGAATATTTACTTTCTTCTCTGAAATTCAATAAAAGGGTTTCGCATTAGTCAGATGAGGACGAAAACTGGATTACTTTCGATAAAATTCTATGTGTGTGTGTGGGGGGGGGTAAGATTATTTATTCGATTACATTTTCCAAAAGTATTGTTAAATTTTATATAATTTTACTTTTAAATTGTTATTTCTGTGTATAATAACAATTTTTGTTTGTGACATGAAAAGTGTTTATCAAAAATTTCAACCAATTCAAATTAAAATCCGAATTTAACGACTCTCTTATTTATTTTAAATTTCCAACATTTTATTACACATACACGAAATATAATCGAAAATAAAATTATTCTTAAAAAAAAAAAAAAAAAAAAAAAAAAGAAGAAGAGAGAATAAAAAATGAAGTAGTTTAAGGTTTAATTTAACCGAAGTTTCGTTTACACCGGAGATATTTATTGGATAGTCGTAAAAGCTAATCAAGCGAGAATATGACTAGGTTGGAAAAGTTTAGACTTAAGTGAGTGTCGTAAAACAACAGCTGTGTCGGTGTCTCTTTTACTGAACTTGCAAATGCCACTTTCTTACCAGTCAAGTTTCTTAAGCTTTACTTGCTAATCGCTAAGTTAACTTTGTCTGATCTAACCGGTTAACTGTAGAAAAAAAATGACACAAAAAAAAAATAGACAATTCCTTTTTAATAAATCCCGTTGAAACAAATTTACACAATTAATTTTATTTGTTATGTATTTAATTTTTCTTCTTTTGGATTTAATATTTTACGAGTAGAGAACGCGTTAGGTTTATTCCAGGAAATAAACCTAGACTAAATGTTATGTTACATAAATGATTACATAAATCATACAAGCAACGTTGGTGTTGCAATTTATCGATCGAATTTTATTATCCGCATTATTGATATTGTAATTAATCTTGCATGCGGGGGAAAAAAAAAGATATTAATACTTTCTAGTATCTTGCATTATGTATGATGTATTATATTAATATTAATATAATAACCGTTGGGTTGATTTTTTACAAGATTTCTTTTCGTTTATTTTTTCTTTTACACCATCCTTTAAATAAAGTGCTTCTAATGCTTTCCGATATTAGGCAAATGCGATGTTTCGAATTTTTTCTTATCGAAATTTCAATCATTATGCAAAGTGGCCCAGTTATTTCCTCCTCCTCCTCTTCTTCTCCCCTTCCCCTTCTACACGTGCGCACGCAAAATTATATCAACATATTCCATAAGTAAATATGAGGAGAAAATGTTTTTTAAATTTAGGGGGTTTCTTTTTTTTTAATATTTCATTAATAATATACTCGTGAAACAATTGTGTTCTTTTTTATTGTCGATGAATTTTTATTTTTTTTTATTTTTTATTTTTTATTATTATTATTATTGTTATTATTATTATTTTCTTTTGGGAATTTTACGAAATATATATTCGTGGTCGTCGATACGACAACGTCGAATACACGAGCAGGGATTTAATGTCATCCGTTAATTTCACCAGTTGCACAGATTTCCGTCAGCCGTGTCGTATCATCCCGAACGTTTTATATAATCCGTGTCACCACGTTCATTGGAAAATAAAAAATTAAAAAAATAAAAAAAAAAGAAAAACCAGATGGAGAGGGAGGGGAGAGGTGGGGGAAGGCAGAGTTTTACGAACAAAAAGAAATTCTGACGAAGCGACCTGATTTTTTTTTTTTTTAGCATTTATAAAAGAAAAACCACCAGGTTTAGAGAGACGTTCAACTGATTTTGCAAACATGTTCTTTCAATAATAGAAAAGTTTCTTTTGTTCTTTTTTCTTTTTTTTTTTTTTTTTTTTTTCTTTCGGCTATATCATAATTATTTGTCGGATTATGCACGAATAAAAAAGATTTATGCTGGGAGATTCGATGAAACGTTTACTTTCGGGTACAGGTTTTTGATTTGTTGGAAATAATTTCTTCTTTTTTTCGTTTTTCTTAAGTCAAGTTTTTCTTAAACGCAGATAAAAGTAATTAAAACTTTTTAATGCCATGAAATATATTTATATCTTTATGATAAACGTCAATAATTTTTTTCAATTGAGGAATCTCTTTCCGATTCAAAAATAATACATCTGCACACTATAATAATGATCTTTTTTAAATGGAGAAATTTTTCTAAGTATAAAAAAAAATAAAAATAAAAAGAAAAAGAAAAGAAAAGTTAAAAATCTCGTATCCACCTTCATGAAAAATAAAAAATTAATTAATAATTGAAAGTGGATCGATTAAGAGTTCATTTACTTTAGAAATTCGGTGTCTCTCCGAGCTTTACTTGGCAAATATTAAAAGAGTACATATCCCCTCGTGATCGAATATTCTATCAGATAATTGTATCATCTTAAAAGATATTAAATTAAATGTTTGACATTGTCAATAGAAGTTTTAAAAAAGGAAGAAAAAAAAAGAAAAAAACGTACGGAGAGAGATGTCACTCGAGCGAGATATTAACTAATTTTCTTCTTGTTTTATTTTTATCATAATCCTTTGTAATACTTACCCACCACCACTACCACAACCACCATCATTATTGACCCTTCCATCCAACCCTTATTCTTGATATTTTTTGATCGATTAGGATCACGGAAGATAGTTTAACACTAGATTTACGGACTGAGCCAATTTGACTCATTACAAAAATTTATTTACCATATATATTATTATTATTAAATATTAATATATATTAATATATATATATATATATATATATATATATATATATATTATATATATAAATGTAGGATTCCAATATAAAGATGAATAGAATGTTTTAATGTAAATGCAATTTAATCTGATACAATACAATACAATAATAGATGTTCGCTGCTTAAAGGCTAAACGATGACTGACTTAAATCTTTGCGCTTTAGTCCACTGTTTATTTACATAGCCACGTACCGCTGCACGTCGCTACAACCCAACGGTCCTACCCACCATATCGTATTTTGTTTCATAGCTCCTTTGTCTAATTTCCCTTCCCACACTCGGCCATATCTGCATCTCCTTCGGCCCCCGAAGGGAACTCTTCGAACGGTTTCATGTAATCCGCCGCCGTTGTGGTGATCTTTGGTCCTTCATCCCCACCAACACGAATCACTTCATATCGGTTATTTCTCTTACATCTAGATATCTTATACGGACCTAAGAATTTCTTTTGTATCTTTAACCCCGCACCAAACTGCGTGCGCTTTATCGCTACTAAATCGCCTTCGTTGTAAACACTCGCTTTCTTACATTTACGGTTATAATTACGCCTATTCTCTTCTTGAATTTTTAACAGACTTTCCTTCGTTGCTTCTCTCAGTCTTAAGCGCTCGTCAGAATATTGCAATATCGCCTCTTTCTCTATTAATTCTAAAATAGCTAAATCTTCGCGCTGCTTCATTTTTACGCCAAACATCACCTCGAAAGGTGACGCATCTACACTACGCTGATAAGTGCTATTAATCGCTCTTTGGACCTTATCTACGTGCTTATACCACTTGTCAGGCGCGTCCATCGACATCTTAGTCAGTACCGAGATAATAATTCGATTAATTCTTTCAACCTGACCGTTTCCTCTCGGTATACCGGTGGTAGTTAGAACGTGCTCGACCCTTTCCGTCATACAATACTCTTTAAACTCTGTTGCCGTGAATGCGGTTCCCTTATCTGTAATAATACGTGTCGGATTACCGAATGTTCTCTGCTGTATCCCAAGTTTTTCTAACGTTTCCCGTGCGGTTGTCGTCTTAGTTGGGTATAGCCACACAAACTTAGAAAACCCATCTACCACTACCAAGATATGCTTATAAGCTTTACTCGTCGCTGTCATCGGCCCTAGATAGTCGACATGATAAGTCTCGAGCGGTCTATCCCCCTTCGGTATCGGCTGTAACTGACCTTCCTTTTTCCCCTGCTTACGCTCCGCTAATATACACGGTACACAACAGCTGATGATCTTTTCGATTTTTTCTTTCAGACCCGGTATATAAAATTCTTCTTTTATTTTTTCGGCTACCTTTCGTACAGAGAAATGACCATTTTCGTGAATCTTTCTTATGATATTAGACTGCATGCTCGTAGGCAACACTATCACGTTCTTATCGTTTACACGCTTCATCAAAATATTATTTTCTAAAATATAATCTTCGTATGGCTCTTTTTCTACTACAAGACGTATGACACGTAATCTTTCCTCTTCTTCCTGTTTCTTTCTTATATTTTGTAATAACGTATCTTCGATACACATTACCGGATAACGACTAAGTGCATCTACATGCTTCATTCTTTCTCCTGGACGGTGTTCAACTTCAAAGTCAAATTCTTCCAATGACAACGCCCACCTTGCTACCTTCGGTGCTAACTCCCTTTTCTTAAGCGTCTTTTGGAATGCCTGGCAATCCGTAACTAACTTAAATCTTATTCCTAACAAATAGACTCTAAACTTCTGAACTGCTTTAATTATCGCTAGGACTTCTAATTCATACGAATGGTACTTCCTCTCTGCTTCCGACGTTTTATAACTCATGTAATGAACCGGATGGTAATTATTTTCGTTTTCGTATTTTTGCAATAATACGGCGCCAAACCCGTCTATACTTGCATCAGTATGCAATTCCGTCATTGCTCCGGGGTCATAAATACGGAGCACCGGCTCTTGAGACAAAAAATACTTTAATCGCGAATACGACTCTCTTTCAGCGGTATCAAAGACAAATGCCTTACCTGCCTTTAACAAATCTGATAATGGTCTTGCTATCTTAGCGTAATCCTTAATAAATTTACGAAAATATCCTGTCAGACCTAAGAAACTTTGAATTTGTTTTCTATTCTTCGGTTCCGGAAACCGTTGTACCGCTTTTACTTTCGTGGGTGATGGCCGAATACTCCCATTCCACACCACATGTCCTAAGAACTCAATTTCCTCCCGCAGGAACTTGCACTTCTTCCAATTTATAATTAACCCGTTCTGAGCTGCTACCGTTAACGTTATTTCCAACTTTCTACACGCATCTTCGTAATCGATACCTGGGATAATAAGATCGTCCATGTATGTTAACACTATTTTCTTCCTTACCAAATCGCCAAAAACCTCATCAATAAATCTTAAAAAACTGGCGGGACTGCTACATAACCCAAAAGGTGTTCTAAGAAACTCAAATTGCCCGTCTGGAGTAACAAACGAAGTGAATTTACGGCTATCTTCCTCAATCTTGACATGAAAAAACCCGTTCTTAAGATCAATTGTCGAAAATACCACTCCCTGTGTCAACGCATCGAGACAGTCTTCGATCAATGGCATTGGAAATCGATCTCTTACCACCTTTGCATTTAATTTACGGTAATCAATACAAACTCTGTAAGTTCCGTCCTTCTTAGGTACCACTACTACCGGACTACTATATTCACTTGTACTGGGTTGAATTATTCCCTCGTCCAACCATTCGTCTAATTGTTGCGTAACTATTTTTTTCTCTTTCGGAGCTAATCTCCTCGGCTTAGAACAAACTGGAATATTATCCGTCAACTTTATTTTTGTCTCTGTTCGCGCGTCTGGTTTAGTATTTGGCTTATAATTTTGTATTAATTCTTTTATGCGCACCTTGTACGGTTCTTTTACGTCTATTTCATCCGTATCTACATATTTTATTTCCATTATCGCCTTTATATCTTCTACTTCTTTATTTGCATTCATATCGTCTGTATCCGTCCGTCGCTCAACATAACCATAGTCGCTCGATTTTACCGATCCCTCGCTTATCTCCTCGCTGAGTCTTTTGTCTGGTCGTCTTATTTCTACTCGCCCTTTATTTATACGAACGTCTAACTCTTTCAGCAACTCTCTTCCTAAAAGAACTTCGTATCTCATATCTGACTGACTTACTACAAATACATCCGTTTTATATCTACCGTCTTCGATATCGATATTTACTTCACATCTCCCTATTGGCTTTGTTATCGCATTACCAAACCCTGCTAATCGTCGAGTGGTTTCATATAATCTTGGTCCCCCTAATTTATTATATAGCTCTGAATTTATAATGCTTACTTCGCTGCCCGTATCTAATAACGCATATGCTAACAAACCATTAATCCTGATCGCAACTCTATCCGTAGTAGATTGAACACAATTGATACTTGCTTTATTTTCCGACGGCTGCTGTGATTTATTACAATGACTCGCTATGTGACCGAAATTATTACATTTAAAACATTTGAGACCTTTTTCTTTGTCTGGACAGAAACGATAACTATGTGCTTCCGAACCGCACCCGTAACAATGGCCTTTCTTTATCGCCGGAGATCTACCGATACGTGTCGACGCTACGTTTCCTTGATTATCTTTTCTAAATCGCGTTCCTTGTACGTTACTTTCTTTAAGTTTATCAAATATTTGAATATTATTTTTAAATTCTGTGAGCGTTCGGGATCCGTACAATACTGCCTTATCGCGACGTTCGCCTAACAAACCATCCGCTATGTACTGTATAAGGGCGTCTTCTTCGATGTTACCTTGATTCGCGATTTCTTGCATACTATAAATGTACAAACGACTACTTTCGCCTGGTTGTTGTCTACGCTTGGACAACTGCTTATGAATCGTGGCTGAATTTACCTTTACCTGAAATTCCCTAATCAAACTACGCTTTAAGCTGTCCCATGATTTAATTTCTCTTTCGAACGATATAAATTGTCTTGCCGCTCCTTTTAACATACGTTTCCCGTAGATAAACTTCTGCAAATCGTTCCATCCCAACAATACGCTGGTATCTTCAAAATCGTGGATCCAATGATCTATCAGTAGCTTATCCTCTCCGTTGAAATATGATAGGCTTTCTTCCACATCCTTTATGGAAAACGAAGCGAGTTGTTGCGTAGCAACGCTAACCGCTCCTCCTTCCCCGCGTTGTCCACCTCTCTGTGATTCTTCTTCTCGTTTGCCTTCGTCTCCTTCTTCTTCTTCTTCTTCTTCTTCACTTTCTTCGTCTTCGCTTTCTTCATCTTTCATCGCATCTTTCAAGCGATTTCTTAACGCCTGCTTATTTCCGACTGTGGATAACCTTAACTTCTTCGCCGCTTCTTTTAACTCCCTTAATTTCATGGAGTCAATCTGCTCATAGGTGTAAGTGACGGCTTCTTCCTCGACTGCTTTACCTTGACGCTTTCGTTCTTCAACTCGTCTTCTTAGTGACGTGTTTTGAACGGCCTTTTCGTTCAATTCCTCACGTCCAACTTCCTGCTCATCCGCACTTGTTTCGAGTGTTACCTTCAATTGAGCCATCGTTCAAACAGCTACTTTTCTTAATCTTAATGTTTCTTTATCGTCCTCCTATATCACCGTTACACCAACACTACCGATTACTTCACAACTTTACTTTAGTATTCACGCGTGGTCAACTTTCCTCGCGCAACACTCTTAATCAACTTAGAATCGGATTCACACTGCTGGTAATTGTAACGCAACTTTCGACTTGATACAACTTTATGCAACTTCACACGACTTTATACGACTTTATACGACTTTATACGACTTTTTATTGCACACATGAAATCTATTCTCTTTTAATCCCGGCTGAGCCCCCAAATGTAGGATTCCAATATAAAGATGAATAGAATGTTTTAATGTAAATGCAATTTAATCTGATACAATACAATACAATAATAGATGTTCGCTGCTTAAAGGCTAAACGATGACTGACTTAAATCTTTGCGCTTTAGTCCACTGTTTATTTACATAGCCACGTACCGCTGCACGTCGCTACAACCCAACGGTCCTACCCACCATATCGTATTTTGTTTCATAGCTCCTTTGTCTAATTTCCCTTCCCACATATATATATATATATATATATATATATAAAAGTTATATAAAAATATTAATATATATAATAACTTAAATATTATTTTTAATAACATATATATTGATTTTTAGTTACTTAATTAAATATACGTAAATATTAATTCCTCCTCTTTACTCAATCCTCCATTCAAACAATATTGTAAATCATTAGAAAAATAATGAACAAATAACCGTAAATCTAGTGTTAACGATAGTACCTACCCTTTAATTGTCTGACCAACTTTCATTTTTCATTCTTTCATTCTTTTATCATTTCCTATTTCAAAAAGATAATAGGAAAAGTGGAAGTAGTAGTTCTCAGTTGAATAAATTGGAAAGAGTAATATAAAGTATGTCGGCCGTAAAGGCAATGAAAAATTTTAACGGAGGAGGAGGAGGAGGAGGAGGAGGAGGAGGACCGTTAAAGTGAGTCAAAGATTTTTCAACTCGAAAAAAAAGATTGATTGAACGAGTTATCGAGAGAAAAGAATGAGATGGCAAGGAGTGATGGAAGAATGGGTAGAGGGGTGGGTGGAGAAGGGGGAGGGGGAAGAGAAGACTATAGAAAATGCTTTACACGCATAAATCTTATCGAACCACTCCACCGATGTCATTGTATTCGTGAATCTACGAAAAAAAAGGGGAAAGAAAAAAAAAAGGAATAATGAGAAAAGAATGAATATGCAAAGAGGAAGAATGCAAATTTTCAGTAAAGTGGATTATTGTTATGTTATGTACATTGTCGTAGACACTGATCTATACAATTTTCTTTCGAAATAATTCACATTTAGTTATGTTAAGTAATTGTGATATTACATACGTATATTTAGAAAGAAAAAAAAAATTAATAAAAGTGAATATTTCGATAACGATCAATAATTATAATTATGTAAACTATGTTATTCGATATATACGTGAAATCAATTAATATTCGATTGCCACTCGAGGGCAACAACTTCCTCCTCGTGGGATACTTGACGTTGAATTGAGAGAACGAATTCACGAAATTCGTGTCATTGGCCAAAGGTAGGTAGGTAGCTGTGCTTCTATCGTTTTATTCTTTTCCTTTTTCTTTTCTTTTTAACGCTTGGTAGTGTGCACGGAAAAAGATAGATAGAGAGAGAAAGAGAGAGAGAGAATAAAAGAAATTAAGAGAGAAAGAAAGTTCGAGTAGTAGGTGTAAGAGATAAAGTAAGAAAGAAAGAGAAAGAAAGAGACAGAAACAGGAGCAGAGAGAAAAAGAAAAATGATTAAGAGAAAGAAAGAAAGATAGAAAGAAAAGTTGCGAGGGGGGAGAGGATGAACGAGAAAGAGAAAGAGAAAAAATATGTAGAGAGAGAAAGAGAGAGAGAGAGAGAGAGTGAGAGAAAGAGAGGGAGGGAGTGGATGAAAGATAGAAAGAGATAGATACAATGTTAGAGAGAGAAGGAGATAGTAGTGGATGAAAGATAAAAAGAGATAGATACAATGTTAGAGAGAGAGAGAGAGAGAGAAAGAGAGAAAAATAGGTAGAGATAGAACGAGAGAAGGAGATGAATGGAGGGTGAGAGAGAAGATAGATAAAAGTAGAAAGAGAGAGAGAGAGAGAGAGAGAGAGAGAGAGAGAGAGAAAGAAAAAAGATAGAATGGAAGATTGAGAGAAGTGGCCCGGAGTGTCGCTGCGAACCGAGGCGAACACCTTGAAGGTAGAATTTTCTTTCGCGTATCAACCCTTTTCAGAGTCATCGACCTTACGATTATTTTCTTGCAAGGTGGTACGTTCAATAGCCAAAAGGACGGTCGGTCCTCTCTCTCTCTCTCTCTCTTTCTCTCTCCCCCTCCCCCTCTTTCTTCCCCTCTTCCTTCTCCTCCTTTGAATGTCCGTGTCCCGCTAACGATGGGAGTTACAGTAGGGTGCCGTTCTTCGTGTTACGCTCGTTAAATTTTTGCAGGTGCTTGTACTCTCCAGTCTCGGGCTCATCGGGTTCTTGCACCACCTGATGATGATATGTGTATATGTATATATATATATACCTACCTACCTACGTAAAATATGATTTTTTTTTTATTTCATTTCATTTTATTTTATTTTATTTTATTTTATTTTATTTTATTTTATTTTATTTGATGAATAATATTAAGCCAAAGGAAAAATAAAGACGCAGTGGTACTCGTCATTAACGCAGAGAGAGAGAGAGGGAGAGAGAGAGAGGGAGAGAGAGATAGAGAGAGAGAGAGAGAGAGGGGGGGGAGAGAGAGAGAGAGAGAGATTATTTCTTTCCTTTCAGTAAAGATCTTCTTTATTTATCGACAATGAATACTTTTCATTTCGTCTTTATTTTAAGTCCCATGCCAGATTCATTTCCCAGTTTAAGAGACTCACAATTTAACTTTGAAAACTGTCGGTCTTCTATTTTATATTTATTTGCTTCTATTTTCTTTATTTTTTTTATTTAAAAATGATTTTATTATTAGACGCTGGTTTAATCGCTTATTAATATAATTGATTAATTGGAATTTATTAAAATTCTTGTTCGTATAATTTAAGATTGACAATTGTTCATTGTTTTATATTTCTTTATTATTTTTTTGTTTGTTTGTTTTTTTCAAATTTGAAAACCAGAAAAAGAAAAGTACAACTTATATGATTGGATATATCGTCATACATATTTACAGATCATCTGTTACTTCAAATAGAGCATAAATCTTGTTAAAAATGAATTATTAATATTGTGTGAATATATACAATAATACTGGAATGAAAAGGAAAGGTGAAAAGGGGTACCACATAAACCTTAAATCGGATCCTTTCATGCGTCTACTCGAAGCAAAATGGGCAACTTTTACTTTCTAAGCAAGCAATGAAAGCAAAAGAATCAATACTTTTTGGTACTCCTTCTAAATTGCTTCTATTCATGTACGACGTATATATAAATTCTTCACACACATATATGCAAGCATCAGTGTGATATATCTATATATCTAAACGTGTGAATCGTTCACACGAACGTTCACATAAAATATAAAAGAATACTTTTATTTGTTATTCCCATTTCACATGAAATTTACATTCCTACATTCTCGTGTATCAAACGAATAAATAATTCATAAATTTTACCAAACAGTGATAATATATATATACATACATATGTATATTTTCTTTTCCCTTAAAAAAAAAAAAAGTACATAATTTACGTCCGTCACATCGATAAATTAAAATTCCCTATGCATTTACGTATCCACTAAAATATTTCCCAAGTCAAAACTCCTCCTCCACATGTTTTATTGACGTTTTTTTTTTCTTTTTTTCTCAAAATACATTTAAGGGCTTCGACGTATGAAACGCACGAAAATAAAAAAGTACGTCGGAAAAAATCAATTATCAGATTTTATTATAAATCATTTCAAATGTATCTTTGACTTTCTTGCCAGACATCTTAATAGATTATTCATTAAAGTCATAAGATGGAAATTTTAGTTTTTTTTTTTTTTGGTCTTTTATTGGCAATTAGAAATCTTCCTAAGAGGAACACTTTAAACTGAATAGAGTGAGAGAGGAGATGCCTTAAGTATTTGAACATAAACGTGCTTTGCAGAAGGCAGTTTCGCATGTGCCACGTAAATTCCAAATCGATATCGAGTGTTCCTGATATCGATTTCTACTTTAACTACCACCGACGTATATTCAAGTAGGATACTCAACGAATGTTTAAACCATCCAAACATTATTGGCATATTTTATAAACGTTTTTAAGTATACTTCTCCATTTGCAACAAGTATTTCACGCATAGTTTCCCTCTGCTAGGCCCCCTCTCCCCCCCAAATCGTTTATCTGCGTTTTAAAATTAATCCTGCAATAATTTTATCTCGTTTAAAAAAAAAAAAAGAAAGAAACTTCATTTTTAATCGCAGGTATTCTTGAAAGAAATAAAATTAATTTCGTTTATTCAACGAAACGTTAAATTCCTTTTTCCATCTGTTTGTGATCTTTATTCTCGACGAAGAAAAAAAAAAGGAAAAAGAAAAGAAAATGGTAAATTTCCTATCTAGCATTTGGTTCTAAGCTAAGATCAATCCAATTAGAAATGGCCGATTAATCAACACGCTTGGATAGACAGAAATCGCGAAAGTCTATAGAACAATCACGTTTCCCTGAACGATTCTCGAACAGGAAAGATTCTACTAGTTGATAAGAATGTACTCTAATGGAAAGTTGGAATTGTGCTGAGAAATTGTGAGAAAATAAATAAATAATGTATACTATATTTACGATATTCTTTTATGTATTTTTCAAACTTATCTACTCTTACAAACGTTAATTAAGAAATTAATTAGAACACCTTGTTAACTAACCAACAAACACGGGTAGCATTTCACTTTTAATTACGCGATGATGAAACGTGTAATTGTTTTTTCTTACTTTGATCAACCAAGATGATGATGTGATCGATATACGTTCTCATTTTTTTAATATCAAATATTATTTTTATTATACGTTTACTTTTTAATTTGGTTCTTCGAAAAAAGTAATCTATTAGAATGACAAACTATTTGTGTATTCTTGACATAGTTTCGATGATAATAATAATAAAAAAATAAAACAAAGAAAGTAATTTAAATTTAATTTTGACACGTCCAACACATTAAGATTATTTGAGATTTCATTTGGAACTGAGATATCGAATTAAGATTCCACGTGTGTATATCTGAATGGAAAGAGAAGAAAAAGAAGAAGAAGAAACAATTCGAAGAACGACAAAATGGTCAATTCCTATCTTGAAATTGTTTTTCTTATTAGATCGTGTTTCGAAATGAAAAAGTAAATAATATCCAATCAGTTAATTATTTTTTTAAATAAATTTTTTAATCACTATCATATTAACCGTAAGACTTTATTACTATAAAAAAAAATCAAATTCCATAACTTCAATTTATACTAAAAACTATATTAAAAACAACCATATAAAAATTGAATAAAAATCAAATAAATAAAATGGAATATTTAAATTTCATTCGCGGGGCTTTATAATGGGTTATACCAAAGCTCTTACTTTCTTTCTAATTAATACGAAAAATAATCAAAAAAGATATTAAATAATCTGAAAATATTTCGGACCAATATCATCGCATAATTTTCTTTCCCGACACTTTTTTAAAACCCTTTTACTATATTTTGCAATTCTATTATAACACGAATCGTAAACACGAGAAAAACATGTTAAGAACCAACACAACAAGAAAAAGTAATAAAATCGATCGATTTAGGATTTAAATCGATCTTATCTAGTTTCTGGCAAGATTCGTGACACGAGTGAATCTGTCTAAACGGAAATCTTTTATCACGAGCCTTCGTTACCAAAATACCAACGGGTTTATTTGCTCTCCTCCTTCTCCTCCTCCTCCTCCTCGTTTCTTTATCCCTTGGTATATCCGCTTTTGATTCATAGCTCGATCCTCCTGGAGCATTACGTGCTACGAATATTCTTTTAGAAATAGCATTTTCTTCGAAGCAATTTTCCCTAAAAATCCATTCGCTTCTTTTTATATTTCTCTCCTTTGTGTCTGTGTCAATAAGAAAATGATAAAAACAAAACAAAACAAAATAATTTTATTCCAAATCAATCTACTTCGTTTTAATTTTCGTTGAAAACCAAATTTTTTTTTTTTTCATTGAAGTTGATCGAAAAATGAGAGTGGGGAGTATCCGTGTTTTTGGGTAAAAAAAAAATGTCGACGGTCTCTCCTTAGGAATATAAATTTATAACTCGTCTATTACGTTTGTATTTTTCATCGAAATTTTCACGAGATGGAAAGCCAATTAAAGTGAAATCAATTGATTTTAAAGGAAAATACAATTGGACGAGTTTTACATTGCCGTTCTATCCAGAATGAATAAGGAACTCTCTCTTCTACTCGTGAATTCAATTTATTTGAATTACATTCGAATTTGAATTTTCCTAGGTAGGTAAAAGTCGATTCATGCAATGGAAGAAGTCTAAGGTTCCTGAATGAAATTTCGTCTTTTACGGAGAATTCTCCGCGTTATCCTTAAAAAACGAGTTGCAATTTGTCGTCCAATATCAGAGAAGTGCCAATCGAACTATGGCAACATCTGTTACGAGACTATTTCAGGATATTATTACGAATTTTTTTGAAATTTAATAATCTTCTCGAATTACTTGCACGAAATTTTACGAATCATCAAAAGTTTTTCGAGATTTGTGTATCTCCGAAAAAAATAAAAATATATAAAAAAAAATATTTAATCATCGCGAGTTAAAAGAAATTTGTACAACATTTATATAAAATCCTTGAACAATTTTCATCTTCTTAAATGGATAAACGACGTACTTGAGTTAAATTCTCTCTTTAAAAAAAGTAGGATAGGGGAAGGATGTAAAGAAGAAGAAGAAGAAGAAGAAGAAGAAGAGGAATCGTCAGAAAAAAATGTCTAACTACTTGGAGCTAAATAGCCGTGAAAATCCATAGTGACGTGGAAACGGAAGATAGGCTGAAGAAAAAGCCATCAATCACGTTGATTCCACCGCGAGCGAATATTTCTGACGATCCTCTTCCTAAGGATAATCCTAACGGATATTCTTCCGAAAATGAAATTTTTCATTTGCACCAGCTGCGAAATATCCGTTGAATTTATCGAAAGATGCGTGTATTATTCATAGATTGATACATATATATATGATGTAGAGATGTATATTGTGTATTTCAAGGAGATAAATCAAATTCAATTCAATTGATTTGAAATTTGATAAGAATATAATTGAGACGAAAAATTATACAGGAAATTAACGTTGCCATTATAAAATTATCGTTTAAAACTAACAATTAAATTGGCTTTTAAAGAATTATAGAAATAATTTACTAAAAAATAAAAAGAAAATAAAAAAAAAATTCAATAAATGCAATAACGTTTTTCTCGTTAAGATCAGATAATTTATCTCGTCTAAATAATTAACTTTCAAAATATCACATTTCTAAGATTAATATTTACTTGAATGTCGAACAATTGCGATTAGATATTTTGATATAGTAGTACACATATGTGCCCATAATTATGAAAGTGGTCTAAGTCATATATCTCATGTTTCGAGATATTTGAAAGATTACATTTGAACACTGAATGAATTCCATATAATGTTGAAATAACAACCACTATCTAATAATTCATTTTTGACAATATCGTGAAAATTACATTGAATTAATTGACTTTTAAATAATGTGATATGAAATAACTGATAAACTTATTTCTTTTTAATTTTGATTTAGACCACTTTCATAATTATGGGCACATATATGAATTAGTTGACTGCTTTTGAGATTGCGTGAAAAAGAAATATTCTTATAATAAAATAAATTCATACGCGTCTATATATAAACAACGTATTATTATTTGTCAACATTTACATGTTATGCATATTTGTAAATATGAAAAATATTTCTGTAATAAAAATGGCATATACAGGATATTATCCTTTTCCTCAGATCGATGAGGCGTCAGGAAAAGCATAAAAGATGAAAAGAGGAAGAGTAGAAAGAAAAGGAAAGGAGAGGAGGATGAAGAGGAGTTAGTAGTAGTAGACGAGTTCATTTTATATCACCGTGATTTACGAGGTTTCCTTCATAATAAAACAGCTACGAAAAGAGCTTGGAGTTAGACGTTACCACATTTCACCATCTTCCATTCTCATTTCCCTTGTATATATGTATATTCCTTAAAAGGAAATCGTTTAATGTCGATGTCGAATATTTCTGATCTTCTGCTCCTCCCCCTCCCCCTGAAAGAGAGAGAAAGAGAACAAAAATCTAACTTTCGTAGGTGGTATAGGTACAATAGTGCCCTTGGATCAAAAGTTTGATCCTGATATCACGACGTGTTCGGCTTATGAACTCATAAATGCCGGACGTGTGATGAAATTTTTACACAAAAACACTGTCCTGTCCCCCCCCCCAGATACGCTTAAGCAAAGGTTCTCACAGATGAAATATTTATATATCACGGATGATGATGACACCAATAAAATATTATTAGTTTAAAAAAAGAAAAGAAATATATTGGGCTAATCTTGAAATATTTCTAACAACAATTCATATTTTTCAATTTGATCAAAATACCGGTTACTTTCTCAAAATTTACTCGTTTGTAAAGTTTATCAATTGTGTTTTGAGATCATTATTTTTTTTTTTTAATGTTTGACGTATTCTTATTTTTTGTTTTCTTATTGTTTAGATCGATTACAGTCGACATCTGGAAGAATTATTGGAACGAACGGAAGATTTACTTGTGGAAAGTTTGAAGAATAAAATACACAACGGCGACTTGGAACAACTTGACAGTTATCATGCTTTATTAGAAAATGTGAAACATATTTCAGACGGTAAATTATTCTACTATATCTATAATAATAATAATAATAATAATAATAAATTGATGATATTTTTATCTTAAGAATTGTTAACAAGTTTCATATTTATCGATCGTTATATTTTTCGTAAACTTTAGATGAGGGTGATAATGTAAGAACAATGGCTTCGGAAACAAAACTTTTTTTGCAAAAAATCAACAAATTGTCGAAACTAGTTTTAAAAATAAAAACTTTCGAGCCTTCTTACGAGTTTATTTTAGAAGAAATCGAAACGAAGTTGAAAGCATTGTCAACGTCCGTAGAACAAGATAAATGTTTAAACGCTGGTGGAAAGTTTGAATGGGTTGACAGCGTATTGGTCAAAGTAAGATTATTTGTTTTTTTAATATAAATTATTATATTTCTTGTTCTAATATAAATGATGATTATGTGAACAAGGAAAAACGAATAATAATAATAATAATAATTGTTCAGTGTCTTCGCGATGGAACGTGGCTTCTCATTGATCAAGTAAATCAGTGCAGTCCAGCAGTATTAGATCGTCTAAATGGATTATTAGAACCAAATGGTGTACTAACAATTGGTGAAAGAGGAGTGGATAATCAAGGAAATGTGGTTACCATTAAACCACATAAAAATTTCCGATTATTCTTAACGATGGATCCTCATTACGGAGAAATTTCCAGGTAATTTAAACGACGAAAAAGAAAGTTTATTGAGAATATCGAGAAAAAGATTGAAAGAGAGAGAATGAGAGAGAGAGAGAGAGAGAGAGAGAGAGAGATGTTAATTAAATCGCGTTTAATAATATCCCAGTATTAGCAAATATCGATTATTAAAAGTATGTAGTACATTGTGCTAATTAATTTATTGAAATGCGATTCTCTTTATAATTTTATATTAGCGTGGTGTTTCTTAACTCATATACCGTAATTCCAATATTGGACTGGGTTAAATTTTTAATGACTTGCAAGATGATAACTACAAATTTATACCAATGGGAGTAAAAAGTGTATAATTAATTAGTAAAAGATATCTAGAAAGTTATCGTTATATTACTTTTTTTCTGATTCGTTTAAAAGTACAGCAATAATAGTAGTATCTGTAAAATATTATTAATACAATTATAAATAAAAAATTAAAGCGTAGTAGCTAGTAGGTTCTTAATAATTGGCTCACGAAATATAAAATAATTAATATGTGCAAAAATTTAACCCGTGGATACCATTACGAAAAAATGTATGGTGTTAAGAATCACTGATTAACGATATAAAATAACACGCGACCTGAAAATGGTGTACACCCTGAAATTAATATTTAAAAACGTAAAAAAAAATCAATTTTCAGTATAGAAAAAGAAAAAAACAATGTGTACGTATATAAGTAAATTTTACAAATACATTAAACCTTATAATAGCGCGTGTACTGTTTTATGTACACATGATATAATAATGACACTGAATTTACATTCAGCTTGGTAGGGAACGTGTTAATTAAGTTTATTACCTTTGTAGATTATGATTTCTGACGTTTCTTATATTTTTGTTCTTTTTCAGAGCAATGCGTAATCGTGGCGTAGAAATATACATGCTTGGTTCTAAAGAAAAGTTTCATTACAATGACAGAGATTTGATATCTATGTTGTATCATTCTGGAATAACTAATCGTTATAATCAAAAAGCTTTACATGGATTATTTAAATTAATAGTTACAACAAATTTCTTTGCCGATCCTTGCGATATACATGATTTAATGCATTCAGCATTTCTGTCGGCTCGACGATTTACTCGTGGTTTTGACCCAATTTCGGCAATAAAAACTGTGTGCCAAGATGTGTACATCAAAAACAAATCACTGCAGTTTTCGGTAACACAGGAACAAATATTCGATTCGATCGATAATTTCATTGATATTTTAATGAAACAGAATACTAAAAATAATTACATTGATGTAGATGCTCTCACTTGGAGTATTAAAAATTTACAAGAAAATTTTAAACTTACTATTATCAGACAGGAAGGTGAATTTTTAAGATCGGCGATTAATATCTACGTTAATTATCCTCTTGAAAGTAATTTAAAAAAGGTAACATGGTCTTATTGGAACGACATCCTCGATTTAGAATTCATGGATGAGATTTTGCAGAATTTAACTGGAATTAAACTCGACAAAATTTTACCACATTTATTGATTAATTTTTATGAAAGATCTACATTGGCCGATGTTGAGATCAGAAGTTTGTGGTATGAGAAATTACCTGATAAAGATGATATTCTAAAGGATCTCGCGAAAAAGAGCAAATTGTTGGCAAGTGAAGTTTTGTCATTTGACTTTCATATTCCTAATAGATTCTTACCTTGGGATCTTGGATATTTACCTGCATTTGCAGCTAACTACGCGAACAATGAAGTAATGAACGATGCAAATAAACTATCTTTACTTTTATATTTGCGAACTATGATTATTATAGATTATACGATCTTGGATGAAAATTTGTTGATTAAGAAAAACAAAAAAATATCTATTAAGGAATATTCCAATGCAATATTTCACAGTAAGTTTATATTTTCTATTATTTACAATTATTACATTATTATTATATTTACAATTATTTACATTTATTTATTGTTACGATAATAATGAATTTCTCTATTTTTTTTCTTTTTTTTTTTTTTACAGATAAACTTGCATCGAAATTCAAAAATCAGCCACTTATTGTAAATTACGTAAAATTGGTTTATCAAATAAACGAATGCATTTGTTCTCTATTACGAGACAAAGCTTTATTAATAAATAACGAAATGTACATAGAAATCAGAGAAGGTTTACAATATTTAAACAGATTCGTAGAATTGGGAAATGAAATTATAATAGATAAATCAAATAGCAACAATATAAATTTGAACAAAATAGTTTTGCTATTGAAAGTACATTACAAGTGGTTGATTAAATTTATATTTAAAATGTATGGAATTTGTCAAAATCATTCTATGCTATCTCAAGATACGATTAATAATAAGGATATTTTATTAACTATGGTCAGTGAAATCAATGATTTATTATGTGAAATCAAATACGATCCATTTAGAAAAATAACAAAACTGATTAAGAAACGATTGATATTACCCTTACCATATAATTCTGAAGACTTAATGAAAAATCACGAGCAAATGAGAGAAATATTAAGAAACTTTTTACCATGCAATAATAGTACTAATAATGAACAGTTAAAAAAACAACTTAAAATTTGGTTTATTCGAGCGGATGAAGCAATTTCAATCCGTAAAAAAATGATATTGTTATGGACGCAAATGTATTTAAAATTAGAATTGTACGAATCTATTCCAAGGGAAATAATGTCAATGAAAAGCGTTTGTTATTCGGATTTTTTCAATTTTCACACAGATAAGGAACTAACCATGGCTTTACAAAACGTCAATGCTATTGATCAACAAGAATCGAACGCAATTGCCTTAAATATACAAATGTGGCCTATTTATGAATACTTGTTTTTATTATTAGCAAATATTTCTTATAAAAAAATTTGCGAAAATACGATAAACAATGAAATTGATTTTGAAATTAATTTTGAAATTGATGAATACAATTGGTTAAAATATTTTGCTGAAGTACCCAGCATACCTACTAATTTGGTTGCGATAATATCTATGATTCATACGAAAAAAATTAACTCGTATGAACGAATAACACTGATTTTTGAATTATGTGTCTTCTTATTTCAATTTTCTCAAAACAGTTATGCCGTAAAAGATTCTAAAATGCTTTTACATTTGAACGGAATAAGTGAAGACGATATAGAAAATTCTGTTATTTCTTATGAAGTATCTGAGGTAAAGTATTAGTGTAATAATATAGAAGATATCCTAGTTTTTTTTATGCAAAATTTTACTAGCATATTGTACAAATAAATTAAAAAACAAATGTGTTATATAAACATTGGCTAATTTTGCGGAGAAAAATTAGGACATCATCCTGTATTTTGATTTATTAATAATAATTGTTATTTACTAATAATTATTTGTATATTTTTAGACACCTAAATACACGAGTGGAGCTGTATTAATGAATTTAATATTCGAATTAATATTACAAAAAACAGAACAACACAAGGAAGATACAATTCTTGCTGCAACCACATTAAGCACATATACCATTCGTACTAAACAGTTACAAAATTTAACTCATATTTTGTGGTATAACAGTGTCACGCTAACATCAATGAATTACGAAATTGCCACAAATGATTTTGCTGTAATGAAATTTTATTTAAATTTGTATGTGTCTGCTATTGATGATATGTACGCTGAAAATGATATTGATAAACTTATTATTTCTACAATTGAAAAGAAAGGAAAGCATAAACGACAAGAAATAGAAAACATGTATTCAAATGAATATTTGAAACCGATAGAAGAATTACGTGAAATAAAAAAGAAATTTACAAACGAGAATACAGATAATGATATTGTTGAAAGAGGAAGAACTTGGATGTTAATTGGCTATTTTGAACTTTTAATATTTGGAAATTTGGGTTATATTGATCCTGTGCATAAGATTAGTTTGAAATTAAAATATCTGGAAGAAGAAATTCTAGATATTTATGCAACAGTTTATGTAAATGTATTGCAGTCTTCTATTGTAAAAAGGGAATTTAATTATGAGAATGCCTCTCCTCGACATTCAGTAATGATGAAATATTTAACGAAGATATTAATAGAAAAAGACAAGTTGAAATTATCCGAAGCATTCCGACCTGCTTCGGCAGATTTTACAATGCTGAATAACGATGTTGTTAACTTCAGAAATATGATAACAACTTATGAATTAGTTTATAAACATATTAATCGTTTAACATTTGTTATAAATAAGATCAATGAAAAACCATCTAAAGAATTTATCAAAATTGCTGAAGATGCGTTAAGAGAAGCACAAATGTGGTATCAATCGGTGAAACGTTTTGCGGAACAAATAGAAACGAAATATTACTCTGTTTATTCTGACATAGTTCTTCCTATACTTGTAGCATTGGTACATTTAAAGCAAGGAGTATCTCTTTTAATTAATGAAGCAGAAAAACTAATATCTTCTGTTAAAATAGATTCCAATGAAGGTAACTTAGAGACATTAATTTATAATATGATTCGTTATCCAACTATCGGAACAGGACAAGATAATTTATTACATTTAATTTCTACGTGTACCTCAAGTTATACTAAACTTATGATTAATAAAAGCTTGCTGCCTCTAGTAGATACTTCAGTTTCCGTGAAAGAACAGTTTCGGATTGTTAAATGTGGTTTATATGAATTATTTAATTACATTGTATTAAATAGAAATTTATCTAAGAAAAATTGGGAATTGTTGAACGAGTTATTACAACAACTTGTATTGATATGGAAACAACAGCAGGAGGAATCTGAGAAAAAAGCAGCCGAACAAGAAAGTCTTTACAAGAATAAATCAACTGAGGCGAATGATCTTATTGTCGAACTTCAAAATATGTTTCCAACTTACCGAGAGAATGACTTCATTGGTATCGAAAATGATACAAATGCTAATTTGGAACAAAATGTGGCACCCACAGAATTAAAAGAATCCTACAGCAATATCATTTCGCAGGACGATATTAAAGAGATTCAACAAATTCATTCAATCATCGTTACATCTTTTATCAAATGTGAATGGATCTATTCTGAAAACGATAACGTTGAACCAAACTACATTCGTCCTTTATTAGAACGATATGAAACAGCAGATATGTTGTTAAAAAGTATAAAATTCAATCTAAATGAAAATCTTACATCAAAATTGTACAACAGCTTACAAATGTTAGTCTCACAATCATTACAAGCTACTGAAGATGAAAGCACGCAACAAACGATGCACAGTATGATCAAAACTCATCAAAAACCTTACGATTTCTATAAAGATTCTAACATTCAACAAGTGAAGCAATGTTTGCCATTGTGTAATAGTATTTTATTTAGAATCAATAATTTCCTAAAAATGTGGCCTGATCATCCTGTTTTACAAATGATTAAAACTATAATAGAAAGAATTTATAGTTTCCCTGTAACATCTTCCGTTGGACGATTTTTAATAGGCTTAGAATTGTTACTGGCAAAACTAAATAAATGGGAAGAACTGGCTTCTGCCGATTATAGCCTGATGAATGAAATATTGTTATTGCAACGACAAATCATTGATTGGAGAAAACTCGAATTAGCTTGTTGGAACAGTTGTCTCGACACCACTTTCAACAATATGAGATCGCAAACATCAAAATGGTGGTTTTATCTGTACGCACTGATCGAGAGTTATATGTTTAAATCTACATCTACAATAACAGCAAATGTCGTCAAGGAAAATGAATCTATCAGTAAAGAGAAATTAATAGAATTATTAGAACGATTTATCAACGAGTCATCTCTTGCTGAATTTGAAACAAGACTTATTTTATTATTAACTTTCCACTGTCACGTTCTTTACTTTAATCCTTCGGTAGAGAGAGAAGATCTTCTAGCAATATTATGGAACATTTATCATTATTACAAACAATTTATAGCCGATGTAAATATAAAAATTCAATCGTTAAAAGCACCCATTGAAAAGAAAGTAAAAGATTTCGTTAAAATTGTACGTTGGAATGATATTACTTATTGGTCCATTAAAGAAACCGTTGACAAAACACACAGAACATTACATAAATTTGTTAAAGAATACGAAAATAGTTTAAAGCAAAGTGTTCTTTCGTATTTGACCGTAACAGCTAAAAACAGTAACGCGGATTTAGGAAATAATTTAAAGGCCGATCACGCTCAAAAAGAATACGTAATCAATCCGAATGATTTCGTCCTACCTGAGACTACAATTAAAGACATCAGCACTCAGGATATGACATATAAATTCGAATCGAAAAATATTAGCTCTCGGAACATGAAATACGAATTCGTTTCGAGCGGTGACAAACTTTTGAATAAAGCTAAACGTTACTGCAAAGAAATCATTTTAACGAGTTCATATCCTACAATTAGAATGGACGTCGAGAATTTTATACAAGATTACATAGAACAGAGTATCCATCTGAAGAATTTAGAGATTGATAAATCGTTACCAAAAAATAAACAAAAATCGCAAGCGAAGAGTATTTTGCAACAGAAGAAAATGACTTTAACTGATTATTTCAAAGCTTTAAATCTAATGGGTGTATCCTATCGTATCGGTATATTAACTTGGAGAAACAATCTTAATAAAATTATTGATTTTACGATACCACCCTTAGATATTTCTGTCGTAAACAAATATTTCAATCTGTCCAATGTAGATAAACAAATGCTTATACAATGGACAAGTTGCGATAAATATTATTACAAATCCATTATTAAATTAAATGCACTTAATGCGATATTAGGAACAGCACAAACCGATCTGGGCGTACAGAACATAGAACGTTGTCATGGTTATTCGAGTCATATGATGTTAATGGCTAATAAACAAAGATTAATTCTAAGTAAATTATTTAATAACTTTAAGCCTCTTAGAACGCTTGTTGAGAACTTATCAGAAATCGATAACGTTTACATAGATATTTCTCAAGAATTCCAAAGCAATATTGAAATAATTAAAGAATTAATGATCAATTTGGAGCTCAGTTTCGAACAACTTTTGTTGTACTTGCAATATTGTCCAACTAATTTATCAGAGGAAAACAAAATGGACATATTAATTTTAGAAAAAACTAAATTGCCAGTATTTAATTCTTCCAACAATATTCAGGATGATATAAAAACTAGATTGAAAGAAAATTTAAAAATGATAAGAAAAATTTCAAAAACTTTTAACACAGTGTTTGTTTCTACGAAAATAGAAAATATGATAAATGACAAAACTTTGGACCTATATCATTTGCAAGTTTTGGAAGATACTTTCAAATATATTACAACGTTAAAACTGGAAACAACTGTATTGTCTTTAGCTTTTATTTCTGAGAATGATAAGCATCCTATTGTAGAAAGTATAGAATTTTTACAAAAACAAATTGAAAGTAGCATTGACACATTCAACGAATTAAGAAAATTGCCGATTAATAAAAACATAGATTTATCTTCAAATGATACGGAATGTATTAAAAGATGTATAGACAATCTGGTAAAAAATATTTTACTTGTCATACAAAAGAAATACAAAGCCAATACGATAGAGAACGATGCACCAATTTTAAACAATGATGATGATGATGATAACGATAAAAACGTGGACGATGAGTTCGAAAAGAATAAATTGACAGAAAAATTAATAGAAGATTTGGAAAAGAATATAGAAGAATTAAACATTTCTCACATTTCTGCATTGTTCAATGATCTTTTGCTCAAAATAGGTGGAAACCAAGATCATAAAAGGTAAAGTATTTGTAAAATATTTTTTTTGTTCCTATCAAATAATTCAATTGAATTGCATTTGTATGACTATTATTATATTTGTTACAGGCTACTCTTGCAATGTCTACCATTAATGGAACAATATCTTTTATTGGTACAGTTTTATTTGAATGAACAAGTTGCATCTTTCCGGGTTACGTGCAAATTATTGTATTTGCAATTGAATGTGTTTTTGGATTTAGCAACAAATGGATTCTGCGTTCCCAAAGATTTAGACTTAGAAGAAGGTGACACAGACGAGACAGGAAATGATGTTAAAACAGGTGGAATGGGTTTAGGCGAAGGAGAAGGGCAAAAAGATGTTTCTGATAGGATTGAAACTGAAGATCAGTTAGAAGATGCAAAACGACCTGATGAAGAAGAAGAAAAATCAGAAGATAAAGATTGTAAAGAAGAGGATAACGGAATTGAAATGTCTGAAAACTTTGATAATAAGTTGCAAGATATTGAGAAAGATGAGAATGACGAGGAAGAAAAGGATGATGAGAAAGATGAAGATTTGGATAAAGAAATGGGTGAAACAGAGGAAGGTGCTGAAAAATTGGATAAAGAAATTTGGGGCGATGACGAGGAGGAAGAAACTGAAAATGAAAATAACGAGCCTAAAGATGGGGAAGATGAACGAGGACAAGGCGAAGAGATTGGTAATAAAGAACTCACTGCGAAGGATGGTTCGAACAAAGATGATCAAAATAATGAAAAAGAACATGATGAAGATGAGCAACGTGAGGAAGAGAAGAAAGAAATTAATGAAATAAATGAACCGGAATATAACGATGATCAAATCGATCCTTATTATGGTAAAAATCAACCACAGCCAGAACCTGAACCATTGGATTTACCGGAAGACATGAATTTGGATGACGACAACAATGAAAAAGAAGACAATAATCCTGGTGATGAAAATCCATTTGACATAGACGCAATGAAAGATTCTAAACCACCACCAGAAATTGAAAATACAGATCCAACAGAAGAAACAACTGAAGAGACAAACGAAATGGATGTTGCTTCTGATGATGACGATGATAATGACTCTAATAACGATGAAAACAAAGAACAAGGGGAACCTGAAAATCAGGATAATGATGAAAAAGTAGATGAAGATGCTGATCCTAAAGGTACATCGAATCAAACGCAAGATATAAATAAAGAAGAAAAAGAAGAAGAAAAGAAAGACGAAGAAGCAGAGGACAAACAAGAGTTACAAGAGAAGGCTGCACCTAGTGCAGATGATGCAAGCAAGGAACTTGATGCTGCAGAACAAATTGATGCTAGTAAAGATGGATCTAAAGATAATGTTATACAAGAATCTCAAACAGAACAAAAGCAGGAAACACCTACAGAAAGCAGTCAAGATGACAGTAAAAATAATGGCGTTGGACAATCACACTCGGAGAGACAAGAAAGTGGTCACGCAGGTTCATCTTTAGATGAAAATAGTTCTATATCTCATCAAGAAAGTAAATCACAACAGATGAATAAAAGAAAAACTTTAGACACAGCTGACGAAAATAGAAGTTTATTCGACACAAATCAGCCAGAAATGAAAAAATTGAAGATGATTCATACACAGGAAGAAATTTCGGAACAGGAACAACAGGATCAATCGACAAACAAAGATAAAGATGATATTGACATGTGTCAACATATTAAAAATAGCGAACAATTCGATGATTATGCAATGGACGCAGCTACAGATAATCAAGTTAAACAACAAGCATCAAATATCGAAGATGAAGAAAAAAAAGAAGAAGAGAAAGAAGAGAGTATGGACATTGATCTTCATCAGGATGAAAGTGAAGATAATAAAGAAGAGAATAATGTACCCAAACAAAATCCAGAGACATTAGCTCGAGACAAAAAAGAACAAAATAAGGACGATTCATCTGTAAAAGGAAACAATACCACTGAAATGAATCAAGTAGAAACGAATGTTGAAGTAGAAGGCGATGTTGTTCAAACGTGTAAAATAGAACGCGGAAATGATACAACGTTTCATACTAATATGGATGTAGATAATAATAGTACAATAAATAATGTAATAGAAACTGCGAGATCAGATGTTGAAAAGATCTTAAGCGAATGGACTGATGTACCATCGACGGAAGAAGCAGCAATTGTATGGAATCGTTTATGTGAAGTCACCGATTCAGCAGCTCGTGGCTTGTCTGAACAATTAAGATTGGTTTTAGAACCTACGAAAGCAACAAGATTAAAAGGAGATTACAGAACAGGCAAACGTATTAATATGCGAAAAATTATTCCGTTTATTGCTAGTCAATTCAGAAAAGATAAAATTTGGCTTCGGAGGACAAAACCTTTTAAACGTAATTATCAAATTGTCTTAGCTTTGGACGATTCGAGTAGTATGGCTGATAATCATTCCAAAGAATTAGCTTTTGAATCTTTATCATTAATAAGTAAAGCTTTAACGTATTTAGAAGTAGGAGAACTTAGCGTTATAAGTTTTGGTGAACGTGTAAGCGTTTTACATCCTTTAGGAGAAACATTCACAGAACAAAGTGGTTCCAGGTAAATAACATGTTTTATATTTTACACGTTGTTAATATGAAATATGAATTTCAAATTTAATTGATTACTTTCAATATTTTTTTCTAGATTAATTCAAAATATGAGATTTGAACAAACAAAGACATCAATAGGACAATTAGTTGAATTTACTGTAGATATGTTTGAAACTCAATCTACCTCTTCCGATAATGCTAAATTGGTTGTTATATTATCCGATGGTAGAGGTGTGTTTTCAGAAGGAATAGATAAAATAAATTATGCCGTTAGAAGAGCCAAAATGGCAGATATTTTCCTTGTATTCATAATAGTGGATAATCCAATAAATAAGGTAATATATTTTTTAAATTATTAAAATATAACTTATTATTATTATTGACAAATATTATGAAAGATATTATTGAAAGAATTTTTTTATAACAATGGATAATTTTTATATTTTTAGGATTCCATTTTGGATATAAGGATGCCTGTATTTGAAGATGGTAAATTATTAGGAATTCGTTCCTACATGGATAGTTTTCCATTTCCATTTTATATGATTTTGAGAGATATAAATATGTTGCCTGAAGTTTTAAGCGATGCTCTAAGACAATGGTTTGAAGTTGTTGGGAAGATAGATGCCTAATATTAATTGTATAATAATAATAAATTGTAATTGTAATAATTGTAAATTGTATAATAATAATAAATTGTAATTGTAATAATTGTAAATTGTATAATAATAAATTGTATAATAATTATTTGTATTAAAATATACTATTATACCACACGACACGATTCTGTTTTATTAAATTTAGAAACTACAGTTTATCCTTCATAATTTTAAGGGGTTATACGCAGTTAGGATTTCCAAAAAATCGATTTTTTTTTTTGCATTTTCGGAATGTACATATATTTAAGTATATTCTCTGAAAATTTCAAATCGATCCGACAAATATTCTTCACTTCATGTAAGCTGCAAACAAAAATTTTTACCTATGTGTAAACGTCTCTTTGAAACTTTAAACGCGTTTTTCTCAAAACGGTATTTTCAAAGTCAGTGATCTCGATTTCTCAGAAATAACTCAACCGATTTGTCTTATATTTTTACACAATATTCTTAGATATATTCCTCGGGTATTGACGAGAGGAATAAGATTTAAAAAAATTATTACTATTTTTTTGTAACAATTTAGAGCGAAAATTTTAGTCAAAAAAAGCAAAAATTTTAGTCTTTTTTTCAAATAGGTGCCATTTTGTCAAAAATCAAAATTTTTAAAATTCCTCTCGTTAATACCTGCATTAATCTATCCTTTAAAAGAATCCACCATATTTTTTAATTTCGGATAATCCAAACCGCCAAAATGGAGATCACCGCCAAACGTCTTTTTTTAGAGGACGTTCAGGAAATCATCTACAGGAGCAGTGCAGATTAATATTTTTACAGAATCGACGCGCTATTGTATTCTCAAAAGTTCACTCTATTTGAATTACCAACAATTTTTTTGGTTTAGAATTCATGGATGAGATTTTGCAGAATTTAACTGGAATTAAACTCGACAAAATTTTACCACATTTATTGATTAATTTTTATGAAAGATCTACATTGGCCGATGTTGAGATCAGAAGTTTGTGGTATGAGAAATTACCTGATAAAGATGATATTCTAAAGGATCTCGCGAAAAAGAGCAAATTGTTGGCAAGTGAAGTTTTGTCATTTGACTTTCATATTCCTAATAGATTCTTACCTTGGGATCTTGGATATTTACCTGCATTTGCAGCTAACTACGCGAACAATGAAGTAATGAACGATGCAAATAAACTATCTTTACTTTTATATTTGCGAACTATGATTATTATAGATTATACGATCTTGGATGAAAATTTGTTGATTAAGAAAAACAAAAAAATATCTATTAAGGAATATTCCAATGCAATATTTCACAGTAAGTTTATATTTTCTATTATTTACAATTATTACATTATTATTATATTTACAATTATTTACATTTATTTATTGTTACGATAATAATGAATTTCTCTATTTTTTTTCTTTTTTTTTTTTTACAGATAAACTTGCATCGAAATTCAAAAATCAGCCACTTATTGTAAATTACGTAAAATTGGTTTATCAAATAAACGAATGCATTTGTTCTCTATTACGAGACAAAGCTTTATTAATAAATAACGAAATGTACATAGAAATCAGAGAAGGTTTACAATATTTAAACAGATTCGTAGAATTGGGAAATGAAATTATAATAGATAAATCAAATAGCAACAATATAAATTTGAACAAAATAGTTTTGCTATTGAAAGTACATTACAAGTGGTTGATTAAATTTATATTTAAAATGTATGGAATTTGTCAAAATCATTCTATGCTATCTCAAGATACGATTAATAATAAGGATATTTTATTAACTATGGTCAGTGAAATCAATGATTTATTATGTGAAATCAAATACGATCCATTTAGAAAAATAACAAAACTGATTAAGAAACGATTGATATTACCCTTACCATATAATTCTGAAGACTTAATGAAAAATCACGAGCAAATGAGAGAAATATTAAGAAACTTTTTACCATGCAATAATAGTACTAATAATGAACAGTTAAAAAAACAACTTAAAATTTGGTTTATTCGAGCGGATGAAGCAATTTCAATCCGTAAAAAAATGATATTGTTATGGACGCAAATGTATTTAAAATTAGAATTGTACGAATCTATTCCAAGGGAAATAATGTCAATGAAAAGCGTTTGTTATTCGGATTTTTTCAATTTTCACACAGATAAGGAACTAACCATGGCTTTACAAAACGTCAATGCTATTGATCAACAAGAATCGAACGCAATTGCCTTAAATATACAAATGTGGCCTATTTATGAATACTTGTTTTTATTATTAGCAAATATTTCTTATAAAAAAATTTGCGAAAATACGATAAACAATGAAATTGATTTTGAAATTAATTTTGAAATTGATGAATACAATTGGTTAAAATATTTTGCTGAAGTACCCAGCATACCTACTAATTTGGTTGCGATAATATCTATGATTCATACGAAAAAAATTAACTCGTATGAACGAATAACACTGATTTTTGAATTATGTGTCTTCTTATTTCAATTTTCTCAAAACAGTTATGCCGTAAAAGATTCTAAAATGCTTTTACATTTGAACGGAATAAGTGAAGACGATATAGAAAATTCTGTTATTTCTTATGAAGTATCTGAGGTAAAGTATTAGTGTAATAATATAGAAGATATCCTAGTTTTTTTTATGCAAAATTTTACTAGCATATTGTACAAATAAATTAAAAAACAAATGTGTTATATAAACATTGGCTAATTTTGCGGAGAAAAATTAGGACATCATCCTGTATTTTGATTTATTAATAATAATTGTTATTTACTAATAATTATTTGTATATTTTTAGACACCTAAATACACGAGTGGAGCTGTATTAATGAATTTAATATTCGAATTAATATTACAAAAAACAGAACAACACAAGGAAGATACAATTCTTGCTGCAACCACATTAAGCACATATACCATTCGTACTAAACAGTTACAAAATTTAACTCATATTTTGTGGTATAACAGTGTCACGCTAACATCAATGAATTACGAAATTGCCACAAATGATTTTGCTGTAATGAAATTTTATTTAAATTTGTATGTGTCTGCTATTGATGATATGTACGCTGAAAATGATATTGATAAACTTATTATTTCTACAATTGAAAAGAAAGGAAAGCATAAACGACAAGAAATAGAAAACATGTATTCAAATGAATATTTGAAACCGATAGAAGAATTACGTGAAATAAAAAAGAAATTTACAAACGAGAATACAGATAATGATATTGTTGAAAGAGGAAGAACTTGGATGTTAATTGGCTATTTTGAACTTTTAATATTTGGAAATTTGGGTTATATTGATCCTGTGCATAAGATTAGTTTGAAATTAAAATATCTGGAAGAAGAAATTCTAGATATTTATGCAACAGTTTATGTAAATGTATTGCAGTCTTCTATTGTAAAAAGGGAATTTAATTATGAGAATGCCTCTCCTCGACATTCAGTAATGATGAAATATTTAACGAAGATATTAATAGAAAAAGACAAGTTGAAATTATCCGAAGCATTCCGACCTGCTTCGGCAGATTTTACAATGCTGAATAACGATGTTGTTAACTTCAGAAATATGATAACAACTTATGAATTAGTTTATAAACATATTAATCGTTTAACATTTGTTATAAATAAGATCAATGAAAAACCATCTAAAGAATTTATCAAAATTGCTGAAGATGCGTTAAGAGAAGCACAAATGTGGTATCAATCGGTGAAACGTTTTGCGGAACAAATAGAAACGAAATATTACTCTGTTTATTCTGACATAGTTCTTCCTATACTTGTAGCATTGGTACATTTAAAGCAAGGAGTATCTCTTTTAATTAATGAAGCAGAAAAACTAATATCTTCTGTTAAAATAGATTCCAATGAAGGTAACTTAGAGACATTAATTTATAATATGATTCGTTATCCAACTATCGGAACAGGACAAGATAATTTATTACATTTAATTTCTACGTGTACCTCAAGTTATACTAAACTTATGATTAATAAAAGCTTGCTGCCTCTAGTAGATACTTCAGTTTCCGTGAAAGAACAGTTTCGGATTGTTAAATGTGGTTTATATGAATTATTTAATTACATTGTATTAAATAGAAATTTATCTAAGAAAAATTGGGAATTGTTGAACGAGTTATTACAACAACTTGTATTGATATGGAAACAACAGCAGGAGGAATCTGAGAAAAAAGCAGCCGAACAAGAAAGTCTTTACAAGAATAAATCAACTGAGGCGAATGATCTTATTGTCGAACTTCAAAATATGTTTCCAACTTACCGAGAGAATGACTTCATTGGTATCGAAAATGATACAAATGCTAATTTGGAACAAAATGTGGCACCCACAGAATTAAAAGAATCCTACAGCAATATCATTTCGCAGGACGATATTAAAGAGATTCAACAAATTCATTCAATCATCGTTACATCTTTTATCAAATGTGAATGGATCTATTCTGAAAACGATAACGTTGAACCAAACTACATTCGTCCTTTATTAGAACGATATGAAACAGCAGATATGTTGTTAAAAAGTATAAAATTCAATCTAAATGAAAATCTTACATCAAAATTGTACAACAGCTTACAAATGTTAGTCTCACAATCATTACAAGCTACTGAAGATGAAAGCACGCAACAAACGATGCACAGTATGATCAAAACTCATCAAAAACCTTACGATTTCTATAAAGATTCTAACATTCAACAAGTGAAGCAATGTTTGCCATTGTGTAATAGTATTTTATTTAGAATCAATAATTTCCTAAAAATGTGGCCTGATCATCCTGTTTTACAAATGATTAAAACTATAATAGAAAGAATTTATAGTTTCCCTGTAACATCTTCCGTTGGACGATTTTTAATAGGCTTAGAATTGTTACTGGCAAAACTAAATAAATGGGAAGAACTGGCTTCTGCCGATTATAGCCTGATGAATGAAATATTGTTATTGCAACGACAAATCATTGATTGGAGAAAACTCGAATTAGCTTGTTGGAACAGTTGTCTCGACACCACTTTCAACAATATGAGATCGCAAACATCAAAATGGTGGTTTTATCTGTACGCACTGATCGAGAGTTATATGTTTAAATCTACATCTACAATAACAGCAAATGTCGTCAAGGAAAATGAATCTATCAGTAAAGAGAAATTAATAGAATTATTAGAACGATTTATCAACGAGTCATCTCTTGCTGAATTTGAAACAAGACTTATTTTATTATTAACTTTCCACTGTCACGTTCTTTACTTTAATCCTTCGGTAGAGAGAGAAGATCTTCTAGCAATATTATGGAACATTTATCATTATTACAAACAATTTATAGCCGATGTAAATATAAAAATTCAATCGTTAAAAGCACCCATTGAAAAGAAAGTAAAAGATTTCGTTAAAATTGTACGTTGGAATGATATTACTTATTGGTCCATTAAAGAAACCGTTGACAAAACACACAGAACATTACATAAATTTGTTAAAGAATACGAAAATAGTTTAAAGCAAAGTGTTCTTTCGTATTTGACCGTAACAGCTAAAAACAGTAACGCGGATTTAGGAAATAATTTAAAGGCCGATCACGCTCAAAAAGAATACGTAATCAATCCGAATGATTTCGTCCTACCTGAGACTACAATTAAAGACATCAGCACTCAGGATATGACATATAAATTCGAATCGAAAAATATTAGCTCTCGGAACATGAAATACGAATTCGTTTCGAGCGGTGACAAACTTTTGAATAAAGCTAAACGTTACTGCAAAGAAATCATTTTAACGAGTTCATATCCTACAATTAGAATGGACGTCGAGAATTTTATACAAGATTACATAGAACAGAGTATCCATCTGAAGAATTTAGAGATTGATAAATCGTTACCAAAAAATAAACAAAAATCGCAAGCGAAGAGTATTTTGCAACAGAAGAAAATGACTTTAACTGATTATTTCAAAGCTTTAAATCTAATGGGTGTATCCTATCGTATCGGTATATTAACTTGGAGAAACAATCTTAATAAAATTATTGATTTTACGATACCACCCTTAGATATTTCTGTCGTAAACAAATATTTCAATCTGTCCAATGTAGATAAACAAATGCTTATACAATGGACAAGTTGCGATAAATATTATTACAAATCCATTATTAAATTAAATGCACTTAATGCGATATTAGGAACAGCACAAACCGATCTGGGCGTACAGAACATAGAACGTTGTCATGGTTATTCGAGTCATATGATGTTAATGGCTAATAAACAAAGATTAATTCTAAGTAAATTATTTAATAACTTTAAGCCTCTTAGAACGCTTGTTGAGAACTTATCAGAAATCGATAACGTTTACATAGATATTTCTCAAGAATTCCAAAGCAATATTGAAATAATTAAAGAATTAATGATCAATTTGGAGCTCAGTTTCGAACAACTTTTGTTGTACTTGCAATATTGTCCAACTAATTTATCAGAGGAAAACAAAATGGACATATTAATTTTAGAAAAAACTAAATTGCCAGTATTTAATTCTTCCAACAATATTCAGGATGATATAAAAACTAGATTGAAAGAAAATTTAAAAATGATAAGAAAAATTTCAAAAACTTTTAACACAGTGTTTGTTTCTACGAAAATAGAAAATATGATAAATGACAAAACTTTGGACCTATATCATTTGCAAGTTTTGGAAGATACTTTCAAATATATTACAACGTTAAAACTGGAAACAACTGTATTGTCTTTAGCTTTTATTTCTGAGAATGATAAGCATCCTATTGTAGAAAGTATAGAATTTTTACAAAAACAAATTGAAAGTAGCATTGACACATTCAACGAATTAAGAAAATTGCCGATTAATAAAAACATAGATTTATCTTCAAATGATACGGAATGTATTAAAAGATGTATAGACAATCTGGTAAAAAATATTTTACTTGTCATACAAAAGAAATACAAAGCCAATACGATAGAGAACGATGCACCAATTTTAAACAATGATGATGATGATGATAACGATAAAAACGTGGACGATGAGTTCGAAAAGAATAAATTGACAGAAAAATTAATAGAAGATTTGGAAAAGAATATAGAAGAATTAAACATTTCTCACATTTCTGCATTGTTCAATGATCTTTTGCTCAAAATAGGTGGAAACCAAGATCATAAAAGGTAAAGTATTTGTAAAATATTTTTTTTGTTCCTATCAAATAATTCAATTGAATTGCATTTGTATGACTATTATTATATTTGTTACAGGCTACTCTTGCAATGTCTACCATTAATGGAACAATATCTTTTATTGGTACAGTTTTATTTGAATGAACAAGTTGCATCTTTCCGGGTTACGTGCAAATTATTGTATTTGCAATTGAATGTGTTTTTGGATTTAGCAACAAATGGATTCTGCGTTCCCAAAGATTTAGACTTAGAAGAAGGTGACACAGACGAGACAGGAAATGATGTTAAAACAGGTGGAATGGGTTTAGGCGAAGGAGAAGGGCAAAAAGATGTTTCTGATAGGATTGAAACTGAAGATCAGTTAGAAGATGCAAAACGACCTGATGAAGAAGAAGAAAAATCAGAAGATAAAGATTGTAAAGAAGAGGATAACGGAATTGAAATGTCTGAAAACTTTGATAATAAGTTGCAAGATATTGAGAAAGATGAGAATGACGAGGAAGAAAAGGATGATGAGAAAGATGAAGATTTGGATAAAGAAATGGGTGAAACAGAGGAAGGTGCTGAAAAATTGGATAAAGAAATTTGGGGCGATGACGAGGAGGAAGAAACTGAAAATGAAAATAACGAGCCTAAAGATGGGGAAGATGAACGAGGACAAGGCGAAGAGATTGGTAATAAAGAACTCACTGCGAAGGATGGTTCGAACAAAGATGATCAAAATAATGAAAAAGAACATGATGAAGATGAGCAACGTGAGGAAGAGAAGAAAGAAATTAATGAAATAAATGAACCGGAATATAACGATGATCAAATCGATCCTTATTATGGTAAAAATCAACCACAGCCAGAACCTGAACCATTGGATTTACCGGAAGACATGAATTTGGATGACGACAACAATGAAAAAGAAGACAATAATCCTGGTGATGAAAATCCATTTGACATAGACGCAATGAAAGATTCTAAACCACCACCAGAAATTGAAAATACAGATCCAACAGAAGAAACAACTGAAGAGACAAACGAAATGGATGTTGCTTCTGATGATGACGATGATAATGACTCTAATAACGATGAAAACAAAGAACAAGGGGAACCTGAAAATCAGGATAATGATGAAAAAGTAGATGAAGATGCTGATCCTAAAGGTACATCGAATCAAACGCAAGATATAAATAAAGAAGAAAAAGAAGAAGAAAAGAAAGACGAAGAAGCAGAGGACAAACAAGAGTTACAAGAGAAGGCTGCACCTAGTGCAGATGATGCAAGCAAGGAACTTGATGCTGCAGAACAAATTGATGCTAGTAAAGATGGATCTAAAGATAATGTTATACAAGAATCTCAAACAGAACAAAAGCAGGAAACACCTACAGAAAGCAGTCAAGATGACAGTAAAAATAATGGCGTTGGACAATCACACTCGGAGAGACAAGAAAGTGGTCACGCAGGTTCATCTTTAGATGAAAATAGTTCTATATCTCATCAAGAAAGTAAATCACAACAGATGAATAAAAGAAAAACTTTAGACACAGCTGACGAAAATAGAAGTTTATTCGACACAAATCAGCCAGAAATGAAAAAATTGAAGATGATTCATACACAGGAAGAAATTTCGGAACAGGAACAACAGGATCAATCGACAAACAAAGATAAAGATGATATTGACATGTGTCAACATATTAAAAATAGCGAACAATTCGATGATTATGCAATGGACGCAGCTACAGATAATCAAGTTAAACAACAAGCATCAAATATCGAAGATGAAGAAAAAAAAGAAGAAGAGAAAGAAGAGAGTATGGACATTGATCTTCATCAGGATGAAAGTGAAGATAATAAAGAAGAGAATAATGTACCCAAACAAAATCCAGAGACATTAGCTCGAGACAAAAAAGAACAAAATAAGGACGATTCATCTGTAAAAGGAAACAATACCACTGAAATGAATCAAGTAGAAACGAATGTTGAAGTAGAAGGCGATGTTGTTCAAACGTGTAAAATAGAACGCGGAAATGATACAACGTTTCATACTAATATGGATGTAGATAATAATAGTACAATAAATAATGTAATAGAAACTGCGAGATCAGATGTTGAAAAGATCTTAAGCGAATGGACTGATGTACCATCGACGGAAGAAGCAGCAATTGTATGGAATCGTTTATGTGAAGTCACCGATTCAGCAGCTCGTGGCTTGTCTGAACAATTAAGATTGGTTTTAGAACCTACGAAAGCAACAAGATTAAAAGGAGATTACAGAACAGGCAAACGTATTAATATGCGAAAAATTATTCCGTTTATTGCTAGTCAATTCAGAAAAGATAAAATTTGGCTTCGGAGGACAAAACCTTTTAAACGTAATTATCAAATTGTCTTAGCTTTGGACGATTCGAGTAGTATGGCTGATAATCATTCCAAAGAATTAGCTTTTGAATCTTTATCATTAATAAGTAAAGCTTTAACGTATTTAGAAGTAGGAGAACTTAGCGTTATAAGTTTTGGTGAACGTGTAAGCGTTTTACATCCTTTAGGAGAAACATTCACAGAACAAAGTGGTTCCAGGTAAATAACATGTTTTATATTTTACACGTTGTTAATATGAAATATGAATTTCAAATTTAATTGATTACTTTCAATATTTTTTTCTAGATTAATTCAAAATATGAGATTTGAACAAACAAAGACATCAATAGGACAATTAGTTGAATTTACTGTAGATATGTTTGAAACTCAATCTACCTCTTCCGATAATGCTAAATTGGTTGTTATATTATCCGATGGTAGAGGTGTGTTTTCAGAAGGAATAGATAAAATAAATTATGCCGTTAGAAGAGCCAAAATGGCAGATATTTTCCTTGTATTCATAATAGTGGATAATCCAATAAATAAGGTAATATATTTTTTAAATTATTAAAATATAACTTATTATTATTATTGACAAATATTATGAAAGATATTATTGAAAGAATTTTTTTATAACAATGGATAATTTTTATATTTTTAGGATTCCATTTTGGATATAAGGATGCCTGTATTTGAAGATGGTAAATTATTAGGAATTCGTTCCTACATGGATAGTTTTCCATTTCCATTTTATATGATTTTGAGAGATATAAATATGTTGCCTGAAGTTTTAAGCGATGCTCTAAGACAATGGTTTGAAGTTGTTGGGAAGATAGATGCCTAATATTAATTGTATAATAATAATAAATTGTAATTGTAATAATTGTAAATTGTATAATAATAATAAATTGTAATTGTAATAATTGTAAATTGTATAATAATAAATTGTATAATAATTATTTGTATTAAAATATACTATTATACCACACGACACGATTCTGTTTTATTAAATTTAGAAACTACAGTTTATCATTCATAATTTTAAGGGGTTATACGCAGTTAGGATTTTCAAAAAATCGATTTTTTTTTTTTGCATTTTCGGAATGTACATATATTTAAGTATATTCTCTGAAAATTTCAAATCGATCCGACAAATATTCTTCACTTCATGTAAGCTGCAAACAAAAATTTTTACCTATGTGTAAACGTCTCTTTGAAACTTTAAACGCGTTTTTCTCAAAACGGTATTTTCAAAGTCGGTGATCTCGATTTCTCAGAAATAACTCAACCGATTTGTCTTATATTTTTACACAATATTCTTAGATATATTCCTCGGGTATTGACGAGAGGAATAAGATTTAAAAAAATTATTACTATTTTTTTGTAACAATTTAGAGCGAAAATTTTAGTCAAAAAAAGCAAAAATTTTAGTCTTTTTTTCAAATAGGTGCCATTTTGTCAAAAATCAAAATTTTTAAAATTCCTCTCGTTAATACCTGCATTAATCTATCCTTTAAAAGAATCCACCATATTTTTTAATTTCGGATAATCCAAACCGCCAAAATGGAGATCACCGCCAAACGTCTTTTTTTAGAGGACGTTCAGGAAATCATCTACAGGAGCAGTGCAGATTAATATTTTTACAGAATCGACGCGCTATTGTATTCTCAAAAGTTCACTCTATTTGAATTACCAACAATTTTTTTGGTTTAGAATTCATGGATGAGATTTTGCAGAATTTAACTGGAATTAAACTCGACAAAATTTTACCACATTTATTGATTAATTTTTATGAAAGATCTACATTGGCCGATGTTGAGATCAGAAGTTTGTGGTATGAAAAATTACCTGATAAAGATGATATTCTAAAGGATCTCGCGAAAAAGAGCAAATTGTTGGCAAGTGAAGTTTTGTCATTTGACTTTCATATTCCTAATAGATTCTTACCTTGGGATCTTGGATATTTACCTGCATTTGCAGCTAACTACGCGAACAATGAAGTAATGAACGATGCAAATAAACTATCTTTACTTTTATATTTGCGAACTATGATTATTATAGATTATACGATCTTGGATGAAAATTTGTTGATTAAGAAAAACAAAAAAATATCTATTAAGGAATATTCCAATGCAATATTTCACAGTAAGTTTATATTTTCTATTATTTACAATTATTACATTATTATTATATTTACAATTATTTACATTTATTTATTGTTACGATAATAATGAATTTCTCTATTTTTTTTCTTTTTTTTTTTTTTACAGATAAACTTGCATCGAAATTCAAAAATCAGCCACTTATTGTAAATTACGTAAAATTGGTTTATCAAATAAACGAATGCATTTGTTCTCTATTACGAGACAAAGCTTTATTAATAAATAACGAAATGTACATAGAAATCAGAGAAGGTTTACAATATTTAAACAGATTCGTAGAATTGGGAAATGAAATTATAATAGATAAATCAAATAGCAACAATATAAATTTGAACAAAATAGTTTTGCTATTGAAAGTACATTACAAGTGGTTGATTAAATTTATATTTAAAATGTATGGAATTTGTCAAAATCATTCTATGCTATCTCAAGATACGATTAATAATAAGGATATTTTATTAACTATGGTCAGTGAAATCAATGATTTATTATGTGAAATCAAATACGATCCATTTAGAAAAATAACAAAACTGATTAAGAAACGATTGATATTACCCTTACCATATAATTCTGAAGACTTAATGAAAAATCACGAGCAAATGAGAGAAATATTAAGAAACTTTTTACCATGCAATAATAGTACTAATAATGAACAGTTAAAAAAACAACTTAAAATTTGGTTTATTCGAGCGGATGAAGCAATTTCAATCCGTAAAAAAATGATATTGTTATGGACGCAAATGTATTTAAAATTAGAATTGTACGAATCTATTCCAAGGGAAATAATGTCAATGAAAAGCGTTTGTTATTCGGATTTTTTCAATTTTCACACAGATAAGGAACTAACCATGGCTTTACAAAACGTCAATGCTATTGATCAACAAGAATCGAACGCAATTGCCTTAAATATACAAATGTGGCCTATTTATGAATACTTGTTTTTATTATTAGCAAATATTTCTTATAAAAAAATTTGCGAAAATACGATAAACAATGAAATTGATTTTGAAATTAATTTTGAAATTGATGAATACAATTGGTTAAAATATTTTGCTGAAGTACCCAGCATACCTACTAATTTGGTTGCGATAATATCTATGATTCATACGAAAAAAATTAACTCGTATGAACGAATAACACTGATTTTTGAATTATGTGTCTTCTTATTTCAATTTTCTCAAAACAGTTATGCCGTAAAAGATTCTAAAATGCTTTTACATTTGAACGGAATAAGTGAAGACGATATAGAAAATTCTGTTATTTCTTATGAAGTATCTGAGGTAAAGTATTAGTGTAATAATATAGAAGATATCCTAGTTTTTTTTATGCAAAATTTTACTAGCATATTGTACAAATAAATTAAAAAACAAATGTGTTATATAAACATTGGCTAATTTTGCGGAGAAAAATTAGGACATCATCCTGTATTTTGATTTATTAATAATAATTGTTATTTACTAATAATTATTTGTATATTTTTAGACACCTAAATACACGAGTGGAGCTGTATTAATGAATTTAATATTCGAATTAATATTACAAAAAACAGAACAACACAAGGAAGATACAATTCTTGCTGCAACCACATTAAGCACATATACCATTCGTACTAAACAGTTACAAAATTTAACTCATATTTTGTGGTATAACAGTGTCACGCTAACATCAATGAATTACGAAATTGCCACAAATGATTTTGCTGTAATGAAATTTTATTTAAATTTGTATGTGTCTGCTATTGATGATATGTACGCTGAAAATGATATTGATAAACTTATTATTTCTACAATTGAAAAGAAAGGAAAGCATAAACGACAAGAAATAGAAAACATGTATTCAAATGAATATTTGAAACCGATAGAAGAATTACGTGAAATAAAAAAGAAATTTACAAACGAGAATACAGATAATGATATTGTTGAAAGAGGAAGAACTTGGATGTTAATTGGCTATTTTGAACTTTTAATATTTGGAAATTTGGGTTATATTGATCCTGTGCATAAGATTAGTTTGAAATTAAAATATCTGGAAGAAGAAATTCTAGATATTTATGCAACAGTTTATGTAAATGTATTGCAGTCTTCTATTGTAAAAAGGGAATTTAATTATGAGAATGCCTCTCCTCGACATTCAGTAATGATGAAATATTTAACGAAGATATTAATAGAAAAAGACAAGTTGAAATTATCCGAAGCATTCCGACCTGCTTCGGCAGATTTTACAATGCTGAATAACGATGTTGTTAACTTCAGAAATATGATAACAACTTATGAATTAGTTTATAAACATATTAATCGTTTAACATTTGTTATAAATAAGATCAATGAAAAACCATCTAAAGAATTTATCAAAATTGCTGAAGATGCGTTAAGAGAAGCACAAATGTGGTATCAATCGGTGAAACGTTTTGCGGAACAAATAGAAACGAAATATTACTCTGTTTATTCTGACATAGTTCTTCCTATACTTGTAGCATTGGTACATTTAAAGCAAGGAGTATCTCTTTTAATTAATGAAGCAGAAAAACTAATATCTTCTGTTAAAATAGATTCCAATGAAGGTAACTTAGAGACATTAATTTATAATATGATTCGTTATCCAACTATCGGAACAGGACAAGATAATTTATTACATTTAATTTCTACGTGTACCTCAAGTTATACTAAACTTATGATTAATAAAAGCTTGCTGCCTCTAGTAGATACTTCAGTTTCCGTGAAAGAACAGTTTCGGATTGTTAAATGTGGTTTATATGAATTATTTAATTACATTGTATTAAATAGAAATTTATCTAAGAAAAATTGGGAATTGTTGAACGAGTTATTACAACAACTTGTATTGATATGGAAACAACAGCAGGAGGAATCTGAGAAAAAAGCAGCCGAACAAGAAAGTCTTTACAAGAATAAATCAACTGAGGCGAATGATCTTATTGTCGAACTTCAAAATATGTTTCCAACTTACCGAGAGAATGACTTCATTGGTATCGAAAATGATACAAATGCTAATTTGGAACAAAATGTGGCACCCACAGAATTAAAAGAATCCTACAGCAATATCATTTCGCAGGACGATATTAAAGAGATTCAACAAATTCATTCAATCATCGTTACATCTTTTATCAAATGTGAATGGATCTATTCTGAAAACGATAACGTTGAACCAAACTACATTCGTCCTTTATTAGAACGATATGAAACAGCAGATATGTTGTTAAAAAGTATAAAATTCAATCTAAATGAAAATCTTACATCAAAATTGTACAACAGCTTACAAATGTTAGTCTCACAATCATTACAAGCTACTGAAGATGAAAGCACGCAACAAACGATGCACAGTATGATCAAAACTCATCAAAAACCTTACGATTTCTATAAAGATTCTAACATTCAACAAGTGAAGCAATGTTTGCCATTGTGTAATAGTATTTTATTTAGAATCAATAATTTCCTAAAAATGTGGCCTGATCATCCTGTTTTACAAATGATTAAAACTATAATAGAAAGAATTTATAGTTTCCCTGTAACATCTTCCGTTGGACGATTTTTAATAGGCTTAGAATTGTTACTGGCAAAACTAAATAAATGGGAAGAACTGGCTTCTGCCGATTATAGCCTGATGAATGAAATATTGTTATTGCAACGACAAATCATTGATTGGAGAAAACTCGAATTAGCTTGTTGGAACAGTTGTCTCGACACCACTTTCAACAATATGAGATCGCAAACATCAAAATGGTGGTTTTATCTGTACGCACTGATCGAGAGTTATATGTTTAAATCTACATCTACAATAACAGCAAATGTCGTCAAGGAAAATGAATCTATCAGTAAAGAGAAATTAATAGAATTATTAGAACGATTTATCAACGAGTCATCTCTTGCTGAATTTGAAACAAGACTTATTTTATTATTAACTTTCCACTGTCACGTTCTTTACTTTAATCCTTCGGTAGAGAGAGAAGATCTTCTAGCAATATTATGGAACATTTATCATTATTACAAACAATTTATAGCCGATGTAAATATAAAAATTCAATCGTTAAAAGCACCCATTGAAAAGAAAGTAAAAGATTTCGTTAAAATTGTACGTTGGAATGATATTACTTATTGGTCCATTAAAGAAACCGTTGACAAAACACACAGAACATTACATAAATTTGTTAAAGAATACGAAAATAGTTTAAAGCAAAGTGTTCTTTCGTATTTGACCGTAACAGCTAAAAACAGTAACGCGGATTTAGGAAATAATTTAAAGGCCGATCACGCTCAAAAAGAATACGTAATCAATCCGAATGATTTCGTCCTACCTGAGACTACAATTAAAGACATCAGCACTCAGGATATGACATATAAATTCGAATCGAAAAATATTAGCTCTCGGAACATGAAATACGAATTCGTTTCGAGCGGTGACAAACTTTTGAATAAAGCTAAACGTTACTGCAAAGAAATCATTTTAACGAGTTCATATCCTACAATTAGAATGGACGTCGAGAATTTTATACAAGATTACATAGAACAGAGTATCCATCTGAAGAATTTAGAGATTGATAAATCGTTACCAAAAAATAAACAAAAATCGCAAGCGAAGAGTATTTTGCAACAGAAGAAAATGACTTTAACTGATTATTTCAAAGCTTTAAATCTAATGGGTGTATCCTATCGTATCGGTATATTAACTTGGAGAAACAATCTTAATAAAATTATTGATTTTACGATACCACCCTTAGATATTTCTGTCGTAAACAAATATTTCAATCTGTCCAATGTAGATAAACAAATGCTTATACAATGGACAAGTTGCGATAAATATTATTACAAATCCATTATTAAATTAAATGCACTTAATGCGATATTAGGAACAGCACAAACCGATCTGGGCGTACAGAACATAGAACGTTGTCATGGTTATTCGAGTCATATGATGTTAATGGCTAATAAACAAAGATTAATTCTAAGTAAATTATTTAATAACTTTAAGCCTCTTAGAACGCTTGTTGAGAACTTATCAGAAATCGATAACGTTTACATAGATATTTCTCAAGAATTCCAAAGCAATATTGAAATAATTAAAGAATTAATGATCAATTTGGAGCTCAGTTTCGAACAACTTTTGTTGTACTTGCAATATTGTCCAACTAATTTATCAGAGGAAAACAAAATGGACATATTAATTTTAGAAAAAACTAAATTGCCAGTATTTAATTCTTCCAACAATATTCAGGATGATATAAAAACTAGATTGAAAGAAAATTTAAAAATGATAAGAAAAATTTCAAAAACTTTTAACACAGTGTTTGTTTCTACGAAAATAGAAAATATGATAAATGACAAAACTTTGGACCTATATCATTTGCAAGTTTTGGAAGATACTTTCAAATATATTACAACGTTAAAACTGGAAACAACTGTATTGTCTTTAGCTTTTATTTCTGAGAATGATAAGCATCCTATTGTAGAAAGTATAGAATTTTTACAAAAACAAATTGAAAGTAGCATTGACACATTCAACGAATTAAGAAAATTGCCGATTAATAAAAACATAGATTTATCTTCAAATGATACGGAATGTATTAAAAGATGTATAGACAATCTGGTAAAAAATATTTTACTTGTCATACAAAAGAAATACAAAGCCAATACGATAGAGAACGATGCACCAATTTTAAACAATGATGATGATGATGATAACGATAAAAACGTGGACGATGAGTTCGAAAAGAATAAATTGACAGAAAAATTAATAGAAGATTTGGAAAAGAATATAGAAGAATTAAACATTTCTCACATTTCTGCATTGTTCAATGATCTTTTGCTCAAAATAGGTGGAAACCAAGATCATAAAAGGTAAAGTATTTGTAAAATATTTTTTTTGTTCCTATCAAATAATTCAATTGAATTGCATTTGTATGACTATTATTATATTTGTTACAGGCTACTCTTGCAATGTCTACCATTAATGGAACAATATCTTTTATTGGTACAGTTTTATTTGAATGAACAAGTTGCATCTTTCCGGGTTACGTGCAAATTATTGTATTTGCAATTGAATGTGTTTTTGGATTTAGCAACAAATGGATTCTGCGTTCCCAAAGATTTAGACTTAGAAGAAGGTGACACAGACGAGACAGGAAATGATGTTAAAACAGGTGGAATGGGTTTAGGCGAAGGAGAAGGGCAAAAAGATGTTTCTGATAGGATTGAAACTGAAGATCAGTTAGAAGATGCAAAACGACCTGATGAAGAAGAAGAAAAATCAGAAGATAAAGATTGTAAAGAAGAGGATAACGGAATTGAAATGTCTGAAAACTTTGATAATAAGTTGCAAGATATTGAGAAAGATGAGAATGACGAGGAAGAAAAGGATGATGAGAAAGATGAAGATTTGGATAAAGAAATGGGTGAAACAGAGGAAGGTGCTGAAAAATTGGATAAAGAAATTTGGGGCGATGACGAGGAGGAAGAAACTGAAAATGAAAATAACGAGCCTAAAGATGGGGAAGATGAACGAGGACAAGGCGAAGAGATTGGTAATAAAGAACTCACTGCGAAGGATGGTTCGAACAAAGATGATCAAAATAATGAAAAAGAACATGATGAAGATGAGCAACGTGAGGAAGAGAAGAAAGAAATTAATGAAATAAATGAACCGGAATATAACGATGATCAAATCGATCCTTATTATGGTAAAAATCAACCACAGCCAGAACCTGAACCATTGGATTTACCGGAAGACATGAATTTGGATGACGACAACAATGAAAAAGAAGACAATAATCCTGGTGATGAAAATCCATTTGACATAGACGCAATGAAAGATTCTAAACCACCACCAGAAATTGAAAATACAGATCCAACAGAAGAAACAACTGAAGAGACAAACGAAATGGATGTTGCTTCTGATGATGACGATGATAATGACTCTAATAACGATGAAAACAAAGAACAAGGGGAACCTGAAAATCAGGATAATGATGAAAAAGTAGATGAAGATGCTGATCCTAAAGGTACATCGAATCAAACGCAAGATATAAATAAAGAAGAAAAAGAAGAAGAAAAGAAAGACGAAGAAGCAGAGGACAAACAAGAGTTACAAGAGAAGGCTGCACCTAGTGCAGATGATGCAAGCAAGGAACTTGATGCTGCAGAACAAATTGATGCTAGTAAAGATGGATCTAAAGATAATGTTATACAAGAATCTCAAACAGAACAAAAGCAGGAAACACCTACAGAAAGCAGTCAAGATGACAGTAAAAATAATGGCGTTGGACAATCACACTCGGAGAGACAAGAAAGTGGTCACGCAGGTTCATCTTTAGATGAAAATAGTTCTATATCTCATCAAGAAAGTAAATCACAACAGATGAATAAAAGAAAAACTTTAGACACAGCTGACGAAAATAGAAGTTTATTCGACACAAATCAGCCAGAAATGAAAAAATTGAAGATGATTCATACACAGGAAGAAATTTCGGAACAGGAACAACAGGATCAATCGACAAACAAAGATAAAGATGATATTGACATGTGTCAACATATTAAAAATAGCGAACAATTCGATGATTATGCAATGGACGCAGCTACAGATAATCAAGTTAAACAACAAGCATCAAATATCGAAGATGAAGAAAAAAAAGAAGAAGAGAAAGAAGAGAGTATGGACATTGATCTTCATCAGGATGAAAGTGAAGATAATAAAGAAGAGAATAATGTACCCAAACAAAATCCAGAGACATTAGCTCGAGACAAAAAAGAACAAAATAAGGACGATTCATCTGTAAAAGGAAACAATACCACTGAAATGAATCAAGTAGAAACGAATGTTGAAGTAGAAGGCGATGTTGTTCAAACGTGTAAAATAGAACGCGGAAATGATACAACGTTTCATACTAATATGGATGTAGATAATAATAGTACAATAAATAATGTAATAGAAACTGCGAGATCAGATGTTGAAAAGATCTTAAGCGAATGGACTGATGTACCATCGACGGAAGAAGCAGCAATTGTATGGAATCGTTTATGTGAAGTCACCGATTCAGCAGCTCGTGGCTTGTCTGAACAATTAAGATTGGTTTTAGAACCTACGAAAGCAACAAGATTAAAAGGAGATTACAGAACAGGCAAACGTATTAATATGCGAAAAATTATTCCGTTTATTGCTAGTCAATTCAGAAAAGATAAAATTTGGCTTCGGAGGACAAAACCTTTTAAACGTAATTATCAAATTGTCTTAGCTTTGGACGATTCGAGTAGTATGGCTGATAATCATTCCAAAGAATTAGCTTTTGAATCTTTATCATTAATAAGTAAAGCTTTAACGTATTTAGAAGTAGGAGAACTTAGCGTTATAAGTTTTGGTGAACGTGTAAGCGTTTTACATCCTTTAGGAGAAACATTCACAGAACAAAGTGGTTCCAGGTAAATAACATGTTTTATATTTTACACGTTGTTAATATGAAATATGAATTTCAAATTTAATTGATTACTTTCAATATTTTTTTCTAGATTAATTCAAAATATGAGATTTGAACAAACAAAGACATCAATAGGACAATTAGTTGAATTTACTGTAGATATGTTTGAAACTCAATCTACCTCTTCCGATAATGCTAAATTGGTTGTTATATTATCCGATGGTAGAGGTGTGTTTTCAGAAGGAATAGATAAAATAAATTATGCCGTTAGAAGAGCCAAAATGGCAGATATTTTCCTTGTATTCATAATAGTGGATAATCCAATAAATAAGGTAATATATTTTTTAAATTATTAAAATATAACTTATTATTATTATTGACAAATATTATGAAAGATATTATTGAAAGAATTTTTTTATAACAATGGATAATTTTTATATTTTTAGGATTCCATTTTGGATATAAGGATGCCTGTATTTGAAGATGGTAAATTATTAGGAATTCGTTCCTACATGGATAGTTTTCCATTTCCATTTTATATGATTTTGAGAGATATAAATATGTTGCCTGAAGTTTTAAGCGATGCTCTAAGACAATGGTTTGAAGTTGTTGGGAAGATAGATGCCTAATATTAATTGTATAATAATAATAAATTGTAATTGTAATAATTGTAAATTGTATAATAATAATAAATTGTAATTGTAATAATTGTAAATTGTATAATAATAAATTGTATAATAATTATTTGTATTAAAATATACTATTATACCACACGACACGATTCTGTTTTATTAAATTTAGAAACTACAGTTTATCCTTCATAATTTTAAGGGGTTATACGCAGTTAGGATTTTCAAAAAATCGATTTTTTTTTTTGCATTTTCGGAATGTACATATATTTAAGTATATTCTCTGAAAATTTCAAATCGATCCGACAAATATTCTTCACTTCATGTAAGCTGCAAACAAAAATTTTTACCTATGTGTAAACGTCTCTTTGAAACTTTAAACGCGTTTTTCTCAAAACGGTATTTTCAAAGTCAGTGATCTCGATTTCTCAGAAATAACTCAACCGATTTGTCTTATATTTTTACACAATATTCTTAGATATATTCCTCGGGTATTGACGAGAGGAATAAGATTTAAAAAAATTATTACTATTTTTTTGTAACAATTTAGAGCGAAAATTTTAGTCAAAAAAAGCAAAAATTTTAGTCTTTTTTTCAAATAGATGCCATTTTGTCAAAAATCAAAATTTTTAAAATTCCTCTCGTTAATACCTGCATTAATCTATCCTTTAAAAGAATCCACCATATTTTTTAATTTCGGATAATCCAAACCGCCAAAATGGAGATCACCGCCAAACGTCTTTTTTTAGAGGACGTTCAGGAAATCATCTACAGGAGCAGTGTAGATTAATATTTTTACAGAATCGACGCGCTATTGTATTCTCAAAAGTTCACTCTATTTGAATTACCAACAATTTTTTTTGAGAAATAAAAACTGTTTCTAGAAAAAATTCATGAAAATACGTCTTTTTCGAGCCTCGCAACTGCGTATAACCCCTTAAGTAATACTAATTTGAAAAATCACGTGGTTTTTATATATAGAATTATTTTAACCAATTGGAAACGTGCTTTTATAATACGACCAATCACGAGCTACAAATATAAATAAATATTTCGTGTAATAAAATATTTAAAATATTAAAATATTTCTAACCATTATAAATTTAATTGAATATAATTAACAAAAACAAAGTTAATTTAATCTCTAAGTTTCAATTCTAAAATCGTCTGCATATATACTCATACATAACCTTAAAAACCAGTCTGTTTACTTGTAATAACAAGTGTATAATGCTAAACTAAACTACTATTAATTAAAAAAGAAGGAGGAATAACAAAATGAATACATTAGTTAATTGTTGTAAGAATTTGTCCAAAACAACAATTAATAGAATAACAAGTCAATATTTTGTAAAAGAATATGCTACGCATTTGTCAGATTATAATATCAAATGGGTTAGACCTGAGAAAATACCAAAATCAAAACCAGAAAAGAGTGGTGACTTAGGTATACCTGTTGACATTAAACCAACACAATTAGTTTTAGGATATGAAAATTCCAAAGAACTACAAGAGTAAGTATAATTCTACAAGAGTACATAATATTATATACAGGATGTCCTAGTTTTTTATCAACATATTATTTTATATAAATAAAAATAAGGAAAAAATGTTGCATAAACATAGACTTTTAAATATTTTATTAAAAAGTTATTATAAAAAAATAATAAGAACATCCTGTATATATTTATAATATTGTATCTAAGAGCTAGAAATTTTATATTAGTGCCGATGAGATTATAAGAAGATTAGTTTCATTACAATTTTATCCTCGGAAAGAAACTATAAATACAAGAAGGGAGAAGATAATAGAAATAGTTAAAAGACATGGATCAGACCGTGGATCTACAGAAGTTAAGAGTACGTTTTATTTTATAATTGGACCTACAAAATTTGAGTCATGAAGCTACCGATACTCAACGATCTGAAATTGACTAAATAAAATTGAAGGATTTTAATTTAAAGAAAATAAAACAATATAAAATATAGATTATATAAAGTATAGATTGCATAATTGTAGAATTCATACTGTGATTAATGAAGTTTCAATTATATTGATGGTCGGTAGGTTTATGCGTTACTGATTTCTCATACGTATTTAAATATATACAAATATATCTTATATAAACAAAGTATAAACAAATAAATCTGTTTTAAGTTGCTGCAATGACTGCTGAAATACTACAGTTACAAGAAAACGCGATAAACCACCCTAGAGATAAGAAAGAGAAAGTATTTTTAAGGGAATTAATAGACAAGAGAAATAAATTATTAAGAAAATTGCGAAAATGGGATTACAAACGTTTTGAATGGGTTTTAGAAAAATTAAATCTTTTTTACAAAGCCTTACCATTGTATGTATACCTTATTCTCCTTCATATCTTAATCAATTTTAAAACGATACATTGCAATTAATATATTTTATTATTTTAACTTTGTTCTACAGAGATTATACTCCAGCATATAGGAAAGATTCTTTAAGAAAATTAACGCAGAAGCATTGCGATAAAATAAAACAAGCAAAATTGGATGCTTATAAAGCGCAATTGGAAGAAGAACAGAAAACATTTTTTAAAGATAAAGTGGAAAAACTTATTTTCATTAGAAAAGAGGAATTAGAATTAGGCTTGGAACCAACTGTGATGGAAGATGATATCGAAAGGGCAAGAAATAAACTGAAGGAGATACTTAATAAACAAACGAGTTAATAAAACCTGTTGTTCTCGACGACTTTATGAATATAAATTATGCAAACTATGTTAGCATTAATAATAAAATTACATTTACCCTAAAGAAAAAAGTTATTTGCAAATCCATATGAAACAGTTTTATACAAAAAATTCATATGAGCCTTCTTTTTTAGTACTATTATGTGCAATGAAAAAATACCATATTTTAAAAAAAATATAAACAATAATAAATTAAATATTTGAATTTTGATATGAAACACGCCAAAACCAGAAAAATTAAATCGGAGTTGGTAGAGAATAAAGTAGAAAAATAATTATAATGCAAAGGGTTAAAATATTAACACGTAAAATCGAAAGTAGATTGTATTTAAACAATTTCTGTTTCTTTTTTCTTAATCAGTTGACATTATTTTTCACGCATAAAAGTGTTCAGTCCTGTTTGATGGATATTTACGACGGAAATGGTAAAAGAAATTATTCTTATCGAACGAGTCTTTATATCTGGTTTGTCAACTTTGATTCGGATTTGGATAGTTTCGTTAGAAAGCATATATCGCTTATAGGAGTACCTCGAGACGAGCGCAAATAATTGGAGAAATTTGTAGGGAGTGGTTAGCAACCAGAATCTTTCACTATTGTACTTTTATTATGTATGCATCTCTCTTAAGTATAGAGGAACATAAGTAGAATCATCACGTAATATGATCACGTAAAAGTATTGCTCGGTTTATATACAAATATTCTTATTGCATATATAAACATAATAAAAAGATTGAAAAATAATTCATCCGGATGATCAAACATAGTTGATTTAATGTACTACAAAAATAAAAAATATATATATATATATTATAATTAAAAAAACTATACGAGAAAAATATGATCGAACTTTAAAATAGAATATCTTTTCTATTCGAATTTAAAAATCGCGATAGATCAAATTAAGTGGAAACTACAATCTAACACATCGTTTGTTTGATTTATATTAAAAATATATTTTTCATAAAAAGAAATAAGTAAAATTTTTAACGAGTCATTTAAAAAATGATCATTTATAAGATCACGATAAGATGAAATATGGTTGCAACAATAATGATCGAACAAGATTGATCCCATCTTCAATTAAAAACGAATATCCTTGAAGAATATCGAGGTGAAAGAGTAAAAGGTGAAAAATATTGAGAGTAACGAAAAGAAATTTGTAATTGTCGAAACTATGATGTAAATTCGATCATTTCGTTAGGAAAGTGTTTGCGCTTCATTAGAAAAGAAATGAGATCGACTATGTAAGTGTGGAATAAAATTAGCAGTTAAATAGAGTCGTATTTGAGCAAACGTCTCGTTCCCATGCGCGTGTCGTGCGCAATGGATCTTTTAGATTGCACCGAGTTAAAGTGGTCGTTTTAGGACGAGCTCACTGAGAGGAAGAGAGGACAAGAAAAATGTGAGTGAACGTTCGCGGTATATATAAAGGAAGAGAATCGCACTGTTGGATGCTGCAACCGTCTGAGCACGCTAAGACTTCGTTCAATTGCCGGTTTTAAATATTTCTCGAAAAACACCAAACAAGAATCTTCACAAAAAGAATATCAAACAATCTTTTACTTCATTTATTTTCTTTCTTAGTTTCTTGGTTTTTTTTGTTACGGGGGTTTTCCTTTTCTTCTTTTTTTAAATTTAAAAACAAAAAGAGATTTTATCAAGAAAAGTTCGACGATGATGTTGCTGGAGGTAAAACATTTCGAAAGGATTGATAAGCGTTGTTTGAATTTGATTTTACATTTTAATTCGTTTTAGAAGAAGGATTAGTCTCTTAATCTTTACCGTGTGCAACTACTCGTCGTTTCGAAATCACCGTGTGAACGCGATGCTTTAGCTTTGTGAAAATGTATGTGTGTATGTGTGTGTATACAAGGATAATAAGTATTACGGAATTATTTATAAAAATCTGGACTTAAAAATTAATTTTTTTGCAAAAATAATCTTCGAATTGTGACTGTAGAATTTAATTGTAATTTAAATATTTGTTATTAAAGTTATTGAATTAAAAATAAAAAAAAAAGACATTCTAATTATTGTTTCTAAATTTTATAGAAAGAAAAAAGAAAAAAAAATAAATAATTTTAATTAATTATATATATATATAAAAAATGAAAAGTTAAGAGAAATGAGTTGAGGATTAACAATGATCATTATCTCAGATTTCTAAGTCGTGTCTTCCGTATATGTGAGTGTGTGCGTGTATATGTGTTGAGAGAGGTCAGGATAGAAGTATCTTTTAAATTATGTTTCAAGAGAGAACAAGTTAGGATAAATTGACGTGTGGGTTGGCAATTAATTTCAAACGAACACACACGTTTGTGTATTTCTAAAGCAAATGAATACACGAAAGGCACTCCTTTATAAGGTACAAACTCATCGTTTCCATTTCTATTATGCAACGAGGATTTTACGAACACTATTACAAATGATATATATCTGGTGCACGCATACGCAACTCTTATAAAAGATCGCGTGATTCCCATAAGGAACAGTTCTTTCTCTTTTTCTTCATTTCTCTCTCTTTCATTCTTTGGAATGTCTTCCTAAGATGACGAAATTACATTTCTTCTTCTCTTTTTTTTTATTTACTTTCAGATACTCCTTTTATGTTGCCTATTGCAGTTTAATCGTGCCGACGTTTTCCCAGAGTAAGAATTAGAAATTTTCTATGTTTAATCATTAAGAATGTTTGCGCATAAATTGAATCCTTAAATTTGTGAAAATAATAAAAATTTATAATAATTTAATTCGAATCGTTTCATCAATTCACGTAGAAAAATAATTGCATCGTTAATGTCTTCTTACATCTAGGATATTCATTGCTAACATAGGTTTAAACGCATCAAATAAAACATTGTAATATTTCTGGCTAACCCGATAAAAACGTGTAGTTAATTTTACATAAATTTAAGATTAGTGTTTTTCTTTTTCTTTTGTGATTTTTGGAAAGGTATACTCCAGAAAATTTCGAAAGTAAACGAAATTTTTATCCATGTTCATCGGTTGGTGGCTTACCTCTCGACTCCGCTATTCCAACTGCTATCGCGTGTGCTTTTAAATCTGGAATGACGGTGAAAAGAGGTTCCCATGCTTCTACTCGTGCTCATTCACCTACATATGTGAAGGTATCTTCACCGATATCGTACAAACCATTACCAAGGACATCTTCATTGGTGTACGTCGCACCACCCATAGTCAAATCAGCGTCCGCTGTGGTTGCTACCGATCAAAAATCTGCTGAAAAGGATGTCGATTATATGGTAAATAAAATAATTATTAATACTAAGTAAAATACAAATTATAATAAAAAAATTATTATTCAAGGTCCCGTGTAAATGTTGATAGAACCGAGCAGGAAACGATTTTATATTAAAAACTAATATAAGTTGATAATGTAAGATAAAATTTGTTCGTACGAGGCTTTGATTTCGAGAATAATAAGTTAGAAAATTTAATTTTCAGGATTTTAAGTTCAGTCAAAGATGCACGCGTTCTAAATAAATTTTATTTTACATTTTCGACTCATTAGTTTTTCATGCAGTATCACTCTCTGCTCGGTTTGTACCACCATCTTGTATACCAAATTTGATTCAGTATTTCTAATAAATGCAGAATTGCATCCGGATTGCATGATGCAAAGTACATAGAATATTTTATTATAAATACTAAATCTTTTATTTAGAAACATTGATAAAAAACATATAAAAATATTAACTGAATAAACAATAGCGATTTTTGAACGAATAAATTAATTTTTTAAAATATACTAAAAATTAATATTTTACTCTAAAAAAAAAAGATATTTAGTATTTTACATTTTATATATATATATATTTTTTTTTTATTTATTTCTTTAGTCTTATCCAAAATATTCGTTTAATTACGGAGTTATCGATGGCTACACTGGCGATTCTAAATCTGCGTGGGAAGAAAGAGACGGAGATACTGTGAAGGGAGAATACTCGGTAGTCGAGGCCGATGGTACCATTCGAACAGTTTCCTACACGGCCGATGATCACAATGGTTTTAATGCCGTTGTCACGAGAAGTGAACCTCCGAAGAAAAACAAATCTTCGGAGAATGTGAAAGCATTTGTACCGGCATCTATTTTGAACGGAGATATTCAAAAATTGCGAAAACATTGATTCTTCATGGTAATAAATTCTTTTTTTTGTATATTTTTATGATATAATATTAATTGTTATTTTTATTTTTATATTTTTTTTATAGGAACATAAAAGAATCGACGGAATGTAATAATAGTTCCTTACAAGTAATTAATAATACTAATAAAAAAATAAAAAATAATAATATGAAATGGTGACTTAAGGAATGTGAGGCTTCAACGTATATTAGAACTTTTCAAATTTGTACTTAACAACGTTGGAGTCTAACGCAGACTGTGCTTTAGCTATTTTATCTAAGGTACATAATGTATATAATATATATTATATTATTATATTTATATAAACCAATCGTCTATTGTTTAAAGTTAATTTATTATTCAATATTTTATTATCTATCTATAAACGATAATTCTGTATAGACAGAAAATCTACTATACAGAAGAGTCGAGAATTTGAATATACAAGATATTTGAGATTTTTTCGATTAAACGGTGTCAATATATTCTATGCACGAAAATAAGAAAAAAGAACAACCTGTGTTTATATAACTTTTTTATCATATTTTTGTGCATAGAATACGTTGAAACCAATTGGCTGACAATACCTTGGACACCTTGTATAAAGCGTGTCAGAAATAAGAATATTTAATACAAAAAGAAAAAAATAATAAAATAAGACACACACGCGCGCACACACACACATACACACACGCACGCATACACACAAAATATCTGCTAAAACAGCTGGACGAATTGAGATATATCTCACCGAGATATAACAGTACATGTAAAATACTTTGTTTACTACTTTCGGACAGGTACATTACGAATTACATTTAAAACAAATTTATTATATCCTTTAATAATTAGTTTACTCACGCATAAGATTCTGTCCGTTTTATTACTGCATTTAGCTTATTATTGTATAGAAAAACATTTCTACACAATTAATATAGATATTTTATAAGTATTTAACAATGACGATGATTGCAATTATAAGAACGCCGATAGCTTTCTCTCTTTCTTTTTTTTTAATTATATATTATAATAACGTAATTAATTTATTAAAAACGCATTGTGTGCGTTAAATTTAATTCTTTCTTCATCAAAGGTACAAATGGTTAAAAAACTTCATTCAGAGCACATTGCTTTTCAAATTTAATAATTTTCTTTGAAACCTATTTTTCTTTCTTTTTTTTTATAAACAACAACTCGTGTTCCTTTTTCTAATGTCGATACTTTGATACCTTAATACACTTTGATGTTTGCATTAAATTACTTTGAAAGATAAAAATTTGTTCATAAATAATAATGTCACTTGTGAACACGAAGAGAAGCATGTAATTTAATGATCATTATTAATTCTATCTGTTCCTTGATCTTTTGTTACTATTTTTTTTAGCACTATTGGTAGATTTGGTTTTATTGGAGTCTTTACTGTTATTATGGCAATCCTTGATTGGTGTAGGAACATGTTCTATGTTGCCATTGGACATAGGTCCATTGGAGAAAGGGGTGGAAGCAGAATCAGGGTTGCTAACAGTGCCATTATTTTGAGTATATCCGGCTTGTACAGAAGTATGATTCTTCCCACTTGTTTCCTTGTTATTGCTAGAGATTGTATTAGAATTGTTGAAGTTGCAATTATCCTCACTGCCGCTGTTTCCAATTTGAGACTCCGATTCACTGTATCGTTCAACTGGAATGATCGGGCTGAGGTTAACGGTACACAATATGATTATAATAAACAAATTTAGAGAAGCGTAGAATGGAAAAAGAAAGCTCGTTATACGTGCAATCATTGTCTTACAAGCGTATTACAAAAACACACTGACTAAAACAGTTTCTATCATACATTAATTTGTAGCGACGGAAGTGGAGATTTGACGAATAGATGCACACACTAGGATCAAGCTAAATTATTTTTATGATACTAAAACAAGGATTTAAGAGAACTACCACTTGGACGTATTACAGAAATAGCTTTTTATATCATAGCGAAGTCACATATGAAAAGTTTTCGAAAAAATGAATTAACGGTTCTTTGAAAAGAATTCAATTTTAAAACTTTAACGATCATGCATAATGTATACAATAATTATAACTTTAAATAAAGCTACATTTGATAACAATGATTTCAGTCAAATACTTAAATGCTACATACTATAAAATTACTTTTGTAATATTAAAAAATAAAATATGTATATATAAAGAGCATAATGGCACAGTATAAATAAAATCAATAAATGAAAACTTAGATAAATATGACTACTTATGCGACAGAAACTATTAAACTGCAATAAGTTCTAGAGAAAGGAAAATAAGAAAAAAAAAATACAAAGGCATTGAGATATTCATTTTGTAAATAAATAGTTAATTAATATCCATTCAGGTCCTTACTTTTTTCTTGTGTGTTCTCCACAAGACCATTAACAGCCTGCAACAAGGAATTAAGATAAGCCGATCAAATATATGTTTAATATGTCATTTTAATTAATTAGATACAATAATGTAAGTAAGAACGGTTATTCACCGCCATTGATGTGATAGATGATTTTGAAAATAATCTTTCCGCTTCCTTGAATTTCCTATTACGCTTATCGGCTTTGCTATTAGTATTTTTATTGCTGGCTAGGTATCTGTCCCATCCTCTTATTATATTTCCATATAATTGTGTATCTTCCAAGTAACTTCCCTCAAATGCGTAGATCTGACGTTCTAAATTTGCTAAAGTATCCTATGTAAATACAACATTTTAATTCATTTAAATAAATAATTATGATAATATATCTATTAAAAAGTTAAACAATACAAGAAAAGCTATGTAATTAAATAGATTTTTAATAAAATGATAAAATTAGATTAATGATACTGTAAAATAAGAACTTTAACCTAACAACATAACCTCAAAGGTCGGTGCATACTGAGACATAGAAATTCGTTCTATTTAAAAATAGTTTTCGTAAATAAACATAAAATAATTTATTTTAACTTTCGATTGATTAAATAGGTCAATAAAATTACTGATAAATGTATTTTTGTTTATAATAAGGTACAATAACAACATTTTACTTACAGCAATTTCAGCTTTACGCTTTACAAGTTCCGCTAATTCGGCTCTTAAATCCACTGAGGATTTCGTCGACATTATTGTTTTACTTTTAAATGTTACGATTTATAATTTATTTTAACGATAAAATTGTATCAAAGAGAAATAACTTCTTAGAACACAGGACGTTCCGTATCCACAAGTGCGAGTAAAATATAAACTACGGTTATCTACGTACAGGCGCAGGGGATAAATGTGGTTTATTTATTTTAATACTTCCGGGAATTAAAATAATGTCAACCAATCATAGATCTTTAAACAAATTGGCGCGAATTTCATAAACCTCTGAAGACAGAAAATAATTTTTAAGATACACAAGATTAACAATTATTTAAAAAATTAATTATAAGAAATGTGAAATTTGTATAACATTACGTTGATCGATATAATTAATAAAATTACATTATTGATAATTTATTAATAATATTAAATTAACAAATGTACTATTGTTTAAGATTTTGATAAATCGCAAATAATACCGACCCAGATCTCACTACTAGGAGATTGTTACATAAAAAATCTATAAGCTAAAAAAATATATTAATCAATAACATTTAAATGAATTATTTAACTATATCAAAATCGATGAATACTTACATGTACTCGTATTACAAATTATAATAGTAAAAATTAGAAAATAAGTTGTTTTCTTATTTATGATTTACTAATACTACTGGATAACAAATGAATTAGTTATTTTCATTTTCTAGAATAATTATAACAATCCTCAACACTGTTTTATCAAAGTATTAGGAGTATGTATAATACTGTAGCACTTTATTTCCTCCTTGGAAGAGTAAATTCGATTACAGGAAACGGTGATAAATAGAAAGGTAGCTATACTATATATGTATGCGTGTGTGCGTTAGGAATAATAACAATGCATATCCATCTTCATAAACTCAGGGTACCATATTGAGATATCCTGAAAAGGGATATATGTTTCCTTCTTGTTCTCTTGCTAAAGTTACATTAGTTACTACATTTTCCTCTTTGGCTTTAAAATACATGGTGCATAATTATATATACTCTAGTATATAATTATTTTATGTGGTATGCAAAAGATAACTTTACATGCTCTATATATGATTAATTTAAGCTTATACCTTGAATGTACATATATATATAAATTATTATATTTCTTTAAGATTAAATATTTTAATTCTATTTTTTATTTGTAGTTATGATTTTATAAAATTTTTCTCTCTGTCAATAATGGTCGAGTTGATTGACCTAGTTTTTAAGTGACTACAGCACGTAATGTTGTAAAGTATGAGAACGACGATGATAGAAACTGTAAAATGATGTTTGTTAGCATATTTTTATTTTTAATTATTATTATTATATTTATTAAATATTATTTTACCGAAGTGTAGTATTTTAGGGATAACGCTGGTATAACTCCATTAATCGTGATGATTATAGGTTTTTGGGATCTTTGGACCAAGATGCACATATTTTTTAATACCTTTGAAGATTTTCCAATCCAATTAGAATTATAAATCGATAAACCAACAGCTATACTCTTTTTATGAAACATATATGATCATTAATTTTATAATGAAATGATTTTATAATGATTCAATTTTGTTTACCATTTCTGATAAATGTTCAGCTGGATGTGAGCAAATGAACATTTGTATTGTTGCACCAATTAGGAGAATGATGAATTGAATTTTTATGGTTGTTGATTTTGCCTGTTATTGAAAAGAATATTCATTAAAAATTAATTTTACTAAACAACAATGACAACAAAATAAAAATAAATTTTCGATAACTAACAAAAATAATCTGTAATGCACCGAATATCATTATCAAAGTTGTAATACAATTGGTGATAAAAATAATATAACGCACACTTAACACAACATCCCGTGCATATCTAAAAAAAAGAAAAAATAAGATTTAATAGAACAATTCTAATTGTTTTTGATTAAGACAATAAAATAGATTAAAATAATCTGAGTATTAATTACTTAAGCAATTGTAAATGTTTACGTATGTAATAATTTATATTGTCGAGATCCATAAGTCTTGATAATTCGATAGACAAGATTTCAAATCTCGCTGAAGTGAACCACAATAAAACCGCATTCTGACAATCAATGGTACCACCGACAGCTGCTAGTATTCCAACAAATGCTTGCTGAAAGTAAACTATCTCGTATATCGGATGTGAATCCACTTTGAAAGGATACTTCGCGAAAGTTGGAAATGGTTGGGATAATATTGCTGGTCCTAGAACAAGACCAAAACAAATCACATAAAAGCCAATGGACATTGTTAAATGAAATATCCAACACTTGTTCACGTAATTTTGTAAAATGACTTTTTCCAACGAATTGGCCTGTTCCACGAAATTTTCCATTTCCTGGATTATCGACTGTGTGAAAAGAAATAAAATATAAAAATATCATATGAACCTATCGAACGATATAAAAAAAGAAAAAAAGAAAAAAAAAACCAGAAAAAACTATTAATTTACTTGAAATTTCCAACGTTGTATTTTTATTAAGATCATTTTTAAACACACTTGAGAAACACCTGCCAGAATGCACGTAGTTTGTACCGTAATTAAAGTATTATGACGATACTCGAAAATCCCATTAATTAATGCTAAAATCAAAAGTAAAGCTATCACCAGCGTTGACCACCAATAAACGTCTCGTAATAATAATTGTTTTTTGGTTGCATTTAAAGGTGGTGGCCAACAGCCCATTATGATAACACTCAATTTAGTAAACTTCAACGCAGTATTCGGTGTAACACTTAACATTATTTTTTATTAAAATTTGATAATCTAATTTCAATTAAAATTAGTGATATTTGAGTGAGAAATATTTCCGAATATTAACTCGATATTTGATTATGATAATGTAGAAATCTAACTTCTTGCAAGCACATTTCAAAAATGATGTATATAACTGTATGTGTATGTGAATCAGGATAGTATATAAATAAGTCATTAGATGAATTATGTGCACAATGTTGCTTTCACGTTGTAGCAATTATTATCAATTACTTTATAATGCGTCTAAAGTCATCATTTGTGTGTGCGTGTGCGTGTGTTAGTGAAGCATATGTGCTTTCATCAAATTTCAAGTTGATTTATTCTATTTCTCGAATAATAGTGTCCCATGTTTAATTCATTTTAGGATTTATCATTTAAATAGACAAATTTAGATTCATTTTTGATTCATTGTCTTTATTCTTCCTGTAATTTCAAATCTATAGTCTGAAAGATGTAGAAAAGTATTTTATCGTACTTATTGCATTTGTGTTTACGTATTCCATCATGCATATAGACAAACATATTATTTGCTTTATTTTTTCCTTACCCTTTTTTCTCAGAGGATGAATAAATTAAGAAGCTCGTCATCTTGTGGCTTTTCTTATAGTTCGTAATTATCGTTTATTCCTTCGCATATTCGATAACTCCATTATTCCACCTTTTCTTTTTCTTATGTTAGATTTTCTTCTAGGTGTTATTAAGGAATAAATTCTAGATTTCGCTTATACGATAAGCGAGCTCTTTCTTTTCTTTCAGCGAAAACTGACATTAGTTGAGAGGTTTTTATTTTCCAGAGAATAATTTCTCACGTGTGTGTTGCGTATGTAGGTGTCTGTCTGTGTGTATGTATGTGTACCAGGAATTCAAACATCGAATTGAAAGTAAGTTTCTTAGAAAAAATTCTAAAGTATCGTTCTTAGATATTAATCGTATCAGTTTTTAAGATCATTTTATAGATAAAGTTATTAAAAATAGATGAAAGTTATAATATTATACGAGAACATTATTATTGAAATTAAATATTTAATAACAATTTCATCAATAAATACTGACATTTACAGAAATACAAAAAGTTAGATTAAATGTTTTATTTAACTGCAGCTCTCATTGTTGTGAAAAATGAAAACGCCGAAGACAAGAACTGAAATGATTATAATAATACAAAAAATTGATGTATTTGAAAAAAAAAAAACAAGTATTATTTTTGAACAACTTTTTATAGTAACGACAAGCTTACCGACATATAATAAGATAAAGATAATACAGGTAAAAATCCGCTAATTGTGATTATAACTGGCTTTTGGGATCTTTGAATGAGAAAAAGTATGTTTTTCGACATCTTTTGTGATTTTGCGATCCAATTTAGATTATAGGCTGCTGATCCAATCGCAGAACTCTGTCATAAAAAATTTTTAATAAAATAATCAACTGTACAGATTAATTATATTTATGATTATTTTAAAAATGTGAAAAAACTATACCATATCAATTAAATTTTCAGCCGGGTACGAGTTGATAAATAATTGAATAATAGCGACAATATTCAGAACGAGGAATTGAAATTTGATCGTCCTTGAATCTGTCTATTATCAAAACAAATGAAGCATCAAGAGTTATGCAAAATAGATGCAACCTCTATAGTATAGAAAAATCATTATTCACGCGAGTACAAAATTTACCTGATATTCGGGGCAAACTTTATTACAAATATTTATAAACTTTATTATAAATATTTATTATTATAAATATTTATAATATTATATATTTATAATAATGTGATAATGATTAAAGAAAGGTAAATAATATGATTTAAGAAGACTTATTTTTGTATTAATAATAATCGAGTTAATGATTAATATTGGAAAATATTATAGAATATAAAATGATACTAACAAAAAGGAATAAAAGTCCACTGGATACTATTAATGTGGTAGTAATACCTACGGTAGCAAAAATCACAAAACGCACAGTTTTGACCACGTTTTCTGCATAACTAAAAAATAAAAAAGAAAACAAATTTTTACTTTATCGTAAAAATAAAAATATAATTTATAATTGATTTTAAGGATAAAAATTACCAGAGAATTTGACGATGTTTGAAGATACACCATTTGAGATCACATTCGTCTACAGTATTTGCTATATCAATTTGCAACATTTCAAATCTTGCACCAGCGAACCAAAGTAAAACAGCTACTTGACAATCAATCGTTGCACCTGTAGATGCTTGTATACAAGTCACTGCTTGCAATAAATAAACAATTTCGTATATTGGATGTGTTGACACGTTGAACGGATAGACAGCAAAAGTTGGTAATGGTTGTGGCAAAAATATTGGTCCCAGAACAATATTTGTAGCAGCTAAATAAAACCCAAAGGTAAGAGATATGTGAAGTATGGAACATCTATCCACATATTTCGTTAGTATCATTTTTTCGTATGGTTTTGCTTGTTTAACAATATTTTCCATTTCCACGACTATCGACTAAAACGATGAGATTAATTTAATAGTAAAATGTTCGAATTCAAACTAATTAATACAAATTAATATATTATTTTATGACACCTGTAAACTTGAACGTTGCATTCTACATGCTAGCATTTTTATACTCATTTGTATAACAGCGATAATAATACACATTGTTTGTATCGTGATCTCTAAATTATTTCGATTAACGTATATACCGTACAACAACATTAATAAAAATGTTTGCGCACAAAAAAAAGAAAAAGAAAAATATAAATCAAGAAAAAATAATTTTGTATTAGATGCGTTCATTGGCGGTGGCCAAGAAACTAACAAGGCTACGCTTCTTTTCGTAAATTTTAATGCTGCTTCTGGTGTAAATTTCATGACAATAGAATTACCTTTTTTTTAATGTGATAGATTTGAACGTTATTGGCAAACTGTTAGACGTTGTTTTTATTTAAGGATAAAAGAAAGAATTTTCTTCTTCGATTTTACTTCAACAAATTATTCAAAGAAATTCTCGTTTATTGTTCGCTCGATATTCCTATGTAAATCTTCAATTGAAGTTCCCTTTATAAAACGTAATTTCCACTATCGCCATTCGATGAAGGGAATAAATCAGTCAGAAGTTCTTTACACGCTATGTTTCGTTTCTTACACATATCTGTTATTATCTTAAATTATTATGTGGAAAGGAGTTAAGCGGTTTCTTCCGCATCTTCCTTCGTCGAGTTCTTTTACATAAATAAGTAAATAATGTTGTATCATCCTTCGTAATTATATCGTTCATTGTTTTATTTCGATAGTCGATACATTTCTTTTTCTCGCGTTATTAAGAAATTGTAATTCTAGGTATACGATGAACGAGAACTTCTATTTCTTTTATTTAGAAACAGACAAGTGAGAGATCATTTTTGTAAAGAACAAATTTTTGAAATGTGTGTCAAGGTTTACAATAACATAAATTAAAAGTAATTTTGTAAATTGGATTAGAGGAAATTTTCAGGAAGAAATTTTTAATATTGATAAAAGTATTGAAATAAATGAATAATACAAAGTTACTCTTTATACTTTTCTATTATATATGGATTTTTAAATTATAAAATGAAGAAAGAATTTAGAATAGAAGAGTAATAAAATTCTCTTGGAAAGACAATTAGAACATTTAGAGTGACTCTTATGGTTCCGAGTTGTATATGTCGCATGCATAAGAAGGTGAAATATCCGGAGGTTGGCACTAATGTAGGATTACTGTTGAATGAGATTTCTGTTGAAAGTTTGTAGAAGTGTTAGGTCGTGCGAAGAAAGAAGATTATACTCAAGAAACGAAAAGGTGAGTCACCGTATTTTGGTATACGAACAGGTACACATTCCCGAACATATAATTAAGTATCTTTGAGTTTCACTAAGGTGCAATTTTACGATTTGTAGATTTTTTGGATGTTTAGGAATGATCAACTTCAAAGATAAATTCGCTTACTTTTTTCACCTTTTATCATTTACTTGTTAGAGCACGAATGTTATTTTTGCTCTAACTATAAAACGAGCTATCAAAGCTTAATAAACAGATAAAGTCGTTCGATTGTTTTTATTTCTATAAAGAAGGATATATTTTTGAATTTTTAATTTAATTTTAAATCAATAATCTCTTTTTCATCCAATTCGATAATTTTATCTAAGGTTTTAATTATATTTCTTAATTTTTTATTAAATATATATTTATGTTAATACGTTTCAAATAAAAAAAGAATGATATTATTATTATTAAAATCTAATTTCTGATTAGAAGTTTTACGCTACCATTATTACAGATTTTACACGTGTATTAATGTTAATAGAAAAAATTTAAATGTTTAATTAACAGCAGCTCTCATTGTTGTGAAATACGATAATGATGAGGATAGGAACTGAAATATTAAAAAGAATATTATCTACGTTTTTTAAAGTATTAAGATTATTGTACAATTAGTGCAAACGTACCGACATGTAATAAGATAAAGATAATGTTGGTAAAAATCCACTAATCCTGATAATAACTGGTTTTTGAGATCTTTGAATGAGAAAAAGAATGTTTTTTGACATCTTTTGTGATCTTTCAACCCAATTTAAATTATAAGCTGCCGATGCAATCGTTGAACTCTGTCATAAAAAATTTTTAATAAAATAATCAACTATTCAGATTAATTATATTTATGACTATTTTAAAAATGTGAAAAAAATATACCATTTCAATTAAATTTTCAGCTGGATTCGAGGTAATAAATAATTGAATAATGGCGACAATATCCAAAACGAAGAATTGAAATTTCATAGTCACTGAATCTGTCTATCTTAAAAAAAAATAATACATTTAAAGTTAGAAAAATAAATTACAACGTATATAATAAAGAAAAATCATTATTTACGTGAGTACGAATTATGCCTGATATTTAGGGCTAATCATATTTCCAATATTTAAAACATTAATATTTAAAACAAAAATGTAATTATGATTAAAAATAAGCAAATATGATTTAAGAAGATTTATCTTTGTTTTAATAATTATCGCTTTAAATGATAAATATTGTAAATTATTTTTGCATATAAAACGATACTAACAAAAAGTAGTAAAATTCCACTGAATACTATTAATATGGTCGTAATACATACAGTAGTAAGAATCACAAAACGTACTGTTTTAACCACATTTTTTGCAAAACTAAAAAATAAAAAAGAAAATAAATCTTTACTTTATCGTAAAAATAAAAATATAATTTATAATTGATTTTAAGGATAAAAATTACCAGAGAATTTGACGATGTTTGAAGATACACCATTTGAGATCACATTCGTTTATAGTATTTGCTATATCAATGTGCAACATTTCAAATCTTGCACCAGCGAACCAAAGTAAAACAGCTACTTGACAATCAATCGTTGCACCTGAAGATGCTTGTATTCCAGTTATTGCTTGCATAAAATAAACAATTTCGTATATTGGATGTGTTTCTACATTGAACGGATAGACAGCAAAAGTTGGTAATGGTTGTGGTAAAAATATTGGCCCCAAAACAATATTTGTAGCAGCTAGGTAAAACCCAAAGGTAAGGTATATGTGAAACATAGCACATCTGTCAACATATTTCGTTAGTATCGCTTTTTCGTATGGTTTTGCTTGTTTAACAATATTCTCCATTTCCACGACTATCGACTAAAACGATGAAAATAATTTAATAGTAAATCGTTCAGATTCAAAAATTAATTAATACAAATTAACATATTATTTTAGGACACCTGTAAACTCGAACGTTGAACTCTACATGCTAGCATTTTTATACTCATTTGTATAACAGCAATTATAATACACATTGTTTGTATCATGATCTCTAAATTTTTTCTATTAACGTATACACCGTACAACAACATTAATAATAACGTTTGAGCACAAAGAAAAGAAATAGAAAAATATAAATCGAGAAAAAACAATTTTCTTTTAGATGCGTTCATTGGCGGTGGCCAAGAAACTAACAAGGCTACGCTTCTTTTCGTAAATTTTAATGCTGCTTCTGGTGTAAATTTCATGACAATAGAATTACCTTTTTTTTAATGTGATAGATTTGAACGATATTGGCAAACTGTTAGACGTTGTTTTTATTTAAGGATAAAAAGAAGAAAGAATTTTCTTCTTCGATTTTTCTTCAACAAATTATTCAAAGATATTCTCGTTTATTGTTCGCTCGATATTCCTATGTAAATCTTCAATTGAAGTTCCCTTTATAAAACGTAATTTCCACTATCGCCATTCGATGAAGGGAATAAATCAGTCAGAAGTTCTTTACACGCTATGTTTCGTTTCTTACACATATCTGTTATTATCTTAAATTATTATGTGAGAAGGAGTTAAGCGGTTTCTTCCGTAACTTCTTCGTCGAGTATTTTTACATGAATAAGTAAATAACGTTGTATCATCCTTCGTAATTATATCGTTCATTGTTTTATTTCGATAGACGATACATTTCTTTTTCTCGCGTTATTAAGAAATTGTAATTCTTGGTATACGATGAACGAGAACTTCTATTTCTTTTATTTAGAAACAGACAAGTGAGAGATCATTTTTGTTGAGAACAAATTTTTGAAATGTGTATCAAGGTTTACAATAACATAAATAAAAAGTAATTTTGTGAATTGGATTCGAGGAAATTTTCTTTAGGAATCAAACTTTTCGTTCAATTTATAATTAAAAATATTTTCTGGAAGAAATTTTTAATATTGATAAAAGTATTGAAATAAATGAATAATACAAAGTTATTCTTTATACTTTTTTATTATATATGGATATTTATATTATAAAATGAAGAAAGAATTTAGAATAGAAGAGTAATAAAATTCTCTTGGAAAGACAATTAGAACATTTAGAGTGACTCTTATAATGTCGAGTTTAATTTGTCGCATGCATAAAAAGGTCTAATATCAAAAGGCTGGCAAAAAAGTGAGATTTAAGCTGCACGAGATTTGTGATAAAAGTTTGTAGAAGTGTTAGGTTGTGCTAGAAAGGAAGATTGTACTCAAGAAACGAAAAGGTGAGTCACCAAATTTCGGTATACGAAAAGATACACATTCTCGAGCATATAATTAAGTATATTTGAGTTTCAATAAAGTGCAATTTTACGATTTGTAATTTTACTATTTACTCGTTACAGCACGAATGTTATTTTTGCTTAAACTATAAAACGAACTATCAAATGTTAATAAACGGTAAATGTCGTCCGGTTGTTCTTATTTCCTTCAAGTAACATATATCTTTGAATTTTAAATTTAATTTTAGATTCCAAATCTCTTTTTCATCCAATTCGATAATTTTATCTAAAGTTTAAATTATATTTCCTTATTTTTTATTAAATATATATTTATGTTAATACGTTTCAAATGAGAAAATGATATTGTAATTATTATAATTTAATTTCTGAATATAGAAATTCTAAGCTACTATTATTATAGGTACTACACGTGTATTATTGTAAATAGAACAAATTTTAATGTTTAATTAATTAGAGCTCTCATTGTCGTGAAATATGAGAATGACGAGGATAGGAACTGAAATATTAAAAAAAATATTGTCATTGTTTTTTAAAGTATTAAGATTATTTTACTATTAGTGAAAACATACCGACATGTAATAAGATAAAGATAATGATGGTAAAAATCCACTAATCTTAATAATAACTGGCTTTTGGGATCTTAGAATGAGAAAAAGAATGTTTTTCGACATCTTTTGTGATTTTTCAACCCAATTTAAATTATAAGCTGCCGATCCAATCGCTGAACTCTGTCATAAAAATTTTTAATAAAATAATCAACTATTCAAAATAATTATATTTATGACAATTTGAAAATGTGAAAAGAATATACCATTTCAATTAAATTTTCAGCCGGATTCGAGCTAATAAATAATTGAATAATGGCGACAATATCCAAAACGAGGAATTGAAATTTCATGGTCATTGAATCTGTCTATCTTAAAAAAAAATAATATATTAAAAGTTAGAAAAATAAATTACAACATACATAATAAAGAAAAATCATTATTCACGTGAGTACGAATTATGCCTGATATTTAGAACTAATCTTATTTCCAATATTTAAAACATTAATATTTAAAGCAAAAATGTAATTATTATTAAATATAAGCAAATATGATTTATGAAGATTTTTCTTTGTTTTAATAATAATCGCCTTAAATGATAAATATTGTAAATTATTTTTGCATATAAAACGGTACTAACAAAAAGTAGTAAAATTCCACTGAATACTATTAATACGGTCGTAATACCTACAGTAGCAAGAATTACAAAACGTACTGTTTTAACCACATTTTCTGCATAACTAAAAAATAAAAAAAAAGACAAATCTTTACTTTATCGTGAAAATAAAAAAATAATTAATAAATTATTTTATTGATTAAAATTACCAGAGAATTTTACGATGTTTGAAGATACACCATTTGAGATCACCTTCGTCTACAGTATTTGCTATATCAATGTGCAACATTTCAAATCTTGCACCAGCGAACCAAAGTAAAACAGCAGCTTGACAATCAATCGTTGCACCTGAAACTGCTTGTATTGCAGATATTGCTTGAATAAAATAAACAATTTCGTATATTGGATGTGTTGACACGTTGAACGGATAGACAGCAAAAGTTGGTAATGGTTGTGGCAAAAATATTGGTCCCAAAACAATATTTGTAGCAGCTAAATAAAACCCAAATGTAAGAGATATGTGAAGTATAGAACATCTGTCCACATATTTCGTCAATATCATTTTTTCGTATGGTTTTGCTAGTTTAAAAACATTTTCCATTTCCACGACTATCGACTAAAACGATGAGATTAATTTAATAGTAAATCGTTCGAATTGAAACTAATCAATAATAATTAATATATTGTTTAATGACACCTGAAAACTCGAACGTTGCACTCTACATGCTAGCATTTTTATACTCATTTGTACAGTAGCTATTATCATACACACTGTCTGTATCATGATCTCTAAATTATTTCGATAAACGTATACACCGTAGAACAACATTAATAAATACATTTTAGACCAAAAAAAAGAAATAGAAAAATATAAATCGAGAAAAAACAATTTTGTTTTAGATGCGTTTAATGGCGGTGGCAAAAAAGCTGACATGGCTACGCTTCTTTCCGTAAATTTTAATGCTGCTTCTGGTGTAAATTTCATGACAATAGAATTATCTTCTTTTTAATGTTATTGATTTGAACGTTATTGGCAAACTGTTAGACGTTGTTTTTATTTAAGGATAAAATGAAGAAACAATTTTCTTCTTCGATTTTACTTCAACAAATTATTCAACGAAATTCGCGTTTATTGGTCGTTCGATATTCTTACGTAAATACTCATCTCAAATTCCCTCCATAACACCTAGTTTCTATTATCACCACTCGATGAAGTTAATAAATCAGTCAGAAGTTCTTTACACGCTATGTTTCGTTTCTTACACATATCTGTTATTATCTTAAATTATTATGTGGAAAGGAGTCAAGCCGTTTCTTCCGTATCTTCCTTCGTCGAGTTCTTTTACATGAATAAGTAAATAACGTTGTATCATTCTTCGTAATTACATCGTTCATTGTTTCACTTCGATAGTCGATACATTTATTTTCCTGCGTTATTAAGAAATTGTACTTCTAGGTATACGATGAACGAGAACTTCTATTTCTTTTATTTAGAAACATACAAGTGAGAGATCATTTTTGTTAAGAACAAAATTTTGAAATGTGTGTCAAGGTTTACAATAACATAAATTAAAAGTAATTTTGTAAATTGGATTAGAGGAAATTTTCTTTAGGAATCAAACTTTTCGTTCAATTTACAATTAAAAATATTTTCAGGAAGAAATTTTTAATATTGATAAAAGTATTGAAATAAATGAATAATACAAAGTTATTCTTTATACTTTTCTATTATATATGGAGTTTTATATTATAAAATGAAGAAAGAATTTAGAGTAGAAGAGTAATAAAATTCTCTTGGAAAGACAATTAGAACCTTTAGAGTGACTCTTATAATGTCGAGTTTAATTTGTCGCATGCATAAAAAGGTGTAATATCAAAAGGCTGGCAAAAAAGTGAGATTTCAGCTTCACGAGATTTGTGATAAAAGTTTGTAGTAGTGTTAGGTTGTGCGAGGAAGGAAGTTTGTACTCAAGAAACGAAAAGATGAGTCACCGAATTTCAGTATACGAAAAGATACACATTTTCGAGCATATAATTAAGTATATTTGAATTTCACTAAAGTGCAATTTTACGATTTGTAGATTTTTTGGATGTTTAGAAATGAACAATTTCGATAATAGATATTATTACTTTTTTCACCATGTACCATTTACTCGTTAAAGCGCGAATGTTATTTTTGCTTAAACTATAAAACGAACTATCAAATGTTAATAAACGGTCAAAAACGTCCGGTTGTTCTTATTTTCTTCAAGTAATATATATCTTTGAATTTTTAATTTAATTTAAAACTAACAATTACTTTTTACATCGAATTCGATAATTTTATCTAAAGTTTCAATTAAATTTTTTAATTTTTTATTAAACAAATATTTATGTTAATACGTTTCAAATGAGAAAATGATATTATAATTATCATAATCTAATTTCTGAATATAGAAATTCCAAGCTGCTATTATTATAGATTTTACACGTGTATTATAAATAGAACAAATTTAAATGTTTAATTAATTACAGCTCTCATTGTCGTGAAATATGAGAATGACGAGGATAGGAACTGAAATATTATAAAAAATATTGTCTTTGTTTTTCAAAGTACTAAAATTATTTTACAATTAGTGAAAACATACCGACATGTAATAAGATAAAGATAATGATGGTAAAAATCCACTAATCTTAATAATAACTGGCTTTTGGGATCTTAGAATGAGAAAAAGAATGTTTTTCGACATCTTTTGTGATTTTTCAACCCAATTTAAATTATAAGCTGCCGATCCAATCGCTGAACTCTGTCATAAAAAATTTTTAATAAAATAATCAACTATTTAGATTAATTATATTTATGACTATTTTAAAAATGTGAAAAAAATATACCATTTCAATTAAATTTTCAGCCGGATTCGAGGTAATAAATAATTGAATAATGGCGACTATATCCAAAACGAGGAATTGAAATTTCATAGTCATTGAATCTGTCTATCTTAAAAAAAAATAATACATTAAAAGTTAGAAAAATAAATTACAACGTATATAGTAAAGAAAAATCATTATTCACGTGAGTACGAATTATGCCCAATATTTAGGGCTAATCTTATTTCCAATATTTAAAACATTAATATTTAAAACCAAAATGTAATTATTATTAAATATAAGCAAATATGATTTATGAAGATTTTTCTCTGTTTTAATAATAATCGCCTTAAATGATAAATATTGTAAATTTTTTTTGCATTTAAAACGATACTAACAAAAAGTAGTAAAATTCCACTGAATACTATTAATACGGTCGTAATACCTACAGTAGCAAGAATCACAAAACGTACTGTTTTGACCACATTTTCTGCATAACTAAAAAATAAAAAAAAGGGAAATCTTTACTTTATCGTAAAAATAAAAAAATAATTTATAAAATGTTTTATTGATAAAAATTACCAGAGAATTTGACGATGTTTGAATATACACCATTTGAGATCACATTCGTCTACAGTATTTGCTATATCAATTTGCAACATTTCAAATCTTGCACCAGCGAACCAAAGTAAAACAGCTGCTTGACAATCAATCGTTGCACCTGAAACTGCTTGTATTGCAGTTATTGCTTGAATAAAATAAACAATTTCGTATATTGGATGTGTTGACACGTTGAACGGATAGACAGCAAAAGTTGGTAATGTTTGTGGTAAAAATATTGGTCCCAAAACAATATTTGTAGCAGCTAAATAAAACCCAAAAGTAAGAGTTATGTGAAGTATAGAACATCTGTCCACATATTTCGCTAGTATCTCTTTTTCGTATGGTTTAGCTTCTTTAAAAACATTTTCCATTTCCATGACTATCGACTAAAACGATGAAAATAATTTAATATTAAATTGTTCGGATTCAAAAACTAATTAATTACAAATCAACATATTATTTAATGACACCTGAAAACTCGAACGTTGCACTCTACATGCTAGCATTTTTATACTCATTTGTATAATAGCTATTATCATACACACTGTCTGTATCATGATCTCTAAATTATTTCGATAAACGTATACACCGTAGAACAACATTAATAAATACATTTTAGTCCAAAGAAAAGAAATAGAAAAATATAAATCGAGAAAAAACAATTTTGTATTAGATGAGTTTTTTGGCGGTGGCAAAAAAGCTGACATTGCTACGCTTCTTTCTGTAAATTTTAATGCTGCTTCTAGTGTAAATTTCATTGCAATAGAATTATCTTCTTTTCAATGTTATTGATTTGAACGTTATTGGCAAACTGTTAGACGTTGTTTTTATTTAAGGATAAAATGAAGAAACAATTTTATTCTTCGATTTTACTTCAACAAATTATTCAAAGATATTCTCGTTTATTGTTCGCTCGATATTCCTATGTAAATCTTCAATTGAAGTTCCCTTTATAAAACGTAATTTCCACTATCGCCATTCGATGAAGGGAATAAATCAGTCAGAAGTTCTTTACACGCTATGCTTCGTTTCTTACACATATCTGTTATTATCTTAAATTATTATGTGGAAAGAAGTCAAGCGCTTTCTTCCGTATCTTCCTTCGTCGAGTTCTTTTACATGAATAAGTAAATAACGTTGTATCATCCTTCGTAATTACATCGTTCATTGTTTCACTTCGATAGTCGATACATTTATTTTCCCGCGTTATTAAGAAATTGTACTTCTAGGTATACGATGAACGAGAACTTCTATTTCTTTTATTTAGAAACATACAAGTGAGAGATCATTTTTGTTAAGAACAAATTTTTGAAATGTGTGTCAAGGTTTACAATAACATAAATTAAAAGTAATTTTGTAAATTGGATTCGAGGAAATTTTCTTTAGGAATCAAACTTTTCGTTCAATTTATAATTAAAAATATTTTCTGGAAGAAATTTTTAATATTGATAAAAGTATTGAAATAAATGAATAATACAAAGTTATTCTTTATACTTTTCTATTATATATGGATTTTTATATTATAAAATGAAGAAATAATTTACAGTAGAATAGTAATACAATTCTCTTGGAAAGACAATTAGAACATTTAGAGTGACTCTTATAATGTCGAGTTGAATTTGTCGAATGCATAAAAAGGTGTAATATCAAAAGGCTGGCAAAAATGTGAGATTTCAGCTGCACGAGATTTGTGATAAAAGTTTGTAGAAGTGTTAGGTTGTGCGAGGAAGGAAGATTATACTCAAGAAACGAAAAGGTGAGTCACCGAATTTCGGTATACGAAAAGGTACACATTTTCGAATATATAATTAAGTATATTTGAATTTCACTAAAGTGCAATTTTACAATTTGTAGATTTTTTGGATTTTTAGAAATGAACAAGTTCGATAATAAATATTATTACTTTTTTCACCATGTACCATTTACTTGTTAAAGCGCGAATGTTATTTTTGCTTAAACTATAAAACGAACTATCAAATGTTAATAAACGGTCAAAGTCGTCCGGTTGTTCTTATTTTCTTCAAGTAATATATATCTTTGAATTTTTAATTTAATTTAAAACTAACAATTACTTTTTACATCGAATTCGATAATTTTATCTAAAGTTTCAATTAAATTTTTTAATTTTTTATTAAACAAATATTTATGTTAATACGTTTCAAATGAGAAAATGATATTGTAATCAATATAATTTAATTTCTGAATATAGAAATTCTAAGCTACTATTATTATAGGTACTACACGTGTATTATTGTAAATAGAACAAATTTTAATGTTTAATTAATTAAAGCTCTCATTGTCGTGAAATACGATAATGATGAGGATAGGAACTGAAATATTAAAAAAAATATTGTCATTGTTTTTTAAAGTAATAAGATTATTTTACAATTAGTGAAAACATACCGACATGTAATAAGATAAAGATAATGATGGTAAGAATCCACTAATTTTAATAATAACTGGCTTTTGGGATCTTTGAATGAGAAAAAGAATGTTTTTCGACATCTTTTGTGATTTTTCAACCCAATCTAAATTATAAGCAGCCGATCCAATCGCTGAACTCTATCATAAAAAATTTTTAATAAAATAATCAACTATTCAGATTAATTATATTTATGACTATTTTAAAGATGAGAAAAAAATATACCATTTCAATTAAATTTTCAGCCGGATTCGAGGTAATAAATAATTGAATAATGGCGACTATATCCATAACGAGGAATTGAAATTTCATAGTCATTGAATCTGTCTATCTTAAAAAAAAATAATTCATTAAAAGTTAGAAAAATAAATTACAACGTATATAGTAAAGAAAAATCATTATTCACGTGAGTACGAATTATGCCCAATATTTAGGGCTAATCTTATTTCCAATATTTAAAACATTAATATTTAAAACAAAAATGTAATTATTATTAAATATAAGCAAATATGATTTATGAAGATATTTCTCTGTTTTAATAATAATCGCCATAAATGATAAATATTGTAAATAATTTTTGCATATAAAACGATACTAACAAAAAGTAGTAAAATTCCACTGAATACTATCATTACGGTCGTAATACCTACAGTAGCAAGAATCACAAAACGTACTGTTTTGACCACATTTTCTGCATAACTAAAAAATAAAAAAAAGACAAATCTTTACTTTATCGTAAAAATAAAAAAAATAATTTATAAATTATTTTATTGATAAAAATTACCAGAGAATTTGACGATGTTTGAAGATACACCATTTGAGATCACCTTCGTCTACAGTATTTGCTATATCAATTTGCAACATTTCAAATCTTGCACCAGCGAACCAAAGTAAAATAGCTGCTTGACAATCAATCGTTGCACCTGAAACTGCTTGTATTGCAGATATTGCTTGAATAAAATAAACAATTTCGTATATTGGATGTGTTGACACGTTGAACGGATAGACAGCAAAAGTTGGTAATGGTTGTGGCAAAAATATTGGTCCCAAAATAATATTTGTAGCAGCTAAATAAAACCCAAAAGTAAGAGTTATGTGAAGTATAGAACATCTGTCCACATATTTCGCCAGTATCTCTTTTTCGTATGGTTTAGCTTGTTTAAAAAAATTTTCCATTTCCATGACTATCGACTAAAACGATGAAAATTATTTAATATTAAATTGTTCGGATTCAAAAACTAATTTATTACAAATTAACATATTATTTAATGACACCTGAAAACTCGAACGTTGCACTCTACATGCTAGCAATTTTATAATCTTTTGTACAGTAGCTATTATTATACACACTGTCTGTATCATAATCTCTAAATTATTTCGATAAACGTATACACCGTAGAACAACATTAATAAATACATTTTAGACCAAAGAAAAGAAATAGAAAAATATAAATCGAGAAAAAACAATTTTGTTTTAGATGCGTTTATTGGCGGTGGCAAAAAAGCTGTCGTGGTCACACTTCTTTTCGTAAATTTTAATGCTGCTTCTGGTGTAAATTTCATGACAATAGAATTATCTTCTTTTAAATGTGATTGATTTGAACGTTATTGGCAAACTGTTAGACGTTGTTTTTATTTAAGGATAAAACGAAGAAACAATTTTCTTCTTCGATTTTACTTCAACAAATTATTCAACGAAATTCTCGTTTATTGTTCGTTCGATATTCTTACGTAAATCCTCATCTCAAATTCTCTCCATAACACCTAGTTTCTATTATCACCACTCGATGAAGGTAATAAATCAGACAGAAGTTCTTTACACGCTATGTTTCGTTTCTTACACATATCTGTTATTATCATAAATTATTATGTGGAAAGGGGTCAAGCGGTTTCTTCCGTATCTGCCTTCGTCGAGTTCTTTTGCATTAATAAGTAAATAACGTTGTATCATCCTTCGTAATTACATCTTTCATTGTTTCACTTTGATAGTCGATACATGTCTTTTTCTCGCATTATTAAGAAGTGGTAATTCCAAGTATACGATGAGCGAGTTCTCCTTTTTCTTATATGTGGAAACAGACAGTTGAGAGATCATTTTTGTTTAGAACAAATTTTTGAAATGTGTGTCAAGGTTTACAATAACATAAATTAAAAGTAATTTTTTTTATTGGATTCGAGGAAATTTTCTTTTGGTATCGAACTTTTCGTTCATCTTACAATTAGTAATATTTCTAAAGATATTTTTGTTATTCATAAACGTATCAGAATAAATGCATAAAACATATTCATATAGTATAATTAATTATCAAAAGTGTTATTTATTAATTTCTATTGTATTTGGATTTTTTAAATATAAAATGATTAAAGAATTTAGAGTAGGAGAATAATAAATTTCTCTCTTTCTTGTATATACAATTAGAACATTGATTTTTGTTACAGTGATTCTTATAATGCCGAGTTGAATATGTCGTTTGCATAGGAAAGTGAAATATCCAAAGATTGGCAATAAAGTGAGATTTCAGTTGCACGACATTTGTGTTAAAAGTTGGTCGGAGTGTTAGGTCGTGCGAAGAAGGAGGATTATATTCGAGAAGCGAGTAACCGTATCACAGTATACGAGCATATACACGTTCTCGAGTTTATACTTATGTATCTACGAGTTTCAATATGATGCAATTTTACGATTCGTAGATTTTTCGAATGTTCAGGAACGAACGATTTAAGATATAACTTCGTTTACGTTTTTCTCCAGTTACGATTTACTTGCAAGAGCACGAACGTTATTTTTGTTCAAACTATAAGAAGATCTTTCAAAGGCCAAGAAATGTTAAAAGTCGTTCGGTTGTTCTCATTTCCTTCAAGTAGCATATATCTTTGGATATTAAGTTTAATTAAAAACTAAGAATTTCTTTTTACATCGAATTCGATTATTTTATCAACAGTTTCAATTATTTTTCTTAATTTTTCATTAAATACATATTTATGTTGATACTTTTTATATGAAATAGGAAAATGATATTCGAATGATTGTTATTATTGAAAACTAATTTTTGATTAACATTTCTACGTTTCCATCATTATAGATTCTACATGTGTATTAATACAGAAATAGTAAACATTTAAATGTTTAATTAATTAGAGCTCTCATTGTCATGAAATATGAGAATGACGAGGACAGGAACTGAAATATTCAAAATAATATTATTTGTGTTTATGAGTAATATTAATACAATTTTACAAATAATGCGAACCTACCGACATATAATAAGATGAAGATAATATTGGTAAAAATCCATTAATCCTGATAATAACTGGTTTTTGAGATCTTTGAATGAGAAAAAGTATGTTTTTCGACATCTTTTGTAATTTTTCAACCCAATTTAAATTATAAACTGCTGATCCAGTCGCAGAACTCTTTCATAAAAAATTATTATTAAAATAATCAACTATACAGATTAATTATATTTATGATTATTTTAACATGTGAACTAATTATACCATTTCAATTAAATTTCCAACCGAATACGAGTTAACAAATAATTGAATAATAGCGACGACATCTAAAACGAAGAATTGAAATTTGATTAATACAAATATTATTATACTTTCAAAATTACGAAAATAAATTATAATTGAATATTTAATGTCATGCTACTAATTATTTAAAATAATTTTATATCAAATGTTACTAACATAAACTAATAAGAATCCACCAAACTCAATTAATGTTATCGCAATACCAGCAGTAGTTAGAATCACAAAACGTGCAATTTTGATCACATTTTCTGCATAACTGTACGGAAATCATAAGATTACTTAATCGTTAAATAAAAATATAATATTTAATTTATATTAATGATAAAAATTACCTGAAAATATGACGATGTTTCAGTATACATCCTTTGAGATCATATTCGTTTACAGTATTTGCTATTTCAATTTGCAACATTTCAAATGTTGCATCAGCAAACCAAAATAAAACAATCAATCGAAGCACCTGCGCATGATTGTAAAGCAGCAACAGTGTGTTGAAAATAAATAAATTCGTATATTGGATGTGGTTCTATGTCGAAAGGATAAACGCTAAAAGTTGGTAACGATTGCGGTAGATATATTGGTCCCAGGATAAACTTGATACCGGCTAAATAAAATCCAAAAGTGAGGTACAAGTGTAACGGCGTACATTGTTCGCGTATTTTTCTAAAATTGTTTTTTCATTTGGTTTAGCTAGTTTGATGATATTTTCCATTTCCGTGATTATTGATTAAAAACGATGACAAATTATTTACTAAAATTTCGTTTTATATAAAAATACGTTTGATCAAATGAACATATCATTTTAATATACTAGCAAACTGAAACGTTGTGCTCTACAAGTAATCATTTTTATGCTCATTTCTATAATAGCCGAGCATGAGCAAGCTGTTTGTATTATAATTTCTACATTATCCCGATAAGCGTATATCGTGTTCACCAATGCGATTAAAATCGTTTGAGCTGAGATAAATGATATGCTAAAATATATATCGAGAAAGAACAATTTGGTTTTTGATTCGTTTATCGGTGGTAGCCATGAAATTAATAAAGCGACGCTGCTTTTAGTAAATTTTAACGCATCTTCTGCAGTATACTTCGTGATAATATAATTTGTATTTATTTTTTTTTTCATCTGACCGATTTGATAATCTGATCAGAATCTTTAACGCGAATAAAAAATTGTTCAATGTTCATGAAGGTTTGATATGTTGTTCAGAATTTGTATGATTTTAACGAATGATTGAAAAATAGTCCTGTTTATCGTCCGTTCGATATTCTTACGTAAACTCTAATTTTGAATTCTCTCTTGAAATGTGTTTTCACTATTTCCAATCGTCAAAGGGATTATAAATTAGTCAGGTGTTCTTTGCACGCTACACGTATCTTGCAACACGTATCTATAATTATCTTAAATTATTGTGTTCCGAGTAGATAAGCGATTCTTCCTGCCCTTTTACCTTCGCATAAGTTTTCTTACGTGTTATTTTACAGTTGGAAAATTCTAACACGGAGAAAGAAGAATAAATAATTATTTAGATTGTATAACGGTAGAATTTAGTTTGTAACTTAACGTTTTTCTTTCTACAATGAAATGTAGTTCATTCATTCTACATTGCTGACTTTTTTTTTTAAAATCGAATTTATATTGTTGAATATTCGAATTTATGTATGAATAAAGAATACAAGGATGAAGATAAGAAGTTATTAAAGTGATCGTAGAAATAGAAATAAAATGTTATTTATTTTTTGAAAATATTTCATATTTACATTAACACATTTGTTATTTTTAATTATGTAAGTCTAGTTTAAATATTATATTTACGTCATTTATATTATTAATTTTTTAGAGTCTCTCTCGACAATGTTTCATATATTTTTTAAATATTATTTTATGAAAACGGCTCGGATCGTTGTAAAGTATCGGAAGGATACATTTAAAAACTGCAAATAAAAAAAGATTTATTATATCAATCTCATTTGTGTTAAATATTAAAATAATAATTATTTGATCTCTCTCTCATTTATGATTGTAGAAATACCGACGAATGGAAATTCGTATTACTTTGTATTCGTGCAAACTGCGAATACTGTATTATCGATTTCATTGATAGAATGGAAGTATCTTTTACCAAAGGAGTGAATGAAATTTTCTATGTGTACTTTAGCATTAAAAAGTTGGCATAGAACCTCAACAGCTGAAAAAAATGAATAAGTGCATTTAATTACTAGCTATTTGCTAATTCAAAATCTATAATTGCTAACTTTTTTAATTAAATATTTAATTAGTTAGGTTGTTTAGGGGGGGGGGGTCCGTATGTCTGTCTGTGCCTGTGCACAATAATGTATTCTTTTCAACGTTGCTTAAATAGTAATTTGATATTCTATAGGATACCAAAGTATTATGTTCAAGCTGAGGAAAAGTTGTAAGAGTTCTTCGGTTTCAGAATTTGTTTAAATATCCTGCGCGAATGTCACTGCGCGAAGGACGTAAGTGTAGCCTTCGCCGGTGCGACTTCTTGGAATCCTCGTGGAACTGATTATGACAGAGGAATGCGTCCGTGTGAATAGGTGCAAGCAAACCCCCACCAGGGTTAATATCGGTCAATATAGATAAAAACTTCTGTAAGTAAATGTTTCCAATATTAAATATCTTAAGAACCAGAGCTACGGAGAACATTTGATATTTTTTTTTTTTGGCACTTTCAAAACTGTCTGTTTTACCTACAAAACCGTCACAATTGTCTGCAATTATTGTTTCTGCATAATAATAATAGTAAAAAATAAAATATCAAGATGACAGCTTTGGTAAAATGCTCTAGAAGTTGGTTTAAATTTTCCAACAACGCTACCTAAGTGACACCATGTGGACCACCGCCGAGCTTAGTTAGTTTCCGCCTAATGTATAGTAGATATGAGAGATTGACAGAACGAATTTTGGATTTTGGAAAATTACATACAGTTTTCTGGCCACTGGATCTCGGACTATTACGTTTTTATGTAACAATAATTTTCTAACGAATTTCTATTGAATCATTGTCAGACAAGATAGTGTAATAAAACACGTAACAGAAGTAAATAACAAATCGTGCGAGAAAAAGACGTGCTATCAAAGAAATATTTGTCTAGAACATTTATTTAACATTTCAATAAAACTAATTTAACATTTTATAAAAACAAATAAACTATGTATTTTTTTCTCGATTAATTAAAACTAATCGATACTTTTATATAATAATAATGAAAAATAAAGTTATTTCAATCTGACCTTTAATTGAAACATTTCTTGCATCTCATTTAATGTATCTCGTTTATTAGCATCCACTTTATTAGCATAATACAAGGTCAAACAGAAGGAGAGGAAGAAAACAAGATTTCTTTAAGAAAAAACTATGTTTATAACACCGTTTAACTTCTTCTACTTTTGAAAACTACGCAAATAATAATATTATGTAAAATATGTAAATTATGTAAAAATTGTGATTATGTAAAATAATATTATTACGGAATAAATGAATTGATAAAATAGATTTTTTTGTCTAATTTTCTCTATACGTGTTGACGGTATCCTTGAAACCTTGATAAAGTACTATATTGGTTTTGCTTAAATAGGCTCCCGTTTGATGATTCTCTCCTATTTTCTGTTAAGAAACAAAAGATACAAGAAGTCGCTGTGAAGTATCAACTTAATATCTGATCTTAGCATACAAGAGAAAATCTAGTAGTATTTTAAAACTATTTTAACTTGTTTTATAGTTTATAATTTAATTAATTAAACATGCTGTATGTTACTAAATTTATTGCTCCTACAGTTATAATAATACTGTTATTTTATTTAATCAAATATATATCAGATAAATTTCGTGAATATAAAATATTATAGTAAAAAAATTTTCTGGGCATAAAGCATATCCATTGATTGGAAATCTGAATATATTACTTGGTGATATGAAAGGTATATTTGTATTTATTATTTATAATATCTATATTTATACGACTTCTATTCAATAAATTTATCTTACAATTAGATATAACTCAAAAATTAATAAACATGTCTACAAACTATTCTTCGCCGTGGCGACTGTGGATAGGCCCAAAATTACTCGTTGGCTTTGATGATCCTGAAAACATTGAGGTAAGATTTATCAAATTTACTGCACTTCTTTAGAAACGATTTCCCCGAATTAGAATATCTTTTATTTCGGCTTTTTTTTTTATATCAATTTTTTGTTTCCTTTTTAGATTCTATCAAAAAGTTCTTACGGTTATGAAAAAAGTTCTGTATATAACTTTGCAAAAAATATTTTGGGTAATGGATTATTTACTGCACCAGGTAAACTATACGTTCACATGCTTTCTTCTTAATTAATAAAAAGAAAACTATTTATACCCAATTATAATACAGTATTATTTAAGTAAGTCTATCAGAAGACTACTGGAAAAAATAGTTTTTTTTTTATGATTGCATATAACATCTACACACCCATACATGTATATATGAGGATCTCTCTTTTCCTATTTTTTAATTAAAATATATAAAAAAGACACTATAAGTATTAAAATTAAGACATATTCTCTTATTTAAAGCATCAATATGGAACATACATCGAACAATCTTAAATCCAGCATTCAAAGAAGTTTCGACTTATATGGACTCAATAATAAAAAATTCAAACAGACTAGCTAATATTTTAGAAACTACAAACGGAAAAAACGTAGACATTATGCATTACGTACATTTATGTACGCTGGATATAATATATGGTGAGACTTGGAAATTCTAAAAAATATGTATGAGCACATTTTTTATAATTTTCTAAAAATTTTTTTTTTTTTACTGACAGATGGCCTATTGGAAAGTGATTTAAATTTGCAGAGCAATCCGGATTGCAAACTTGATGAATATATGTCGGAGTAATAATCAGAAGAATATTTTTAAATTTATAATATAATCTAATATTATTGCATATTTGTCTTCTTATTGTGAATTTTATTTTTATTTAGAGCGATGGACATATCTATAACAAGAATAATGAAATTCTGGTTACATCCAAATATTATATTTAACAATTCATCTATGGGAAAACGGCTACAAGAAATAATTTCCTCCTTTAAAAAAATAACAAACGAGGTAAAAATACCAACAAACTATTCTTGTTTTAAATTGTCTAATATTAAAAAATAATATTAGTTTGAAATAAAATAATACTTTATTCATGTATATAACTTTTATTCGTGAAGATTATAAGGAAAAAGAAGGATTCAATGAATGAAGATAACTTTACCCGGGAAGGAAAAGATCCACATGCAAGTAAGAATAATCGTTTTAAAAAATATTCTTTTAGTAATGAATTTATGGATGAGTACCTTTTATAATAACAATAAATAAAATATTATTATTCTCCTTTAAATAAAGGAAAAGATACCAGTCCATTTTTAGATGCAATATTTAAATCCTTTTACGAGACCGGAGAATATTCGGAGGCAGATATTCGTGATGAAATAAATACAATGGTTTTTACAGTAAGATGAATTTATTTAAGATTATTTAAAATTTTTTTTCATTCGGTAAAAGTAAAAAACAATTTGTATTAATTTTTAGGGAAGTGATACTGTTGCTACTGCATTAACATTTTTATTTTTAATGTTGGCCACGTTTCCGGATATTCAAGTACGCGCAGATAACACTTAAGCATTATTAGTTATTATCTTTTGAAAATCAATTTTATTTTCATACAAAACATGTATCATGTATTCGGCTTTTTCGATTTCAGAATCAAGTATACGAAGAGTTGTACGATATGTACGGCTCTAGCGATCCAAAGGATGTTCCTATTACAATGGAAGATACTAAGATAATGAAATATTTAGAACGAGTCATCAAAGAGACATTACGTCTTTTTCCTCCTGCACCACTTTTCGGGCGAACTCTATATCGCGATGCAAAAGGTATTTTTACATAGAATAAGAAATTTTTTTTTTTTTTCTATTGATATTACTGTCTTATGTAGTAATAATATATATTTATTTATTTTATTAAGTGAACAACAATGTGATATTTCCAAAAAACTGTGAAATATTTTTTATAATATTTTCACTTCACCGAAAAGCTAAATATTGGGCTGATCCTTTAAGATTTGATCCGGATCGGTTCTTGCCTGGAAATTATAACTCTAAATGTTTTCTTCCGTTCGGCTTTGGGAAAAGAGGATGCATAGGTAAAAGCTCATGTTTATGCATTCTTGAAATAGTAATCTAAATAGTCGATCAACTAAGTACGTTTTTATTAAATATTGCTTTTTCAGCTCAAATATTTGCTATGACCAAAATGAAGGCAATAGCTGCTACTGTATTGAGAAAATTTATTGTTCAAATAGACGAACCTGTACCAGTTGAAAATGTTAACTTAAAATTCAATATTATTGCGAAACCTGCTGAAACTATATTCTTGAGATTTAAAAAGAGATAATATTTATCATTGTTGTCATTATTATGTTCCTAATCAAACAATTGTAATATATAAATAACCGTGCAAATTAAAAATAAATTCCTAATACTATACGTTTCTAGTTTTTTATTAGGATATCGGTATTCGTATTCCTAATCATAAAAGATGCAATTTCACAAATAAACTGAAAAATGAACACATTGAAATAAAAATTCAGTATATTGCAAAATAACTCGAGTGATACTTAAATTATTTTTATCGGTAAATTGGTTATAATGAGGATATTTGAATTTATTCTTATATACTTATAATAGAAAAAAAGTGTAGGTGTGGTAGAAAAATCACGTAAAAAGTGCCGGCAGTCAACGTGTTAACAATAATAAATCAAAAAAGAAAAAAAAGAGGAAGCTTTTTTTTCGAATTTAATTTGGAAAATATAGTCCAAAGGCCCGTGATAGGCAAACAGCTTGTATTTTACCAATATCCAAATTTCGTCTAGTTAATCTCTTATACCTAGCATACATTAGAAGGAAACTAACTAATAGTAAGATGAATCTTGTTAGATAATAATTGGGACTTGTGAGCTTCTATGTTCTTTTGTATTTTTTGCAAATAGTTAGCAACATTATTTATAGTTATTAAATACTGTTTATTTTTATCAGCTAATGAGTTGGATATCTTATGTTATCGTAGTTAGTTTACTGTTTTCTATTATTTGATGATAAAATGAACCTGTTTCACCACTTGAATGATAATAAAATAATCTTTTGTTAGATTCAGTATTAAAAAGTTAGCATAAAATCTCAACAGCTGAAAAAAATGAATAAGTGCATTTAATTGCTAGCTATTTGCTAATTCAAAATCCATAATTGCTAACTTCTTTAATTAAATATTTAATTAGTTATTAATAATTGAAAATGTGAAAACTTTTGTTTTTATTTCTAAGTAAAGCAACGTAGTTTGTAACAGTAGAAAAAAATGAATAAGTGCGCTAAATTGCTAACAAAATGCTTATTTAAAATCCATAATTGCTAACTTTTTTACAATTACAAATATGGAAACGTCATCGGTGGGAGATTCTTTTTAAAATTCGTTTACGCCTTGAATTCGTGGTTGCGCATGCGTATAACATATCTCCCACTCATGACGTTTCCACATTTGTAATTATTAATAACTAATTAAATAATGAAATAATAAAGTTAGCAACTATGGATTTTAAATTAGCAGATAGCTAGCAATTAAAAGCGTTTATTCATTTTTTTTAGCTGTTGAGGTTCTATTCAAACTTTTTAATGCTATGTACTTTGCACTCAGCATTTGAAGTTATCCTGGTTGTGTATCTTACCGATAGATAATACTCTAAGGAGAACGGAGGTAAAATACCACCGATCGCTATAATCATAGGTTTTTGAGATCTTTGCATTAAAAAATATAGATTTCTTTTTATTTTTGGGGATTTGTTGATCCAATTAGATTCGTATGCCGCTAATCCCATTGCTGAACTCTGCAATCCAATAAATAAATAAATAATTAGTAATTTTTTTTTTTATATTAAATTCAAGAATATTAATTTCATAATTTTTGTATACTGCAATTCATCATTGACGTGTGAGTACATAAAATTATTTTTTTCTATACAATATTTAATTGATATAAATTGTAACAAAAGATTATATTTGTGATTTGTTTTTTTATTATTGTACTTTAAATGTAAAATTAAAAATTGATCGAATTGATGGTTATTATAAAATTAACTACGTAAATTTATTTACCTTTTCTATCAGATTATCTGAAGGTCTGCAGCATAAAAACAATTCAAAGATCGATCCAGCTATCAATGAAATGAATTGAAGTTTCAGTGTTATCGAATCTGCCTGTTGCGATAACCAATCATTAATTCCAACAATTCAATGGAAGAAAAGAAAACAAAAAAAAAATTAACGAAAAGAAAAAAAATAACTAACAAAGAGAAATTCCACTCCACCGAACACTATGCATATGGATGAAACACCAATACTGGTGAGTATGATGAAACGAATCGATTTAACAACATTTTCTGCATATCTGGAAAATTTGAGATAATACGTAAACACAAATATATTTCTAATTAATATTAATTATTTCACAGTATAAGGGTTTATTATTAAAATTTTAAAGGACGATCCAACAATGTTAACTTAAAATTATAATTAATAAAATATTGAACAATTTTTATTCGTGACTCAACAATGCTGATTTACTTACATTGAGGGTTAAAAATGATAAAAAAAAAAAAACAAATCTTAACTCACGACTCAACGATACCAATTTAAAATATTAATTAACAATGTTGCAAAATATCAATATAAACTATTAACAACAAACGAACATATACTTTAATAAAAAATTACCTTAATAAATAGACATGCAATTTAATACAAGATCTTAATTCGCGTTCATTGGTGATATTATTTAATCGAATCGTTAACATTTCAAATCTAGCTCCTGTAAACCAAAGTAAAAAAGCAACCTGACAATCAATAGTCACACCAACGGCTGCTTGGATCCCAACGAATGCTTGGTGCAAATAAATGATTTCGTAAATCGGGTGAGATTTTACTTCGAACGGATATTCTGCAAAAGTTGGAAATGGACGTGGTAATATTATAGGTCCCATGATGAAGGCCACGCAAATCGTGTAATAACTAAATGTCATCATAAGATGAAACATGGCACTTTTGTCAACGTATCTCTGCAGGATCGTTCTCTCAAAGGTGTTCATCTTTTTGATGAAGTCTTCCATCTCAATGGTTACCATCTACGAGTCATATTTTTCATTTTCTTTTTTCTTATTTTTTATTTTATTTTTTTTAACGAATATATGTCCCTTGATTTATACGCGTTACCGTTAATTCGTGATTTGTTCTTTTATCATACACAATTTAAATTAGCACGTTAGAAATTTTTGTTGGATTTAATTTATCTGATTATTATATGTTTTTGTCATAAATCAAGGGACAAATGTGTATTTAATTTAATAAATCAATGATTTACCTGAAGTCTCGATGATTGACTTTTAATAATAATCATTTTAATCCCAATTTGTGAGGAACCCATACAAAAACAAATTGATTGTGTCACTATCATCGAATCTTGATAATGTTTGCATATTCCATACATTTCAGCGAATAAAAATAATAAAATAATTAAGAACGATATCCACCATCTGATTTCACGAAATATAAGTTCCTTTTTGGTAGCGTTTATTGATGGCGGCCAACAACCCAATGGTGATACACCAAGTTTAGTAAATTTCAATGCACACTCTGGACTGACCTTAGGCACATGCATTACGATGAAAAATAATTTAGAAAGTAAATGTGAACACATGAATTCAACCCTTCTTTATCTTCATCATTTTCTATACTAAAGCTAGAATTCTGAAACGTAAATGCTTTGCCGATTGATCGATGAATAAATTATAGTCTTCTTTGTCTTCTCTTAGAAGCAGAATCTAAGTTTTCATATCCTTGCCTGAACAAGAATTTATCGAATTTTCCAAGAAGTAGGAAGTATTCTTGCACTATGCATTTCCAGTTACTTCCTATTTTTGTCTAATTATCATTTATTTGTGTAAATCTACAGTCAGCTGTTACTGTTCTCTTTCTCTTGGTTTCAAACATTTACATATTTAAGGATATGTAAGGTTGGAAAGTGAAGTTAGTTCAGTTCGTTTTACGACAAGGTATATTTCAGTTTGTAATATCCTCTTGTGCAAATTATCTAGAATATCTAAATACCTAAAACGTGACTTTCTCGTCTACGTTGTTCATTCGGTTAATTGTATTATTTTAACATCATCTTTAATAACAATAAAATCATATATTTTATCTTAATTTATATAGTGTACATTTAAAAAAATGTCTAACCGTATAAGGTATTCCCTGTTCGTACTACTTAAAATTCATTCCCTGTATTCGAAATTACAAACAAATATTTGAAAACGTAATGAAATTTCTTTAATTTTTCTTGATAAACCTAAAAATATAACATATTTTATAATTAACTTTTTTTAAATGAACCAAAAATTACTTCATTACAATCTTCTTCTTGTTATCGATCTGCAAAAATAATACTTGATGCTGATTTTGAAGAATAATATTTCCAATTTTTTAAATAAAATTTGAAAACTATATAGAGTACAAAATATCGATCAAAGTTTAATGATTTAAATTTTATGAGATACCATATAGAGTAGAACTACTATTAATTGATTAAAGTACATTTTAGTTTATGTAATAATAATTGATAAAGTAGTAGAGAATTTCGATCGAGTTGGAGAAAGGAATATTCGTATAGGAAAATATGTGACACGTGATACTCTGGACGGAAATAAACAAAGAACTGACACCGCCCTACTTCGGTATTTCGAATCTGTCTAGTGTATGTATAAATTTTGTGTAAATAATCTAGACAAATTTTATTCGCTGATATTATCTTTGATATTCTATGCATAAAATGTAAGCTTATGAAAATGTTATATACATATAATGTTCTCAATTTTTTAGAAATTATGTAATCATATACGTATTCGTGCTTATGTTATCACAGAATTTCACATTAGAAGTATTCATTATTTTCAAAATTTAGAAGAGAAGTATTTGAATTTTCTTGTTGTTTTTTTTTCAATTAGTTTTCAGTAATGTTTTACTGTAATTATGTACGTTTCAATGATTTTATGATATACTATTAATTTTCTATGCTATTCGTATTAATGAAAATATTTCAAATATTTTATATTCGGAATAGAAATGTATACTAATATGTAAACGATAATCGTATTAGAAAAATCTATAAATTAATGTTACCATATCTATTAAAATATGTTACACAATATTGAAAAAGTTTGACACGTTAAACATTGATTGACCCGATTACAAATTATACTTTATCATTCGTATATTATAAATTTATCTTAAACACCAATACAAATAATCTTATTAAAAACATGTTTGAATTATCCGTTGTTCTACTAATTCGTTGATGAAATATACAAAATACGAATATAAATATAATACTTTATTCACCTAGATCAATCTAATGGATTTTATTTTGTCCTAAATTTGTTATCATCATTCGAATGTAAATTTATGTTAACAACCAAAACAATAATCGTATTAGAAACATCTCTAAATTACTGTCGACATAACAGTAGCGAGTTAGTCGTTTTGTGGATTCGATAGAAACTAGAGTTGCACGTTTCGGCTTATTGTTATTCGGCCGGTTATACACAGCATTTCATCCAAAATAATCGGGATCGTTCGATGAAATCGTTCGTACGGCTACCTCGCTGTCCCATTATCAGCGTTCGTTGCCAAATGGCCGAAGTTAAAACAAGAACGAACGGATAAAGAGAAAACGTACGATCTGTACGAGCAATAGCACCACCACTACCACCACCACCAACACCAGTACAAGCAGTAGAGAAGTGTCGTTCAAACGGAGAGTCATAAAACCGATCAACGGATTAATTATCGAATTCGTATTTGTTCCCGTCTACGATATACGATTAATTCTCCTCGATTTATTGAGCTTACGATTTCGTGTCGTCGCCAAAATTTCCCCTTTGCCCCCGCCCCCTCCTTCCAATTCGCCCGCCCACCCTTCCCGTTTTCGTTTCCTCTCCAATCCTCCCTCCTATCCTCTTCTTACGTTCTTTTATTTTTTACAATCGAAAAATGTTCTTAATTTTGTTTCCTTTCTTTTTCTTTTTGCTCGTAAAAATAGTTGCGCGAGTTAAAGCTTCGTGTCCGCATTTTTTCTTTTTTTAATGCATTTCATTAGATTGCATCATCGCTGTTCTTTTTAATACAATATTTACTGTAACAAAAAAAACAAAAAATTAAAATGTAATTAGATTAAATGAAAATTAAAAGTATTTATTTTAAGTATATGATAATAGTTTGGTATTCATTTAGATATTAAATAATAAAACTTTTGAGCCGGTTATTAACAAATTTAGATTTAAATGTAAAAATATCTGATACTGAAAACCAGCTTATACCGAGTGTCTTGAAATTGATGGTGTAAGACAGCAGAATATGATCATATGATACTTAAAAATGTAGAATATAATTTGTTCGTATAACTGTTGGCTTGTACCACCAGTTATATGACACCCTGTATATTAATTAATTCAATATAAAATTTGATTAATAATAAAATACTTCTTACATATATTTTATTTTTTAATATAAAGAGATAATCATCCGAAAATAATATTGCAATAATAATAGCATGACATAAATATTACTTTTATATGGAATTTTATATTAACTTTGATCGAGAGACCAGATAATATAAATTAAATTTATGATAAAAAATAAAATTATATTTCAAACAAAAAAAGGTATACAACAAGTAAACGTTGATAAATCTAATATCAAAGAATTCAAAGCAACATAGGATTCTAATCTCTTTTTTTTTATATCGATAACTGAGGTATACGTTATCGATAAACGAGTAAGATATTGATATATCTGTTTCTTTTATTCTACGTTATATCAAATAAGCATGTTGATTAAATTGTAATACACTTACTGATATAATGCTGTTGGTATGAGTATCATCAATACTGAAGCCATACAACAAACCATAACCACTGTAAGGATCATCGATTCTCCGAGAGGTGATTTATTGCCAATGTGAATTTCCGTCTTTGTTTCCTGAAATTCAATGTAAGAAAGACTCCAATAAAATGTTTTATCACGAAACTTTCGATAGGAGAGATACGCTTTTAAAGAAAATTGCATGTTACGACGATATCTCATATATATATATATTTCGAGAAAGAGTGAGAAAGAGAGAGATTCTGAACTTTTTCTTACAAACTTTTACTATACCGAATGACCATTTTACTAGAAATATTTCCGTTGTAATACGAATTTCGAAAACGTGTTTCCTACTAAAGTTTTGCTATTTTGAAAAATGACCTAGGAGTTGGGATCTTTCACGTTTGATCTTGCGTAGTCACGTTTCGAAGATCATTAAATTACACTGTCAATTTATTCAATTAATATTCTTACATTTCTCAAACAATTTTCAAAACTCTATTATTCAAGAAATATTTGTTTTAAATTACATATTTGTATTCCTCGTATGAAAACATTAATACGATTTTCGTGTAATTTTTAAACGATTATTCATAGTCCAATCATTGACATCGATTTATATAATCTAAAGTCATACCAACTTTTATTGTGACAGTAAAATATTTTTCTAAAATTTGTATTATAATGGGGCAATATTTTAAGTGATAAAATAAACATTTCTAAATCCTTACGCAATTCTGATGAAATTCTGCATAATAAAAATTGATGTATACGTACGTGTATTAAATTATTGGATAAAATTTTAATGAAAATTCGAGTTTCCAATAATTTTCTAATCCTTTTAAGCAGTGATAAGAAAACTTTATACAATCTAATTTTCTATCTCTTTATCTTGTTCTTTATTATCTTTTCTTTTTATTTTTCTTTAATTTTTAAAAGTATAACTCCGTTCAAATAGTTTTTCTTTATCTTTGTTTGTCCTATCTATCTTGTTTGTTTTCTTTGAGTTTCTTCGTTTGGTCAACGACAACGAACAGTCAAACGGGAGACAAACTAGATCATTGTATTTTCTACAAGATATACGTGTTCGTGAAATCAAGTGGGAATTAATTAACCAAAGAAAAACTTCGATCGTCGTCTGGTACAATAAGAGTGTAAGATGGTTTCTCTCGTTACTTCAACTTTACTGAGTTAACGAACAACCATGAGAAAGAGAGAGAGAGAGAGAGAAAGAATACAAATAGTAAAAGCTAACAAAAGATTCTCTAACTTCATCGATCGAACACACTTCTCTATCTTTCTCTCAAATACTTCAAAATTAACAAGAAATTCTACTTTTATCTGTAGAAGAAAAAAGAATTAAGTGTTTATCCAGGTATGTGTTGCAAATAAAATAATTTTTATTTCATGGATTGAAAGTAAAAGAATTTAATTTAAAATAATATAAAAAGTACGAATAATAAAAGCAGAAAAATGTGTTCGATTTACAAAAATGTGAGAGAATAATGAAAGGAAATGTATCTTCTTTTTTTTTTAAAAAGGAAAGTGCAAATAGTAAATGTAGATAAAAGTGTTTGATGTAGAAAATGGATGAAAGAATAAAGATAGAAAATTTATTTGTTTAAAAAAGGAAAATGCAAATATAGTTGAAGCAGAACAACTGTTTGAGTCTACAATTATTCATACTATAGAATATTAAAAAATTGATTTATTTTAAAAATAAAATATTATATTACATAAACAGTTTATATTTAGTATATGTATTTTACTATTATTTTTATTGTTATTATTGTAATACAGAAAAAATGTATTTTCTTTTTATAAAGGTTACTTTTTAATAGACCAAAAATTCTACTTTAATCTGCGGATAATAAAAAATAATAAATTTTTATTTTACGCGTATAATAAAAAACAATAGAGAAAAAATATATTTTTCTTTAATAGAGACAGAACGTAAAAATAAAACGTTGATTACATTGTCGCATAAAAGTTTGACGAGTTGACTTCCGTACCTTTTCCCATTAGGACTTTTTATTGTTTAACTTATCTCGTTAACAACGTTCCTTTAGAAGAATGGTATATAATATTAAAAGTATAAACGATTTAATCTCACGTCAGCTTGGTCCTGTCTATTTTTTTCGACCGATAAGTTTATGCACGAGGCTCGTATTACCTCAGAACTTTACGATTCTCAAAGCTTCCAAATGTTTACGAACATTGTCAGGTGTATTTAAATACCCAGACGAAAATAATTGATTGTTAGTGTTACTTCGTTAAAACTTTATCACAATCATTTTTCATTTTTATTTCTTAGATTATTATTTTTTTACCGTAAAAATATTAATTAATTATTATTTTAAATAAATAGTGATTAATATTTGTAATTGCGATAAGGTTACATCAAGTTGTATATTAATATTTGTTATATTTTCAATACTTTTTTTTATAAATACTGATACATTTATTTCATGTTTATTACATATTAATATCCAAGACGATATATTTAAAATATTAATCAACGAATATTCAAATATTATTAACTATCAATATCGCGATATTAATATTTATTTATTTCAAAAAATAATCTCAAGGCATTCGTGTATTCTGTATGTGTGTATATAAACACTAAAGAATATTTCTCTCGATCGTGATTGGAATAAATTCAATTACTTTAATAGATCATAGAAATAAATTATAAATTGCAATCACGTTTGCGTTTATTCTTTACTTTCTTCTCTCTCTCTCTCTCTTTCTCTCTCTGTTTTACAAGCACCCTTTTTTCTATATTACAGTCACATGCCGCAAGGCATTTACTCAAAGTCTTAAATGAATACTGCTGGAATTGGAGAGATTCGTTAAATATATATACACACACACACACACACATATATATACATATATATATGTATAAAAGTACACACCTGAAGTTTCTGTGCGTTGCAGATAGAATAAAAGATGCAAACAAATATAAGGAAAAAAAATTGCCGTAACATTTTGTCTTCTTTTCGCGTTGATTCTTTACACCAGTTCGATTGATACTGAAGGAAAATCATAGTCGAGTAAAACATTCCAATAACTCTTGTGTTGTTATCTTTCATTTATCTCTGAGAGATAACATTAAATGGACAATTGTAATTGGACTTTCAATAATATCTTCTTATCTTTCTTAATAACTTCAACAATTTAAACGTTTAACTTAGTCAAAGCATTACAAAATATTTAACTCATTCGTATTTAAGTATAAAATATACTACATGTGTACTTGTTTATCTTTATTTAATTAATTTTCTTAATTTATAGTTTCATTTTATGTTAGTTATGAGAAGTTTCATCATATTTTTGATGAGATAATATTTAGAATTTACAAAACGAATGAAGATCTAAAAGAAAGAGAATTTTAAAAATAGATAAGGTAGGTAAGGATTTATTATTTCAACATATTGTATGATAATTTTCTATTATAATATAAAGTAGGTGTTTAAAATAAAATGTCACAAAGTTTTATCTGGAGAAAATACTGTAATTTAGAAATATTATTTTATTCAGAAAAGAGTTACATTTAATTTTAAAGAGAAAGTATTATATAGATTACACTATTTATTGTATTATATTTTATTCAGCGAATATTTTCAAAGTTAAACTTTTCGTTTTTTAATGGAAACCTACATTTTTTATCATGGAAAAATTTTTCTACTAAAGAAAACCAATAATTTTTGCATGAAACATTTTTTCATTCCAAATTCGAGACAAAAATTGGATTTTAGATAGTAACGTAATTGTTCATTATTTAAAATCATAGTTTAGTCGGAACTTTAATTGTTCATTAATATTCTTATCATTTATAGTCAATTGTGCGAATTTATCAGCACAGTATATTTTACAATATATTTGCACAAAATAATTGTGCGAATAAATTTGTAATTCGTATTAGATAAATTATTGAAACGATTGATTATTTTATACATTTTTGTTATCTTTTAAGTTACTATACGTTTAAACGTTAATGTAATTTCCTATGGTTTTTATTATTTTCCTTTCTTTCACGTTTGAAAATAACGTCAACCAACGAAAGAATAATTTTTTGTCAAAATGTCAATTTCTAACGCATCAAAAGCGAAACATTCAATTTGTTAGCACACAACGTTTATTACCTTATCCGTAAAGATAAATGGATTTCACTTGCGCTCTTTTTCTTCTTCTTTTTTTTTCCTCCTCATATTTTTTATATTTCTATTTTTTGTTTTTGCTTTTTTATTTATTCTCTCTTTTTTCTTCTTCTATATTTTTATTTTTTATTTCTATCGTCGAACTCTGACGCGTATGAGTATACGTATGTACGTGCGTAGTGCAGAGTTGCAAGTAAAACAGGTAGTTTTGAATGGATAAATGTGGAAAAATGAAACAGAAAAAAACCGAGGAGAGAGTGTGAGAGAAACAGAAGAAAAAATAAATTGCAATAGAAAAAGAATTATCAACGATATTCTTTTTATGAGATAAAAATTGCAATTTTGAAAAGGATTTAAAATCGAAAAGTCTAATCATTAGTTACTTTAATAAAAGAAAATATACATATATATATATAAAGGATAATTAATATATTATCATTAATTTTTTTTCGATAATATACGTATCAGGATTGTGTCAGGACTTATTTATGTGTGATTATGTATATATCACAAAATTATATATATATTAATTTCGTGATTAATTTAATATTTCAATTATTTATATTATAAAATCAATTAATAAAAAAATTTTTAACAACAATTTATTGTCATTCAATCAACTGTCATTATAACCAACCACTGATGTCTGGTATGACGTCAATTAGGTAAAAGAGTTTATTTCACTTTGAGCTACGATTTTTGCGAATGGAAATGAAATTAAAAACAAAAAATACCAATGCACGAGAAAGTGGCGTTACTACGAACCATAATATTTTTTTTCCAAGAGTAGAAAATATAGTTATCACTTTGGGAATGAGAAAAATATCGGCATGCGAATATATTGGAAATCCAAATTGAATATTGTAGTTTCGTAAAATAATTCACCGAGTTTACGGAGAAGGGGGAGGGGTGAGAAATTGAAAAAGAATTTTTCTGCTTCGTAATATCGTTTTAGTTTGTGTGTGTGTATGCATGTGTTTTTTGTTTATTTGTTTGTTTGCTTTCTATATTACGATCGATATATGAAGTACGTATACCATTTATTCTTATTCACATCGGATGCACAATTAAGTGTAGTATAGTATAGTAAATACAATTATAACAATAGTATTATTTATTTATCACGACGTAGTAAATTCGATTAAAAAATATATATTTTGTAACAACGGAAGTTTCTAAATATTCGTTTTGTACTTTTTTTTCTTTTTTTTAATATTAAACGGAGTAATTTATAAATATTTTTCTATGCTTTTAGGAAGAACGATTTTCCGTGAGAAAAAAAATGTTACTTCGTAACTTGGCTTTTCTCCATTGAACGAGAAAAGGAAGGAAGGAAGGAAGGAAGAGGCGGAAAGACAAGAAGTACAAGAAAAAAAAACAAAAAAAAAGAAAAGACAAAAAGAGGAAAAAGTAATGGTGGGGCGGTGGGAGGGAGTGGAGCAAGGGGTAGAAAAAAAAAGTAGTGAGAAAGATAAAAGCAGTTAGACACGCCAAGAGAGGTGGGATCCGCTAGTAACAAACATCGCCATCGTAGTTATCAATTTCCTGTAATCCCGTATTTCCTTGGCATTTCTCGCTGTGTGTACTTTACAGATTGCCTCGTTGAGCCCCCGTGGGAGTTCGGATCTTGCAAACAGGAAAATACTCGAGCTTACCGTCCCATAAAATTTGATAAAGTAAGAAGTCAACTGTGCTGCTGGCCCACTAGAATCGGATGAGAGACAACGAGAAATCTCTGGTATATATATATATTTTTATTTATCTGTGTTTGTGTGTGGGTGGGGGGGATTGTAAATGTGTATGGTCGGTGATTTTTTGAACGTAATCACCAGTTTTTTGTCAATTTCTTATAACAAGTTAAATATATTCATTTAATATATGATTTTAAATTATAAAATGCTTTTTTGCTAGATTTTTACTTGTACTTGCGTGTATACGTTTTTTTGATGTTGCAAATAAAATCGTTTGTTTTGTTTATTTTTTTTTATTTATAGGAAGATAAGTATCCTTGAAATTGAACAAGTTTTTGAAATATGCACCTTGAGTTGCAAAAGTTTTTCATTTCCAATTTCATTGAAATCAATAAAAAAAAAAAATTAGAATTGGAATATTGAATCTCTTGCATCGATCCTTCAAAAAGTTGTTCATACCCGTTTAATTATACTTTCAAACGAAATTACGATTTTTTCTTTATTTTATTTAATTTGTTATAAGAAGTTAAGTACTTAAGTGTATATTCGAGTATATGGAGTTGAAAAGGGTTTGAAAAATATGACACCTTACGCGAGTAAAAGTTTAATTGGCAGTTCGAATCAATTGGAAAAAAAAGAAGTAAAAAAAAACAGATGATGTAATAAAATGTTAGCATTATCGAAGCTTGTAATAAAGTAATCTTGCAAGGATACCTCAAGTTTCTCGTTTCGAAGTACGTACCAAACGATTTGCAAAGTTTTCCCGAAGACTTTCGAAGACAGTTTAAGTTACTTTAAGATTGAAAATCCTTTTCCCTAACGGGTACTTTAGAATTTAAAGCGTCTTTTCGAAGAACCCCTAAAGTTCAAAGGAAAAAGAAACTAGTTAATTTTACATCCTAATACACATACCGATTTTCCTTTTTATATTTACCTGTTAACGAGATCAAATCAATTTCAGTTGGTATTATGAACCCGTTCAGATCGTTTGTCCAATTTAAGAAATAATTTAAATGGTCGGTACGATAAAATACAGGAAAAAGAGAATATCCAATAAAACGGTATAATAAGATCATTTGTCGTTACTAGTCAACATAATCGAGTTTCGTATTTCTAAAGTTCGTTAACACTCTTTGCAAATTTTCTTTGCCGTATCTTTCCCAATCGAATTATTACATCGACTTTTATTTATATTTTTAACATTAAATATGCCAATTTAGTTAACCCTTTGCACTCGAGACCTTTTTCGTTCGGACGAATCATCAACTCGAAACAATTTTTCGTATATTTGCTGAATTTCTTACACAGCTATCCTTCAAATAATTGAACACACAATTTAACGTTTCAAACTTTTATATTATATTTTAACATTTTATATATCTTTATACTTCAAAGAAGGACATTTGTTAAACATTAAGCTCTGTATTGTTTTTTTATGTGATATTTTATAAAACAATCTCCAAGATGCATCTTCGGTTTGTTCAATGTACGAAATAACAGATCATTATATTATATTCTTCCACATACTGGATTCAGAACTTTTCAGCTCCCCTATACGTAATAGACACAGTACATTTCTATTATATATAATTATTATTTACGTATAAATAATAATACAGTCTTTTATATAACAACTTATGTTAGAATGAAATTGTGGTTAACATAATAAGTCCTGCAATCATGCAAAAAGATCTTTCAATCAAAAACATTTGAGTATTGAAGTAATAGATGTTTAGTTTAAGGATTTGTAAGAATTTCCAAGAAGAATTGAAACAAAATTTCTGATGTTTTTCTCGTTTAGATAGATCCAGGATAGAAAAGAAGGAAGATCCATCTTATCAAAAATAACTCGCGAATGGGATTGTATGTGTTCGATGAGAGACACTTCTTTTCGACGTTGAATGATGAATACGTCTCGATACGGTCTCAAGACTGTCGAATCAGAATATCTTGTTATAAATCTGAACGCATTTCAGATGATCTTTCATATGTCTCTACAACTCGATGTAAAGAAGAGTCGAGGAGCTCAGTGGCGGATAAAGCGAAGTGGTAGCCCCTAAGGGTTACCCCTTAGGGGGAATAAAAAAGTAAATTTCGTTCCCTCAAAGTAAAGTTGGAATAAAAAGAAAAGAACAGAATAGAAAAAAAAAAATAAAAAAAGGAAAAAAAAGTTTCCTAATAAAATCTCACGAAATTATATATCGACGAAAAAGTAAATGTAATGAAAAATTTTCATGCCATGATGCGTTTGATTGAATTTATTCAAAAAAAAAAAAAAAAGAAAGAAAAAAGAAAAGAAAAGAAACCGTAAATTAATTTTCCTCGAATTCTGATGATAATAAATTTGAAGACCTCGGGGCCCTTTGGTATTTCGGGGCCCTATGCAGTCGTTAAGTCCGCCACTGACAAAACTCGTTTCTTTTCTACAAAGAAGGAGATTTTATGCTTTATTTTTCTTCCTTCGTTCTCTTTCCTACTTCTTTTTTTATTCTTTCTTCTGAATCTTTTTCTTTCTTTCTTTCCATTCATTCTTGCTTTCTTTCTTTCTTTCCTTCCTTCCTTCCTTCCTTCCTTCCCTCTTTCGTTTCTACTCTCAATCTCCGTTCGAAGGAAAAGGAGTCACGTCTGGTTCGACCTTCTCGCTTCAACGGTTAAAACCTTTTCCCTTTTTTCATCGAAACGATTCAAGAGGAACATGGTTCATCGAGATTTCTTCGACGCAGGATATTAAAAGTAGATTACTATCGAGATCTCGAGATTTATTTTTCTGATTTCTAACGACACTTCTTCATTCCAAGGAAATTTTACCTTTTAAATATTACGTATTAAATGCAACCATATATGAGATTTTATTTAATCAATACTTCATACTTATTTCATTTGTTTTATTCTTTATGCGAATCGATAGACTATTACATTTTTATTATGAATTTTTTATTAAAGAATATATGAAATATATATATCAATACGATAAAATCTGATCATTTTTAACAATTATCATGAATAAATTTACATTTTTTCTTATACGAAGATCCAATTATAAATACATTTTAATTAAATTTTAAAACACATAAAATTTTCTTATTATCTTTATCTTCTTTATTTCTTATTATCTTAATATCTTTATTATCTCTCGATTTTCTTTAATGAAATATATTATTTGCATAAGATTAATGTACGTATGTAACAACGATTGAATTGCAATCGAAATAATTAGTCTTGAAAAATACATACGTCACACGAAATATAATATATTCGATAGAAAGAAAAGGTAAAGCGAAATTCTCGTGATAAATCGTAATAAAATGTATTACCAGGGAATGTTCGGTTAGCAATAATAATTGGTGCTTTCTCTCGAATCGTTACAAAAGACCACGGCAAACTCGATAGAATGTAATTTTCACAAATGAGCAAAACGTTGATGCTAGTTAACATAAATCATGTTAATCTTTTTTTTTTCCCGATTTCACGTTCTTTAATTATACCTTTTGAACGATATTGTTTTACACGGTCAATAAATTTTAAATCGGTCAAGTGTTTCTCTACTCGATACAGAAACAAATGATTAACTTTGAAAGAAAAAATAAAAGAAATATTATCGAAATAAAATCATATTAATCCTATTAGGAATAAAATCAAGTATTAAATTGTTCATTTTAAAATTACATACGAGTAAATATCATTTTTTATTAATACCAATCAATAAAGTCAAACGTAATGCTTTACGTATATATAATGCTTACGTAATAAAGTTAAAATGTAATTAAATATTACCAATAACGTGATTAATAATTTCTAATCAAATTGATACTAGATTTATACGTACATATATATATATATACGCGTGAGAAGTAAATTTCATCCGCGATAATTTGAAAGATATAATATAATATATATCTCATGATAATAATGAACAATAAAAAAAGTAATAATAATATTTAAAATAATGCAACAAATTGACTATCAAATTATAATAGATTTCCAAATGTAAATTCTAAGATTATCAAAACTATTTTGATTTGAACGTTTCCTAAGTAAATTATACAAGATACACAGTAGTACGTACTATTGTAGATTATTTAACTGAATACGTAATAACTATCGTCAATGGTAATCGACATTGGCGTAATAATTATGCCGTGCCCTGACTAATAATACTCCGAAAGCATAGCCAGAGCCCCACCTATTACTGCTTTATAGCTTATTGTTAGCCATGCTAATGTGTTCCTTTATACAACTGGCTTAACAGTAAGACCCTCCATCCTGTTCTACTTCGACCCTTTCGTTTCTTTACAGAAAATAAATTAAGTGAAAAAAAAATGAACCAGGTCTTACCTTACCTACTCCCCCCCCCAACCCAACCCACCCATCCACCTACTTCTCTCAGTTTTACCTTTTAACGAGAAAACAAAAGAAAATTCGGAGGAGAGGTAGAGGGGGAGAAAAAAAAATTAGAACTCGGTTCGATTTCGATCCTTCTCTCTCTCTCTCTCTCTCTCTCTTCCTCTATTTCGGTGTTTCTTTCACTCTCGGTATCTAGTTTATTCCGTCGAAATCTCATTTACCGTTTACACTTTTTATCGGAGTAGTATAGAACGAAGAGAACATTAAACTTACCGTCCGGAAGTTTTAATTGCCCCGACGATTTCTGCACCGGCTGCCAGGCAGCGGCTACCTTTTAGAGCAAGGACAAACTATTCTGTAATTAAGATTTTTACGACGTCCACCTCCTCCCTCCCTCCACCCCAAACCTAATCTCGTCGCCATCGGCTATCGTTAATAATCTGCACGCAATGCGCCCTGTCTTTATACTAAACTGTTACATGTTTTTTTTTTCTTCCTCTCGCTCTCTTAGTTTGTTCGTTCGTTTGTTTGTTTGCTTGATTGTTTTTCTTTTCTTTTCTTTTCGTTGTTGGTTTTTTTTACTTCGGAGAAAGAAAGTAAAAACATTTTTCAAGGTAGCTAACAATTATTGATCATATTTTGAAGTTATACTTCTTTTGGCGCGTTGGGGAAAATGTAATGGGGAGTAATTTTGTTCCGAGCGTCTGGAAAAACGACACCATGAAGTTTGTCGGTATTTACGACGCGCGGCAAAGCGATTTCAAGTATACGGCATGAAGTTATCTTTCTTTTCTTCTTCCCCTTTTTTTCTCAAGCGGGTCACCCATCCAAATACTAATCGTACTCAGCGCTACTTTACTTAAATAATCGAGCAGGAATTAGTGCTATCACAGCGCCATGGCCGTTAACGCATAAAGTAATTCGATATACCTCTCTTATATTTAGTGTGGACTGATATCTATATTTTGATATTTTCTTTTTCTTTTTTTTATTCTTTCTTATATATATATATATATATATATAATAATTATTTTTTTTTTAAGTTATTTTTGAGATTATTGAGGTTATATTCGTTTTGGTACGGCAAAGAAGTATAACTTCTTACGTGCGTACATAAGTACACACACCAGTTTTTTTTACTCGTATTATTTATTATTACTTCGTGAAAAATATTTCATTTATCTTTCGGGCACGAATTTTTCTCATGACTTCGAGACACGATATCCCCCCTTTTTAACTGGATGCAACGAGAATGCAGTTATTATAAATCGTTCATACAATTTATTTATATTGATAAATATTTATTTTTTTTTTTACTTTGCGTTATCGATTTTTCGTGGGATTTTTTAAAATGGAAGATTTGTTTGAAAGAAAATTAGGAGGATTTTTGATATCGTTTTGGTGAAGTTTGGTTAAGGGGGGTTCGGTACGGGTTCAAGGGGAACGGGTAAAGATCAAGAAGTGTATGTTGGTAATCCCCAAAGCCACCCCTATACGACGATTTGTTTCACTTTGCGCTTGACTTCCTCCACTCTTATCCCAATTCCGATTTTCCTTCACTGTTCGCTTAATCTTAGCGACTCAAGATGGATCTTACCATCAGTTTACCTTTTTCTTCCCTCTTTTATTTCTTTCTTTCTTCTTTTTTTCTACTTCTTCTTTTTCTTCTTCTTTCTTAGGAGTTGTTTTCCATGATGTAATTAACTAAAATGCAGCTTTTAGTAAAATAATATTTTTATTACGAGTTGTTGGTGCAGTTGATTATAAAATAATCGATCTAACGTCAAAATTAAATGATCGATTATGATTTATTAAAATAATAACACCGGGTTAGGGTTTTTCCATAATTTTATAATCAACTTTATTCATTTCAATATTTATTATTTAGAATGTACTTTTTTCTCTTTTTTTCGTTTAATTATTTTCTAATAAAAATATTCGATTGGTCGATTATGTTTAAAAAAAATCTGTTTGTATTTTATATTTATATGAACAACATAGTGTCTAGTATTTTAAATCAACAAATTTATATATTATTGCATTGTACAATAAATAAATAATATTTCAGTTTAAAGTATAGAACACTAAAGAAATTTTGAGGAAGAAACTAATCGACACCTTTCGTCAGACTGAAGAAACGAATAATGTTTACGAGTTGCACATTCTTGAAAAAAAAACATTCTTGAACAAAATGAATTTAAATCAATATAATCGAAATAATATTACGCTTATACTCCGATAACGTAATAGTACATAAAAAATAATTTGAATAAACGAATGTTAAAAAGTATAAAATTATTAATCGTTCTTTTCGTTCTTTTCACAATATTTTGAGAAAAAATAAAATGATTGTTGACTTGCAACATGACGTCAGTTGGTATTATCTGCATACAACGTCTGCATGCTTTAAATAACAGAGAGGAAAAAAAAAGTTTTGTAGTTTCCTTGTATTTTTTGTTTTTCTTCACTTATCGATCATTCTCACGTCGGCTTCAATTTTCTCGGTTTTGTATCATCCCTATGATACTAAAATTTCTGTTTCCACAAACGAGAATGGCGTTCTATTTCGATTAACCCATTTTTCGTACGTGAAATAACAGTAAGAGTAACAATGGAAATTAAATCCATTTGTAATTACTAGCAGTGATTCATATTACATTTACATCATGTAATTATTAATAGTGCTAGGAAGTTAATTGGTTTTTTATTTGATGAAATTATTATTGTTATTTGAAGAAACATAAATTTAGTTCAGTATTTATAATAACAACGATTCGAATTAATTCATTCAACAATACACTAATATTTTTTCTACTCTAACAGAATATCTAATATAAAATAATATAAAAAAAAAAAAATAATTAGAATTATGATAACTGGAAAACTATCGCTTTTAATATAATAATAATTTCTATGGTATAATAAATATGATCATTTTATTGGATGTATATCAAAACGAAATTGTAGTATCATAATCTGATATAAAAATATACATTTATCGTATCAATAAAATAATTAATAAAAATGACATATAACTTTCTCGAAACGTATGGAAGTCTTAATTAAAAATTATACGAATTTCCGTCTACTTAAAAAAAAAAGTAAAAGAAGATTAATTTTTTAAGGGTCTTCTTAAAAAAAAAGAAAAAAAAAGTAATAAGATCGTCTCGAGTTCTCTGAGAAATCATATCCAGGTTGATGAGTCTATAATTGAGGAGGCACAGTTTAAACGTTTCAAATGTATTTTAAAAAGTAAAAGGAAATATGTGTTAGGAGAGAGAAACTAATAATTCATTCCCATATTTCTATAAACGTTGTGGGTTATATAACGATTCGAAAAGCAATTAAATTAGTTCAGTTATTTTCCATCGTGGAAGTGTAGGTACTTACTTTACCTCAATGATTTCTATTTCGTAAAAAAAATGAGACATAGAGAGAGAGAGAGAGAGAGAGAGAGAGAAGAGTTAAAAATTGTTACAGTTAATAACTTTGCAAAGTTTTCTGAAGAATTATTTGTAATTTTTTCTTTTATTTTTGTACCTTGTAATTAAAATTTTCGGACAAACTCTCATTTCGTAGTGAAAATCATAAAAAAATATGATATAAAAGTTCCTTTAAGTTCGAAATTACACTTTTCTAAAAGAAAAAAATTTAATAACATGCACAAATTAATAAAGAATTTGCATACAACGTAATAAACGTGTTATTTTTCAAATGATTAAATCTTTTTCCAAATATTAATAGCTCTCTCTATATATTAGCAAATTATTTTTTCTGGCTTTTGATATCAGTTCTGGTTTAACGAAGTTGTGCTTTTAATTTATTCTTTAATAATATTAAACACAACCATTTCTTTTAATCAATATAATAATTTTTCTCGTGTACTAAGGAACGATACTTAAAAAGTATTAAGCTTAGGCGAAATTCGCTGTGAATACAAAACATTTATAATTTTCTTCAATTTCTACTCAATGCTGAAAACAAAAAGAATATTAAACAAATTTACTCGAACCAATTGTCTTTGATTAATTCAATTTATTATTAAATTGAAAATATAAAATTTCTTTAATATTTTTTAAAATCATACAAATATTAGTAAAAACGTGAAAAATTTAAGAAAAATGTTGGTAAAACGAATACCTTTGAACTTGCTACAGAAGGATTATTTAAACGTTGTTTATTTCAAGAGGGAAAGAGAGAGTAAAATAAAAAAAAATTCTCATCGTGCGTGGCTTTTTATTAGACGTTTAAACAGGAACAACAAAATGAACCAGCGGAGAATGTACTTTCTAGATAGAAAATTAGAACATGGCAATAGCTGACAACGCGGATGGTAAAGCGCGTACGAGAGAATATTACAGGGTCGAAGCATTGTATCCAAATGCAATTAAGTGCCTTTCATTGACTCCCTTGTGTAGGCCGATTTACGCAATGACTCTCTATACCTCGTTAATCAGTCGAATCTCTGAATGAGCTTCGAACCTCATAGTGGCTTTGTATTCAGTCACCGATTAAACCATTAGAACGATTTGAAGTTTCTATTCAAGCTAATACCAATCTATATTTGTATATGTATATACAATTCTATTAAATATTTTATTATTTTTATTAATATATATATATAACATATACATATTTTTTTTTAATTTTTATTCATTCGATCAATTTTTGTCTATACAATTGTAATTGATAAATATATTTATTTTAATTTACACGTACGTGTGAATAATTCTGTTTTTTTCTGTTGTATTTTTATTTAGGAATCGGATTGTTTCAAAAGTTACATGTCGATATTTTATTATAATTACCCCGATGATTATTTATAATATTAATTAAAAATATTTAAATAAATAGGAAGCAGTTTTCGTATTATCTTATCAAAAATTTCTAATTCTGATTTTCGTTTTCATCCGATAAATATAATATTTATAACATAAAAAATACAACGAATATATTACTATCTACTAGAGAAAAAAATATTTTATTTGAAAAATTTTACACCCGAATTCGGTGAATTTTGTTATAAAACAACTAAAAAATTATTTTTAATAGCCTAACCAACAATATTTCCTTGTACTCTTATTCCTTTTTATTTTTAATAATGGCAGATATTGAATAAAAAAATAATTAATGGATAGAAAATAAATAATTTAAACGGCAGTGTGTGAACATTTATCGTTTGATCGGAGTTCAGTTGTCGGAGAGAGAGGGTGGAAGGGAGGGTGGGTAGGGGTGAGGGGAAAAAAAAGCATTTCATCGTTTGAAAGCGTCGATAGAATGAGCGCGCATTTACTCGCTTCACTGGCATACGTAGATGTATATCCGGGGAGTGTGGTATTTGATTGTCACGAATACGTGACAATCAAATAGTCATATCTGTTAAACTCATGCGTTATTCAAGTGGTTCGTTGTTGCACAAATGGAATAGTATACCTTGTCAAAACACTACGCGTTGTGTCGACAAAACTGTATCACCATTTTCGAGTTTCCGCACGTTGCTCGTCGATCCTGAATTTTGTCGCGAAGAGCGAGAATGGGCAATGATATCAAACGAAATCAAAACTTTGTCATGCGTTAGAGTTTAATAATAAATTATTTCGTATATATATATATAGAGAGAGAGAGAGATAATGATCTGTTATTTCGTACATTGTCCGGATTATGGGTTTATAGGTCAAATAAAATGACCGGTCCATTTAATCGACGAAAAATCGAACTGATTTTCACTTGAACTGATTTCATCATCGTATTCCATGTTTATTGGGGTTCGTAACTTTGAAAATAATATTCCTGATGCCGTTTAACTGTCGAGTTTATAAAAATGCATGTAAATGATGTATTTAATATTTTTCTTATGGACCCATGTATTGTTGATGGCATTTATGAAACGGTATTCGTTATCTTTCGAATTATCGTGTTAACCGAGTGTGATATCGAATGCAAAGGGTTAATAATAATTATGATCAAAGCTTTGGAATCTTATGAGTGTTTCTTACATTAAATAACATAGGAAACTCGGTTAATTGTTTTCCTAGACACAAAGAGTTAATTAGATAATAAGCTACGTAGGGAGAAGATGATAACAAATTTGTGGTAAATTTCGATAGTCTCTCGCAGGTCTTTGAGATCACTAAAGGTTTCGTTTCATCGTGACGAAGTCTTTTTAACGTCACTTCAAACATACACACTTATATGCTTACATACACACACGCATACTTACACACATATACACATATACTTATACATAATGAGAGACGCATACAAAAGCCTTTCTGGTACCTTTGATGTTTTTGCAGAGTGGCAGAAAACGAGGGCACTTAAGTATCTCATCGATCGTTCGAAGAGGTGAATATTATAGTAGACGGTGAGGTTAACGGTGAGAAAATAAACAGAACGACGTGTCTTTGCTTTTTTATTGAACATTCGCTTAATAACAAAAATGTCTACTTACTTTCTCTCTTGTGTGCGTGTCTCTTTTCTATATTCTTTTTTATTTTTTATATTTTTGTTTTCTTTTATACACTCATTCTTATATACCTATAATATTTGTTTTCTTTTTAAATCTACTTTCATTTGTTCATTATTAATTTAACGAATAACAATTTATCCTATTATGTGGGATTTTAATTCATTTAATGAATTTCTTTTGAACAATGCGTATACAGAACAACTGAGATTGAAGTAGTAACGTTTCTTTGGTAATAGAAATTTGGAATGAAATGGGAATGAAATAAGCATCTAAGATATCGTAGAATATATGTAATGACATTAAATAGAATATTTTCTAATGGTATTTCTCATATTCATGATCGTTTCCATCACTGTTGTATACGTGAGCGTAAAATCCATTTTTTCCTGCATGATACTTGACGGTTCTAATATTGCCACCCGGTTCCTTCACGATGTATTCTCCAATTACTTCTTTACCTGTATTAATAAACAAAATATTGTTAGTATTATTTCATTCTCATAGATATAAATCAAATTTTTGTTAAGTGAATTGTTATGAGTTTTCAAAAATTTGATAACTTGATTTATACTCAAATAAATTTCATTTTAGTACTTAATTTATATATATGCACATGTATTTATTCTTTGATGAATGCAATTTAATACTATTCCCATATACATACAAGATTATTGTATCATATCGAAAAATGTGATTCCAATTAAACCAAATTATTTTTGGAGTAAAATTTGATATCATTTTCATAGACATAGATAAAGATATATCCAACTGAAAGTGAAGATAAAGTTTTCATGGTCTTAAAAATATTAGATAACATGCTTTGATCATACAAATTTCATTACTCTAGTTAATCATCCAGGATTATCGTAATAAACTAAGAAATGTGATTAGTACTTTACCTATACATACGCACATGCACTTCTTCTATGATTAGATTAGTCTAATATTATTCTCCTAGACATAGATAGACATTTATGTAGGTTAAGATGCAGTAGAGCTTGTTTTAAAAGACTTTGATAACTTGCCTTGCTAGAACTAATTTCATTCGTCTGGTTTAATCATCAAGTAATATAATAACATAACAAACAACGTAATACCAACACTGTTATATATTTACTAGCTTAAATCTATCTGTTTCTTTGATAAGTTCAATCTTGTAATCATTCTCATGAATATAGATAAAGATTAATGTAGATTAAGATAAAGTTCTAGATTTAAAATACTTTCATAACTTGTTTTATTTTAACAAATTTCATTTGTCAAGTTTAATGATCAAGTATCATGGTAATATACTATGAATTCCTTTAGTTATACCTATATACTATGTATATATCTCTGTGTCTGGTCTTTGACGAACGCAATGGAATCCTCAAATTCGTCCATCATTCTGGTGTCTCTTTGTACAGACCAAGTTCTAACTAAGCATACTTGGATTAACGTGTCTCTTTGAAAACGAAGATCCTGTCGAGCTTATAATTACTTCTCTCACATAATATTACGTTCTTGTTAAGTCTATTAAAGTGGCTGCGGGTCTAACTTAACAACGATGCTACAAACGAAATAGAGAACATCAAACAGATATTCTAGAACTGTATTAAGCTCTCAAAGTGAACGGTTTACATTTTGTTACAAATTTTCTTTCCAATTGTTGTTTTTAATTAAAAAGGTAAACACGCATGCATGCACGGACATGTGTGTGTATGTGTGTGTGTGTGTGTGCGCGCGTATGTGCTGATTAAAATTTGCAAGCTTACGGTTAAAAAGCCATTCATTTAATTAGTTCGATCGTCTTTTATCGAGATATGAAAATGTTGCATAGTAAAAAGAGAAAAAAACAAAGGAAAAAAAATGAAGAAGAGTAACGTAGTTATACCTTTAGAAATAAAGTCGTGAAATAATTCGATTGAATGAATATCTCGTGAAATAATTGGTAATGATGTGATGCAACCTAATGAATGACAGGGAAAAGAAAAGTTCAAACTCGAGAGATTCATATTCATGAGGTATCCTTTGATTAAGAACCCAATTAGCGTGTATGGGGGTTAAGGTATTACAAAATTTTAATCACGTAGTACTTTGATAAACCATATACATTTTTCTTTCTCTTTGTTTTTATCCTTTTTGTATTATAAAATTGATTTATGCGAACATACTTTGCGAGTTGTTGCGAGTGAAAATGATATTACAAATTGAAGTTGTCTCGATGAGATCGAAAAAACATTGATTAAACTTTTTATATTCATCATTTTTCAGATTACACGCAGTAAAGCTTTTTAATAATTTAGTTTGTTCTATGGTGTCCATGTATAGGGGAAAAAACTTTCGTGAGATAATAGACAAAACCAAAAACTAATAGAAATGACATTAATTTTTCGACAGTGTTTGATGAAAACGAAAGAAAAAAATGGGATTCTTGTTTTTGTTCTTACCATTCCGGTGTTCCTTTTGTCCATGGTAATCACCGGTATGATGGTCCTCGACACCATAAGAGAATTCGTAGTGAGGATGTGCTACGTAATCGTGATCGTGATGACCATGTTTGTCCTTCCACGTCACTTCATGACTATCACCAATGACTGGACCGTGAAAATGTTGAAAGGAATGTGCATGACCAGCGGATTTTGCGTTCCTCGGTATCACCGTGCAGAGGATTAATATGATCCCGAGTAACTAGTTGTGTTAACATACATAACGTCAAAGTTAACGCCAGAACTTGTCAGTTATTTATTATATATTCATTCATTTATTTATTTTACTTAGAAAATATTATATTTTAATGCAACATTTTTCAACCCTACGAGCAGTCACCGAATATTATTGTGCTTCGTTAAAAATTGTTCAAATAATATAAGATACAAATTTCGATAAAACGAAATTAATGTAAATTCAAAAACAAACTAATAAATGTAATCTTAGATGTTAATATCGTTCTAAAGATAGTATTATAATAAAAATTACGATATTGAAAAATAATTGGAACAAATGTAACAGTCAGTGCTGCTGCTGCAAAAAAAAAAAAGATTAACAAATACTAATCTTTAACGTTAGATTGATACCACCAAAAAAAAAAGAAACAAACAAACATCGTTCCATAAAATATCACCATTTTTGTGCACTAACTTTGAAAGCCACCATTCTAACAACCAAAAATCGATAACAATAACTCCAATCGGGGTATCCCGAGATCGTTAGAAATAAGAATGACCGTTAGAATATCTCGTTGCCTTTTATAGGTATAGTTTTGAAGTTGACATAAGATCCGTTCCTTTTTGGATATCTGGGAGACTTTGATTGAATATTCTCCCACCAATCAATCCATTTCCCGTTTTTAGAACCACCAAGTTAACAACAATAACAACCACATTGCAAAACACAATTATTCAAGAGAAAATAAAAAAAATAAAAAAGAATCGTCAATGATGTTGCTCGCTCGAGCGTAAATTAGCCAATCGAAGATTAACCGAGTTGAATTGTTTGTTCATTAGAGTGAAAAGTATGATAGAAGGAGATCGAATGATCCAAGAAAAACGTTTCTAACTCTTTTTCGGCAATGTTATTGAACCGAAAAAGCCACACTGTGGCGATGGTATAGTAACTTCGATAACTCGCGTCACGCACGGTGAACTTATTCCATCGCTGGTTGGTTGTTACGAATGATCGATTTTCTTTCTCGTTAAAGAAAAAAGTCTTTTGTCATCGTCGATCCTGCTCCTGCTCAATATTATCTTCCTATCCTTCTGACAGAATTCTCATTTCGAATCCACAACGAAAGTAACCGAATCCAATCGGTTTTATACAAGTAAGTATAAGAACCATCCTATTTTTCACTTTTTATTATTTCTTATATTCTGTTTGCTTTCATCGATTATTATTAGATATGTTATTTTTCATACGTAGTTGCAATCATTTTTCTTATTATCGTTCCTCGTTTTTATATTGCCCGTGAAATCGTTTCAACATATTATAAATATCGTGATAATTTACGATCATGCTGTTTAACATCGATTAACATTTCAATTGGATCGATTTACATTTCTTTTTGTGTGTGTGTGGTTTTTTTTTCTTTTTTATAAAAGGATACGTAACTTGTGGTTTTATTTATTAATATTTTTTTATGTATTGGGAAATGTATTTCGGAAGATACGAAAAAAACAATCCTACAGATGTATCGAATTATTTTCATAACTCTAGATTTTAATTTGAATTTTTATTAATAATCCTCTTCTTTTTTTCATTTAATTGATCATTTTTATCACTTAAAAGATATTTAAAGTCATCCGAATTAACATACAATTATTATCGTTGGATAATAATATTGTAATACAAATATCAAATGTTTTAATTGTAAAATTTCTTTACAAATATCTTACGCTTAATTAAGATATTCCTTATCTATTAATTCTTATGTTAAACATAAACATTAAGATTAAGATTAATATTCATTATTTAAAAGATATTTAATCATTAACATGTACGATTAGTAATAAGAAAATTTGTAATTTTCATTAGAAAATATTTCTAATATAAATGTTTTTTCTTACATAACACAGTTTGAGGATTTTGGTTAGCATCTTTTATCACGAAAAGAAGTTTGTCGACACGTATAGTTATCACACGACGAAAGATAGAAGTCCAGTGAGTAGTAGAGGTCCAGCATAAGAGTAGAATGAGTAAGAAAGAAAAAGAGTGTGTGTATGAGAGAATGAGAGAGAGAGAGAGAGAGAGAGATGATATTGTAATACAAATATCAATTGTTTCAATTGTAAAATTTCTTTACAAATATCTTACACTTAATTAAGATATTCCTTATCTATTAATTCTTATGTTAAACATAAACATTAAGATTAAGATTAATATTCATTATTTAAAAGATATTTAATCATTAACATGTACGATTAGTAATAAGAAAATTTGTAATTTTCATTAGAAAATATTTCTAATATAAATGTTTTTTCTTACATAACACAGTTTGAGGATTTTGGTTAGCATCTTTTATCACGAAAAGAAGTTTGTCGACACGTATAGTTATCACACGACGAAAGATAGAAGTCCAGTGAGTAGTAGAGGTCCAGCATAAGAGTAGAATGAGTAAGAAAGAAAAAGAGTGTGTGTATGAGAGAATGAGAGAGAGAGAGAGAGAAAGAGAGAGAGAAAGAGATTTTGGCACACGATGTGCTGGAATGGCGGAAGTGCTCGAAGAGGCGCTCGGCTTTTGAGTTATGACACTTTTTGAGTGGAGAGAAGTCGCATTGTGAAAGGCGCATCCGGCTCCAGTGTAATATCCTTGCTCGATTTCAGGTCCGGAGGCCGACGATAAATCTGCCTTAAATAAGATTTGCCGACGACACACGAACGAGAATAAAAGGAACGTTAACGTTGAAGGACTTAACAGTGAGAGTGAAAGAATAAGAAAAAGAAAACAAACAAAAAAAGGAGAGGAGAATAAAAATTATAATACGAAGAAATGGGATGATGGAAAGAGAGAAAGAGGAGAGGTGGGAGGGAGGTCAGGGGGAAGACTTAATTCCTTGTTAAGCTTTACGTGTTCTTTCTTTCATTCTTTCTTTCTTTCATTCTTCTTTTCTCGAACTCTTCTTTTTCCTAACTTTTTATTCAACCTCATTCGAAATTCAATTTTGTCGCGGATAAACGGGCTTGTTCATTTTAAGCAATCTCAGCTTTTAATGACGAAGACCAAAATTTTCGTAATTTTTTACGAGCTTCCGTTACCTTTTAAATTGTCGTAAGAAATTTGTTTACACTATCGTAAAAATGATTTAGTATTATTTTTGATAATATGTAATATGTAAGGATAAGATTATTGACCTATTGATATTATAATCTTTTATCTGTATTAGCAATTGATTAAATTATTCATTTAAAATTGATATTTACTTTGTTCTTATTTGAGAGATATGTTCATATTATTAATTAATCCAAATTTAATATATTTTCGTTAAATTATTATCTTCTTTATCATCAAAATCAAACAGAATATAATATCCCCAAAATCCCATTTAATTTGGTTCAACTGTACAGTTACGTAAGCTTTAACGTAGAAAGGAATATTTACATTTCAAAATATCATTTAATGAAATTATTATGGGACATTCTAATGAAGAATATTAATGACCAATAATTAATTAATATTTCTGTAAATTACGAGATAAATGACGTCTTCTCGATGTAACTGCCACGTAGTCCAAGAAGTCATTTATGAATTTTCCATAATAATATTTATTCGAGGGTATTAAATATATATTAAAAAAAATTAATTAAGAATGATTTATAGTTTGATTATTACACGAGAAATATAATTAAGTTGAAAACATAATATTAAATGATCACATCAATTCGAATAGTTCAGGGTTTTTCGATAAGAAGAATTTTGTGGTATCGGTCTGTCCATAAATGTTGCGAAACAAGCGTGTCGACCTTGTATTCCGATGAAACGAAAGCCGTGTTATCGAAGCATCCTACGGGACAAGGCTTCACGATGGGAGACAGTTCACGCGTGGAAATAGGACAAATTGACTGGCCCGCGTTAGACGATAAATCACTATATTCCATTTTAGTGTATTCTCGTTTCTAGCAAGAGAGCTGTTATATTTCCGGCTATGTATTATATATATATATTTCTTGTTTCGCATTTATAGATATGTGCGTGTGTTTGTGTGTGTTTGTGTGTGTGTGTGTTTGTGTGGTTACAGAGAGACATACACATCTTTTTCAAGGATCACAGATGTGCGGTTTCATTATATATACCGGGTGTATATACCAACTACAACGTGTTCGTTTCGTATAACTCTTTTAAATTATATCTATATTTTATAATACTACCAAAAAATAAAAGTTAGATGCTTTCGAGTTGTATATATTATTCTGTACGTGAATTAATTAATTGTTTTATTTTTCTATTCTTTTTTTTTTTTTAATTTCTTTTTTTTTTTGCTTCATATATACACATTTAGGAAATTTTTATACGAATTGCTTCGCTACTTTTTAATGGGATAACATTTTTCTTTTTTCTATATCTAAATTCGAAGCAACTTTATTTGTTAAATTTAAATTTGTTTAATTGCAGTTAAGGTTTAATTAATTAATTAATTAATTAATTTAAGAAAAGGAGGGGAGAATAATTATATTCGAATTAACGTACTTGTTACAAGAATACGTATTTTATTAATTAAAACGTATAATAATATACGGCCGGATCGAATTTGTAGATAATCATTTCGGTTAAAAACTGGCCGAGCTAGTTAGACTAATTATTAATTTTAAGTAAAAGGTAGAAGGTAGTAGAAAAGAGAGCAAAAAAAGAAGAACAAAATAAAAAACAAAATATTACGAGCGAAGAAAAAAATGTTGCGGCGTGTTGGTAATACTAAAATATCATGTTCTCGAGAAACTCGCGAAACTCTTTTCTCAAATTAATGAAATTCGAATGTTAAAATTATTAAATATCTTCTCTCGAAATAAAAGAAGAGAAGAAAAAAGAAACAAGGAAGAAAAGTAACAAGAGAAAAAAGAAAAAAAAAGAAAAAAAAGTTTAGGAAACTTCCGCTAAGTCGTAAAAGAAAAAGAAAAATGATTAGAATCTAAGAGCGTTAAGTGTTTTGTGGGTAGCGTCGAATAGCCCAGTAACTTAATTTATTTTTCCTAGTTTTGCGAAGTGAGTCTTCTACAGTTGGATCTAGGAGGAGGGGGGGAAGGGGGAGGGGAAGGGGAAACCCTAAAGGAATTTTCAAGCCCGTCACGTTCGCGAATTCAGACCCCTTACGAAATTTCCACGTTCTCGCGGTCGCTGAGGATCCTGGCAGCTTTCAACGGGGCTTGGGAGCTCGCATTTACGTTAAAACGAAAAGGCCTTAACAAGGATGAACGCGGTAACGTAGCATGTGCACAATAAAGAGAAAAAGAGAAAGAGAGAGAGAGAGAGAGAGAGAGAGAGAGAGAGAGAGAGATAGCAGAGTCCATTTGGGAATAGACATCTCTTTCTCTCTAAATACCAGGCGACTATGCGATTTCTCGTTGACTGTCAATGCGTCTGAGGGTTTTGCCAGAGAACCTTTCCTTCCATTCGTGTTTCGTGTTTCTCTTATTTCTCACGTGTACGTTGGTTGAATGTGCACACGCAGAGGTAACGCAAAGAAAAACGAAAACAAGTAAAGAGAAACAGAGAGAAAGAGAGAGAGAGAGAGAGAACTACTGTACATATAGATCTTCAATTCGACGTCTAACGCATCTTCTAAGAACCCCCCTTTCCCCTCTTTGTAAATAGGGACAATACGAAACACGGCCATATATACAGGGTGATCCCATACCAACTTTTACGTACTATTATCTACTCGTTATTCAAAAAAAAAGTATATTTTGGTTCGCAGAAGTAATCTTTGAGATGATTATAAAGATCGTATCTCTGAAGTATCTTATGGACATCTTAATTTTGTTGATTTTGTTTAAATGCGATTACATAATTTTCAACTAGATGAAATGAAATTTTCGGAAGGAACAAATTAATCGATTTAAATATGCTCGAATTTTCGGGCTATTTAATTTACGTATCATTCATGAGGGGGGTGGGGGAGTGTCGTCTTATGTTGCGTGTTAAATTTTCTATAAGGACACCCTATATGTATCCTTCTACATCTTAGTCTAGTCGTTACGGTTCCCAAAGGACGAATCCAGAGATTAGCGTCGTGTTCGTCGGTGACGACGTAACCCGACACAACCCTGTCCATCCTTTTCTCTGAGAGTAACATAACACACTAGTATACCTTTTCTATACGGAGGAAGCATTGTTACTCACTCTATCCAGAAAGGGTTGAAGATAGGCTAAAAAGAGATAGAGAAACCTCCTGAATATATTCTCTTACATTACAACTATAAATTCCAATGAGATAGTTTAACGATAAAGACGAATAGTTCTGTTTGTCCGATAGTTTCAAGGGACCGTTAAGGAAGAACTACGTCTCTTTTGTTCCCATTTCATAGACCTCTTTATCCCATCTATCTAAATTCGATTTTTATTTTTTGTTTAAATTTTTAATAAATATCCTCGTCAAACGAAGGGGACATTTAAATGATCGTAGATGAGACGAATAATACAACTGTGTACGCACAGTAATTTTAAATGAATTTCTCAAATTTTTCATGGGAAAAATTGACGTTCATATGTAATGGAGAAATTTAATACGAATACGCGTAGCAATTTTTAATTTTGTTTACAAATTCTGAGAGAATTTCGCGGTGATAAATTTCAAGATACGTGTACTATAGTGCTTACGTAATTTCGAATAAAACGATAAGCAAAAGCGAATATCCTGATAGTAGTAACACACTCGACGAAGCAGACGTTAAAAAGTTTCTACTTTTTTTATTTCTTTCTCTCTCTCTCTCTCTTGCTCTCTCTTTTTCTTTTTCTTTCTCTCGGTGTTTTATCTGCTCTCCATCTCAGGCTAGTTTCCGTCTGCATCTCTGCGTTTTTCGTTTACGGGTCACGATGTTACCGCAACTTTAGGAACGTAGCTCGATGAGAGGGTGCCACCTCCCTCCTTGACCTCCATTCGAAGCGAACGTGGAATTCCGAAAACAAGCGATGCATTGATTCTGCAGCTGCGAATCGCATCGACAAGCTGTGACTCGATATTTCTTTTTAAATAGATATAAAATAAAAAAAAGAGGAAGCAGATATATATTTTCAAGGATAGACTGTTACGTATCCGAGGAGAATCGTGAAAAGTTTTCAGTTTACCACGAGTTGGGTTAAAAAGTTTCGAGCTTAATACGAGGTAGATTGAAAAATTTCGAGCCTACCACGAGGTGGGTTGAAAAGTTTCGAGTCAAACACTGTATGGGAAAACTATAAAGCTGTAGAAAATGTATTTTTCCAATAAACGTATTGAAAAGTATTGGATTTTATTGTATGCAAAGTGTATGGGTCCTCTGATAAACCTCTTTAACTTTGTAGAATTGAAAGAAAATCGGTGTCCAGTCAAGTTGTCTCTTCTCTTTGTTAGTTATCTTTTTTCCTAAATCCTACGATTAATGTATTCCAATATTAAACTTAATTGCACTACACGAGAATATCTACTTTTATTCATTAAAAAATATTTCCAATTACATTTTTACGATAGCAAGAAAATAAATCGTACAACCGAACGCATAAGTTTCCCCGAGTTATTTACTGTATTCAAAAAATGAATTCTGTGTATTGAACGTAACTCTGAACCCGGAAATCGAAAGCTACAAGGTATTCGAATTCGTCTGATATGAATAATTTTGATGCGATGGTTGAAAAAAGAAGAAGAAGACGAAGAAGAAGAAGAAGAGGAAGAAGGGTGCGTATCTGGGTCGAGAAAGAAAAAAGTGTAATTATCCGTTTCCTTTCGTATCATCATCGGTAAGGAAGCTAGGTGATTAGTGCAACGTTCTTAACGTTTCTATTTTAATCTAGGTCGAAGATTTTTCCCTTTTCATTCTTTTCTTTTCCTCATACTTGCTCCGTCTAATTTCATTCTTTCTTTTCTTTTATTTTCATTTCACTTCATTTCATTTCATTTTTTTTGTCTCCTTCTTTCTTTTTACATTTTATTTTTCTTCTTCACTCTTTTAGATACGATAACGAGACCTAAGTATTTCCTTAGATCCCTGTTAATTTTCAAAGTATTTCGATCATGCTCTGATAAGCTCCAGAAAATAAGAGACTAAGGAGTAAGTGTGAAGTTTAAGTCCCATGGATTAATAAGTTTATGCTTACATTAGACAAAGTCTGTTAGTGCTTATTCTAAACAAGATTTCTGTACAGTGTTCCTGTATATATATTTTGGCAGATACGTGTGCATAATTTCTCGCGTAGAAAAATATATATACGTTAAAATATAAATTATATTTTTATCATCTCTCTGAAGTCAACAGCACACGGTTTTTTTTTTCACGCAAACCGTACTACCAATCACAAATGTATTACTAACCGTGCTCACATTGATTGGCTATAGTGATCGGCCAAGAATTAGTAATTCAACGTGGTTAGATCGTTGATACATTATAAATATTGTAATATATATATATATATGTTACTGTAAAAGAATGAAATTAGAAAATGTCAAGATTCACATGGTGAAATGACTGATTATTTGAATTTACACCAAGTGACCATGTGAATCTTGAGTAGGCATGCATATATCTTTATCTATGTATGTAAATGAATGAGTAAATGTGTGTAGGTGTCAGGTGTCTAATGTAATGAAAAGAGCAAAACCGAGATCGTAAATGATGTTCTATTTCTCTTTTAGGAAGAACCTGTCGTGTGTTTAGTCTTACTATGTTATCTCATTCACGTTGTTACGCCTTAATTGCTTCTCCTTTACTCTTCGTGATATCAAGGGTCTCGTTATAATGCAGCAAAGAGAAAGAGAGAGAGAGAGAGAGTAGAATGGTACAATAACCGGTACAAGACCTATGTTGCGATTTACGAGAACCCCTTATGTAAGAGAACATAATTAACCAGAATGAATTTAATAATAGTGCGAACGTGGACTTGTTAAGATGTTCCTGGAATGTCTTACCCAACCGTCTTTGAAAATTATCAATCTTGGAATTTCAATAATATACAATTTTAATTATTTAGGTTGTATTATTACTGTAGTAGTAATTTTGTATCTAATTTAGGAAGCAAGAAAAAGAATGTCCTACTCCAAAAATGAATGGTGTCAAAAGCCTCAAAGAAGTATGTGTGGACTAAGTCAAGCTGATGCTCAGATTCAAGGATAACAAGTACTTCTAAGATCTCTAATTGTAACTTTAATAAGTATACTTCTTCTACCAATACAATAAGAATTTTCTTTAGAAATATATTTAATATATATATATACGTTAAAAAGTAAAATTATTCGTGTTCCTATAATTTAGAATGAAAATGAAAATATTAAAAATCAAATAAGTTCATTAAAATATAGTAAAATAATAAATAATCAAATTTTTAAGTTATGTTTCATATACTATAGTTGAATCAAAATGAAATTTTCCCTATGATGAATTTGAAAGTTTATATGAATTTTCTGAAATTGGATAAGAAATAAGAGGAAAACAGATATGGTGAGGATTGGGTTGAAGGGTAGGGGATGGTTGTATGCACGCACCATCATATATTTTGTCTCGGTGTAGGTTCGGCTGGTCTACGGAAAGTATACTATATACGCGTTAGGGAAGGTTGCCCGCTCGTTGCTTCGGGCAACCACATATTTGTTCAGTGTTCCAGTCTTGAATCTAGTCGGGGAAAACCTGGGTTATGTACCTTGCAAGATTTCACCGAGTTAGGTTAGCTCGGAGGATCTATTACGCGACTCGTTGGTTACAGACTTACATGTATGAAGAAAATAGGCTACTAGTGAAAATCATTTTTCATATATTCTGCAACCTTTTTCAAATTATTTTACATCCCCTAATACTTATTATTCAAAAATATTTATTATATTAGATGAATAATTTATTAATATTTATTAAATAATAAATATAATCTTTTTTGTTTTTTAATTATTTAATGTATTTTGAAATAATTTTAAATGTTACTTATTAAATAATAACTATTAAATATTAAATAATATATATTATAGAAAGAATTGTGTGTTGGTATATAAAAATTGTACTTATTGTTAGAGTTATTTCAAATAAATCGACTATGAGTATTTTGTATGTTTGAAGATAAGAGAAAGAGAGATTGCATTTATAGTGATCGTTTAGTTTAAAATTACATATATCTATGGTAAATGTACACAGTGAGAACGATACATCAGCTTTAAAAGTCAGATCGTATTACAAGCTTTGGATAGGAGTAATCTATGAACCAAGGAATTCCTAAAGAAGTGAGAAAGAGAAATAGAAAGAGAGAAAAAGAGAGAGAGAGAGAAAGGAATAGAAGAGATTCCTCACCCTTTTCTTATCATCCATTCCCTGTCCTAGAAAAGTTATAGCACTCGTAAGAGCATCAAGTAGTAACTCGGTTGAGTTTTCTCGATCAAATTCACGCGAGGAACTAATAAATTGTAAGAAAAGTTCTTTGTCTTGACTCTAATTGATCCTGTTTTACCTTCTATATCACGAATAGAATTTTCATTTGAAATGACCTTCTTCATTGTATTTAAGAAAAAGGTTCACCGAATTGATTGTGAAGGAAGAAAATTGTCGAACTGAGTTGAAATGTTGGAATATAAGTAAGAACAGACAGAAGGAAGTTGGTGTAAAGAAAGGATAGCTAGTGACTACTACTATCCTCACTAATACTACCACCAATACAACTACTAACACTAACACTAACACTTCTGAAGACCAGGGGACTACTACTACTCCTGCAATTCATATGCAAATGCAAAAGCGGCAGAGGTACGAGCAACGAGCATTGTTCACCTTCCATAGTTCCCACTGTCCTCTCGGGCTTGACTTACTACCCGAATTTCCGGAAAACTCTAACGGGTGGTAGGTAATTGATACTCATCCCAACTCGGTTCTTTACAGTGACACAATGTCCTAGCACGCGTCCATGCGAACACCAGTCGAGTTTCCTCTCGAAACTCTTCTCATCCGCCAAAGTTCCGCATCCCACTATGTACCGAAAAAAAAAAAAAAAAAAAAAAACAACAACCAAAAAAAAAGAGAAAGATATAGAGCAGGTATGTGTATGTGTATGTGTGTGTGTGTGTGATAGAGAGAGAGAGAGTGCTAAAAATGAAATAAAAGAGGAAGACACGTATCAAAAGGGGAAAGCCCAAGTCTGATACCAACTGAAAAGAGAACGACACCTTTATCCTCTCCAGCCCTTCTCACATGTACAGCAGCCCTTCTGAAACGTTTAATAGCTCTCCGGTCTTCTTTCAAACGAGCTTCGAGCTTCCTGGACTACCGTAGACGGGATGTCGGAGTATCAACCCCTTCGGGATAGGTGCTTTCAAGCAACTCACATCAAAAGTCGACGATTTCTCGATCCCACAACGTTTTCCCGTTACCACACTTTCACTTTTTACCTTGATACCTTTGTTCGCGTCTATTTATTAGCTTTATCTCGCGATACTTCTCTCTCGATGTTTAGCGTACATTTATTTTTATTAAATGTCAATCCTTTTATATATAAGGAAAGAATTATCCAAAAGATATTTTTATATGAGCGAGATCAAAATTTCTCATTCCTAAATTAAATATAAATCTTACATTTTCAAAATGATTATACTATTCTAACATTAAATTGAAATATTTTATAATATAAATTTAATGCTCTTAAATAAAAACAAATTTTATAATATTACATTGTCACATGTTTTATTCGATATTTTTAATATTACAAACGCACTATTTAAAATATTAATAAATATTTCATTTTTTATTGTCGATCATTCGTATTAGTTTTATTTTTTGAGATTTTGATTTTAATTTCTTTTTTTTTTTTTTTTTTTTTTTAAGAGAGTTTAATTACGCGCATAGTGATAATTTAACTAATTTATTTTTGCTCCTTAGGAAAAGGGACTTTACTTTCTTGCTTAAATATACGAAAGTTGGAATTAACGAGTGAACGAAGTAACATCGATGAATAATGTAACTGCTACCATTACCATTACTATTACTACTACTATTAAAGTTCATTCTAATCTATGTGTTCTCAGGTGCATTAACAATTACATAAACTTGTACTACACCCGCTGGCTTGTTAAATCTTCTCACTTTCTGCCATTGTTCGAACTTTGTCGTTGAATTACCTTCATGACACGGCAGCTGTTCTCCATCGATTGAGAAGCATCGCTAAATGTGAATTGTAAGACATTAATTAGACAAGTTGCGTATTCGTGCTTGCTTGCAATGAGTCACAAATTGTGTCCGTTTAAAACCACGACCTCGTAGGAGGAAGTCCACCGAGAAACTTATTCGAGTATATCGAAATTGTGATGAAAAACAAAAAAAAAATTTAATCAAAAATAAATATGACAAAAAAAAACACAAAAAAGAACTGTCACGGTCGACCGGAAAAAAGAATATATTTTTTTTTCTTCTTTTATTCATATACTCGGAAGAGGATTTTCGATTATAGCCGATACAATCGTTTTGTTAGAAATAAAATTGAATAAAATAAAATAAAATAAAATAATAATGATAAAAAAGAAGAAAAAAAGAAAAAAAAACTATATCCGTATTGAAAGTTTTATTTGATAAAATTGTTCGCATACTTCGTTCGCATTCTTTTTCTTCTTTTTTTTTTGCTTTCCTATTGCTTTTGTTTTCATTTTCGTTTTTTTCACCTCCCCCTTTTTTACTTTCTTTTCTTTTTTTTTTTTTTTTTATTCAATCGTTCGAAATATTGCGATACCGAGAATTAAACTTACTTTTTTTTTTTCTTCGTACGTTCAAATTCGCGCGAATAAATCTTTTACAATTGGCCATATCAAAATGATATCTCACTGACATATTTACGATATAAGGATCGATTGTAATCGTTCTCTCACGATGTATGGTGTTATCTACGAGCATATAGCGGTGTACTTTCAATAATCTCATCGAGTGAAGTGACAAATGTTGTCGGCCGGTGTTACCACGTGAAATAGGAAATTGGAATATAGCGAGAAAGTTAAACTAATAGCTATAATTTCGACCGATCGCGTACAACAGAACGACCGAATTGTGCATTTCGTTGCTGCTATATTAAATTGCTCAATAAGTTAATGTCCGAATTTTGACAGTATTTTAATAATATGTAAACGAATAAAATTATGATTTATTTATTTTCAAGAATAAACTGTACGGTTTTTTTCCTCTCTTTTTATTAATAGCGTTGTTGAATTATGTTTTATGTATGAGTAATTTATTAGTTAGCTATTACTTTGCTAAATACAATTATATGTGTATATATATATATATGTATATTATAATAATAATAGTATTAATTATTATATTAATTAAATTATAGTAATAATATATATCTATTATTTATTAGTTTTATTAAAATATTAATATTATCTTTTAGTACAATACGTATTACTTATTATTAATAAAATAATAGTATACTTTACTAACCGATTATTATTTTCTTAAATATAACTATTAATAGTATTTTACTAATAATATTGTTTATTAGTGTTATATGATATTTTGTTTTTTGATCAAATATTATTTTTGGTTATTAATTTTGTACAATATAATATATTTGATAGTATATTAATAAAATATGTATATACAATTTTATTTACATATAAAATGTTAAAAATTCTAACATCAACGTAAAAAATAAATACGGTACGAAAGAAAGGATAGTATTAAGACAACGACTCTAACGTGAATGTCTACTTTAAGTCTACGAGAAACCCCATACACGAGAGATTAAATGTATTCTAATTAGATCTTTGTGTATCGTAAGGATTTAGGAGAAGCTCTGCATCAACAAAAGAGGCTAAAGATTAAGCTTCGAACATCTTTAATCGGCAATTATTTTGGGGGACATTGGATTTGAATATATCTTCGGGGATGGGGGGTTGAGGAGATGGGGAGATGGGGGGAGACACAATCTGATTTTTTCCAATCATACTTATCAATGACATTGTTGTACCTCATGTCCCGTTTTAAATTGTTTGTGCTTTATACACAGCTGTCTCGTTTTCTGCAAGTCTTACCTGATCGATATTCCCCCGTTTCACCCTTATAACTAAAATAACGCGCTCCCCTACGAAACCTTCCACCTTTCCTGTCGAATGATAATTTTCGGTATCCTTCTGAAAGAAGTTATACTTAAGAATATGTACATTTGCATATTTAACTAACATAAGTAAGTAACTAAATAAGCAAGCACGTATTTAACACATTGATGATACGAATATTATATTTTATACGATATTTCCATTTTATCATTATATTATTTTACGTATACCCCTGTGATCCGTTAAAATACGAAAACGTTGTAAATATGTTTCTCTCGCCGCGGGGGACGACACTTGAGTGATGGGGAACATCTCTATTTTATTCCTCTCGACATCTCGCGAATTCTCCAACTCCCATCAAAGTGTGCTATAGTCTTTGACAAATACTCTCACGTACGTTAGCATGTTCTCTCTTTTATATACAGCTGTATATGCATATATGTGCATATGTATACATATATATATATATACATAAATATACATATCATACATATATATATATATATATAATATATATATAGATATATATATACAGATATATATATATATATATACATATATATTATATATATATACATATATATACATATATATACATATGCATACACATATCTACCGTTTATACTTTCTCTTTGGAGAGGAACAACCTCGAAAAATTGTAACATACACGACATTTCGCTTCGAGCGTTACCACAAACAACCATGTCACAATAACTCAAGCATCACCCTTTCCTTCATTTTCTTTCTACTCTGTTTTCTCTTCCTCCCTTTCCCTCCTCCCTTCTACCACCTCACGCCTTCCTCCGTTATTTTTCGATGTGTTTAATATTATTATTTTATTTTTTTTTATTACCACGAACAATCACTTTACAATAGTTCCAACTTCGTTCTTGCCTTCGTAGTTTTTATTACTACAAAACAATTGACGTTGCGATAAATCAAGTGTTGAGCACATTTTTTTTCTTTTTTCTTATAACTCCCTCCCCCTTCTATCCCTCAACCTCCACTGATTTTTATTTTTTCGTTTCGAACATGAATGCGATTTGAAAAAAAGAAAAAGATAAAAAAATGTAATCTCGTTAAAGGTAACGAGTTACTCGTAGTTTAATTTCACATCGATCGGTTTGTGCAATGTTTGCAAGTTAGAGACAATTTTCATTACGTTTCATCGATTCGATGGAATCGTTAACGAATTTATCCGTGCAACGCAACTCGAGAAAGTTATCAAGCTATGTTTCGTTGTTGCTAATAAGATTAGAAATTACAAGCAACATGTAACAGAGGAGTTCATCGTTCGAGTGGTCCAAATCATCAACGGTTGACCATTTTCTGATTTGTGTTTGAGGGGGGATGTATAGATCGGAGTTGATGTCAATTTAAATGAGATTACTAGAAATAATTGATTAATAAATTACATATAAACTTCGAATAAACAATTTTTATCCGATAATTTATTATAGATGAAAATTTTAAATTTCGAGTAATCTCAATTGGCCAGGAACGTTACAAAAAAAAAATACTTTTAGTTTAGAACAATCCTAAATATTAGAAGAGTATATTAGAGTATTAAAAATACGTTAAATTATTGTTAATTAATAAAAGAAAATGTTATAATGTCGTTTAAAAACACGCAGTAATGTACGCGTGTTTAAACAATCTGAAATATAAATAGAGTGTATTAGAGTATTAAAATTAATGTTATTTAATCGAAGGAAATGTTATATTGTTATTTAAAAACACGGAGTATAAGTTCAACGTACCGTCCTCTTCAAAATCCAACAGTAAACTGACAACATTGTCCTCTTTGAAAGTTATTTTATCGAATATTGTTTATATTGACTTTCTCAAGACAAATTTGATTAATCACGAATATTATTTGCATTATAAATATGTAATCTTAATAAATAAAATAATAATCCCTTTTTATAACAAAAAACCTACGAACTATTATTTTTTTAGAATACCATTTCTCAACTTCAGGAAATAAACAACTCATGTCGTTATACCTACTGGACAAATGTTACGTTTCAAAAAAGCTAGCTCGATATACCTCTTTAGGAGTTTTTCCATCTAAGGAAATACCGTAAAACCAATGACACGATGATAAAGCTAACGAAAAGAATACGATATAGTTCCATTTCTTTACCAAGTATTCGTCTCGTCGAGTGGGAGACGGAGTTTCTTGTAATTTGATTTTTCAGCATGGAAAATAAATTGAGCAAAAAGCGGTGAGCACAGCTTCTTCTTTTCTGTATTCTCTTTAAGAGGCTTTTGGATTCACTGAGCAAAGTAGAAAGAAGATTGTTACTTATTATTTTTTTCTTTACCCCCCATCCTTTTATCCCCTCTTCTCTCTCTCTCTCTCTCTTTCTTTCTTTTTGTACCTATAATTCTCTCATTCCTTTTTCTTATTTCTGCCTCTCTCTCTCTCTCTCTCTCTCTCTCTCTTTCTTTCTTTTATGTACCTATAATTCTCTCATTCCTTTTTCTTATTTCTGCCTCTCTCTCTCTCTCTCTCTCTCTCTCTCTTCAACTCCATTTCCGTCTCTGTCTTTCTTTCACTGATTCTGTCTGTCTTTCTTTCTATCTTCTTTTTTTTTCTTTATAATTTCTCTCTCTTTGTTTCTGTCTTTTTTGTCTTCTTCTTCATATTTTTATATTTCTCTCTTTCTCTCTCTCTCTCTCTATCTATCTATCTATCTTCTAAAATCTTTCAGTTTCTATCTTTTTTATCCGTTTTATTTTTATTTCTGCCTTTTTCTGTCTCTATCTTTCACTCTACTCTTTTTCCATCTCTCTCTTTCTATCTTTCTTTCTCTCTCTCTCTTTTCATTTAATTCTCTAATTCTTCCAGACATTTTATATATTTCAATTTTCCTTCTTTTTTTCTTTCCTTCCCTTCTAGGCTTCTTTTTTAATTCGCCCCATCTTTCCAGACAGTCTTACTATTGACTCTGTCTCTTGTTCTTTATTTCTTTTACTTGAAAGGAAAAGAAAAAAATAGTTGACTCATGTATTTCTGTCTCTAGAAACGATGAGACAAGTAAAATTGGTGTAAGGCTTACGAGGAAGAATCGTAAACGAGTGTCAGTACGTGCCAACGTTTGAGGGTGAACTTGCAAAAAGGGATACTCGTTCTCAACTGAAGGGGAAGTCTATGCAAGATTTGCATAGCTCTCTTTAAAGTGAGCATAAAACGATACCATAAGGATTGAATAAAGAAGGAAGAAAGTAGGAAGGAATAAAGGAAGGAAAGAAATGCTGATCGATCTACGTACGATATGGATAACATTATTTTCATGACATCTTTTCTACATATTATCATCCTCTGCGATTGTGTGAATATTCACAAAACTACGATTTCTTTTTTTCATCGAAATAAAGTCGTAGAGTTTTTTTTTCAATAATCTTTTTTAATAAAATATTAAAAATTTAATAAATAAATAAAATAATAAATAAAATTTTTCCATTCATTTCAACAAACATTGCATTATAAATTGTTACGCAAGCAAGTCTTTTCTGTTTTATTATAGAAACATTGTTGTATTAATTTTTAACGATAGGGTTGATTTTATAATTCTAATTATTTGATTGATTTATTTATTTATTACTTGTTCTTTTTTTTCAAACTTATTTTATTAATATTTCTGACTTAGTATTACTTTGAGAAAGAAGCCAATAGTTTGAAATCGAGAAATAATATTATAATTCTATACTTAACTATACTTAACAAGAAAATTATATTCATAATAATTCTTTAATAGTTACTTCTGAAAATTTCAGTAATATTGGTTTCTTAATTGTTTTGCAACAGTTGTTCGTATCTGCAGATTTCAATGTTCTATAATGTAAATCTATTCCTAAATTTATTGAAAACCCAAGATAAACTTAGATGGAGAATTCATTGAATAAGAAAAAGTTCGTACTCTTACAAACACACTTTACAGACAACTTTCTTTCGTAAATTTTTTTCAAATTCTTATTTCTTTCAACAATATACGTACATTAAAAATATAACAAATAATAATTATGAATATACTATATTTAGATCTAATTGTACATATTTCTTGTGATTATTGTTTTATCTAATGCAATGATTTTCTATGTGTTAGTGTGCCAGACATTAATAAAAATGGTGTTTTTATTTTATTATTGCTAATAATAATTATCAATTATGAACAATGTAAAAATGTATAGTTAACAAACTTCCATTCTCTTTTACACCCAACAGCAGCACATATACAATATACAATATAGCACATATACGCATTATACTTATTTAAGTATCCGAAGGGATTGGAAAAGGTTTTACTTATGTTAATTATATCGTCTCTTATTGTTAAACATATTCTTTGATGCGTGTAAAACAAAAGCGAAGCTATAGACTAATATTTACCCCGGCAGCATTACGTTCGTATTCATCGGAAATGCACATAAAGATTAATCTCCATCGGTTCGCATTCTCTGGTTCGTGTAAATACATACGAAATTTGCATATATCTTCCAATGTAAACAGACCAACCAACCAACTAACCACGTCGCATATCCTCTTATAGTCGTACGGTTATATTCGTGAAAACGATTTTCACATACAGTTTAATGTCCTTATCGATTTCTCAATTGATTTCATTCTTCTTTATAATTTTTAACGTTTAAATAAATACATTTTCCCTTTTATTTACTCAACCAATCTCGACTGGATTATTGTCCTGTCTTGTTTTCGAATATTTTGTTTTTCAAAGCATAAACTTCGATTTATATAATAAAATATAATAATTTTAAATGTGTTAAAACTTCTCTTACGATTTATACGGTTCTATTAATATTGAAATACGTTTCTTTTGTTTTAAATTAATTTGCCAAACCAATTTTGATTTTCAAAGCGTATTCCGAACGTTTGCGAATTTTGCGAATTCGGTTAGCCGAAAAATTGTATTTTATATATTTCAAAGGATTGATACATTCGTGCTTCATTTAAATCTCGTATCTTTTTACCAGCTTTCTTTTCAATATAACTCTTGCAACCATGCTTGTTCAAGATAGTGCTATACGTATGTGCGTAGATCAAATTCACAGATCTGATTTTTTGACAGAATAGAAATCTGGGTCAGGAAGATACGTGAATTATAATTTCGATGATGTAAAAGCTATACGTTTATGAATTTTAACGTAAAATATACTTTTAAAAGCTACAGTCTAGTTCTGTTTGAGATGAAACACAGGAGAACCAAATTTTTAAGCTACCAAGAAAGCAAAGTGTTATCTGACATATAAAAAATTATTATTTTTTTTTTTCTAACAAAATATAAATAAAATTCTTTCGAATCGACACTTAGATATTACAAAATTTCTGTGATTCAATTTTTAATTTTCAAGTATATTGTTTTCTCTAAAAATATAAATATTTATATGAATAATATATGAAATAATAAGATTTTATTGACAATAGAAAAAAGCGAAGATTATTTAAACATAAAAATAAATATAATAGAACATTCGGTGTTAATTCAATCTATCAAATAAATATTATTCGTTATAACTATAACAATTTGTATTCGATTCGATAAAATAACATTCAAACGAAAATAAGAATGTAACAATCTTAGAGTTTGGATTTCTGGTAACATGGAAAATCGGTTAAAATATAACAAAATATAACAAATATTTCTATGCATTAGCACCTTATTCCACGCGAGCTATCTCTTGTCGTTGAAAGGCTAACAGAAATAGCAATAATCGTAGATTGCTTGCTACATAGGAGGAGGTCGCGCGTGTTCCAACCAACGTATTTCTGTAGATACTGTTAACGTACCAACGTAAATTTCCGAACGTATAACTTCGTTTTATTATATCCACGTGAAAATACAAGAGAATCGGTGAAGAAAGTTTATTTCGAAATTGTTCTTATTGCTATACCATTGTAGAAAGTTCTTAGTGAAAGAGAAATAGAAGAGAATGCAATACCAATGTTGCTGCGCTTCTATGAGTAAACCAAGAATATTGCTACATTTTCCAGATGTTACAGAAATTTGTTAAGCGTCGTTTAATTAAGCCGACTCCAAAACGAGAGAGCAAGAATATTATAAGAACGTTTTAAGTAGACATCAACTTGGTAACTCTGTACTCAATACTTACTTTATAATTCATTTAACTTCATTAAAACTTAACTGGTAGTAGTCAAAAGTGGTAGAATGATATTATGGGGTAAAGGGAAGAGAGTTTATTGATATGAAACGAAGATTATTATTTTTAAAAGTACAGTGATATTGTACAAAAATTCAATGCAATCTCTAATCGACTTACCCAACATAACAATAATTAAACCTAATCATTCTATAAAAGCACGGGAAAGGAAAGGGAAGTTTTTTAGTGAGGTAGTAAAAGTTGGTATATACGAAATGAACATTGTTTCCAAAAGTGCATTCATAGGATACTAAACAACTGGTACAATCAAATAAAAGGTTAATTAAATATCGCAATAGTTAAACTTGATTTGTTTAATGGTTTATCTTGAGATTGGAGGATGTAAGAACACACACACGCAACTTGGATACGATAAATACTTCCCGTTTATTAATTCATTTACCCTCATTAATGTTGAAAATGCATCGAAGTGTAGCAGCAGCAGCAGCAGCAGCAGAGATGCGTGGTTTGACAGATACGAGAGATAAACATTGTTTCCACAAAAATGTTAGATTATTTAAAATTTTTTAATTTTATTTACATTTTTTTTCAAGTCTATTAATTAAATACGGCAATTAATTAAAAAGCGCGATTAGCTTTATTATATTTATTTATTTTATTTATATACATATTATCATTATATATATTATATATATTTATTATTATATATATTATATTATTATTACTATATATGTAGGATTCGTGAAAAAATTGGGCCGTTGGACTGACTGGACCGGGACTCGAACCCGGATCTTCCGCTTTCCGGGCGACTGCTCTTTAACCATTGAGCTATCCAGGGCCCACCGTCCAATCTCCTCACGAATGCCTATTTAAGTTTGGCTTGGAGGTGCTCGCATCCCACATATATATTATATATATTATTATATATATATAATATTATATATATATTAAAGCAATATATTAAATATAATATATAATATATATATTTAATTAATATAATATATATATATAAATAATATATATTTTTTTTTAAAGCAAATATTAATTAAATATACGATTAGTCGAATAATTAATTTTGAGTGGATAGATGGAAGGAAGCATACATGCACATAGATATGCGTATATGTATTTAGGTATTTCAAGTTATCCTTTAAAACACCTGTCTGTCTGTCTGTCTGTCTGTCTGTCTGTCCTGCCTGCCCTACCTACCAACCCTTAGACCATCCGAACCTTCGACCACGAAGTAGAGCCACTCCATTTCGGATAATATTTCGAGAAAGGTGCTCAAGAAGTTCGTGTACGCGAAGCTTGAGAATGAACGAACCAACGAACGAACGAACGAACGAAGAAATGGTGTAGGAAGAGAAAGAGAAATATAGGGCTTGGTAGGTCGGTAGATAGATAGATAGATAGAAGTAGAAGTGGATAGAGGAAAGAACGGGTGGCAGGAGGGGTAGAGTGGGGGGAGGGAGGGTGGGGAATGGCCAGAGGGGTTGCTCGAAGAAGAGCACTCGAAATCGAGTTTTCCGATGGCATTGCCACCGCAGAAACTGGCGAAACTTCGCAAAACCGAGGTCAACATATACAGGGTGTGCCAATAAAAATTATTATCTATATAGTAATTCATTGTTAATTAAAAATATAAAATGTTACGATTAAATGCGTTTACTTCCGATAAACAGAATTTTGGAAATAATTGTTAGTTGAAATCTCATGGTTAATGAATTTGTTCGTTTTTAATAAGAATTTTGTAATCGAAAAATAAATTAAAAAACAAATTTAGTTTCTTTATTTTAAATCGAATAAATTGCATAATATATAAAAGCGTTTATATCTTTTGAGTAGTTTGTATCGTTTGTAACAGAGAAGGGTTTAAGATTATTGTTGATTTCAATTTAAAAAAAAGAAAAAAAAGAAAAAAAACAAAAAGCCATTTGTTATTTCACATAATACTTTTCGTTCCAATAAAAAATCATTTACCATTTATTATCCAAAAATTCTTATTAAAATGACGAATAATTGAAAAATTGTACGTAAAATCTTGTTCCTTTTTTTTCTTTTTTTAATTTCGATTTACTCCTTTAGGAACACCCGTTGGAAGTGTATTTTTTCTTATTCTCATTCGTCCATCGTCCGAATTCGTAGAATTCGAGATGGGAAAAATGTTCCGTAAAAAATGTAGTTTGTTGAATCAGTAGGAAAGGTAAAAAAGGGAGAGATTGAGAGAAAGAGAGAGGAGGAAGAGTACTTGGAGGATGAACATTGGGAAAGTATCAACTCGTAGCTGTTATATAACCAAAAGGCCGAACAAATCCATGGTTACTAGGATCCAGGAAGAGGAAGTATCCGATAATCCGCATGAATAAGGGAAAGATGCGACTTCGACTTGGACTATACTACTCGACTACCAGCCCGTTTTCTCTGGATATCCAGAATCAGAATAGTACAGTATACCATAGTATAGAACAGAACATAACAGAAGAGAAGAGAAGAGAAGAGAGGAGAATCGAAAGCGAAGTGTACTTTAGCTGTTCTCGATTATATCCTTTCGACGGACTGTTGACCTAACTGCGGAACCGAATGTCGAATTTTCTCGAGACGTTGCATTCTGTAAATCAAAATACTAGGATTGAGATATAGAAAAAGAAAGAAAGAGAGAGAGAGAAAAAGAAATGTATAGGTATAAGAAGATTAGATAAGAATATCCGAGATTGGTATTGAGTTGTTCGAAAAGTTCTGATTGATTGATACTTTTTTTAACGAACAATTTTTTCGTTTATTTTTTTTTTATATTAGTATCAACTTTTTGGGTAATACGATTGATAAGAATCTTTTATAATTTTGGACAATGGGTGTATTTGATTTACAAATGATCAAGATCGGATAGGTACTTAATTAATGGTGTTTTTTCTTTTATTACTATATTATTATTATTTTTATTACTATATTTATTTATTTATTTATTACTATATTTCTTTTATTACTATATGTTCCACGTGATATTTCAATAATACTTTTTTCGAATTATTGTTAAGAGAATGTGGAATGTAGGATGTGTTTTTCTTTTTTCTGAGATTCTATGACAAATCGGAGAATTGAAATTTCGTATAGAATTAAGGATACAAATGTTGTATTTTTTTAAATGTATCGTTTAATCTTTTTCGCTAGAAAAAGGCAAAGTATCATCATTTTTCTTGATCTAATCGTTGAGAATTTTTCTTTCCATTCTCTCTCGCGAGCTTTGACATTTGCATGCGAAAATGCGTCAACGACGTTCCACGGGGCCTGGGTCTTATGGACTTTTCAAAGTCGAATCTTCAATCTTGTCCCAGGACGATGTTTGTCGGTATACTTTAAAGTCCGCGAAACTTTCCAAGCGATGACAACGGAAAGGTTTTAACTTTTCGACCGCAAAGTATGCAATAAAGGTAGCCCCAAAAGAAAAAGAAGAAGAAGAAGAAGAAGAAAAAGAAGAAGAAAAATAAGAGCGAAGAAGAAATAAGAAGACACTCAAGGAAATTGCACATTTTAATCCGTAGTTCTTGTTGCTTTTTCTTTCTTTTCTTTCTTCTTATTTTTTTTTCCTTTTTCTTCCTTTTTTTTTCGTTATCTGCGAGTCTCGCGAACCGCAACGACGTGTTTCGTAAAAAAGTGAGCGATAAATTCGCATTAGAAGCCGATTCGGAAAACAAGCGATTCGAATTGAGCACAGTTTTCATCGAATAAAGTTGTATCAATGAGTTTCGTAAGAGAAAGGACTTCGAAGGAAACTAAAAAGAGAGTTTTAAGATAGCGTTAATCGATAAACTCGTTTGTTCTATTTCTCGAGATAACTTTATCATTTTACTTTATTCACATCGATTAGATTTTCTTTTTTCCTTCTTTTATATATATATATATATTTATTTATTCGTCGTATTTATTTATATTTATTTGCCGATAATTGTGACACTGAACTAAAGACCAAAAAACAACAAATTATTTGTATTAATTTTAATGAATCGTAAAAATAAATTTTTTTACATAATTTTTTTGACCAAACGTTATTTTTTCATTCGATAGAATGTTATTAATAATAAATTAAACTTTCATAATATTCGGTGTGAACCTAAATCCTAATTAGAAAAGATGATTCATTTATTTAGCTTGAGTCTTCTGTTTGGTCATCAACGGTAAAATTTACGTACCCAGAGTATGCCAAAGTGCATCTAATATAGTTAATCTCAACTATCTAGTCGAATATCATAATCCCTTTAATTCATAGCGATGAGGCCTTTGTTGTACGAAAACGGGAAGATGCAATCCGATAGTAATCTTCTTTGATTGGAAGCTTTACTATAGAACAATATTAATCCTTTAGTTACAACCAACTACTACACTGGGGGTTCCCACTAAATCATTTTTGGGGAACTAATATATATAACTATAGTGTTTTCCTTTTACCTAACGTTGTTGTAATGGCAAACTAATAAAGTTACTTACAAAAAAACTGATCTGAGCTAATTTTTCATTAATTGTAAAAAAACAAAAGAAAAAATACAATAAATATTAAATATATTTTCCTTTTTTTTTTTTAAATTTAATATTATTATATTATATTCGAGGTATAATCTGAATTAAAAGAAAAAAAAATTACGTAGAACTTGATACGTGAATTAATAATAAAAATTAAAATAATACAAATGTGTATTAAGTGTATTGTGTTGTCAACTTCGAGGATAGAATACGCCCGAGTTATTAATACAAATATAATAAAATATCAATTTCGTTTGGTTGAATCTACTGTAAGAAAAAAAAAATAAAAAAATAATAATAATAATAATAATTTAAATAAGTATTCAATCTCTCTCTCTCGCAGAGAAAGGAATACAATTTCTTCGCTTTAACGAAGTTTATCTTGGACGAATGTATCTAAATAAAAAAAAAATATATATATATCTTATATAGTTATAATATAAGCTTTGGAAAGAAGAAGAAGAAGAAGAAATAAAAAAAATAAAAAAAAAATAAAAATGACAGGGAGGAAGCAAGGAAGAAAGAAAGAAAAAAGAAGAAAATGATAAAGTATCCAAGCGGATCCTTGTCTTGTAAGGGCGGTATTGTCACGATTTAAGTAGGGGAAAGCGTAATATCGTATTTACGTTCCTATCGAGACAATAGAGTAAAACCTTAGTGCCATTGTTACGTGCCGTACTTGTTCTCTCATCGTTACTTTGCTTTGAAAATGAAAGAAGAGAAAACTGAGATGGCAGAAGATAACGTAAGGGGATGGATGGATGGATGGTGGTGGTAAAACAGCGATGCTTGAAAAGACGACGGCCTTGGGCGTGTCCTTAATTCATCTTGATCACTTAACGCTGCTACTCACTATTCTTCTTTTTCTATCTTACTATCCTTTTTTTTTCCACGTTCGTCGATCCCTTTCTTTTCCATATCATCCCTGTTTTTGTTTTTCTTTTCTCTTTTTTTCCACCCTTTCGCCCTTTTTCTTTCTTTCTTTTTCTTTTTTTTTTATATTTTAAATTTTAATTTTTTTCTCTCGTAGGATACTACTATTGTATTACTTCTTTTCTTTTACTTTAATTTCTTGTATTTCTTATTTTTCTCTTTTCTTCTCAATTGATTTTAATCTTCTCTACCGTGATTTCTCGTTTGCTTTCTTGTTATATATATATATATTATACTTTTCTTCAATTTTTATATCATTCTTTTGTCTTATCATCTTTATTTTCTTTTGTTTCTACCCTCTCGCCTGTTATCTTTTTTTTTCTCTTCGTGTTTGTTTCGTTATATACTTCATCCTTATCATCGTTGTTTTTTCTTCTACTTTCTCACCTTTCTCTAAAGAAAATAATATAAATTTTTTTTTTCCTTTCATTATTCTTCTTCTTCTTCTTCTTCTTCTTCTTCTAGTTGTACGGGCCATTTAACTCGGTTTCCCCAGTTAATGCCGGATACACCAGCACCAACAGCACCAGAACACCAACACCAACACCAACACCAGCACCAGAACACCAACACCAACACCTTGGAGTGGCGTTCAGTGTGCCTCGTCGATACCAACCGGGATACAAGGAACCGTTTTATCCGTTAATGGAGCAACATCGGTTTTTCAACGATCGAGAGGAAAGTAGTAGTAGACTAGTAGAAAGAGGAACAGGAAGAGGAAGAGGAAGAGAAGAAGGGGGGGAAGGATAGGAAAGGGAGGACGAATGTAGTAGAACCTAGGGATTGCCGGAAGCTGAGATTAACGGTGACGTGACGAGAGCCCAAAAAGATGCACAACCTCTTTTACCCTTTCCGACAAAATCGATCCTTCTTTAGTACCTTTTCAAAATAAGATCATGGTTGTTCCTTTGTGTCAAGTATCACGATATTTTCAATCTTTGATCTGTTATCTAATCTTCGTAAGTATACTGAGTCTTCTTTACATTTTTGTCGTATTATTTAAAATATCCAATAAATTGTTACGAGATCTATGATCAAATAATTTAAAATAATATTTTTCTGTTGGTTTTTTTTCCTTCTCTTCTTCTTCTTCTTCTTCTATTTCATTGATACGATAACAAAAACGTCAACAGTTTGATTTCCAAACGTATTTTCATTTTTAACACGCTTATCTTATTTTTCTTATATTGTATTCTTTCAATTTATATAAGGATAATATTTATTTTGCAATAGAAAAAAAATTAAGAAGTAAATAATAGTAAGAAGAATTTGTTATTATAACAAATCAATGAAATAACTCGTTAAACTTGACTTAACATACTTTTACTCAAACGCATTATTCGAATACCGTTGTTTTATGTTGGACGAACATCATACCTTACTCGATTTACGTGCTAACCAAGTTGTTTTATGGTAATACATCTCATTTAACAAAACTACATAATTGATAAGGATAGATTGTCATGGAATGAAAATCCCTTAAAAATAGAAAATGACCGAAACAGGTGTGCTTTATCAAGTACTTAATTATTACATTATAGTATAATAATTCCATATCATATTGCATATGCAATATATGTATTTATAGTTAAATTATATATTTTGTCTTCTACTTTCTCACTTGTCTCTTATAAAAAAAAACTGGTGTGTGTACTTATGTACGCACGTAAGAAGTTATACTTCTTTGCCGTACCAAAACGAACATAACCTCAATAATCTCAAAAATAACTTCAAAAAAATAATTTCAAAAAAGAAAAAATAATAATAATATATATAAGAAAGAATAAAAAAATATAAAAATATAGATATCAGTCCACACTAAATATAAGAGAGATATATCGAATTATTTTATGCGTCAACAGCCATGATACGGTGATAGTATTAGTTCCCGCTCGATCATTTAAGTAAAGCAGCGCTGAGTACGATTAGTACTTGGATGGGTGACTCCGCTTGAGAAAAAAAAAAGAAGAAGAGAAGACAACTTCATGCCGTAAATTTGAAATCGCTTTGCCGCGCATCGTAAATACCGACAAACTTCGTGGTGTCGTTCGGAAAAAAAAGTCACTCCCATCACATTTTTCCAAACGCGCCAAAAGAAGTATAACTTCAAAAATACATACATAATTCTTTTTTTATGTATATATATATATTTAAATACTAACTATACCCAATCCTAGCGATGATAATTATTGTAAGCGTATTTATAACCTTCTCACGTGAAACGTCACATGGGAAATCTGTGTTTCGCCGAAGCACACGTTGCACCATTATTAATTTATTTACTCGTACGTGAGCATTTCGTGCTGGCATAGTACTCACTCGGCCGATGTAACACACCCCTCTTACTCGTTGGTGTGCCACAGTTTCGCGGCAATATGTTTAATTTCCTACTGTTTTATGCTGGAACGGCTCTCGAGATACGGCATGAATATCCTCCCATTCGTTAATACGAACGGCCTTTATGTCCTAACAAATAAAATATGCAAATTGTTAATGTCCGATAAAGTTCCCGTTCCTATGGCCGCCTAATCTGAATGAGAGAAACAAAACGGAAAAGAATAACGAAATTAAAATGGGATACGTTCAAAAGTTTAACCACCACCTCCTTTTCCCCATTATTTGCATTTTCAAATAATTTCTGCTCCGTTTAATATTTTTTTTTCGAATCCCTTCACCCCTACCCATCCCAGGTAACTCATCTTGCACGTAGTTTTATTATCTACCATAAAAAAAAAAAGAAAAATATGTATATGGTAAAGCTTACAATTTTATATGCAACATCCAGTATCAAAATTCATTTAGTTTGGTCATCTTTCTTTATTTTAGTGTGGTAGAATGAGACTTCTTTACGAATACTTATTATTATTATTATAATTATTATCCATCTGGTAGAGCTTTCTTGTTCTCTGTTTTAGTAATCTCGTCTTGAAAGAAGTATAATACTATGGAAACTAAGTAATTTCGTCTCATCTTTCTTTGGATAATTTAAAAGCCAGAATCGTGTTCCCCCCATTTTACTCCTACTATTTTATCTTCCCTCTCTCTCTCTTTATCTTTTAGCTTCACGCTCGATCGGTTTTAAATCTTTCTTAAACGAGAAAGCCAAAAACTATTACGAGTTAGATCAGAATTGGATTTTAATCGTCTATTGCGAAAGGGCTGGAATAAATACTTAGAACAATGGAATAAGGGTTAGTGTCGTTTCCTCTGATGAAAGATGGAAAGGAAGAAGGAGGGAAGGAGACAGAGAGAGAGAGGGAAAGCTTCTGTTAGCAGAAGATAATAACTTTGAATCTCTATCTTTGCTATATAAGGTACTTGCCGTTCTTTCGGGGCTAAAAGATCTAACTTTCTCAACAACTTTGTCCTTCGATCCTGTTACAAGTAGGTACGTATCAGTGAAAAAGGGAAAAAAAATAGGAAAAATATAGATGGTAAGATAATACTTTCAAAGAACACGCAAGACGAGCATGAAAATGTCCATTGGAAAAAGTTGTAAACGTAACGCTTGCATAACACACACATACACACACACATCTTTATCAAATTCATTCAAAATTTTGTTCTATTTCTCTTAGCACATACACACACCTCCCATTTTTCTATTCGATTTCTATTCGATCCAATCTTTTCCACACTCAAAACACGCGTCCTCGTATTTCTAGAGAAGGAATCTAAGAAATAACGGCTCTTACGATCTCTTAATCTTCGAGATCCCAATTGGAAATTGCTTTCTAAGGTCGTCTTTAGAATTTCAAGTATTTTCCCTGGATATCGCTTGATGAAATCATCCTTGGAACGTTATTCTCCTATCTCTCATGTTTTTCACAAATTCCGAACACATAACCAATCATTTTATTATAAATTTATCATTAAAACTGATTAATATTATATTAAAGCATAAATCTTTTGCTTTAGTTTTAATTCTTGTCACTAATATTCGATCCGAATGACACTTTTGATATTGTTTTTCCAATTTAAATAATTCATAAATAAAACTTGATTTGATTTTAAAATTACCATTCAAAATATCTTAATTATGTCAAAAATTATTCGCAATTAATTGATAGTTTTCGTTTACACAATTTCGTTACATTTTATTTATCGTGACACGAACAATATAACAAACCTTTTTGTTTTTTACATTAGCATCGAAGAAAAATAGCTAGTAGTTATCAATTTCTTATAGAAAGGTGTATAAAAGATCCACAATTTACTGGAAACTTTTGGGACAATACTGAGACAGTGATTGAAAGTCTTCGATCGATTCTAGCTTCTGAACATTGAGACAACAAAAAACGGATAACTGGTTCCTTGCTGTTTTTCGGGTTACCATTGTTACTAACATGATAAATATAAAAGATAGTAGAAGAATCACAAATACTATGAGACGAACGTAGTAAATAAAAAAGAAATAAAATACAAAAAATTTCAGTAGCTATATAATATAATAATATAAGTATATTTTTAATATACTATATACTATAATATATAAATAGCTTATATACTTATATACTTATATACTTATATACTATAATAATATAAGTAGCTATATATAATAAAAAAAACTGGTGTGTGTACTTATGTACGCACGTAAGAAGTTATACTTCTTTGCCATACCAAAACGAATATAACCTCAATAATCTCAAAAATAACTTCAAAAAAAAACTTCAAAGGAAAAAAATAATTTAAAAAAATAAATAATTATTATTATATATATATATATAAGAAAGAATAAAAAAAGAAAAAGAAAATATCAAAATATAGATATCAGTCCACACTAAATATAAGAGAGATATATTGAATTACTTCACGCGTCAACAGCCATGGCGCGGTTACAGTATTAGTTCTCGCTTCGATCATTTAAGTAAAGCAGCGCTGAGTACGATTAGTACTTGGATGGGTGACCCGATTGAGAAAAGAAGGGGAAGAAGAAGAGAAGACAACTTCATGCCGTATACTTGAAATCGCTTTGCCGCGCGTCATAAATACCGACAAACTTCATGGTGTCGTTTTTCCAGACGCTAGGAACAAAATCACTCCCCATTACATTTTCCCCAACGCGTCAAAAGAAGTATAACTTCAAAAATATCAGATGTTCCTGTTATTATTAATTTAATTTTACTTTTGGTTGGATACAATATATGAACAAATTTATTGAACGTATCGATAGGTAGTATAGTATACCAATAGAAACACTCTCGTAGGTATATGAGAACGTGTTTGCGGAAGATTGAAGGCAATATCAGAATAGAAAGGAAGATCCAAAGGATCCTCTCTCTATGACATGGATAACTTGCTTCTGTGGTTCTCTCCATTCTGTCTGCGGTTCGCTTAAACGACGTTGCTTCTGACAGAGAGACCAGGAACAATACGATGGATAGACGATTCATCACTGTAACCTAACTTCCGTAACTAGATTAGCAACGGTCAAGACAACGATCTTCATCAAAATCAATTGACCGTATCGTCCTGACGAAACCGATACACTTCTTTTTTATTTCATTATTCAATTTATTGACCATAATCAAAAAATGAATGAATAATTAATGGATCTAATGTAATATTGAAATATTATTTCTAACACGTTCGTATGATTGAGAATAACAAATAACATCTATTGAACACAATTCGATGTTAACAATTAATTATTCGTGTTTAACTTAAGAGAAATTTACTGTTATTGTATAATCAATTAATTGAAATTTCCAAACGATTCAACATATTAGAAAATTTGATCGCGAATACGTTTGCAAAATTCAGTTGATTACCCAACCTTTTTGTTTCCTGTTTCTTTATATCGTTCGAACGGTATAAAAAAAAAAAAGAAGAAAAAAGAAAAAACACGTGGCAAACAAAATGCAGATAACGTAAATAAATAAAGAAAAAAAAACGAATTCATTGAAATTCTCAGTAGAAATGTGAACAAAATTGTATCTGTCAGACTTGAAAGAGATGCTTTTAACGTTAACAAACGGTACATACGCAGGTACAATCCAGAGTTTGTTAAACAAAAACGATCGAAAGAGGAGGACGAATGCAAACAAGGAAAGAGAAGATAACGTTAGCCGGTGGTGGTGTTTAACGCTTTTCGATTTACGTTTAATGGAATTTGCCTGTCATTAAAAGGTATTTAATGAAATGTAACACTTTCGAATAGTGGAGTTAACGGTCGTTAGCGAAATAAAATATATTTGCGAGGTAGCGGCACGCATTTTGACGATTTCGATAGTATATGGTTTACGAATGGTGGTGGGGTGGTTGGGGGTTGATCTGGCGGGGCCAGGGGACAGGGGTGACACGAGTCGACGTGTTGCGATGCTACGTTAAAACGTGGATAGAAAGTGTAGGAGAAATTTATTGGTCCGAAACGAGAGCCGATGCAAATTGCTTTGACGCGAATGCGATTTATCTTTATGTTCGTTACTCTTTTGAGTTGAGTGCTATATATACAGGGTGTTTCTGTGATGAAACTTTAAATGATGGAGAATGATACAAACGCTAATTTCTAATCGGAAACCAACCATGGTTCGATAACGATCCAGAAATAATCTAATCAAAAGTAAGTAGAAAAAGTTGTCGGTTATTTTTTATAGGAGGGGTGTCATATAAATAAGGTTGCTTATGAGACACCTGTACTACTGAGTAAGAGTTCTTGTTACCTGTGATCTCATCAGTCTTCAAGGATGCTAACAGAGTAACTCGCGACACTGGGGGATGTAATTCTGAACACCTGCTGCAAATGTATTCATCTTATGCTGTTATGATACAGTGTAGTAGGTAGTATATTATGTGATAACAAGTAAACAGTCATATGTTTCATATAAATAGTTGTAAAAGACATAAACTTTTATCTACGATTATGAGCAATAATTTTTGACTGGACTATGGTTCTTGATTTGCCATTGGTGTTCGTATTCTCTTCCATCATCCTTCAAAATTTGATACATTATCAAAATAATACTCTGTTTAAATATATACCCGTCCGCGTATTGTACTTATATGTTTACGTGAAAATGTTCAAAGGGAAACAACGTTCACGAGTCGTTAAAACGTCTTTTAAGAAGTGAAAGGAGTTGGAAAAGCTTCCAACTAACTTTATTGAACGATTTAGAACGTTTCGAAACTTTGGCGAGTGGCCAATGTTAAGAAAGGGAGAAAGAGAGAAATTAGTGGAAAATTTACGAGGTGTTAAAGGGATGAGATTTACGTTATTCGTTAAAGCAATTGTCGATACTTGAAAATCTTTATAGTAAAGTTGGCTACAATAACAAGAATCAAAATAACTGTGTCAACTCTATTTCAATTTCTCCCCCTCTTCACTCGTCTCGTCTAGTTTCGTTTCATTTGATTATTTATCAATCGTGTTTGATAATAATCCAACCATTTTATCGGCTTATTACAAATAGTCTCATGTTAATTGTTATTCACATGCTAGTTCGGTTTCTATTGGCTATATGGGATCGGACATGTAATACACGCGCAAGCATACGTCTATCTCATAACAGGATTGCTATAATCTACTAAAGCAGCCATTTTGGATAATTAAATCAAGCGATTGTTCGTAGTTGCTACTAGGAATCTTCTATGACCATGAATCTTTCTATTATAATGAATCCTTATATGACAACTGTGAACTGTATATTATCTCGTACAATCTTTTGTCTGTATATATGACTTAATCAAATATATTCACCTTATTTTTTATAATATATTTATTTTTTTTTTATAAAATATTTTATAAAATATATTATAAAATATATTTTTTATTTTATAAAATATCATTTATTCCGTTTCGAAAATTCTTTGAATATTTTCTTTCTGTTCACTGACCATTATTAAGTGGTTTTTTTTTTATTTTTATTAAACATACGATTAGTTAAATAATTTTTTCTGTTTGAATTTTTCCTGGCTTTTCTATTTTTGTTTTTTCTTTTTTTTATTTAGAATTATACTTGTTTGAATAATTATAAATTTTACTTGATATGATTGTCATTTTTGAACAACGGGAAATGGATTATAGTGGATATATTGTTTGCACTTTAATTTATAATCCTAGTTTCCTAGCTCGTCTAGAAACAACTTTCCGTGACTGACTGTACATTTAAATTTAGACACGAAATTCTACATTTTGCACTATAATTTATTTCCCTAGTTTGTTCTCAACCAACTGTGATCTCATTCTTTTTGCATTTGTTATACCATGCATGCGTACGTACACACACACATTCGATAAGTAATTTTTAAATAGAATTCTTATTTTTACGAAACAGTTGTAACAACAAAAAAAAAGGAAAATACCGAATAAATCATAGAAATAAATATTAAAATAAAACAAAACTAAACACCAAAAAGAACTAACATTAATATTCTAAAGCAAAACTGTTATAATAATATTACATACAGAACGTGAACAAAAAAATATTCAAAAAAAGAAACAAAAAAAAAAGAAATAAAAGAAAAATGAGAAAGGATACGAACCGTGAAGGATAAAATATCCATCGTGACATCGATTAGTCGAATTAGCAAGTTTCGGAGCAAGGTGCAGACAGGCAGGAGGATACCAGTCGATCGGTTGTGGTAATTGTGGTGAACCGGAAGAGCATCCATGTTTGCACCCTTTCTCTCTTTCACTCTCTGTTACACCTCTTCAACCACGTTCTAACGGTCGATGCAGTTTTCTGCTCGTTCCGTGTCGCTCCAACGGCCGTGGAAATTCACCTAATGCATTATGAAAATTATGCAAATTATGGAGATGCGCCAGTGCTAAGCGTTTAAAGTAGGTAATATCTCGAGTATAGAATAACCGCACATTCTTGTGGTTATTTCCACTGACGTCACTTTTAATCAACATACAAGCTTATCCTTAGCGTTAATTTTTCTAAATATAATCATCAAATTGTTGAATGGATAATTACTATGAAGAAACCAGAACAATATCAAGAATAGAAAGAGAAAGATAATTATTTTCTTATTAAATTTTAGTATATATATTTGTTGTTGATTAGTTTAATTACATTTTTTTTTAAGAAAATAACGCGTAAAATTAATGTGATACTTGTTATATTATATTATACTGAAATATAATTTATAATATTATTTTTATATTATCATTTATATTTGTATCATTAATTTATTATCTAATAAATATAATATATAAAATAGTTGATATATATATTAATGTATTAATTTATTCAAGCGATGATAATTTTTCGTTAAAGTTCTTGAAAATTAGATTAAACATAGAGTTTATAAAAATACTTTAATTGAGATAATGCATTGTGTTGCTATTCTTCGTTAGCTTCACTACGATTATCTATTTTAAGCTCGGAGAAGCATTTGCTTATTTGAAATCCCAGCTTAAGAGAATTTACAGGAAGGATGATAAAAAAACAAAACAAAATGATATACCAGATGCTAATGATACTTTAGCTTCTTTAGTAATAAGTATATCACGGTCTTTCTCGGTCTCATTAAATTGTAACTACTTTGTTCTAATCCATTTGCCAATTAGTTTTGAAAACGTCATTTTCGTTATACTCTCAAAGGGAGTAACAACACCGTTGTATTCTCAACACGATAAAATATCTTTCTCGTTTCTTTATGAATAGAAAAATATTAACATTAAGCAAAAAATGTATTTTTTCTAAATTCATATATACCTGAATATTATATAAAAATAAAATAAAATTTGTCTCGTATCAATGTTGATTCCATTCTACATAGTAATAAAATTAAAAAAGACTTTAAGTTGACTTGAAAAATAATTTCAAACACGTCGATTTAATCGGAATAAAATAATCCTGTTTTATTTTTGTTTAAAAAAAAAGACAATCAAAAAAAATTCTCGTAGGTTTTATTTAGATATTAGGATGTTTCTCTATTGAAATAAATTTATCTTGTATACCTACCAACGATTGCTATGTCAGTGGATATCTACGTGAAGAGAAACAGCGATAATAACATTTTGATCGACTTTGAATCATCGTGAATGATTGATTTCTATAATAGACGTTGAAAAGGGTGTTAACAGTGATGGATGTTAAAGGTTTGAGAAATGAGGAAAAGAGGAAGAAGAAGAAGAAGAAGAAGAAGAAGAAGAAGAAGAAGAAGAAAAAATATCGAAATAAATGTCTTGACTCAACGTTTAGTTTTTATGAATATTACTATAACTGTTAATTGATAGAATTACTATGATTATGACTATTATTAATATCATGATTATTACAGTTATTATCACAAATATTAATAAAAAATGCTATTACTATTAACTATTGGCCTCACCTATATTTATGTGAGTAAGAAGAAGAAATATCGAAATATAGATGTCTTGACTTAACGTTTAGTTTTTATTAATGTTACTATAATAACTATAAATTGATAGAATTACTATGATTATGACTATTATTAATATCATGATTATTACAGTTACTATCACAAATATTAATAAAAATGCTATTACTATTAACTATTGGCCTCACCTATATTTATGTCAGTAAGAAGAAGAAATATCGAAATAAATGTCTTGACTTAACGTTTTAGTTTTTATTAATATTACAATAATAACTATAAATTGATAGAATTACTATGATTATGACTATTATTAATATCATGATTATTACAGTTATTATCACAAATATTAATAAAAAATACTATTACTATTAACTATTAGCTAAACTTACACTTACGTCAGTAAAAACTCCTAAAAAGTTCTTTTTACGATGTCCCATCTCATGTCAGTAAAGAAAAAACGAGAAAACGAAACGTTTCGTTACTTTTACCTTCCACTCAAGATATACAGACAGACACGTGCACTTCTCTTCCAACTAATATCAGTCAAACGGAATGAGAAACGACACGTGTACGTCATGATGGTGAGTCGAATGTGTAACTTGCAGGATCTCAAACTCGAGAAGCTTTTAAAAATTTGTTAAATTTTCAAATCTCTTACTTTTCAAGCGAATACCTAAAAAACTTTCTATTTCTCTCTCTCTCTTCTTATTTCTCTCGATTTTTCCCATCTCTTTTAAATATATATTTTTCTCTTATTATTTTTTGCTGATCCTTCATCCAACCACCACTATCATCACCATTATCCTAACGAAGATTCTTTTCCCTTACTACTTACCTATCAACTAAATTAAAATAAATAAAAAAAAATGAACAATCTACAACTTAGATCTTCTTACGTAGTATTCCAGCATCTTTCCAACGAAGAAAAAAAAGGAAAGTACTGTGTCCCTTATCGAACTCACGAAAAGACCTTTATCTTCTTTCTCGTTCTCTCTCTCTCTCTCTCTCTCTTTCTCTCACGTTTTCTCTTTCTCCGTCCTTCGTGGAGCGCGAACGCGAATTCAGGTCGTCCTCAACGAGCTGGAACCCGATTCGAAATGCCTGATATTCGCTCTTGCCCTCCGAGGCGGTTCCGTATCCGGTAAATCTCCGCGAGCGTAGAATCGGCCGTAATGAATTCCTGAATAGGCGGAATATATACGCGGAAGTAAGTCCAATTCACGTGTACGTGGCACGGCACGACTGCCTGACCTACCACCTCACCCCACCTCACCCCACCTCCACCATTTCTGCTTGATGCCGTTCTCTCCTTTTACTCGGATATTAAAGAACCAGAATACTATGTGTCTATCTATCTCTGTATTTCTCTCTCTTTCATTCAATCTGTCTTGACAAACTCAATAAATAAAGCTGAGAGACATTGAAACGAGATTGACGAAGATGATATCATCATCATCTTCTAACATTTGATTCATTTTTATGTATTTTAATCGTATCATTTCTTCCGTTTATTAGTTTTCCAAATCTTGTTAGAAAATACTAATCAAAAAAATGTTGTTATATTATTTTTTTATTTAATTAAATTTAATTATAATTTGTAATAATAATATTAATAATAATAATTTATTGTAATAAATTAAGATTTTAAAATACGAATAGAGAGTGAGGATATACATTGTCATTAAAATATTACTTAGGTTAAACAACAGCTTTACATATGTAGTGATCCCTCTGACTTATTGCAAGGGTTAAAGGGCGTTATTATGAAGATAGCTTGTCAGGGTGAAAGTCTAAAATACACATATATTTAATTGCACATATACTCATTTAACATAAGGCTTCATAATAACATAATCATAACCATAAGAAAACGTAAACATAAGACATAAAAAGACGTAATACATAAGACATAAGAAGGCATAAGAAGACTTAAGACATAAGACGTAATAATACTACCATAAGGCCTAATAAGACGTAATAAGGACACCATAAGTACTAATAAGAACCAATAAGAACTACATCTTTTCCTTTTTTCCTGTTCTTATAACCTATGCATTGGCCATACTTCCGATGGTGGGGGAAAGGAGAGCAGGGCGGTCCTAGTCCTTTTCCGATCCATCATTGGTCCGTCTTTCTTCCAAATCTTTGCGATACCTTAGAGTGGGAGTACGTACAAAGGTTTTCCGAATCTTCCAGTCTAGACAACCAGACGTTATTTGTTTAGAAACAAATGCCAGATCATTTTTCTTTAAAGGACTTTATCCTACGGATCCCATAACGCTATAAATCTTTCATCTATCTTTTATAATCTAAGATTAGAGTATACCTACTTATCCTATACCTACCCTAAACTAATATTAATTCTTAAAATATTCCTTTTTATATTCGAATTTTTTTTTTATTATTTATTTTTTTATTTAATCCACTGGTATAGATAATAATAACTAGCACAATTATATTATAATTATATTATGACTTGAGGGGAACAGAGAAAACAAAAATATTATTTATGATGAACGAGAGTGAGAGCTTATATTTCAAATTCGTTTAAAGCCAAACCGGTAGTCCCTGAATAGCTCAGGCAGTAGAGACCAAACTCTCGACTACTAACATCTATGGATCGAATCCCGGGAGGAGGGAGAGTCCCAATGCATCCAGTGGAAAAAATCTCATGGTTGTTGCTCCATCATTATTACTCAGCGTAGAATAACGGTTTCTCATATACAGCGTTATATGCACGAATAACGAGTTTCAAGTAAGAGATCATATCCTCATTGAAGGATATCACCTTGCGACAAACTGCGTATATAGAAACTGTGTAAAGATTTCGCGCTCCCGCTTATGCGGGGTCATCATGACACATCAGATAAAATGAGATGGCACTCTAATACAGTGCCATCCATTTTTTTTCTTTTTTAATTAAAGAGATAATAATAATTTTTATTTCTATTTAATAACAAAATCGTCATCAATTTTTTATTACATATTTTTATTTTTTTTCTAATAATTTTCTTGGTTATGCACGTCGTGATAAATCGGAAGTTGATGCTAGAAATTGATTGTTAGAAAAATTAGTTGGCCGATAATACTGAAATATACCGAATAAATATATGCATATTTTGATCTATGTTTTATCAATATTATAAATAACAAATGTATTTATATATTTATAAGTGGGCATGTACTCTATGATCAATCTAATATCATGGAATCAAAGCAGAAGAATATATTTTAATTTTTTTGAAGTTATACTTCTTTTAGCGCGTTGGGGAAAATGTAATGGCGAGTGATTTTGTTCCGAACGTCTGGAAAAACGACACCATGAAGTTTGTCGGTATTTACGACGCGCGGCAAAGTGATTTCAAGTATACGGCATGAAGTTGTCTTCTTTTCTTCTTCCCCTTTTTTTCTCAAGCGGGTCACCCATCCAAATACTAATCGTACTCAGCGCTGCTTTACTTAAATAATCGAGCAGGAATTAGTGCTATCACAGCGCCATGGCCGTTAACGCATAAAGTAATTCGATATATCTCTCTTATATTTAGTGTGGACTGATATCTATATTTTGATATTTTCTTTTTCTTTTTTTTATTCTTTCTTATATATATATATAATAATTATTTATTTTTTTAAATTATTTTTTTCCTTTGAAGTTTTTTTTTGAAGTTATTTTTGAGATTATTGAGGTTATATTCGTTTTGGTATGGCAAAGAAGTATAACTTCTTACGTGCGTACATAAGTACACACACCAGTTTTTTGTCACGTAAAATGAAAACAAGGTCGACAAAACAAAAAAAAAGAAAAAGAATATATTATTTATAATAAACAAGAAAGAGAGAGCTTATATTTCAAATTCTGTTAATGCCAAACCGGTAGTCCCTGAATAGCTCAGGCAGTAGAGACCAAACTCTCGACTACTAACATCCATGGATCGAATCCCGGGAGGAGGGAAAGTCCCATGAAATCCACTGGAAAAAATCTCATGGTTGTTGCTCCATCATTATTATCTCAGCCGTAGAATAACGGTTTCTCATATATAGCGTCGTTAGCTCGTTGTTAAGCGTGCAAATAACGAGTTATCAAGTAAGACCATCTTTGATGAATATCAACTTACGACAAACTGCGTATATAGAAACTGTGTAAAGATTTCGCGCTCCCGCTTATGCGGGGTCATCATGACACATCAGATAAAAATGAGATGGCACTCTAATACAGTGCCATCCATTTTTTTTCTTTTTTAATTAAAGAGATAATAATAATTTTTATTTCTATTTAATAACAAAATCGTCATCAATTTTTTATTACATATTTTTATTTTTTTTCTAATAATTTTCTTGGTTATGCACGTCGTGATAAATCGGAAGTTGATGCTAGAAATTGATTGTTAGAAAAATTAGTTGGCCGATAATACTGAAATATACCGAATAAATATATGCATATTTTGATCTATGTTTTATCAATATTATAAATAACAAATGTATTTATATATTTATAAGTGGGCATGTACTCTATGATCAATCTAATATCATGGAATCAAAGCAGAAGAATATATTTTATTATTTCTTGTCACGTAAAATGAAAACAAGTTCGTTCATTCCTGTACAAAAAAAGAAAAAGAATATATTATTTATAATAAACAAGAGAGAGAGAGCTTATATTTCAAATTCGTTTAGAGCCTAATCGGTAGTTCCTGAGTAGCTTAGTTGGAAGAAACTTTGTATCTCGACTACAAACCGTAAAGGATCAAGTCCTGGTGGCTGTCCTCACACAACCCTAGGTTTTACGATCCTCGGTTGTGTGCACTTGGAAAACTAATGATCCAATAGGGTTTTAAAAAATAACAAATATCGTTAGTTTGGTTACGTATCATTCATTAAATTGGTGCAAATAATGATTTCCAAGATAATAAAAGTTTCTGCGAACGTTACTCAAACCATCAACATTTTCTGAGAAGTCACAAACCCTCAAAGGAGTAAGTTGCTGATCCGAAAAAGAGAAAAAACTTATTATTAGGATAGCATACCGGTGTCATATTTTTTTATTTTTTTCATTTAAACAATATACATAATATACATTATTATATTATAGTTAAAAGCCAATCAACGTGATTCTATTCGTATGGATTATTTTTTTTATACGATAAATCATGTTATGGTCTAACAATGAGCTAAATCTGATACTCTTTAAAATAATTGCACACAACTGAGAATGAATATCAGCGAATAATCACTTTAATTGGAAAATGAATTCGGATTCCTTTCAATGTTTCCGATCGATAAGTGACCAACGTCAATTTCAACCCTTTCTTTTCTTTTTCCCTCCTATTTCATGGCTTTTGTTCCCAGACGTCTCTATTCTTTCTTTTATCTTCCTTTCACTCTGCTAATAGCGTTCATCTGCGAATATACTATATTCAGAGATGAGAATTATGAAACAAGAAGAGGTAAAAAAAAATCAATACTTCATTGTAAGGCCAAATATTTGCATTTTTTTATTATTTAAAATTCGATTAATTTTTTGATTCTTCAATGCTTGCTAAACTAATTGTTATTTAATTAAAATTTTTGTTTTCGTGTTTGTTTCTTTTTTTTAAGAATAATCAACGTAAAATAAATTTGTAAAATAATGAAAAAAAGAAAAATGGGAACGATTAACACGATCGTATTGAAATTCATGATCTCATGGTGAAATTATCGACAAAGGACAGACTGCTGCCGTTAATTCTCTCTCTTACGAGGGATTTTCTACTTTCTTGCCTTCTCGAAACACTCTCTTTCGTGAGACAGAGAAAAAGAAGTAGTTTAAGAGCTCCGTACGTCTCGATAACTCTTTCGATCTTTAACAAGAGTAATCTCGAGGAAAAAAAAAGAAAAGAAAAGAAAAAAAAAAGAATAGAAACAGCCCCTCGAGTTCTTTCTATCAATCGAGTTTTTGCCAATTTTTTTCTCTCTCGATTTTTCACACCAAACTGAACACGATAAACGAACTTAAGATACCTAAGACTTTTCTTTATATCTCAAATAAAAAATCCACTTCTCTCATTTTGATTTTTTTTTTTATTAACGATAGAAAAAGAAACAAAATACGTATTCACTTTTTGATATTTTTTTTTGTTTTCATTACGATAAAAATAATTTCGTTTAAATATTATTGAATTGCGAGTCTTCGTGTAGAAATTATTAATACAAAAATTTTAAATCTATGAATTCGTTATTTCAAATGTTACAATATTTAATCTACGAACCGGGTGTATTCTGTCCTGAAAAAAATAATCTCGCATTAAATAATGTACCTTCAAATTTTAAATCCGACAATGCGTTAATTTCGTAATCCGAGAAATGTGCTGTTTGCTATGAAAAATAAATTATTCTTTCTTTTTTTCAAATATTAAAACGAATAAATATTTCGTTTTAATAATACCAAAATGTGTAGAATAAACGATGAATTATTAACCAAAAGTATATATATATTCAGTGATAAAAATAAGAAATATTATTCCCATTGTAATAATAATAATAATGAAATATATTAAAAAAAAAAAAAAAAAGGGGGACAATTTGGTACATTTTTAACTTCGTAAGATAGTTTTAACGCGTTCGTATTCCCGGAGGGTGGTACGTATAATATAAGTCGTTCTTAACGTCTCTGCTGAAGCAGCTTTTTTTCTTTTTCTTTTTTTTTTTCTCACTTTTATAAATTCTCCAACGAGTTCCTCCAGTCGGTGACTTTAACGGCTTTGTCGATGCGAAAGGTACCTTTACGTATAATCGGGGCAGAACGTTGTGTGTGAAAAATTACAGTTTGCTTTCCTTAAAATTACATAATTCTGTAACCGGTTAGTAGTAACAATGACGGATTAAGCGATAAACTACAAATTTCATTGCATTAAAGTTCGAGAAAAGTGACGTTTATATAATCAAATTTAATTTACATTTAATTATGATATAAAATATTGCGATTAATTTTCATTTATGTCAATAACTAAATGAGACTTTTGTTACGTAAAAACGTAACTGAAAGAATAAATCGAGAGTCATGTTTTTCGAGACCGTTTTTTGAGCTTGAAGATACAGAAGGGGGATGATATCACAGCACATTTTTGAAAGTTATAAAACTACCAAACAAATGAATCAAACAACCCAGGTATAACTTTCTATCGCCATAAAGTTTCCATTATGAGACTATGGGGGTGTATTTTCCAGCTGTTGGATAGTCACACTAGAGAAGGTATGTCGATCATTTTCTTGCTATAAAAACCCGCGAAGCAACACCACATCATTCAATTCAATTCAATTCGATTCACTTCACATCACAACATCACAACTCATCGTGATCACTTAGAATTCACATCAGCTCCTGACGACGCAGCAGAACAGCATCAAGCAAGAACAGCAAACAGCATATCATCAAGCAACATATTAGCAAGCAACGCATCATCAGAGCATCAATTTAACGATCATAAGATTTGCAGAACAGATCACAGCAACAATCAACATCATAATAATATACAATGACACATTTAGCAATAAATAAAGAACATAGAACCGATCAAGGCAACAATCGAGCAACAACTTTTCTTTCTAGTAAGTTGAATGGCCTCGAAATTTATACAGTTTGGAGTTCTCGCTTGATTTAATTAGTCAGTGAAATGAGCAATAGAAAGAAGAGGATCGATTATAAGGGAAAATTCTTAGAAAATTAGTCGAATATAATAAAATCAATGGGTGGGGGGGGGGAGAAAAAAGAAACAAAACAAAGGGATTTCTTTTCTTCAAGATAAAAGTTCGAACTTGAATTTGTCGTTGGTTGGTTCTTGTATAAAGCGATTAGTAAGTTCTTATTCATCACGTCGGATCTAATAAACCGATGTCGATAAAAGAAGCAGGTGGAAGAATTACGGAGAGAAAGGCCTTTGTCGAGATCTTCCGATAAACTCGAATCTTTTTTCCTTTATTTCAAATGATGAGCGTCGTTAAGGTCGATAAAAATCTCATTCGATCACAAGACACTTAAAGCTCTCTTTCCTTTCTTTGACTTATTCCTCAGTCGATGTTATATTATATTTTTTTCACCAATCATCAATTGATATTTCTTTTTATACAAAGTGAAAGATTTAATAATTGAAATATGAATCACAAATCCTTAGGATTGGCCAGTAAGTATTCGTTGCTATTTATATTGAGAAAGATTTATATTTTAATAAATAATTTTATTTTTAATTATTTGATATTAAACAAAAAATTGATTAACTCTATTCAAATTCTGTCGCTCACTTTAACGTTGTTACAAATAAAATTAATATTATAAATAAATCCTAATCTTATATTTTTATCCTCGTGTATTGCTATTAATAAACGAGATACGATCATTACAAGGTATTTAATTTTTAATCAATCGTTTGGAAAAACAATATAATAATCATCACAAAAATATTGATATCTTTTTTAACCCTAATTATAAATAAGTTGAATTTAGATTAATTTATTTCATAAATATTGAGTTACCTAGTATAAAGAAAAAACTAAAATCTACAATCGATAGATTCCGTTAATATATAAAAAAATATTCAAATAAATTAAAAAAACAAAAAACAAAATTACGTATCCGTTCAAATAAAAAAAAAATTTACCAAAAGCTATACACAGTTACGTATAATCATATAATAGTATCGAAAAGAAAGTAAAGGAAAAGAGATAAAGAAAAAAAAATAAAGAAAAAAAGAAATGAAAGTATCGTTTATAAAACTTATACGAATAATATCCCGAAGTATAATCAGAGACATTGAGGTCGGTATAGGTTGCAAATTCTCCGGTTAATCCGAGCGACCGATGGAGCGTTTCAGTTAAGATAAAATTGCGAAGCGTCGGGATAAAAAATAAACAAAACGCGTTTATATTTGCCTTGATAATTGGAAACTTTTTCTCATGCACAACTGAGCTCGGCTTCTAGTAATTATTCTTCTTTTTTCTCTCCCCTCCCCCACCATCACCACCACCAACACCACCACCTCAACCTCAACCTCCTCCTCCTTTTCACCCTTCTATTCCTCCTCTTCCACCATCTAATTTTTTTTATTTTTTTATCGACGTTAAAATATCAAAACGATCTAATGTCGCGTAAAAATAATAATAAAAAAAAAAAAGAAAGAAGTAGTAGTCTTCGTCTCCGTCTTCGTCTTCGTCTTCGTCGTAGAATTTTCCTCCCAGTAACGACATCCGTCGTATAATATTACCTAACGAGATTTATATAACCGTTCTCGCCATACGAGGACATTTTTGAGCTACGTCGCCAGTTTCAGCCTTCAGCCGAACGATATGCCTGTGAACTTTTATGAAAAATTATACGTCGGATATGAAATCTATGATGGAAGGCTACGTACGTGTTCTAATCTTTTTTTTTTCTCTCTTCTTTTTTATTAATCTTTTTTTTTTCCTTACTTTTATCTCTTTTTCTCTTTTTCTTGTTGTTTTTTTTTTTTTCGTTATCTTTTTACAATACCACTTATTTTAACATTATTGTATGGAGTATATAACATCGATGTTTTTTCTTTTGGTTACTGAAAATGTTCGGCATATTGTCTGACTTTATGTCGTACCGTTAACATCTAAATTTTATTTATTACATAAGAATTATAGTTTGTGTAGAAAATATAATATATTTATTTTTACTAATTTTTAATATATATATATATATATATTAGCTGTTATTAAATTTATTATTATATTATCGAGTTTCTTTTTTAAATCGTATTTGACTATAAATTCTTATAAATAAATAGTATTTTACAATACTATAATAACCACAACTATTATTATTTTACAGCTAACTAAAAAACACTCGTATTCATGTTTTACCTAATAGTTCAATAATAACGTTTGCTATAAATATTATATCAATCATATTATAAATAAAAAAATATAAAATTCCTGTTAAAAAAGAGGATTATTTCTCCGTTACATTTCTACACGCTTAATACATGTATTTTAATTAATAAAATATCGAATTTTTTCCCAACCGATTATTGATCTGTCAAAACGATATAATAGCAATTGTGTGCGTGTGAAATTTCAAAGGGCGTGCGTATTAATCGTATAAAATAACGATCATAATGAAATACGATAGTAATCGCGGAATCGATTGAAACGTAAAGTATTATCAAAAACGGTCTGTATATACGTGAGCGTGTGTTTGTGCATTTGATATAAACGTTAAACACACGTTTTAGCGCAAGCGTATTAAAATTGTATGCACTCATAACGAATGCGAATGAAAACGTTATCTTTCTGCACCCCTCCAACCCTCATCCCTCTTAATTCTCTACTTTTACATTTGCGCGCGGGCGCGTATCTTTGTTTTTGTTTCTTTCCTTTACTATCCTTTCGTATTTTTTCCTTTTATTTGTTTTTTCTTTTTTTTTTAATTCCTTCCTCGAACAAGAGTCGATACTCCTAACGTTGCACGATAAAAAATAAAATTGTGAAATACAATCCGCGTTGCTTTATTTTACGATCCCGTCCCCGCAACCGTGGGCAACATTTTCACAACGTCGCTTCGACGTACGCGTGATTACTATAGAAACTTTGTAACGACGTTTCGTTCATTCGCTCGTCCGTTCGTTCGTTCGTTCGTTCGTTCGTTCGTTTCAAAAAGATTTGCATAAAATGAGTTTGCATGTAAATAATGTTACGCATAAAAATATTTTTCACGAAATGAGTTTTCCATGAAGAATCCTAGTATAGTATAAAGGCCAATGTGATCTGATAGAAGTCAAAACGATAAGAGGAAGGAGCTTGCCGAAGGAAAGTGGGTGGGAGGAGAATTGGGGATTCGTAGATTTGTATAAGAAGGGAACGTAAAAATGAAGAATGAAAATGGGGTGTCAGACTTCCAGAACGAGGACAGACTGAGAAAAGGGACTGCGAGATCAGAAGAAAAAGAAAAAGGACTATACACAACTGAAGCTATTTTCTACTTTGAAAATGCATTAGTTTTTTTCTCTTTCTCTCTCTCTCTCTCTTTCCCTCCGTCTTATTTGCTAGGAGCTACGGCTAACTTAATTAAAAGCGGGTCGGATGAAAATGCGACGAAAGTTAGCGAATATCGAGTCGCGGATTGTCCCACACCCTCAGCCTCACCATCACCGCCCCACCCACTTCTTCTGTTCGTTCTAACTACCCCTGGCTGCTTTTCCCACTGCCCCCTTACCCACCGGCAGGTTTTTCACCGGTGGTTGTACGGTCTCCGTTTCCCTTAGCCCAGTAATTCTTTCTCACCCTCTCCGATTGTTAGTCGCCATCGCGTAGTTCGGCCTAATTAGATGCAGGAAAAGACCGCGTTACGGCAAGTTCGGCTTTCGTAGAAACTTTGTTGCCACGGAACACGTTGATTCGATTATTCGTTCGCCCGTTCGTTCGTTCGTTCGTTCATTCGTTGTGGCAATGCGCAAGTCGAAAAAAGAAGAGAAATTTTATTTCCATCGTCGTCTGGGGTTTGAGCCGTTTGTGGGCTGGGAGAGAGAGAAAGAAAGAAAGAGAGAGAGAGATGAAAGATGAGAAAAAGTAGGCTAGGCACACTTTCGTTTCGGGGAAACGGGAATGGTTGCGATGGTGGTGGCGACAGGAAAACCCACTCGGCAAGTTTCGCGTCCCGCGAGATAAACGTAATTTGTGCAGTTGATATATATATATATATGTTGGTACTATAATACTATACTACTAGTTTTGCTAATTTTTTTCTTTCTTTTTTCTCCGTTTTTTTTTTTTTTTATTTAAAACTTCCCTTCTTTCTTTCTTTCTTTTTTTTCTCCACATAAATCTTCATCTTTCTAATTTTTTTTGAAGCTTACGTTTAAACCAAGCAAGATACGTTTAATGTTCAAAGAAATATAGTCAAGCAAAACGAGGATTTGACGTTTAAATAATTTTCTTATTGAAAATAAGGAAGTGATTGATATTCCCCTCCCCCCCCTTCTCCCGAATAAGTTTGGGAACCTCTACACTCGACTAACTGGCTGAATAATAACTGACACGTTGCTACCCAAGTTTTCCTAGACTTTTTTTTTTTCATTCCACTTGGAATGACGTTTCAGTTTCGCTTACAACGACAGATTTCCAAAAGATGTATATATACTACCTACTTCTTTCAAGACGTTTCATAGTTACTTGAACATCGACGTGTGATCGACGCGTCTTTAAAGTCTCTCTCCTTTTCGACGATGCTTTCTATCAGACCGGAAACGACGAAAGCTCGTCTTACCTTGACAACTTCCTTGTCAAGAAATTCAATCGACATAAATCCAGAATATTTATCGGATTTATTTATCTATAAATAACTCCTTTTATATTCGCACAATTATACGAATCACATTGCAGTTTCATTTGGACGAAATATAAATACACACGATTAATATATCATCGTTTAAAATATCATCATTTATATTTATTTTTATGACGATGTTAATTCGTTGTACTCTCCTTTAATGAGATTAATTCGTTTCGTATTTTATCGGAATTGTAATAAGAGAAAATAATACAATGCGATAAAAATATTAATGACTCAATTTATGTTTAAATTTATTAAGTCGTACAACAAGACAATTTAATTTTAGGAATCTCGTTTTATTCATGTTCTAGACCCGTTTTTATATTTTACGGAGCCTTGCGTGGAATAGAATAATAAGGCACCTGTAGGTTAATAATATTTATAAAAAGTTGTAAAATATTCAATTTAATCAAATATGAAAAATATTTGTGCACATAAATAAACAAATATTTTCTTTCATTTTCGTAAGTATATAGTAATTATATTATAGTATTATAGAATTAAATATAATAGTATTACTATAATAATACTATATTAATAAACTAATTTATAACATGGTATATTCTAAACCTAAATAAATTGTAAACAATCAATCAATAATCAAATATACCAATGTAAATGCAACCCTATTTTCCTACTAATGACATATTTACTACAATAAATACATACAACAAACCTAATAGTTAAATTAGTATAATAGACTTTAATAAATGTTATAATCACCTACAATAATAAACCCATTAATTATAGTAATATAAAATAATACTATCATTCCCGTGTTAATTTCTCTATAAATTTTCAAATTAAATGAATATTTAATTATTTAATGACAAAAACATGAAGAAAATAAAAACCATTAATAAATATTTAATACAATTCTGTAGCCTCAAAAGCCATTGGTACTCAAAACGATCGGCCTATTTCGGGAACAACCAATGAACGGCAAGCGACAAGCGTTCTATTTCATTAGTAGTTCGTTAATTGTTAATGGATTATAATGTGCCACTGGCCACGTTTAAGCACGCTACACGTGTTTCCGTAACGCATGTTAGCTCACGCGCGATCATTAATTGCGTCAGGGTTGTGGTAAACTACCGACCTGTTACAAAAGTATTCGTCACCTTCCTCCTATGTGTGTACCATACATACACATCTACATAAACTCATGCATACATATACATACATATACTTACGCATATATACAAATATGTACATATAGACACACATATGTTAGTGCAAGTTAGTCCTATAATTCCTCCTCTTCCCCTTCCCCTTCCTCCTCCTACTCCTCCTACTATTCGCGTTTTGACTGCGTACGATGCATTTGCAATTCAATGTCAAAACTTCGGACGTTGGTGACATATTAGCAACGACTGCGAATTAAATCAATGACATGCTGATTCGTTAAACATATTCTATCTCGTTTCATCTATCATATATTTTTGATACTTATTATCATACTTATTATATAAGTATAAGATATAGATCTCAATTTTTGTATTAAAAAACCGATTACACTATTATATTCGTGGTAGTTATAGTTTTGTAATCAATATTTTTCTTATTTACTTTTGATAATAAATCAATTCTTTCAAAACGAATATTTTTCATATTCTATATTAATAGAAAAATTGGTAGTATCGCGGTTGGTGATCAATATGCAGTGGAATGATGTAACGTTGTTTGCTCATAGCATCGCTGTTTTCCACCACCGATCAAACTAATTGTAAGTATACGTCGAAAATATTCACTCCATCGTTCGTTTATATTTCCTCGTTTATTTTCGAAGCTAACGAATAAACAAAGAATGCAGGAACGATCGACCGTTCGAAAATTAAGTTGTTTTACGTGGACTTAATGTAGCTTCGAGATAATATTATATGTGTGTATATATATATACTAACCATATATACATACACAGACACACACACATACACACTACAGATATGAATTTATAACAATGTAAATGTAAACATGCCTCGAGATACTTAATAGCCATTGAAAATTTTCGATGTGAAATATATCGAATATAAAATTAGTAATAAAAGTTAATTAAAATAAAAATTAATTTCATTGAAATAAGGTCCAAGTCGTGATATTTAATGTGATCTAATTATTCGGAACAATATTATTTGTTATTTTAATTATAATTAATAAGTTTTATATTACGTACACTTCCTTCGAATAATATGACACATCGTATTGTTTCAATTCATATTTATACAGAAAAATGAATTCTTTTATTAATTTACGTGATCAAAAGGTAATTCATTTTCACAATTTTCCACAAATTTATAACAAATAAAAGAGATAAATATTACAATTTGACTGTACTTTTCATACATTCAAAAAGAGCCAAATTTTCAATCGAGTTTTAAAAGAAAAATGTTTCATTTTTATTTTCAATTATTTGTTCAATTTGTGTCCAAATAAAATCTGCGCAAAGTGAAAGATTGGGTGAATTTAATAACAAATAAACGAATATTAACAATAATCTCTACAAATTGATAGTCAGTATACTGAAATAAATGTCCGAAGTTTAATGATTGTAGAGGTGGGGGGGTTGTGAGTTAATTTCTTTTTTTTATTACTCTCTACAGAAAGAAGAATTCCATCCAACAATATCGATGTCCCTTTTTTTTTTCATTCCACTCGACGTTACAACCCCCATACTTTTCGATGCTTGCACAACCCTAGTGTACCATTCTCCTACCACTTACCATCCCTTTTCTTTTCCAACCCCCATGTCATCGACGCGTTTCCAGCTCGTAAAATTTCTCGACGCTTGGGTCAACCGTTTTTAGGTTCTTTGTTCGTGCGGTCGTTTGTATTGTTCAAATGAACAATCGTACTCGTGTCCGGCTTAAAAGTTTGTAGATGATCGGTAGAAAACAAAAAGAAAGGGGAAAAAAAAAGAAGAGAAAATAAGAGAAGAGAAAATAAGAGAAGAGAAGAGAAGAGAAGAGAAAATAAAAGTACTTTTAGAAGATAGATACGTGAGATAGATATTTAAGAGCTTTTATATACGCATTCGAGCTTATTTTATAGGATATATTATAATACTCACGTACGAACACTTACAAAAGCTTGTTAAAAAAGACAACGCAAATGCCATTTTCGGAGACTACGTACAAGAATGTTTCCTTAAACGGGGTCACTTCTGAAGAATAACGATTTTCTTCTTCCTCGACAACACGTTTGTTCTCTCTGTTTTCTTCTCTCCTTTCTCTTAACCTCCTATATCAAGAAAAATGAGACCCTCGTAATAGGTTACCATGATCGTTCGTATAAATATGTTATATATGTGTCTTTTTATTCTCCCCCTTTTTACGAATTCTAGTCACTTATCTCAGAACATGTTCTCATACCTAACCAATATTTTATCAGAGGTCTCATCTTTTAATCGTTTCTCTGAAATCAACGGTACATGGTTTTCTTGAAAAAATGATTAACCATTAATTTTAATAACCATACTTACGTTGTTTGACTTCAGTTATCTAACGAGAACCAGTAATCCGATTGATTAATTATGTTGTATATTTATGTTCAGAGAAACAATTTCATTTTCTTCAATTTTGTTCTATAATTTTACAAACATTCATTACGATTTTAATAAAACTTAGATTAAAATAAAAAAATATTAGGAAATAAATTAAAATTTAGTTTGTTTTTTTTAAAGTTCTCACAACGTGTTTTATACAAAAATGTTAAAAAGACAGGTAGTTCAAGTGTTTAAAAGATGTTACCCAGGTAAATCTTATTTCTTTACAAACACGATATATCAAAGAAAACAAATGACAATGCCGACACGTTAGATTTCGATCAAACACTGTCGATTCGATTCTCGTTCAACTAGATTCTTATAAAAAGAACATTTTCTTCTCCCTTTTTGTTAGAAAAACGTTTCGGAAAAAGTAACTTGAAAAAGGTGGTGTAATTTGTGTTGCGAACATTTCTAGCCTTTCGATCTTCTCTAGCATGCATAAGTACGAGGGCGTGGGCACGCGAGAAAACCTTAAGAGGACTAAGATGGATGAGACCTACGACTGGAATAACTTTATCGAGTGCATTTCGTCCTGTTGGGATAGGAAAAGGTAAGTAAGAGAAAAGAAAAACAAACTACAAAAATAGAAAACATACTTCCACTTGATATTCGCTTTTACTACGATACAAACGTAATTCTTAAAAATAATCAAAGTCAAAGAGTAAATGAAATGTTTTATTTATGATGTCACCTAAATTTTACTTTATATTATAAAGGTAAATCATGTAATTTATATGTATTTTTATTTAAAATACATCATTTTATTTATAATTATATATTCAATTATTTTCATATATTTAATATGTATAATATAATATATTAGGTATTGAGATTAATTCGGTTCCATTAATAAGTATTAAATTTATTTAAAAAATATATATATATACGTGAGGATAAGAGAAATTCAGGAGTGAACAAGAAGTATTTCCTGTCTCATGTGAATGTGTATATAAATGTATAAGAACATTAAGAAGTAGATAGCAGAGAAGAATTACTATTGGAAGTAAAGACAACTTTTTTGAAAGAAAAGCTTACAATATTATTTAATAAAAAACCATTACTTATATATATTTTAAAAATTATTTAATATTTAATTATTATATTTTTAATATATATATATATATATAATAATATAATTGAAACGAAATAAAATAACAATGACCCGACAAATATCAGATGTTCTTAAATTTGCTAAGCTTTTGAAATATAAAAATTAGTTAAATTGATAATTCCAATAAATTTACTGTTAATTGCTGACTTTCTTTTTTTTTGTCCTCAAGACAACCAAAGTAAGTTACGTTAATTTATCCAGTAAGTTTGTTCTTCTTCAACCCATTAAAAAATGTCGACTTAGCTTCTGAGAAATGTTTTCTCCAGGCAAGAAAAGGAGGCAACACAAGAAAGAACGAAATAGTTCTTCTTTTCGTTTAGCTCCGGGCCTTACGCGTAGCATTGCCATCGTTTTCGTTGACTACTACTATTTCTACTACTTTTACTACTTCTTTGTCTTTGTCTACTTATTCGTTGCGATGACGAGGCTACTACTCTCCTCTGTATTTTCTTTTCTTTCTATCTTACCTTGCACTTTTTCTTTCTTCATTTATCCGTGTTCGTATCTTTGAGAACCACGCCCCGACGCTTTCTTGAAACGCTATCAAAGAAGGATAACAAGGAGAAAATGCAAGGACGAAGCTTATTCGGCTTCCGGCACGTTGTTTCGCAAAAGCGTCGACTTGTTATCGCTATAAGCGAAACTTTACAATTACTGGGGCCAAGAGTAAGGAAAAGAAAAGAAAAGAGACGAAAAAAAAGATGAAGAAGAAGAAGAAGAAAAAAAAATAAATAAATAAAGAAGAGAAAAGAAAAAAAGTAACTAGTCAAGAAATGAAAGAAAAATGAGTATAAGAAGCGGGGGTCAACTATTGGCAATTCTAAAACTTGAGTATTCATAGTTCTTCAAATATTTTACGCTTATCTCGAAAACTTTACATTTACCAAAGCAAATAGTTCAAAGTTAATAAAGAAAAATAAGTATAAGAAGTAGGTCAACTATCGTCAACCAAAATATTCGAATACCCATGGTTCTCCAAATATTTGATAACTATCTTAAACTTATATTTACCAAAGCAAATAGTAAAGAGTAAATAATGAAAAATAATAAAAGAAACAAGTTAAGAAATGAAAGAAAAATAAGTATAAGAAGTGGGAATCAACTATTGGCAATTCTAAAACTCGAGTATCCATAGTTCTTCAAATATTTTACAATTATTTCAAACTTTACCAAAGCAAATAATATATATATATATATAATATATTTCTTTATTTATAATAATATAATATAATATTATTATAATATATTATATATATAATTAAATAATATATAATATAATTATATTATAATATTTATAATAATATAAATAAAGAAATCTATAAAAATCTTCTCAAAATTATTCATGTTGCTTACTACTTTTTTTTTTATATATTTAACAATTATTGTAACTCTCGAATAAGTATTGATAATCATTAAATAAAATAGATTAAACACACACACACACACACACACACACACATAAACACGCAAAATATTTTAGATCAAGTTCGTTGTTGATACTAAAATGTACGGATCCAACATAAAGTAGTCGATTCAGGAACCACACAGAGTCTGAGAACATACGAATAGAGAAGCTATTACCAAATTCGCTAGCCTAATCTCTCATTCCCTCTCTTTCCCTCTCTTTCTCTCTTCACGTTGTACCTCGATGGTCACAGCAATTGCTGCTGTGCTGGACCGATTTCAATTTGCCAACCTCCAAAGAGTGCATAGCTTCGACCAACTAATTACTTTGATCACGAACGACGTTCTAACACAACGCGTTCGTGTTGTCCGCTATGTTTGTTTGTATGTACAAGCAAATAGGTGCTGACCCTTCAAAATGTTCTCGTTGAATTATAGTTTCTATTGTTGATTAAAACTTCATATGGTAATACACATAAATACGCGAACAAATATTTAATTAATATTCGTTATAATATACTAGTAGAATATAATTAAAAGTTAATAAAGAAATATCAGAAATTCATTTAAATAATAAATGACAAACGAGTAAGTTTAAATGAAAAGTCTGAAATGTTGTTTTTTTTTTACTTCAAGTTTACGTAAACTCTATTCAAGTATAAAATAGTAATAGTAATGGTAATAATGTATAGTTTGATATGTTCCTAGCAAACTAAAAGTTTTTTTAATGAAAGCTATAAATTAAGAAAAAAAAATTGGAATAATAGCAATAATACAAAGAAAAAAAAAAGAAAAGAAAAGAAAAGAAAAAGGGAAGGAAAAGTTGAAAATGTCTTTTCAAGCTTGGTAAACTTTATCCAGGGTATAGAATAGTAATAGTAATAGTGTGTGGAGGGGTAGTTTGTTCATAGCTGGAGGCTCATTCACCAATCACGAAGCAACGAGTTATCTCTCTTTTCTTCGTTTATTTTCAACGTAGTATGCACACAAACTAAACTGAATATATATATATATATTTGTGTATATGTATTTGTATTAGTATAAAGAATTCATCCCTTCTCATCCAAGTCACACATATACAAATACAGATGCATATACAGTTATTTAGAGAAAGAGAGAAAAAGAGAAATAGAGAGAGGTTATTTTTCCTACGCTTCGGGTAAGCAAAACATCGTACGCGATATCTCTGCGGAGCCGAGTTTTTGCGAGTTTCGTTTTTCTTCCCTCTCATTACTTTTTCTGTTACCGGTGCCGACGGTAACAGAAGATGAGGCCTCGCGTTCTACGCTTGAAATTAGTGCAAACCGCTCTAAGCCCTGTTCACCATGGAAAAAAATATTCCGGTGCATCGTTTGCTTTCACAGAAAATTAGTTTTATGCCTTTGAAATCGCTTTTCTCGTTGGATTACCTACTATAGGCTTTTATCTTTTTCCTTTTTTTGTTTTTGTTCTGTTTGCTTTTTGTTTCTCTATTTTTCTATTTTTCTATTTTTAGGAACTCACGTTCTCCTACCCCCTCCATCTCATCCTTTTATCCATCGAATTGAGATCGAGATCGTTAAATTATTCTTTCATTTCTTTTTCCGTTTACTCTTATTTAATTTCTTTTTTCCTTTTTTTTGGGGGTATCTTTTCTGTTTTCTCAAATCCCTGATAACCTGCAATGCTTAGTTACGTTAATGCCTTAATTGTTGATCCTTTAAATAATTCGTATATTTGTATTGGTTTAATTAAATACAGGGTGTTCTAATAATTTGATTAGAATGACATTATATTAAACCTTTCCACGACTAACGTCGGTTAATGTACGACGTCCATCTAATTTTAATATTAAATTGATCAGCAACATTTGCAGTAATTATCTGCAGTCAAATTGTACTATTGCTTCGAAAGATTTTGCCGATTTAAGGAAAAGATAATATATAACAATAAATATATTATCATACTATAGGAAATTTCTTATGCAATCCAGTATAAGTGTGCGTGTCTGTGTGCGTACGAATCGTAACAGCGAAATGTAGAGAAACGTAGAGACCAGTGACAAAGAATAATATCCCTTATATATAGTTCAGGTGACTCGAGTAATCCAATCTATTCGTATGAGAACGCGCTCGTCTGAAACGTCGTCGTTGAGTCAACGTTCGCACTTGTAGGACTGCATTAACCATGCAAGAGGGTCGTTGCATCGTCGACAAATAGACGTGTGTATGTGTCTCCGAAGAGAGATAGAAAATGTTCATGCTGCAAAGCGAAAATGAGATAGAACGAGAACACGTGAAAAAGAAAAAAATAAAAAAATAAAGAAATACAGAAAGAATAAGAGAGAGAGAGAGAGAGACTGGGGGGGAGGGGAAAGAGAAGAGATAACAAAAAATAGAGAAAGAAGAGAAACACGGCTGTTAAATTAATTAACGGTCAGGCTTGGCTGAATTATCTTACCAAGTTTTATATCACAAATTGTCGTTACGTTCGACGAGCATTTATCGTTATTGTATGCATATTTATACCTTTTTTGTTTTTCTTTCCTACTTTCTATTTTTTGTTTTTTTTTTTCGTTTTTTTTTGTTCCAATTAATGTAGCTTATGAGTTCCTTCCAATTAATATTGCATTATTCTAACGTAATACGTTTTTCCTAACTTTTTACGATATACAGGAATGAGGTATGAAATTTCTCTATGATTATTTTCAAATTAATTACCGGCTTTTTTTGATGAATTTTTTTTATTCTACGGTTATATATAGTTAGGCTAATAGTTTTACAATCTAAAAAAAAAAAGCAAATGTACACTGATAAACATTCATGAAGCGTAATTAATTTCCCGAAGTATCTAGAATCGTTTTGCTCGTTCTGTATAAATAAACGAATATACATATGTATTACATTTTGAAGTATTTTGTAATTAATTGTAAATTTTGTCACTCAGTGTTAACGCTTTCACTCAATTATATTATAATCTAAATTAAATTTATACGATAATGAATAAATTGAATATTAACAGAAAAGAATATATAAATATCTGCATAAATGCATCTGTAAATGTTGATAATATGCTTTTCTAATTAAATTAATAATCTCCCAATGTGTCGCATAACGAACCATGTCACTTTTTTAAACAAAATATATATAATATATATAAACAAAGGATTATTTTATATTGAAAAAGAAGAAAAGAAAAATGAGCGCATATATACAGAGGAACGATGAAATCTTATGTATCCGATTTACTGTTAAGATATTAAGCAGAGACTATAGCTCTTGTCTCTCGTCTAGTTTCACGATGAAAAGAAGATTTTCATGAGTACGAGAATACGTTGCGCAAACTCTATTTCACTTTCCTGGAAAAGGGGTTTTACAGGTTATATGATCGATTTCTCTCTCTCTCTCTCTCTTTTTCTCTCTTATCTCTGTCTTTCTCGTTTCCAAGAGAGCATATTTTTAAGCGTTCTTCACGCAACTTTATCGTAACGTTAAATGTATGAGCCCAGAGAAATGGGAAGATGTATATCAAACGTATAACTATATCGTACTGAAAAGAAAGAATTATCCGTTTTACAAGGAGAAAAAAAAAAACAGAAGAAAAAGAAACAAAAATTAAATAGTATAAAAAGAAGAAACGAAAAAGTAGAGAAAAATTAAAAAAAAAAGAGAAAAAAAAGAAAAAAAGAAGAACGAAAAAAGAAAATAAAAGAAACGAAAAAAAGCAGGACACGACGACGTGCTATTCATCTCCAACAGGATGATTGTCTTATCCACGGGACTCTTTGTTTCCCCACTTCTTTCTCGACTCTAACTTTTAACGATGTCTCTCTACCCCAAAGAATGCCCACCCCAACCCCTTCACCCACTATCACTCATTTTCTTTTATTCTTTTTCTGTCTTCAACTTGAAACTTGAATGTCGTCGTGTCCCTCACAGAAGTCCTTGAAAAAAAGGTTTGATAAGCAAAGTATTTTCGTTTGCTACTGACGGATATACTGATGAATACGATATACATTTAAAATTAAAAAAAAAAAAGAAAAAAAGAAAAACTAGAAACAGACAAAAATGTATCACGGAAACGTAGTTACCGAGCTCGTTTGTCAGGAACAATAATAGAAATAAACAAGCTATCTAAATGAGAAAGAAAATTATAAGAGAAAGAGAGAGAGAGAGAGAGAGAAAGAGAGACGAAAAGGAAAACCTGTTTTAATAATATTCTTCTGAAACTAAAGATTGTGTCAATCCTTCTTCACCTTTCGGATTTCAAGACCGATCAAAATAGAACTTCTACTTCTTCTTGTCATTCTTCTACTTCACCATCATCTTCTTCTTCTTCTTCTTCTTCTTCTTCTTCTCTGGTTCTTGCTGGTTTTATAATTACGACCAACGGTATCATCATCTTGAACGTTTAATATTCTCTCAGATATTATTCCGTAAATATCCGGCTGTCTTGACAAACGAAAAGAGAAAAATACCGGAGTCAACTTTGCATAATGTTAATATCGAATAAAACCGGACGAGAATATTTTAGAAATTTTTCTTGAAAAATTTGAAAATAATTTATGATTGCTGCTTTTAAATCTTAAGAGAAAAGAAACCTAATTATAACCATTTTTCTTTATTTTTCTTTTTCCAATGATTTATTTCTCGATACGAAATTTAAAAAATAAATTTATTCGAATTAATAATTATTATTTAATTCGATAGCGAGAGTCCTAATCATTGAGAGTGAAATTAAATTTATTTAACGATCTTATTGCAAAAGTATAGAAAATAATCATATTATTTATAATTATTATTAAAACTTAATAAATATATGTAATCATAATGCTTGATAATATTTATAAATAGAGATAGGAAGTAATAAAAAGTCACAAAAAGAAAAGAAAAGAAAAGAAAAAAAAAAAAAGAAAAAAGTAATATACATATTATACCAACATTATTCCCATAACGTTAAATTATCCCATTATCATGATTCCTTTATTTTTCTCATTATACCCGTAAGTCACCGTGTTCTGTTTCTTATACTTCTTTCATTTGTTTTCCGAGACCATCCATGCAGTTTCTCTTTCTCTCTCTCGTTTTTTTTTTACCTTTCTCTTCGAATAAGTTCCGAGCTCTCGAGCACGAGTTACATACCCTCCTCGTTATATCTCACCAACGTTCGATTGCATTTTCGAGATCTTCGGTCGACATCTGCTGTCTCATTATCACGTACTTCTAAAAGCACACGGGCGTGTATGATCTCGAGTGTACGTGATTTCGCTTCGATGACATTTATTGTTACTATTATTATATTTATACGCTCACTTATAATTTACATGTATTATCAATTATACAATATATTTGTAAGATTTATTATATATAATATAATATTTAATTTATTTATTTAATATTTAATATTGTTTAATAATGTTTATTAATAGGTTAAATATGGTATAATGAAATAGGATAAAATCGAAAATATAATATATATATGTGCCCATAATTATGAAAGTGGTCTAAGTCAAAATATAAAAATAATCAAAAAAAAATTGTAATATAAATGTAAGTACGAATATTTTAATACGATATATATCGAACAAAAATATAATAAATATTATTCTGTCTTCTTTGGCTTTCTTTGATTTATTTATTTATTTATTTTTAATTTAAATCAATAAGATATTGTTTTACATCGGCGAGTCGCGTGAAATAATTTATATAATAAAAAAGAAAAGGAATACAATTTTCAAACGTCACTTTAATTTGTTTTCTTCTATCTTTCATTTTATATCTATATATGTTCATGATAAATCAATAAAAAGAAATACGCGAACACGTACGTAGGTAGACGTATGCATCTACATCGTGAATATTCAAAAAGAAAGAAAGAAGAAAAAAAAAGGTCAACGAAATATCACGCGAAATTCGAAGAAAGTGAAGAAAAAGCTCGTACGTATTCGTTGAGGCGAATTTTATTATACCTACTCGCACAAAGTCATGAGAAAAATCTTCTCTGCATCTTTATGTATCCTCATATTTTTTTCGACGATGCGTGTCACCGGTACCAACTCTTATCTACGTTCTTCATCTTTTCCTCTTTTCTGAAAATCGCGAACGTCATATCACGTGGGATCATATTTCGTTATTTCTCCTTCATCTTCTTCATCTCTCTTCACCCACCGATACACCCACCCACTCACCACCACTTTTATTTTGCTACCGAAATTTAACATAGTGCTGCCTTTTTCACGACTTTTCGTTTCGTTTAAAATTCCTCGTTGTAAAAACGATCGTATCTTTTTCATGACACTTTGCATTTTATTTTTTTTATTTTATTTTATTTTATAGGAAATTTTTTTTATCTGTTCTCAACTGTTATATTAAGTTGAACTAATACAGGTATACGTTAAATTATATGATTAAATGTTTGTTCGATAAGATTGGTTAGATTGATTGGTATTTTAAAATTCATTAATGTTTTTCTAATTATAACATTAATTTATATATTACTTTTCTTTTTAATCAGAGTTTATTGTCGAATTATAATATTTATGATTTATGTTACTTTAATTTCAGAGACATTTATTATTTTAAATGTTGCATATTAAATTAGAGATGTTGCATCAATAAAACATACTTTAGTTTTTTATTCGAATAAAATGTAAGATTTCTGGAAAATTTCATCAGCGGCTCGTTTAAAGTGCACAGAAGAGACTATTGCATTATTTTCTATTGTAATATTCATTTCATAGCGTTTTCAGTGAACAGAGTTAAATTATATTTTCCGAAAAGAAGACCCTTTCAGCTTTCCGCTTGGAATACAAAAGCGCACGAGTTGTAAGGTCAGATAAAAGCTCATACAATTGCATTTCGTGCGACCCTCGTTCCAAGTTGCTCGTTGAAGAGAATCACTTTTATGGTTGCGTTAGACGTACTTTTTTGGCTCCTACGATCTATCGAACGATCAACTACATCAAAGTATAATTCATTTTATTGTTCAACTTTGACAATTTTTTTCTATGCTCCAAATAAACTTAACCGAACAAAATCACAAATATCGAATAGGTAATCATAATTAATTAATTCATTCATTTACCTGCAATGCTTAAAATGTTTATCAATTTTAATGAACAATAATATAACATAATGTGGCTAAGAAAAATAAATAAATAAGCACTAATGATTATGTTATAGTATAATCAGTAAATATAATTACAAGATTTAGAAATTTATTAACTTATATCAAAGAATCGAATTATACGTTAGAAAAGTTTACAAATAACATTTTTCTTTCTTTTCTTCTTACTTTTTTTTCTTCTTTTCTTTCGATTTTTCGTTCGTTCTTTCGTTCGTTCGTTCTTTCGTTCGTTCGTTCGTTCGTTCGTTCTCCATTTTCGTAAGTTAACGCGTTTACTTACGCTCTACTTTTCTCCCGCTTTCTTTCCCGTTACTCTACTAATGGAGTAAAATGAAATTGATGCTAACTTCGATACTCCACTAATGGCCCATCCTCGTAGAGACGAGTCGGATTATCTTACATTAGCTTTCCCACATTGATATGAGACTGGCTTTCAAAGTATTATAGATTGAAACGTATCTATAAAATATAGATAGAAGATAAGCATCAGTTCTATACACTAGATGATCCTTAAATTCGTTTAGAAACTAGTGAATCCGTAGCAACATTTAACTTGATTACCTATTTGCCAACTAACTAATCTAAAATCTAAATTATCGATAAATATATCTAGAAATCTAATCGATAAATATATCCATTAGATCAGAAATTAAGACGAAACCTAAAACTTCAATTCTAAAACCTTAATGTTAAAAATGATTACTTGTTTTTTTGTTTCATTAAATTTACTTTAGTTAGAATCAAAGAATGCCCGTAAAAATATCCTCAAATACTTCTACGCATTTAAATCAGAGATAACAAAGAACCGAATTTCGAAGATACTTTTCTTCTTATTTACTTTGAACTGTATTAAATAGATTCATACATAAAAACAAAAAAGAGAAACAAGAAAAGAATTCCTCAAATAAAACTCAAGTATCCCAATACGTATGATTCCATAATGGAAATGTAAGTATCTCGTATTTTGTAGGAAATTTGTATTTTTCTTTTTTATTGTGATAGGTACTTTTGCTTCCATTTCGATGAAAAATTGAATAGGAAGTTTCTTTTTCGTGTTCATTTCCACTTTCCTACTTTTCTATCTTCTTCCTTATTTTGAAAACTCCTAGCAATCTCTCGCTCGCTCTTTTAGCTATACATTCACACACTACTGCGTGCATCAAACAACATCACGAAGTTGGTAGTAGTAGCTTTTTCCCTGTTGCTGCCGTTGCTATTACTGGTGGTGGTGATAGTGATGATGTTGGTGGTACATTCACTTCTATCAGTTGACCAATCCAAACGAGTCAACCAGTATCCTTCTCCAAAGACCATCGGTGACCGTGCTACGATAGCATAGGATGCATCAAGCTTTATCCTCTTCTCTTCTACTCTCTTCTCTTCGAATATCACTCATCCCTCCCTACTTCGTCTCTCAACATTCTCACTATTCTCCACCCCTTCACCCCTTTCCCACGTGTAGTTCCTTTGAAATGCGTGCTCGCTACTACCTACGTGTCTCTCTTTTCAAAAGAAAACTTCGATCGAGCAACGAAACGGTATTTCGAAATTATACTCGCGTGACACAGAGTTCATTAAATTTTTCATATTTTGATGAAACTCTTTACGAGTCTCATCTCAGATTGATGATAATTTGATTTTTTTGTTTTTGTATCTATTTAATTTGTTTGTTTCTTTTTTTTTTAAACGTAAAGTAACAGCACCTGTTATCGAGAAATTATTTATATTATTTGATAAATCGACACGCGGGCTTTCCAAGACAATGATTAATTAATTATTACAGCGATTATAATATATCGACTGCAATAAAACAAATATTATTTATAGGACATCGAGCTGATTATATTATATTTTTCTGATTTTTAATGAAAATCGATAGGATTTTCCTGTTGGTATAATCCGTGTTTGCATTTTATCATGATTATAAACCTAATATTCTTTGCAAAAGATACAATGCTTGTAAAAATTATAAAAACAAATACTTTATAAAGAAAGAATAATCCAATAAAAACGATGACCACATCGACAGCAAGAATATCAAAGAATGCATTAAAGAAAAAAGAAAAATGGATAAAATTCATAAATTCATTGCATTCCTAGCTCCATTATAATCCATCCGATAATAACTTTTGCTGCATACACAACACACAAGGCACATAATATGCCTTACCCGTAACCGCAAATCGCAAAATGTAAATGCGAATGCAAATACGGTTACGCGATATGATAATTCATGCAAACGCACAAAAATAACTGGGAAAGCTCATTAGAAAGACGATTACATTTTAATTGCATAATCCATGATACTCATTTGGAAATGAAAAAAAAGAAAAAAAAGTAAGGATAATTGATCTTCGTTAATTGCGAGTTGAAAAAGCTTTCGCTTAATAGTATACCATATTTCACGAGTTTTCCATCTACCGGAAAATGAACTTTCATTCAGTATATACCCGCTAACGTTTTCATCTATTTTTGTTTTTCCATCTATCTCCCTTTCTCACGGTCCCTTCTATCCTGTAGTTCAATTTTTCTATCTATTTCGAAAAAAGAATATTTAATCTTTTCGATTCGAAGTTTCTGATTGATTTGTTTGTAGTACTGGCGATGATTTCTGTTTTCTTTTTTTCTTTTTATCTCTCTCTCTCTCGAAACAACGTTGTTTAAATAAATCATATCCACCAATTCGTGACTCTTAAAACGACCCTTATTCCCTTTTACTTTATTTTTCGCTATTTTTTCTTCCTTCCTTCATTTTTCTTTTAATCTTTTTGTTTTTCCTTCATTCTCTTCTCTTCTCTTAACGCGATAACTTAAATTGTCCATGAAATATCTCTTTTTCTTGTTCTCTCTCTCTCTCTTTCTCTATCTCTTTTCCTTTCTCTTGGCTCGTTCGAGAAAAGTGGCTTCCTGCGTCCACGTAACGGTGTGCTGAGGGTTGTCTAGACATTAACCCGAGTAATACATGTGTGTAAAGGCCAGTGAGATTCTTTTTCCCTGGTAAACATCCGCCTTCCGTCGTTGATATTATTTTTTCATTTACGAGCGTGCACCGTGCAAATTATAACTCTAACAATCCCCTTTCCCCCTCCACACCCCTCTGTCCTCTTCTCTTCTCTTATACTTCACATTTTACCAAACCACACGAAAGAATTACGTCATTACGAAGTGGTTTTCTCTTAAAAAGTTACAAACGAGAAATAAAAAAATAAATAAAAGAAAAAAAAGGACAGAAGTTCTACTTTATTATTACTATTATTATTATTATTATTACTGTTATATTTATTAGATTATCTATTTTGCTAGATAATTAATCTAAAATCAAAATAATCGATGTGTTAAAATAATAAGCCGATATTTAACAATAATTTTTAGTTTTAAATTTACTTTAAACCGAATTAATGAGCGCGCATTGAAATTTATCGCGCACATTGAAAATTTCAATTCAATATATAAATAAATCAATATGAAATATACATGCTATTCAAATTTTTCACTCAATGCCCATTTATTCGATTTTAGTCATATTTGATTTAGACCTGTGGCATATTTATTTTTACCAGGAATTAATCTTTCGAAAATATCATTTTTGTTAAAGATTGCTCGTTTAACCGGTTACTGTGTATATGAGTAAACATAAACTATATGTAGGTTTAGTGTTAACCATTAATATAATTGTGTAAGTAATTCACCACAAATGCTAATATACCACAACTAGTTGGCATTTAAGCAAATGTGTAATTGTAATAAACAATAAATAAGTAAAGTAATCATTTTCGCTTTACGTGGTTACTAAATAGCAAGAATCTAATAGTACTGTGTTGCCCAGAAAGCTCATATTGATTGATATTTTTAATGTACAAACAATTTTTTTCTACTAATAAGTCAATAAAAACTTTTTGTGTAATCCAATATATTATATCGTTCAACAAGTAAAAAAATAATAAATAAATAAATAAATAATGTGTATATAGCTTTGATTAACTTGGATCGTTTTCAAAATATCATATTATAATTAAAAAGCTAATCCTTGATAATCCTTAGAAAAAAAAGCAAGTAAAAGAAAAAAATTATAATATATTTTTGAGAAAAGAAGTTTCTAAAATGACACGAAGATCACGTATAACTGAGAATTCGTCTAGGATAGGTGAATCCTTGAAAATTCCTAACGCATTCAGTGGACTTCCTTCCGGCCTTTGGTTACGTATTTCAAGCACGTAGGAAACATGCTAGTTATGCGATCAGCGATTTTTACCAAACTGGGTGCTTTCGACGACGAAAACCTATTTACCAAATGGACCTAGTCGATTTCTAGTCTATGATTGTAATACTACTCTTTCACTCTCCCCAAAATTCACACGTACACGCGTAGATACTGCAAACGATATGTCAGTTAACCAAAAATTACTTTATTAATACTCTCGATTCCTAATGATTCGTTGTTACCGGAGAATATACTCATACTGGAAACTCGATATGCGTTTGCGTGTACAAAACTACTTTGTGACTTGTATATGTGAGTTACCAAAATGCATCCATTTATATAATACATACATCAATGTATAGATTCATGTATCGTTTCAGCAATACCCGATACTATCCATTTACTTGATATCAATAAGCTTTTGACTATAGGTTAGTATTTTCAATTGATGTAAATTAATCCTTTCAATTTCGATCTCTACTAGTTCGTTCTTCACAAAGATAACAAACAAGAAAACAAACAAAAAGAAAAAAAAATAGAGAATATAATAGCATATGAGAAAATTCGGAATTTCGAATGTAATAACCGTGTAGTGCAGTAAAACTGGATTTTGTATGACATGATTTTGTATGATTTTGATATGACAATGGAATAAGAAATAATATTTAACAAAAGCCGTAATAAATACAGAGAGACAAAGAGAGAGAGAGAGAGAGAGGAAGGTGAAAGAAATAAAAACCAAACAGAAATTAAACAAAACATTTGAAATCTGTTCGTTTGTCAGAGTTGTTGGAAAGTTAGACAGAGATAGAGATAGAAGATTTCTTCCAGTGTTAAACGTATGTATCGGACAAAGTGAGAGAGAGAGAGAGAGGGGGGAAATAGAGATAGAGATAGAGTACTGACTGTACACAGGGTTGTGCGGTTAGTTACGTATAGGCAATTCGGGATGGTGAATGTTAGACATCTCCCGAGGTCTCCATTAGCATACATCCGTAACACCGGTGCTCACCCCTGACTTCCTACACCTCCGACGAACTACCCTGGAGGGTTAAATTAACCTTCTCTCTGGTGGCATCTAACGGATATCTGTATGCTGTCCTTGTTCGACGAGGACGAGTCTACCGTTGACTTTAAGAGGAACAGTGAAAGAGAGAGAGAGAGAGAGAAAGAGAGAGGTTGTACAAGAAAATAGGAGAGTTTTGCATTCCGGTTATGGAACGATGAGATGCTGTCTGAAAATTATCAACCATGTGTTGCTACAGTTTGCTAAAGGGAAACAAAGGGAAACTGGTAAAAAGAAAAAAAAGAATAATAAATAGAGAAAAGGGGTTTATGTACGTGTTTCATTACGTATGAAAGAATGAAAGAAAAATATGTGTATATGTGTATATATGTTTTAGTACGCGCAGGTGTATTAAAAAAAATAGATTTTTTGTAATGGTGTATCAGTAATGTTTGTTTTAAAAAATTTGTAGCATCTCGCGAAATATATTTTACGTTTTAGTTTAATTACACGTGTATATATATATACATATATAGATACATAATATGTGTGCAAGTAAACCGTAATATACGTCGCGTTTCTTCCCGTTTAATTTATCCGACGAAATTAGAGGAAGTCGTTTACCAAGGAGAAATTTCGTAGCCTACGTTAACCTCTTATACGTTTTTCCACGTTTATGAAACGCAGTAATTAAATGCGAGCGAGCGTAATTGGTGCGGTCATTACGCGTTATTTCCTTGATCGTGTAGAAAACTCGTTAATGTTACCAAATCTGTCTGGTTATCTAAATTTTAGGCTCTACGAAAAGATTAGGTACACGAAGGAAGTTAAATCGATCGATGGAGGTAGGCTAATTCTATCTTTCTCACTCACGTGCGCACTCACACACACACATGCTCGCACATATATGGGCGTATACTCTTGAAATTTTTCAATCTCTTGTTTTGATCGTTCATCGACAATGAAAGAGCATATGCACCAGCTTTGAAGCTTCGCGATGGAATTTTAATAGTTGATGCTAATGTTCGCGTTTACGTTCACATTCACGTTCGTGCACTCGAAATTGGTTCGCGTGTTTCTTTGCGGTGGCAACGGGGGTTGAAAAAGGGTAAATATCGAAAGTAGCGTTAAAGTAATAAAACGCTTTTCACCTTTCGGTGATCGTTTTAACGAAAGAAAGCTAAGCTTTAATGCTTTTTAACACTTTAAAATCCTTATTTTCTCTCTTTTCTCATTTCTTCCCTAAGAACTTTCTAGCATGTGTATGCGGATCTGTTGTGTGCGTATGCTTGCGTATCTTAGTATCTTTTTATTGGGGAACTATTTTTAATTAAATATATTTATTTTAATTAAGTTACATTCAATAATACATTAGTGGAATAACAAATATTTAAATATTTATATTTAATTAATTTTATTTAATTATTTTAGATTCTGAAAGATAAATCTACATATGAGTTGGAATTAAATATGGTTATTAATAAAGTATGAAGAATTACAAGCTGCTTTCAAATGTTTAATTGACACACATGTAAATTGATAATCTTAATGAAGTCGATATTAAAATTAATTTTTTACTGCAAAAAATGTATAATTTCGTTAATTAAATAAACTAAAAGAAAAAAGAAAACCAAATAACAAAATTTATAGTATTTATAAAAATTATTTGGATAAAATAACATATGAGAAATTTATTGAAATGATTTGTTTCTTTTTATTTACCATTGAAAAAAATGAAATTAATTTATACGAACAATTTTATAAATATAAGAAAAAGTATAAAGAAGTATAATTAAATTTATTTAACGTTATTATTTCGATAATAGATGAGAAATCGATTGAAAAGAAAAAGACAAGATTAAAGGACACAAAAAGTGAGAGAGAGATAGAGATAGAGAGAGTGAGAAGGAAAGAAATAGGAGTAAAGGAAGATAGTAGTGAACACAGCGGACAACCACCCTTTCCACCCTTTCCATCCTTTACCTATACCCAACAGCCCGTAATGGAATTGCAAATCCGACGACATTACATGCCTCTTGGCAAGTTGCGATTTCGCGCCGCTACCTAACCGACTAACCTTCCCTTACTCTTGCTTTAGAATTACGAAGAGCCGAATTAAACCTTCAACACGATCTCTCTAAAGCGTGAATTTGATATGCTTTGACTGAAACAGAATATGTTCTTGTGAGTACGTGCACCTGTGTGTATATATCCGATACTTGTACATTTTAATATTATAAATATTTTTAAAAACAATATATTATACATTTTATATATAATATATATATATATATATATACCTAATCTTATTTTATTATACCTCCAAACATTTATTATATATCTCAAATAAAATTAAATAAAATTAGTATGTATGTGTTTATGCGTACGTGTATGTGATATTTGTCGAATTAAATTTAACAAATATATTTGTTACCTTTAGTGAAAATACGACATATGCGTGTAAGCATAAGTATACGTTTATTCTTTTATGTCGTAAAATATGAATGTCCTAAATAGAAGTAAATAGAATCTGTGTAAGTGTTGGTATGCATGCGAGAAATATGGAATTAAGTTTAACAAATATTTGTTCCTCTTAAGTGATAATACGAAACATGTGCGTCAGTAAGTATGCGCCTAATTATATTTTATTATATCGTAAAGCACATGCGCGTTAAATGAAAGTAAATAGAACGTGGCATTAATCGCCCTTACAAAAGGTTCTGATAGAATATTGTAAAGCTCGTTATACTTGTGTACGATGTCAACGAAGCAACGTAAAAGCAAGATAATATGAATATGGATGGTGTAACAATCGCTAAGATATGACGTAAATTGGGGCCTGTGTGTCGAAGAGTTTATTTTGAAGGGACGATGAAAGGTAGAATGAAAGAGAAGAGAGAGAGAGAGAGAGAGAGAGAGATGGGATAATAATATCCTATAGTGATCGTGGTTATATCCCAGATAGTTTTCACCTTGTATGCAAAATACAACTATGCTGTAACTTTTTATCATTTTTTTTTACAGCTTTTAGTTTAATCATCAATTTTTAAAAGTAATTAATGCAAAAATGTTCTATATATTGATATAAAAAATTTAATTTTTCATTCCATTCATTGAAGAATTATTACTTTTAATAAAAATATTACAAATAGATGCGTTAAATTGTTTGTAAATAAATTATGGCTTATATTCGTGCTTGGTTTTTATGTAATATAACATATAACATATTATATATTGATGTATAAATACATTTCTCTCTCTATCTCTCTCTCTCTCTCTCTCTTTATGTTCTAAATGGAGTAAAATATTTTTAACAAATATTAAAAGATGATATTTAATATTTTAAAATTGTTTACCACGACAAAGGACGAATGAAAAGAATATTAAAATCGTATTAACTATTAAGCAAAACAAATAAAATAAATAAAGTAATTCTGGTACTCTCTCTCTCTCTCTCTCTCTCTCTTTGTTATATAAAGGACATACAGTGAACATTGTAAATTTAGACTAAAGAAAGACATAGCACTTACATAGATACTCAAACTACTTGATAGTAGTACTACGACGACACGGGTAAGTGTTCGAGCATTGTTCGTCCGTCAGAGTCGTTCGTTTAACACTTTAACCGAACCCGAAAGGCAGAACATAGCTTTTGGGGTTGGACGTTAGTAGTATAGAGCTTGCACGTTTTCCAGATAAATTGAAACGAACGATGAACATGACGAGAAAGTAAAATGAATTGGTTGGCTATTCTATGACACACAAAGAGAAAGGCAGAAAGAGAAAGGGTAGAGTAGAATATTTCTTATTTTGTTTCACTTAAAACGTTAACTATAGTTCGTTCTCGACATTCTTGTTGACATCGTTTTCCTTTTTGCGATCAGAGTCTACGTGGACGTTCTTCCGTAACACGCCTTGTGAAATTCATTTTCAACAAGGACACCCGGTAAAAGTGCTACTCGAAAATTAATTGTAAATGGAAAAGAGACAGATAGAAAAGAGTATTGTAGAATTCCTCTCGTCTACATTTCTCATAAATTAAAGCGTACGTTGTACGGGATATTGATGTTTTACGGTTGAATGAAAATAAAAGAGAATAATAAAAATATAAATTGGATTTGAAAAAAAAAGGTTTCATCGTAATTTTACAGTTGATAGCTTTAAAATCGTATAATTCTGGTAATATTATACAGATTTTCAAACGCTTGCGTGATTTTGAAAACTAACATATCATAAAATAATTCATTTAAAAAAATTGTGATATTTTTTCATTCGATTAAAAGTTATTGAACATTTAAGGTGAGTGAAAATAAAGAAAAAATTCGATACATTTCAAAATTTTATGATACAAATGGATAGAACGCGACTCAAATGTTAAAAGAATTTGTGATTTTTATAAATACAATGTAATATCAAGCTGATTCCGAACGTTTGTAATCTGATGTTAATATCAAAGACCCACTTTATTTTGGTTAACCAATCAATGAAAATGTCGATACGATGATGGACAAAAATTCAGCAAGACTGTCACCACATTAGCAATTATGGGAAGGAACTGAAAATCGACCACAAAATAGTTTGAAATCATTTGGAAAAAGCTAAATACAAAATATGTGAAAAACTTGTTTTACTTTTGCATTGAATTACGAAGAAATTATTTTCCCGACCCAATATTTCAAAAAACAAATAAAATAAAAATAGGGAAATAATAGATTTGAAATTTGACGGACGAGCAACAGGCTGTGAAAGATAATTCCTAAACTTTTATATTCGATAATGTCGTCTGATATGAATTTTCTCTCCCGGAATTTAAATCGTGCAACATTGAGTTCTGGAAAATAGCGAAGGCCGAGAAGAGCCTCTTCGTGAAAAAGAAAGAGTGAGAGAATGGGAGAGAAAGTAGAAAGAGAGAGAGAAAGAGAGAGAGAGAGAGAGAGAAAGAGGTGGATTGTAAATCTTTCCACGTCGCAGTGGCCAGATTTATTGTAACTCCCGTAATTCTATTTCTCTTCTTCCTACATGTACATATGGGTACATACATTCATTCTCTGTTTCCAATAAATGTTTCGAATTGTTTTAAATAAAAGACAAAAAGGGGAAAAAAAGGAAAAAAGGAAAAATAAAACGAAAGCTTAGAAATTTCTGAATTCTCATACGGTACTGGACAAAAGTAGAAAATTTTATTTCTCTGACTGCTGACACGTGAATAAATTATTAACAGAATTTGAAATACTGTGGAAAATAAAATGATTGCAACAATCTATGGCGTTTAATAATTGAATTTTAATATTTTAAATCCTGGATTAATATTAATACCAATATTTAAATAAACATAAAAAAATATGAGATAATATTTTTACAGCATGCACAATGTAATTTTTGTAATAATGCAAACATTAATTGCTTGCATATGCATATAGGAGCGTGCTAATTTAATTTTGTAAATATAAAAAAATATACAAATATGTAAATTGTTGAATTTTTTTCTCTCTAAAAAATTGTTTCAATTCCTGCCAATTAAAAATCTTAGTTATAAATATTTAAATTCTTTAATCTTGGAATAACAATTTTGAATATATCATAAGATTGTACATTTCTCGTAAAGCTGTTTCTGATGTAGACAAAAAATTGTAAATCTATATTAAAAAAATCAATCGACAGGTACTTTATGGGCAACCTAAGATTTAATTCTTTGTTAGAGAAAAATTTATCGATCTTTCTTGACTAATATAATATATTAGGAAAATTTCTCTTGCTACTTTTACCTAGGACGATCCATCAGTCATGAACTTAGAGAGGCGTGCTACTTTAACGTGAACATACCTTCAAATTCCCTAAACGAAATACCTTCGGCTAACTTAGAGGGTGACCTCAGCCTCGTCCCTCTTTTGAACTTTCAAAGGGTGAAGGGTTTGTCGGGCTCTAGACGTCTAGGTTATAATCGACGATGACTGCGGACGAGCTACTACTCTTTCCCTTACATTCACACACACACTTATATATATTCTATCTTTCTCTTTCTAACACCCTACCCCTTCGCACACATACACACACACATACACGTACATATATAAGTTCACTCTTTGCCTTTTGACTCACCTTTCCTCGTGTTTTCACGTCTCAATTTCAAACTGGTTCGTACGTTCGTCTGCTTCTTCTTTCTTCCTTGCTTTTTTATTTCTTTTTATTTTCAAGTGTCTTAGAAATATTGCACCGTCTTTTCAAAAAGATTTCTTTCTTCTTACATTTCAAGAATATACGGGAATAGAAGTAGAAATTTTATAGAAATATCAAATGGTATAAGTATTAATTTCATTTTTGAAAAGTTTATACATTACTCGTTTATGATACAAATTGGATTTTTTCAATTTTCAAGATGGAGAATTAAAATTGTTACAATTTACGACAGTTATGACTAGTTCTCTATTTCTTTAAGAATCCATCTAACAGTTTAAGATAAATAGAACGTATTTTTTAATAACTTTTATTTAATTCCAAGAAATGCAGATACTTTTTTTGAACGATTGTTATCTTTTGAATTTCTAAAAAATTGTATAAACGAAATAGCGAAATTTCAATATCGATTGTTTTCAATAATAAAAATGAAAAGAAACAATGTTTTTTATATTCTATAAAAAATAAAAATTTTTATAAAATATTTTTATATTTTCTATACGTAGGAAAAGAATCGAAGGATGATTTCGAATCTCGATTCGCATCGTCGATTTTCAATCTAAACAAATTTCGATGAAATTTCGTACACATTCCACGAATGGCAAAATCTTTTGCACGACATTCCAGCACGTTTTTGCGAGGAAGAAATTCCTCAGGAATGTATTCTACCCTTTGTTTTTTATTCGCGTTAGAAGACATTTATTTCGTATTCAAATAGTATCTTTGTTTCTTTACCATGAATTTACACCATATATTAATATTTAAAAAAAAAATTAAATAATTTTCTATTTATTATTTTATATTGAAACTTGAAAATATATATTCATTTTTAATATCAAACAAAATATTAAATAATAAATAAATGAACTACTGTTTCTCTAACTATGTTCAAAATAAAAGACAAACTTTCGATAACAAATAAATGAACCCTCAAAGGAATACAAAACGTTCAAATTTTTAGTTTAGATTTATTTTGAATGACTATTTCTCAAAGTTAGTTCACTGATATATTCAGCGATAGCGTCACAAGTTTCAAAGTTTCTCATGGAAAGTTTACTACTTATATCGTACCTAGTTTCTCTATGGAATACCTTTTTGTCTGTATAATCACAATTGGGAACGTTTATTACATTACGTTTCGTATGCCGGACGATACCCTAGAGGTCTCGTTATTAACGCATCATGGTATTTCTACGGTAAAACGACTCGTTAGAATTTCTCACGTCCCTTTCGGTATACCTTTTTCTAAACTCAGAATAGAACTTGTTGCTGCTATTATGGAAATAAATTTCACAATATTTTCAAAATCGTTATGGTTAATACAAACACTGAAATATTATACACAACATCTATTTCCTATTTTATTTAACTTTTAAATATAAAACAAAAACAAAAAAACTATGAAAAGAATTAATAAGAAAGAAACATGAAACAAAGAAATAAGAAATTCTTTTTAGGATGATCTAGGAATGAATAAAAATCATGAAAAAGGTTCGTATACGTTTTACGCGTTTACTTTAGAAAAATTCCAAACCCAATTGGACACGGATCGTTATTCGAAGTAGAGTCATAAATTCCAAGCAGTTGCATCCTGATGAGTGTTCGTATCAAGAGCACAAACGTCGCTTCGGATAAAAGAAGATATATCGTTCTTCCTTCTCTTACCTTTTCCATCCTATGCATCTTCTCTTAAACGTCTTTTATCTGAGCCTGAAGGATAAGAGTCTAAAGTACCAGAATTTTCTTAGATCGTCGAACTCACGAGAGTTTCTCGGAAATTATCTTACAAATTTTATCAAAGTAAAGTGCACTCATACATACACTATTACACAAATGTTTCTTTATTACGACTGCTTTCTCTCCTTATTAAAAAAAAAAAGAGAGAGAGAGAGAGAGAGAGAGATAGTCATTCACATGTAGTAAGCCTTTTCTGTCCGTTGGCATGCATTTCGTCCAAAAAAAATAAAAAAAAAAACAAAAAATAGAGAAAGGAACACTCCAAGTGTGTACGTGTGCGTAGATGTTAGTGCGAAATGCTAGCATGAGTGGATAAAAAAAAAGATAGAACCAGAAATAGCACGCGCTTTACGCGTTTCGAGAGTACATACGTGACGTGCTAATGCGTCTGAATCCATCCCAGTTGTCCTTGTTTTTTACGTCGAACCTTGCAAGCTCTATAGCCGAAAGCTTCCTATTCACCTAGCCAAGTTTCTCTCAGCTATTAGTTATGGTAATGTATTGATGTAACTAACAAGAGAGAGAGAGAGAGAGAAAGAGAGAGAGAGAGAGAGAAAGAGAGAGAGAGAGAGAGAGACTAGTGGATGAGAGTTGTGGCCACGGTTTGAGCTTGACCACGATCGATTTCTATAATTAAATCTAAATCGCTTTGTATTCCTTGAATAAATGAGATACTCTAAATACATCGATCAAAGATTGATTTGGAAACTTTGGAATATTATTGAATGCTCACTTTAGATAGATGTTTCTATTTATTAATCTAACGCAAACATTATTATATTATTATTATATATATATATGTATATATATTTTTTTTTAACTTGCTGTGTGGTAAGCTTTCAAGTATGGTCTAGTGACCCGAAAGATCCAATTATGAATTTATCTTTTTTTTAACAATCGAAATTAACCCCCATCTTACAATCCCTCCGCATTGTAAATAATACTAGAGATTACATTAATAATTTAATATTAAATATACCTATTGTTTTTCATCTCTATTAAATCATTTTTTATTTTTGGTCATCGATTTTAAAAGTATTTTTTTCTACTGGCGCCAATATGCGACTTGCTTGATATAATAAACGGTTGTGTACCTATGAATTGACTATTTTTCTTGATCTCCTATTTCTTATGTTTTATATTTGAATAATTTGTTATTATTTTATTTTTATGTTAGTTTCTATTTTATGATTTTTCGATATTGAGAATTGATCGATAACTAATATCTCGGAAATTACATATTTAATATTTAAATAAATAACATGGTAAACAGAGTATTTATTAGTTCCATGGACGATATCAATGTAAAATATATCATCATTTTCGTTTAACATTTTGAATAATAAATTATTCGTCTCTCAGGCGAATTTAAAATTGGATAATTAAGGAGGTCGATTACTGCGATATTTAGGTATAATTAGATAGTTGGTAGAAATTTCTAATAAAATAGTTTAGAAGTTAAGGTTGCACGTAAATGGAAGCAGAGCACGATCGTAATTTGGTATTTCTGAACATTTCGTAGTAGTGATTTGGTCTTTTCGTCTGATTCTCTCTCTCCGGTATCGATCGAACTTTATATTTACAAGCGCGTTGGATTTTAAGCATTAATCCTGTCGTTCCCTCAGAACGAAACGATACGAGTGTGCTCGTATTTTAACGAGAGAATAGAAAGAGACTTATGGTTGAGAAAGAGCCTCGTGAAATTCGTTCCACGCGATGTCCTCGTTATCCGTTTTCTAATCACACGAATATCATCCATTCGAAATACTTTTTTATATTTATTCGATAAAAGTTAAAAAAAAGAAAAAACGATTTTCGATTATACGTTTTTGTTCGATATCTCGTTTATATTTATTTTATTATTCTTTTTTTCTCTTTCCATCCAAATAATCATCTCGACTACAATTTTATGTAAATATTGTAACAAAAATATTCGTATATCTGCGTGTAATATAAAGAAAAAAAATATATTATGCAAATAATAGTTAAATGAAAATAATTATAAATGATTTACAAAAGAAATCTGAATTCATTTTAATCTCCCAATTAGCGAAAAATTTTTCCTACCGCGTCGAGCTTAAAACGATAACTAACGAAATTACGAGATTCTTTGTTTCGACGAGTATCTAATTCAACCCCACTCCTTGTTTGATTTCTCTCTAGGTCACCCTTTGTGCACGATCCCATCATACACAAATATTGAGAATCGTTTTCCTTAGTGTGGGAGAGAGAGAGAGAGAGAGAGAGAGAGAAAGAAAGAGAAAAATTGCTGCCTGATTCAACGATTCACATAGATATTGATGAAAATTGTGCGTGTATGTGTATATATTTGTGTGTGTGTGTGTGTGTACATGTTCGAACGAACGCGAGTTTCAATGCAACCCAACGATAATTTCCGTTACGAGATATTCGCGCAGCCGCTGTTCAGTAACGATGCTACACTCACACATTCACGAAAATGATATGTGTTACTTCATTTTGATTCTAGGAAAATTCTATAGAGTAAATAGGATTGATATTGGAACTTGCATTTCTTTTATCTTCTTTTTTTTTCACTATATTTTTATTTTTATTATTTATCTTACGTCATGTTCTATGCATTTATTATAGATTGCGCTTAAATTGCATATTCAATTCAAGTTTCTAACACTTTTATTTCCTCAGATATTTCTATTAAATAGATAGAAGAGATTAAATCACACAAATAATGTGAAAATAATTATTTATATTATAAAATGAGTATTTCATTAATTGACTTTTTAATAATTTATAAAATTCCTTAATTTAGAAACATAGGTTGAATTTGTTTTATATAGAAAAATAAATTAAATTTAACTCTTATGAATGAAGATTATACAAATTCTGTAATAAAAAGATTACTTCTATAATGTTTTATCTAATTTTTTAATATGATTAGATAAATTTTATATTATTATTTATTAAAAATAAAAATAAATATAAAAAATTATAATTTTAACCTCCTTAAACAATGTTTAAACTTCTTTCTTATTTTTAAGTATATGACCTCCGCTTTATATATACTATATTTTTATATATCTGCATAGAATTTTTACAAAACTGAACAAATTTCTCTGGAATATGATTCTAAACAAATTGGTTCGTGAAACTCCTATGATGGAAACATCTATGATAGTAGATGTATGAAAGATGTGAGTGTGCAAGAAGGAATGAGTATCGATAAAGATCACCAATAGAATTTCTTCGTTGCTTGAGAAAGAAAGGTGTCTCGTATGAGGGAGTTCGGACCGAATTTCAAGAGAAGCTTCGTTTTGCAGCTTTATTGGATGACGATGGTATAATAGTCTTGGAAGAGAGTATCGAATCTCGATAGCTTCGCGAGATCAATTCGTTGATGCTCGAGTAATTTGTTTTCGGATAAATGGCCGACAAAGCCTTTACCGATCGGTTTCGGATCGATCGATCGATGATGAATGAAGGAACGAAGGAACGAAAAGTTTCAAGTTTTTCCAATATCTTATCTTTTTCGAGAAAGGATATAATCGATCCATTTGATTGAAGCTTTTCGAACATAACCGATGTTATATAAAAATGAAAAAAGAACGATAGAGAAAATGGTTCTTTTCTTATCCAACATAAAAAATAATGAAATAGAAGAATATTTTAAGAAAACTTCTAATCGAGACTAGAAAACTGTTATGTTACCGGTTTTGTGCTTTTAAAACAGTTATAAGAACTGAAGAAAAAAAAACTCATTTAACTGTAATGTGCGTAACAGTTCTCGCACATGTTGGTTTCGATTTCAGTTTCGTACTATAACTGCTACATCGATGAAAAATAACAGTTACAAACTCGATCTTTATCGGTTACTGTATTGAGCAGAATTCAAAATAACAGTTATAGTAATAGATATAATCTAAATATAGATTTTATTTTACATAATCTAATAAATAAATATAATCTGATTCTAATTTTAAAGAACTAAAACCAAAATCGATATCAATGAAATAATCTCAGTATCCACAAAAATATCAGCTAAATACAGAACTGTAAATAAAAGAAAATAGAACCAACATAAAATCAATCACATATTTAAATTCCAACTTTAATTCTGTATCTTAAAGAACTGCATTAATAATTAATGCCAATTATTTTTCGACACATTCATAACAATTTAAATAAAAACCGAAATAAAAGATTCTCTAAAAAGTTATTAAGTATCAGAAATGTTTTAATTCCAATGAGAAATCCTAAAACTAACATTGAAAAAGATGTAAAGAGATGTGACTAGAAAGCACAGTGGCCTTTCCCTTGTTATCGGCAATTAGCACGAACAGCAAAGATTAATCTGACGTAGAATTTATCGAACAAGATTAGCACGAGTGAATGATCGCGTGGATCGCGTTGCACAGGCACATCACTATCACGATTCTCTACTGTAGTACCTACTTTCCTCACCAACACTATTGTACAAGCCTGGTAAAACCTGAATGAAGCTTAATTAGGAAGTTTCAGGGACGAAGACATAAATTAATTACCCTCGCTTAAGAAATATTGAGAAATATTAATGCAACGAATCTTGGTTGGCACAGTTAAAACTGCTTGAATATCTGAGCCGCCGATGCGCTATAATTGCACCGAGTATTTCACATTTTTTTATTTCCCCTCTCTATTCCTGTACCATCTCTACCGTTTGTGGCATCCTTCCAACCCTTCCCTTCAACAAACCCTAGTCGTTCTCTCACTTTCCTATTTTCGAACGTAACACAACTCGCTATTTCTACTTTTACTATTGCTGCTATTGGTAGTGCTGTTGTTGCTGTTACTACTGGACATCGAGGTAGACTTTTTCTTTCTCTTTTCAAGCCCACCAGGGCTTTCCTGTCGTTCTATTTAAACGAATATTTCAATTATACATTACCGCCATTCGTTCTACATTTTCTTTTTTCCTCTTTGCTACCATCGTTACTAACACTATACTACCAGTGCGCTGCTACTACTATTACCTGCGTTTCCTCTCGCACCGTCATTTCGAGAATTGTCATTCGAGCTTAAAGCTGTCAGATCGGGCCCGCGTATTCGCGCGGATTAAAATCGGTAATATGGACGTCGTTGATGGACGTCGATGCATTCGTTCCCCCCATTCAACCGTTCGATATTTCTCTTCACATTCTCTCATACGATATGCATCTGTGTATACACATATAAAATCCCGCCCCCGCCCCCGCTCCAATCCCGCACCCAACCCGCTCCCACCCACTCGCTCCCTCTCCCTCCCTACTCCTTTCGCCTTGTCCATAAAACGGCACCACCGAATCCTCGCTCCAACGAATCATCCCCCTCCCCAACCCTTCGTTATTCTTGCGCTCGCGCGATATGTTGCTACCCGGGAAGTACGAGGCATCATTTCACTTTTTTGTTTCTGCGCTACTTTTTGCTTGTTTGTTTTTATTTCCTGGGCTTTTTCTTTTATTTTTTTTTTTCCATATTTGCTCTCGGACCCTCTTTGGACCGTGACACCGCGTTATCGTGATTTATTTAACTACCGTGAAAGCGGAAATTTTTATTAATTAACTTGTTTTTCTACTATATACTTTTTTTTTATTCCGTCCTTCCCTTCCTTCCTATTCCCGAAGTTCTTGAAAAATGTAGTTCTTTTAATGAAATAATTAGACAAGCAATTTAAAACGTAAGTGATAATAATCGTAATATCAAACGTTCTTTTTTTTTTGTTTTAATTAATTCGTTTTCTTGAAAATTAATTTTCACTCTCTTTCTGTTCCTTTACTATTTTTATGTTTTAACAGAGAATTACAGCTTTTTAATTAAATTATAAGATAAATCGTTAAAGATAACTATTACGATATTAATCATTTAATTATATTAATTCATTTCAAAATAAATTCATTTTCATCCCTTTCAGTTTATTTCTTTGTCGTATCTCTTGAAAAATAGTTAACAATAATGATGTCAATCGTTTCATTAATTAATTCGTATTTCGTAGAATATTATATTTTATTCTTTTCTTTTAATTGGTTTCCTCTTTTCTTTCTTCTATCTTGTTACTTTTTAATATGAATATCAAGTGAAGTCTTGTTAATTGTAAACATAATTACGAATAGTATACGTTTATCGGCAAAAAGATCGATTTTAACGAATAATTGATTCGTTACGATTGTTAAATAATACGCACAATGTAATAAAAAACGAATACGAATAATGAATTACAAATAACGAAATAAAAAATGGAGAGAATAGGAAATAGAATCGAATAAAAAATACAAGAATACGAAATGATTAAAATCTGTTTGTTAAAAAATGGTAAAAAAAAAAAAACGATAAAATATTTAGCAGAAAAAATATATAAAAAGGAAATAAATAAAAAAATTTTGAAAAGTTATATTTAATGTTAGTTAACTAATATCTCATTTCCTAAGTAAGTATGTAATATCTGTTTCAGTCGACTATATTTTCATCGTCGGTTGGGAAAAAAGCAAAATGAAAGAAAAATGTTTGTGTGAAAAAGTATCTCACTGCAATTTTAATTAAAACATCAGAGGATTCCTTTAACAAGTTCTCTGTAAACTTGAAAAATAGAATGAAAAAAAAATAAAATAAAAATTGTATCCAATCAAAAATAATAATATAAAATAAAATACAAAAGAGAGAGAGAGAGATAAAAATATCATTTAATTTGTTTGAAATAAAGAATAACGAGACTAATCTCACCGTTGTTGAGATTACTATACACGTATACTTGCGATTAGAATTAGGTAAATGGTAACAGCTAATCGGAAATCGTTTCGAAGGTCATCTCTTGGGAGATTTCTTTTGACGATGAGACAGAAGCGCGTGAATGGAACGCGCGTGCCTGAATACCCGAAGTATGTTTAAGTAATTAGACTGCTACTTTCGAAAATTGCTTCATTATAACAGTAATGCTCGAGTGCGGCCTTTGGAGATGGCTCTTTTGCCTTCCGAAAGGAGGCCTTTTATAAAGCCTGTCTCAGATGTCGCGTTAAAGAGGGAACGAGAGAGATGCTAAGGGATGAAACGAAAAAGAAAGAAAGACTGAAAGACAGGGAAATATATACAGGGTGTATCACCCCATTTTATCATTTCTAATATTGTTCTTGTAATATAAATTTATTACAAATATATTTTCTGACCTAGAAACAATAGCTTTTTTGAACAGTTTACCATCAAATATTTTGATTGTAAAGTAAATTGGATGAGTCGGATTTTTAAACAACAGCATATCAACTTTAAAGATTTTTTCGAGACTTGTTATCAAAATATACAATTAAGATACGTAATTAACTTTTAACGATTATGCAAGATCAAACCAATGACCCATTTAATGCATCTTTCTAAAGTGACAAAATTTTAACAAAGATAAATTTGTATTATCGTATAATACAAAACAGTTTATTTATACAGTTAAATTATACACACCCTGTATGTATTTCTATATATTGTATTTAGAGAGAGATGGAAGAAGTGGTTCAAGTTAAGACACGACCGGCAAGTTAATCCGCGTCTCTCGAATAACGTGCATTAAATATAGCCATGATGTTAGTATATACATTTCCTCTTTGGATGAGAAGAGACCCCCTCTCTCTCTTCGTATACAAATCCTTCGAGAATCGCCAACACGACTAACGTTACGTGCAATACCACACATATATGTATTTCTATACATGTACATATCATATATACGTACACTACCAGTCAAGAGTTTAGAGTCCCTACTTAAATTCAAAAGAGAAATAGGTAATTTATTAGACAAAATGGAAGCTTTTAGAGTAAACGTGGTAGATTTGTTTTGTCAAAAAAAAAACTTACGAATGATGTGTTCTATATTTTCTGTTATTATTTTTTTTTTATCGACGAATGAATATTTTCTTTCCAATTGCCCTTCCATAAAAAATATCGCCCATTATTTATACGACAGCCTAACATTCTTGATATCCTAGCAGTTAATTATTTGTGTTTCTAATTAAATATTTTGGATCCTTCTTGTTAAAATTGTCAAAGATGTTTTTGGGAAAATTCATTCGAAGCATTACATAAAACCCAAGTATATAAACTGTAAAAGCGTATTAGAGAGACACGAGAAAATACTGAAAGTTCTTAAAATATAATTCAACTTCTTAATATTTAATATGATAACGATAGATTATTTCTAAGTTTATCAGTATATATGAATTTTACAGAAATGACTCGTAACTTTTGGCTGATAGTGTATGCACATCGATGTTCACTGAGAATTCATAGAATTCATCCTATCTCTACGTATCTAACTTGAATATTCGTAGCTATATATAATTCTGTATACGTTCTTACTTCTCGTCAACGCAAATTTCAGTCTAAACGCAACCGATACCTAAAGGTAAATAGATATGTAAGTATTTATGCGTATGTTCAATCTATAAAACATTTCCTAAATTCTCAAGAACGTTTAGATGTAAATTAAATAAAACATTTCTATATCTATGATTAATTAGTTTAATTAATCGTTAAATAAAATGTCTAATTACAGTATTAGCATTAAAGCGTATAGCTTATGCATAGAATTATTTTCAATAATTCACGATGATTTAAAATGTCTTTGATTCTAAATATGAACAAAATCTTATTTCATTAACCATTGCAAAAAACGAGATTACTTTTCGAAAAACTTAATGACTGAGAAAGAATATATTTTAATATATACTGTGAGGTTCATTAAATAAAATGTGAAATCTTTCATGAAAAGGGATGTTTCGTAGGATAAAAGGTAGGACAACGAATTTTGTTAGCATCGATGCACGTTGAATATCGATGATAGTTGCATGCCTACACGATTATCTAGAATAACGATACTTCCTTTGAATACATTATTACTGACCCATAAATTTCTCTGGAGAATAGCTTTTGGAATGGTTCCACGAGCAAAGTACGTTCGGAAAAGCTCTCGACATCGGCAACGGTAATTGGCTGTCGAGTAGGTTTAACGAGTGGCCAAGATTTATGCATACTTTTTTATTCAAAACCGATAACGTCGTTGGTCGTCAGCGACAATGAGAGGACACGTTACTGTTATTCCATCTTTCTCTTTCATTGATAGAGAATTTTCCATAGAAATTAACATTGTAATTAGAACGTAATATGCATATATTAAAACAAGATCAAGGACTATAATTACGGTATTATGTTTCACACACGCAACACCTTTACGAGTACAGAAAAGATCCATTTTAATTAACTGAATACGATATTATCATTTTTTATCTATTTCTTCAATATTCTTAAACATTTTTAGCCCAGTATTTTGTAAAATAAAAAATCATTAGTATACATTAATATTTTATTCAGTATAAATAACATTTTAGCATTTAATATACGCGTGTGATTAGAATCTATAACAGTGATGCAGTTTTGCATTAGGGTTGCATCAAGATTTATGTTAAGTAAGAAAAAAAAAACTTGTATCAAGATTATAAGTCAATAAAGCTTACATACTAGTATTTTATTATAAAAATACTGACTATATTTATTTCAAATATTAAAGTTTAAAATACCATTTTAAAATAAAATGTTTGAAAATACTGAGTCAGAAGACAGCAACTTATCATTTAATATACATTGGAATGATTAGATTGTTTTCTTATTTATTTTTCAGTCACAAATTTCTCAGTTTTTTTTCTCGACTATATTTTTATCTGTGTCAAAAGGTGCGGTCTTTTCTCTTCCATTATACAAACTGGACTCAGACTCGCGTAAAGGAAAGCCGGTAAAAGAGGTGTCAAGAGCCGGAAAAGTGTGTCTGGTGATATATGCTTATTCTTGATTCGTTTCACTTATTGTCTCGTGACTTTATCTTTCTTAACCCTCTTTTCCGCTTTTCTCTCATTCTTATCCTCTTTTCTTTCACCCATTTTATATGTACGCACGTTTCCTCTCGCCTTTTGTCATAAAGATGATTCATTACCGTCATCGGTCAGTTAGCTATTTAATCCTAAAATTATTTCATATCTTTTTCTGCGCGAAATGTTTATTATCATGACGGGTTCTCTTATTCTTATTTTTTATCTTATATAAATAATAATATAAACTAACACATAAAAATTAATTAACACAAAAATTAAAATTAATTTAAAAATTAAATTAACACAATAAATAATATTATAAATTAACACACACACAAATAAATATATAAATATGAAGATAAAAAATTTATGCAAAAAATGAATAAACATTTATGAATAATATATATATATAAATAGAAAAGAAAAAGAAAAAAGAAAAAAGTAAAACAAAAATTAATATTTCTTTTTAATTGTTGAAAAGTTTAAAAGAGAAGTTTTATTTGCGAGATATGAAACGACGACGACGACGAGCACATCATTCAAACGCGTTTGTTACGACTTAATGGACGAATACAATACGATTGTTGAAACAAAGGAAAAAATTCACTAGAATTTTTATTTTTCTACTAGAGTCTACTGTTTCTTTCTCTTTTTCGCATTTTGCTCGTTAACTTCCTCATTAACTCTATTTCTGTCTCTTTTTTTTTCTATTTTTTTTTCTTTCTTTCTTTCTCCCTCTTTTTTTGTTCACTATAATATTTCTCCTTTTACACGTTATCACGCGTCTAATGTATTCCTTTGCTTTCGTAGTTCATTCGTTCTTTCACTACGAAACGTCACTGCAATCTTCATGATTATCTTTACGCATGTTCTCTCTTAAAGCTCGATCTTAATCATTCGTATACACGTGTAATATTCTATTTCTTGTCTTCTTTCTTTCTTTTTTTTTTGTAAAGAGAGAAGAAGAAGGAAAGCAAAAAAAAAAGAGAGGAAGAAATTTTAATAAGGAAAAGTGCGATCTCGTGAGACGATAAAGAATGGATACAAATCTACTTCGTTTTCATTTCTTTTTTTTTTTTTTTCTATGTTGCGTATTAGAGCGTAATAAAAGATCGAGCGTACTAATCCTTCTCGTGACCATATTTAATTATTATTTTATATTTTTTTATCTCACAGAAAAATTGCTTTTACATGCAGAAAATATTTTCACGGTTATATTTATAATTAAATTTAAATTAGTATAATAATAAAAATAAATAATAATATGTTAATGTGTGTGTGATATTTTTTTCTATGTAATTATATATGTATTTTAATAAAGTGCATTTACGACCAACCAACAATGTGTGTAAAGAAAAATGAAATTACCTACAAAGTAAGATAATATTTTCGCTTGAATAGATTAATTATTTTTCTAAATGAAATGAAACGGAAAAATATTTTTGTATAATATATAAGTTACTCCATTAAGTCTAAACATTAAAATTATAAAATTTCGTAAAATATTCCATTAAATGTTCAACTTGTATTAATGAGTTTCGATTTTCTCAAAAGTGTCAAAACAAAAATATAATAAAAATTAATAGAATTTTGTCGGTAAAGAAACCTGTTTCTTCAATTAGTAAATCAATGATGACGCAACAAACAGAAGAACGTATATTATCAACCTCGATCGTTATGTAAACTACATAGAAATAGATCTTGAATGATTTTTACTCTTGACGATAACGACTGCGCGTAATATGCTGCACAGCAATTAAGAGTTTTTTGTTCGCATAAAGTGTATTCACCCTGGCACAGACAGTACCAACCGAGGGGTTGGAAACTATAGAAGAAGGAGTCGATGACGAAGAGAGAGAGAGAGAGTAAGAGGGTGGTTTTATATGGAAAAGGATTGTGGTATACTATGACAGCTGTGCTAAAGAAGCAATCCTTACAAAGGGGATGGAAGAAACAAAAGAACTTTTTTACTTTTCTCTCTTTCACTTTCTTTCTTTTTCTCTCTTCTTTGTGATTTTCTGATCGGCTATGCACGGCAAATGAAAATAGCAATGACCATAAAAATAATAATATTAATAATTTGGATATGAAAGAGAGAGAGAGAGAGATACCATTGAGTCTAAAATTCTTTTACCGATTATTCCGAGCTATGTCCTCCGATATTATTAGTTCGAGAAAAATACTTCATCATAAAGAGTGGCTTAAAAATTCTGTACTATTCAAAAAAATATTCAGTCTATAAGGTCATTGTTAGAATTTTTGAAAAAAGGAATAATTAATTTTTAACAAACGTTCCAAGTTATTATATTACTGATGTATTAAAAATTATATAAAAATTCTCGAGTAGGGGGAATTCATATAAGCTTACAACAGATATAAATAAACCGAAAAAAACTACATAAATTTCTAATATTTCTATTCATCAAAATTTAAACAAACATGCAATAACTATATCTTCCAGCATTATCACTTACATTATTCCATAATGGTAATAATTAAAAAGAACTCTCAAATTCTGAAAGCAATCCCCTAACATCCCAACTAAAAATTTATTATGAAACATTCGCATGGTTTTAAATGTAAAAATGTTAAAAGAAATAAATAATCAAAAAAAGATTAATGTTTCATAATATATTAGACACCATATACATCGTAGAAATACATTTCGAGTAGTCCAGTATATGTAACGTGATCGATAAAGCCCTATGATCTCGATTGGGTTAGAGAAAGGAATATCCACAAGAGAGTACGTGACGCGTGACATTTTGGAAGAAGATAAACAACAGACAGAGACGCTTGATTTTCGAATCCATTGAGAGTACAATGACTATGCTTATATTACCTGCATATTCTTAGATATTGTAAGTTCCAAAAGAGATTTATGTATCAAATTTATATTTTTTATAGAATTGTTAATAATTATATTAAATTTTTAGTGTATAAGATTGTGTGTGCCTTCAGAAATGCATTTATATAAATATTTTAAAATGAAGCAATTAAGGATACTCAAAAAAAAAAAGAATCCAGAAGGTTTGATGATAAACCCAACGATGATTACCTGTAACAAGAAGAAAACTATATTAATCCTAGAATCGAGTCATACAATAGCCTAACATATAAGTGGTCCAATTCCAAGATGCACTTTTCATTTGTGAATTCCTTATTTATTTTTATTCAATCTCTATTTACCGTTTGTAAAATTGTTAAGAAATGAGAGGTTTATCGCAATAAATATATTTTACCATTCACTTATGGGATCATTTTAAGTATTATTATATATATATTTTACACTTCATTTCTATAGATTATATTAATATTTAGGGATACAATGCACATTCAGTCTTATTACATACCCGGCCATCTTAATACTAACTTCCGTTTTTCCTTCTTTCCTTACTATCGCTGCAACTATTGCGCACGCATTCCCACACACACAATCAACACACATTACTTATTACTTAGTTTGAGTAGTATACAAATTACCGTTCTCTTAACACACCTCCTTAATTTTATGCTACTTATACCTTAAACAATTTTCAGACGCATTCTAAATTTTTCAAACTTACTTCTTCCAAGAGCCTTTGTCAAAATATCAGCAATATTGTTTCTAATAGATACAATTTTATTTTCGTTTGTTACTTTTGCTAAACTAATTAAATTCTTATCCATCTCTTTTACATAGAACACATTATTCATTGTTATTTCTATTTTCTTATTGTTTACAAAAAAATTAGTTACAATTTTTCCAACTTTAGTGCATTTTAACTCCCTACCATCACCTACTTTAACACTGATTGGCTTATTTAGAATAATACTATCTGAAAAATATGATTCGTCATTTATTATGTGATCTGAGCATCCACTATCTAGAATCCACTCTATTTTACCTCTATCACACTTATATACTATAGTTTCTCTTACATCTTTATCTTTACGCTCTACCTGTGTTAAGAAGGTTCCCGTATCTTCTTCTTTGTAACCTTCGTTATAAGTGTATCTCGCATTGTGATGGCTCTTTCCTCCGGCAGGTGGCTGCCAGCCTCTGCCTCTCCCGCGTTGAACATAACCTCTTCCACCGTAATCTCTGTACTGTTGTTGTGAATTCCTACAGTCTTTTCTTATATGTTCTTTTCTTCCGCAGCCAAAACATTTTATATCTCTTTTCTCTGCTTTAAAAACATTCGACGTTTTACTGCTGCTTTCATTTGGGCCTCTCGTTTCCCACATTTTAATTTTATTTTTTAGAAATTCACATGTGCGATCTTCTTCTTGTAATGAGTCTATTAAGTCTCCGACATAACTTAATGATTCAGGTAGCGTTTTCAGCATGTAGTCTAATTTTTCTCTTTCAGTTACTTTTGCCCCGGCACTTTTTAATTCATTAATGGCTTTTTAGAACTCTGAAAATAATGTCGTTGCTTCATCAAAGTCTTTCAATTTCATTCTGCCTATCTTACTACGTATACATATTTGTAACGCCGTCGATTTTTTCACATACATCTCGTCAAATTTTTTCATAATTTTTAACGCTGTATCTTCTCCTTTAACAAATTCTAATTGTTCGTTTGTAATGCTACAATATATATAATTCATCGCTCTGAGATTTTTCTCGTCCCATTCTCCTTCTTCATCGGCTGCTAACTTTTCTCTAGTTGCTGGTTCGTCGCACTTTTTCCATTTTAAATATAGAAGGATCCTCGTCTTCCAAAGGCTATAATCCTTTCCGTCAAACATGTGACATTTTATTTCTACTGTTTTAAACATTTTTCGATCCCTTATACTTTCACTCTTATTTTCGAAAATATATTTTTTCAACATCCAGATTTTTAATCTGCGATTTTAATTGCCTTTTTGAATTGCACTGTATTTATTTCTCGCTAACAACAATCTTCTTCTTTGCTCATAACCAGCAACACGTGGGGTACATAACCTCTCTCACTGTGTAACCATGCTCTGCTACCATGTTAAGAAATGAGAGGTTTATCGCAATAAATATATTTTACCATTCACTTATGGGATCATTTTAAGTATTATTATATATATATTTCACACTTCATTTCTATAGATTACATTAATATTTAGGGATACAATGCACATTCAGTCTTATTACATAGTTCATAACCAGCAACACGTGGGGTACATAACCTCTCTCACTGTGTAACCATGCTTTGCTACCATGTTAAGAAATGAGAAGTTTATCGCAATAAATATATTTTACCATTCACTTATGGGATCATTTTAAGTATTATTATATATATATTTCACACTTCATTTCTATAGATTACATTAATATTTAGGGATACAATGCACATTCAGTCTTATTACATACCCGGCCATCTTAATACTAACTTCCGTTTTTCCTTCTTTCCTTACTATCGCTGCAACTATGCACACGCATTCCCACACAACACTCAACACACATTACTTATTACTTAGTTGAGTAGCATAAAAATTACCGTTCTTTTAACAAAAATAAAATTACATTTAAACGCGTGATTTTACATTAAAAAATAAAATTAATTAAGAAACAGGAACATCAAGTCATTCAATAATAAAGATCAAGAGACCCTGAAAGAACTGAAGGATAATAACATCGATATTTGCGCCTTACAAGAGACCAAAAAGAAAGGCAAAGGGCAAATACAGTACGAAGATTACTTAGTGATATATAGTGGGGTAGAACAACAAATCAGGGCAAAGGAAGGGGTAGCCATCGCAGTGTCTAAAAAGTACCAAAACAACATACAAGAATGTGAATACATATCTTCACGAATCTTGGCTGTAAAAATGGAAGCGGATGACAAAAAGTTAAATATAGTGTCAATTTATGCACCCGAAGATAACAAATCGAAGGAAGAAAGAGAAGCCTTCTACGACCAACTACAAACTTAGTCGGATCATTACCAAGTAATCAACAAATAATAATCCTTGGAGATTTTAACGCCCGCATCGGAAACGAAATAATACCTGGAATTAAACAAAGGTTCAACGAAAATGTGTTAAATGATAATGGAGAACTTATGACACAATTGTGCACATTTAACGAGCTAAGGATTAACAATACATTTTATAACCACAAAGAGCACTACAAATTCACATATAGCAACACCAGAGGTTTCAGGTCTACAATTGATTACATTGTTACTAACAGATATGTCCAACCAAACCAAATACTAGATGTTAGGACATTAAACTCCGCGAATGTAGGAAGCGATCATAGCCTGCTATTAGCAAAAATAAGAATGAAGTTTAAACCACAAAGGAATCTTGCACGAGCAACTCAAGAATCGAAAATAAACATCGAGTCACTATGGAACTTACCAACCAAACAACTATACGAGAACAGGTTGAAAGAAAAAATCGAAAAAGACCCAATAAAAGAAGAAGATAACATAAACATAGCCTGGAAGAAACTAAGAACCAACATGTTAGAAGCTGCATACGAAGCCCTGGGAACACGAACTGTAAAAAACCGGGCTAGAATGATCAAGACTCCTTGGTTCCGCCCAGAGATTAAGGAAATATGCAAAAAAAAGAAAATGGCATACCTTAACTATAGGACATTACGAACACCTGAATCATACGAAATGTATAGACGAATCCGGAATCAAGCAGCGACATTAGTAAGGCAAACAAAACAACATCATTGGGAGATTTTTTCGAAGAGAATGGAGAGTGACTTCTATGGACTACAAAAACAAATCTGGCGATTTATTAGAAATCAAAGAAAGGAGGTCAACGAAATGATCGAAACAAATCAGATCACAAGAGAAACCTGGATTAGTTACTTAACAGAACTCTACAAATCAGAAGAACCTCAAGTGGAACTAAATACGCCAGAAATAGTAACTAAAAACGACATACAAATTGAGTCCAGTGATGTAGAAACAGCTATTCGAAAACTAAAGAATAGGAAGAGCTCAGGGCAAGATGGCATCCCAAACGAATTACTAAAATATGGTGGCCAACGTCTCACACAACAGTTAACATTCTTAATCCAAAAAATACTATGCCAACATAAAATACCTGATGAATGGCGAATCAGCACAACTATAGTTATGTTTAAAAAAGGAGACAAAAAACTACCTACAAATTACAGGGGAATAAATCTTTTAAATACTTCATTGAAACTAACAACAAAAGTCATAACGAATAAAATTAACAGCTTAACGAATCTAGAAGACGAACAGCAGGGATTCAGATCAGGTAGATCATGCACAGACGCGGTTTTCATCATAAGACAGATAACAGAAAAATCAATTGAATACAACAGACCAGCATATATGTGTTTCATTGATTTGGAAAAGGCATTCGACCGAGTGCAGTTAAAGGATGTTATACACCTCCTCTATAACCGGCAAATTCCGAACAATCTTATCAAGACCATAGAGGACATCTATAGAAACAATAAGATCCAAGCAAAGATAAATGGCGCCTTGACTGAACCGATTGATGCAGGTCGCGGTATCCGACAAGGGGATTCCTTAAGTCCCCTGCTTTTTAACATCATTATGGACGAAATAATAAGAAACGTAAGATTGCTAAAAGGATATAAAATGGGCAGCGAAGAAATAACCATCCTATGCTATGCTGATGACGCTGTATTAGTGGCCGAAAATGAGGATGATCTACAACGTCTACTACACCGATTTAATTGCATAGCCAAATCATTCAACATGAAAATATCGGCCCAGAAAACTAAATGCATGACAACATCAAAGACGCCGTTAAGATGCAAACTGGAAATTGAAGGAAAGGTTATTCAGCAGGAAATGAGATTTAAGTACCTAGGAATAGAAATCTCAGGATATGGTGATGTTGAAGCAGAGGTAAGAGAACAGACAATGAAGGCATCCAGAATAGCGGGTTGTTTGAATGACACAATATGGCGAAACAAAAACATTGACATAGAGACCAAAGCAAGAATCTACAAGGCAATGGTAAGACCTATTATGTCACATACCGCAGAAACTCGACCAGACACGGCGAAAACGAAACAGTTACTAGAGACAACCGAAATGAGAATTCTTCGCAGAATAGCTGGGAAAACACTACTGGATCGAGAGAGGAGTGAAGATATAAGAAGAACATGCAAAGTGGAAAACATCAACGAATGGATACTAAAAAGAAAAAAAGAATGGAACGAACATATTAACAGAATGGACAACGGAAGAATTGTCAGAATTGCACGGGATAAGTCACCTGTAGGCCGCAGAAGCACGGGACGCCCACGAAAACGATGGTGCGACAATTTAACAGTGCAATAGGCAGAAAAACGTCTTTTACGAAACAGGCAATTTGCCTAAACTAAAGAAAGAAGAAGAAGAAGAAGAAGAAGAAACAGGAAAAGTACAAATATTAAAATAAGTTACTGACAAAAATATTATGTATTAATTATTATAAAATACTTTTAAATTATACGTTATATGCAAAATAAAAATTGCAAATTTAATAAAATACGATAAAAGTAAAAAATCTTAAAAACAAAACAAGAAAAAAAAATGACTAATATTTATTGAGCGTTAACCAAGCTTCAACATTTAATAATACGAGAATTGTAATATTATAACTCTAACTAACTAAAAACTTATGCACTTTTTGCACAGATTTGATGTGCCAAGGAGATGGAATGATCCATCATCTCCAATTACAATTACAAATTAATGACGAGCAAATAAATAATACAATAGAATATAAAATATGACTAAAGAGCTATTTTCGAAAAGTTCAAACTTATTGTTGAACCTTTGAAAATAACTCAATAGCTAAATAGTAGTTGCCCTCTTCAGCCACAGTTAAGTGGGGGCATCTTCGGCATTAGCCTCTTCGGCATTTAGCCTCTTCTTTCTTCCTTCTCTGAAAACTGCATTGGACATTTTCTACGTGCAAGCAAGATAAAATCTTTCATACTACTTTTGCAAATTAGCTCGTATTCTTTTACGATTTTAATTCTTAATTATAAAACAATTAATTTACATTCTCTATTCAATATTAAAGCCCGTGAACCATCAATGAACTTAGAATTCATTGAAATATACACGAGCACAATTAAACGAATGTCCAAGCAGATAATTATCGATGACCTAATAACACGTTGCACTTTTAATGTCAAAAAAAAAATAGAATTAAAATAAATAATGCAATAAATGTTATGCATTTTCTTGCAATATTTTAATTTCATTCATTCGTTATATTTCTAATTGAGAAAATCGCGATTGTGCGAAGTGCTAATATTATAATACTTAAAACTAAGTATCAAATGGAGATCAAAGTATTTGCGAATTTGTTCGACTCTATCTCGTTCGAGATGGAATCGAAATAGAAATAAATCTTTCAAATCGTTGCAAATTCCTTTGAATCTCATGATACACAATCAAGATTACAGAAGAGTTACAAAATAAATTTACAGAGCAAGCATAATAGAATGAATAAAACAAAAATTTTTGTAACAATTCTGTATAAACCCGGAGGCCAAATTTCCACTCCGGAGTGGAAACAAACCTAATGCCTTTTCCGGGCCCTACCTGCTTAAGATTAAAGTGTTCACATTCGCTCAGAGAAATATGCTACCTGCCTGCAAATTACCCGTATTTAAAAAGTGCAAACATACATGCGTACCCAACCTCTCACTCCACGATTCTCTCACATACCACCAGGGTGCAAAAGCCTAAACTAGAGAGCATGCCCCGGGGCACCTCCGACACCCTAGTTCAAACGCGTGTTTTCTAAACTTATGGGAGTACGTACCAATGCTGTAATCGACTGCCAAGACTAATGATTATTGCAATAATGACTAAAGTAAAAATACTGGTACATACTAGTATATATCATCATACTAATATAATACAAGTATTGTTAAATTTCCGCAAACAAATGTGGGAAGACTACTATTCAAAACGATTCGAAAAAAAAAAATTAGGAAAAATTTAATATAAATAGAAAAATACAACCATGTGTATTTTTCATATCACACCTAAACTCTGGGTGTGCTATACCAAGTAGTATTCTAAGTGATAAATAATGCATTAATTAAAAATTATCACGAAACGATGTACAGTACACACTACCTAACAGGCACATACAGGTGTAAAGTACATCGTGCAATCACTAGCACAATGACAGCCGCCAATAGGGGAAAAACTTAAAACAAAACCTATACCAACTGTTTCTCACCCATACGACTAGCACCTGGGCACACGCATAGATGAGAACACAGAAAGTATAGGGGGGAGAAACGGGAGATTAGTACATTAGAAGCTGAAAATCCTGATCTAAAAAATATGATTAAAAACACATATATACATGAGATATAAATACATTTTTATAAAAATTCATTTAAGCGGCTAAGGACTCTACAATTTATTTAATAAATAATGACTTAAATAATGACTTAATAATGACTTAAAATATTTTTTAATATTTTTTAATATATTTCAAAACCTCGGACGACTTCTTTCATTAAATTGGCTGTTCTAATAAAAGAACTGGGCTTTGAGCCACCACTTAACTGCTGGAATCTATCCGTCGCGAATGAGTTTGTCTTCTTGCTCATTTATTTATAATATTGAAATATCGATACATAAAAATTAATCGCAATTAGATAAACTAAGTACGAAGCAATGCATGTAAGACATTTATTACATGCTTTTCTGGACGAAAACGAGTAAATAAATGCTCGATTTCACCACTACTAACCACGAACAAAACACGTAATAAAAAAGAAAGTGCTATAATAAATTGCATTATTAATTAAATGAATTTAACCGGTGAGACAAGAAAACCTATCCTGAACTAATATAAAATATACAATACAATATACGATACAATACACAATTTTCATGAGTAATTCCAAAAGAAGAATCACTCATGTGCTCGTCAATAATTTCATCAAATAATTACAACCAGTAACTCGTGCCGATTAGGACCTTTCATCCTCGACATGATTGAGCACCGGAGGGACTTTAAATTTTTTGACTCACTGCGTAAGAAGTTCTACGATGGCTCCAAAACACTCCTACTTCGCGGCAAGTGTTGTAGTCTGACGATCGAAGAGTTCCTCGATTTGATATTGAAGAGGGTCTACTGAAGATCCACTGAAGATCCATTGAAGATCCACCGATGATCCATCGAAGATCCATCGATGATCCATCGAAGAATTCATCCCACATCTTTGATAAGGTAGAAAGTCCGCCGTCATATCTATAAAATAAAATAAAACATTACGATAAGTTATCTGCAATATAATCCAAAATCATATAAAATAAAATAAAAATAGATACTTACAATGCATTCCAATGGGATGAAATTCAATTGCACCATGGCGATGCACCTCGCGTGAATCTAAAAACGCGGTATAAACGAAAATAAGAAACTATAGATGAGTTTCTTATCGCGAAACCGAAATTTTATTATACGGCGAATAACACTGGCTCTAATTCGCGTATGATTTTAATTTATTATGCGCCCGATCACTGATTCTACAACTGCTTCCAAAGACTGCTTTGCACACAGTCAATGCAAGTAAAAAAATCTTCATTGATGCACTGACTCTAATACGCAAACAGTCTGTGCGACTGTTTTAAAATAAAAATACAACTTTTGTCGAACAAAATCTAATGCAATTACTGCTTTGGTCGCAGTTAATTTAATATAAAAAAATTCTAATACATTCGCGTAACACGAGCGAATTGAAATGAACGAACGAACGTGCTTCTAATCCGTGATTTTAATTATCTATTTAAACGATAAAACACTCCCGTATATTGCTTCGCGCACGATTGCAATCTGAAAGAGAAATAAAAAACAATACTATTAATATCATTACTATTACTGAAAACCATTAAAATGTTTGTTTAATTATTAAATACAAAAATATACTCACTTTGTATCTCCATCGATGAATGCACGATGGGTCTCCTACCCTTAGGATGACGATGACAATGCACTAACACTGATTCTACAACTGCATTACATGCAGTTAATTCAATTAACACTAGATTAATGGACTAACAATAAACCAATTTGACTCATATCAAATTTCTTTGCTACATATGCTACATATATATAAAATTTTAATATTATTTTTTTAAAATATACATATATTTTGATACTATAATGAAATATATGTAAATATTAATTCCTCCCCTCTACCCATTTCTTCATGCAAACAATTTTTGTAAGTTTTTAAAAAATAGTAAATGAAACAATAATGAAAAAATCTAGTGTTAAACGAATTTCGAAATGAATTTAATTAATAAATTGTAACACTATTCCAACGATGATCTGAAACAAAAATAAAAACAAGATTATATAGACCATTGATATAAAAACATTATTATAATTATTGAGAAAATGTTTAATATAAAAATTGACTTACGTTTACTCTTCAGTGATGAATGCACGATGGGTATCCTACTCTTAGGATGACGATGAGCACACGTTTAAACCGAATAAAATAAACTTACGGAGTTTCTTAACCGAGCAAACGAAACTTTTACATGCGACGATCAACACTGATTCTACTTTCCGAATTTCTTATATTTTATTTTATCGATGCAACACACGAGTACCTCATGGCCTACGCGCTCGATTGCAATGATGTTCTGAAACAGAAAAAGAAAAAGAGCAATTAATATCATCTTCGCAATAAAAAACCATTGAAATTATCATAGAAAGGTTGGATGGGAAAATATACTTACTTTTAGTCTTCATTGATGACTGCAAGATGGGTATCCTACCCTTAGGATGACGATGAATAAAATAAAATTAAATAAAACTCTGAAAAGCTGAAACATACTAAAAATTGTATTACAATATTTCCTGAAATCATTCCTGAAGGCATAGCACACTCTAAAAAATATTCTATCATAAAGAATTAAAATTATTAAAAGTAACAGTAAACAATATTTATGGAATTTATCAAAGTATGCAACTATTTGTTTGATAGTGCTTGCTTTGTATTTTTATATACAAATCCAAGCAATATCAGTTGCCTAAATCTCATTATTTGCATAAAATTGCATAAAAGATGTAAAATATTATTAAAAATTATTAATAAAAATCTTTAAAGAAGTCTAAAGAAGACAATAACTGTAATAGTAAACTCAATAAAGAATAACTTAACAAGTGTATCAATTGTTATACTGTCCAATGTTATAAAAAACTTTTTAAACGATTAATTCAATAATGATGTGATTAGAAATAAAATTATTAAATTGTTTATATAATACGTCACGTTAAGTTATATAGAAATGTATAGAAAGAGTGAGGATGAGAGTGAGAGAGAGAGAGAGAAATAAAACAAAACATTCACCTACAAGCAATTATGAATGTGTATGTATATTTGTAGGAATTTCTCGTGGAGAAAACAGAAGAATAACCGCCGAAAACGAAACGTAAACAGTCGAGCACCGAGCATTCGATACTTCTAAGAGATATACACAGAGAGATCTCCATTCCCCTTCCGTCCTTCAACGAGAAAAGATCTCTAACGAACGTGACGTATTAAACTATTTATTGACTTTATTTCTAACGTTATCTATCGTTTAATACTTCTACATTCTAACATTAAATACTTTAATAAGTTTCTCATTAGATAGAATAGTATAAAAAAGTTTTATTTTTTAGATTACTCTTTATTGAGTTATATATTATAACTTTAAAAATTTTCAATAAATATTTTAAATAACATTACATACAAAGTATGTAATGTTATACAAGTAATGAGATTAAGGAAATTAATATTGCTTGAATTTATATTGATTCTTTATGATAAAATATCTTTGAAAGTGTGCAATGCCTTCAGGAATGATTTCAGGAAATATTGTAATATTTAATTGTATGTAATATAATTTTTAGTATGTTTCAGCTTTTCAGAATTTTATTTAATTTTATTTATTCATCGTCATCCTAAGTGTAGGATACCCATCTTGCAGTCATCAATGAAGACTAAAAGTAAGTATATTTTCTATCAAACACTTCTATGATAACTTTAATGGATTTTTATTATAACGATGATATTAATTGTTCTTTTTCTTTTTCTGTTTCAGAACATCATTGCAATCGAGCGCGTAGGCAATGAAGTACTCGTGTGTTGCATCGATAAAATAAAATATAAGAAATTCGGAAAGTAGAATCAGTGTTGATCGTCACATGTAAAAGTTTCGTTTGCTCGGTTAAGAAACTCCGTAAGTTTCTTTTATTCAGTTTAAACGTGTGCTCATCGTCATCCTAAGGGTAGGATACCCATCGTGCATTCATCACTCAAGAATAAATGTAAGTCAATTTTTATATAAAACATTTTCTCAATAATTATAATAATGTTTTTGTATCAATGGTCTATATAATCTTGTTTTTATTTTTGTTTCAGATCATCGTTGGAATAGTGTTACAATTTATTAATTAAATTCATTTGGAAATTCGTTTAACACTAGATTTTTTCATTATTGTTTCATTTACTATTTTTTAAAAACTTACAAAAATTGTTTGCATGAAGAAATGGGTAGAGGGGAGGAATTAATATTTACATATATTTCATTATAGTATCAAAAATATATGTATATTTTAAAAAAATAATATTAAAATTTTATATATATGTAGCATATGTAGCAAAGAAATTTGATATGAGTCAAATTGGTTTATTGTTAGTCCATTAATCTAGTGTTAATTGAATTAACTGCATGTAATGCAGTTGTAGAATCAGTGTTAGTGCATTGTCATCGTCATCCTAAGGGTAGGAGACCCATCGTGCATTCATCGATGGAGATACAAAGTGAGTATATTTTTGTATTTAATAATTCAACAAACATTTTAATGATTTTCAGTAATAGTAATGATATTAATAGTATTGTTTTTTATTTCTGTTTCAGATTGCAATCGTGCGCGAAGCAATATACGGGAGTGTTTTATCGTTTAAATAGATAATTAAAATCACGGATTAGAAGCACGTTCGTTCGTTAATTGCAATACGCTCGTGTTACGCGATTGTATTAGAATTTTTTATATTAAATTGACTGCGACCAAAGCAGTAATTGCATTAGACTTTGTTCGAGTAAAATTGTATTTTTATCTTTAAACAGTCGCACAGACTGTTCGCGTATTAGAATCAGTGCATCAATGAAGATTTTTTTACTTGCATTGACTGTGTGCAAAGCAGTCTTTGGAAGCAGTTGTAGAATCAGTGATCGGGCGCATAATAAATTAAAATCATACGCGAATTAGAGCCAGTGTTATTCGCCGTATAATAAAATTTCGGTTTCGCGATAAGAAACTCATCTATAGTTTCTTATTTTCGTTTATACCGCGTTTTTAGATTCACGCGAGGTTCATCGCCATGGTGCAATTGAATTTCATCCCATTGGAATGCATTGTAAGTATCTATTCTTATTAACATTTTATTCGTTTTTGTTTGCTATAATTTTGGATCATATTACATATAACTTATCGTTTTGTTCTATTTTATTTTACAGATATGACGACGGACTTTCTACCTTATCAAAGATGTGGGATGAATTCTTCGATGGATCATCGATGGATCTTCGATGGATCATCGGTGGATCTTCAATGGATCTTCAGTGGATCTTCAGTAGACCCCCTTCAATATCAAATCGAGGAACTCTTCGATCGTCAGACTACAACACTTGCTGCGAAGTAGGAGTGTTTTGGAGCCATCGTAGAACTTCTTACGCAGTGAGTCTAGAAATTTAAAGTCCCTCCAGAGCTCAATCATGTCGAGGATGAAAGGTCCTAATCGGCACGAGTTACTGGTTGTAATTATTTAAAGAAATTATTGACGAGCACATGAGTAATTCTTCTTTTGGAATTACTCATGAAAATTGTATATCGTATTGAATGTTATATTGTATGTTTTATTAGTTCAGGATAGGTTTTCTTGTCTCTTAGTAATAAAAATAAATAAGGAATTCACAAATGAAAAGTGCATCTTGGAATTGGACCACTTATATGTTAGGCTATTGTATGACTCGATTCTATGATTAATATAGTTTTCTTCTTGTTACAGGTGATCATCGTTGGATTTATCATCAAACCTTCTGATTCTTTTTTATTTGAGTGTCATAAATTGCTTCTTTTTAAAATATTTATATAAATGCATTTCTGAAGGCACACACAATCTTATACACTAAAAATTTAATATAATTTCTTACAAATCTATAAAAAATATAAAATTCAAATGTTTATAGATATCTACTCTAGATAATAATAGGATATTAAGGGTTTAATTAAGAATTTTTGTTTTTTGTAGAATTCGAAATATTTCTTATTTAATAATAAAATGTATTGTGTTAATTACTTTTTTAAGTGTGAAATTTTTTTTTTCAATTGACTGCGTGCAAAGCTGTCTGGGAATTAATGTAGATTCATTGATGGGGCATATAATAAATTGAAGTAAAATGCGAATTAGAGTTTGTGCTGTTCGCCATATAATAAAATTTCGGTTTTGCGATAAGAAACTCGTTTATAGTTTATTATTGGTTTATAAATACCGAAATAAATCATTATCAAGCACATTGGTAATTCCTTTTTTGGAATATATTATGAAAATAGTATATTCTATTGTATTTTTTATTAGCTCAGGATAGGATTTTCTTAATTATTTAAATTATGCAACACTAACTGCAATATGGAAAAAAGTAAAATACACATATGCAGCCGTGATATTGCGTCAAACGTTTTTTGATTAATTATATACTTCATGATGCGGTGGTCTTGCAGGATAGCAGGAAGTAGGACGCGCTATCTAAAGTATCCTGAAAGTAACGAAACAGCCATTTAATGACCTAAATCGTGAACAAGGAGAAACGTCGTAGAAGTATTCGGTTTTCCGCTCCAGTTGCGCCAACGTCATCATTGTTTCGTTTATGTCGCGCCAAGCGTTCTAAGTGTAAACCTTTTGAGTTCAAGAATGGGAAAACATTTATCCTTTGAAACGTTTTAAGGTGTTAAACGATAAACTATAGTCCTGTCAGATTCTAAATTAAGTACGTGTATGTTTGAGTTTAATATTTTGTTGATCATCGATAGTTACTGTACATAGTTAAAAAAAATTTTTTTTTTAAATTGCATAGGTTTTAAAATTCGACGTACGTCCTTTGTTTTAAGTGTTCATCGAAAAATTAATTTATTTAGAAGATTAATTTCCCGATGGAACGTTTCATTTAATGAAAGATTTTTTTTCCGAGAAATATTATATTTTGATATTTGGAAAAATCGATTGTACTTAGGTTATCATTTTTCGATTGAACTTAACTCAACATAACTCTAGGCGATCTACTTTAGGAACGATGACCTTTTCCATTTTCATCGTCCACTTATCCAGCTTATTCCCTAAGAAGATTTCCACGCGTCCCTTCTCAAAGTGGAAGAAATGGGGACTCTGGATACTTTAGAGCCCTACGAAACAAGATCCATGACTCGTTCGGTGACCGGAAAATCTGTTTTCGCGCGATATGCGTGCACGCGTATAGAAGTTTCATGTGGATTTACATGAACGGGTTGCTACGGCAGTATGGAGATTTCAAGTTTATGATACGACATATACATTCACGAACCTAGCAGATGCACTCACACGTGAAAGTCCCACCTACGAGACTGGATTTACAGTTTAATTTTTCTTCAGGATCTTTCTTTTTCTTTCATATACGAGTTTAATCGATTTTATAAACTTGTCATTTTTTTAAGTATACAAGGATTTCTATATTAGTGAGGGCAAATATTTGCAACTATAATAATTTTTTAAACAAATCTAAGTTGTCAAGTTCAGATGAGTTGTTTAAAATGCTATAACTATCAAAATTCAATAAAAAAGTGCAGTGTTAGATTCTTATTAATATTTTTTATATAACTTTTGCAATGTTTAAAATATTATGTTAATTTCTATTTCCAAAAATTATAAGGAGTTTTGTTTTTTTGTCTTATTTCATTTCTTGTCTAACTGCACTGCAACAATTAATATTTCTATTTAAACATAGTAAGTTTTATGTAAACTATTTTTAAAAGAATATCCTGTATATTTTATGAAAATTTTCTTGATGTAAATAAATAAGCAAGTAAAGAAAAATCAGGAATCATAAAAGAAATTGTGTGAGATCAAATGTACAAATTTCAGTTATAAGAAATAAAATCACATTTCTACCTCGGAAGCTGCGAAAATCCTTTTTGCATAATCCAATAGAAGATAGCTCTCTAGGAATCCTAAAGCTTTTGTTTTATTCACAGGAAGTAGGAGAGAATGCATTAGCACTCGCTGAATCGTTCGCTCATTATAGAAAAGCGACTCGCGAGATGTGCACGGACGATTCTGATAACTTTTCTCGAACTAACTTATCAGTTTAATTGAAACCAATTTTCTTCGAAGTACGAGATGAGTACGAACGCTGATGTAAATGTGATCGTTGACTGTTCGAGAAGAAAACTTACGATGTACCTAAATTAACGTTAAGTAGTAGATACGAGGAACAAAAGTTTTCATTTTTCTTTTCGATAATGACGTCAGAAAAAAAAATTATGCAGTTTTTATTCATTAATTAATTTTAATTTAAGAATTTTATCCTTTTTTAAATATTTCATAATTTTGTATAACTTTGAAGTCAAATATCGTCATTTTATTTCCGTTTAAATGAATTTTTTTTTAAACTCATGACACAATTTCTTTTATACGATTGAAAAGATTTTTCGTAATTTTTAATTTATTCTTTATATTTATTTGAAGATTTATATTCGTTGCTTCCAGCTTACGTACATTTGTCTTTATAGTTAGGAAAAAAACTCGGGTAACACTAAATTTAGCACAACTGATTAAATGACCGTACAAATGAAAGTTAATTTTTAGTTAAAAGATAATGTGAATGAATTCGATAGGAAAAAATTCGATTGAAGAAGTTGACGATTCTGGTTTTTATTTAACGATAACGAAAGAAACGTGATTCAACAAAAGTTTTTCTATTAAAAGGAATCAGCACAGAGAGAGTGGAGTACACAGGAGAGGGTAGAAAAGTTACTTAATATATTTTCACTATGATACGTTCCATCGAATTTGCCCTGCTTTTACTTTTTTTCTCATTTTTTCTATATATCACTTTTATTTTCTCCTTTTTTATACATATATATGAAAATATTTTTTTCGTGGTGTAGAAGGTTTTTGTTATCTCTGTTGTTATTACTTTTTTTTATATCAGCGTATCATGCACACGAACAAGAGAGTAGAGAGTTAGTAAAAGTTTTTATTCGAAAACAACCCAATGACCCGATAATGTTGACACTCGAAGAAAAGGGGAATTTTGATACTAGCCGCGAACAGTACAATAATTATTGTAGCAGTAATAGTAGTAGTAGAAAACGGTCGTATTTAATCAGACGGAAGTAGAAATGGACGAGTGAAGCAAATTAAAAGTCTCCCTGTTTACGAGTTCCGAAATTCACCGATGTGAAAACTTGTCAGAAACTAAGTCGAGATTTGTGAAAGATTTTTAGAGCCACCAAATTTTCCGAGTAGATATTTTTCTTTTTTGAAAAATTCCACGCTTCGAAACGTTTCCATGTTTCGTTGTCGTTGTAACACGAACGCGATTGTTACTCTTTTATTCTCGGAAAAGCAATTTCGTAGATTGGAAATGTGAATGTATTCGTGTAATACTATATCGCGGTAAAAAATACGAACTTTTATTATTTGCTTTTTCTTATTTTTTTTTTCCTCCTTCTACTTCTCTTTCATTTTCTTTTTTCGTTTTGATATTAATTTTTGTTTTCTCTCTTTTTCCTTCGTTTTTTTTCGAATGTCGAGTTAAGGAGAGAAGCAAGCAAGTTCTTTTAATCCAAAAGACACTTGACCTCGGTATACTTCTACCCCCTTTTCCGTCTCTTTTAGGGCGATTACAGAGCTTCCGCACGATAGACCTTTCGGTGCTTTGGAAAGCTTAATCTTCCGTGACTCTGTGGTGCTGACTTCGCCACTTGGAATTTACCTGTGTCTCGAGGGTACACACCACGTTTACTACCAGGTTACACCTAAATCGAAGGTTCTTTGGTTTTCGTTCGATGATTCGTAGCTTCTTTCATAACTTTCAGTTTGTTCTCTAAATTGACTTTGAATAATTTAATTAAAAAAAAAAAGAAAAGCATAAAACCGTTCGAGTATAAATAAATATGCAACTGTAGTTGATATAACTTTAGTATTAAAATAATATTATTAAAACATTATTATATTTTTTGTTTAACTATTATTTGTAGAAATTAATTCGATGTCGTGAATAAATATTTAATTTGTTTTAAAACGGCATTAAAAATAATTACAAATTAAATGTATAAATAAATATAATAATATCATTAGAAAGTGTCTCACGAGTGAGATAAAGGTTAATTAGTTTAATTTGTTTATCCTATTATACGATCATGTTCCATCTAATATTCATGAAAACTATCGAATATAGCGTTGAATATAATTCATATCGTATTGTGATTATGCATAGTCACGCGATCAACACGATTTCTATGTATTTGCAGAAAATACAATAGCATTGATTGGAAAATGGATGTAAGCTCAGTTTAACTTACATTAGTTAGATCGTATTATTTCGTATATTGTGTCTATCTACCTACGTTGCTATATCTAATCATTTGTAAGACGTTCTTCATTTTTATGGATCGTGCTATCGATAATATAAAAAATGATGCTATTTCACTTTCCTAAATTAATTTCTAACGAAATATCATTTGTAATTCTAATAAATCGTTTTTACTTAACAAACCCTTCCAAGATGAAGCAATTAATTTAGCTTAAACGATGGAGAGTTGTGAATCTTTCGTATGTCATCGATCTTTGCCCTGAATTCTATTCAATAAATCCAACGTTAAATACTATTGGCTAAGACGGTTGCGTGCTTTCAAAGCTATTCGGTTAAACGTGACGAACAATCCTCTATTAAAGCTTTTCATGTGTGCGCGTGTTAAGATTTAATGAGAAAATTATTGAAAGAATGTAGGTATTTAATTCATGCATTAAAAAAAGAAAAGAGAAGTCGAGTTGAAAATTGGCTTAATATTGAAATTTTTTCACACTTACGTGTTCTATTTTCTTACTTCTATAAGTCAGATTGCACAGTGGAAACTTTCGTAAAAGAAAGTAAAAGTTACGAGACGTAGAAAAGTTTCGTGTTGAAAATTCATGGAAACAGAAAGAGAGAAATATTGTCTCGTATCGACGTTGGTTTTCGAGTTTATTAACGGTTTTCGATTTTAATTAACGTGGAATAATTTAAAAATAAAAAAAAAATTGTTTTTTTCAACGGTTTCTTTTCTTTCTGGCATTGATAGGAAAAATATGTTGAATATTTTTGTAATGAGTATTTTAAATTATTGATCTATATTTATAATAACATCAACATATTGTTACAGAAACTGTAAGTAATTTACTAAAAATATATTTGTAAATCTTTATAATTCCAACTAAAAATAAATTTGACACAGACAGTTTATTTTATTCTTCCTGATAGGCAACTCTGATGCAATCCTAACACTAAACTATACTTCTTGAATAAAATATTGTCTCTTTTTTTGAAGCACAAATATGTAAAATATTATATTTCTGAAATATTATTTTATTTATTCTAAATAAAAAATAAATATTTACATGTACAAACAATTTATTTTATAAGATACTTGCATATATTTAATTAAAATGAGAAGTAAAATAAAATAAATGGGAGTATTTACTTGCATGGTTTAGTTGTTTATTCAAATGTAAAACCGCGTAAACATCTTTGGTAGTTCGATGTTTTTCTGAAACTAAGTCAGCTTTATATACCTTTGTAACATTTGCCTCGAACCATTGTAAATTGTTTTTCATCTCGATGTAAGCGAAATACTCTGGACGACTTTGACTTTGTTAAAATGCGGTGTGACTACTCGCGCGAAAAGACGGCGGCTGCTGAAGGCAAGTGTAAAGTGAACTGGAATTTTCCAAGTTTCTTGTTATATAGTATCTACTATAGTATAATCCACTTTCTTCGTGGTAAACTTTTAAACGACCAAGTAGAAGTACCGAAATGTCGACACAGAGTTTCAGGACAATGTTTTTCTTTGCTTATTCTAAAAGGGAATTATTATTGGTCTACGGTAGAAGATATTCTTATGGTGTTTCTCTCATTCTCCAGAGACCTCAAATTTCATTAAATTTTACTGAGGTATTATATGCACAGTTCATAATTATACAAATTTTATTTTAATTCAATTCTCTTGGGTAAAGTTTTAACAATGTAAGATATTAGGCTCGATCATAGGAAATGGTTATTGTTTTCTGAAAATCCCTTCTCAAAGGTCAGTTTCTATAGACAAGAGATACCAAAAAACTACGGTCGTTCTCGAGATAACATACGAATGCAAACGAGCGTATTTGCGATATTTGAAAAGGGTAACAACCGAGGAGAATATGAAGGAATTCCGATGGGGGAGAAGTGAAATTCAATTACTCGCTGGAAAGAACACGACGCATGTATTCATTCGTACGAATTGTCCCCAATCGAATTTTCACTGTCCCAACTAAATAGGAACGTAGAAAAAAATGAATGAAAGAAAAAGCAGAGATTATAGTAAGGGTAACGAATACAAGATTAGTATACTTGCACATCTTCATTATTTTCTTCTTTTCTCTTTTTTTTTTTTTCAATAAAAAAATCATTCATCCGAACTTTTTTTTATTTTTACAGAAAAATTTGTCAACAAATACGATCACCGATATTTCTGTTCCTAATGTTTATCATTGGTAAACTTATTTCATAAATTAGTTAAATGCTTTAAAATTTTGTTTCCCTTTGTTTCTGGAAGGATTTTTTGATAAATATTATCAATGTTCTCTTCTGTTCTTTTTTTGTTTCCTTGGTATAGAAAAATGATCGGACAAATATGAAGAATATGTGGTATATGTCGTATATGAAGAGAAAAGCAAGCGTAGAAATGAAATTTGCTTTTATTTTACATCCGTTGTCGTCACAGCTGCTGTTTAATTAAACGCTAAGTCAAGTGTTTAATTGAGGCTTACGTGGTGCGAGCTATACAATATTACCTAGGTACGCCTTAATTAATAACGCAGATAAAGCAAATTCGCTCCGAGCTATTTCAATGAGTTGCACCGTAATCCATGTATTATGGTCCTTAATATGACATAGGGAAAACATTAAAAATTTTATATTTTCTTCAGACTATTTTTAACGATCTTTGTTTATAGTTAATTATTTTTTATTTTTTTCCCTAATTTTTTATAACAAGTAAGTAGATAAATACCTCTATATGAAATTCATTTTATTTATCTAATCATTAAAAAATGATTGAAGCTTTTTAAAATGTTTTTTTTTTCCTTTTTTTTTAAGTTAAAGGTATAATAATAGTAATAATATATTATAATTTATGCAGAGTGTTCAAAATATATGAATGTTTTATTTATTATCTTTTATTTGGTGAAAAATTTCAAGCTCGTCTGTTTTACATTTATATTAATTTGGAATGTCAATAGATTACATTTAAAAAGGAAACTAAGGAAACTAAGAAACTAAGAGAAACAATTTGTCACTTCAAACCACGAAAAAGAAATAGGGTTAATTCGTGAACTTCTCGCGCGTTATAAACTTGCGTTCGCGAATCGCATTCGAATTAAAAGTCTACCAAAATCTCGTTAGGAAGAAAAGAAAAGAAGAAAAAAAAATGGAGTGAAGGAGCAATATCGTGCAATCGGTATTTTTCGATTATCGTCGAAAGTACGTGCTTCTCGAATTCTATGCCATCGTTTTTAAGAGAAAAAAAAATAAGAAAAAAAAGAAAAAACGTAAGAAAGAGAAAACTCTTTCTCCTTCCTCGTGAGTTTTCCACGTACGCGAACGAATCCAAGATATTTCGTTTGTTTCGAACGAGGACGCTAGATGCGTCGCGAATGTAAGTACCGATCGATCGAGCTCGTGGTTGGTGACTCATTCTATGTGTATATGTGTGTACGTATGTGTCCTTTTATTTTTTTATTTTTGCTATACCAGGTTATATGCATACGTGTACTTTTACTACCTAAAAAATATTCCTAGGAAAAACAATATCTCCTACATTCATCTCTCGTTTCCCAAACTTGTATAAATATGCACGCACCGAAATTATTTTTATTTATGTACTCAATATCTGGTAACAATTAATAGTAAATATTTTTCAAACTTAGTGGTCAATTTTTTGGAACATATTTTAAAGTGTAAATAATTTTTTTGGCAATAAATTGAATTCGTTAGTAAAATATTATTCACTTGGTATTTCCTTTTCTATTGCATACAAATATTTTTATTGTTAATAGTATGTTCATCTATTTGAAATAACGATAAATTATTCCGTAAAAATACTGACCACTTTTTTATTAAACAATATATTCTTGACCACTCATGTATTCCCAATTAAATACCAAAACTGTGTTATAAATAGTGACTATTTATTTCAAAGACAGATTGAAAAAAAAAAAAATATGTAGAGAAAATAAATACTGACCCAATAAATAGCAGCATACCTAAAAGATTAAATTTACAGCACGATAAAGGGCTAGACGATATAAAGGAAGGCATCGATAAAGGCGTTAACAAAAGGATTCTGCGCTGTTGAGGACTCTTTTTCTCTTTCTCTCTCCCAATATATATATATATATACATCTTTTTTTCGCCTTTTTTCCAAGACCATATCTCTCCCCTTTCTACTCTTCCCCCCATTCCTTTTCTTTCTCTTTCTCTATCTGTACACATACTCCAGCAAGAGTTTCGTGATTTACGCGTGCATTATTATTTCCGTGTATGTACATGGACACTCAAGCATATGTACACACGTGTTGGGTATGGTCTCGTGTGTAGACGACACCGCAAAATTATGGCGCCGGTAAAGCAGCCAGCAACGGGACAGCTACGACGACGACGACTACGACGACGACTACGACGACGACGACGACGACGACGACGACGCCAGCATCGAGTTTCGAATCGTAGTTGGCACAACGGCCGACTGTCAAAACAACGCCATTTCTCACGCTGTTATACGCGGCCCATTTAAGAGCTTGCTTTGAACAATCACAATCCTACTCTTTCAAAGGGAACGTCAAAGGGGAGTTAAGTTTTTTGAGAATAGAAACGTGCTCGTCCTATGAACGATTTTATTCTTTCATTTTTTCTTTTCCCTACGAGTTTAAACACATTATTCTAATTTTTAGACCTTTCTAGGTTTTGTAGGTATGGATTTTTTATTTTATTTTTTTTTATTTTTAATGCTAAAGCAAAAGAGTTCAAATTAATTGGGTTATCTCGTTTGATATCAATTGAGTTCATTGATTTATTGTAATGAGAAAATTACCGTGAATTTGTAAATAAATTTATCTCTGTTTTGCAATCAATCTGTTGGGGGAAAATTAATGTATTGTTTAAATTTTTATGTCACATCACGAGTTTGAATAAATTTTTCTTCGATATTTAATGGACATATCAATTTCAACGTTTTATAAAAATACTTATTCTATATAAATATATTATTTTGTATGTAATTTTATTTCAAAATCCATATTCAAGAATTAATATTTTGAAAATATAAATTTCCTATCGTATAATTTTATTTCAATAAAAATAAAGGAAAGCAAAAATCATAATGTAACTTCGTATCTCATAAAGCAATCTCTAATCAAGAGAAATCCAAAATCAAAACTTTAAGAAACTTCAATAAAGAAAAGAAAATCTTTTTTCATAAATTTCCAGAATCCATCTTGAAGAAAACTCAGAATAGATTTAAGCTTAAGTTAATTCTTAAGTATTCTAGTTTAATTCTTTATTTAAGTTCGCAAGTCGAAAGGTAATCGTATCGATTCCACCCTTTTTCAGTTAGTCGCATTATTTTCCAAACGACACTGAGAATTATTCGTTGAAAACAATGACATGATAAAAGGGAAGCCCCTCTCATCGCCTGAATTTCGCATTTCTTACGAGCCGGTGATTCGCGTTTCGACGTAATCGTATGAGCTTGCGATAACGAAATAGTTGTAATAGTTAAAATAAGGAAGGAAATTCCAGAACGTTTCTCTTGGCACGATTTATGTAACGAGTCACAATTTTCTTACGCTTCGATTAACTAAACTGATGATTTTCTTCAGTGAAGAAAGAGAACCGGCAAGTTAACAGTGTCGTTTATATGAGAAATACTTAAATAAATTTAATGGAATTAAATAATGATTTGCAAATAATTAAATACTTCAGTGTAATATGTTTGCAAAATTTGGATCAATTTATTTCACGTTTCAATACATAATTACCAATTCGTCTCATTAAACATTGACGTGATCTATTTAATCATCTATTTTACAAACCAAACATATTAATGGTTAAAATAATATATCAAAATACATGAAATTAATTACAGATTTAGAAATGTTGACAAAATGATGTGTCAAATTGCAACACGTTGGAAAAGTTTCGACAACTCTATAGCCATGTGTTAATTTGTAATTACTGATTCGTCTGATTAAATACTAACACGATCTACTTGATCACCCAGTTTACAAATCAATCGTATTTATACTATAAATTATTTATCAGACTTTATTAAACTTGATTATACTAATTAACGCTCTTAAAATATTGGCAAAATGTTCTCTCTAATCAGAATAATATTAAAGAATAGATAATTATTGATAACTATTTAAAAAGATTTGTCAACTCAAACGTTGACACGATCTACTTGATTATCTGCATAGTCATGTTTATGCCGAAAATAATCAATCGAATTTCATCAAATTAGATTGCAATTCAGAAATGTAGATAAAAATATTTGTTACGGTAATATTCAATGAAAAAAATAATTAATCATCTTGTAATAAATTTTACTAGATAATTGATAATGATTATTAGAGAAGATTTGTCCAATCAAATACTGACACGATCATCTACTTGATCGTCTCTTTTGCCAACTCGTCGTTGTAGAGCTCTTCTTCCTCGGTGCACTTCGGCACTATCGAGCATGCCAAGTACGGTTAATCACTGTCCTCGTAATTATCGCCTTGCTGGAAGTGCCTGTACCGATTAAATGTCCTATCCGTTACGATTCGACCAAATCCATCCATAATCGTCGTCGTTTCTTTATGTACGAAATCCTGAACGATCGAGTAAGCATGAGATATCGATAAAGTTAATCGCTGGAACGTATCGCGAGCTTACAAATCAATCTATTTGCACGCTCGTTCGATGTATACAAGCTTTCCATCGAACGAGTTTAATCGAACGTTGGCCTGTTTTAAAGCGATATTTTCCGAGAAAAAGAGAGAAAGAGAATAGAATTCTCTACCGTCGTCGTTTCGAGGAGAAACGTTATTGACGATTTGTTCGTTGCCATTCGTTACATTCTATTATACCCATTTCCTTCCTTTAAACGAAATATTTCTGGGAGCTTTGAACTTTAATCTCTTTCAGGCCTCCAACGCATATGCTAACATTTATTTTTAATCCTGATCAAAAGATTTGTTTTAATAAGATTATTAATCGAAAAATGAATTCACCACGTGTAATCGAACGAATAATGTTTTTATTTTATTATTAACTAAAACTAAAGATGGAAATTAATTTAAATCCTCTTTGAAAAAAAATTCTGTTTCCACTCGCAAAATTGTTACAACGATAAATGTAATATTTTTAATAACTTTTATTTATTATTAAAAAAATTCTTGATTGTATTACAATGTGAGTAGATAAAAATTTCAAGAATTTACAGTTTTTGAAGATTCTTTTTATAGTATGAATTATATTTTGTTGTTGACAAAGTTTTGATTCGTTGAAAGGATCACGAAGATCGTGAAAAGAATTAAAATAATGTTTTTTTTCGTGCTAAATCCGATGTGAATTTTTTGGCATCGTGTTTGAAAAGGGAACAACTAGTAGAGGAAAAGTTTTCTACGTCAAAAAGTATGTGTATCAATCGTTCGGAACCGTCTCACAGAGTTGGAGATAACACCGCGTAACTCGGATATGTTCGACCCGCTTTCGAAAGGTTAGATCGATGAACTCTTCGAACTTATCGAGGAAGAGTTTGATTCCACATTTTACAAAAGAACGGTACTGCTCGTTTATCCGTGTCAACGTTACATACGAATGTTTATTTGTTCTAACTGAGCCTTACATACAATTTAATACCAAGTGAATCACAATCCTCTCTAAATTTTAAATTAAAATTTAACATTTAACGTAAGATTTTTTCTTTATTTTAAAATAAAATTATAACGATTAATATTTTAAATATTACTTTATTGGTGTCTCGACATTTTTTTATTTTACGTTTGAGTTATTAAAAAATTGACTATCATTTGTGTTTATTTGTAAATGATATAATTTATCTCAAAAAAATTGTTGGTATTCCTAGATGTTGACAAATTTATTTTTCCTGTTATTTATGCTTGTTATTTTTATTTACAATTCAACTGAATCAACGATCTCCAAATTATTTGCCAAAAACCTATGATAAATATAATAATTGAAAATTCAATGAAAATATGGTATCTCTTGGTAAAAGAACGGCTCATTATTCTGAAGCTTCTGTCAAACTATACAAGTTGCTTAGAGTATGTAGGGAAAGGGAAGGGTTATTGGATATCGATGTTCCAAGACTCATTAGGAGTCAGCTTAAGGAGTTTAATAGTCGTTTCTCTCGTCTCTAGAAACTTTCGGATCGCGAACTCGGCTATCGTTTTCCATGATTATATACGTCGTATGTTTGTGACTACGTTCCTGCTTATGTAATAGTAATGTTCTTGGTTACTATACTTAGCAAACCTTCCTATTGGTGTAATAATAATTGCAATAGTAGTAGTGTAGAAATATTAATAGGAGTAGTAGTAGTAGTAATAGTAGTAGTGGTCGTAGTGACTGTACTTCAGTAACGTCCGGGATGATTAAAGTTTCGCTACGATGCGTTTGCTGGGATGATATATTGAGAATACGCGACTAGACGAGGGACGTTGTTGTTACGTGCGGTTAGGTGATTTGTCGTTTCAGGATTCATCGGAGCTAATCGCTTTTCTCATCCCTTTGCAAGATTCACTTTCAGATTCTACCTTTAAAACGCTCGGTCAGTTTATTTATTACAATCGAGATTAGCCATACCTATTTCAGATTTCTATTCTTAGATAATTATGAAATTTATGTGAATGCTATTAAACTATTAGGCGTAGAAATTAATTGAATGTCTTTTTAACAAATTTAATATTTATTTATGAAGTGATCCTACATTTGTTATTTTTCGAAATATAGTCGCCATTAAAAAATTATTCAACACTGGGATGAAATTAAAATCAGTAGACCTAATATTAGAAGAAAAACAATTTACTCGTATTATAAAAGAGAGTCTTAAGATCTTTCGAAATGAATACCTTTTATAGAGCACGCGAGTACGTTTAGGTTAATGCACCGGAAGATTTGAAAGCCATAGTCCTTTTGCTAAGAGCCTAATAATCGTCTAACGAAAGTGTTCTATTAAAAGCGTCATTACCACGGTGCAACTACTACTTTCACGCAAGTCCATTTGGTCGAATCTTCTATGATAAGAACGTGCTTAAATGTGCTTAAAGAGAATAGAAAAAAACACACAAAAAAAAAAAAATAGAAAAATAAGAAACATACTAGAACATCTTTTTACTGCAATATGCATATTTCAAAGTCTCATATAATAAGTTATGTATATTTATACATAATTATACGATAAACTCGGTACCACCGAGATTTAACAAGCGTGCGCTTTATTAATTAACATACATATGTTTAGTAAGAACGGAATAATGTTGTTCTCAAAAGAAAACGTTATCTTTAAAATGTTGGCCAATAAACAGAGGAAACAGAATTTACGAATGTTTTGTATAAACTTTATCATTTATATGACTCTAGTATTAAGGTTTTTAGTTGGAAATAGAAAGAAAGAGAGAGAAAGAGAAAAAGGAAGATAGAACGTTAACGATTTACATATTTACCCCAATACGACTATGACATATACCGCATTAGCATCCAACCGTGTAATAGATACCATCCAATCTTGTAGACAAGGATGGGTAAATATATAGGAAGGGATATGTACCAACTAACTAGCTCAATGTGTATACCATCTTTTGCGTTTTATCTTATCCGAGAAAAAGATACCTTTAAATGAGAGAAAAAAATAATGAGAGAGAGAGAGAGAGAAAGAGAGACATGAATAAAAAAAAGAGGATGAAGAAAAAAAAAATTATACGAGCAAAGAGAAAAGAGTAACGCATAAAAAGTGGTAGACGGTGGTGGTAGAGAAATTGTGGTACGAAATAAATCTTCTAGGATGGCACCACTGTTCTCCGTTCTCTTAGGTGATCTAAAGCTCTCAGGATAGATCCTTTTTTTCTTCTCTTTCTCTCTATCTCTCTCTTTGTCCTTTTATTTTATTTCTTTCTTTTTTTCAAGGATGAATCGTTGGACGTTTGCACGTGTGGTTATTCGTTGTTGAAGAAATTCAAGGATCTATGGTGTCAAGAAAGGGTTAATGGAAACAGCGTATCTATAACGCGTCTAACAGTAACATCGACCGTTGTTACCAAAGACCAAACCCCTTTCTATACCTTTACTCACCTTACCCCTCAGCTCTTAGACAGCACGGTTCAGCAAGTATCCTTTTTATTTCTCCTCCACGTTCCGGACCATCTAGTAGAGCCCATAAAACCTTACCTCTAGCATATATACTTCTTTCTTTCTTTCTCTACAGACCACTATATATCCTTCTGTCTTACATACGTGCTGTTTTAGTGACGTTAGTATTCCTCTCCCTCTTTTTCCTACATTACTAAACCCATTCCCCAATCCTCTTCCACCCCTTTTCTAGCTCGTGGTGATCATCTCACATGGGAGCAGTAAAGTTCTATGCCCAAATAGTCGAGTATTCGACGCATGCACAGTTACTGTCGTTACTACAATATTTGTAGTTAACCTAGAAACTGTAACCTGCATTTTTATATGTTCAAAAATTATAACTTGAAGAGAGAAAGGTATGAGGAATTACATGGGGATTTTAATAAGTAAATTAATCGACGTGGAAAATGATCTAATCAAATTGTCTTTAAATAAATCACATCGAACGTGATGTTTTTGGTTTTGTTTATACGTGATTCATTTAATTACTTTTTTATATTGACAATTTTAAGAATTGTTTAAAATTATGGAAGAAGTTGGCTTGTATTTATGTTCAAAGTGTTCTCATAGTGACATTTAAAATACATCTCAAAACGTTCCACTTACCTTTGTCTCGGTATACTCTCAACGCAGTTGTCGCCGTTAACGGTGTTTGCCTCAGGCCGTTGGCGAGGTGGTTAGCCTCGTTTTCTTTTTGTTTTGTTTTGTTTTCCTTTTTTTTTTCCCTAAGTTCTCCTAACATTTTTCCTAGCTCGAAGTAGTTGGCTACTTGAAGAACACCATTCGACTCTTCTAACCCTTTCTTTCTTCTTTGCATAGGCTTTTGTTTGAATTTCTTTAGCAATAGTGTTTTGACGTTATACTCACCTTAGGGGATAATTTTTGAAATGTTTTTGTACAATTTTAAAAATTTGATATGAATTAGAATTCATTCATATAACGAATTTATTAGATTGAATAGTAAAAGTTTTTTTCTCAAGCTTCCGTACTTTCATTATCTTCATTATCTTTTTTCATTTTTTTATTATTAATATTTTATTTAAATTAATTTGTGAAGTTTTCGCTTTTACTTGCTTTATGTTTTTGTTCCTCTTCTTTTTCATCTTCGCTCTTTTTAGAAATAAACCAAGCGTTGCACTGTGGACGTTGAAATTTTTAAACCAGTCCGAAAACTTCCTACTCGGAGTAGGAGCTTTCCTGACGGAAGCTTTGAGTTTACACTTAATTTGGAAATAAGCCAAGGATGGAATTCTTTTTATCTTTTTCTCTTTCACACATATACTCATTCGCATACTCACTCATTCACTCTCATTCAGAGTATAAGATCGTTTCATTTTTCAAAATTTCAATTTTCACGTATTAATCAAAACCGATTTTCTCTTTTATATTTACTGAATTATACAATTTAAACCTAATGTTTTCCATTGAAAATATTTTCTCATTAACGATAAATTGCGAACAAACGAAGCGTTGTTTATCCTCTATATATTTTCTCTTTTATTTTTATTTTTTATTGTATTTGTTTGTATTTTCTTATCTTTCTTTATACTAAACTCAATCTCGTCACAACTCGATCGACTATTTCCATTTCCTTGTTTTCCAATATATTTGGCAAAGTAACGAACAACGTTTATTCAAATCTAGTCTTTTTAGTCTAGCAAACATTAAAGAGGAATTTTATTAGATTTTGGGAGCTGAGTAAATTAAATATTTTTCTGTCTATCGAATCTATATATCTATCTATCTATCTATCTATCTATTTGTTCCAGGATTACCATCGTTAACCGAAATCGACAAAATTTTCTCGCAGGTAGTTGAGAGCGATCGGAAAATTTCGGTATTTTCTTTTCCTTTTTTAGACAAAGGGACAAAGGGTCGCATAATCAAGAATGGCAGATAGTTTTGTTTGAAAATATTTAGTTGAATAATTAATAGAAAACTCATTTGTAATCGTTTTCAAACGTTTTTATTTAGTAAACCATGTAATGTCATAATATTATGTACAATAATATACCTATCTATTCTAACGATGTCACTGCGATTACGTGTGTCGTTCATTTTCTTTCATTTGTTATCTTTAATCTCTTTCTCTTTCTCTCTCTCTCTCTCTCACACACACTATCTCTCTATCTCTCTCTTTCTCTCTCTCTCTCTCTCTGTTTTATCTAAACTTCTTCTTATGCTAGTTAATTGTGTTTTTTCTTCTTTTTTTTATATTTTTTAATTTATTTTTACAAGTCTCGCACTTAAAATCGTCGTTTAATTTCTACGGCCTGTCGAGCTCCACTCCATCGTATCTTTCGCAAGTCACCTCGTTCCTTGTTTGTCGCAGTAGTTTTATTCCGTTATTTTTTCTTCTTTTTTTTTTCTTTCGACGTTTGTAACACGTACACGCGAACATTTTTCCTCTTGCTTTTATAAAATGAAAGAGAGAGAGAGAGAGAAAGAGAGAGAAAAAGAGAGAGAGAAAAAGAGAGAATACTGTGTACTATTGCAATGCTTGAAATCCGGCGATTTTAGAGACGAAAATTGAGGAAGAGAAAAGGTGTAACTGAAAGTGCAAACAAAAAGAAAAGAAAAGAAAAAAAGGAAGGAAAAAGAAAAAGAAAAGGAAAATAGGAAAAGAAAGTATCGCATTTTTTCACTTCGACTTTTCATGTTTCGTACGTTCAAAGGAAAATTGGCAAGTGATAGTGGAAAATGGTGAGGCTGTGATGGAACCGCGAAATAGTTCCCTTCGAGATTCTTTGACGACGAGTTTTACGAAAAGAGAAAAGAAAAAGAAAAGTCATGGTTAGAAATATAAATGGAACAAGAAAATCTGAAGAAAGAGAAATGAACTTTTATACGACTTATGCGGAAAATAGTACTATTCTCTTTTTCATAGTAAAAAAAAAAAGTGTCCCTTTGTTAGAACATTTCTTATTCTTTCGAATAAATTACGACAAAAGTTAATTGAACTATTGGAAAAAAATGTTTTTCAACTAGTTTAATATGATAAGAAATGATTCGATTTATCCGATTAAAAGAAAAATGTCAGCATCAATTTTACATTTGAATATCGTACGAACTAATAGAGTTATTCCGTGCGTCTAAAATATATTTTCAAACCCTTTTTTGACAAATACGAAATTCAATTTTGAAAATTTTAAATAATTGTTCGATATTTTTATTTTCGATCGGATGGGAGTTAACATTCTAACTTTTTTTTTCATTTCTTTTTGTATTTGTGCAATATGTTTTTTATTTTTAAATCGAGTTTGATTAGAAACGAAAAGAAATAATGGAAAAGAATAGTAAAAGGAAAAAAAAAGAAATACGTGTAAAATAAACGATTCTGGTAAGTCTTAAAAGATCAGAAAAGTGATCTTGATATATTAGTCTTCGTCTCTTTCGAGAGGAAGTCGGAAGGATGTCGTTGGTTGGCAAGACAAAGAAGGAAAGACGTCAAGTTAGCAATGGCACGCGTTAGGAGTTGGATCTAGGATGTTGGTAAATGGTAGGAGAGTCTTATCTCTTACACCTAGTTTCCGTTGAAAGAGCAGAAAAATATCTTGAAACTTTGCTCTTGTTCCTTCTCCCTTCCTCTCTTTCTTTCCCTATCTTTCTTTCTCTTTCTTTTCGTTTCTCCGGAAACCACCGCAATTATTCTTCCAAGTTTCCTTGGCCCTCGAGGCTCTCTCTCTCTCTCTTTCTCTGTCTCTTTCTCTGTCTCTCTCTCTCTCTTTCTTTCTTTCATTTTCATTTTCTTTTTTATTTTACGATCAAGAATGTATAGATTTTAACTTTTCCTTCTCCCATTTTCATCGAAAAATAGTTCGACCATCTCCCTTTTTTTTTCTTCATTTCCTCATTTTATTTTATAGCGTTTGGAATAATAATGAACAAATTTATTAACATTTTCGTGATCAATTGTGTAGTTCTGTATAGAATCTTTTCGCGTTTTTATTTTTCTTTCTTCAAGTTTTTATGCATCACAGTGATGCCATTTTTTTTCGACCAACACTTTCCACGACAAATTTTGAAAATTCGTAAGAATTAATAAACCAATATTTTACGTACGTGGCACACGTTTGCCAATTTAATTTGCGAATAAAAAAAACATATCTAAAGAGTTACTTAAAAATTATAAATTATACATTTCCTTTTCGTTTTCTTCTTTTTTTTTGATTTATGCATCTATCAAATGCTTAAGCAATTGTTTATACAGTTTTCCCCTACAAAATTGATCGTATTCGCGAAAGTGTTAAAAGAGACAAATATCTTTGGGGAAAGTATAAAAGCAAATATTTAGTTAAATTCATCTCTCAGCATCGATTAGGAACGTTAACATGGTCGATTCAAACACGCGATACACGTTAGGTAAGTACACATACATACATATAGGACGCTTGTCGTTTACATCTGTCGACGACGAGCGTGTTTACATCGATGAACTAAAGCCGCTCCGAGCCGAACCGTCGACGAGTCAACGTTAACGTCCGTCCAACCACCGTTATTTAGCTCTTTGCGTCCAACCTATACATACCATATACATATATATATACACATACATGTACATATACACATACGTTACACTATCATGTAACAGATACCAAAATCGTTCTCTGACCAAAAGTGAAATTTACATTAGCACATCGAACAACCGTCATGATCGAACCAAAACAAAATTTTCTACTCGATTAAACGCATTATTACTCTTTACCCTGTTCATACTTAACGTTGTATAAAGAATGATTAATCAATAATCGATAATGTTTATTCTACACGATACAAATGCCTTTTTTTTTTTTTTCTTTTTTTTTTCAATTTTTCTATGATACTTAAAAACGAAATTTAAATACAATCGATGATTCAAATATGAATTCTATCTTTTTGTTTGTTTGTTTGTTTCTTTTTTTTTCATTTTTTTAAATGTTCTTTTCTTTTCTTTTTTTTTCTTTTCTATTACTTAATTTGAACATTATGCGAGATGATTAAATATCGACGTGGGTTTTTAAAGATACCTTAGGTGTGATTTATTATAAGATTTATAATGAATTTGAGTACTTTCTTGAGAAATTGATGAGAAAGATAGAGTAAGGAGAGAGAGAGAGAGAGAGAGAGAGAGAGAGAGAAAGTAGATTGATGCATATTATATCACTCAACACGTAAGTATAAAAAAGGGGTGAAAAAAAATACTACGACGTGCCTGCGTTTGTTTTCCTCCCTGACATTTATTATAATATCTCATTGTTTGTCTCGAGTACAATTTTTTATTCATTATTCTCCGGAGTTTGTTTCGTAGGTTTTTTCTTTTTTTTTCTTTTTTTTTTTTTTTTTAAATATTTTTCGATTCGTATGATAAAAATCATACGAATTTGTTATATTCATTTCGTATGATTTCAGCGAATACGAGTTGTTCTCTCTCTTCATTTAAATAATTTGAAAAAGTTTTACATTTTGGAAGTTGAATGGAAAGGAGAGGTTGGGGGTATGGTAGAAAGGGAACACTTTTATATCCGTTAATCGACAGAAACGTATCCGTTTACGCGGACTCGCTTTGACGCATTCATATCGTTCATTAAGCTTCGTGTCACGCGTTAACTCGTCGCACGGAATGGCAAATTCTCGTAAATTCAACAAAACGATTATTCGAACGTTGATTCGTTGTCGTAAACGAAGAGAGAGAAAAAGAGAGAGAAAGAGGAAAAGAGAGAGAAAGAGAGAGAGAGAGAGAGAGAGTGAGAAAGAGGAAGAGCTAGTCATACAGTCTGTGTTTATACGTGAGTGTGTGTGTGTGTATGCGTGTGTATGTGTGCATGTGTTTTGGAATTGAATCGAAAAACGATTGTACCGTTTCTTCTATTTCTTTATCAATTTCGTCCCCTAGTAAATCATTGAATTTAATCCGACGTGTGTGTGCCGTTAATTAACGCTACCAAATTACAGGATCCGTTAATTAATAATAATTATCTCTTGTAGAGGAGTTTTGACGAAGGGAGAAACGCGGTTCAACGCAAACGGATCGTTTTAATATATTATATATATGTATATGTATGTAGGTAGGTATATATATATCTACATATATATATATGCTTATATACATATACATATACACACACACATACACACAGACACACACACACGCACACACACACTCCTTTATAATTGGATCTCTTCGTTGACCCTACAAATACCTCTACACGCCGATTTATTTTCGAGTTTTCGTGTCAACGATACACAATGGATTTTCCCCGTATATAGACACAATTTTCATACCACTTTCGACAACGACGAGTTAATTAACACCCTACGAATAATTTAGGTATTATTATTTTTTTTTTTTCACCTATATGAAACCATTCAAATAATACTAATATTATTAGGTGTAGAAACAAAATCGGTACCTATTCCAAACAAAAAATATATGCGAATTTTGGCATTTTGCTTACTAATTGTTTTTTCTTTTGACTAGTCGAATGTTTTTTAATTGTGAATGTTAGTACGTAATCGTTATAAAATGAGTGGCCAATTATTTACATTCGAATAATAGTTATAAATCATTTAATATTAAGAGACACCGAATTCACTTCTACATCTAATAATAATAATAATGATTTCGTTCGAGAAGAAATTAAGTTTTTTATTAAAAGTTTTTCGATAAATCGATAATTAATTTGATAATTCATTGCTTGTTCAGTGAATTGCATTATTTTCTTATCATTCGTATTTCTAAGATTCGATTTTGTCGTAAAAATGGATAAAAGAGGAAAACAAAAAATGTGTTCTAAGTTTAAACGTTTTCTTTTTTTACAATCGGTTTCTCTTTCCACGAGGATTATCCGAATTATAGAACTTTTCCTCGTTACTTAAAACTGCGACCTCACTCGGTCACGATTTTCTAGTATTTTATTAGCGTCCCTTAGAAATATCCTTCGATTATTCGATTTGATAATCGTTCGATTGACTTATTGAAAGATCTTTTTTTTCCTAAGGATTTTTGAAAAAGAACGCGAGAGAACGTGTTTCTAAATTATTTTTTTTTTTTTCTTAAGATTCATAAGAAAAATGATTTTCGTTTTTTTTTTTTTCGTTCGTAATATCGAGATTTATTTCAAAATGAGAAACGTACCTCTCGATGGATTTTTTGAAACACGATCTAAACGGCATTGCAGCGACATTCGTTAAGGTTACTTAAGTTCGTTTACATCGAGGATATGTACAAAATGATCAGAGACACCAAAAGACAGCTCGAAGATAAAGTGGGTCCCGCTGTTCCAGTTTGCATCGCTTCCGGTCGCTCACCTGTAACCAAAAATAATGCGATTATCTCGTTTATGTTAATACAAGTTAAGTCAAAAGTTCGGAGAATAATGATTAGCTTAAAAAATCTTGGACAACAAATTAATCGATTCTTCTTTTAGCTATCATTGAACTTTTGACCCACCGTGTATTAATTGATACTCGATTATTTTATGTTGTTTATTTTCTCAACATTTTCCTCGTTTGACGGTAACAATTAATTTTTCATGAAGATGCTAATTGGTACTTGATCATGTACAAAATAAATGTGATTTTACAAGATTTTCGTTTTTCTGCTCACGAAAATCCGATTTAATTTATTTTATATTGAATTGCTCGAAAAAGTGATCTCGTTTTTTTTTTTTTCACACAGATTTCGTTAATCGCGTTTATTGATACATCAACTTACTTTAATCCTTATGAAGTTATTTTACGATTATAATTACGAATATATTCACGAATGAATATTTTTCCGTTTATTTAAAAAAAAAAGAAAAAAGAAATAGATGTTTGAAAGTTTGTATGAAAAATATTAATCGTACTTGCACCTAAATTACTTTTCGAATAATCTGTCATGTTAAAAATTTTTAATTTTAATACTTCTTCAAACCAATACAAATTTTAAATGAGTAAAATTATATATCCTACTTTTTTCTATTTTTTTTTCTATATTTTTTTTTATTATAATAACATAAGCTTTATGTTGTCGTTGTCGTAGGTATGAAAGTTTGAAAAGGGTGTTCTAAATCGCGTGACCCTTTAGGTCCGGCATAACTTTAGTACCCTTTTATTTACAATACTCGAGCCATCGTGCTCGTGTCTTTGCTGTTTTATGAAAGAAATGGAAAAGCAATTTCCTCACGTTTTCTTCTTGTGTCACGCATAGCTGCCACTGTGTATATGTATTTACATATGTACATGTATAAAGTATATACGTTCGTGAGCACTACTACATCAAAAACTCGTACAATTTTCTGAACTCGTAAACTGAAGGAAACTATACACCAAACTATAAATCCGTTTCGTTTCTCATTTCTTCATATTTCTTTCTTTCTTTCTAGTTTCTTTCATTCAGTATTTTTCGAATAGTTTAAAAAAGAATATTAGACTTGGGTTCTTTTTTTATAGAGTTAATGCATATTGTGTAGAAAAATCGTGTTAAAAGAGTTACACGACAAAATTGATTTATATAAAAGTATAATAACATGTGTTAAACTAATACGAATTATACCCAAATGCAATGTAAAATAAAGAACTAGGTTTATTAAATATTTTTCGTTATATAAAAACGACGGAGAATAGTGAATTTGTTGATGAAAATAGAAACAAAATTATACTATTTTCCTTTTTTTAAATATTCATGATTCTCGTGATATTTTTGTGCGAACTAATTAGCGTGAATTTTCACGACCGTGTAAAAGAAAATAGAATATGTTAATGAAACCTTAAAAAAAATATATAATTCGAATAGAAACCCAAGTTTAATTATAATAAACAATTCGTGGACGTAATTGAATAATTTTAAATTGAAAAACATCTTGAATAAAAAATAAAATATTTGTATTTATATTTCTTAATAATCTTGAAATTTTGCTAAAAAGAAATATTTGTAAAATCTTTCTTACGAGTTTAGAAAAGAAAATTTTCACTTTGTACGCAGACTTTATCGCATTATCGTTTATGCTTATAAAGTATCTCGGATGTGTATACGAAAGAAGATTATCCTAGTCGTAGAAAGAATTTCTTCTTTGAGAAAGATTCGTAAACATGATGGCGACCTAAAAATATCGTAAAAATGAAATGGATCCTGAAAGTTAGGAGGAAAGGTTCGTAAAAGTTTCTTAATCGATGCAAGAAAGAATTTTGGTCGATCGCGGATATAGACGGCTGTTGATTCAACTTTTACATTTAATAATAAAAATAACGGAATAAGGATTGACTGAAATAATATTCAACGCTTTTGTTCGTTAAATAAAATCTATTTAAATAGACTTTGACGAGCCAATGTTATTCAATAAATGTTATAAGACTATACTATAGCAATCGGATAAGAAGAAGTCCGAAAATTGATTAGAATATATTCGTTCAGATCTTAGACCCCATTTTTGTAAATATTATTATTAATATATATTACATATTTTTTCTTTTTTCAAATAATTTTATTTGAGTTTTCTTGTAATTGTGCGCGTGTGTCCTAAATTTGTAGAATTCAATTTAATATTAAATCACCGACGTACAATATTTACCGTAGGAACAGAGACAAAACTTATTCAATCTTCTTCCATTGATGACTCATCCACTTATGGGAATTGTCAATAGATTCTTATAAAATTTCCTCGTTATTCAATATGTATCATCGGATATTTTCTCGATAGCAAATACCTCTGAAGATGATATCAAAAAAATTAGGACGATTGGTTTAACACAATAATATTCACTTCAGATATTTCCTATCCGTCTCTCGACCATTCCCGGTAGCTCAGAGTACAAATCCTGCCAAATCGATTTGGCATGGTACCTCTTTTGCTAGTTTTCACTTCTTATCATTTTCAAAAGAGAATAAAGGAAAAATAGCGAAGAAGTTTGCTGTCGAATTTCAAGTCTCCTTGTTGTTCGAATATAATCGAAGGGTCCGCCCTTCTAAGGAGTCTTGTTTCGTAAGAAATAAATGTCCCTAGGGTGAATGGTGGTCACGTTTTTGGATAATATACAGTCCTTTACTTTTCTTCCATCTACCTACCATCATCGTCCTCTTCTTCATCATAATACTCGAGTTCTTCTTAGCTCCTTGATGAAGTCACGAGAGAATTCGGATGTTAAGGAAAGATGGAGTCGGCGTTAGGTCGTAAACACTTACCATGGAGTACGTGAACCCTAATGGAGGCCGTATTGGCATTGCTGGGTTTGCAGCTGTATTCCCCAGAGTCGGAGGGTTGTGCAGCTTGGATGAGAAGCCAGGAGGTTGTGACGTCGCCACCCTTTTCGGTTATCACCGAAACACCGCCCCTGGGACTGTCGTAACTGAGGACGTTCTCATTGTAGTACCAGAAGATGTAGGCCGGTGGTTCCGAGCTGAAGTGGATGGCACACGTCAAATTTATCGTACTTCCTGCACCGACGTACATTTCTGGACCACCTAGTATCGTTGCTGTAGGTACTGTAATAAAAAAAGAAAAAAAAGGAAGAAAAAGAAAAAAAAAAAGGATTTTCTTTCACTCTCTTCTCTTTTATACTTTACACTGTCTCGTCTCCTTGATATTTTCCTTTTTCCCTCTCTTTCTCTCTCTCTCCCTTTCTCTCTTTCTTTTCTATTCTTTTTTTTTCTCCGTCTCTCTCTCTCTCTCTCTCTCCCCCCTCTCTCTCTTTCTTTCTTTCAACAGCTTTTATCCGCTATAGTCGTTTCTTAGGATAAATACGGAGACGCGTGCCCTCGAAAAAGCTCTTTCTAGTCGAGAAAAACCGCTCGAGAGAAAGAGAGACAGGGTGGTGATACCCTTGAACGAGCTAAAAGCGAGCCGACGGAGAGAAAAAGAGAGATGAGTGAGCTTTTTAAGTAGGATCGTAATCCCGTGGAAAAGTAGCGAGCTGAAGCTTCTGTAATTGAGAGAATGCAGCGAGTATCGAGCGTGCTACTTTTCACCTTTTAAACTTGCAACATTGAAATCATATTTTTCTTCTCTCTCTCTCTCTCTCTTCCTGTTTCTATCTCCTTTTTTTTTCTTTTCGTATTTTTTTCTTTTTTTTCTCTTTTATTATTATTATTATTATTATTAATAGAAATGAAACGGGTGGGGGGGGGTTTAAGGAAAAAGGGGATACTTACCTACGACATTCAATCGAAACTGATGCGATTTTATTGGAATGGTTGATATCTGGCACTCGTAGATTCCTTGATCTCTTTCCTGTGCCCACTTTATGCAAAGTGTCCACTCCGACCATTCGCTGTTCTGACCTGTATTTTTTTGATGCAAAGCTTGAAATCGTTGGTCGCTCGTATACGTGTAAGCACCGGCCGTCAAGATGTGAATGTCTCTGTGCCTAACCCAGGATACCTTTAAAAAGAAATGAAAGAAAAAAAAAAATATCATCCCGATTGATGCTTTACAAATTGAAATGAGAAATATCGATGTTATGCATTTCCCTGTATTATAACTCTCAGTTATTGGGTCAGTATTTTGAAACATTTTTCGTATTTGTAGAAAAAAAACCAATTAATCAGTATTGGAATGATTAGTAATGTTTTTAACAGATGACTGATATTAAATAAATTATCAGTATTAAGAATGAAGTATCTTGCGATCGTGACTCTAATTGATCATTTTTAGATCAACCACGTTACCTTCACGCAGTTTTTACTGATTCTTTGTATAACAGGAAAAAAAGCCACGTAAACTTATTTTGTACTGGACTAATTGTTTTTTCGCGGAAAAGTAATTTATTACATTAACATATACTGATCGTATAAATAATAACGTATTTAACGAAAGTACGAATGTTCGTAACTGATAACACGTGGAAAATACTAATATAACATATTACTGTAATTTATTTATCCGAGGTAAAGCGAACAGTTGTCAAATATGAGTAAAACGTTAAGGAATACATTAATCGTGGAACATAATTTTCTAAAAGGGAATATTTAATGCCCTTATTTCTGTCGACTTTGTTATCCGGCTAAGCGTACGTTTGCTTTAGGTTCTCCGCTTTTGGCCGACTATGAGAAAGTAATCTGGTAGGAGTAGCCAACTTTACTTTCCAGGAAACAGTATCCACAGTGGTACATCGTTCGAGTTTATTGAGATTTTCAAACGAAAGGGTGGACCGAACGAACGAGAGAGATTCACCTATTTCCTGTTCTGCTGTAGCAAAAGTCGAAAGCCCCTTGATCTGCAAAAACTCAAAGTTATTCCTATTCCTACCTAACTTTCCAAACGGCAAACTTGTCAGTTTTATCTGTACCGTGTTTCGTTTCGAATACTTTTATCTATAGATATTAGATGTAGCCTTATATATTAGATGTACCATGTACATATATATTCAATTTATATGACTGTTTAAATTAAAAATGTAAGTTAATCGTAACATAAAAAAAAAAACTTTTTTTTTTATTTTTGTCTTCAGTTCTTCTGTCTCTTTACAAATATGACGAAAAAATAAGAAATATGTCGTTAACACTTTTCTTTTTGTTAGGATCATTTATTGATAGATAATACGATTAAAATACTGATAAATATACATTATATTTTTACAACGTGTGGTAATCGTAAAATAAATTAAATTTTTTTACCCCTATTTCTGAAGTATTTTTTATTGTTGTAGGAAAGAAATAAAAAAGAATCTTACAATGGTTTTAAAAGAATACGATAGGGATCCCCGCTTGCTTTCAACTTGTTTCCTTTCCGATAACACTTTTCTACGATTCACCCTTGAAATAGTATTGTTCTTTCCCTTCGTTTGAACGTACAACGACGAGTGAAACGAGTTGCGTTCGCTCGACCTCGATCTCGACCATACCGGAAAATTGCTTCACGGTCAAACGCGTTTGAGAGAATCGTAGCCACCATTCGTTCAGAATTTCGTGCGTGTGTGTTTTTTTTTATGTTACGAAGCAGAATTCAGGTTCTACTACCACATATTTTTCTATTTACGAATATTATATATTTCATAATATTCCCTCGAAATTGGAAAACTTTTCGAAGAAAATTTAAAAGAAAGATTTTCTTATAATGGTTAATTATTTAAAGAAAATAAACTAATAATTAAAAATCCAAAATAAACGTTAAGAATAAATGAACGATATTCGTAAGAATAATAAATACAATTATATTAAATGTATGATATTATTCGGTGGATTAATTATTTATTTTTTTCCTTTTTTTCTTTTAAGTTTTTGTTGTTGATATTAAGACAGGAGGAAGAAAGAAAAAAAGAAAAAAAGAAAAGAAATAAAATATTAAAAAACTCACGTTGAAAGATAAAAATCTCCAAGAGCCTCAACGTCTTCTCAGCGAGAACGAAGAGCTTTCGTACTCGTGTTTGCACTCGGTGCTGCGCACAGCCGAGTACACTTGGCACCACTTAGCGTATTTACACGCGAGATAAGTTTATGTCTCGTAACGATCTCGAGAGTCGGCAACCAGGACCGGTTTCTGTTCCAGAAATGGTTTAGCGGTTTCCAAGTTGGCTTTTGCGAACCCGAAGACCGAGGCCGACTTTGGTGACGAGACCACTCGAAATTGCGAATCGTGCTAAGTGCTCGGCAAGATGTTGACAATGATGAATGCACGACGTTATAGTTGAAATTCATTCTAGCGGACATAACCGTCAACCGGAAGAACGTTCTTCATTTTATCATCAGAATTTCGCGTTATATTTAGTTCCAAAAAAGAAAAAAAAAACAAAAAATAGGATTCAATTACGTTTCACGATATTCTCATATTCTCACGAGTTTAGGATTTTAATTAATGAACGAAATAATTTTCGTTTTTCTTTTTCGGTCCGATTTTTCTCGCGTTTTCTTCTTCTTTCCTTTTGGTTTTTTTTGTTTATAAATTCATTGTGCAACAAGAATATAACAATTTAATTCGCAGGATTTTCTTTTATTACAATAGTTTAAACCGAGATGAAAAGTAGGAGAAAAACTATTTTATGTTTTTCAAGTGACAATAAAGAAATAGCTCGATATTATTGGTTCGAAAAATATTACGATGGAAAGCTTCGAAGATGAAGAGGGTCGCAGATGTCCTTCAATTATTGACAATAATGATTTAAGGGCCATTATCGAAACTAACTTGCTTAAAACAACTGATTTTCTCTCGGGAATGAAATTTTGATTATTCTACTACAGTTATTCGATATTCGATATTTACGATACTCAAGCATCGTAATTATTTATGCACGAATTAATTTATATTATAATAAATAAAATATTCAATTAAGTATCGTAGAAAATAATTCATAAATTTAATTAAATCTCAATAATATATTATATTATATTATTTAAAATTATATATAGTAAATATTATATTATTCAGTAATCTCTCCGGTATTTCTGTTTTAGCTGGTAAGCCTGTATTAGTTAATAACTCTTTGTTATTCGGTAAGTTTGTATTCAATTTTCGATGTTAAGTCTGCATTCAGTTAAGTAATAAATCCGTATTCTGTTTGTAAAATCAGTGAAACATTTCTAAAATTAATCAGTAACGTAAAAGAATAAATTTAAAGATAAATGAATTTGAAAGTGAGTAAAGTACTATTATTACGCGCGACTAGAAATATTCTATTTGAGTTGATCGAAGTAGAGCTAGAGGTCTATCCCACCAGCAGCAGAAAAAGATAAGTATCTTATTTTATTTCTTACAATTATCTATTTTATTATTATTTACATTATTATCTCACTGTAATAGAATTCTAATAGATTTCATACTTTAACTACCCTCTTCCCCCACCCCCCAGTTTCTCACAACCAAATCTCATCACTCGTCAAGTCACCCACAATTCTTTAGGTCATTCTCTGGTAAAGTCTTAACAGTTTGACTAAAAAATGACCACACTTTTTATAACGCCACAGGACGTAACAATATATTAAGAAAAAAAAGAAACAAATATTTTATATTTGCAAAAGAAAAAAGGAAAAGAAAAAAGAAGCGAACAAATATGAAATAAAACAAGGGGGGAAAAAGTTATTAAATATCGTAAGGTGTATGTAATATTTTCACCGATCTCTACGAAATACTTCAAACGAAATATATTTGTAGATTTTTGAAGTATTTTTCCGTGCAGTATTTTTCAACGAAACATACACGTAAATAACTTCAATCGCAATTTAGCCTTCGAATAAGTGTACATGTTCGTACTCGTGTATGGTTTGTTGAACGCAAACATTTTTATAATTTGTAATATCGATAATATATATATATATATATATATAGATTGTTCAAGGGGCTAGAGATGGGTGGTTGTTGGATGATGGTAGAAGATTCTCAACGTTGAGGGCGATGTTGTAAATGATTAAAGGAGAAGGGCTGGCTGGGTGATATGTAAGGTCGCGTAGGAAATATTGACCTACTTTCACACGACCGATAATAATTCCAGTTTCCTGTTTTACCTATACTATTACATACCTATACATCTAAGTATATATGTATATCTTAAGGTTCTTATCGAATCGTGCCAAATCTCAGACCGTCCAATGTTCGAATTCTCTTCATTAAGGGCATAGCGAATAAGCCGTGTCGGTCTTACGGAAATTAATACACGTATGTATATATGTATTTGTATATATAAATACATATACGTGTATGTACTCATGCATATATGTCGATATTGCAGGTACGTGCAAGAACGTTCAAATCCTTATCGATATCTCTCGTTCGGGCTTGAAGTCTGATTGCTCGTTAATACGAGCTTCAAGTATCCAGCTGGAAACCCTACATATAACGTGATCTAGGATTCACTATACAATCATGGACGATCATTATTGCGATTCAATTTATTTTATTATGCCACGCTTTCTTTTTATTTTACTTTATTGATATTTCAAATAGATATATCTATATATTATATATTTTTTTGAAGTTTCACGTCGACGAGCTAGCCTAGAAAGTAATTCTGAGTTGAATGTCTTTGAAAAATAAAAGATGCAACATAGGGTTGCGTTTATCGATATTTTTATTTCGAGTCTTTTACAAAATTAAAATTTAAAAAATATCTTACTAGTATAAAATAAATGTTTAATCAATTTTTATTATAAGTTAAATAGAAAATATATATAAATGAATAATATTATAAATCTAAAATTAGTATTAATATCTATAACGGAATATATCGATCAACAGTCCTCTAAAATCATAGCAATTTTGCTTTAGATTAAACCTATGTACGTTCCAAGCACTCAGAAATCAAATTTGATTACGAATTTACGAGCTAATACGCATCTGTCAAGATCAGAAATAGCTAATATCGTTTCTAGAGGGCCACATATTCCTTCTGTGAATTCAATTACACTACAATTCCATCGTTGAATGATGAATACTATTTATAGATACTTTTCTGTATTCTATCAACGAATAATCATGAAAATGATAGGGAATTTCACGTTGATTGTATACATGTACGTTATATACATTTGAAGAAATAAATTTGTTAATAAATTCACGAGTTGATATACATCTGTCAAAATCAAGTATAGTTTAATATTGTTTCTTGAACACTATAGTATTCTTTTGTAAATTTAAATTGCAATATAGTGTCATTGTATGTGTGAAATAATAATAATATAATGTCATTCAATTAAACATTATAATTAACGGAACGAAAAAAAATTGTATGAAATTTGATGTTGTTGAATTTCGTAGATATTAAATGATTTTGCAGGTATAATTTTCAATCAGCCTTGAAATAAAATTAGATTAGGAATTTAGGAGCTCATACGTCAGCATCAAGATGAGAAGTTAATATCATTTCTCGGGGGCAGAAATTGTACGATGCACATCATATGCAGATCTATGTATATGTAAGTATATGTAAAACGATTCTCAGATCATACTATCTCCCTTTGTTGGAGCTATGGAATTTGGGCGATAAATAAATGAAATTTCTGGTTCTAACCATGTATTCGAGGCTATGGAATCGTCAGGATAAGCGAGATTCCACTTGCCATATTACGAATTTCCATTTCTCAAGCGTCTTACATCGACAAGTTCAGAAATTGAAATACGTTTTAGTATTGCGAAATGAGAATTATTGATTTGTTCGTAAAACTAGATTTGATTTAGAAAAATAATATTACATAATAATAATATAATATATAATGTATAATAATGTAATAATAAATATATTATTTTTTATTTTTTTTATAATATGATTTGCATTTTTTTTCAAAGTCAGCACGAATTTTTCAGGAAACTTGCACAAAATATTGTATGCGTATTAAAAATATCAAACAGCATAAGCTTTCCGGATAATCAAATAAAATCTTTTTAAAGTTCTTTTTTTTTTCTATTTTAATAGAACAATTGTAGAATTAATAAATTATTTTAATACTTATCTTATGAATTCATTGTAGAGAAATTGATGTTTTCGAATGAAGTCTAAATATTCATTTCCATAAATACATAATGAGGATTGTTAGGTAGATACGATAAATATTCCAGCAGCGTCTTTACGTCTTACAAATTCTACATTCAACCCGTTTAAAATGAAGCAATCCTCGTTAAACCTGATTCTAACAATTCGTGCTTATAAACGTGTTTTTAAAGTAGATATTTAGTTGCGAGGTGCGTGCACAGTAAAACTTTTGCTAATCGCATGAAACTTGTTATATTATACTTTACATACAAGAATAAGAACATTTTTGTTACCGGTCAGGAAAATCTGTTACGGTTAAAATTTAATCAAAATAAATGGAATCTCTTGCTAAATAGCATTATTTTAACTGAGAAATTAAAATAAGTAAATATTTGTATGGTAAATGTTGCACCTGTTTTTATAGTAAAGTATTTTAAAATCAACTTTAGTCGAGATCAAATTAAAATCTAGAATTTTGTAGCTTCATTTGTTTCTATATAAAAAATAAACAATATTTGTTAGTAAAATTTGTTCATTAAATTTTGTTTATTACAATTTTTTAATTTCTTAAGTATATATGAGCAGAGTTTTTATACATTGGAACGATTTAAGAAGCACGATATAACAATTTGATCATTTTTATTTTTGACAATAAGTTAATTATCCGCGTGGGGTCATTTATGGATTTTTTCTCAACGAATATGAAGTGAAATTAAGTAGATTTTCAAATAGCAGTAAATGATCGTAGATACTTTTATGATATTATCGATTAATATTAAAGATCAATTAAATCGGTTTTGTAATCGTCGTTCAATTACAATAGTCGAAATAATTAAATTGCTTCTGCGGAGAGAAGTTAGATTGTAACAGGAAAGTACTTAATCGTATTGTACGATGCACTCAATTTCCAAATGTAATTTAGCGAATAATTAGAGAAGAAGAGAAAAAACTAAAGTGAGGTAGAGAAGAAGAAAGAGATAAAATAATTGGTTTACAAACGAGAAACATATTATAAGAATATTTTCCCAAAAAGAAATGAACAGACAATTAGTAAAAATCTAATCTAATATTATCTAGTTAGAGAGAGGGAGAGAGAGAGAGAGAGAAAGAGAGAAAGATTCATTTTATTTCAACATACCAAGCTATATAATATTTTATCATTCTCGAATTCGAGGATAATTTACGAATCCTGGTTTGTGTTTCATTAATAGAAATGCTTATTATCATTCTGTATATATATATATCTACGTGTTTATAGATAATATTATTTGCATAGATAACATAAACTATTATAGAGGAATATATGGGTTACCAGGAAAGCTCGTGCTGATTATTATTTTTAATATGGATAGAAATGTTCTGAAAATTGGCAATTACTTTACTAAAATCCTAATGCATAATTGTATTGTTCGAAAAGCTCGATTCGGATTGTTAGTTTTATAATAAAATATAATTTTGCTAAAATCAGCAATTATTTTCGCTTCCTTAGTATTCCCGGAAAGTTTTGTTTGATTGAGAAAAAAAAATATATTATATAAACAAAAAAATAAAATAACATTTTCTTATAAGCCGGTATGAACGTTTTGGGCAATCGAGTATAATAACCAAAAGAAAGAGAGGAATAGAGAATTATAAATGCAATATTTGAAATTTCTATGCATAGCTTTTGATTGGTCAATTTCAAGAACGATAGCACTGTTTGATAAAATTGGTTCTAGTTTCCCTCTGAAGCTCGATTAACGTTCAATCGACCCAGAGAAATTCGATTATTTCTTGGAAAATCGTTTTCTCTGAAACGTCTTTACGAAAATCGAGAGCTACCGTTCGATAAAAGAGAACGCTATATATACATATGCTTCTCTCTCTCTCTCTCTCTCTCTCTCTCTCTCACGATAATAAAATTCACCAGTTTGAATTTGTCAAAAGCCTAGCAACACATTGCAATTTTCTAGGAAAATATTTACCATGTTCAGGAAAATTCCTCTTTCGATGTCCGAAAAACAAATACGCGTTTGACCTATCGACTGTTTCGAGCAGATTTTATATACTCGATGATTTTCTTCCTTTTTCATAGTATGCATAGTAAAAAAATATGTTATGTATAACTTTGACTTTATATAAAAAGTTTGGTTTTCAAGTTGACACGTCTAAACATTTAAATATCACGAAGGAAAAATATTTGGAATGAAATATTATTTGATTTCTAATTAAGTAAATAACAAATATATAAAAATATAATGGACGTTATTAAAATGATTTTAAAAGTTGACCTAATTTTTCTTTTTTTTTTCAATAAAAATCTATAATTTTTTAATCTTTTTTCATAATAAAAAATCAAATATCATTTATTTGAAAAAAAAGTTCTATCTAATCTCTGCGTATACATGCATATGTGCATTTATAGAGACTATGAAGATAATATTGGAAAACGTTGTAATATATAGATACATACACACACACACACACATACGCGCGCACACAATAGTTCTTCATGTTCGTCTCTTCACGTTGCAGACATGTAATTTCATAAAGGATTCGTCGTAAATTCACAACTGGGATTAAGCAGTATTATACGTTTCTATTGTTATGCATATACGTTCCTGTTATTGTGTCATATCAGCGTGTAATCCTACAACCCCCATTGCTACTTCCTCCCCATCTACCCTTGTCCCCTTTCTCTTTCTCTTTCTCATCCACAGATTTAGATAGAAATATTAATATGAATATTTTGCTATTTCGTAAAGTTAATTGAAATTTTATTACTGATAATATTAATACTAGTAGATAATTAATAAAATAATTCTTACCGTTTTATCATCGAGATTACGTACTCGGCAAATTAGATAGGCCGACTTCCCGATCAACGCAGTCACGTTCGTATTTTGCGAAAAATCGAAACTAGGTTCTGGTTTGATTTTCAGACCCGACGAATTATCCAAAATTTGTTGACGAGGCCTATTACTTTGACTTGTTCTTCTATCCATGTTATCCAACGTCCGGTCACCCAGGCTCAACGTGTCTGTAATACAAAAAAATGTATTTTAAAGATTATTCGATGATATTGCATTAATTAATTAAATACGAAAATGAATGGGATCATTTTAATTGTTTTTGGAATTGTTATTCGAAAGAAAGAAATTTTACGTTTAGAAAAAAAAGAAAAAAGACGATCGCACTATGTTGACAATTTTTTTTTATTTTTTTTTTTAATATTACTTTACGCACCGTATCAAATAATTAAATCGGGAAATAATCGAGATCGTTTATTTCTATTTTTGAATAAGAATTTGGTCGAAAATATGGCGAACGAACAAAAATTTCATTTCTACGAACATGAGAATCTTGATTGGGTAATTTTGTTCATTTTTTATATCATATTACGAAAACTAGGTTAATTAATTAGGTAAGGTTATTATACAGAATTATTACACTTCTGTTTTCGTATAGAAATATAAAATACTATGATAAATGTGTGAGAGAATTTTATTTATATAATAAATTTAAATTTTGTATAATTTTTTCTGATACTGCGTTAATTAATTAAATTAGAAAATAATCGGTTTCATAATTTTGTTCATTTCATAGCAATATGAGAAGTTGAAAATATTTATAGAACATGAGAAATTAGAAACAGGATTGAAGAATTACAGAGGCATTTTTTACATTATCAAATACGTTGAATTGAGAAATTAAATTAAAAAAAATAACGAAAATATTTTACTTCTTTCTTGCATATGAATGTTATCGAATATGAAAGACGAGAAAATTTATTTTCAGAGAAGAAAACCTTATTATATTTTACAATTTCGCTAAATTCTTATAATTTCCCCATGGTACCCGATTAATTAATTCAATCAAAAATATGATGATAAAACTTTGTTCGTAGAAAAAAATTAGCAAAAGAATTCTTGTTCATAAGAAAAATAAAAAAAAAATAAATAAATATCGAACAGGATTGGACAAATTGAAAAATAAATACGATCGACTATTAGAAGAGAATTTTATAATTGAAGGTATATAAAAAAAAGAAGACAAAAAATAATACGCACCGAACATAATTGCTTTACACTTGAACACGTTATAACAAAAAAAAGAAACATCACGAGTTAAGTAACGAGTAAATTATAAGATTCGTTAGATAACGCTAAACATTCATTAGTATCTTTCAAAAAAAAAATATTAATTACTTTCTAGTTTTGCATCTTTCGTTCATCGATCCTATTCCTTTGATTTCGTTGACTCTTTATTCTCCTTTCATCATTCGTTCGTAAAATCCTCTCATCCATCATCGCACCTGACACTATTTTCTTCCACCCTCACGATTACCATTCCACCTTATACATTGCCACCATTCGTTACGTAATCCCTCTCTCTCTCTCTTTCTCTCTCTCTCTTTACATTTATACACACACACACACACATACACACACAAACACATAAACATACACAATTTCATATACATATATCTATATAATGCAATGGATAGGCAACGAGAGGGAATATCTTAACTAACGATCGTCGACGAGCATCCATTGTGCATATTTCCTTGTATTGTATTCCTCGAACAATTGTCTCTCATTACTGCACCTACACTGTACAATAGTTAAAACTGTCTCGACCAGGCAGCTTCCTATTCCCTTTTACTTTCTTTCTCTCTCTCTCTTTTAATTTTTTTTTTTCTTTAACGATTATAAACCGCAAAGAAAAAGAAGAGAAAAAAACACGTACGCGCGCGCGCGCACACACACACACACAAACAAATATATATGTATATAAATATACATAGAAGAAAAAATTAAAAAAAAACAAAAATAGTACCAAAAAACAAGTCATGCGTCCTTGGCTGCAATAGACCATTCGAAAAAGAAGAAGAAGAAGGGGGAGAGAGGGTCTTACTCGTAAATTCAAAAAAAGCGCAATTCGAGATCAGTTTTAACGAGATAAAAAAGCGGGCCAGGTTAAACGGAATAAAAAAAGGTAAAAAAAAAAAGGAAAGGGAAAAAAAATGAACAGGAGAAGTTTTTCATCGGTTAAGCCGATTTTCGTTCTAAATTTATACACCGGGGTAATATGATTTTTTTTTATTTTTGTTTACTTTTATCATTTTCCTTCCTTTCCTTTTTCTCTTTCTCTTTGTATACGTATGTGTGTGTATTCGTGCGTTCACAGAGGAAGGAATCAAACATACAAGTATTATTCATCGTAATTTTGTATTATAAAATAGAGATAAAGAAACAGTCAATGTTATCAATGTTCCAATGTTCCATTCATTGTAGTTATTCATAAATAAAAACTTAGTTAAGGTAATCTCTGTTATAATAGATGAGAGGTTTTCAATATCAATGAATGAATATTGAATATCCATTTAGTGTTATTACCGCAGAATAATAAATCATAGAGCGAGAGATTGTTTTTTTGCTCAATTTGATTTATTATTTTCAATTAATTGTACGACTTGGATGATGGTATCGTTGACTTATTAGATTTTTAATGGGTTAAAAAAAATAAAAAAAAGAAAAGAAATTGATTATGATTAATGACTTAATTTTGTTCTTTCTATTCTTTTTGGATTTTTAAGTGTGAAAAATAAATTTCATCTGTAATATTAAGAAAAAAAAAAGTAAGAAAAAGAAAAGAAAAGAAAAGAGAGAAAAGTTTTATTAACTTTAGAACGAGACCCGATCATGTGTCTCATGTATATATACTTCTAGCCTCAGGTGTTAATACTTTGTTGCGTACATGTTCGTGGCATAGTGATTGCTATGGACGATCAATTGAGGTTGAGTATTTTGACGTGCTCAAATTCTGGACGGTTTCTACGGGCAAAAGCCCGTCGTGAACGTCGTGGTCTTTGAATGGTTATTCCAATGCCCAACAGTTTCCAATCGAACATGCACACACGTATATATATATATATGTATGTATGAGCTCGTTTCTACGTATGTTAGAGTCAAAGAACGATGAAACGAAATTGCTACACACGATGCCGAGGAAACTTTACTTCTATGTGCATTCATGGTATCTTTGAATTTCACATCGAAATGATGATACGCTTACTCAATTCAAAAGAAACAAATATAAAGAATAAATAAAATGTAATAAAAAATATTATTGTATTGTCTTCATAGATATTTAAGAATTAGTATAAATATATAAATATATGTTGGGTATTATTATTTTACTAGATTTAATAATTATTAAACCTTCCAACACTAGCACCAGTTATATTCAACATTCGCACAAACTTGTTTCGAAATAAAGAATAATAGAAATATATTATAAATAATTATAAATTTATAGATATATAATTAAAATATATTTTACTATTATTTTATGTGAAAATATAATAAGATATCTTATAAAATGCGATAATAATTATATAGAAAATTACGAATATATATTATATATGTTGTATAATACTAATTTATTATATTATACTATATTACATTTGATAATTATTTCACGTGTAGTGCCGATTATATTCAACACCTCATAAATATAATATTAGCACTAAATTAATTAACGATGTCTGCAATAATGATACGCGAATTAATATAAACACCACACAATTAACTAAAACACAAAACAAGAATAATAAGCACGATGATCGATTCATTAGTGCCATACTGATGATTAGTTTGAATATCACGAGAGAATAAACTAAAATGATTATAATAAATATATATTTAAATAGAATATAATAATATAAAATATAATACAAAAGAAGAAATCGCGTAAATAAATCATTTACAATTAATAAGCCTCTCAAAGGAATGTGACGATAAGTAATAAAAGGATTCAATAGGAAATGGAAGAAGCTTCGTAATATCTTACAATAAAGAATTCGCTAAGAGTTCGCTTCGAAAATCGAGTGAAAATAGTAATAGGATAGGGTGGAGGGGGGTTAACGGGGGATGAGAAAGTAAAACAGACACGTATAACGATGAAAGGAGAGGAAAAAAAGAAAAGAAAAATAGGAAAGGAATAAAGAGAGAGAGAGAAAGTAAGAAAGAAGGAAAGAAAGAAAGAGGAAGTTGAACGAAAATTAAAACTCAAAGGAGCTCGTAACACGCATACCATCTCTCTCTCTCTCTCTCTCTCTCTCTCTCTCTCTTTGGATAAAACGCTCAAGACTTGCCGGATGAGAAAAATTTTCTTTGAAAATCCGAATAAGAAAGGGAATCATCTTTTCGGTACGTTCCTATGGAAGAATAAAAACGAAAAAAGGTTCTCGCAATATAAAAGAGTAATATTATATATATATATATATATATATATATACATATATACATACGTAGATACACACAAACCTAGGTACAAAGTGTCTATACCTTGGTGCTTAGCAAACCTTAATAGTCCTGGGACGTAGCTATTGCCGGAGGGAGATTGGATGGAATTAGATTAGATCAGAGCTCATTACGTTTCCTCGCAAGAATGAATTAGGAGTAGAAGGGAGTTGAAATGAACTGTAAGGTTAAGGGAACCAATGGTTTCCACCTATGTACGTTAGAGCTTTTATAATACTACCTTTTACTCCTCGAAAGATGTATTCAATAATAATTATATGCTATCGTTTCGTTTCCCCTTTTTTTTTCTTCATTATGTTTCCCAACCCTATTTCTCTTTCATGAAAATATTCTCCATTCCTTCTTATCTTCATCCATTCTTTATTTCTATTTTTTTTCTTATCATTATCTTTTTTTCCCTTCTTTTCTCTTTCTTTATCTGTCTTTTTTTTTTATAGTTCATTTATCTTTTTTTTCTCTCTCTCTCTCTCTCTCTTTTTCATATTATTTTTTTCATTTTCTCTTTTTTTTCCTCTCTCTCGCATTTTTTTTCTTCCCCTTTTGCTTTATCTTTTTTATTTTCTTTTTATGTGTCAATCACACTTGTATTCAATACCAGATGTCGCGATTTATAGGATTTTCTTCCGTATCTAACCGTAGAGAAAACGATGTTTCTTGCTATTTCCAACACTTCAGTCTATCTCTCTCTCTCTCTCTCTCTCTCTCGTTTTAATTAATTTTGTAGTCGTAACTAAGCTTGGGAAGAGCTTATAACGCAGCTTTCCAGCATGCGCGCACACTAAGAGCTTCTTCCTCTTCTTCTTCTTCTTCTTATTCTTGTTCTTGTTCTTGTTAGTATTCGTGTTAGTACTACGAGGAAATGTTCTTATCTTTCCGCTTGTATTAACTAAAGTATAATAAAAAAAAAAAAATAAAAGAAAGAGAGAGAAAGAGAGAGAGAGAGAAAAGATCTAATTCGAATACCCTGAGATAGAAATTATCAACGAGTTATCATTAGAAGATTACGTGAGCTGACATTTTACTATGATTGCAAATCCTCGGTGGTTCGTGTTCCATCTCGTTTCACCATAGTGGTTTATTCTTTTTACGTTTTAACCTCATCTCTTTGATTTTCAACCAGCAGCCCCACAAGTAGTGGTGCTCGTGAAAACGTCGTAGCATTGAAGGAAAACGAATAAAAATAAAAGATAAAAAAAAGGAAGAAAAAAAGGGAAGGAAAGATAAGAAACTAAACGAAGTAGAGATACTTCGTGAAAGAAGTTAAATCACGTAAGAGTAACAGGAAGGGAACGTAATACTGTGACTGGTTCATAGCATTGACTTATAGTCTCGCACCCAATTCGTCCTACAAATTGCTAGTCATTCATTTTCGGCTAGTCTTCTCTGAGGAAAGAGGATTTGTCGATAAGACTAGTATTCCTTTACTTTTTTTTCCCTTTTCCCTTCTTCTTCTTCTTATTCTTTTTCTTCTTCTTCTTCTTCTTTTTTATATTCTTCTTTAACAGGAACGTCCAAGCAGTAATTGCGTTCTCTGTCATTCTCCAACAACCCTAACGACTTCTCACGTTATTGCTGCAGGTAAGGTTGAACTCACGAAGAAGACATCCAACAGAGATTGCGTCTACCATAATAGTCGATCGTAAAACGTGAAAAGTTGGAAGATGATAGCCAAGATAACGACGAGACACAACGATGGAAACGTTCAGTTGACATAGAAAATAAATAGAACTTTGAGTTAAGATTTGATTGGAAAATATAAATGATCTTTTCCGATTTATTTTTTGTCTTTTCTTTGATTTCGTACGATTAATTGAGATATTTATTGATTGATTGGAAAATTGTCATTTCCTATGTTTAAAAGATGATTCATTTTTATTTCTGAAATGTATTATTATTATTATTATTATTGCAGAAGGTGATAAATTCATTGTTATCGTTTTCTTCCTATGTTCGTTATTACATAGGGAAAATGCAACGAAATGTCCGTGATTTATCGTCCTTTTGGGAGTGGACTATTCGAGGTTAGCAACGATGGAAAAGCAAAATGCGTTTGCTTCCATGCTTCCTTCCTTTCTTCCTTGCTTGCTTGCTTGCTTGCTTGCTTGCTTGCTTGCGGATGGAACTATTGGGATAAGAACATCAACGGGGATACGGCAACAGCTGCTAGCACTTACTGCAGTCCAACCATAAACCGTTGCTGATGGAAAACGGATGAGAATGCTATTTATTCCTTCCACAAAATGCTATATGAAATCATACGTATATTATCACATGTTAAAAAGAAAAGGAAAAAGGAGAAATGTGCTTGAAAAACCGATAACTTTGTTATTCGTGAATTCGATGAATTTGGAATAAAATGGATAAGAAAATGTAGGTTTTTGATTACCCGGAATGCTATTCTATCAAATTTTAAATGATAATTTCAAATTTAATCATTTTATATTTTTATATGTATGTAAAACTTGAGAATATTTATCGAGTTTGTTGTTTATTGATTATTATAATATTATATTATATGAATATCATATAATAAAATGAAAAATTATCTCTTTTCCGATATAATTATTATTTATACGATATTTATAAAGCAGTATCAATTTCTTTGGCAATTGGATATTTGTTATTTCCTCTTTTCTTCATATTGTGTATATTCTGTTTTTGATAAAAATTCTTGCAAGAATGAATCACCTTTTCAAATTTGAGATTATAATAGTAGAAATATCACATGACGTATATTTCTCTTATATGTATATCGATCGAATTTCGTTTGGAAAGAACGCAGATAAAGTTCTGCCCGAACGCTGACGTTTTGAATATTTATGTTGCTCGGGGACCAACTACGAGATAATAGAACAACCACACGAAGGAAATGTAAGAATACTATTTGAGAAAGTATGTAAATCCATAAGAGACTACTTTGTTCGTGATAACTTTATAACACAACGTGTAACTACAACGTTAGAAGATCTTGACTACTATTTTTATAGTTTTTTATTAGTGTGTTGAACGTTGATTAAAAAAAAATCATTTGAAAGCTTTAAGCTCTCTACAATTAACTCTTATCGGTGGTCATCTGAACTACTCGAGAAAGTAGTTGACGTTGCTTCAATTTCTTAAGAAATAACACAGAAAAGAAGAAGAAGAAGAAGAAGAAGAAGGAAAAAGAATGAAGGTATATAAGAGGTAGCCTTAAAGCTTGAGTTTCAGATAAATAAGCTCGATAAATCCTGAACCTTATCTCTTTTAAAAAGGGGTAATGTAATTTAATCACATGTGGCCTTTCTCGCGTGACTCATATCTTAGATGTGTGTCTATTATATATACATATATACATATAAATATATATTTTTTTACTTCTTTTAACAATGCTTCGTTCCGTTGTTGGAACGTGTAGCGAGCTGCGAAAATTTAACATACTTGTTCTTTCTCTTACTTATGTTAGTCTATAAAGATTGCAAGATTTATAAAAAAAAAAAAAAAAAAATCTATCATTATGCGTAGGTACTAGAACGACGTGAAAGTTGTTTTTAAGTCATGAAGATAAGAATGATGTAAGTAATGTATAAATGGGAGAGTGAGGGTGGAACAGATATGAAACATGTTGAGAAATTATCGAACATTAAAGCTAAGCTTATCGGTCGAGTCAACGTGCTTACAACCGTCGGATACATCGATGATAAGAATTTCGTGCTTTGCTACTTAACTTTCCGATATCGTTTTCTAAGCTTCTCTCTCTCTCTCTCTCTTTTCTTTTTCTTTTTTTTTCTTTTTGATCGATCAATTTAGCTCAAGTGTCACGTATTAGATTTCAGAGTCATTTGATCTGACTTACAAAGATATCTAAATCCCACATGTATATAAAGGTATATATATATATTTTAACTTTTCGGAGAGAAAGTTACATGGACAAATTGGTTCGTCGTGTCGTTACGAATAAATTACATAGCCTAGAACTAACCTATTCTTCACTCACGAATTACCAATCCCCAAGTAAAAGCCATTCCCGTTAGAAGGTTGTAGCTAATGATTCCCGATCAGATTTCCTTCTTCTTGGGTTCTCTCTCTCTCTTTCTCTTTCTCTTTCTCTATAAGCCTAACTGTGTGACATTCTTCTCCCTTAGTTTCTACCCTATCGTAACGAAATCGACGAAAGAAGGGCGTCTCCAGTCACCGTAGCTAAGTTCAATGATTAATGACATTTTCTGAATCCTTACTAGAAATCTGGAACACGTTACTAAGCTTAAATTTGAACGAAATACTCAATTAAAGAATAGATGTATTAATTAAATATGAGATATTTTAAAAAGATCGTATTTATTAATAATTATATATTTTGAAATGTGTATTATATATAATTTATATAACACTGTATATGTTACTGTTTAGTTTACAACACACTAGATTTAAAGTTTATTCATCGTTGTTTTACCAATTCATCAAAGAAGAGTAGCAAGCAAGTTATCCCTATCATGTAATCTGAAGATTTATCGGGGCAAAAAATCCTAAAACTTTTAATTACTTTTTAAATATTTTCCTGATATTTTTATCAGATCTTAGCCAATGATAAACCTTAAAAAAACAATAAAAGTTGATAACTGCAGCGTTTTAACTGCAAAATAAGCAAAATATAACCAACGTTTGCGTGTTCTAACTTTTAAAGTCGTACTAAAAACAAAACCACAAATACTAATGCATTAACACTAGAGAACAGTATTACAAACAGTACAAAAGAAAATACCATTACGATGCTAATAATTATTGATTCGTGCCAGTATATATGTGTACGAATAGAATAAAAATGTACTAACAGAATAGAGAGAAAACAATAACTCATGATTCTCTTTCTCTCTCTCTCTCTTTCTCTTTCTATCAATCTAGGACTTTGCATGAGATTATCGTCAGTTTGTCACGTGACAAAGAAACTCAAGAAAATTCGCTAACAATTGACATTTTATACGAGTAACGGAAAAAAAGAAAAAACCTATTACAATGCTAATAATTATTGACTTATTGTGGTTAAATGTATATGCATGGAATGAAAACGTGATGACAAGTTAGAAAACAATAACTCATGATTCTCCATGATTCTGCATAAGGTTATCGTCAATCTGTCATGTGACACGGAAACATAGGAAGACTCAGAGGTAGGAAGTTACCGTTAGCGTTTAACCAGGTCGAGGGTGCTCCCGTTCCCAACTCGTAATTAAAACACGGAGAAACTTAATGTTTCCTACCTCTGCGAGCTGACTGCAACCACGTAACAAGGCAATGTTACCCGAATGTGACTGTACTGGGTTCGTGAACTTCGCTATTGCGTGTGTTACGTGTATCCACGTGCATCTCTACTAAGGTTGAGTACTCATATACATGCATTGAGTGCGAATTCGCATTCGAAAATTCTACGGAAGAACACAAAGAAGGATTCGAGTAAAACGTTTTTTGCAAACGATCCTTTAACATCATCAATTATTTAACTGTATTTACTTAGATCTTTAAATTTGACTCTAATTTATCTTATTATAAAGCGACATTTTTTCAAAGTTCTGCATTATATCGTACCATTTTATTTTAAATAAATAACTCGCGAGAGAATAAACGTATTCTAACGAAGTACAGTTTTGTGGAACGATTCTTTTCTTTTTCAATTTTTTTTTTTTTTTTAGATCAAATAAAGGTTAAATAATTGAGCCAAAAATTGGCACACGGTCCATTGTAGTCTTATAAATGAACCGAACAAACATGCAACGAAAAAACGGGGGCGGGAGGGTGAGTTATATTGAATGAAATTTTATTCAAAATACGACGTTGCATTTTGGTAAATTAGTATCACGAGATGACATAGTTTCACAGGCATGCAATTGAATGAAAAAAGAATCTTGATGAATGTGTGGTTGAGCTTAACGTTCGGGAAGTTATGCACAAGTGTTAGATGATTATCGAGGTGGAGGGGGAGAAGAAGGGCGGGTTGGTTGGATAGTGAGAAAGTTTTCACGCGGGAAATTTCCAAACTAATTCAGTACACGCATGGAATTAAGTAGAGAGGGAATAATCCGTTAATGATTTTCTCTTGTTTCAACGCACGAAAATATTTCTCTTATTGTTCGCGATACGGATTAACTCGCGCAGACGGGAGTAAAGTTTGTTCTACTTAAATAAGTAGCACGTTCTACGAAAAGTCAGACCAGACCGTCTCGTAGAAGGTTCCTAGTAAAAATGTAGACCGAGGACACTATTACTGCTACAAAGTTCCTCGTTTTCGTCTAACCGAGAAAGTGGAATGTACGAACGAGTGCTTTCGCTTCGAGTCGTTTCATTGTATCCTCGCAACCCTAAAAATAAGGTGAGATTCAAGTACGCCGGACGAAACTTTTAATCCGAGATGTTTTTCTTCTTCTTCTCCTTCTTCTCCTTCTTTTTCTTTTTATTCTCAAAAAGAAAAAAGAAGAAGAAGAGGAAGAAGAAAATAGAAATAAAAAAAAAGAAAGGAAACAAAACAAAACAGAATAAAAAGGAAACAAAAAGAAAAAATAAGGAAGCAAGAAATCTTTCTCTTTCAACGAAGTGAGAATTCTATAAGTGTGTGCGCGTATGCGTGTCTCTTCGTGTGTATAAGCAAATGCATCTCTTTGTAAAATGTAATCCTAGTTATGACATTTTCAAAAATGAAAAAATAATTACTGGACAGTCTGTCCCCCCTTTCACCCCCTCATTCACACACGCACGCACAGACACACTTTTCTTTCTCTTCTTCTTCCCTTTGTCTTTCCTTTTTTATTTCTCGTTTTGTTTTGTTTTGCTTTGCTTTTTTTTTTTCTTTTTTGGTGCGAATTATGAGGAGTAAAATGAGAAACGTGAGATTAAAGTGAAGATGCACGGCGTCAGGGTTGCGCTTTATTATTGTGGAAAGTTATTTCAAGGTTCGTCATACTTTGTCTGATTTCATGTTTCAGTGAACGAGTACTCTGTATGCGTGCGCGCGCGTGTGCGTGTGTGGGTGTGTGTATGTATGTGTAGGGTTGAAAGGAAATGAGTTAGAAAGAGCAAGAGCAAGAGGAACGAGGGAATAAAACGATTCCCTTGAACGAAGTTTCGTGACAAAGTTTCGAGAGATCGACGGAACACCTGCCAACAACCGCGGAGTTCATTTTGAAATAATCTCTCGTTTGACCCCCCAGCCCTCCCTTCAGCCCTTCCCCATTTCGCACCCTCCACGTAACTCGAGTACCGGAGTAAAAGTTCAATGAAAATGATAGAATGCTAATCTTATCTTTTTCTTTATTTCTTTTCTTTTCTTTTCTTTTCTTTTTCGTTTTTCCTTCCTAGGAAAAGAAATTCTTCCGTAAGATATTCCTTTGAGTTCGTTCAATGTAAAGCGCGTGTGTTGCTCGTAACGATTTGAATCGATCGATCTTTTTGTTGAATTCCACTTTAACTTTCCTCTTTAGAGTTTTAAGCGAATTTACTTTTCTATCAATCGTTCAGTTCTTATCGATCGTATTTATCGCGGTATAAGCGGGAAAAAATTACTAACGTTTGGAAATTGAATTTAATCTATGATAAATATTTGCTACGAATATTATATTATTTTCCTTTTTGTTCTTTCTTTTTTTTTTCTTTTTCTATCAATGATAAATAAATCGAAGTACGTGACACAGAAGAAAATAATTTCAACTAATGCGCAATTATTTGTAGTTACAAGATAAGAGTTCCATTTCGAGAAGCATGTTTTATTACTTGTTTTTTCTTCTTTTTTTTTTTTTATCTAAGATCATGAAACGTTGCAAATCCTAGTCTAAAAATAACAAAAATGCAATTACTCCTTTCTTTTCAACTAAACATTTACATTCATCGTAAATTATGAATATTATTCTAAGACGAAGGTTAACTATAGCACATTATTTTGAAAGAGAACATTTAATTATATTCTTCATCAAGGATGCATTTACCAAAGGTTAGAAAATGAATTTCATGAATATAGTTCAAATTTAGAAATAGGAAGTAAATTAAAAGAACACGCTATTATTTTCCTTATCAAAGATTTGCTTACCAAAGATTAAAAACAGCTATTAAGTTTCAAGAACAAATTTTAAAAATAACAGACTCGCAATAATTTTCTGCAATCAAGATGAAAGATCAACGATATATCATAAATCAAAATGTAAATTTGCGTGGTAAAATAAAATTAGAAAAATTATGTCATTATTTTTAAAAATGATTTTTATTCGAATCAGTATTTCGCAATCATACTGTGCTATGACATTAAAAGTAAATCTTCTCAAATCTAAATCTAACGAAACAGATTGCTACGCTCAAAATCCTAATCAGAAACGAGATTCCTCGTATTTTCTTGTCCCGATTTTATATTTATGACAATGCCCTATCTCTGCGAGCTACTTATTTCGACGGAAGATCGACGAAAACGAAAAGCATTTACTCTCGTTCTTCCCCTTTCTTTTTCGTATCTTCCTTCGAATCCCCCATTTACGCGCCTATCTGTGTGTAACGTCGTTTTTAAAAAAAAAGAAAAAAAAAGAAGAGAAAAGAACGTCTACCCCTTATTCCCTTCGTGGGAGAATTTTGCGAAGTTTTATCGCACCTTCCTAACGACCAGAACAATTTTTTAACTTTCAATAAACTTGGACTTAAAAATGTTCGAATAAAAAAAATTCCAAATAAAGAGAAATACGATAGATCTATTAAAAAAAAAAAAAAAGAAAAAGAAAAAGAATAATAAACGAAAAAATAAAAATGAAATATATTGGCAAAAGAAATTATTCGTATAAAAAAATATTTAGAATTTATTAAAAATTCGTTGGAACACGATTTACGATAATATGTTATAAATATTGGAATTTACGTTACGAAGAAAATTTTTTGTTGACTTTTATGTAAAATAAAAGTAATATTTTAGTTAACGAATGGCACGCGGCGTTTACGACGTTCTGTGTAGTTTTTACGAAGAAGGATTGTTTTACAGATAAATAGAAAAAGAAAAGAGGAAAAAAAAAGAAGAATAAACACGATTTTCACGAGAATGAAATTACTTTGTTTTATATTTCGCAACCCTGTCCAGGAGATAACGTATCGTGGAAACAAAACAAAAAAAACAAACACACACACATCACATCTGTCATAATCTTACAAGTTGGACACACGGTTTCCATTATTCCAAGTTACAAATGAACGCAAAAAATCTTCCGAATATCTTTTCGTAAAGAAAAATAAAAAGGAAAAATAAATTACGGTCGAATGATTGAAAATTTATCGAGATATGAGAATGATCTCAATGATAGTTGTTTTAACTCGTATTCGAACAAAAGTAATTCACTTCACTTCACGGTCCGTAGTTGTATACTTTGTTCGACCAATCACCACACGTTTTCTATGCAAATTATTTTTCCTCGAGCCTTAACATTTTCAGAGAAAACAGGTTGTAACACTTGGGGTGACTCGGTTGGTAAAGTCGTGAAATTCTTCTACGATCCATTCTGATAAGTCACACGCACACGTTGAATATTTAAGTTTTAAGTAAGTAGTATGGTATAGTAAGAGGTCATTGACCTTTTCTCTAATGATATCCACATACGAATTTAAACGAGTATCTAAAAAAACAAGAACAAATTTAGCATAAATTACATTTGAACTAATTTGAACAATCGTACAGAATATCGGTTTTTTGTTATAGCAATTTAAAAAATAGTATAACAATTTATATAATATATATAATCTGATACAAATTTGTGTCTACAATATTAAATGATATTTCACTATACCATACTAATTTAAAATAAATCATATAAATGATAACAACTATTATAAAATAATAATAAATTATACAAGATAATCAATAAAGTAATATTAAAGCATAGTATCAAAAAATAATAAACTGTATTCTTATTTTCGAGTAATTATTATTTATTTTTAAAATGAAAATATATAAAAATCATTTTTATTTAATATTTTGGATGAATACACAGTATAAACTTATAAATTATTTTCTTATTTATATTATAAATTTGAAATTAAAAGCGTATGCCTATATTGTACATTAGACCAGAATATTAATTTATGTGACAGATATTTGATAAATATTATTTTTCCGTTCGTGTTTTATTTATCTTTGTTTTATTTTGTCGATGCAAGGGAACATATAAAGTGAGAAAATTTAGAAACAGAGAGCATCGATAGTATATCGAAATGTGGATGACATTTTGGCTGCGTTTCAGAACGCCTTAGGAATATAGAAAGACCGATAACGGACAACGATAGAACGGATCGATCGTTTCTCAGTTTAACCTACTTAAACTTTCGTACAACGACGACGTTAGCGCTTTTCCGTTTTATATATACACACATAGATATATATCTATATACAGATCGTTTGAAATTTTCTTTTATATCTCTTCGTGAGAGACTAGTGATTTTCTTATTGTTAACCACGTAATGCAATTGAAAACAATCTAACTTAGGATCTATTTATCTCAAGACTTAATAATCATCATTTTGAATTCTTTATCGATCGCAACGTTTATGGAAAATAACATAAATGATATTAAACGATAATGATAACTGTTGAAATTAATTTTCGTTATAATTTGTCGATAGAATTCTTGAACTAGTGATATGTTTCGAACCGTGTTGTTAGTTTCGTTAAAATGCATTCTAATGGAAACTTCGCTACGGTCACGTAAAGGAATGATTGATCAATGGAAATTATAGGAGTAATTATATATAAGTGTATCAAAAGTTGTTAGACTTTTTATCTTATCGGTATGATCGGATTTTGGGATACATTAAATGTTCAGTTTATAATTTTAAATGAAAAAGATAATTAGACTGAGTAGTAAATGCAGACAATTTTAGCTTAATCCTCGAAATGAGTTTCAAATTTGTTAAACATTTGTTTTAGGCTGTACAATTTTGTTCCATTTTATTTCTTCCAATATTTGCGATCGCGATATTTAAATGTAATAAAATACCATATATACCCTAAATCAAAATGTAACTCCGATGAGAAACGCTACCCCTAATATAAATAAAAACACTCTATATATAAACTACTAACAAATTATTATTTATACCGTATACGAGCAACTCGAATATATTTGTCATACGTTTTACAAAGTACTGACTGAAAACATATATTGACCCAATAAATAGAAGTGTCATCGAAGGCATACAAAAATTTCATCTATCCCAGTGTATTTTCACATATTTCGCAGTCCAAATATAAATACAACTAAATTATCTATCTCAATGAAAATTAACGAAAATACCTTTAGATAATTAATTGAAATTGAAAACACGACAAATTTTAATCGAATAAGAAGAAAACAAACAAAATCTCGTCAATCTAAAATATATTTTTATCAATTCCTGACCCGATGCAATCGTTTCTTTTTTTTTCTTTTTTAACCTTTGACCTGTGGATAACGTCTAACTCTCTCTCTCTCTCTCTCCACCCTCTTGTCCCCTCACCCTTTCTAAGTTATTCTCATTCGTGCGATATTCGACGTGAGAAGCACGACACCGTCTCGTGGCTTGCCACGAACGTTACCGCGGGGTGGTACCACCCCTCTCGATGCGGTTGCACTACCGTTTAATTTGTCCGTTCCGAAGTTTCGTAGTCCCCGCGAATATGGCCGTTGTGGAGCCGAACAATTCGCGCCCCGTCGAACAAAATTGCAAAAGTTGTTAGTTTCGTTCGCGACAAAAGTAGAAATGGGGTGTAAAGCTCTGCCTGTTACACGAAACGTTAACCCCTATAGGTATGTTACTTCTCCAACTAACTCAACACCCAACCCCCAACCCCCGTTTTACTCTTGTTACCCTTTTTCCGGTACTATCGACTTTAATTTCAACTTGGTAAAATCGCTTCGAAATCGTTGCAACATTTTCTAAGCGAGATTTTTTTCCGAACGAGTTTAATACGATTTCAAACGAACGAGAAAACAAAATACGATGGAAGGGAGGGGAGGGTATCCGGTTAAAAGTCTCTTCCCTGTTTTATTTTCATTTTTGTTTTATTCTTTTTTCCTTTCACGCTAATTTATTTCAACTTTCTTTCCTTTCCTTTTCTTTCCTTTTTCCATACTTTTACTGTCCCCTCCCCTCCCCTCCCCAACCTCAATCACTTTTATTTTCTTTCAATTTATTTTTTGTCCTTGTCGTCGTTGGCGATGTTATTTTTTTTTTCCCTTTTTTTTTCTTTCTTTTTTTTCTTCTTTCTTTTTTATTCATTTTCCACGCGTATAACGCTTGATCGAGGAAACTTATGAATAATGCATGAGTCGAAGTTGCATCGTTGTACGCGTATCTATATGTGCATTGAACTAGGATCGCGAACCAGCACATACAACCAACGTTTGTAATTCCATTAACTATGCCGTTTTATCGCCCAATACCGTGGCTTCGATCGAATAACTTTCCGTTTATATATAACAACGTTCGCGTGTTGTTTCGGAGAATATTGAATTATTCACTTGGATGGACCAACAACGTAGAATTATCTACACTCCGACTTTCCCCGATCGGTTAGTTTCCCTACGTTAGATATCAACTTCGATTCCTCTAAGTATCTTAAGATACAACTTTGACATCTTAAGTTCACGAACGAAACAACCAACTAACCAACCAACCAACCCTTTACCCAATAAGCCTATTTAATGAAGACCAATGACCTTTAACATGAAGCTTTTTGCCCGTTTCTTATATTCCGAAAGAGATTATAATATTTATTTACTTCTAATCAAACTTATAATATTAATAAGTGTCTATGTAATTTAATCATTGTATGTATGTATGTATAGTGAATAGTCGAAAAAGTATTCGTATCTGTTCTCATCGTAAATTTGAAATAATTGATATTTTCTTGTAATGCAAAGCTTTACAATTCTTATACGTAGAAACTTATTCTAGGATTATTAAATTTTCAATCAAATGAAAAATTGGTCTTACATGAATATTTGCATCTACGTAAGATGTAATAATGATACAATGATTATTTTTCTAAATAATACTTGATTGATCATTCTCCCTTGATTGCATCTTATAATCCTTTTGAAGCGATTGGCCATCAGTTATATATACAATTTTACTTCTATTATAATAAAATGTTCTTTTGCAAAGATAATTTATATCAATCAAAAAGTTTAATTATCTTAAGAAATATTTTTTCTGTATAAAAACGATTAAAATATTGTATTGAAAGAAAATATTGATTGTTTAAAATTGATAATAGGGGTAAGAATACTCTTGTGACTCGTTGCATATGTGTGTGTACTTTGTATTATATTGTAATTGAGATATTATACAATTTTATAAAATTCGAACGATTATGAAAACTGACTCTCGTGAATTCTACATTTAAAATGTTCTATTATATTAAATGTTCATACTTAGGTGTAATAATTAGTTTAAAGATTTTCTATATATTAGAATTATATATATCAAACAGTGTTTTTAATTATAATATAATTTATTACACGTTTGAGAGAAAATGTATTATTTATAATTTTACTTTATCGCTATTCTTTTGATTGAATTAGTTTCTTTTTCTTTTTTGGTCCGTGTTAAAATGATTGCACATCATTGATCATATTCTAGTCTAGATATTCAACGTAATTTCGCAGATCGTTCGATCTGATTCGAAACAATGACTCCGATATATTATATTATATTGCTAAAAGTAAATATCTCATTGGAGAGGAAAATTCGTTCGATTTAAATGATAATTTACGGAATATATTTCGACTGTTTCATTTTGTGCATAATTTTAACGATCAGAGAGGAGACAAAGTTTCTAAAATATCGAAATTCAATGAAACCGTTTTGGATAATTTTTTAATTAGGATTAAAAACTTTTTCTGCATTGCAAGTTGTAGCAGAAATAACAAACAATAAATTAGGTTTAATGAAAAATTGGGCTTTATAATTGAAATGTTTTTCTTTTCTACCACGATTTAAGATTCTAGTAATTTCGATCTTGCATTCTTCTCGATGATTTGTTTGACACATTTGAAGCCGAAAAATATAGCTCCCAACAAAATTTTATTTGAAAAAGAATTGGTGCATCGCAATCTAAATTGCTGTACAACAAATTGAAATTTGTGCGGTGCAACAAAAGTTTAGCTTTTAAGCGATATGGATTTCTGCTTCATAACTCAAATCATATTATATCCGATTTCGTATTCTTTTCAACGTTTATATTTTAAATATTATAAATCGAAAAAAAAAATATATTTAAAACATTTAGCCACCGCCTGAGAATGTGATTCTTTTTATTAAATCACAAATACGATAGCCTTCTCTTCGTGTCTATTTTCGAAGGATTCAAATTTCATTCATCAAATGAAAAAAAGAAAACAAAAGAAGAGAATGAAAAAGATAAAAAAGAAAAATTACCTTCGGTGCACATGAATAGTATGGCAGCGATGGAGAGTCTGGCTTGCCATCTTAAAGCCATTTCCAAAAAGTTATGTTTTAAAACGTTTGTCCACTTGTTTTTATTCAAACGGATTCACATTATTATCATGATTAGTTCTTCCATCATTTAAAGTTTATTTTATTTTTAAACTTTTTCTTCGCGTCTGTGCGTGTGCGTGCGGTTTTATCCAACTCGTGATGCACGTAACGGGAGAAGGGGAGGAGAGAAAATACAACATGAAAAAGAAAAGAGAGGGGAAGAGGAAGAGGAAGAAATTTGATTGATAAAAAAAGGATCGATCGAAGTATCTGAAGAACTTTCGAACCGTCGTTTCACTTTGCGAAGTAAAATAAACCACTCGATCTTCGAAACTTTTGCGACACCGAGAATTCCACACCCAAACTGACTACGTACGCGTTTTTATGTATAGGTGTGTGTGTGTGTGTGTGTATGTGTATATGCGTGTGTGTGTATGTGTGTTTGTTTATGTGTATGTGGGCCTTAACGAATACACGCGAACAAATAAGCACACCGAGCCCTTTCCCTGCACGAGTTATAACTTTCTAAAGAAGATCGTTCTAATATTATATATATATATATATATTTCCTCTGGATGAACGTTTTCAAAAGATCGTTATGAGAAAAGTTTTAGTCGAAAGTTCAAAAATATCGACGATACCCTACTTTTTTTTTTTCTTTTTTTAAAAATATTTTTCCGAATATGCGTTTTGTTTTCCTTATCCACTCAAAGTCACTGCTTTATTTCTATTCTTTAAACTTGTCCAATCATCACTTTACGATCACTAATCATTTATATTTTCGTTCGTATTTATTTTCTGAACGATTTAACACCATTTTAAAAGTACTTGGAAATCAAGAAAGATCATTTCAACTGTACCACCAATAAAGATAAGATACGAGTTCTCTTCCTTTGATCTTCATTCCCAAATGATATCTAATCTTGATTCACTGAATCCAATTTAATAAAGGAAATCTTATCCTCGAGGGGTCACCGATCAAACACGATGTCTAAAGTTTTCCAGATAACACAATGATCCGCACAGTGTCACATAAGAATATATGCACTCATTCTTTATCTTTTTTTCATACGTACATAATATCTATACATTTAAATAGATCTACAATCCAAACATCAAAATCACAACGATGATCGAATTACACAATCCGTTAACAGATAACAATCCCATCGGTATAACGGATACCGAACAACAAACAAAAGTTCACTAAAAAGAAAAGTGAAAGAGAGAAAGCAAGAAAAACCGCACCAACGAATAAATTCCAGTTAGCTTAAAGGATTAATAAGTAGAGCTGTTATTGTCCGGGGTGGTCCGTTTACGGTCCCAATTAAATATGGGACCGTATATTGATCCTCCGATCTCGACTAATCACATTGATCGATTGGATCCATATGAATAGAAAAAATAATCCCCAGCCTTTAATTTCTTCTCATGATCATACGAACAATGTATAATTATTGACGGGTATTACGATTGAGGTGAAATTTTGGGTTGTCCTTTAATAAAATGTAATTTTGTTGCCGGTTGATCGCGAACGTGAAATAATCACATCGTTCATGCACATATAGGACACCATCAACCCGGCACACAGGCACGTCTACGTTCGCTGGCAGATTTACTCTGACTGGGGAGATTCTTGGCTATGGGAGCATGCGCGTTTCCGATCCACCCCCTGTCACGGTGCTCTGGCGCGCACAGCTTTCCGCCACCGTCCACAGCACGTACGTACTACGGTGCTGCATGGGGAAGAGGAAAGGGGTTGAGGAGGATTGAGGGTGGTTAGGAAAAGAGTGGAAAGCTAAGGGGACGAGACGATGTGCGAGAAGGAGGACGGTTTACACGCTTCTGCTCGCGCGTACGTTCTCTCTTACCAAATGTATATTTATGTGTGTGTGTGTGTGCATGCGTGTGTGTCTTCGAAATGTCTACTAACACAAATGTTTCTCTATCTATCTATCTATCTATCTATCTATCTATCCTTATCTCTATCTCTGTTTCACTGATCTTTGTGTGTGTGTCTCTCTGTCTCTCTCTCTTTCTGTTCCTCTGTTTCTCTGTTTCTATGATGTTTCTGTAAATCCTTTTGAAAACCGTAACTGGCTGTACAAGTAGTACGTGATCGATCTAAAAGATCTAGGATTGTTTTGAATCAAGTCGATTTATTATTTTATCTTCTTCTTTTTATTTGAGATATCTATTAATTTTTCATATATTGTTATGGTTATTCAGAGAGATCTTAAATTAGTATTCGTAATGAACACTTGTGATGTTGTTAGTATAAATAGGATTACGTTAGATCAAAGGGAAGTTAGTTGAATTGGGATCGTCTAGATGAATGTATTTATGTATTGCATGTATTCATGTATTCTTGTATATATGTGTTATTTTATGGTGTATGTATGAATCTACCTTCATGGACGTAAGGTGTTAAAGGTCTTACGAGGATGGAATAGAAACGGGCTAGACACGAAGGGTGACTCGATTTTCTAAAATTGTTCGGAAAATGATGAATTCTTTTTTACGACGGCTATTTTATTCTTGTTTTACAATCTATAACCATTTGATCGTTGAAAAGTTTTCATTTATATTGAATAATTCATGTATTATTAATAAATATTAAAGTTATCCTAATTGATTTCTGCTAAATAATAAACATTTCATTATAATTAGTTAGATGAGTTTGATATTTAATTAATCATTATATTTGTAAATTATAATTAGGTCGATTAAAATTTAAATATCGGACATTACGCGTGCTCGTGTGTGTGCGTGTGCGTGTGCGTGTGCGTGTGCATATAGAAAGATGCAATTTAGAAAATAACAATAGCAATTGCGAAAATTTATTATAATAGATGTAGATAATGGTAAAAAAGAGACATTTTTTCTCAATTTATTAATTCGATCGATTAATATCCTTAAAGATCCTCGTACCAACGCGTGAATATCACCGTAAAGGTATAAATCATAATGGAGCTTTCACGCTGACAGAATCGATCGTTCCCTGGTAATAGGCACGATCACCGGCTCGAATCCCTTGACGCTTTCAATGCGTTTTCACGCGATCCCTTCTACGCGATCCCTTCGACGCTATCCCTTCGACGCCAGGGAGTAGTACGACCGACGGCTTTCGGTCAATACGTGAGACGACAAAGCGCCGAAACGATATTATATATGATATTATACGTGAATCCTATATACCCTTTCGACGAAACTTCAATCGTTTTATCCGGTCACCTTTCGTAGTTACAAAGTATTATCGTGAAAACGTATCCAAAAAGGTAATACACCAATTTTACTCTGCATATTACTTTTCGTTATTACAATGAAATTTTGTAATCATTACTTAATTATATTAAGTATCGTTAATAACTAGGATTAGGGCAAAATTTTGATCGAATATAACATCGGTATTTTGGAATTATTGGCATCGATTTTCAGATTTTTATCCAATTTTAGTTTATCTATATTCGTTATATTTTGTTATCAGAAAATTAATTACTTAACATAATTTTATAGCAGTGATAAAGTGTACAAATTATTACGGAAAAATTGAAATGTAATTGTTTCAATATTAGGTATTACGTTCATTCAATTTTCGCTCGTTTTTATTCATTTTTTTCGAATAATAATTGTTTAAACATTACATGATTTTATAGCAGCGATTAGTACAAAATATTATTACACAAGAGTTTAAATGTAATAGCATTTAAATTAATATTAAACAACGTTTATTAAAATTTCTTCCTATTTTTTGCTCGTTTCTATTTATGACATCAATTTCTTTTCGAAGTATGACGTTTCTAGAACTCGTAAGATTTCTACATACAAATTTATAATACTAAGATCATTAGAGCGTTGATTAGGATTTCTACATTACCGAGTAAGGTACTAACAATACATTCTGTTAACGCTTGCATAGTTCTAATAGAATGTCGCCAAGTTTTCCCATAACTTCGACTGGTAACCTCGTAAGTATAAATAGTAATAGTATAGTAGTACTATAAACTGTTGAGCATTAGATTTATAATAGACTTTTCTATTTAACTATGTTCCTCTACTTCTCGACTCCTCGTAATAAAGTGAATGCCGTTTGTAAAGAAAAACGACCCTTAATCGTCTTACCGATCTGTTTCAAACGAACGTACGGACTTGGAAGCATCTGCTAATTTCATAGGGTAGCGTTAGAAAATACTGCTAAGGACGATTACACCCTTTCTAAACTACCATCCTAAACGAAGACGCGTAAAATCGTTGAGCCCAGAACTTTAACCGTCTTTGAGATAAGCCAAAAGATAATAGCGTGCACGTGAATGCATTCAAATGCACGTAACCCACCCTAATTGTTACTCTAACGTCAACTATAATATAAACTATAACTATTCCTTACGTCATATGTACATATATATATTTAAATTATTTCCCAAATAAATAAGTTGAAATATTTCATAAGATTAAATCGAGATGAATCCAAGTATATATTTGCTCGTGAAAAATAAAGAGTATTTTTAATACGTTTCGCAATCGTTTGCGAGCTTGTAAATTTGAATGAAACATTTCAGTATTATCAAGTTTGTTTTCAAACTTTATATATATCATTTAATACTAATTTTCTCTAACCGTAATAATCAAGAAACTTTATTCAACTATGCAGAGTTCATAAAAGCAATGCGAAATTATCGTGAAAACAGTTTGATTTGTTCGTGAACTGAAATGTAAATTTCTATATGTTATTCTCTCTCTCTCTCTCTCTCTCTCTCTCTCTCTCTCTTTATCAAAGAGTTAAGAATATCAGCAGAGAATCATAGTCACTCGAATTTCCGCAATCCGATTTATTGCTCGAGCAATCTCTTCTACTTTTCACATATATACATACGTGTAAATAGATGTACATATGTAGAAAGGACTGGACGATTGTTCAAAGCATAGATGGATATGTGGCTTCTCCGCAAATCAGCAAACTTCTGGAAAGCTAGTTCCGCTTCCAACCGAATTTAGAATACGATCGTAATGGTACCTACTGGTTTGACGATCGTTCTATCGCTTAACAAGAACCAGCTTATATTATCTCCGAGGTTTGCTCAAATATGCAGAGAAAAATCGATTCTAATAAATCTACAATTCCTACCACATATATTTTATTGAAATGAATGTAGTTAATAATAGTAACTAAATGAGAAATTATTCTTATTATATATTATATTATTATTCATTTTTATGATATTGCACTTTTAAACCTTTTAAAATATTACTATTCAGAAATTTAGTTGTTTTCTTTTTTTATGATTGTAAATAAAATTTTTACAGACTGCGTGTTTTTTCGTGATCTTTTAAAATATTCTAATAATAAATTTAAAAAAGAAAAGTGTTATATAACATCGAAGTATAAATAACGTAAACAAATGTAAACTTTTATTTATGAGAAAGATATATTTTAGTATAGAACAAAGTTAAAGTTATGTGTGATAAAAATAGAGAAGGAGAGAGAGAGAGAGAATGAGAGATAGGGAGAGAGGGAAGAAGGGAAAATTGGTTTTCCATAAGTTATAATTTGTAGTATGGTGCTTGTGGACGATAATCTAGCAACACCTATCTAGGTTTAATCCAGAGTTAACTACGTTTGACCGTCGTGTCGTTGTTCGACTAGTCGCTTTCAGTAACGATAGTAAAGCCCTTGAACGAGCCGTTTTCGAAGTCACCCTATCACTGAGAGTACCGCCAACTAACTGAAAATTAACGTACTACATGAAACCCTTAAAATCAGAGAAAATTTACATTCATTTTATTATAACTGTCTATAATATATTATATCCTATACTTTCGTTTTAATCAATTTTTTACATGAGAAAGATTTATTAATCTAAAATATTAGGTTAACCGAAATACTCGAATAGATTTATTAATAAATAAATATTTATATGTATATTTCTATCAAATGAATATATTGGTTTAAATAAGATATTTTAATTTTATTTATTTATTTATTATTTTTATACAAATTTTATACATATAAATATGTTTATTAATAATAAGTATATATATTTTCAATACTAAATTATTCGCAAATTGATCAGAATATTACTTTTTTAATTTTTACATTAATAATAAATAAATATAATTTATCTATTTATTTGTTTTATTTACTTATTCATATACTTTTATATAAATATATATTTTTATTATGAAAATTAATATATCTATGTTTATGAATAAACAAAAAATATATATATTGATTCTTTAGATTAGCCCTAGCTTTTCTAATGTATATATATATATATATATATATATTTCTAGTATTATATACCTATTTATATATACATATGTACGTTGTCGTGTAATTCGAATACTATGCGAAGCAATAATTCTTTCAGCAAATTCTATTTTCCATCCGTCCCATAACTCTGTTATGAAACGTATCGGTGAATTTCAAGGCTACGAGTATTCGATAGTATCATATTTTTTGTTCTATCTGTTATTTTTATCCTTTCTCTCTCTCTTTCTCTCTCTTTCCCTTTTTTTTCCATCTAGAACGATCGTTGTTGGATCGTAATAAATCAGAACTAAATCGTTATGGATATCTCGATAAATGAGTGAAGTATTGATGTTGGAATAGCGTTGCGAATTGAGCGATATTCCCAAATGAAAAATATCCATGGTTACGGAAAGAATTGGAAAGAAATGTGATTACATCGCGATTACGATACCATTCATTTTCTAATCTTCCGGTATCCTTGCGAACGTCGAGTTAAATTAACTTCATAAATGAAGCAACGAAATAATGTTTTTTAAATCATACGAAGTAATCCGGAAATGTTAATCCTATTAATGATCTTCAAAAAAAAAGAAAAAAAATACTCTCTCCGTACATTTAGTTTATTATTTGATTTATTTTTATTGCGATTACTATGCCATTCGTTTATTCGAGTATATTTATTATTTCGGAAAAATATTCAAACTCCAATTTATTTTCGAATAATTTATCTTATTTTTGGTTTTTTATCGTAAATAAAGTTGATAATCTATTTATATATTTGATAATTAAGAATTTAATCATTATTTTGTATACTTATATATTTTATATAATTTAAAATTGAAAGAAATTTCGAAAGAAATACGATAATATCGTAATTAGGATGAAATAAATGTTTTTGTTCTTATGCTATCCTTAAACGTCGAGTAAAGTAAGTAAATAAGTAAATGAAATATGAGTGAATGAGACGAATATTAAAGAAAGAAAAGGGACAACAGGAAACGTTAACTATGTTAGCGGATTCTTGTCTCTGCCTCTGCGGGTTGGAGGAAAAAGGCGTGAAAAAAATCTCTCGTCGCTTGCGAGTGTTGGTTATTATCTTTTTTTTTTTCTTCTTTTCTTCTTCTTCTCGAGGAAAAAAAGAAATTTACCACGTTTAGCGTTAAGGTCGCGATAGAGAGAAAGAAGAAGAGAAGTTCAGAGGAAATGTAAAAGAGAAAGAAAGAAAAAAAGAAAAAAAAAATAGAAAATAGAAAGCAAGACGCACCCCCTGATATAATACGCATACGTTTAAATAACAACTAAGGGTAGAATAAAAAAATATGGTGGTATATATGCATATATGCAACTGAGAAAATAAAAAACAAAAGAAAAAATAAAAAGAAAGTAAAAAGAAAATGACACGACGAAAAGACGCAAAAGTATGTTTATTTCAAAGAAATACGATCTCTAGAAACGTTTATGCTTACTTTTTTTCTTTTTTTCTCTTTATTTCCACTTTCTTTTTCTAACACTTGTCGTACGACTAAAACCGTAACGTTTTAAAACGATGACGACTGTCGTTTCATTGATGCCTTTGTTTCTTCTTTGAAAAGAGGGCAAATTTTACTTGCAATTTTATTGAAATAAACAAGAATTTAGGGTATATCTAAAGATACAATTATTGATGCTCGTTAATAGTTTTTTTGTGCGATTGCAATAATGTTGTAAAAAAGAAAAATATATTTTTTTTTGTTATAGTTGAAACGTTTAATTTTCTTAATATTACGTTAACAAATTTTCATGATTATTACATAATAGATGGTATGGATAATTTTTACTTTTCCTTTTTTTTATTAAATTTAAGTATTTTTTATAATTTTTGTTTTGTACAAACAAATAATTATACAAACGAGCGATTCATGTATATATTATTTCATTAATATGTTTCATTAAATCAGGACGTAAAAAAAGTTTTCTTTATTTTGAATCAATTGCAATCGTTTTTATGAAAAAAAATATTTCAAATTATTTTCCGATAAAAATCATAAGAAAATAATTTATAATACAAGATTCGATTGTGACAAACAATAATCGATAAATTGGACAGAGCAATATCATCGTTCTTTTGAATTTCCTATCAAGCCTTTTTCGATAAGCGAGCACGTACGTTGCATAAAATGAAAGTATCGAAAATTCTCACGATCGACAGATTTTCACGACTCCATTAAAGATTACAATGCCGTTAATAAACGCTTTCAATTCAAATAATTTTTGCTTTCGAACGTACTTTGTTCCGAATTGCATTGAATGCAAACAAGCAAGCAAGCAAGCAAGCATTGATCTACTTTTGAATGTTCTCGTTTCAAAAACTATCAACTACAATTTAACTATGAACTTAACATGTGATAAATAATAGAGTATAAAATAAAATAAAATAAGTAAATAATAAATAAATTTAATATTAATGTGTTAATATATGTATATATTAATATAAATAAATGTTACATAAAAAATCGTTTTTTATAGCAACAATAATAAAATTATATCTCAAACAATTTACGAGATTTTCATCAAGGGATTCAACAACAACAAAAAAACAATAAGAAATAAATGTATTATAATATATATAAATAAAATCGAGCATCGTGGTACCAATGGAATTTTCCCACGTCTATTAAAAAATTCAGTGCGCTATATTTGCCAAAGTTTTACAAAAAGTAATTCAATTTCAAAAAGCGTTCGTATATTTTTTCTCGAGTTGCTGTATGTATTCAATTTTATTAGAAAACCGAATCGAGAATCGAGCCTTGTCTTCTTCCGATCTTCTATCGGAATCGATTTTGAAAAGAAGAAGAAAAACGCAGAAGAGAAAGAGGAAAAAGAGGGAAAAAAAGAATCGTTTCGACTGAGTGTCGATCACGTTCCTATTTTATCGTAAAATCTTTCCTTCCTTCGTCACTTATCACCTACGATCTTTCCCGGATGGAAGACTTACACTATCTCGTATTCGCTTTTTTCTCTTTTTTTTTTTACCACACGCGGAACAACTTTCAACCCTGCGTATTAGTCATAAATGAAAATTGAAAAGCTTCGTTTATGAGTTTTAACGATCACACACATAAGCTTTCTCAAGACAATGGAAAATTGTATTAATATCGTCTATTTATTTATCTTTTTTACTCATCCTTCATATCGTTAAATTTTTACTTTCATTTATTTTTCATCTAAAATAATCAAAGTTCAAACCAAAAATGAAATTGTAAAGTGTTTTACATGAGTTTGTTTTATTTTTTATATAATCAAAAGACATGTAATATTTAAATTAAAAATACTTCTGTATAATTAATATAAGAATTTTATTTTGTGACTTTTGTATTTTTTAATTATTATTATTGAAAATAATAGGTACTACAATAATTATAATTATTTTATCTATATAATCTTTTTATATATTATTATTTAATAACTTTTATTCGTTTTCGATAGAATGTAAAAAAAATAAATACTGAAATATAAAAAAGAAAGAAGCCGAAAATTGTTATGCATGAATTTTTTCGTTTTATGATTTATACGATCCACGCACATAAATATTTTAGTGAAAAATTTCGAACATTTTCGAATTGAGAATTATTAATCGTTCCTTCTGGCCCTTACATTTACATTCCGAGAGAACTAAAAGGACGATAAAACACGATGGGCGGTAAACTAGACGATGTACCCAGTAGTACTCTAGATACCCTCGAAAATAGCAAGAAACGAAACTCGAAACAAACCGAAACTATCCTATTGTCCCTTTCTCATGTTCTCTCGAAGATTATTTATCATTACGTTATTTTCTCTCAAAGCCATTGTTACTATTTTGAATTAATGCAAGCTTTGTTAGCAAATTCGTTACTAAAAAAGAAAATATCTAAAGTTTGATTTAATTACTTCACGCATTTCATTTCATTATACAACCAAAGTTTTCGACTTGGAAATCAAAAGATAGATATATATATATGTAAGTTCTTATCAAATCAAAAAGTAGTTGACCTTAAAATTATTTCAAACACTTTAACTAAATGAGTAGTAAAAAAAAATTATATACTATTTCTATTTTTTGTTGTAATAAAAATTTTTCCTACTAAATGTTTACCATAAATTACTTACCATAGATTGGCCAAGTAAGAGATGTCAAAATTTTATAATGGGGAAAATTACTGTAACTGTTATAAATATTAATAAATAAAAATACAACAGCGTATAATTCATCTAAGTAGAAAATATTAGGAATATTGAAATAATATTAAATATTCATAAAATAAAAGATAGGGATGCACAAATAGTGGACACTTGACTGTGTAATTTCGAAGTAATATAAATTAATAAAAAAAAAAAAAAACACAAAAAATAAAAAGAAAAGAATAAGTAATAAAACCTTAATTAGATGATTTTCAAGCTCACTTGAATTTTTTCTTTTCAATTTCCACTTACATTAGCTTTTAAATTGTTTTCCGATTCGACAGAAGCGTTCATATTCGAGTAGTCCTTTCATTCTTTTTTCTTTCACTTTGCTTCTTCTACTTCTTAGCCTTCTATCGGCGATCACGAGCCTTAAAGGAAAAAAAAAATCTATTCAAGGATTCAAAGGCAAGCTTTCAGATTCCAAGCTACTGACAACTCACAGAATTTTCTACTATGTTACGATAAGAGCTTTAGGGATCGATCAAAATAACGGAATGGAAAGTGTCAAGTATCTTCTTTTTTTTTTTGGAATAACACATGACTTTGAAAAAATGAAACCTCATTTTGTATACACAAAAATATGTATGATCGAAATCATGAAAATGAAAACATACTGAAAAGATAATACCGAAAAATTACTATAAAAATTTATCGAAAAAAACATACAGATATTATATATTTATATCGCGTATAAATATAAAATTGATTAGTATATTCATTTAATAAAGTGCAACAGATTATTCAGAAACACGTTTCTCGTGTATCTTCGTTACATGATTAAACAAAATCGTTTCAATAAGAAAATTTCGAAATGTAGGATTGTATTAGCTATAAAAAAATCATTTATCCTTTATACATTTGTGTAAATAATTAAATATAATATAATATAATAATGAATATTATCAAATATTAATTAATTTGTAGGATATCTACAGCCACCTTATTTGATTATATGAAAATGTAATAATTTAACTAAATGAGAAATTCATATGTATAAATCGGTATTAACGTAGAAAAATTTAAAAAGTAGATAGTATCACTACCAATTAGTATCGGCTCATGATGATGGTGGTTGTGATGCATAGACGAGAATATAATCGCATCAGAATACGTGCATGGAGATTGAAACGTCGAAAATGCAATTACATTTACCAACGGTAATTAGTGTACACGATAGCAAAATATGGATTAGTGTTGTGACGTTATACTGTGTTAATTGTAGAAAAGCCACGTGGAGATACGTTAATTAGTCGGATAAGAGTTAGTGTATGCGTTCGACTAACGCGTTCTAGGAAAATTTAACTTCATTATTTATAACGCCGGTAATACGACGCTTTAAACTTCTTTTATTCTTATGATCAATCTTCTATTAATTCAACCAAGTTCGATAGCAAAAGGTTTTTCATCTGAGACGGATTAAATTGAATTTCAAGGATTTGTATTTAGAAAATAAAGCTTGGCTACACACTTTTGTTTGGTGTTTGCATTAATTTTTGATCAGTTATCTTTTTCTACGACTGAAATAATATAAAATTAGTGAGATTAGATTGTTTTAAGATATTTTTTGTTGGTAAGTAAAAATCGCAAGATTATTGAATTGTTTCTGATTATGGAATTATTGTTTAATTTTCTTTTTTTCTTTTGTCATTCTAAGAGTTGGTAATGATCTGCATAAATTGGTCCAATTATTGTCATTCAATTTAAATATTAAATATATTGTGCAAATTTTATATATTTTTATTGAAATGTAATCAAAGATGTTAGAATTGTTCAGATTATTTCAAATAATAAATTGATACATTTAATTTTAAATAAAGTTATCTACAAATTTCTACAATAATGTATTATTTATTTTGTAATTATAATATATATAGAAAATAGATGTTAGAACGAAAATGCATACGATATTTAAAGGCTGACGATTCGAAAATAAGAAAGAGATAAACCGTGTCGTGAATTAAATAAATAACTAAATAAATAAATAAATATAACAGAAAAATAAATAAATAAATAAATAAATAGAATGGTGTTACCACTGTTGGTAAAATCGAAATGCGAGGAAGGAAGTTGGTCTTGATCGAATGAAATATGTAAGTTCTCTTATTTCTTCCACGGTCTCAGTAGTTCGCCTAAAGAAAACCACATTCTTCCCACCCCTTTTTTCTTCTCTCTTTCTGTTTCTTTTTTTTTTCTTTTTCTTTTTATTTCCTGCTTACATTCTCGACGTCTTGTGCTGTATTTTCTGCAACTGCGTCCCGTCGAGTTTGCGGAGACGGCAAAAATGCAAAGTCGAGTCACGTTCTATCCAGACGTAACCGGCAACGTTAAAAACGTTACTCATAGTTTCGGATATTCTGTGCAAAGTCAGTTCGAAGTATTTTCTAACTCTTATCTTTACTTTTTCTTTATCAGAATGTCTTGTCTCAATTTGTTATATTATATTATGAAGAAAGAAAGATAGAAAAGAAAATATAAAATAAATATGTAAATATGTTTATTAATGTTTATTAACACATTTAATTGTTGATGTAATTCGTTCGACAATATTCATGAAAATTTTTTATTTCGCGTTAAAACTACTTTGCGAATTATTTTCCATTAAAAAAATAATTTGTGTTCCGAGGGAAAAAGCTCATCGAAAGAACGAAACTTTTTCGTATAACGCCGTTCATTTTATATTTATTTTATTCGACAAAACAAAATAAAAGAATGAAATGAAACAAATTGCTAATTACAGTAATATATTAATATGAAGGATTCGTCATTTTTCAACAGAAAATCGTATATTTCTTTTCATTAAAATGACATTCTTGTTTTTGGAAAATTAAAAACTCATTAAAGCGACGAAACTTTTTGCTAGAAGTCTGACACTCCCTTATGTATTTTAAAATTAAAATTAATGTAAAAAAAAAACAGACAAATAACACAATCTATCATTATTACCAACTTGTAATCTTAAGAATTTGTCAACTATTTTCCATTGCAATAATTTATTTTGATAAAAATGAAGTGCTCGTAAAACGAACAAAAATCTTTTTCGTTATCTTTTTTTATTTTTTAAACATATTAGGTATAGAAATTAATCAAATTAAAATTCGACACAAATCCTACAAAAATAAGTAATCATGATACGTTTCCTCGAGAACTTTTAACGTGGAAATAAATTTGATGATACGAATAAATACTAAAATTTATTTTCTAAAAAGGGAACAAAATTTATCTCCCTTTTCTCTCACAAAATAAAAAGAACCCCAAAATATGAAGATTTTTTAGAAATAAAATTGCGGATTGATGCGTCTTTGAGGATGTATTTCACGGTTCGAAAGGTAGTTGGTAACATTGTTGAAAGTTCTCTCATATATATATTTATTACTACAAGCATAGTTTAGTTCACGTTGTATGAAAGAGATGGAATAGAGACAAGAGAAAGATGTATATATATATAGTATGAGAGAGATTCATACGTAGGTGGGTTGAATGCACACGCGTACACGAGCGAATCTCGCTTGTAATTCGTACAATAGAAGGGTAAACCGCACACAACGTGTTTACACGCTGGTAACGTGACAAAGGCAGCTGGCCGCACTTTCGACGTACAGAGAGGCGCTTTTCCGAGCAAATTGAACCTCGGCCATCCTCTTTCTCGAGCAAATAAATAAGGCTTGCCGTTATGGCTGTTCATAGCCACGACAACGAGAGAGAAAGAGAAGAAGGTTTATATATATATGTGTATTGTGTATATATGTGTGTGTGTGTGTATGCGTGTAGTCACTTTTCTTGTTAATGAAGGAACACACTTTGCAGGAAGGAACCTTCTCGTCCGTTTTTATTGAATTGTCGTCTGGTTCGCGCATGGTTTATTAACAATCAGAGATCAAGAAGCATTTTATTGATTTTACTTCCAGATTCTTTTTTTGTCCGTTTTTATTCCTTTCCTTTTGTTTCGACTTATTTAGTTTCGTTTCTATGAAATTTAAAGATAATTTGCGTTGGTAATTACGACAGTGTAATGAGTTGGAATGTTAAGGGTAATTTGTCCATTTATGATTTTATAATATCATATTCTAAGAGAACGTAGAAAAAATAGTATTTTAGTATTATTCACTTGTTTATTAATTTTGCAAAATTGCGTCAAGGCCGAAAGCTTTAATTAACTAATAAAAATCATTCCAAACGTGCAACAGGGCTTCAATATTAAAATAAAGAGAAAAGAAAAGATTATTAAAATCCATTATCATAAATACCACAATCTATGATAAACTGATACGTATATCAGACCAATGATCATTTAAATATTGTTCCTGGATAAGTCATGTTATTTGAAAAAATCTTTATCATAATATTCTTCTAAAGGAATGACCTTCTCTCTCTTTTCTCATTACGTAAAGAGATAGAAGAAGGAGGAGGAAGGTTAGGTAGAGAACATTTGAGTAAACCAGGAGATGGTACTCCAACGACGCGCTGTTTAACTAGTCTACACTTACGGCCAATTTCACTGGGCATCGACGATCGATTCGATTCGAAGCTTGCCAATACGAGAATTAAACCTTGGCCACTCGAACTCGATGCAAACCAGTATGAACTCTCCATCTCTCTCTCTCTCTCTCTATATATATATATATACACATATATATCTCACTCTCTGTCTCTCTCTCTGCTTTTCCCTTGACGAGGCACGCGAGTAAGAGAAAGGGAGAAAGGAAGAGAGAGGGAGAGAGAGAGAGAGTGAGAGAGAAGACGAAACGAGACTTGCAAGCTCTGCATTGGATCAGGATTCAATCGTGATTCGTCCTACGGCGGTAAGCAATCTGTGTCAGCAAAATCGAATCGCTTTAAGGCGCTTTTCTCCGATAATAACCCAAGTACAAACTGTTCTCAGTCCCATCGGGATGACGTATTCCCCTATCCTAGCTAATTCGTTTCGTTTCGTTACGTTTCGTATAAGGCGTATCTGTTTATTGGCTACGCGAGCAACCCCATGTGGTTTATATTTAAACAAGTCAACAAGTTATTTTTACTATATTATTATTGCGTTAAGTGTAATATTAATTTTAACAATTTTGATTAATCGTTGTCTGAAAAAATATCAAAATGATTGCGTAATGCAACAGAGTTATTGTTACTTTGTAAATGGAAAATTGCACATTTGCTCGGTTGCTTAGTTGCTCACTTGCTCATTTACTCATTTACTCATTAACTCAATTGCTCATTTACTCAATTGCTCGTTTACTCATTTACTCAATTACTCATTGCTCATTGTTCACTGTTCCTTACTCGACGTTTAAAATGTCTGCGATTTTTCGTTTACATTAGAGCAGAACGCTATGACCAAATAACAAATTTATATTTCAAAATTATTATCAACCACTGTTATATGAAACAAAAATATGAAGATTATATTATTAAACCGTTACAACAAAGAAAAAAGAATTATATATCATATCCCAGCTAAATTATTCATCCTAACAACACGCTGATAATTTTTCTACTTAAACAATCGTTTCCATTTGAATTTAAAAAACAATTAATAACTTTATCATTGTAATATAGATTCAAAAAATTGTATTAAATAAACGAATAAGGGTGGCTGAATGAAAGGTTTGTCTCTGTTCGACATCGACAATCGTTAATTGTTTATTATTATTATTATTATTATTATTATTATTATTATTATTATTATTACTATTTTTAGTATTATTATTTCTCTGTTTATTTTTTTTTTTTAAGGTACATATTTTTTTGTCCATCCTTAACTTTGTCGAAAACAGTATCGGCCGATGACGCGTTCTGGCACTGCGCCAAACGAAGATCGTGATTCGTCGACGCGAAGGGTGGTAAACGAGGATAAAAATGGCGCAGAAGCGTTCTTTGTAAATCGTTTGTAGAAATATAGAAACAACGTGGTTGTTTTCTCTTTCTTTCTTTCTTTCTTTCTTTCTTTCTTTCTATATTAGGATAAAATAAAATAAAAGAATAGGGCTCAGCGAGCTCGAGAAAATAGGAAGTTGCTATGGAAGCGCGTAAACATATAAATCTTGTTGACCGAGCGAGGCCAGCTTAGTTGCAGTTGAAAGTTAACGCTCGTTTTGTTTTCTATCTTTATTTTTCTTTTCCTCATTTTTTCCTCCTCTTCTCTGTTTCTCTCTCTCTCTCTTTCTCTTTCTCTCTCTCTCTTTCTTTCTCTCTCTCTCCCCCGCTTTCTCTCTTTTTTGCACTGTATTTTTATTCCTCTTACTTTTTTCATTCTTCTTTTTTATTTGTTCATTTTCACTGCATGAACTCCATTGTAAAATGTTTGACAATATACGCCAAGAAGAGGATCTTCTTTCAAGTAGATAATTTTAACTTCATTAATAAGCAATCGTATAAGGAAAAATGAGAAAAATAAATAATGTCTACAATGTTTCGTTCCTATTCGTATACTTTTCTTTTTATTTTCTTTTTCAATTTTTCCTAGATTTTTCTCTTTTAGTTGACTCTTCCGATAGGCTGGGATTACACAGGGAATATTTTTATCCCACCATTTTTACGGTGGTTATTATTATTATTATTATTATTATTGTTATTTGGGAATACTTAAAACTAGAGAAATTCATTTCTGTTATTTCCCAAATGCTTTGTTTGTGGAAATGAAAATAGAATTAGAATTTCAAATGATCAGAATGTATCTATAGATATACAATTGTAATAGAGATAACATAATTACGATAATTTTATGAATTCATCCGAAATGTGTAATATCTCTTCGTGATTTGGAATCGTAACAAATTGTACGCTGGGTATTAAGCAAAATGAACTGACTGGAATTGGATTATGAATCTCGTCGAGAGGGAAATTATACTATGGCTGATAATAGAAGGATAGGTATTAGAAAATTCAAGAGAAATATTACTACTATCGTCATTATTATTATTATTATTATTATTATTATTATTATTATTATTATTATTATTATTATTATTATTATATTTCATTAATGATGATTTACCTATTTTATTCGAAAACGTTCGTTAATTTTCTCGCAGATATTACACTCTAACCAAAAGCTTCTACAATATTCTTCATCATTTTATTATATTTAAATTAGTTTTTGTTTTCCTTTTAATTTTAATTAACGTGTTATCGATTGGATACTAAAATAATAGTAATTTTTTAAAAAGTAAAATTTATGATTAAAATGCTAAATCAATATTTAACTTTACTGTGTGTGCGTGCGTGTGTGTGTGTGTAATTTTTTTGTCGAGTTATTTTACGTAATACTTAAATCACGTTTGTTAATATCTAAAGTAATTTTGTAATTCTTCAAAAGCTTTCGATTTTTCATCCGGGAAAATATTTCAAATTAATATTGAGTCATACATTTTATTAATTGTTCCTTTACAATCACATTTTGAACAATTTCTGTTACTTCTCGTTCAAATCGAAGCTCACACAAAACTATGATTAATGAAATAACTTTAACTCCGCAATAATAAGCAATGAACAAAACTATTGGAAGAAAAAACATTCTGCTGAAATGAGATTTATCACCTTAAACAATAATGGCATTTTAAATAAATTAAAATTGGTATTATTATTGCAGTAATAAAAACAATAAATACAATAGAAATCAACATCGAATTAAAGAAGACCTACACAACAATTTGAATGAAAGTGATAGCATCCGAAAAGTATTAATCTTTTTTAAAGAGATAAATTCACTGAGAATTTTGTTGTGAAACGGATATCCATGTGTTTTTTAATCATCGAATAATCATATTGACAAAACCAATACGATGAAAGTATTCGCTAATGTTAACCCTTCCAGTGCTGAATATTTTTAGATAAAATATTTTGTAGAGACGGAATAATTTATTATTAATGCGGCTGCTTTTTTTCCGTTGATTTATATTATTAACCAGATCTGATAATAAATTTTTAAATTAATAAATAATGCTTTTTTGTTTCTTATATAATTTTCATGTGACAAGACTCAAAACATTAATCAATACGTAAACCAACATTACATTATTTAACACATTCGTATTGATAAACACGTATATCACGCTGGCAACTTTTATCAAACGCATATATGCGTCCATAACAGGCAATGGGTTAATGCGACCACTTGAAAAACAAAATTTTTACCGGAAAAAAACTGGTGTGTGTACTTATGTACGCACGTAAGAAGTTATACTTCTTTGCCGTACCGAAACGAATATAACCTCAATAACCTCAAAAATAATTTCAAAAAAAAACTTCAAAGGAAAAAAATAATTTAAAAAAATAAATAATTATTATTATTATATATATAAGAAAGAATAAAAAAAGAAAAAAAATATCAAAATATAGATATCAGTCCACACTAAATATAAGAGAGATATATCGAATTACTTCACGCGTCAACAGCCATGGCGCGGTTACTGCATTAGTTCTCGCTTCGATCATTTAAGTAAAGCAGCGCTGAGTACGATTAGTATTTGGATGGGTGATCCGCTTGAGAAAAAAGGGGAAGAAGAAACGAAGACTTCATGCCGTATACTTGAAATCGCTTTGCCGCGCGTCGTTTAAATACTGACAAACTTCATGGTGTCGTTTTTCCAGACGCTCCGAACAAAATCACTCCCCATTACATTTTCCCCAACGCGCCAAAAGAAGTATAACTTCAAAAAAAAGAAAATTGTATAATATGTGGTGTGGAAAGAGGAAATCGATTTTCGGACACGATAATTCTTCTTTATAAGGTGAACTTGTCCGCGATACTTTTCGAAAAGGTTCATCCTCTGTCTATTCCCGATCGGACATCAATAAAGTCGGTGAAATAAAACGGTTACCGGAATACGGAGACTTTATTGTAGGCCGCAGCGGGGTCGCTCGTAAAGCTCATAGGAAGATAGGACACGAAGACATAAATGCTTTCCTGCCTCTTTGGTGACGCGACGACTATAGGCTGATATTATCACCGCTGCTGGAAGATCGTTTAAAACCGTCGTATATAAAACGGTATTCATATTTCTTCTTTCAAGCTAGATACTAAACCCCCCATGCCGCATAAATGCAATACGAAAACTTTCTTCTTTTTAAAACATTCGCATAAATGCTTTATTTTCTTTTCTTTTTCTTTTTTTCTTTTTTTTTACTGTCAAAGGTTAAAATTGCGTATCCACGCGCAAATTTATTATATTTTTCTACAGGATCGTTCAAATTTACTAGCTGGTTCTATTTTTCCTTTATCTTTTGTCTTTATTTAAAACGAAGATTATTAAGTTTATTTTCGTGATAATTAAATCGTGGAGGGTCGTTGATTAATTTTGTTAGTACGCTAATTTATTTTATATTTAGAAATATTTTTCCAAACTTTTAGGATTTTTTTTTTTTTAATATAAAAGAGGATGTTTAATTAAATTTATTGATAAAAAGATGAATATCAAATCTTCGTTTAAATATTTTATTTTAATTAATCCTTTATACAAGCCTGAAGCATTACTCATTCAAATTATTAAATTAATTAAATACAATAAGAGTAAATAATAAAATTTATTATTAATAATTAATGATTTCTAAAAGTGATCCGAATTAATAATCTTCCAATCAAACATGCATACTCTTTTATTGTCATAATTGCATCTAATTAATATCGATTTCATTGGAATGCAACGATTGATTCAATTAACTTTTTCACGAATTCGTAAAAATCGATATCTTTGACTCGAAATTATCTATGCGTTAAGCTTATGTAAAATAACTTTACTCTTAGCTGAAGCTTCTTCGAGTTTTGTGCGAGTTAAACTAAAAGTCATATAACATTTTACAATCTTCAAAGATAAATTCGAAGAAGGGATGCCTTTTTCAGGCCGATCGTTTAATCGTAAAAAACTTTATCGTCATTTAATCCCTTTAGTGTCTACTCATTTCTGGTATCTTCTTTAAATTACTTCAGTATTATAGTATACTGAGTTAACCCCATAAGTTACCTCGTAGTAACAGTCATTCAATATTTTATTGATTTGCACAGTAATTCATATAAACAGAACAACTGGTTTTAATTTCACAAAAACAGAATTTTGAAATTTATATTTTTTTATTTATTTTAATTTCTAAATTTTATCCGTAGATTTAATTTAACAATTGTAAGTTAAATTAACCGATTATTACAATTTATTTTTGTCAATTAACTTTAAACGGTTAACCTGTATGCAATTTATTTTAGAATAACAATAAGACACAATCTTGCAATTCAATTTTCTATTTGTATTAAATAATTTACGTAAATTAATTCAGTTTCAAATCGTATATAATTTTAATTAATTTAAATTAATTTATCACGAACGAATACACATAATATAATTATATTTCGATTCTTAAAAATTGACGAATGAAAATACATTTCAGATAGTACGTGAAGAAATAAAACGTAAAGTGGGCTTGTGTATCTCGTTAGAAATGAAATAAGAAGATAGTAAAAAATAAAGTAAACCGATAGAAAAGATCGATAGACGGTAAATCTACTGGTACCCGTATAAGTATAGTACATCTATCAAAATTTTTCAAAGATACAAAAGACTCTTTTCTATACAAAAAAATCTATCAAGAGTTTCGTAAAACTATTGAAAACGAATCGATGAGTTCAATGTTCTTTTATGTACTTACCTGTTAGTTGAAAGAAGATCGTAATTCGTAAGTTCGTCCTTTGTCATCTCATGCGGGAGATTCTTTGTAGCGTAAATAAGGTAAGTTTCCGTACAATAGTCTAGTTTTCTTTGATAAAGGGCAACGATCGTGCAGCAGGCTTGAAAATTTATTTCCTTCATACTCATTGCTTGAATTTAAAGACAAACCGTACGCCCTTACTCTTTCAATCGCAGGTACTTCATATCGTCTGATAACGTGTGTTAGTATTTTGTATTTATTGATATTACATATATCAATTTTGTGTTGTTATTCGAACGATAAAAATAAAAAAAAACATTTTATTTTATTTAAACAATACGCTTTAGCAATTTTAATATTTATCAATCGTTCGAGTATTTTCCTTTATATTCGTGATTGGGAATTAAAAGTAATTTATTATAAATGATGAGTAGTTATCAATAAAAATATTTGATAAAACGAACGATGTATTTAACAACGATTTAGATAAAGTAACGATTTTCTTTATATTATTTCTATTTGTTAACAATAATGGAAATAATCTTTGCAAACTGATCGTATACGAGTTATCTAATTTTAAAGAATAAATATCCATCAAACATAATTATCAAAGAATAATAATATATTCGATTAAAGATCTTTTACCTCGGTATATCATATAAAAAAAAATGAATTCAATTCAAATAAAACATAGTTGATGTAAAAATTGATATATGATACTCGGATTAAATAATAATCAATTAGTTCGATCCAATCGTCGTTATAATTATATTTTCCCCAATAAAATAACGTCCAAACGAAATGATTAATATTTTTTTCATAAAAATATTGTAAAATGATTGGATGATATTCGATCATTCAACCGAAATTGTAATTCGTCGATGACCAAAACTAATGGTCGTTTCAGAGTTCCCATAAGTCTTCATTAACGTTTGTCAGATCGGTAGAATGGGAAACAATTTATGTGCTTACCCTTCGCTATGAGAGAAAGAGAGAGAGAGAGAGAGAGGGAGTAAGAGAGTGAGTGAGACGATCTTAAATGTCTATTATTAACGAGAGGATGGCAAACGCTTACAAAAGCATCCGTTTTACTAAGGAATGGGGGGAAGGGAGGGGGATGTTTTCGTCTCCTGCGAAAATGGTGAATCCATTATTGCGTCTCCGCAGGCCACTTATCCAAATTACCTGCTAGACTTTAGATGGATCGTACCAATCCGAAACCCGTTACATTCACTTTCAATCGACCAAATTTATATTTAATTTCTATCTTTACCAGTCATTTTCATAATTAATTTCTCAATATTCTATTTTGAAAAATATACAAGTTGTCCGTAAAATTTTCTTTTCTTTTTCTTCTTTTCATTCTTCTTCTTCAAACACAACACATACACACACACAAAGCATATTTATATTTTAATTCTAGATAATTTAGAATCGATGATCGTATTCGTACCTAATCGATATATATAAATATATATATAAAATAATTATTTTAGATTAATAAAATGCCATTATAACGTACTCGCGAATATTACGGAATTGTTTTTTTTTTAATACATTTAAATATATACGAATATTTAAAGGCTAGAGATAATTTTATCTCTGTAAGATAATATCGATAGAAATAAAAATCAGATTAATTGTCGGTGAAAAATATGAAAAAAAAAAGAAAACAAAAAAACAAAAGTTCGTAAGATAATTCGAGGAACGGTAAGATTCGCGTGTTCGTAAAATTTCGTGAATTTATATTTCGAGATATAGTTTCGATAAATGATGAGAAAACGTTAGTACTTTTTCTTCAAGCTAAGAATCTCTCGGGACTGAGAGGGGAAAAAATGAAAACAAAAAAAAACCATGGAATAAGGGCGACAACTGATAGTCTTCCGATTTTATATATATAAAAACATCTATACTATTTTAAAATACTATAAATAAATAAATACATATATACAAACTCGGAAATGAAAGCACACAAGGAGTATATAAAACGTGGTAAAATTTAAATAGAGAAAAAAAAAGGAAGAAAAGTATTTCCTCGAAATATCGGACAAAAACTTACATAGATTTCCCTTGGAATCGTTTTTGGTGTTCCAGAGAGGGGGGGGCTGCGTTAGGAGTGGTGGCGTTTAGTTTGGTTCGACCTAAAAGGTTGAAAGGGGTGGTACGTTGAAAAGGAGTGGTTCAGGCCACACGTTAAACGGAAAAATATATTTGCCTGTACAGAGAGTGAGCAGTAATTTACTGGACGAGCGTGTTTCGTTCTCTCCCTCCTCTTACTCTCAACACCCCCACCCCACCCCACCCCACCCTATCCGACTCCCAACCCTTTCTCTTTCAACGCCTGCCATTTCGTTCAGATTATTCAACTCATTCGTTTGGCATCGTTCCCACCATTTTCGATCTCTCAATTGTTCTCTATAAATACTTCGAACCTTTCTTTTTTTTTTTATCTTTTTTTTTTTTTTTTAAACAATCAAATAATTTCATTCGCTCGTTTAGTATCGAGTAGAGATCAGTGATGGTCCTTTGATGTTTTGCGGTACGCTATACATTTTCAAATTTAACAATTTCCATCGGCAACATTTCAAATTCTTTTTGGCCGACCCTTCTAAAAGGTAGGAATTCCCTAAAAATCATTGGAGAAAATTACAAAAGAAATGAATTGATTAAGTTATACGAATTTATTAATAAATTGTTATTTAGTTTCTCTAAAAAACAATTTAAATAACAACGTTAACAAAAAATGCAATTAAACGTTTTATAGTTAAAGGTTTTGTGTAATGGAGGAATTCAAATGGTCGAAACGTTTTCGAATGAATGAACGTTTGTGAATAATATATTCGAGATTGTGGAATGTTCCGTATCCAGTAACATTCGTAGAAATCCTTCGATGCGGGAAAGGCTTTTAGCCTTCTCGTTAGAGATTCCTAAGGAAAAGAGAGAATTCAAGCATGAATCGTCGTGTCCCGTTCCTGCTCCTTGCCGTCATGGGAATCCTTGAGTATCGGCCTGAACTGCTGATTACCTGCCAGATTCTCACTTTGTCCCTTACTAAGGTCGAATTAGATACTATAGAACATACACTTTGAGATAGGGGAGTAAAATTATCCTACGAGTACCTTTTCCCTAAATTAGTTTCCATGGCAAAAGTAGAATGAAATTCTTCATTTAAAGAATTGACGACGGTAATGATTTTATTTATTTTCATTTATACGCATACATACACACACGTTATTTATTTATTTAATTATTTATATTTTAAATATATCAGTATTTTTAATAATATCAATAGAAGAATTTTCGGATTGGAAACTAATAGAAATCAAACGCTTAATTAGATTATTAAATTATTGTTGATAATTAGTATTGTTTGATGTAATACAAAATATTTATGCTAGCAAAATATAGTTATATATCTAAAAAGGAAAAGCTGCTTTTGTTAGCTGTTAGCACAAATAGTATTATTAATTAATATTTGATTCTATAAAAAATAACTCTGAGTTAGGAACATTGGTTTAAAGAATATTTTTGTTTCGATAATTATTAATGGGGATCTAACTGCAAATGATTTTTTTTAATAATCCAAATTATAAATTCTTACTTAAAATTTTGTTGTTTCTATCTTTGCCGAACGTTCTGCTTTTCTATTGATATATTCAATTAACATTCGAATGCAATTATTGGAATTTTTTATTCATTTATTACGTATGAAAACAGTTGAAATATAGAAGAAATATGAATAAACCATAAATGAAATCGAAAAGGTTTTTAATTTAATAATGAGTTAAAATAAAAATATTAAAAGTTTGCTCAACTGTAGAAAGAAATATGATAGTTTCGTTTCTCTGTTTGTTATAAGTATATATGAAATATAGTAATATTTCATAGAATTTATCGTGTAAACAAGAAACATAAAAGAGGAAAAATGAATCCTGTCGTATTTCAAACACAGTCACAGTTTTGTCAGATCTCACATCGATGAGCAAACGTTGTGGCGTGCCAACCAATCAGTTTATTGTTTGATGTTGAACAAAGTCATTGTATTGAACATTTTGAACAGAAGAAACATTTTGACTGGAATCCTTTTAAACAATCTCGGAAAAATTAATATCGATATTTCGTTTTTTATTCAAACCCATGCTTGATTTTTCATCGTACGTTGAAAAATGTTGTCATAAATAATAAAAAATAAATAAATAACACACGCACACCAATGTGTTACTATTTTTATATTGTATATTATTATTATTAGTATTTTACTTTTTTTTTTATACTATTAATCTAAAACACATTTATTTCACTTATAAAAAATTTAAATTATTCTATGAATTGGATATTAAAAAAATTCAATATTAAAACAACAACAATCGCATGGAAATATGGGAAAAGAAAAGACGGAATGGTTTTCAGATAGAAACTCATTATTCGTTTCACTTATTTCCTATTAAAAGAATGCCAAGAACCAATGATTAAAAAAATAAAAACGAAATCAAGCATTACAACAAAAGAAAATCTCATGCAAATGGGGGAAAGAGAAAAAGTAAGAAAGGAGGAATGGAAAAAATAGAAAAGAATGAAAAAAAGACGGGATGTAATATAAAAAAAAATAGGTTTTCTAGCACTCATTCGTGCTCTAGAAATCATCGATATCGAATAATCCTCTTATCGCGACAATTCTCCTTCGTAATGAACTCTTGCTCATTTCGCATATCGTTTATTATCGATCTTGAACGAGAATATTCCCCTTTTCCGAATATTCCCCTTTTTTTCATTCTTATTAAGAATTTCATCGGCATATCACGTCAAGTTTTCTCTCTCACTCTCTCTCCCTCTCTCTCTCTCTCTCACACACACAAGGACTCTCTTTCTTTTCCTTTCTCGTTCTCTTTCTTCCTATTTCTCTTATTCTTTTCTCTTTATTTCCGATACGTTGTTCATACATTTTTCTACAAATAAATAATCCACTATGACGCTATCATTAGTTTATTCATGAATTGTTTGTTCAATTTTTGATTAGAAGTAATAATGTAAAAAATCGTTTTTAAACATTTGCTAAATTTGTCAATACCTTTACTTCGTTGTTGTTTGTATCCGACATGAAAATAAGACAAGCAAATATTGTTCGATTCCTAACATACAAACGAAAACGCTGTTCTTTTCTTTTTTTATCTTTTTATTTTTATGATAATATGTGAGCGGTTAATTTTTTATTTTTTTCATTTTTTTAAATTAATAGATTAGCCTACATTTAATCATTAATTTCGTTTTTATTTTTGTTTCATTAACGAGAGTAAAAAGTTTGAGGAAAAATATGAGTATCGATCGAGGGTCGGGAACCAGCGGCTGTTAAATTTTTAATAAAAATCCATTGTGTTCGCCGCAAAACCGACAGTTACCTCTAAACAAAAAATTCGATAGTTTGTCGGTAAAGTACATGAAAAACAAGAAAAAAAGACACTATTTTTCGGTACATTGTTATATTATTTTAACGATACTTTCGTTGTATTTCATTCGTGTTAATGCGAATATAAATTTTTCAAAAAAAATGACACTTTTATTTTATACCACCAATCGATGAATTACTAATACTCATTTTTTTTTCCAATTCCAATGGAAATTTAATTCGTATCAATACACGTTTCTAAACGTTGAAATGATTGACCAAGAAAAAAAATAATAAAATGAAATAAACGAATTCAATTACTGCTTTTATTATTTTTCTAAGATTTTGTTTGGTCTTTCTTTCTTTCTTTCTTCTTGTTAAAATAATTCTTCGTTTCCGTAAGTTTTACGAACCTCGGTATAGATACCTCGACTTTAGAAATATTTCCGTTCGTTTGAACAAAAGAAAATACATACGTTGACCCAAGAACCGGTGATCTTTCGACGATGTGGAAACGAAAAGATACTTCGTGATAAGTCGAAACCTCTTGGACCTTCCTGTCGAAGATCAATTTCCAATCGACCGAACATCGATCCATTTTATACGCTTCGATAAACGATTCCTACCGATGTCCTCATCCAACATCCGATGATGTCTGCTCAAAGTTTCGATATCTTTCTACAATGATAAATACATATTTCTTTTCTTATATTTTTATTCACTTTTTATAAATATATATTTTATTAATTAATATTAGAGAGAAACAAGACAAAAATTTACAAATATTCGTTTCATTGATTCCTTTAATCTCGTCGAACAATTATTTATATTATACATTCAAATATTTGTATTAAAAATTTACAACGCGAATTTAGATTACGATTTATTTATTTTTTTTTTCTTTACAACTATGCACGTTGTAAAATTTTATTTTAATCCTTTTTGCTTAAACGCATTTTTAAAGGGCAAAATATCAAAAATAAGTCAACTTTTTTTTTTTAATAATATTAAAATAATTATATTAAAATTTTCTTTTTCTCTTAATAAATTGTTTTAAATTTAATCGAGGCGTGAATTTGTCATATTTCGAATGACTATAATTCTAATGTATATATTATATTTATCTTGTTAAGAATCTAATTTAGTTTTAAGATCGATTTTATATCAAACGTCAAAGAAATAAAACACGAAATGGAAGAGTTTCGATCTGTAACATGTCTGTTTCAGGATTCGACGACGTAGGAGAGAAGCAATCGTAGATCTTATGGTTAAACGGATAAGAAGAATGTTGGATGACGGCTCGAAGAATAGGAGAAGCAAACGAAAAAGATGGGTAACTGGAGAAGAAAGGCAAGTTGCAAAGTGGAAAATGGACGAGCTTGGTAGAAACGAGTTCGAGGAGATTTCACGAAGTACGACTAGACTTTCTTGAGGTTTCCGCGAATCTGATAAGATATTATTTTACATATCTCTTGGGTCTTTTCTTTTGTCTGAGAATCCCAACATTGAAAATAAGAAGAGAAGAAAAGATTTTTTCGACTCTTAACATTCTATAAAAACAAACTTTTAATAATTCCTTTTCAATATTTGCTTTGATTTTAAGCAAAATTTGGATGTTGGATATATTTATTTAGAAACAAAACCAAAAAAATTAATAATTTTTTGATTTGATAAATGCAACGGCAATAAGAAACAATCTTAAGAATATATTATAGGATTGTAAAGACGAAGAAAGAAAAAGAATATGCGTTAATGTTTTATATTTCTTGCTTTTTTTCTTGTTTTCATATAAACTTTATACGATAAACGTATTTATTTATCAAATCAAGATCGATGTTATTAACGTTGCTCACGTTGGTTGTGTATAAAAGCCGTTTAATAGTACCGACAATGGCCACTTGTATTCAAATTTACAATCCCTAGAACTATAAAAGCACGTTGGCCAGTTAGGATTATACAAGAGCCATTAAAATTGACACTTTGCACAGTATCTCTCTATCTCTCTCTCATCCTGTCTCTCTCTCTCTCTCTTTCCGAAACTTGTGACGTGTCGTGAATAATAAATGTTGACACGATATGTGTATATATATATACATAGAGAATTGTTCGAATATGGGCTTTTATCTATCTCGTTTTCGAGTACTCGCTAAAATAACGTTTGTTGTTACACGTTAACACGTTCGTTTGCTACTTTTTTCTTCACTTGTTCAAATCTGTATTAATGTAAATTTCTTTTTAAATGAACAGAACGTTCAAATCGGTTTTGAATTTCTTTCATATTTCAAATTCTCTGTACTCTATCATAAAATATATTACAAATTGTAATACGAACAAATATAAAATTAATAAAAGAACACAAATTACGATTTCAATAGAATTACGAGTACAATGAAATATTATTGATTCTTCAAATCGTAATTTATAATTTTATCGAACCTAATAGTTATTTGTACATATTATAAAAAATTTCATTCAAATTTGAATATTAAATAAAATACAAAGTAGAAAGTAAGTATTATTGATTTATAAAATCCAATTTGTAAACATCTCGAATTGGCAGAGCTTATCGATTCGCGTCACATGTTACCGTATATTTTCGGCTTTCTTTCAAAAGATTTTCGTAGCATTATTTGTATTCTATTTGGTCGAAATAAATTTCCATCCTATATACCCGTGGGATATCAACTCTTTTCAGAATAATTCTTGGCAAGGTAGATAGGTAGTCTTCCTTCTGTATTCGTCTTCTTCGTGTACGATACATACTGAAGGATAATTTCAAAAAGTACGACAAATGAAATACGAATAGAAATCAAATAACGTAAGAAAATAAAATAATAAATAATAAATATGATTACATGGTGATGTCAAGAATTGTGTTTTTTTTGAACAGCAGGAAAAAAACTTACTTGTATTATTATATTTAAAAATTATAAAAATAAAAGAAAAGAAAAGAAAAATAAGTTTAACAATAATAAAGGTGATAAACCCGTTAATATATTGAAAGAGTATTGTATTTTGTTATTCATTCGGTTCGTAGTACGTAGAGTAAAACCGATAAATATTAACAGAGTTGGAGTAGCTGCACGAGAAATGTATTATCGTACTCTTCGTCGCATAATAATATTAAACGTATTATACGTTCGAAACTTCAGCAGTGAATCGCGTATAATATCTCGTATATATGGATGCTCATTAACATATCAGCATTTTAATGCGAACTTTGAGGAAACCGTTCTCGAATCTTGAAATATGTATTTAATACATATGTACATGTAACGAGTATATATATATAAATATATTTTATATATATATGAGTAAATACACATCTGTATGTATTAAAGTTCGACATATTTTTTACGCGCTTCAATGAAGAGCAACGTATCGAAGACTCGACTGATTTATGAATCGTGTTTACTAGAAAAAAAAACTATCGTACCTTTTTTTCTGACAGCATAACAAAGTAGTGATTGATGTAACTTTTTTGTTGACATTTAAATTTATGGTAAATTATAAAAAAAAAATAAAAAAAAAATAAATGTTTGAAATTAAATTGGACGATACGGAGAAAAGGTATTTTTATATAAACGATTAAACGAATAATTCAATAATTTAAATGTTTGAAAATTTTATTTAGTAGATTCGTTAAATCTCATAATCTTCTTAAATGAGTGAATATATGATATGTATATTTAGTAATATAAATTTCTAATATTAATATATTATAATATAGTAATATAAATATTTGAATAAAATAATATTCGAAGACTCATATTATATACCTATAGTTGTTTTAATAAAGATAATAAATGTACACATATATAATAGATGCAAGATGGTGTTCGAGAAGATAGGAATAACTTAAGATATTTTCGTAATTTAATTTAGTTTAATAAAACTCTAAAGCTCTCGAGTTATTTGCCAGCGTAACAAGTAATTTTTTACCTTCTACTATATCAGAGAGTAAGAACAGATCCGTGGTTAGGTAGAAAGAAGAGTGGAATTTACCGCGTACTTTCATTCCTCTTCTTAGATTTTCCTGATGGTTCGGTTCATCGTGTTTACGACCAGAAAGTCCATTAAATGATTACATCGTTAGGTACAGTGTTACTTGTTTGTATAAGTTTTTTTCTTCTTCGTAAAAAACCCCCATCTCACAGAGTCCAGAACAAAAACTGTGATTCTTTGATCCAGGGTTTTACTGCCGAGTCTACTCGATGTTATTTCTTCAATATTTTTTTTCTCTTATCTTAAAAAAAAAAACAAAAAATAGTTTATTTTGGATTCCATTTAAACGATAGAATTCTACTCTGCATACTTTTTAATATATTAAGCATTAAAAACGTTTGTCGAGTCGGCTAAGATTTTTCTTGGGATTTCATTGATACGACACTATTGATCTCCAATTTTGATTTTCAATCTACAAAAGTATTATGTTTAGTATTATATTCGGCATAGAAAATGATTAAACAGTTCATTTAAATTATCACGCGATATAATTTTTTATTTATTTATCTTTTTGTTTTATTTCCAATTCCATGGCTCGTGTTTAGTACTAAACTTGAGTACCGTGGTTAAGACGAACGTAATTAAACAAATCCGAGTATTAAATCTTTTAACCCTCTCCACCTTTCTCCATTTTTTACGACACCTTCGTCGGTCCTAGCACTCTCTTTCTCTCTTCCTTTTTTATTTTCTAGGAAAGGTGATACGTGAGAAAGGGGCGGGAGAGGTGGATAGGGAAAGGGGCTGGAAGAAGAGAAGATCCATGATGAAGAATTTACGAGAAATTCTTGGACAAAACACGGGAAACGTCTCTTCTACTTTTATCCTTAACGTGTAATCTAACCGCGTCTTAAATCCTTCGTTGACGAGAAAGTAGGGAAGAATGAAGGAAAAATCTGCTTGCTCGTCATCTTTCGAGTTTGGTCATGGTCATTTCGATTGCAGAGTGCGCTAAATTAACAAACGTAATTAAATATTTTCCGCTAACGTTAAACAATAAATAGACCGAATTAAGTTTATTTTACTTGAATAATATAAAATCATGAAAAAAGAAAAAAGAAAAGAAGAGGAAAAAATGATTAAGTAAGGGACAGAAAGAGATGGCATGATAAAGCAGAAATACAATAGAAAACGAAAAAAGATATTGAATAAGAAAGAAAGAGAGAGAATATCAAAGAAAATAGAAGGGAGACAAAAAAGAAAAGGTAGAAAGTAGAGTTAAAGAAAATAGAAGAAACAAAATGGAAAGATAGAATATATGCAAAGAGGGACGGTAAAGGAGAAGGATAGAAAGGGACAGGGCAAAAAAAATATAGGAAAAAAGAAGGAGGGTGAAGGGGTGGGAGGGAGGAATGGGAGGACCAAGGCAGCTACCAGCTACCACTACTCCAGACGGTTAACAAGAAATTAATTCCCGTTTAATGCAGTCTCTGGTTAGCATTGCAAATCTCTGTCGAGAGAAGAGGGTAGCTCGAGACTAGCTCGAGGTCCGTTCGAGACTCGCTCATTTCACACTCCCTCTTTTCTCCACCTTCTTCTACCACCCCTCATCCCCATCCCCATCCCCATCCCCATCCCCGCCCCCACTCCCCATGTTCCATCCAGCCCAATTCTCTTTTCCACGTTAAGAGAGGAGAGGAAAAGATTTTCATTCCTTTTCAGGCTACTACTTCTGTCCTTTTTACAACTGCTGCTTTTCCTTCTTCCCGCGTATTAGGCAAATTTCCTCGATTCGCTTGCCACTTTATTTTTTTTTTTTCTGTTCTTTTCTTCTTCTTCCTTCTTTCTCAAATTTTTCTTCTTCTCTTTTTTTCCTTTTTCTCCGTTGCTTTTCCATTTAATCTCCTCCGGTTGTAGAAATCAACAAGGGACCCTCACCTATATCCAAGGAATACGTACGATTTTTCTCTTAAGTTTTCTTTTTTTTCTTTTCTATATCTCCTGTTTCCATTATTTATGATATATCTTTATTTTGTTCCATTCTTATTAAATAATGTTTATCGTTCGATCAAGAAAATATTGTTAATTATTTGATCAATATCAAGAGTGACTTCGTCGAACTGTTTGTTACTAGTTGTAGTAGTAGCGGTTATTGAAAATCGCGTCCACGTAGAAATCGCAGCTTAATTAAAAAAGCTTCATCGTTCGTCAATAAAAACTTTCCTCCTCGATTTTCAACGGTTACAACCAATAAAAGCGATCTACTTTCTTCTTTTCCTGATGTTTCTTTTTATTTTCCTTTTTTTTCTAAATTTAAGTCGTTTTTTTTTGGTTATCTTTTATAAAAAAAAGTTCGTTTCAACGAATCGGCTTATACATGCCGAAAAAAATGTTAACTTTGCGATTTTACTGTATCTCTCTCTCTTTCTTTCTTTCTCTTTCTGTGTGTGGAATTTTAAAAACGAGACTTCGACAACGTGCTAGTTAATAGTAAATTTTGTTTTGTCGCTTAAATTAATTTAACGTTATTTATTATTACAGATTTTTGTGGAGATTTTGTAAAGAAGATAAAGCAAAAAAAAATTATTATTGATTAATAAATTTTAGATTAAAATGTTCTTTTATAATCACGTATGTACGAATCGTTTCAATATTTAATACACATGCAAATTCTAGGAACGAAATTCTCACAATAATGCTACCTCAATTTCTAAACGAGGTAAAGCATTCCATTATATTCTAATTAATAATTATACGTCTACGTAATTTGATTGTAAGTCAATCCTATTTAATTTCTCATTCGTCTATAGGACAAACTCATCTGCCCATTCATATCATTTATGTTAATGTTATCGCATCGAATCGAATCGAATAGGAAAATTTTGATCGCGATTTATCCTATTTAATTGATTCGCCAACTAAACGCGTCCTGCGACTATCTCTGATGAGGTGCAAATTTCTACTGAACTGTCTATGTGGTTAACCAACAACTGTTTATATAGTCAATTATACCTATCTTCAAATGGAACCTAGAAAATAATAGTCATTGTGGTCTAGTTCGACTATTCATTTCAATGACAACCCTTAGGTCTATACATCTCCTATAATAATAATAATAATAATAATAATAATAATAATAATAATAATAATAATAATAATAATAATAATAATAATAATAATAATAATAATAATAACAATAGTTGTAATAATAATAATAATAATAATAATAATAATAATAATAATAATAATAGTAATAATAATAATAATAATAATAATGATGATGATGATGATGACAAACCAATACTAAATGTAAATTATCATAATGAATAGGATTTTGTAAATATTATTTCAACAACTAAATTGGAAATTTAAGATTTTTAAAAAGGACGACGATGATTAACTGAGAATTACCATTCGTTGATATAATCAATTACATTAGATTGACCAATAAAATATCTTTTTACACACTGAATCATGAAAATAATAGTCATCGTGATTTAGTTCAACTATAAATTTCAAACATAATTCTCTAGTCAATATATCCTACTTACCTATACCACAGGTATATAAAACCAACCCTATACTAATAATAGTAATAGTGCTAATAAATCGATACTGATGTAAATTATTATAACAAGTTCGTATATTGAAAACACTATTAAAACAGAGAAAATCAGAAATCAAAGATCTTGAAAACGATAATGACGACGACGACGATTATGATAATGATGATGATGATGATGATGGTTATGATGATGATGATATTAATAACAACTTAACGGTGAATTGTTAATGGTAGAACAGTATTAACGAGGTTAAAGTACACTTTCAAAGTAGAGAACGAGTAGAATCGTAGCATACAGTTTACCGACACTTCTATAAATAATGGCGATTTGCAATTATCTCGTTCGGCTAGCTGATTTCGTTCGAAGCTCTCGCAGTAAAGTGCATCAAGAGGGAACTGTATGCGGAGAGATGGAGAGATGACTATAGTCAGAGAGCGAGAGGAAGTACTAACGTGCATCGTGCTGTGTACACCGTATGCTAGCTAGCATCGATGAGAGAAGAGCAAGAGAGAGTGAGAGAGAGAGAAGGAGAGAGAGAGAGAGAGAGAATGCAGTAAGTGGCATCTGTTCAATGCATCGAATTGATACACTCCTAGACTAGAGTGTACGAGTCCATTGCGGACTCAGTGTAGACGCGTATGCTCGTACGGGGTCAACAGGCGCTGACCAACGTGCTTCTGTGAACGTTCATACATATTGTATATATGTACGTCTACTACCTCGATGAATATAGTTCATGCGCATATATCCTATTAATAATCAGCATCTCCTCGTGTAACGATCTATATCAGCCCCTTAATCGATCGATTTTCTCTTTTTACCGATGACCTTAGACTCACTTACATCATTAGTCTTAAACTTTTATTAACTCGTTTAACAAGTAGTCACGCAGTAGCCTAATGTATAAGAGTCGTTAGCTATTTTAGTTAACCGTGCAACCAGAAGTGATTTCATGTAAATCTTTAACCGTGTGATTATGTATCATATATGGTTTTCTATATTTAGAAATAACGTCGTCTATGTACACTAAACGCTAGAAGTTTATAATCAATACGGATATTACGGAGGAGGAAGAAAGGATATTTGTTAGAAAATATGAATGCGTTTACAAATTTGTTTGTCAGATAAATGACGAATTAGGGTCTCATTCGTTTTCTGAAGGATTGCATTAACTTTTGAGTTATTTGAGCTCACTGATCAACTTCATCACGAATGCCTACTTTATTTGAAATTGGATATTCTATCCCACATTAGGAGAGATCATCCTAAATATTGTTGTAAGCTGAACGTTTGAGATATATAATAACATTATGGGCATACGAGAATGCTAAAATTTCTTATAGCATAATTCGGCTTGTAAATATTTCATACAATAATGATACATCATTCATAAATTAATTGGTATACTTGATTTTTCACGAAAATCAACAAACGATATCAAACTTTTAGCTGGTATTATATGCGTGTATATGCATGTATGCATAAATGTATAATATGTATATGTGTTTACTTATAAAACCTATGTATACATATTTCTATATATAACTATGGTAAGTTACCGTAGACGATGGTAGCTTGTATGGAATACATATTGCACGGTTCGACTTTTCCACATGGAAAAACGCGTCAACCGAGCGAACTTTTCGATGTTGGAGTAGGGTTATGAGAAGGGTATTCTACTATGTATAGTAAATAAGAAAGTATATGGCAATTTCTATACCCCAGTGGCACGCCTTTGTCGCGTGTTTACTCGCAGGACGTGCGTGGTACTTGGAAGACATTTATAAACAGGCAAGCACCTTTGCGAAATAATCGATACAACTACCGAGACGACCTCATATTTTATTTCCTTTTTTCGCAATTCAACCTTTCCTATCCTTCCTTCTTTTTATTATCATTTATTAACGATAGATATGCAAATTCCAGGAGAACCTAATGTCAAATAACACGAACATTAGCAATAGTAAAGTTTGGTTTATCGATCGTATCTTTTAATTAAACGGATGTTCTACTTCAATAATTAATCCGACACACTATCTCGTTTCCATTCGAATTCTGATGGGCGTCCAAATGTGCCAAGATCTGATTGACCCTCTCGTATTCCATTATCCTATTAATTCTAAGACGATAGATACTGATTACGTCGGCGTGTACGATATCTATTATGCCAAGAGGAGAGAATATCGAACCGTTCTATCTGATACAGACGTCAACAAAGCCTAATTCCTTTCGTTAAGCTACGTATGCTAAATAACTTTAGGCATATCAATCAAACCTGTAACGCGTGTAATTATTTATTCATATACAAGATTATGTTCGAAGTTACTTTTCGTGTATGAACGTGGGATGTATATGCGGGATGATATTTTAGATTTTTATTCAAGTATAATATTAACACACTTAGGTTATAGTAATTATCGATGTTACTAAGGAAACGTTGTATGACATGGTCCCACGTGACACTGATATTAAAGCCTCGAATGCTTAGGAAAGCTTCATTGTTTGTGTCAGCCAGTTTCGTCTAGAATATACATCCATATCTATGCATGTATGTGTTAAAGGTGTGTACGCTGTCGTCGATGCAAAACCTTTAATACGCGGCTACACACCTGTCGATGGTTGGGAACATACGTGTATGTACATCGTTCACGTCACTGATCACAATGAACTTGGATAAAGCACTCTCTCAGCTGCTCCTAATCTGCCCGCTAACTTTCCGCCATTCTACGATACAACGTTCTCCGATATAGCAAAGTTACGTTATCCTATCTATATGTATATACATATGTGCATGCATGCATGAAATGTATGTATGAAAATGTGTTTATAAGTGTCAATGTGTACCTATAATACACTAATTTCATTGAATTAAAAGAGTTGTGTAAGTTTTATTTGTTTACTTACAATCCTATACGACATGACTCGTTAATAACGAATAAGAAGAAAGTTAGGTATGGTCGAGGATGATGTAGAAACATGTTCGAAAAGTTCTAAAAATAATCGATACGCGAGCTTGTAGTTTCATACTACTAACGTTACGTTAAGCGTCCTTGTAATTACGCATGCAAGCCACGAAACGAGCTCAAACTCGTGAGTTTTAACGCTTGATTATTAAACGAGTATATGTGTATGTGTTAGCGTGTGTGATTGTATGTGTGTTTGTGAAAGAGATATATATATATATATATATATAAAGATAAAGAAAAATAAAAAAAAAATAAATAAAATAACTGATCTCATAGTAGCAACACGAAAAGCAAGTCAAATGGGTGCGAACGTAAAGGGTCATTATTTATTTCCACAAGTTACAGTAATCCAGGTACTTGGAAGGCGTTCCCGTGGCCATTATTAAGCTGAATTACGATCGTCCATCAAACACAGAGCGAACCAACTATAATTTGCGACCATGTCGTGATGTAGTGCTCTATGGCTATCAGCACGTCCTTACATCTTTTCACCAGACATTGATGTATTTTCTTTTCTTTAATCGTCAATTTTTTGTAGACTCGTTTGAAAATTTACAACAGGAAAATGATTATTAACTTTACTTGGATATAATTCTATTTACCGATCTCATTTTATTTTGATCTAATTAATTTGTTTCAGCATATTATATTATGCTTTATCAAATATTTTTGTTAAATCTTTTTACATGAATCAATTATTTTATAATATAAAATATAAAATTATGCGGAGTTACATATGTGACGGTGATTTAATTTCAATTATAAATAATTGTTTATTATTATCAGATAATTTTAAAGTAATATGTAATTTACTCGTAATGATAATATAATTTTTTCAGATCAAAATTATATTTGGGTTTAAATAAAATCTGAAAAATTTAGAAATAATCGAAATACGATTGAATAAATACGATATATTAAATAATTATTGATATAAATATATAGGGAAGATCTGTACGTTGTTTCCAAATTACATAACGTGTTTGGGTAGTTAATTAATTTGATCATAAAATTAACTTAGAATGTTGATATTCAAAAACTGTTCGATACGATCCATAATTTAATTGATATTTCAGTTCATTATAAAGTTGAGTTAACAATTATTCTTCGCATAATTATTTAAATGTTCTATATACGATGTAGTCATATTATATTATATTGATTTTCCCAACATTTACGTTGAAGTTGTATGTTATCATTTAAAATCAACGGGTACATTAAACTTTTCATCGTCGAAATAACTGAGAGTAAAATGAAAAGGACGATAAATTATCACGATGAAGAGATATAGAATTATGGTTCGTGATTTCCTCGATAAATTTATTCGATTATTATATAACAATTCCCTCGTTTAGAAAATTACTAGTAATTGCATACTTTTGAGAATAATAACTATTTTTCGATGAATGAAAGACATTAAAAAAAAGAAAAAGAAAAAACAATGCACGTATTGAATTATCCACAAAATTCGTGTGCCAATTTATTGGGACGAATTTTCTTAAAAAAAGAAACAAAAGATAAAAAAAAGAGAGTATGTAATATTAAAATATATACAACTTTAAAAGAAATTAAAAAAAAGAATAAAAGTAAAAAATATAACGTACTGATAAATACATTTTTTTGGGACAAAAATTCGTCAGAAGTTCTTTGGGCAACCCAACAAAAGTATATTGATAATTTCTTGTTAAGGAACGATCGAATGAGATAAATTATGTTCAATGTTGTCACAGTAGGAGGGAGAGTGGGAGGCAAGTGTTGAGAGCAAAATGTTAGAAGGAAGAAGAATGGGATAGGAAGGAAGAAAGAAAGAAAAAAAGGACCTCCTCCTTTCCCCTCCCACTTACTTGCCCCGCAGCAAAGGATAAAAGAAACGAAAGTGATAAAGTTTACCACCAAGGTGGAGTATTTTTTTCATGTCACTTTTATACTAGACTGCCAGCCAACCGGTCGGTGATCCTACCGTAATTTTTATTTATGAGACTTCATTATCACAAGCAACCAATCTTCTTCGTTCGAAAGGAAGAAGAAGAAGAAGAAGAAGAAGAAAGAGACGATGCCTCCTCGGTCTAGTAGTTGGCTATAAGTGGATCAGGATAAGGACCTTCAAACGGGAAAACGAAGTGGGTGATACGTTTTATTATTGAACGTTAAATCTTACGGAGGTTCATTTCTAAATAAATCAATCTAAGATATTAAATGGTTACAATTGTGATCTATCGTTTCCATTTTCTTTTCAAAAAGATATTCATCATTTTAAAAACTTATTTCTCTTTAGTTTTACACTTATGCGCGAAGAAGTGTTGGTATATTGAACAGATTTATTTTTTATGATAAGAATTTTTTAAAATCTGTACATTTAACGTGTCTATTATAACTTGTTAGTAATTTTAATAAATGATTCTATTAATTATAATAATTTAGTTTTAATTTGAAAGAGTATTTAACATTTTAATTATTATTCGCAATGTCTCTTACTTTATTTTTAATTTTAATTTTTAATTTTTATTTTTAAAATATATATCAAACAAAGAACGGTACTTTAAGTTTATTTAAATTTTTTTACTTGTTTTTTTTTGTCCTGATTTAAAAGATTACAGTTCAGTGATTAAAAATATATTAATTCTTCGGAAATTAGAAGTTGAAAACTTAGCTTACAGTTCCTCTCGTCGCTTCTCCTATTCGTAAGATTCACCGAAGTCTTTAACGAGTGAACTTGTTTCTTAAGAAAATAAGCATAGAGTTAGTCTAATTCCAAACGCATTTTGAATTAAGGTGTCTTAATCATCCACTTGAAACACCCTACACAGGTTCGTTACGAATTTACAAAGCAACAGCCCTTCGTAGTCTCTCGTCATCTTAAAATACTCTTCCCTTATCTCTCTCTCTTTCTCTTTCTCTTTCTGGATGGTGGTACTTGAATATAGGATTTGCTTGAAACATAGATCAAGTCCTTTCTTACTCTCTTCTGCTCGTCAGAATTCCTGTTAGTCGGGCAAACGAAGACGAATTTGTTTGCATCTATCCGTCTTATGGAAAAGTATCTTCTACTACTACCACCACCACCACCACCAACGCCACTACTACTTCACTTAGATTAAACTCTCTTGAAATATAGGAATACTTATGTATTTTATGTAAATATATTATGTAAGTTATTTATTTTCTATCCCAACATTTTCAAACTCGCAACGATTTTCTTTACAACGTTTATTCAAGCACAAAAATCAAATTTGACGAGAGATTCTCATATTATTATTATTATTATTAAAGAAACAAAATATATTATTAAACTTAAAATATAAAAATAATCATAAAATAAAAACTAAGTATGATATTCACGCTCAAACGTTTCTGATAACTTACCCAATAATAAACTGCTGAGGGTGAGATAAAAAAGAAAGAAAGAAAACAAAACGGGTCTGAACACGATACATCGTCATTAAGTTTATCTCTCTTTGTTCCTCCTATAGCTGGAACGATAATTCGACGCTATTTATCGAGCAAAAATAAAAAACCAAAAAGAAACAACAACAATAACAATTCGACAATAATAGGTTAATTCATTTTCACTTATTCCTCATTGAGGAAGTATCTTTTCAGAGTATCCTCCTATCCCTTTCCCATTTGTTCTTTTTTTTTCTTTCTTTCTTGTTCCTTTTCATTTTATATCTCACACACTTCGATAATACGTTACACACAGAGTCGGAAACGATCCGTGTAATTTTCCGTTTAACTTACGGTAACACCAATGGGCGCCGCCGCTGGCTGCCACCGAGCGAAACCGATGATTTATTCGCGTTTAGGGACCAATGACGCGAAAAGATTATACGCTCTGTCGGACTTGAGCTTTCTCACTCTCACCTTTCTCTCTCTCTCTCTCACACACATACCCACACATATATGAATACACTGTCTCTTTCTCTCACTCTTGTAGGATAGTAATAGGCGTGTGTGTTCGTCTGCACACGCAGCACGATTTTCTCTTCTGCCTAATGGCCCATAACCTTTGATTGGGCCGTGTTTACGCGGCGTTTCGTCGCTAGCTACGAGACGAAACTTCCACTGTTACTACCTTTCCTAATCTATCTACCTATCTATTTATCTATCTATCCTATCTATTCATCTCATTCCATCTAACTCACATTCATCGTTTCTAAATCACCCTTTCCATCCCCTCCTCCCCCACTCCCCCACACACATATACATTTGCTCTGGTATCGTAGGATTTCTGCTAACGAGGACACCCTCAGTGCTCGTCGACGTTTAGAGAAAGCGTGTTTAAATGCGCGAAGTGCCGTATACTTCGATCGACGATAAATTATTCCCCTGTTTTGTGAGATTCAATTGAAAAAAATATCTATCGCTATTTTTTTTTTTGTGTTTTTTTTTTCTTCGTACGAGAAAGAATTTACAATCGAGTCGAATTCATTATGATCTTGTAATTATTTTCTTTTTTTTTTCTATTTTCTTTCTTTTCTTCTTATTTTTTATCGATATCGAGATAGAGAGACGTAAGAGAAGAGGAAAATAATTAAAACTCGTGCGTTACTAATTCTACGATTTGTTTCTCTTTTCCTTCTTCTCGCATGAACGATAAAACACTTTATTTCGAATCGCCTATAGACTTTTCGTAGAAAGAAGCTTTTTCCTTCACAAGGAAAGCTCTCTGTTTCTCTGTAATGGATTTTAGAAAGGTCTCTCTCTCTCTCTTTCTCTCTCTCTATATATATATGTGTGTATATATATGTACATACTTTCCATCTCTTGTTTTAATGCAAAGACGTTGAGATCGTTCGACGAGTGAATTCATTTTTCCTTTTTATTTGTTCATTTCGTTAGAATTGTATTGGATAACCTGAAAAATTCGTACTTATCGTTAAATATGCATGATTTAAATTTATATATATATTTGATATTAGATTAGAAATAATTTGATGGGTAAACTAAAGCCTATCCTATTAAAATATTATTAATATTACTATATTAATTATGTGATTATGTGATATATAGTATTACATATAGTATTAGTATTACTCTGAATAAAATAATTTTATTTACTATACAAAACTAAATAATATAGTTCTTACTATTATCACCAACTAATAATATATTGAAAGAAAAAAACTGCTGTGTGTACTTATGTACGCACGTAAGAAGTTATACTTCTTTGCCGTACCAAAACGAATATAACCTCAATAACCTCAAAAATAACTTCAACAAAAAACTTCAAAGAAAAAAAATAACTTAAAAAAATAAATAATTATTATTATATATATATATAAGAAAGAATAAAAAAAAGAAAAAGAAAATATCAAAATATAGATATCAGTCCACACTAAATATAAGAGATATATATCGAATTACTTCACGCGTCAACAGCCATGGCGCGGTTACAGTATTAGTTCTCGCTCGATCATTTAAGTAAAGCAGCGCTGAGTACGATTAGTACTTGGATGGGTGACCCGCTTGAGTAGAAAAGGGGAAAAAGAAAAGAAGACAACTTCATGCCGTATACTTGAAATCGCTTTGCCGCCCGTCGTAAATACCGACAAACTTCATGGTGTCGTTTTTCCAGACGCTCGGAACAAAATCACTCCCCATTACATTTTCCCTAACGCGCCAAAAGAAGTATAACTTCAAAAATATTACGTTAATATGAAGAGTAACTATTATTATTATTAATTTATCACAGCGAGATCAAACGAATAATACTATTTGTCATATTACGATACGATATTCTCCTCTCATCTTTAAAAGTAATAGACAATTTAACGAATGTCAAAGGAAGAATCGATAAGAGATAAAGAGTTAACACGATTTCCGTGTATCATAAATTATATATAACACGGCTCACTAACGAACGTCCGTAACACTGCTTGCATTAAATCGATGAACTTTCGCAATATGTTTCATAGCATGTCACGAAAATGTTTGAAAACCTATCATTAATATCGTTTGCTGTTCGTGACAGACGGGTTTCGAGCGTTGATAGCCATACTATAAACTCATTATCCGAGGTGCCGCTTATCCACTAAAGTGATTATCACATGCGAGCGTGTTTTAAAATGTAGAAAAAAAAGTTTTCCCCTCCGTTTAGAGGGTAAGAATTTTAAATATATTAAACGAGTGTGTGTGTGTAGTGTTTCAAAGAGAATTTAATTTGATCATTCTATTACTGGATCCTGAAAAATTCATATCGACAAATGTTATTATTATAAATTATATCCTTTTTTCTTTTTTCATTATTTTCTAATAACTATTTTTATTACTAGAATTATTATTAATTAATAATACTATATTTAATTATTAAATAATACTATACAATGTTGGTAGTATAAGTAATTATTATTATTAGTAATAAGAAAAACGTAATGAAATTGTAATAGTATCATATCAAAAATAATATTAGCAAATATTAAACGACAAAAAATATGTATAATTTAAAAAAACGTTTCTACGAGATATAGAATCAAAATAATATACAAATTTGCATGGAAAATATAATGCGTCGTATTACAAAGTAATGAAAAATTTATGCAAAACTTTATCTCCCTGGTATTATTATGCAATGGCTGGAAAATATCGTTGGAAGAGATTGCTTTAAAAATAGATACCTTTATTTTTTTCTTTCTTTTGTTTTAACAATTACGTTAAATGCAGTAGAAATGATCATTGGGTACACACATTGTAACGAGCCAACGGAATAAATAACAAAGTAAGCGGAAATATGATACTTATACAAATTACATAGACGCATTATAAATGGAAGGAAATTAATTTTATGGAAAAAGAAAATTCAGGGGTTTCTTTAGTTTTTTTTTTCTATGCTTCTTTTTTTGTCTAGGTTCAATGGGTTGAATATATTGAATAATGTTAGCATATATCATCATCGTCATCATCATCGTCGTTGTCGTCGTCGTCGTCGTCGTCGTCGTCTTTGTTTTCATTTGGAATGCACGCACGTGCGTGCGTACTAGACCGATTGCAGACGACAGTAACGGACGCTAAGGGTACTCGTTGTTTGCAATTAATCAGAGAGGACATTTCGTTACGACGTCACGACATAACATCTGCCGTACACGTCGGACCACTAGACGTCAGAGCAAAGCGAACGGATGCGATAAAAGCGTCAGCAGTTATACGCAAATGTTCGCGAATTGTCCTTCCCCCCCGGTTACGGTAACGTTTAAAGTTCAATAACTAACTAAGCGTAATTAATTACGGTTTTTTAATCATTTCTCTAACTTTAAAGATACAGATCGTTTGTATCCTAAACGTTTACTTTTTTCTTCTTGTTCTTATATTCAAAAAAAGAAAATCATTCGACATTACGAATGTCGAAAATAATTGTGAAAGAAGTCGTTGAAAATTTGTCGGCGATAATGTGATTTATTTTTTCCTATTTTCTTTTGTTTTTTCTTATTTCATATCGTTGTACGAAGTTCAATAATAAATTCTTATTATGTTTTTTTTTCAATAAAACATCTGTTATAATACGTAAAAAATATATTCTCGATTCATAAACTTTCGTGAAAATGAGATTTTTCTTTGGTTTATTTTCTAATATCGTATCCGGTGAGAAAGGTGTGCTCGTAAAATGACGACAACAACACGTCATACAAAAATCAAATTTCGAATTTTCTACCTAGCTGGAAGCTATTTGTTTCTTTCTTTTTTTCGTTTTGCTTTGTTTTTTCTCTCTTTGCTTTTCGTCTCGTTTTTTTATTGGCTTCATATATATCCAATCAACACTTCTTGTAGTTTTATTATAAATAAATTTTTAATGTTATACGAGACATATGTTCAATCAAGTTTCGGGCGAAACTTTTATTAGTATAAAATTTTAAAAATATTTTTAAGGAAAATTAGTTAGCAAAGTTTAACTATTTTTCGTATTCCATTAACATTCTTTGGCCTACTGCCTCGAGGTTCGTTGACAGTGGACTTAAAAGATTCAAAAGAAACCGGCAATTAGTCGCGTGCTAGGAAATTTTGAGTGTACACACCGTTGGCAACGTGCGATATATAGTTAGCCAGCCCTATGTGCCTGCCAAAAGGGTCTCTCATTAAAACGAGTCTCAAACAGCTTTCTTTCGCATCATCCTCGAAGTTTGTCTCTCTCACGTCACGCGTTACACTCCTTGTAAAAGTAGAAACAATGTCAACAACAATGTTTCAAACATTTATCACAAATATTCTATTTATTATTAAAAAAAATGATTCTATATAAAATATCATATGATTTTTAATTCATACAATTTATCCATTATCCAATCATTATAATTAAAAATAATTTAAATACAAATTTTTATCTCAAAATATTTAAAAATCAGAATATTTTTATTTTATTCTATAAATCAGCAATTTATTCATATATAATAAAATATTTATTAAAAATTTACAATAAAAAATAATGACTTACGGAACACACAAAATAATAAAGAAAGAAAAATTTCTGATCATAAAAAATATTTAATTATCGAGTCGAATAAGAAAACGTATTATTGCAACTAAGAAGCAAGCTAGAATGATTGAAATCCAAAAAATCTAAAACAGATATACTAAACGTAACGGCAGTAAAGTTCAGTATTTCGTGAAACGTCGAACGAAATGGAGGTCAAGCTACAGAAGCTCGTATTTTCTCCCTGTCTTCTTACCTTCTTATTTCTCGACCATACTTGAGCAAAAGAGCATGCGTTTTCCATTACTCTAGGCATCTTACTTCCTTCTCACGAAAACTACTTCTTCTTATAGTCAGTAGAAAATGTTATTACTTTTAACATTGTTCTTTTTTACAGTTACATCCTCGTAAAATAATTTTTTCATATACGATTACATAATTTTCATTATTTGATAAGCGTTTTCATTTTAAAACGTCATATAACTTTCATGGTCACAAATTTACATATAAATATATTTCTCTACTTTGTAAGTATTATTTCAAATTATTTTTTAATTAAAATTGTTTATGTTATATTTATAATACAATTATGATAATATTTTACAGAGTTGAATAAAAGTGGTTAGGTTCCCAGTTTTATAATTCGAAACAAAATTTGAATAATTGAAAAAAGTAAAAACTTTTTGATAAATAATTTCTTTTTTTATTTTTATATTATATGTGATTTTTGTATGATACTAAATATTGAGTCTTGTTAGAACAAATATAATGACAATATATTATATATCGGACTTTAGAACAGGCATTTAAACTTTATCATGACTGAGATTCAAGCTGGTGTTCCGATGTTGTACCTAATTAGAATAGTATGTTTCGAAGGACTTAAGCCCTTCTACTTGTTCTATTACATCCTAAGGTAAATGTTGTGTAACAAATTTTAGAATTTATACAAGTTCTCGTCTGAAGTTATTACAAGTGTGTTAAAGTACATATAGTCATTTAAAGTAAAACGTTAAAAGCTTATTTTGAAGATGTTTAATATGAAAACGCGGATAAAAAATAAGAGAACGCTTAATAATCTCGAATATTAACAATTAAAAAATATTTGCCTAAATAAAAATAATTTTAAATTACAAGAAGATATATGCATCCAATTATTTACAAAAATATTGTTTCATTTGTGTTTCTAATTCTAGATATTCATAAAATTAAAATTAAGTATTAACGAGAAAATACTTCTCGCATAAATTAGTTTAATTTAGTAGCGTAAGATATTAATACCGTTAATATAAAAATCGTTTTAATCCTTGACCTATGACACTTTTAAATGCCACGTATATACCTTTAAGGTCAAACAAGATGTCACTAAATGCAGTATGTCACGCGTGGTATCATGATCGAGAAGTTCGTGTTGTATATGCGAATATGTTAGAAGTTTTAACTGGCATGGTCTGACATTAGAAAGACAGAGGTATATTAAGTTGGACAGTATGATAACGATTATATTTCACAAGTCAGAAAGCTTTCTGCCTTGCAATTTAAACTATAATTTACAATAGAAAGAGAAAGAAATAATTTAAGTTTCCATTAGAAAATTTAATACTACGTTTGTTAGTAAAAATTTATTTGCGAATATCTTAGTAATCATTCATTTTAAACCCTACGTAGTATTACACGTAGTGTTATAGTTTTTTATTCAAAATTTGATGCTTTATCAGAATTCAGAAAAAAAAAATTAGGTATTCCATTTAAAAAAATAACGATGACCTTAATATCTTATTAAAAAAATATCTTAAAAAAAGTTTTGTTTATCATTACATTTTTCTCCTAATTTAGTTTAACTATGCAGAAAAGATGTTTTCATACATTGTATATTTTACGGATCATTTTAAAACGTTCCGTGACTCACCCTGTATACGAGTTGGGTTAGAAAATATTTTGCAAATTTTCATATAAATTTGGTTTTATATTCGAATTGTTTATTTAAATATAAAGTGGTCAAAAGTGTGGCTTAAGAATAAAACAATTAACAATTTTATTTATAAGATTTTAAATATTTCCAATTTTCAAAAAACAAAGTTTCGTACTTCCATTAATTTAAATATTAATGATACCAAACCTTTTTACCAACATATATAATTAAATCTAATTTATTTATTAATAATTCAACTATAAAATGCAAAACATTCCGTATAAGAATTACTAAAAATTACCACGTTACACATTACTCTATCTGAAAATATATTTTCTCGTTGAAATTCTTTATTCAAAACTAACAAATTGAAAAATACACTTCCATTAAAATCACAGAATAAAGGTATTATATTATCTCCATTTACCGACCATTAGGCATAACATTAAATTAAATATAAAATCCAAATATTATTATATACCAACGTATATTTTTCGTTTACGTGTGTATTCCTGTTTCGTGCAAACCGTTTCTGTTGCGTAAATCCGCAACTCTGTCTAACAAAGGAAGCTAACCAAATCGTCCACGAATCGAGATACGGTGAAACGTCACGAAAGCGAGCGTGGCCGAAACGATTATATTCCTCTGCAAGTTTCTTCACCCCTACCCCTCCCCACCCCTACTCCCACAGATAGATCGGTTTAATTCGCTCGTCCTCGCGGAAACTCCAACTCGTCCTTTCCTTCCTTCATTCCCATCTTCCCTTGATTCCTCTGACCCCATACTTCCCCCTCCTCCTTCCAGCAACGCTAATTTCCACCCCTTCTTCGTACCACCACTCACCCTTATTCTGTCTTGACTCTTAGAACCAACCTTTCTTCCACGACCATAATTCTAACCAACAACCCTCTTTGCACCACCCATTCACCCCTTTACACCTCCAGCAACCCACTCGCCTCGTTTCCTCTTCTTTACAATGCGACACACCACCACTTAACTACTTAATTTCATATTTTACCGCCTGCGCACGATACCTTGCGCACAACGAACAAATTAAGTTTATCTCGGTATACCTTCAACTTATGGGATATAATATTTACTACGTATATGATGGGAAGAACACAAAAAAACGATTTTTATTGTTCTTACTGGTTAAATTCAGCACCGTGTCAAGTAGGAGTAATAATGGACTCGAAAAATACAGGGACAATCTCTTGTACGGTACTTGTTTGTACGTGGTACACGAAATAAAATGTAAAACTAGAAAAATTAAAAAAAAAAAGTAAAGGAAAAGGAGTAGAAGAAGAAAGCAGTGGAAAGAGGAAATTTGTTGTTTTCTTCTTCTTGTTTTTTTTTCTTTCTTCTTTTTACCAGTTCACCATACGAGCTAACTTTTTACGTTATGATAGATACGTACCCTCTGAAACAACGAGCACGTGAACGCGTATGGACCCTTTTGTTAGGAAAAATCCAGGCTTGCTTCGTTCCTCGCCTCGTCGATTTTTTCCATCCGCTCAGCTATAAGCATTTTTGTCGCATAGCAATATGGAGCCTCTCATGAATATGAATGTATTTACTTGCCGGCAACATGATACGCTTGCACCAGCCAACCACCACCACTACTACAACCAACAGCAACAGAATTCTAGCTTCAATTGGAAAAATCCATCTCAAACGTACTTATATTCTTGTTTGTAGTTTCGAGAATTTGAGGAGAAGAGGAATGAATGAAAAGAAACTCGTATTTCAACATTCGAAATGATGATTATTTATAAACAAGTATATTATGAAACTCACAATCAGACATTCGTATGATTTGTTTTTTTTTTTAAAGTAGGGTTTTTTCAGGACGAGCTTAACAATTTTTTCTTTTATTTTTTATGGTAATATAGGAAGCATCATTTTGACTTGATCCCGAGCTAGATTATCAATTATTTTGGGATTCGTTTTTCTGTTGTTTTTTACTTAGCGCATGGTTCCATTTCATTCATTTTTTTTTTTATTAAATTTTTCTCCAAAGGCTTTAGTCGAAAAAAAACAATTATTTTATATTATTTTATTTTATTTTATTTTTTATTTTATTTTATTTTATTTTTATTTTGAATTGAGAAGATTTATTTTTTCATTTTCATTCAGAGCTAGATTGCTAAAAATTTTTTTATAACTAACATACCGTTTAATTTTTTTTCTAAAAAGTTTTAATAGGTCAACCGCGAAATGTTGTATTTTTTATTTCAATAAAATACTTGAATTTTTTTTGGCAACAAAACAAAAATTTACAAATTGTATCGGTCGTTCATTTCTATATCGTATAATTTTTATTTGTAAATTTGATTTTGATATTTTTCTTTATTTCTTGGGAGATAGAATGGGACTTAGTCAACTACGAAAAGCTTTTCTTTCAACATTTTTCTATTAATAGAGAAGCTGTCGTCTTGATCCCAAGTAATATTATCGAAAGATGATGTTCTTTTCTCTTTTATTAAGAGTGAATCCCCAGTATCCTTTGAAGAAAACGATAAGAAGAAAAGAAGCTCGAAGCCTCGTCAGTAGGAAAAGAAATCTCTTGAGGATGTATTATTTTCTTACGCAACGTTGATTATGATCTTCCTTTTCGTACCTTCTTCCCTTATTTCTCTTTTATTTCTGATATATAATTTTCGACATTTTCGCCTCTTCCTTATTACAAACTTTAAGATATTTTTCTTTAGAAAATAAATCGAAGCCGTAGGAGTAACGTCGTTAAAAGAATTTTCTTATTTTTCCTTTTTTTTATCTTTTTTTTTCCATATTTTTAATTACCAAGGAACAATATTCGATCGAATCTTCTTTGAAGTGGATTAACAACATTAAGAAGAGAAAATTGATCTACCAATCAATCTTAAAATTACATCAGCAGATATATTGCTACTTTTAAAAAGTTGTATGCTTAATATTTATTTTTCTTTTCTCAAAGAGACCTACTACTACTACTACTATTACTACTACCATTACCTGTCGGATTTATTCAACAAATTTTACCTTAGAAAAACTTTTTCATCCCAACCGTTAACGTTCCTGATCGAAGTTATTTTTTTTCTTTTCTCTATCTTTTTTTTTTTTTTATCCTATGGAAAACCTTTTACCAAAGTTTTCAATATCAGTGAGCGAGATTTTGTATAAAAAATTCTATCGAGAAGATTTCCGAACGATTGTCATTAACGAATCAAAAAGTCAAACGAATTTCAAAACCGACTTTTTCCAATTTAGTTTAAGAATTGTATCGAATATCCGCAATCGGTTATAAGCCGATTGTATCACGTTATATTAATATTACAACAAAAAAGCATTTACACATGGTCTACGTTATCCATATAACGCACAGCATGTGTTACAGTATTGAATATTTGTTGCTACGTCATATGTTCTCAGCCCATTCGACCTATTATTAAGCAATTTCAAATACTTTTTGTTAAATCATATGTTATTACATATATGTATACGCATCTAAATAATAAATTTATAAATACTAGCTTGTATGTCCGTAATATTCATGCTAATAATTATTTTTAATATATAATATTGTTTTCTTAAAAAAGGGAACAAAATTTCCGGGTAACCTCATGCATAATCGTATGGTTGTTTCGCAAGTTTCATGAAAAATTGTATATATTTAATAAAATATAACAGTTCCAATATTTATTTTCTACGTTACAGCGAACTTTTAAAGCAAATTGTATTTAAATAAAAATATATATCGACATGAATTCTCCGAGCAGTCAACGAAATGTTCTCTATTTACATAAAGTACGACACAATTTTTTATTGAAATGAGAAAATGAAGGATATAAAAAATGTATAATATCTATAATCTTCAACACATATAAACAAAATGAGAAAAACAACAGTATTCTATCATGTAATTTATTTCGTGCGTATGAATACTATAATAGTTTGCACATTCGCAATCTATCATTTACGTAGTTCCAAGATTAGAGGAAGTAAATCAATGTTATAAACATAATTTTTTTCTTCTACTTGACTTTTTGTTATGCTTATAAAAAATTGTTACATAAACGAATAACATTAGACGAGTACATTTTGCATTATTATGTAAATATGTTAATTAGTTTTAATTATTTGAGATAAAATACATAATTTTTGTGTATCTTATTGAAATGTTAATTTTATTTGCTAGAACAATTTACATTCCATCGCACGTCTGCGTTTTTTCAGGTTTTTAATCAAAATGACGCAGTAGCTTCCAGAAATTTTTACAGGAATTTATATATTGGTCCACCCGCGCAGGCCCGACTAAATTGAATATTTTGTTTCGACAATGTCGCGTGCGATAATCAAGAAATAATATGAGAGTACTTCTCAGTTGCGAGACATTCGAATACGAATTGTTTTTATCTATCTCAATCTTATTTGTGAATAACGAAACATTTGATTTGTGATAACGTGAATTTATTGATTACATTCAAACAAGATGTAAACAATTTACACGATATTTATAACAAATACATGAACACTGAAATAACATCAATATGGCTAATATGGGGATGCGATGGTTGCGGTTGTGATTTTTGATTAGTGACCTTTTTTTCTGTAACTGACTTTACTGAACTAACAGAGCCTTGGTTCGACGTTTATCGATCATGAACTAGAACTAACTTATGGTGAGATAATATTCCATTTATAGAGACTCTCCACATCCCTGGACGCAACCCTTTTTTTAATTTTTTTTGTTGGTACGCTACGAAGAAAAACTTTCATTTTAGCTTATGCCCGTTACCTGAGATAGTGTAGGATTCACGGATTTTATAATAGACTTCTGTAAGGATGAGAATTATTTGATTTACTATATGAAATTATTGATATATTTAAAATATTATTTAGAAACTTAGAAAATATCGAAACAGATATTTTATTATTTCTTACTAATATTGTTGATCGTTTTAATCAGAAAAATACCTTGTATATGAATAGAATTATTATACTTTCATTCGTATCGTCACGATTCGAAATTCTCTCTCTTGTTAACCTGTTTTCTAGGAACACTAGATAGGCTCTTTCCAACGATTGACACGTCTAGTGAATGTACTCTTATGTAAGCTTTATCGCGTGTGCACTATACATAAGCGAGTTACTGGCATCCACGGTAACGTTTGTCATTCGTATGCCTTTTATTTCCTTTTTTCATTTTTCATTCGTTACTTGTCGGTCGTTTCGTATCTTCCTAAAAAAAAAGAAAAAAAGAGAAAGAGATATTTGCGATAAAAAAACAGTATATTACTAGTATACCTAGCATACATCGCATTAGGCTTTCGATAAGTTTCAACGCGCTTACAAAAAATTAGTTTGCAATATTATAAATAAGGGTCATTCTAAACGATACATATTCTATTAATGTTTTAAAATGCAACAATAATTAAGGAAAATATTTAGATGTTTTTAATGAAATCCTTCACCATGTATACATTTTTTTAATTAACATTATTTTCCAAATCATGAATTTCATTGAAATTTCAACAATAAATTCAAAAATACATAATTCATACTTCGACAAAATAATAGAAACTTGTTCATAATCGTGCGTGTATATTATATATACGTGTATACATATATATTTCGAGTAAAAAAATATGTAAGGAAAAGAAAATGGTGTCGTTAAAATGGTAAAAACGTTTTCTTTCGTCATGATACGAATCGATTTGGAGTAAAAGGAAAATTCTCTGCATTATAGTCACGACGAAACGAAAAAGTATCCGAAGGTTTGTTCTATATCTTTCTCCTTTTTTTTCTTTTTTTCTTTTTCTTATTTCTTTCTCTTTTTCTTTTCGTCATCCTCTAAAGAACGATAGCGTAATGGTCGACTTCCTGGTTCCTAATGGCTGGATGTTTTGAGAGGGTAGAACCCTTATACCAGGCTACAATATTCTTCTATATGTATGTACTATATACATGTACATACACACACACACACATAATATATATATAAAATACATACATTACACATATATATAAACGATAATCAAGCTGATTTAAAGCTACTTGTTTCCGACCATGCAGGAAAATACTCGTATGTTGAATTCACCTGTGCAGGTGTAGAACTTCCTACAGAAAAGTAACCATTAATAATAATTCTCGTGATAGAGTAACTCGTATGTATTTTCAGTATCTTCAATCGAAAAGTCAATGATATAAACTGAATGTGCATAATAAAAGTTTATGAATGAAAATTATTGGTCAGAGCATATTACTTGAACACACACACAAACACATATATTCACAACTACTTCACTTTCTTTCAATTGTAAAGCTTAGCGTGTTTTGTGGCAATATTCATTAATTTTCATTTAATTTTTTATTAGATATCTTATTTTTGGTTTATTTTATTTTTTTTTTTTTGGTGCTAACGTAAGATGTTTAAATCTATCGCAGGTGCAAAACTAGTTTACACTTTTTTCTTATCTTATTTTAAAAACATTTATTTAGTAGATGTTTAGTTTCTGTTCTCATATTGTTTTAGTAAGTTGGTATCCATTTTTAACAAGTATCGAAGTGGGTACTGGATAGTATAGTAAATATTCGATCGTATTGGAACGTGTTACGTTCTTATAACACTTTGTCCGATACTCTCTAACGGTTCACCAATAACAATAAATAACTTTAATATCAGACTTACTTTTTTCGAATTTCCAGAGGGAAATCGAACGGTTTCTTATTTTCCGAACGAAAGAAGAGCCAGTTTTCATGATACATTTTTTTTTAGAAGATTCTTTATCTTTTTTCTTTTAACATACAACGATCAAAAATAATGTACGGAGTCATTTTCTTTTGTTTCCAAAGTATAGAAAAGTAGATAGGAGTATAGGTATATCAATTTTTGTTAAACGCAATAAGTTTCAATTTACGTTCGATTTAGAATTTCTAGCATTTTCTCAGTAGCTTTTCCCCCATTTCTTCGAACATAAAGATACTGTTTACCTCACCTCTGTCCACGCTTTCTCGAATAATCGTATACCGAACGGAAAAATAAGTTGAAATGTTCCAATACAATTTCAGTGTTGCTTTTACGAGTTGGTTCACTTTCGGTGAAATAAGTAGTTGGTCGGTTCGATCGTCGCGTATATGTTCTCTTACTTTATTTTTTTTATTGCTGGATATTTTTTTATTTACCTTTCTAACAATCGAGTTATACGGAACAAAATTTTGTTTCATGATTTTATAAAAAAGAAAAAATATAGGAAAATAAAGAAATAAAATATTCAAGGGTTGCTGTTTATTTAGTAGTATTTTCAAATATTTTTAGTTAGTATTTTAATTAAATTTAGTCTACTTTTGACACAGTATGTACAAATTTTTTGACCAATATTTTAAGTATTTATTTTTAATATTCTTCATAATTATATAATATTGAAAATTAATTACTGCTATTTAAATTACTTTACAGAATATAAGTGTGTATTCTGTATCAATATAAAAAACCAAATAATAAATTTAATACTAATCATTTTTGTAAAACATTTTTAGCAATATATAATTGCATACATTAATTATAAATTTACCAAAATACTGACCCAAAAAATATTTGTAAAAAATTCAGACCAAACATTTTGAACATTAAATTTCCTAGGAGAAAGTATTAAAATAAAAAAGATTATTTGATTACCATTAAGAAACTTTCTATTTTGTTATCAAGATCATAGTAAACGGGAAGACGCTTAGACACACTTACACACAAATAAATTCTCTAGATTATAAAAGAGAAGAGAAAATAGAAAATTATACATTCGCCAGATGTTCTTTCGTTAGATATTCGAGAAGTAAGTAATTTTATAGTTACTTACGAGCATCTCCTTGCTCTTTTACTCGTAGAATGGATGATGTACTATTCTAGCAATAACTTGGCAGGATCGATGATTCATCTATAAACGAGAAAATATACGGAAGTTTATAACCAATGAAATATTAGATAGCCGGAAAAGTTTTCATCGATTTTTATAATAAATTCCAATGCATTTTCATATTACTTCTATTAAACTTTATTCAGTCTAATATGTACCGTTTTAATCAACAATTTTTTATGTTTTGAACAGGTAAGGTTAAATAATTAATATTTCTAATTGATTTATACTTATATTTAAACTATATATGATACGTATTTAAACAGTAACACAATTGTAAAAACATTAGATTCTCCTGTAATATACGATTATTGTAAAGTAATGTTAATTTGATATTTTCAAAATTTTTTCAAAAATTAAAGTTTTCGTATGACGTTTTATCGAACGTTTAATACTTGTCGTCATCGAAACAATTTCCTTCTGCATTCTGACGAGTAATTATCGAAATTCTTTTCTTCCAAATAGATAAGCATGATTAATTAATTAATTACATTATTTCATATTCACATCCTTGCAATGTAAAATCTATGTGTAATAGCATATCCAAATTAATATTGCAGTAAACAATTTTATACTAGTTTAACTATTACATACATATATAACTGTATTGACAAGCACATGAGTAATTCTTTTTTTGGAATAACTCATGAGAATTGTATATTCTATTGTATATTTTATTAGTTTAGAATAGATCATGTCTCATTAGTTAAACTCATTTAATTATCATTGCAATTAATTAATGCACTTTCTCTTACTCTTCGTGTTTTTCTCGCGTTTTAGTAGTGGTGAAATCGATGAATTCATTACATTGCTAATTAAATATTACTACTTTTTTTTTTTTAAATTAATCAATGAAATTTCACCTTTGGAACGCAGACTAGTATGAAACTATCGAAGTAGTATTATAAAAATTATGAAAATTTCTTTGACTACCTAATTTTGCGTGTATTGTTTCACGTTTGTGAGATAAAGATCGAGCTTTCTTTTATACCTTTACAATCTCTGTCTCTTTTTTTTTTATTTATTGTTTATTTCTTTTTATCTTTTTCTACGTTGAACGAGTGTCAGGACCGCCACACGTTGACCTACTTAATTCTTGCTAAAAACGTCGGGACGGATTCTTCGCGCGTTAGAAAAAAAAAACAAAAAGAAAAGAAAACAAATACACTAGAGTTGGTGTGAGAAAAAGAAAAACGGTGACGTGTCGTTGCTAAGTAACGAAATGCATTGCTTCCTTTATAACGTATCTGTGACAGAGGAGTCGAGGGGTTGGTCAATCCTTTCGTGAATGAAAACAACGCTTATTTGGAGTACTATTATATCTAATACTAATTTTTTATTGTATTATTTTTGTTAATGTTCTCTTTTAATTTTTATAATTGCGTTAGGAAGTCATAAAAATGATTTCAAACAATTTGTAAGTCATAACTAATTAAATTTGTAATTTAATTAATAGAACTAGAATTTTGTAGACAAATTGTTTTCACTGTTTATATGCGTGTGCATATTTGAGATATTTAAAATAGAAATAAAAATTAGATCGAAATTAGCGAAGAATCTCAAACATTATATAAAATTTTCAAATTATTGGAATTCGATAAAATGGAATCATAATTAAAAATAAATTAGAACAATAAATAAAATAGAATGGAAAAAGTTAATTCTTATTTCAAATATTCAATCATTGAAATATCTTTAGATTATTTTCGAAATAGAATCAAATTGAATTCATTCGAAATTCAGATATAGTTTCTCATCAAGATAGTATCCTTGAAATTTTTTTCCGATGAAATACCCGAATTAGGAAAATAAAAACTAATCTAGTAGTAAACGGAACTTTTTTAATATGTTTATTAAAAATTTATTGATATCTTGGAAAAATAATAGAACGAGATAAAAGTTAATGAAGAAAATGCGTTGAAATATTATCGTACATTTCCCAATCCTATTTAACGGAAATAACTAAAGTTGGATTAGAGATGGGCTCGAGGATGTTAGGGAAAATCCGTTGGCCTCCGATTAATTTGCCGCTTAGTAATGCTTGACCTCGAGCGGAAACGCGTAAATAACTCGTCTATAATCCTAGGAAAGGTCCTCTCGAAGGACTACTACACAAGTAGAGTATTCCTGAGAGATATTAGGAGATGGATCGAGCTAACGATTTAACTTAACGAACACTTGCTTCTCAACATCTTCTTAGTCAGAAAAGGAAATATTTTCATTATAGAAATTCGGAAAGTTATGGACTTTAAGAATAATTAACAAATATATACAATTATTTGTCTTGCTATTCGAATTAACCATGAGCTAAGGAAAATTAATCCCTGTAAATTCATTTAAAAACGACTTATTATTTGCATTTAAATAATGAAAAATATTATAAATAAATATATTTTGGTAGCTAAGAAACATTTAGGTGTATCTCAAAATATTCAGTATTTGCTTATCAGCGCTATAAAATAGTTTCCCGAAAGCTTTCAATTTTCGTGACAAAAATCTGAATTTTTTAATTTTGCCAATCACTTCCTAGTTCAATTAATGCACCACCTTTCATCTTAAATCGTTTTTCTTACAATTTTATTTTTCTAAAAATTATTTAAAATATATATTCTTTACGTATCGCTTTAAGTTTTCATAATTTTCTGATGCTACTGGTTTTCGAATGTTCTCTTTTGTGAAAGGGGGAAGGTAGTAAGCTTAATAGTAAAAGTGAGAATAAGAAAGTAAAGGAATTATCTCTCTCATTGTCGGTAGGAGCATTTGAATCGTTTAGAAAAGGCGTTGCTAGCACGCACGCACGTTCCAGTATGCTTCCTAGGAAGACGCGTTTACACGAATGGCTTAGAGACGCGGTTGGAATCGGGTGACAATAGAACCTCGTGGAAATTGAGTTGGCACTGATTAGACATTGCTGGCATGCTCTCGTGTCTCTGACGGTTCGTTGGAATCTACTCTCGCATACCCAACTCGATCTAATTCCATCTTCAAAGATCGTTCATTATTATTAAAGAAAGAAGCCCATTTTCTTCGATCCACTTTTTATTTTTACCTTACAATCAACATTTTATGACTGCATTCCAAGATATTCATTTTTCTTATTAAATGTCTTTCTTATGGTTTATTTATTGGTCCACAGGATTTAGTCGGAAAACAATTTTAACTGATATTCTTGATTTAATAAATAATAGTGTTACTTTTTTTTTACCTGAATTTGAGAGTTAGTAGAGTATTATTATTACGCGCGACTAGAAATATTCTATTTGTGTTAATCGAAGCAGAACCAGAGGCCTATCCCACCAGCAGTAGAACAAGGTGCACATCTTATTTTAATTCTCAATTATCTATCTTCACTGTATTAGAATTCTAATAGATTTCATACATTAACTACCCTCTTCATCTCCAATTTCTCACATCCAAATCTCACCACTCGCCAAGTCACCCACAATTCTTTAGATCATTCCCTGGTAAAGGCTTAACTGCTTGACCAAAAACTGACCACACTTTTTATTAGGCCACATGACTTAATAGTAAGTTTATTAGTTTAATTTTTTGATTAGATTTTTATTTTTATTTTTGAGAAATATTTCTGAGAGCTTTCAGTTTGTAAGATTAAAATTTGTATTATATATTTTGTGATAGAAATTGGTATACGGGAAGCATCGGTATGTTTAATGTTAATTTATTTAAAAAAAAATAAAATTGTTTTATTATTTAGTTTGGAATCGTAGAATATGCGTAGGAAATATGACAAAGGACCTTATGGCGACGACGTGTAAATTTATAGGTCATCAGTGTTAGAGTTCTAGCATGGATACTGTTAGGGCGTTAATTAATCTCACTTCCCTACGGACTGATAATAATCCAACCACAGCTTAATACAAGAAAGAAAGATTGTTTCTCGATAGTGTGGAATACGAGTTGCTTCGGATCAATTATAGTAAGAGCGGTTTTGTTATATCCGATAAACTCGTTGTTACAAGTTTGTCAGTTTTCCAATAAATCGAGTTATTGTTCGAAAAATATAATCCCTTACAATTTCAAATCATTTAAAAAAATGCAAATGATTCTAAACAATTTCAAACGCATTCGAACAAATTTAAATGATTTTTAAATAACGATTCTCGGGAAAAAAATCAACAACAACGCTAAAAATTTAAAACCTTGAAACGAACCTTGTATAAAATTTATTTACAAGTTTTCCATAGAAACGTCTCATCGGATCGTCAACTTTGTCAATCCAAGAAAATAAATAAATCGAATAAAGATATCGATGTTTTCAGTCTAAAGAAAAAGAGAAAGGAAAGTAGGTTGCATAGAAATATTGGAAAAAGATGCTTGACTTGGTCTAGTGCATCAGAGTTTCTTATTTCTTCACGAAACTCTGATGCACACGTGAAAGAGAAACGAATATCGAATAATTCTTTTTTCTATCGTACATCGGTTTTATTTCTTTATCATTTGTATGCGTATATTCATACTGATATATAACAAAAAAATATTTTTCTTTAAAAAATAGTCAGGTTTTCGATAGGTTCGATTTGCTTTTCAGTGACAATAGAAAATAGTATTTGCTAGTATTCATTTTTTGTTTTTTATATTCTTCGTTATAACCAATAATACAGAAGCACATAGGAAGAGAGAGAGAAAGAGAGGAAAGTCTCGTAAAACGTTGGATTTAATTTCTCCAGAGACTGGAGAACGTAGATACAGTGTTATTTCGTTTAAGGCTTGCTACTTGCTTTCAAACTCTGTTGCGCATTTTCTCTTGGCGAAAAAATCGAAGTAGAATATATAGCACATTGTACATCCCATCTCTCTCTCTCTCTTCCTCTTCCTCTTTTTCTTCCTCTTTTTTTAAGTGCGAACGTTATTTTGAGTAGAAGGGGGATGTAAACTCGATTCCACGAGCTTCGAGAGCTTTACGCATGGAAATACGTAAAATCCGTTTACACGTTAACTCTGTTAAATGTAGTAGACTGTAAAATATTTCAAGACCTTCCTATGCGATTAAATAGTACACAGATATAAAGAAAAAGAAAGAAAAAGAGATAAAGAGATATATATTTATTCTAGTGAAATAAATAAGAAGACTTTAACATACTTTACCCTTAATACTCTCTAATATACTATAAAGTACGATAACGCGAAAAGTAAAATAGTGAGAATTGCCGAAGATATTTTTTATGCATTAGTTTGCTAGCTTATCTCGTAGAACGTCGTTGTTTTTGCTGATGTAAGTAACGGTCTCTTTCCCTTCTCACTTTCTGTCTGCATGAAACGATAATACGAAGGATAGAAAGCTCGGTAAGCTTGAGAACGATAACCTCGAAAGCGGCTCGAACTTCACTGAGCGTGGTGCCGATAACGGAAGCGGGTTTTCGTAAAGCAATGTTCTCAAAGATCCCTTCGGCAGTACGTATGTAATCCATTTCAGCCATTAGAAGGATTACTTAGATTTTATCATAGATATCCCTCTCTCTTTACATTCCAGGAAATCATCGTCTTATTCTTATTCTTATTCTTTTTTTCGATTTTTGAAGTTATACTTCTTTTGGTGCGTTGGGGAAAATATAATGGGGAGTGATTTTGTTCCGAGCGTCTGGAAAAACGACACCATGAAGTTTGTCGGTATTTACGACGCGCGGCAAAGCAATTTCAAGTATACGGCATGAAGTTGTCTTCTTTTCTTCTTCCCCTTTTCTTCTCAAGCGGGTCACCCATTCAAATACTAATCGTACTCAGCGCTGCTTTACTTAAATGATCGAAGCGAGAACTAATGCTGTAACCGCGCCATGGCTGTTGACGCGTGAAGTAATTAGATATATATCTCTTATATTTAGTGTGGACTGATATCTATATTTTGATATTTTCTTTTTCTTTTTTTTATTTTTTCTTATATATATATTAGGTGTACAAATAAGTTTCCGCCGTTTTAATGTAGATAGCGCGGCGCGAAGTTTCCGTTAACTTTCGCAGATGATATCCTGCTTAAAAATTAGTTTGGACATTTAAGAACAACATAACTTATTAATATTATTGATTTCATATTGGTAAAATATAATTTTTTTTAGTTGAATATGTCCAAATTTGAGCCAAATAAGCGTCATTTGCGGGAAATATTAGTTTACTTCTTTAATATAAAGAAATCTGCTGCTGAGGCGCATCGATTGCTCGTAGAAGCATATGGTGAGACTGCTTTGAGTGAGAGAACGTGTCGTGAGTGGTTTCAAAAGTTTAAAAACGGTGATTTCGACGTAGAAGACAAAGATCGCAGTGGAAGGCCAAAAATTTACGAGGATGCAGAATTGGAGGAAATATTGGAGGAAGATTCATCTCAAACACAAAAAGAACTTGCTGTAACATTAGAAGTCACTCAGCAAGCAGTCTCACATCGTTTAAAATCATTAGGAATGATTAATAAACAAGGAAATTGGGTTCCGTACGAATTAAAGCCGAGAGATATTGAACACCGATTATGCTTAAGTGAAATACTGCTTACTAGACATAAAAAAAGGTTTTTTACATCGTATCATCACTGGTGACGAGAAATGGATACATTATGATAATCCAAAAAGAAGAAAATCATGGGGATTACCAAGCCATGCGTCAACATCAACAGCAAAACCGAATATTCACGGAAAAAAACTCATGCTGTGTATTTGGTGGGATCAGCTGGGTGTAGTGTATTATGAGTTGCTTAATCCGAGCGAAACAATCACCGGAGCCCTCTATCGAACACAATTAATGAGATTGAGCCGAGCTCTGAAGGAAAAACGCCCTCAATACTATTCTAGACACGAAAAAATTATTCTCCTGCATGACAATGCTCGTCCACATGTAGCGGCTCCCGTGAAAAAGTATTTGGAAACACTTGATTGGGAAGTGTTACCCCACCCGCCGTATTCACCAGACATTGCACCGTCCGATTATCACCTATTTCGGTCCATGGCACATGCTCTGTCGGAGCAGCGGTTCAAATCATATGCAGATACCAAAAATTGGGTTGATTCGTGGATAGCCTCAAAAGACAAGGAGTTCTTCCGACGTGGGATCCGAATGTTGCCTGAGAGATGGGAAAAAGTCATTGCAAGTGATGGACAGTATTTTAAATAACCTTAAAATTACCATTCTTCTAGAATAAATACTTAATTTTTAATAAAAAAACGGCGGAAACTTATTTGTACACCTAATATATAATAATTATTTTTTTTTAAGTTATTTTTTTTCTTTGAAGTTTTTTTTGAAATTATTTTTGAGGTTATTGAGGTTATATTCGTTTCGGTACGGCAAAGAAGTATAACTTCTTACGTACGTACATAAGTACACACATCAGTTTTTTTCTTATATTATTATGCTTGATACGTTGCATACTTACGTTAGAATCGAATTAAATTCACGTTGGTTCGAGTTAGATGCTATTACTCTTTTCCTATTTCTAGACATATGAAAATATGGAAGATCAATGTTGGAAATAGGATATATTGTCGAGATAAATCGTCTTGGATTATAATATCTCACGATTCGGTATCATATTTCTATTCAATTCTGTGTTATAGGGTTTATCTAAAGAAAGTTTCTTTCTACATTTGTAGAATACTACTATATTTTATTTATATATAATTGTATTTTTTTCTTGTTTATAATAATATGTATGTATATATATTTTTACTTTGTTTATTAATATGCAAAAAATATTTGTAGTTAATTAAAATGAAATATTTGTTTTTGTGTGTCAATTTCAATTATATTCCAAAACAACAAGGTCTGTCGAAACACCGATAATTTGTAAATTTTGTGAAACAATTTTTGAATATTTTTATAATTGTAATAACAATGTTTATAATCCAAAATAAAGTAAGTACATTTGTCAAGTAAATTGAGTTTTACAAATTTATTTTACAAATTTTAAAAATAAATTTTATAATGAGTTCTTTCGATAAAAAGAGTCTCGTTAATTGTAAAGGGTCATAGTTGATTTATTTTTGCATTAAGTATAAAGTATTTCCAATTAATAAGTTAAAAATAGCTAAATGAAGTCCGTATTTACTTATAAGATACAATAACTTATCACTTTAATCTTAAAATATAGAACATTTGCTATTATAATCTCTCAGAATAAAACGTTTAGCGATAATCAAGTAGCAGTCAAGGTGTTAATGAAAATTACTGTAGCAAAAAAAGAAAACGTAGAGAAAAAAACTAATTTAGACAGAGAGAAAAGTTAAATATATTCAAGTAACGTCTACTGAAAATAAATTTCGAAAAGAAAAGTAAGATAGAATTAGAAAGCGTAAGAATAATTTCTTTTTTAACTTAATTTTCGTTGGCCTCTTTCAAGAAGAAATAAGAGAACAAAAAATAATGAAGTAGAAAGGTCAGAGTGGCTTAGAAAAATTAAAAAAGAAAAAAAAGGAGAAAAAAAGAAAGGACAAAGATAGATAGATAGATTGAAAGAAATGGACGTTCGGTAGTGAAAACGTGGGGGCGTGAAGTGAATAGCGATCGGATTTTCTCTTATGTTTGACCAGCGTCGATTTTTTTCATTCTACGATGACAGAAACCCAGGAACGGGGCTGGCTAACAGAATTCAGAACTTTGGTACTGAGCCAAATTATTATCGTCCTACTGTGGCGAGGGTGACTTTACATTGTGTTCGTTCAGGGTTGCTACCAATCCTCGATCGACAAAAAAACTCTTGCTTTTCGAATCGTATCGGACGATTCTTCTTTTTCACAAAGTGTTACGTAAACGTTCTAATACATACACACAAATACACTATCACCCAAAAGTTCAGAATTATTATGTAAACTCAGAGAAATAGGATATATATATATAAGATAAAATAAATATCTTGTAAGTATACAAAATTGGTAGATTATTTATCCAAAAAACTAAAGAATCGTATATCAAATATTTTGTATCATTTTTTTTTATCGAGGGCCTTTAAAGTAAACGGAGGTAAATTAATTTGTCCAAATAAGTAATAAGTAGCATGTTATATTAGCTGTGTAGCAGTTAATTCAACGAGTTACATTTCGTTATCTTTTTTTGTCACAAATCTCGGCAGTTGCTTGAAAGATTGATCAAGGTCATTGAAAATAGTAGTGACTATTCTCGTATGATTATGATTCTTATAGAAGTTTTTAAAAATATCCTATATATTGGTATATAGTAGGAAAGTTTATTCAAAGAATTGTCTTAAATTGGGTGTATCAAATATACAAGAATATTATAGACATTAAAAGATACTGAAATTTCATAAAACACAAATCAGCCTATTAATATTTGATATAATAATATTTCAACATTTATCAGTTTATTCAATTTTGAAGAAAATCAGCAGATGACTTTAAGCTTTTGGCTGGTAGTGTACATACGTATATGTGTATGTATGTATATGTGAATACGTAGATGGGTATCGATTGTGGATCGTCCTTCCCGATTTCCTCGGAAGTAGGAGTATACCTATTTCTCTTTCTAAAAGATAAAGGGTGAGAGTATGCCGTTGTTTATCGAACTAGGAAGCACAGAGAGAATGGATAAAAGAGAAAGAAAGAAAGAAAGAGGAATACTGAATGGAAAGTTACGTCTCTTTGGTAAGTTACGTCAATGCTTTTATTTTTTTCACTGGTTTTTTCAAAAGAAAGAGAAGTCACTAACAACGAGGAATATAACAATAGGAGTAAGTGTAATCTTCTTTTTGGATTTTGTTACTGTATTCACAATGCGTTGAAAATATAAACCTTATTCATTTCCTTTGTTATCAGTCATGGTTAAACAATATTTTTAACATTTCTTTTAATAAACAAATCTAAATATAAACCTTACATTTAATACGTATCGTTAGTTTGTTTACTTCGTTGAGTTTTATAAAAAATATATGCCCCTGTGTTTTTGACTGTTACAATATAAAAATAAGTATTGATCTAACTTTATCGATAAAACTCGCTAACAACGGACAGGAACAAATAAAGTTTCTTTTGTTATATTGTCAACGTAAAATTTTTTCAAAAATACACGGTGCCTTTTACAATGCAACAAAATATCAAGTTTCGGAGTCACTTTTATGTTACAAAAAACAAAAAAAAAAGATCAACTCTTCAAACGACGAATGAAAATTCAGTTTAATTTTTCCTTCGATTTCGGGACATTATTAAAATATTCAAAAAGAAAAAAGAAAAATAGAAAAAAATAATTCATATCCTTTTGATATCAAATCAAAAATATAGGCTCACCTTTCTTCTTCTTTTTCTTTCTCTTTTTATTACGGACTTTTTGTCCTGTTATAACAGCTTTTTTTTATTGCTATTTCTAGTAGCGATTTATTGTTTTTACCAAGGGTAGATTGCTAGTCTCACCCTCGAGGCTGATCTTTGATTGGAGGAAAATATAACCAATTTTGGATGTAAAAAAATAAACTCATAGTTTTCTTTATGCACTAATAATGCCGAGATAATCTAAATTCTACTTTTATATTTGGTGATTTAAATTTTGAGAAGAAAAAAAAATTATTTATCGTGTCACTTTCTACCCCAATGGTAGATATAAGTAAATCAAAATAGGAACGAGGGATAGAGGTGGAAGAGGGGTGGGCAGGTGGGGGGGGGGAGTCGTGAACCAACAGAAGTCTCTCTTTTTAGTTCGTGCTCGTTCGAAATTGGCTTCGTTATACCGCCGGGGGTTTCAATTCCCAATATGGAAGCGGCCAATTTGTATCCGTCAGTATGCTCTCTTCTGTCTCTCTCTTTCTCTCGGCTAAAATGCGTTCAACGTTTCTGCTTCATCGTGCAGGTTGCGCGCGTCACCTGAAGGTGTCCTACTGTATCGTACCTATCCGTAACGATTCTACGTCGATGATATATACCTTCCAAGTTCTACGAATCGATTCAGGTCTAAACTAAACATGGCTGTATCAACCTATTTATTAGCTTGTTCGGAAAGTAATTTCGTTTGATTTTTTCCCTCCCCCCTCCCCCTCCCCAATCGTTAAACAAATAACCAATGTTTTTTTTCTATTTAAAATCGCCCCTTTGTCGTTACAAATGATGATCGTCGGGACAATCGAATTCGATGAATTCTTTATTTATTAATTACTTTTTTACGTTGTTTTTTTATTATGCGACGATTAGTAACAACCAGTTATTTATTATATATTATAATATATAATATTATTATTAATTATTTATATATATATAATATAGTTATTTATTATATATTATTTATTATATCAACTAATTGCAAAGGTTTTCTTGGTCTTTTTTGTTTTTTTCAATATTTTCTCTATTTAACTTCACTATTTTTTTTTTCTTTTTTTTTTAGGTAAAATAGAAAGAGAAACGAAAGAGTCGTGGAAGAAGATCCGAATGTAAACTGTGCAACGTATGAATGGATATTTGATTAGGAATTAACAAGAAAAACAGAAGATAGAAAGTGAGGGTAAAAGAATGGGAGAGAACTATGAGGAAAATGTCAACATCGGCGTATCCTATAGTTAGAAAATGTCGACTTCATTGGATTAAACTTGAATTTTCGATACGCCTCCTATACGTAGATCGATCAATGCGAATTACTCGGTATCGTTAATCAACTTCGGGTATTTCGAGTTTCAAAAGCTTTTGAGTTCACTGTGCGACGAGCACGTTCGTGCGAAAAGGAAAGAATTTGCTTCCTTTTCCTTTTATATTTTTTTTAAATATTTTTTTTTTTGGATACATATCTCACTTTGAATGTTTCTTAACGAATTGGCGTTGACAATGAACAGCGAAAAATTTTGAAATTGAAACCCATAGTACTTGTTTTTTTCAATGTGTGCGCGCGTGTGTTATTGATATGCGATACACTCCCTATCTCTTTCTAGTTGTTAAAAAAAAAGAAGAAAAAAAATAGAAAGAATTTTCAGAAAGAATGAAAATGTAATCGATCGTTCGTTGAACCATAAAGCGTTTATTTCGTTTAGTTTCTAAACGTTATACTGTAATCGTTTCATTGTTTGATAGAATGTACGTATGTGTTCTTTAAAACAATCGTTTTGATATCTCGAGAGAGAGAGAGAATCCTTTTCTTATCGAGGATTAGTTTGGTTGAAAGAGATTGAAGAGTCGACCGGGTGGTAACCGATTTTCGGTACTCCCAACGGGGATTTATCCAAACCTTCGTTCGGTGAAATTCGCATATCCGTGAACGAGTATAGAAAATGTAACGATATGCATTCAACAGTGAATATCTTCAGATCTGGGAGAAAAATCTTTCGGAAATGCACGATTTACTTCTCCTGTCTATCGAAATAACATTATTTAATTTTTCGTTTTTTCTTCGTGAAATCGATCATGAAAAGGAAAGATATTTAAGAGATGAATTTGTTCAAAGGAAACATGTTCAAAGGATCTAATATTTTCCGTCAAAGAAAAGTATTTCCATTTTTATTTGATTATTTTTTAAGAATTGTATTCACAATTATGAGAAAAAAGGTCCACAGTTATGAAAATTGAAAGAAAAAATTTATCGAGTTATTAAACAAAATTCATCCTCGAAAAGAATACAAATTTCAATAATTTTATGGCCTCAAAATATAATTATTAATTTCTGTCAAGTTTTCGGATAATCAATTACATTGATACTTCATGCAAGCCTGCAAATTTAATAAAAAACGTATTTCAAGAAAAATTTGCCAATTTTAATTGAAAACATTCTTATACTCTTGCACCATACAAACGTAATAGTTCAAAAATTTTCAAAATATATTTAGTATCAGTATGAAATATAGGTAGAAAAAGAAAGAAAGAAATTTAGGAAGGTAACATCTTTCACAATCTATAAAAAAAAACGGAAGGTCATCCGAAAATTTTTCTGAATAACTCAACGACATTTTTTATTCCCCAACTGGTCTCCCCTTCTCTTTTTCTCTCCATCTTTCTCGTTTTCGATGGATATAAAAATTCAATTGCCTCTCAAAAAGGAAAGAAGAAAAAGGGGAAAAGAGGGGTCTCTGTAACGTGGCTACCTAACTCGTAGCTTGCCGAGTTTGGCTGATTTCCAAGCCGAGAGACGAATGCCTCCTGTGCCACGAATACGCTTTCTCAGTATGTGTGTGTGTGTGTATACGTGTGTGTTTTTTTTTCCTTTCTCTCTCTTTCTCTCTCTTTCTCTCTCTGTCTCTTTCTTTTTTTTTTTTACTTTCTCTTTCTTCTTTTTTTTTTCTACGACACGGCCTACGTCGAAATCTGGTCACGGGAAACGCTTCTGTGTCTCTCTACGAACAGCAGGAAACGTTCTGTTCCATCGGTTTGTAAAACTTTATACGATTTTCAAAGTGATGATATTCTCTATCGAACTTACAATTAGCAAGTGTTCAATACGAACAATGCTTATGACTGAACTCATTAATGAAGCTTTTGTAAACGTTTTGATTGTAGACTGTGATTTTATTTTACTCAAATCACGTAACATTTATCGGTTAATCCGTTTAAAACTATGTATACTATCTGACAATCTGATATTGTGATACTTTCTATGGATACATTATACATCATGAATAATTAGAATATTGCATGATTATTCATCATAGTATAATTTATTAGGATCAATTATTATCAGTGTGAGAACTTTTTTTCTCATTTTTTCTTTTTTTTTTATGCTCAATATTCAAATTTATTTATGTATTTATATGATACTAAATAATAATAAACATAGAATTTTCCGTATCAAAAGAAGTACACTTTTTTTTTCTGTTAATTTACGTTAAGTATTCGGAGGGTTTGTTCTACCCTTAAATTGAACCCCCGTGTCTTCGCGTAAATACGATGAAGTTTCTCGTTGACAAGGAAGCAAAAGTGACGAAGGTTGTTGGATGGTTATGAGGGTGAACACAAGTAGATAGAAAATCGACAGGTTGGTTGAGTGCAAGGTGGGGTGTGGTCGGCTTGGTCTGGTTGCGAAGCATTGAATATGCGTCGTCACGTTTTGCGTTTAAAGACGTAAGCCAGCAAATCCTCGACGGACTTGTAGAGGACTCATCTTCCAACGTTAGAAAATGATTCCCCTTTTTTTATTCTTCGTAAAATTGTCAAATGATTTTTTCAAGACATTTCTATTATTAACATTCATCGAATTTAATTCTTTTCAGTTTACTTTTTTATTTATATTCTCAATTTATTTGCTTAAGAAAAGAGAATCTTGTTATGGTTTTTTTTTCATTTATACAGAGTTACGCAAGTTAAACAAATATTCATCATTTTTGAACGATTAAAAATGATACGATACTAATTGCGTATATTGCAGTATTTAATTAAATTATTTTTAACTATAAATCGATACATCATAAGACCACTATTTTTCTATTAAAACTTATTTTTAATATTAGTTCAATAGTGATGTAATAATTACGTAAAAAATCATTAATTTTAGTCAAACTCTAACGAAATGTGTGAAATAAATTTTTACCGATCGTTATCGATAATCGTAATTATTTTCCAACTAGGTAAAACTACGGTACGCCGATCAATTCGAACAGAATTGCTCGTTATCAAGGAGATTTTATATCGACGTTAATTCTCACCTTTTTCCTTCGAAGTACTCGAGACCATAGTAAAAAGGTCATTTATCTTTAAGCACGTTTTTTACTTTCTTTTTCTCTCTAACTATTTATCTATCTATCTATATATTTTTATCTTTATCTTTCTTAAAACTAAAGTCGCGGGTGTCATGGTACGGTGAACACTGCCAATTTCCCGGTACCGGTACTTGGACCAAACGAGCTCCAAGAACCGGAAAATTCGAAGCAATAAGCTCGGATAGGACAGAAAAAACGAAATGCTGACTATGTTCATTTCTTTTCTTTCTTTTCTACCCACACACAAATAACAGAAACACACATACATTTCCGTACAATTCGAAATCGAGAAAATGATTTTCTCTGTCTGTAAAATGAAATTTGTGATATTTGATATGTCATTCGTATTAAATTTTATTAAATATTCAACTCAGTCAGTCAAGCAATGTTCAGCTTGTCAAACAAGATTCAACGAATATCGGGGACAATTACAGACAACTTCTAATTAAAATCATTATGACATGTAATGTACTTACATGTTGGATAGAAAATAATTAATCTATATTATAAATAAGTACATTTATAACGAGTGTATAGTTAGTCAGTCAGTAACATACAGAAACAGAATTTGAAATAATATCTGAAGCTTTCGCAATTAATTAACTTTGTTACTAATTGCTTCTGAAAGTACATTTTCCTTCATTCCAATATCATACACAGAGTAAACGGGTGACGATCTTGTTATAATTCTCTGATGCGGTCGGTGCGTTTTAACGAGAACCAACCCCACCTTACCTCCCACCACTCATGTTACCAGCTATTACATTCTATACCCCTCTTATAGAATTTCTCTCTCGTAACGCTATTTAATCGACTAGTAGCAGGTAAACGAATTTCCGTTCTCGAAAAATTTTCCAATTTCCTCCAAAAGTGTTCAAATTTTCTTTTGGACGTGTAACGAGAGAAAAAGTTTGTTTGTGTGTGTGTTGTGTGTGTATGTGAGAGAGAGAGAGAGAGAGAGAGAAAAAAAAATCTGCATTAAAAAGAAAGAAGAACAGAGGATTATTTATATCCGTAACTTAAGGTGATCATGCGTACTATTTTTACCAGTATTCTTTATCCTGTTAAACTTGATTACTTATAACTTAAATCTTAAAATCCAGATTATATATACTCATATCAAATATCTTTTGTGATATTTTTGCAAAATTACTTTTATACAATCAATATTGTATTATAAAGAGATAAAGTGCGTTAACACAGTTGTTCTGGGTAATCTTAAAAATATAAAAGCGCTTTAAAAAATTTCTTTACCATATGAAAGTTTATTTATTCGTGAGTAATCTCAAAAAATAACATGTAAAAATAAGCAGATATAATTTTAAACTGTTGAACGTTTGTTGAAAAATGAAAGATTAAATAATTTTTTGTGTTTTAATGTTAAAAAACTTTACTTCAACTTAATTTTCCTAATTTTATTTTAGATAATTCTTAGCTTAGGTATAGTAAATTAGTCAAAAGCTATAAAGATCAAACACTTATTGAGGTTATTTATTTTTCTTTCTTGAGCTAGAATACTTACGTAGTTTCTTTTCATATTTCTCTGAACGGCTTCCAAGATGCCAGTCATTGTGACAAGTGCGAGCGATATAGCAAGTCGTGTACGTGCCATGTAAACGTAAAGATACCTTCACATGTATCTCAGTGTGTGTGTGTGTATGTGTGTGTGTTTGTGTGTGTATGAAAAGGTATATAAACGTATGTTACATTATTTCTGAAAAATGTATGTAGATGCGTCTTAGAAAACAGAATATAAGAAAAAGAAAAAGAAAAAGGGTAGGTCGAGTTTCGCGGGACTTCCTGAAACTGCTTTCGATTATCCAAGGGGAAAAAGTTTTCTAGCAAGGCATTTGCTTATACGCGCTTACAGTAGTACCTCTTGGGCTTCTTCATTCCCCTTCCCGCGGGAAAAACGTCGAGAATAAGATACACGCTCGTCTAACATCTTCATATTCTTTTTCTCTTGTATCCATTTTCTTTTCTTTCTTGGTATATGATAACTTTTCTCAAATTTCTTCCCCTTCTCAAACTCCCCGGTTATTATGTTATACGAAAGTATATATGATATTTTATTACTGGATTGATATTATTTTTAATTCTATATTTTGTGATATTTTATACTAACCATCATTATGCTATCACACATCTCTCAGTTTAATATTTATTGAATTATTATTTTAAATAAATTGTTAGTGTTTTTAATAAATTATTTGCATAAAAATGCAACCCTTTCTTTATTATAAATACCAATCATTAAAAAAACAACCCACAAATTATTATTATTTATTATTCTTATAGACTAATAATTTATTTATTAAAATATTGATTTAAAATTTTTAAAAGTATTAAGAAAATAAATAATATATATATATATATATGTTTCCTTATTTAAATAACAATTAGAAAATTAAAACATTCATTCAATATGAATTAGAAATTATTTCATAAATCATTGAATTCTAGTTTAACATTTAACTTAGGGTTTAAATAAAAAAAAAAAAAAATAAAGGAACAAAAAAGAAAGATAAAATATAATCTGAAGGTTTTGCCAAAAAGAAATTTATTTAACGTCGAGACGAAACTGTTTAAGAACGTCGCGGTGTGTTCAGGAACTTTAAGAAACTTCGAAAGCGGTCAGCGACTTCGAACAAAAGCAATAAAGTCGTCGTAGTAGTGAGGAGTGGGCTGGGGTGGGTCTTAACGGCGTCGACTCTTGTTTTCAGCGACTTTCTTCAGTTCGAAGGAACGAACAAAACCTTCTCTACCATCTTTCTCCCTCTCTCTTTTAAAAGTAATATTCGTGAAAAATATTTCTAATGCTATCGAAGAAATGCACTTTTGCAAAACCCTCTATCAAACATTTTTTCACCTTTTCTAAAGCGTCCCAATCCCTCGCGTACACACACACACACACGGACTCTCTCTCACTCAAACTCACACTCACATATACATGTACATGATTAAAAAATTTCACAAAAGTCGAAGATTAGAAGAATTCAAAACCTGAAACAAAAATAAAACATATTTGAATTTTTATTTTTTCCAAATAAATAAACCATAAATCCAGACACATTTGATGATTGGCGTTATTCGAAAGTACGAAGAAGGAAATTCGTTAAAGAGGTTAGGAGGAAGGGGGGGTGTTATCCTCTCGGAGGAAGAGTTCCAATGGGAAAAGAAGGAGGGGTGAGGTCAAATGAAATGAAATGGAGGCTGTGTTTAAGAGCGAACTGAATCAATAGCCCGGACTACCCTGTGACCCGTAGGCCAAATGTAGGTCATACCCGTTAGCAGTACCTACCCTTCTCCTCTCTTCTACTCTGCCACCCTCCTTTTCTCACCATCTCTCTTTCTCTCTTTCTCTCTCCCTTATTCTCTAGGTTCTTCTCTCTTTTCTGCTTGATTCGACCCTTCTCGGTCTCTCTCTCTCTCTCTCTCTCTCTAACCCATTCACTCATTCCTTCCAACGAACGTTTCTCGCTCCCGGCTATGTGCTGCATTATTACGCTTGCACTCTCGCTCCTTCTACGTCCTGATTTATACATTTTTCATAAATAAATTCCACGAACGTCTCGATGCCGACCTCATCTCACTCGACGCGAGAAAACCCTACGCGGTTTTCACACGGAATTACATATTTCATTGAGTAGGTTGGTTGTCCGGCCCGGTTCTACGACTCGGTTCTATGACTCTTTTATATCTCGCAAGTTGCTTTTTTATTTTTCTAATCCTTTTATCCTCTTTTTTATCTTATATAATATTATTATGTTTGTCAGTAACTGTGCGTGCGTGTGTGTGTGCGTGCGTGTGTGCGTGCGCGCTCACACAGTTTTTAGTGTTTATTTAAAATCTCTCTAAACACAAATTTCGTTTGTTCGTTTCACTGAAAAAATATCAAATATTAAATATAATATTATTATCCGGGGTCTCTTCTTTAAACCAAAATAAATATTGTTCATTTCTTTTTTGTTTTCTTCTTTTTATTTCAAAAAATTTACCTCGAATATTTCGCACGAATTTATTGATTAACTTAAGAGTACATTTTCTATATTTGATATTCTCTTCTTCTTTTTTTTTTTTTTTTAAATCGAACGATTGCTCACGCAAAGATTAATTAACGAGATCAAAAGTTTGAATTGTTTTCATAGTTGGCCAATTTTGTGATTCTATATAAAATAACTCAGATATAACTGCATTAATAATAATCAATAGAAATATAATCTCTTTCATTTATCAAAACGTTAATTAATATTTTCCCGAAATAAATAATAACTAGAAAGAAAAAGAGTCTTCTCCTTTCGATAGAAATTAAAAGTTTAATTAGTTCTCAATCGAATTCTGTGTTAGTCTTGATCGAATCAACCACCTCCCTTCCCCCCTCACCACCACCCAATTCGATCTTTTGATCATTTACACCTGGATTTTGAAGCGAACTTACGATTAATTAACATTTTTCTTATAGTACACGTAGACAGGAAGATTACCGGCTTCTTGTTTCTTCTATTTTTATTCTCTCTATCTTTCTTGTTATAAAGATGAACGAAAAAGGTAACCTAGACTCATCCCATTGGCTTTTAATGCCTTCTTTGCAGTATGCAAAACTTTCAATTAGTCTCCGCGAGCTCTCGACCTGCCCCACTCGACTTACCCTTTTCCTTTCCTTCCCATACCCCGTACTTACCCTTTTCTTACCCCTTTACCCTAACCTTCTGTTTCAACCCTTGCCAATCCAACGTTCACCGTTACTCTTCCGTCCGTACTCGACTCGCGAAAGTTTCGTCGTTAATTATTTTCCGTTTGATACACAAAGGGAACGGGTTCCCTAGACCTCAGAACTTACTTTCTCACCCCTAGTCGTTAGATTTTTTACTTTGGTGTTACTCATTTCTTTTATTTTTTTTCTCCCTTTTTCTTATTTTTATTTCATCTAATTCATTCTTTTTAAGTAACATCTACTCTCATCTATTATTTACATTTTTTTATTCTTGTTTTTTTTTTGTTTTGTTTTTTTTTTTCTTCTACTTTTTCTTTCTGATTTCTTATTTTTCCCTTCTCCTTCTTGTCTTCTCGTCTCGGTCTTTTATCTTCCTGTATTTCTCATTTGACTTTTTATACGGCAGAACGATATGGTTCAACGAGCTTTACAGATTACTACTTTCAAGAAGAAAAATAATTCGAACGGCGGAGAAGTTACGAGCTTTAGTAACAATCTTTCTTTTTCTTTTTCAACGAACATTTCCCTACAGTCTTCTTCTACTTTTTCTTCCTTTTCTTCTTCTTTCTTTTTTTTTTATTTTTTCTTTTCTTTTGTTTACGGTACTATAATTTACTAAAAAAATAAACAACATGAAAGGAGAAAAATGTTCAAATTGTTTTCTATGGAATAAGAATAATTAAAGGATTAATTTACTAACTAATAAGTAGACCATTAAAATCAAAATAATTTTACCGTCGTCTTTTAAAAATCACCAAAGTCTAGAAATATAAAACCCAACAGCAAAGTTTCTTATTACCCTTAACTAACGAGTTTCCTATTCCTCTAGTCTCATTATAAAAGAAATCTAATGTAATAAATTAAAAAAATAAAATTATAAAAAGGAAGAGTATGAAACACCGAGAAAAAAAAGGAGGAAGAGGGGGGCTGGGTTAGCAAAACGAGTTTGAAAAGGATTTGATGAAGCATCCACCTGTGGCACACTCACGTTATACGCGTTGGGGAACGTGATCTTTGAACTTTGAACTCTTTCGGATGAAAACGAAGATCGGTTCTTGTTATCGTGGAATGAAAAATGTCGCGAAACTAGTAGTACGGAATGCGTTTTAGGTTGAGTGGTGCTCTGGATTGCGAGAATGATGGAAATATAGGAGGACGAGGTTGAGTCGTGGAATTCGATTGCTCGGGATTTGCTCAAATTAGTAGTTAACAAATTAACGCTTCTGGTAATGCACATAACGAGTTTGCGCGTTGGTAAACTCGCTTAGTCGAATAACGAGGAACTAGCATGAGCCGTACCAGTTTAGGTTCGGATTTAGGCTCGGATTTAGGCTCGGGTTTAGGCATGTTTACATTCAGTTTCCAACCAATTGAAAACAAAGATGTCAGTTAGCTGTTCACCGAACGAAATCATTTGATATCGTGTCAATGAAAAACTAACATTATGGGCTAATCATTTCGTAGTTTCTTTTTCTTATATTTTCATTATAATTATTTGAAATCACATTCAACCTGATCGAATATAGTTAATGAAATTTTATGAATACTATTTTATATAACAGTTTGGAGAAAGTTGAGTTATTTTATTTTGTACATTTTTAACTCATCGATATCTTAAGTACTCTAATTTTACCTCAGATTTGTCGTTCATTTGTAATCTGATACGTTGTGTTTAGAGAATCGTTAAGAAATTTTCCGCGTTGACAGATTAAGTTTGTCGATCTTCTTTAACGTTCAACAATTTTTCTCGTAAGCCTATTGGTCGATATATCTTGCTTATAAAACAAGCTTATCTCGACTTTGCCTCATCACCCCTCCTTCAGCATTTGCTCCCATCCCTTTGACCTACGATTTGTCAAAAGCAAAGAAAACGTCATCTGCAAACGAATCCTCGATATGTAAGAACTACCAATCTTCGTTTTTTCATTTTTTTGCTTTTTTTACGTTCGAATCGATAAATCCACTTTCTTATTCTTTCTTTTTTTCCGATCTTAACACTCTTTTCGTACTTTTTCTTGAATATTTTCTATTAAAAGACAATATTTCGATGAATGTCTATCGTTGATTATTCAATTTCGTGTTTTTTTTCGATTCCAAATGTCAGTAGAAATCTAATCATGAAGAATCAAACTATAGCTTAATTATAGTACCTTTATTTTTACAGTTTTTTTGTCGAACTAAAACAAAGAATTGCATTTCAGTGTTATAAGGGTCACGAATGATCCACCAGTAAGATAAAAAAATTTATTACATATTATTATTTACTTTTACTTATACGTTCAAATAATATTTTAACATAATTCTTAACGAATAATAAGAAATTCTCGTAGTAACATTAGGCAAATCATAGAAAATAAACGTGGCATTCAACGTGTAAAAATATATGAGAATTTTGTTTGTCCATTTTCTCTTTTCTCCTTTTTTATTTTTTTATTTTTTTTTTTTAAATAATGTAACAAAGATTTTACACGTCAGACGCGGTTGGAAAGAATTTCTCTCCCATGAGATAAAAAGAATTTTTCTAACTAAACGCAAAGAAAATCTCTAGGATCATAGGGAATGATTTATTAGCTACTTTTTCAAATCTTTTCTAATTTATCTTTCTTCATAGATATCAATGTCTTTGGAAAGTCGCACAGATCGAGAGTTTTCTTGTTTTTCACTTTTCTATTATTTCTAAATATTATCATATTTTCTCAAGAGGAATTTGTAGAAATGGAATGCAGAATTTATGACAGGTAACTCAACATAATGTAGGAATTAACGAGAGTATATACGTCTCGTCAAACATGATAAAATTCGTTGATACATTGTACAGGTTAAATGATAATGACGAAGATTCGATGATTGAATTATGCCAAAAGCTGTCATTGAATTATACGACCTATGTATATACTGGAATATTCGATGTTAAACACAAATCGTCATTCTCTGTATCGAGAATACAATCTCTTGGTAATATTACTAATATCCGATTTTACGAAATTTATAAAGTCAAATACAAATTGCTATCAAATTTCAATACGTCAAATTATTCTTTATTGATATAACTTATTAAGTATTTAATTAGAATTGAAATAAATAGAAACACGAATTTTTGTATATAAATTTTCCAAACGTCAACTCGTCGACGTATTTAAAATTTGTGTATGTGTCTTTTTTTTGTAATTTAATATTCTTGTTGCTGTAAATATAAATTTTCATTAGTGCGAAAACTCTCGCTTTTCTTATTTCGAAAAGATTAAGGACTAGAGAATTCTTGTGCAGTAGCACTATATTGGTTCACAGATTTATAGATGATATAAATTATCCTATTAGAAAGCTAAAGGAGTATTAATTATTGTACACAAGGTAGAAGAACCATAAGGAAAATTTCTTATGACAAAGTAGCACGAGACGAACGTAACTTTAGCCTTGTGACACGTTTCGCTAGCGAATTAATATTAAGTTTAGTTACTGTACCACAAACTCTAACGTTTAATCCTTTATAATTTCCTTATTCGTGTAAATGAGCGTCAAATTTTCTTAAATCATTTTAAACTCGATTCGAGTTTCCTATCTTTGACTTTAATATCCATTATTTAACCTCACTTTGAATTTTATTAAACGAGAGAAATATTATAAAACGATCGCTCATACTTATTCAAATAGAATAGTCCTTCCACTACTTTTTTATTTATTTTATTTTTTAGACAATCGAATATATAACATTTTTAATTCATTCATATATATATAAACACAAAATATTTTAAGATATATAAAATAAAATAATATATATTTATTTATTTTTAATATTACTTAATAATTAATTAAAATTCTCGAACTTGTTCAAAGTAGAGAGCAGTGTAATAAAAACAATAATTAATTAAAATATTTAAAGGACCTTAAAGATAAGAAAATTTATTTCCATTCGCAAGACGAAATCGTCTCTCTCATTCATTCTCTTTAATTAAAATATTAATTTCAAGAGAGAGCTAATTTTAAATACAAAGTTTTTATTCAATTTATTTTAATAAATAAAACACGTCGCATTTGCGTGCACCAGTAATAAAAAATATATTTTTATAAAAGATTTGGAACGAGATAAAAAGAAAAAAAAACAATTTATTTCCCTATGTAAAATGACATCATCTTCTTTCGTGAAATTTTTTATCTTTTTCATTTTTATTTTTATTCGATCGAACATGATATTCCACTCGTTGCTATCGATAACGACGTTAAATTCGGTCGATATTCGATAGATCAGAGAAAAGAGCCGAACCTTTAACGACGTACGTTCTTCTTTTCTGCTGCCTACTCGTTTCGTTAACGATCGTTCTTTTCGTTGACGACCTCAACAAACCAGCTTCTCTCTCTCTCTCTCTCTCTCTCTTACTTTTTCCTCTTTTTCTGTCTTCATGTGATCATTGGTCTTTGATGTGTAAGTATTGTGTGTATTTTCTTTTTTTCACTCGTTAGTACTCGTCCATTTTGTAAACTGAATATAAATCGATAATTTTCTTTAGATTTTAACGAGATTTTTATATAAAACATATTATATTTTTCCATTTAATTCTCTGTTCGCTTCTTTCATTTACTTATTTATGTATTTATTTTTTAAATGATGCGTTTGGAAATATTGAAATATAGTTGGTAATATTTATTTTTTTTTAATGCACGAATGCAATTCGAGTTCAACAATTTTTGGGGCCAAGAGTTGACAGAGTATACGTTTTGTCAAGTTTTATATTGCAAAACTATTTTATCGAATTATTTTCAGTGGAAAGCTTCTTCTCCGTGAAGATAAGTTGTAAAACGTCAGCAAGATCCTGTGCCTTACTTTTCTTCTAAAAATAACTTTCATATTTTGAGGATGCGACGTATAGGCGAAAATGTATTGAAAAGTGTTAGAAAATACTTTCTTCGATTATCACGCGCGAGGTTAATTCTAATTCATAGAAAAAAACAAATTTATTTATACGATTTTTAATAATAATTTAATATAGTTATTATAATAATTTGTTAATTGAAAAAAATCTCAATATAGATTATTAATTTTGTTATTTATATAATTTATAGTATATTTTTTTTTTTTAAATAAAATACTATATTTTATAAATAATACATATAATAATAATGCACGCATCGTATATATATATTAATAATAATAATAATAAAAATTGCATAAAAGTATAACAAAAAAGTATAACCTTGACACCAATGAAATATAAAGGTCAGTCAACAACAAAAATAATATTAATTTCTATATTTACAGTAATATTTGTGCACAATTGTACACTCGTCTGGTGTTTAGAATTAATAAAATGACTTTGGTATGAAAAAATGATTAAAAATGAAAAAATAAACGGCAGCATGAGGATTATTTTAAATCATATTAAGAAATAATTTATTACATTGTTTTAATAATGTTCGTTAACCGAATAGGAAGTTTCGTAATTAAGAGAATGAGTTTCTTGTTCAGTTTCTAAACCTTTATCGTGATCATGATCCTGTACTTGAACTTGTACGTGGTCATGTTGATTGTGAGAATAGATATTAGTCGGAGCATGATCGTTCTTACCGGAAGTATGAACAACGGCGTGGAATCCATCCTTGTCAGCGTGATAACTGACAACCCTTAAGGTACCTCCGGGTTCCTTTACACTATACTCACCAGAAACGCTATGACCTGTGAAATTTAAAGGATCAAATCAATTTAATCTTCTTCCTCAAATCGTTACAACTATATTTTCTGTCATCTAAATTTCATTATAATCATAAAAATGAATGAAACAATTTTTTCTTTATTACCAATATAAGATCCAAACGTATCTACAATTAATATCACTACGAATAAATTGCATTGTCAAACAAATATTTAATCGTGATATAATTTTAATAGAAATAACATAATGATACTAATAAAATAATCCAAACAAAAATTTAACATTATAATCCTAATATTTTAAATAAAAATTCTTATATATTATTATCAACAACAATAATTGGATCCACTTTATTTATTTATTTATAATTAATTTAGCTTACCATTTCTTGATTCTTTTTGTCCATGGAAGTCACCAGTTTGATGATCTTCGACACCATAAGCGAATTGATACTTAGGATTAGCAATGTAATCAATAGCATATTCTTGATCTTCAATAGGATGATTTTGATCATGAGACATATAATTATGTTCGTTTTTGAGAAAAACGTATGGTACTTTCACTTCATATTCTGGACCTTCTACTGGACCATGAAAATGGATATAAGAACTCGCTAAGGAAATTTGTGGGTCTTCGTGTGTTTCCGTTTCAACTTCGTCAACTGGTATCACTATTGTTTTCGATCTATGGATCATCGTGATGACGAGTACTATAGTTACCTAAATTGATCAAAAAATATTCTAATCTATTCGATCTGAATTTAATTGGTTATTTTTTTTGTTTTGTTTTTTAGAAATTTGTTTTGTCATCCCAATTCAGGATTTTTCTAATACTAATCGTTGCCAATTAGATTAAGATCAGATCCGGTGCCATTTTAAAAATAAATTTAATATTTTTATTTATAGCACCGAATTAATTTCTACGTCTAATAATTATTTATACATTGACACTTAAATCTTATCGTTGATCATAAATTTAAACTTAATTAACTTTTCGTTAATTTTTCATATATATTTTCAATTTCTTTGATTGATTTCAAACGACAGAACGAAAGTTTTTTTTTTATCACTGACTCTTATTCTGATTAACACTGACTCATCTTATAATCATATTTGAGTTTTCTATTTAAAGACTTTACCTTGAAAGTCATTTCTTCTTCTATTTCGATATTAACACGGTCAGATGAGAACTGTGACTTTCCAACGTGTTTTCCAAGCTTTTATATGTCAGTGAAGCGGAGACAAGTTATTCTACGTCCACTCATGGTTACGCATACATGCATCTATGAAGAATCTGTTTGTTCCGTATCATCTTGGTAACTCGTTGAAGAGAAGCGCCAGTTGTCGTGTATAGTTTCACCATTGAAATCCTCCTCCTACTTCTCCTCTTACTCCTACTCCTTTACATTTTATATTTTTTTGCAAGCTGATCAGCGCTAACAGCTGGAACATAGCACCAGGTGTTATAAGACCGATTACGCTTGTCTACGCCCGGGATTTGATCCTTCCTTTTAATATTATCTAGAAAAATAATAAAATTACAAATATGAAGAAAGAAATTTTAAATGAATTATTAAAAATGTATTATTTTTATTTTAGATTTTCGATTTGATTACTCGTAAAATATATTTTCAGTTGAAAATTAAGAGAAACATTAGGTAAAAATTATGACATTTAAAAATAATTACGATGGTAGTTTGATTTCAAAGTTTAAAAAATAAGTAAACCTAAAATTTCAAATACTTTTTTAAATTTTATATCCAAGTAATTATAAGATTAGGTTAGAGTAGATAAAGAAGTAAATAAAGTTAAAATTTTTAAAAAATTAAATTTATAACTAAATTTGTGTTACGTCAATCTGTGTTATAATAATTTTAAACAATATTTAAAAGTTAGATTACTTGTTTGTAATCATTAATACGTTCCTTAGATCGATTTTAATCGGAATTTCTCAATCGAGAAAGTCATAGACTAATGTAATTCGAGTAGATCATAGAAGCTAACTCATAGTATTTAATAGACGAGAAACATTGTTTTCTCTTATTTTGGACTGATCTACTTTATATATGAAATCAAGTAAAAATATCATTAAGAAGAAATCAAGCGAATTTTACAACGAAGAAACACAACATTGATTATTAAAACTTTTATTTAAGAACAATCAATAATTCCAATAAAAATTAGTCAAGATTCTCAAGTTTGTTCTTCTAGAATTGATTTAAAAACTTCTTTTAATTTTATTCGGATGATTTGGTTTCTTATCGATAATCAATTTTAATTTAAAAATGAATTTTCTTTGTAAAAAAAGAATTAATGAGCGAATAAATGGTACGGTTAATCAAAGAGATATTTTTAATTACTTATTAACGAAAAGATTTACATAATTGCATAGGTAATATTAAAATCATAATTTAAAAGATAATTTGTTCAATATCAAAGAAAATTGTTAACATACAAGAATATTTTTATAAATTTCTTTGTACATTTTTAAGAAATACAATTTTTTAGTTTTCATTAATATATTTTTCAAATTCTAAAGTTTAAATATTTATTGTAAACAATGGAAGTTTATTCGATGTTAAAGAAAATAATAGAAAATGACATATAATTTAAATATTTTATTGTACAAAAGAAAAAGAATAAAACAAAAGATCTTAGATTTCATAGATTATCAAAAATTTATACACAAAAATTAAATTCACGTAAATACTTTAGTCCGTCGCTGTATAAATTTTCTTTGATAGATTACGATTGACGTATATTCATATGGATATTAAATTAGGATAATTAGGATAATTAATTCGCTTTCACGAGATAGCCAATATATATTTAACTTAAATTACATGAATGTCCGAAGAAAATAGATAAAAGTCTTTTAAAAATCAATAGATTAATTAAAGTGACATTAAAATCATTTAAAATGTCTATTATATTATAGTAATAACTAATCGAAACATTTTATTAACCAGTTAAGAAAAAGGAAATAACTCGGTAAAGATAATAGCATTTTTATGATCTTACAAGAAATGTTCCATCGTATTTTGTTTAATAAGCCAATCAACGATCGGAACTATTATAATGAATTGATGAGAATAATTTATATCCTTTCTTTCTCATTTCTTCTTCTTATTCTTCTTCTTGACTTTCTTCTGATCGCTAATTGGATCTTAAACGCAAAAGGACTATTGTGTAGTAGGAATAAAGTTCCTTTGATAAATATATGTATGTGTATGTGTATAGTTATCAGAGGTAGAAGAGTAGAAAAGTAAATACTACATTTTCGAGTAGCCATTCGTGTAATGCAAATTTTCTCAATTAAGGCCGATTACATAGTCAAACGATTCTACCTTTTCTCATTGTATGTATGAGTATCTTCAAACGTACTCACCTATATACATATATACGTCAACTATGTCATCCTCATTGACCACAGGTTCCATTTTACCAACACTAAAATTTTCTTTCATCAAGTAGAAAATACGTGTTTTTCCGCGAACACGAATATAGTTCTTCGAATAATTACATTTATTCTCGAGTATACGTTATAACGAATCTGTAAATCCTATGACCTAAAGCAATCTAATTTTTCTTGATATTAAAATATCATCGAAAACCCGATCTACCCGAGGTTTCAAATTCTTCATAAACGAAGTAGAAAAACAAAAGAATTGCAAATGAAACTTTCGAATTTACGTGTAAGAAATAGTAGTTGTACAACTAATCACATTGAAATTTGTCGTTGTAATTAGTGTAATGGTGTAGTTTTAGTTAATCTCTATTACTTGTTTCGGAAACTATTATCGTATGTTAATAAAGCCGACCATCGAAGAATTTAATAATAAAAAAAAAAGAAACAACAGACATTCCAGAAAGAAAGTGATATCAATTTGTTTACGAATAAATTGTAATCGTATTTTTTTTAAACTAACGATATAATACAATAAATTTAAATCGTCATTACGATAGATTATAAATAGTAATAGATAAAAAAAGGTAAGTTAGAAATTATTTGAACATGTTTATTACGGTACGTACTTATTTTGAACAAAAAATTCCTGTCCCAACTTATTACCTGATTATTAAAAAACAAAAGGAGAAATATCATTGAATTTGAAAAAGATTAAATAAATTTTTGTATCGTAGAATATTTGTATTAATTTTATTCTAATTTTAAAAGAAAAGAATGAGATTTTTCTAGAGTCTCTTAAGAGATATGGTCGGTACGTTATTATCGTTCGATTCGGAAAACCCTTTTTGGAGAATATTTTCTGGACGATAGAGATGTAGAAAGATAGAACGAAAAAGAAAGAGAAAAAAGAAAGAGAGAGAGAGAGAGAGAGAGATAGAAAGAGAGAGAAAAAGAGATGTTGAGTTCTCTTCTCATTCTCATCATTTCTCTTTTTATTTTCCCTTGGGAGAAGGGTATCCTGAAAGGGTAGGAGACCGCGTCAAGTGCAAATTGCAGTAGACACTCGATCTAGGTCACGTCGGTCTACGAACGGACGAACGTGGTTGGGTGGGTACTTGATGGTTAAACGAATCCACGAAGGTGGAAGAGAACAGGTTTCTATGGTTGGTGTTCTCTCTCTCTCCCTCTTTCTCTTTCATTTTCGTTTTCTTTCTCATTCTCACTATCGTCTAGCGTACCATCTCTACTCGAGTCTCTTATCAAAGCTCAACACAACCACGTTTATACGTATATACGCGTTTACTGATCGATCTCTTTGATTTACGATCTACGATAGTGTTCTACTCGCATTAGACCCGTTTAACATTGGTTCGCGACAAGTAAATTCGACGGTGATTCGACTAGAGTCGCTTCTTGTACATCGCGTTCCTAACATTTCTGTCTCTCTTTCTCTCATTCTCCATTTCATGTTATTGAGCTACAGGTAGCCAAGAAAAGAATTTAAATACAAAATAACGCTTTTAATTTATTCATTAGGAGAAATTATTTATCCGAAATAGTGTATATTTTTTGTTGATTTTTATTTTAATTACAAAGAATATATTTATATATGTAATAATAATGATAATGAAGAATATATTTTCAATTAGTATTAAGGTATAGTAAAACAAATTATAAAAGTTTCATTATAAATAATGAATGTAATAAAAATTATGTTTTCTCCTGTTTGAAAAATGACTTTAATATAAAAATAATTAAAATAAAATATTATATACGTGTGTGTGTGTATCTGATATTAAAAATGAAAATAGAATAAAATAATAATAATAATAATAATAATAATAATATATCTAAAATATTATAGGATAGCACAGGAAAGAAAAGAAAAAAATGCATAATACTTGCACTTACACTTAACTTCTGCTTGCATCTTTCTCTCTCCTTCGGTAATGATGGCTAGAACGTACAAACAAGTAGCAGCAATGGGGGTGGTGGCATACGTAGACACGGAAACGGAAACATTCCGTTTTCCACGAGCGTGCAGGAGCAGCAAGCTTATTGCGCTCGAGTTGTCAGGGGCTCGATTAAAATTCTCCTAGAAATTTCACATTCGTCCACCATGCTACTAAAACGACTACGATGACTACGACGAAAACGACTATGACGACGTTTTACTCACCTTTTAAAGTCCTGGAATTTCTACTTACGATTTTTCACACCGTCCACGTTCATTTTCCTTCTCTCTCTCTCTTTACATTTTTTTGTGTCTTTTCTATTCTATTCCTTTATTTCCTTTTACTTTCTTTATTTCTTTATTTTTTTTTCTACTTTTAGCACGCGTTATTTTTATAAATCCAAACCCAGTTGACGAAAAAATGGACCATCCAAAAGAACGTAATGACAGGAAAACGTAATTTTCGTAGATCCTTTCGTAAAACCTTTCTAGTGAACCTTGAAACGAAATAATTTGATGAAAAGAAAAAAAATATCCGAGAAATTGTCTAACCATACTCCAGTGGTTTTAATAGAATACGTAGTTATTTAGCACGCGAGCGTACGTTTAATGTATTTTTATTTTATAACATCTTATATTAATTATTCTTTTAACAAATGTGTGCTTTTCAGTACTTTTTCTATGCGTAGCAGTTAATTCGATGTCTCGATATTGAATTCATTGCATGTAAATCGTTCTCTTTATTTTTTTTCGTCAAGAAATTCGACACTTGTCTGAAAGATAAAACAAAATCATCGATTAAATTAATGGAGACTATTTTGAAAAATAACAATTGTACGATAAATAATTACTAATTTTGTTAAAAACGTATCGAACTCATTGCTACATCTAATATTACAATTCTTTATTATTTTTTATTTCCAAAATTTATTATTGAATAATACCAATCGTACATTTCTGTTCGTAGAATTTTCAGTCGTTTGCTTTAACTCGTTATTATTTTCTCATTAATTTTTCGTTGTCGCAGGCGATTGCATATTTCGTTTGGGTTTTTTCAGAGAAAATGAATACGCGCGAGGGAGAGAAAAATAAAAAAAAGAAAGAGTTAGATATAGAGAAAATGGAATACTATCGATCTATTATCGTCCATTCTTCCTATAAATTAAAAGGCCACTTCTATTTCCATATGCATGGAAACGTTCTCCTATTTATTTTTACGTTCATGAAAACATTCGCTAACGTTTATACGCAGAATTACGGTGGCATCGAAGCACGTAAAAAAAAAGAGGGTAGTGGGGTTTGGAAAGGAGAGGAGGGGGTGGTAGTGAAAATGCCAATAGGATTTCGACGAGGCAAGCAGTTTATTGGTTTTCTTTCGGCTTCAATTAATTATTGACTTAATTTCTACGTGAAATGTTTCAAATCCTTTCTTTTTTACTTTTGAAATAAAAATTGTTCATTTATTATAAGAAAATAATACGAATTCAGACGATAAGTAAAATCATCGATCGTCTGTAATACAAAATTTATGTTTGCTGTTTGAACAATAATATCGTGCAATTTTGAAATGAAATATTAGATGAAAAAATTCATTCGGTTGCTTTTTAAAATCAATTTAGTATTTATTTTTTTTTAACTTTGATTTAAAATAGTAATTTTAACATTTTATTTGATGTTTATTAATAGACAATTAATTTGATAGGGTTGTATCGGAAATTTAGGAACCAATATAGGAAAGTTATATAATATTAGGGTTATATGAGTATAAGTTATATAATAATTAAAGTATAGTTGTTCAAGTATGAGTTTTAGACTAACTACGGTATTATTATATTGGTCTATTATAAGATAAATATTAATTACAGTGTTACTATACAATTATAAGTTTCATATTATTTAGAATATAGTTCTACCCTCGTATATAAGGTATCATTCAATTATATATTGTTTAATTAAATTAATATACCTAATAGATCTAATATTTGTATTAAGTCATTCAGAAGATATTGAAACTTTTAAAATTGATTTATTAAACATTCTTACATATTCCCCATTGTTTTAACCGCTTACCTGACGAGATCTTAATATTTTTTTTCTGTACACAAAATGTAAGATATTTTAATTTAGTCATTTTGTTCCTATCTTATTGACAAACAAAGGCAAACAATTAATGAAAAACATATTTTAAATCAAACATTCCCCGTATAAATAATTATTTCTAATATTTTTTTGTTTTAAATACCATAACTCATTTTTTAAATAGACCTTATGGCAATAATTAAAGACATTTCTAAACGTATAATCATCGTCAATTTTCAAGACTTTTGGTACGCGAGATTATAAGTGTTCTCTTCGAAAGAAAAAAAAGGAAAAAGAGAGTGTCTCGATAGGTCGATTTAAAGCAGATACATAAATCAAAGTTCAAGATCCCAATTCACTTGCACTTGTCACGCTTGTCCGCTCAAGCGTGACGCTTTCACCGTGAACGTAAAGGCACTATACTACTTGACTCACACTAATGTGAACGTGAACGTAAACGTGACGTGACAAAAGAACACGCGCGCGCGCGCGCAAGGTAGCTAGGTATCTTTAAGACCTGTTGAACGTGTGCCAAATCTAGTCTTCTCTAAGGTGAATGTATATATATATATATATACACGTGTATACATATATGTATAATACGTTTGCAGGTGAGTAAACACACGTGGAGAGCCAACTTTTAAAGAGAAAGAGGTTTTGAGAAAGTGAAAACTTATCGATCGGAGACGAGACAATGTTGATAATTGCCCAAAAGAAAAAAGAAAAAAGAAATAAAAAACAAACCTCTTTTATCTCGTACATCTCGACGCGAGTATATTTTTGTTGTTGGTTTTATTTTCGTGACATCTTTAATTATTACGAATAAAATGAATATTTGTTTTTTACTGTAAATATGACGAAATGTATAATATAATATTTAGGTCAATTGTTAAATATTTCACGCGTAATTAATTTACACCATTTTTTATTGTATGGAACATCAAGCTCAATTGGCATAGAAAATGAAGTTAAACGTGTAAAATACAATAATTTAAAAAAAAAAAAAAAAAAGGGGGAAAAGAATACTCTAAAAATTCTAATCATCGATTAATCTATTTTGTTATCGTTTAATTTTAAGAGCAAATAATAAAAGTTCCAAATGATTTCTTTTTCGAGAAATTTCAATACAATAATTATTAATTGACAATAAACATTAAAGATTAATAATTAAATGGTAAATGCAATCAAAATAAATGACAAAAGATTAATTCGATATCTCTCGATTGTACACACATCCCTGATAATTTAATCCCACGACATTCCCTTGTTAAAATTCTCATTCACGACATGTTATACGCGTTTGACATCGTAATCACGGAAAAGCGAAGCGACATCGTTTTTCATGACAAAGCATTGCTAAGCAAAACAATGCGTAATCTCTCTCGCATAAAAGCGAGCCTTGTGCGTTTTTTTTTTTTTCATATTTATTTTTCCTTTTTTTTTTGGTTTCATATTTTCCATACATTTTTTATTTTTATCATCATCTATCAGAATAAAAATACGCGAGAGGAAAAAATGCGAGCGGATAAATTTGAGCTTCATTAAAAATAACCAAAAAAAAAAATAAAAAAGGGACAAATCAGATGTTTATCTCATAGATAAAACGATTAACAATGTTAAGCGATAAACAAAGCTTCAATTCTATCGGCTAGATTCTAAGCCATAACGCGATTAGTTTCGAAGGAATTTCTAATTGAATTAACACGTGGTGCAGCACAAGGGGAGGGGTTGAACGAAGTGGGCCGATCAGGGACGTTTGAAGGTTGTGAAGGGTGATAAGGGGGGTTTAGGTTGTAGCACACCCTAGTTTCGATAACACCAAAGTCTCGGATGGTGTCACGTAGATCGGATAACGAAAGCTCGAATCGGATCGGATGAGATAAACTTGGATCTTGCCTATCCTTCGTGTGAACAATGTTTAAACGAATAAACTAAGTAAGTGTATGAGAAGGATAAAGGAAATACCAAGGATAACATTCGGAAAAGGGAACAACCCCGTTTATTAGAATTGTGCAAGAGTAAAGTATGAGTGAGGTAATAACGCTTACATTTCGTTCGTATCTTAATTAAACCGGCTTACGGTTAAACTAATTTTCTTCATTGGTCTATCTCTTTTCAATCTCAAGGGAATGCTGAGAATTACTGCTAGTGCGGTAACTTGTACTTGTCGGATTTCAAACTAGATAGCAATTGAACTTTGTATCTTGAGAAATATCAGTCATTCTAAACTCCATATCATCATGGGACTCTTTTACTTTTTTTTAATGTTCCAAAACAAAAATAATTTATGATTATTTTAATAATTCTTTATTTTTCAATACTTTTTAATTATTATTTATTTAATTATTTATTTTTTAATACAGTAATTTTCACTTTGACAAAAAAATGTAATTATCATATAGGTGTGAAAATTTCGGTGCATTTTTCAAACAAATATGTGAGTCTTGATTCTAATTTTTGTTTCGACATACGTATTATTGTATCTTATTATATAAAATAAAGCAGACTTTCATTTTTGTAATCCAAATTTTTTTCTTTCTGGATGTTTATAATTATCGTATTTCTTCTAATAAAATTAGAAATATTAGTTATTTATAGGAACTTTGGTAGAAACTCAAGTAAAATTAAGAAGGGGATGGTTATTAATTTAAGAAGCTTTCGGAGCTTTAGTCTTGTATCATTAACTTTTACGAATAAGTAAAGTAGGGCTTGACTCGTTGATGAAAAAACTGGAGGAAAGTACTACAAAGATAAAAGAAATTTGTTTTTTTTTACTTCGAAGGAGAATATCCTTTAGCATTAACGATATTAATTATTTAAAGAAAAATGATTGCTACGTACAAGAATTTTTTTGTCGAAATAGAAAATTTGTCAACTTTCATATTTTTAGATTTTCATTTTTTCAACATCGTATCAGGAGAATTACAGGTATTGCGTAAAAAATTCATCGTCGTTCGCACTAATCGAAATTCCGATGGTAATCCAATACGGTCGGAAGTTCTACGTTCAATTAAACTTTTAGTAATCTAACCGCAGAGAAGTCATATCGGAAGTTGATAGGTCATAAAAGTAGACACGAATGAGATCGTTATTTGAAAAAATAGAAGTATCTTTTTTTTTTATAAAGTGGTGATGTAAATAAAAAAAAAAAAAGAAAAAGAAACAGAAAAAAATTCCCAAAAACATTTTTCCCAATCAGTCAAGTGGAATTTCCTTTTGTTAGGCTGAAAATTTTATGACCTGACATATTTTTGAGGTATATTTATGAATTCTTTTGTATGCCAATCAAACATGGGCGATCGTTCGAATGTAATCGTCCATTGTAGGATATCTATAGTGAATCATATCGATCTTTGATTATCCTGCCATTCGCGCATTCAGTTTTATCGTTGAAAACATATTTACTGACAGATGTCATTCATAGCAGTTTAAGTTGATTCGATTCGTATGACGTTTTTTTTCTATATTTATTTGATCACAAAACATCGTATAACAATATCGAGATATACTTGTTTCGAAGAAAAACCATCTCGATAGTTGTCGAGATAGTTTCGATAAAAGATTTTTTTATAATATTATTTTATTTTAAGGATGGTTATTATGTGTATAGCTGGAAAGAGAACATTTTTCTCTTTAAAATGGTTTTTTAATCATCTTTCTACGACTTTTCGTTACGGAGATATGCACTTGTAAAAATTTCTAGTTATATTACTCTGTTTACATCAGTATTGTACTGTACTGTACAGTAGTAGTAATTGTGCGTAGGATTAATGAAAATAATTGTTTACGTTAGACACTAATCGTAGGATTCTAGGAATTTATATAGGTTACTGGGTCAATTACTTGTTTTGAATGGATCACTATTTAGGTCAATGAATGAAAAAAATTTTCTCTTTATAAAAGAATATCTCCGGAACAAATAAACGTAAAAACTTGTAACAAAGACTATTAGAAAGAAAAAATGTTGCTCCATTTTTCGCACGTATTAGTAAATGTTAATAACAATTTGTTTTAAACAATTGTTTATAAATAAATTTTATATACAAATATTGTATTTTAATTCTTACTATTCAGAGCATTCATCTTATAAGAACATTCGTTATATAGCAAATTATTATAAACAATTTGTTATAAGCAATTTTTATAAAAAGTTTTTTAAAACTTTACATAGATTATATATTTATTTTACAAGAACAAATATTATTAATATAATAAGCAATTTGTTATAAATAATTTTTATTAACAATTTATACAAACAAGAAGGAATGATGAGAAATATTCTTTATTGGTAACAAAAATACAAGAAAAACAAGACTTTAAAACAATTTTTAGACACATTTAGATTTACTTATGATAACTAAACCCATAACCACCGTAGCCGAGACCACTAGCACCGTGACCGCTGTAACCACCGCCTCCATGACTATCTGTATAACCACTGCTATCGCTATGACCTGCAGAACCAACGTAACCACCGTGGCCACCATATCCGCCACCGTAACCGCCGTGCCCTCCTCCTCCAGAGCCAAACCCATGACCACCGCCACCAGAACTACCACCATGACCACCACCTCCAGAACTGCCACCATGACCACCACCTCCAGAACTGCCACCATGACCACCACCTCCAGAACTGCCACCATGACCACCACCTCCAGAACTACCACCATGGCCACCATGACCACCTCCAGAACCACCATGTCCTCCTCCTCCTCCTCCTCCAGATCCACCTCCATGACCACTTCCTCCAGTAATTTTTGCATGTCCTGTGCTACCGGAACCACCATGTCCACTTCCTCCCGATCCACCATAGCTTCCGTGTTCCCCTTCTTCATATCCACCTTCATAACTACTTCCCACACTATAGCTTGAGTGTCCTCCTCCACTACTGGAACCACCGTGTTCTTCTCCTCCTGATCCACCATAACTTCCGTGTTTACTTCCTCCGCCTCCACCCCCATAACTACCTCCTCCACTATAGCTTGCATGCCCTCCTCCTGATCCACCAGAACCACTATGCCCACCGCCACCAGAACCACCATGCCCACCGCCACCAGAACCACCATGCCCACCGCCACCAGAACCAACATGCCCACCGCCACCAGAACCACCATATCCACCGTGTCCACCTCCACCAGATCCACCATAACCCCCATGCCCTCCACTTCCTGATCCACTATAACCTTCATGTCCCCCTCCTCCACCTCCTCCACCTCCTCCACCACCATGGCCATCATCACTACCATGACTGTAATCATCATGGTGACCATACTCGTAACGTTCATAATAATGCGTTGGTTGTTTATATGATCCAAAACCATCTTTATCGGAATCAAATTCAATATGAAAATAATTTCCATCCGATTTATAGTCACCCGATTTACCATCATCGATCGGATCGTATAAACTATATTTACCGATCGAGTCGTTCACTAGAAAAAATTAATTCGGTTTAAAAAATTAATCATATATGATAATTAATCTTTATTAAAAGATGAATTATACCCTCATCACTATCCTCGCTACGAATAATCTTCGTACTGCCATCTTTAATTACGTAAGAAAATTTATAGGACGGTTCGGGTTCATTATCTGCCCATCTTAATTCTTTCGTAGCCGAGGACGATTTCAAGATGACGCAAATAAATCCACAGGTATAGAAAATAACTTCAAAAAACGATAGCTGAAAAATGTAAAAGGAAAGAAAAAAAAAATTAATCAACAATTTCTAATAACGAAAATAATACTTATCAATTAGGATAGATTGATTATTGGTATCATTTGGAGACCTTAGAAGCCATCGTTGTGTATCGAATAATTTATAACCAGCTTCCACACTTTCAATCTTATATTAGAAACTAATATTCTCGCGATCATGCAACTCCGCTTTTATAGTAAAATATTCGCCACCGTTGTTACGTAACAATTTCTTTCGCCAAAGTATGTCCCCGATTTATGGTGGTTTTTATCGTTATAACAATTACAAATTATACCTGCACCTCAACGTCTAACATTCAATCGTGCATTGACCGCAGTTTTTTTTTTATTTCTTCACCTTTCAGTTTATAAACGAAACAAAGTAGCGTTCATGCTTTAATCAACGTCCGCATTGTCGTAATCCATTAGTTTGTTGTCTGTTACAAATATTTCTTTTTAAGAATCTCAAGAACTTCGTTATTATTGATTAGAAATAATGAAAGTCAAGTGGGATCAGAAAATAGTTAATAAGTAAATCTTGAATATTTATATATTTGTTTTACCTTTTAATTCTTGAATAATTAAATTCTTCATATTACGTACTTATCACGGTACCGTGACCTATAGTTTAAACTTTTGACGTTAAAGTGAAGTTTGGGAAGGGTGCACGGTGCAAATCGTTTTTCATTTAGAGATAATTTCTCCGTAAAGTCGTTCTTTAAACTTTACACCGACGACTGAATGACATTTAATAATAATACTTGGAAAAGTTCTTTCCTTCTCTCTCTCTCTCTCTCTCTCTTTCTCTCCCTCTCCCCTCTTTCAAATAAACGTTCACGTGCGTGCGCGCGCGCGCGCAACATAGATTGTCTTTGAGAGAATATAAGAGAAATGAAATTTTTGCACTTTGCATTTTTCTCTCAGTCACCACACGGTTTAATATGATAATTCGAGCGATAACGATATTTATTTATATTTTATTTGGGAAATACAGCTTCATGAATGTTGTCAACAATACATGCGTGCAAAACAACTGCCTATCTTTAATCTTACAATTATAATGACCTATTATATTTCATTCTACTTCGATACTGCAGTTTTGATGAAATACGATTGAATGAAAAGCTACATGTTATGCTAACAGGAGTTTAAGAAGGATTTCCAGGTTTACTCTGAAGGAATAAAGTCTGATTAAATACTTATGTTAGTGTCTTTTCATATATTACTTTGATACTTGTTCTGACAAGCCGAGGATGCATTTTGAAGATTTCTTTATAAAAGAACAAAATTTCTTATTTCTTTCTAACAAAAGAAGCAATACAGAGTTTAATATTTAACAAATATCCTTCTTTGATATATAAAGATAATATAACGTGTTAAATTGTGTGTGAAATCATTTCAATATAGTTGTAATTCATGAAATATGCAGGAAAATCGTCTCGAGTTGTTGATAAGCCCGAGCGAAAGAGGCTTCGGGTTCAAATGGTTAATAAAGCTCGCAATTATGTAACTTAATATTCCCTTGTTCGATATTTAAATAATATAAAAATGTAAGCCCGATGATATAGAAGAATTTGTCGAAGAAGAAAAAAGAAGAGAGGGAGGGTTGATGAATATAAAGGTATGATGATGATGATGATGATAATGATGAAAATGATAATGATGATGATGATAATGGAATTGTGAATTGCGTGAGAAGAGTGAAAGGGTGAAAAAGCTTTTTCGATGGATAATGAAATGAAATCTTTTGAAGGTGTCGTTAAAGCAAGTCTAGTTCCTTCTCGATAAGGTACTTAAATATCCCGGAAGCTTAATGCTGCTGCAGATTCATGAACCTTCTTAGACATCTATCGAGTTTCTTATAAGTTGTTCAAGACGATGAGAACGGAACGAAAACTCTCGATGAAAGAAAAAGTGTTAGTAAGATAGCGAGAGACTGAGATTTTTCATTCTTTAAGATAGAAAAGTAAAAAGGACAACGTCTTGACGTCAATAATGGCCTGTTAGGACCCGTTAAAGTTCGTTAATCGATCCTTGAAAAATTCCAGAGAAAGATATACTTTGTGTGATAAAAGAATGAGAGTAGTAGGAGACTTAAAAACTTTTAAAAATCAACGTCAAAGAGCTATTTGGGATAGTTCTCTCTCTTTCCCTTGTCATTTTCTTTTTCCTTATCACATTCCCCTTTTCTTTGTTCTTTTCTATCTCTCTCCCTTTCTCGCTCTTTTATTTTTTGTTCACCCTTTCTCGTTATTTTCTTGCTTTGTTATCTCTCTCTCTATTTCTCATCATTTTTATCTTTATTCTTTTCTTTCTATTTTTGTTTCTTTCTCTCTTTCTATTTAACACTATCTTTGTCTTTCTTTTTCTTTTTCTATTTTCTTTCTTACTTTCTCTTTTTACTCTCTTCACTATTTTCCAAATAGCTTATGTATTCCTTTTCTTTGTATTCATTGTATTTTCTTATATTATATTTTCTTGACACGTCACGAAATTTGCGATAGCTGCTAGTTGACATTCAGTACAGCACTTTACTGATTCCAAATTAACTCTCGTACAGTTAACATCTTAAAGGATCCACGGACCAATAGCCGTTGGAGTTTATCTTCTCGTAGAAATAAACGTCCTACAGGACTTCTCTTCTATCTACTCTCCTCTCTTTATCCATTCATCCATTGGTTTGCTTCTCTTCGACGTTGATCTTCTGGGAATATCTGCTCGTTGACGTTTCTTCGACAAACTCGGCAAAAGGGAAAGGTAGATACATATATACGTAGATATATATACATATGTATTACAAATACAACAAACATAGAACAAATATATACACCTAAGCAAGTTATTAACATCTGCTCGCTCTTTATTGGATACTTTTAGTATTGAATATATTTTTATTTTAATATTTCATTTCATAACATATATACGTAAATATATATATATCTATTATATGTATTACATATATAATAAACATGGAATGAATATATACACCTAAGCAAGTTATTAACATCTGCTCGCTTTTTATTGGATACTTTTAGTATCGAATATATTTTTTTCTATTTTAATATTTCATTTTTATTGTGAAATCGATTATATATAATGATAAATCAATTTATATTATCGGTCCATGTACGAAAGATTTACCGAGTCAATTGTAACAAATTGTTACACCTTAGTTCTATTATTTTTGTTTCTTTTATTAAAATTCATTGAACGATTCAACTTTCATCATTCAAGATGACAATGAAAAAAATCAATAGGAAAAATGATAGACTCTGGAAGGAAGGTAATGGAAGGATTCGTTCGACCGGATATTAAATCGAACCAGGCCAATTAATTATTTTCTCAAGAAGGAGCCAGAGACCAAACGATAGTCACGCTCGTGGAATGATGAAATTTCTCAATATCGAGTAAAAAGCTCTCGCAAAGTGGTTGGGACAAAGACGTTCGAGTGATTTCATTTAAAAGCTCCGAGCTTTTGGGAAATTATGATAGGATGAAATTGTAAACTTCTTTTTCGAGGAAAAAAGAGAGAAAGATTCTGTATATATAAATATGTATGTGTGTGTGCGCGCGTGCGCGCGTCTGTTCCAGTAGTTGTTTTATTTTTTTATTTTCGTCATTTGCATATTCGTCATGGTGGTTAACGAAAACGGTACGAGTAAAAAAACTGGGACGATTTACGGGCGGTACACGTCGTGCTGATGACAAATATTCACAATTCGATGCCGCGATAAAACAGAATTTGCACGGATGGGGTAACCAGCCCTTCTCCCACCCTTACCCCCCCCAGACCCATCCACCCAAAAGTACTCTCTCCTATTTTCCCTTTCTCCTCTTAATATTTCTCCTCTTCCTCTTGTTTCTTCCTCGTCCTGCTCTTTGTATTCTACCATCTCCGCCCAATCCAACCACCCATTCTTCCCAAAAGCCTCCCCTCGTTACGTGTATCGCGTTAATCGATAATTTGTCACGTTGCCATATCGCGATGGCGTAATTAAGAGTCGGCGCCTCATGAATTACAACGACGTGCGAGTAATTCTTGGCTTACCGCGCAATCTACGCAACCCCGCACACATTCCTCGAGGATGTGACACAATTGGGCTATTATGGTCATTCGTTACTGGACGTAATTGCATTCAACTCGAGTATGTAGCATTGTATGTTTTCAGTCTAGGAAATAATTACTTTCCTCAAAGCTAATTTCTTTCACGTTAATAACACCACCAACTAATTTGTTTTTCTATCAATCGTTCGAAGAAGGTTCAAGGAATTTATCTTTAGCCCCTTTTTTTTTTGAATAACATCTGTATCCGGAATAAGTAAACGAGATACATTTTATTATTTCGTTGTTATTCATTTAATAGAAATTTGTCTATTTTTGTATTGGAGTGTGATCATTGAATTTTTGTAAATTCATTGGATTCTGTCAGAATTACGTTAACCATTATTTTATTTCGTTCGCACAAATCTACGTTATTTATTTAGAAATTTGATAAACAATTTTGTTACTTCGAAATTAATTTTTATTTAATTCCAAAAATTGATTTTTTTTATCGATCGTTCAAGGAATGGTTGGAAAAACTTATCGAGTTATCTGAAATCATGGTTATGTCATTCTTTCTTTCTCTATATATATATGAGAACTATATTTCGTAAGGTTCATTGATCGAATAAGTCTTCGAAGTTACCTTTTCCATACTAGACAGGTGTATACGTGAGTAGAACGAGATCGGTATGTGAAACGATGTGTTGCTTTTACGACTTTGCTTCGTAGTTGCTTCGATTCGCTTACGGAGAGCTATTAAGCTTTTACGATCGATGATCTTACCGATATATATCTTCAACATTCGAGTCTCGTCTTTTTTAGAAAACATGACCGATGTATTGATGAGATTGGAAAATGGATTTGAAAAAAAAATAAAAATAGAACAAAAATAAAGTGAACTTGAAAAATGAAGCTCGAACATTTTCATTACACGCATACACATACACACACACATATATATATATATACATGCATAAATAAATAAATATATATTGAGTTAGTACGTTAATAAATATGATGTAACATAAATCATGATTTCATAAATTTATCGAAATTCGTCGTGGAAATTGTCCGTTGCTCATATTTGTCATTCGTTGAAAAATATACGCGGGAAGGCTTTTTATAAATTCGAATTATTTGCATTTTTTTTTTTCTATTTCTATTCGTCGTTGAAATCGATTGTTTCTACTTTGCATAAAATATTCGTTCTACGATCTCGGAGAGGTAGTCGTCGAACTATCTCCAAAAGTCACAATGAATCAAACGAGATATTATGATAAAAAAAAAAAAGGTATATATTTTTTTTACATCTAATTTTTTTTCTTACAAAAAGAAATAATAATATTAATCGTCGAATTAAATTGTACTTTGTAGAATCAAATAGAAAAAGAATAAAGAAGTAAAATAAAATATCAACATTATTTTTAACGATACGGTGAAACACACTACTTGTTTCTTCTTCGAAATTTCTTTTTCGTAACAGCTGATGCTCGTTTGCGTTTCAATCGTGCGCGCACATCTTTCGTTTCTTTTACGCAGAAAACGATCTAGAAAGTTCGCGGAAAAACATAGAAAGCAGTTTAGCGAGTAGACTAACAACCCCACTGAATTTCATTTAAAAAACGAGACACCTCGGGACCGAGTTACGACAACTCTTGATACAAAATTAAAACTGGAAAATCTGATTTTCTTTCAACTTTTTTCTTTTTTTTTCTTTTTTCTTTTTTCTCTTTTAACACGCACACATCCATATAAGCGAGAAAAGCGAATATCATATCTTTTAACTTTTAAATTTAAACGTTCATTTTGTGTTTATTTTTATATACGTTTTCACGTTAGTACGAAAGAGCAAACGTGCTCGAGGTTTTTGTTCACTTTTAATTGTTCGTCGTGTAATTAGTTCGCTCTTTTATGATAGTACGTGAAGTTGTATGTTTGATCTAGCACACAATTCTGTACGACTTCTCAGCCGAGTCCATAGTATTTACCATCCTGTTTTCCTCTTTCAACTTGGTATAATAAAATAGTCCAACCGAATGAGATTGCTTTTCTACGATGAACTCGTTGATAGTTAATCATTTTTCCATATAATTATGTATTTATAATTATATAATATATACAAAAATAAAGAAAAACGATGTCTTCAAATTTGATTTTTAAATCGATAGAAGGAGCTCTTCGAGCAAGCATCAAAAAATTAATAAATATTATTCAATTTCGCGATAAGTTCGAGCTCAATTATGAACGTTAAAGTATAAAATATAGATGAAATTTTTCGATCAAACCAAATTAATATTATTTTGATAGAGAAACGTTGTAATAAGAAGATATATAATATTTATTTTTAAAAGGATTGTAAATTTTTTTAACCGAGTTGTAAAGAAAATTTTGGGGAAACAATTTTGCAAATGTGTAATGTTTATCGGGTTGCTCGTAAAACATGTATTATACTTTGACTTTATATGACGTGTGCTAGAACGAATCGTAGAAGCTAAGCTCGTAAAATCTTGAGTACGTTCTGCCTCTTCTCGCGAGTACGTATAATTTACGTATATAGTATAACGAAACTGTAGTAAGTACCCTTAAACTAAAAGACAAGATCTCTTGGAGAATGTCGTTGAAAGGTGCCTCTTAACGCCTTCTAATACATACACCCTTGCTGACTTATATAATGCAATGACGTGAAGAAATGTAATACGTTATGCTTCTTATACTAATTAACGTCCTATACACAATTGTACAGCTTGCATTTTATATCTGATATTTTATCATCCCGACAAAACAGTTAACAACTTGTATTTCTCTCTCTCTCATTGTATTTTAATATATAAAATTATTCTTACCTTACGTATATGTGTGCACCCGCGTAATTTTTCTATAAGGTGATCCATAAATTATTGATTAGATTAAAAAAAAAAATTAATACGCGTATCGTACAATTTATATAATTTTTCTTCTTCTGTTATTCGTTTAAAATGAATATAATTCGTTTAAAATTATCAATTAAATAAGAATTATTATATTTCATATTATCTTTTAATAAAATTCCATTAATAATATAAGTTGAATTTGAAAATGTATATGATAGAAATCATTAATTATGTTTGGTAACGATTAAGACCATGATCATATATCTATGTATGCATAACTCCACCCTTCCGTTAAATATTACCAATGAAATATTCATGCGAATCGCGTGAGAATGGGTTCGACAATAAACTCCAGCAATATATTGCCACTGGTATCTTCGATGAACGCAGAGAAACGATCGATTACCTCGCATAGGAGGCTGCGTCACGCCAATTTCTGCTGACGTTGTACGTAGCACAATGGAATATTAGAATTCTTCTGTCTTATTTATTCCAACGGTGGATGGAATTGAGACAGGAAGTAATATCGACCATAGTTATTCGCCTTATCGAATGCTATATTGCTTTTTTTCATTTTTTTTAACATTTTTTGTAGAGAGAAAAAAAAATTAAATATCATCTTCTATATTAGATTTAATAATGATAAATTAAATATATGGATCTCATAATAATATTTGTGTAGTGGTAAAAAAAGGTAATGTAAATTCGTTTTGATATAATTAGATATATTTTATACTTGACCAGAGATCATTATAATAATAGAACGTTAAATAGGAATGGGTGCGTCCATGAATAAATACTTTAGTGTATTTACTTGTGTTTTATTTTATATAGTATTTATTTTAATACTAATTAATATGAATAATTCGTTGAGTTTTTAAATCAAAACCGCGTTTTAAGTAATAACCATTAAAGTAACCATTAAAAATACTAGAAATAAAATTTGTGTTATATGGAAATCATCTTAAAATGATCGCGTAGAAAAGAAATATATTTGAATAATAATTTTTAAATACATATACATAAATATAAAATTACAATAACAGAAAATATTTCCAAACATTTGCGTACGTTCGATAAATATACATTTGTTTGTCTTTTTTTTTTTTTTTCAAGTAACTACGAAAGTGCTTGTGCGTTTTGTTGCTGTTGTTTTGTATTTTCTGTCTTTTCTCAATCCATGTGATTGTGGTGAAAACATTTAAAACATATACGAAGTCACGTTTCATAATACATAGTAGTATCCCGACAAAAAGTTAGATATTGGAGAAAAGAGGAGTGAAATATTCAAGCGAATTCGAACGGCTTCCAACAATAAGCCCGCGGGATGTATTCCGTTCGGACTTTCGCACGAATATACGAGCAATCGATTATCACGACGGGAGATACACGAGTATCTCATGAACTACCGAAGGACAGATATGTATCGAAGCTCGTTTCACCTTTCTACTATTCCGTTCAGCTAGCAGCAACCGTTTTATTCCAGTTGTAAAGCTTCGACAAGCAACTTCAACTCAGTCAGCTCCAAATTGCAATTTCATTTTACATGCATGCTTAATGGTCGTCATATATTTTGCTAATGAAATTAAGTTAAATCAAATAAAATTAATATTAATCCTAGAATGTAGAAGTATTAAATTATATTAATCAAATAAAATCTATAATAATCCTGGAATGTAAAATAATAAATTTAATTGATCAAATAATATATGAATATTTCTTTCTGCTGGAATGTAAAATATAGATCCGGGAAAAAAAGAAGCAAATCTATTAAGGATAGGTTGGAGGGGGAAGGAAAAAAAAGTAACGAAACGAGGGGTAAATCTTGTTAGAAGGGAGAAAGGGTGGGGTGGGGGGAGGGGAGAATGGCAAATGTTAATTTGCGCTTCGATTCTTTCAACAACGTTCTTCCAATTTGTTTCTCGCATACATCGCTGAGTAAACGAGACGTTTGCAAAAACAATGCAGTTTACTATTTCTCGCATGTTAATTCGATTCCAGGGTAACGCGTTTCCGTGTCGAGTTGGAGAACAATTTTTAAATGCAAACGAAGAGAAGGGTCACTTACTACCCGTTTCCGAACGTCCACTTTTCTCTCCTCTATCGTCTTTCTTTCTCGCGTTTGCCTTCGGTAGAAAAAGCAATTAACGCTTTACTCTCCGCAATTTCGTTTCTTCGTTTACATCCTAATTCTATTTTTCTTCTTTTATAAAAAAACATAGAAAGCTTTTTGACTTAACTTTTTATATTGTTTTTTTTTTCTCTTCTTTTTTTTCGTTTTTTTAAATGAGTTTTATTACTCATTATTTTGTCAAGGAACAATTCAATTTGATCATGAAATATTTGATTCTTTTCCTGTCGCAATGAGATTTTTCTTTTTTTTAATATTACAATAAAGTTTCATTCGTGATGAGTTCAAATATTTTTTCTCTTGGTTTTTTTTTTTTATTATTATTATCCAAAGTTCTTCTTTTAAAGCAAAGTCTGACATTTTTGATTGATTATCTGTGAGAAAAAAAATTCTTAGGATTAAATTGAGGAAGAATAAGGAGCCTTTTGAGGAAGATCGAATTTGATAGAAGATGCAGATGAAAAAAAAAAAAGGGTGCTGACGATTCTTTATGCACGAGGTGGTTCTTCTGAATTCGGAAAGAAAATTCCCCATTGGGAAAACCAAATCGATTTCTCCTTGCATTGTCTCTCTTATGGGAATACTCTCTCTCTCTCTCTCTCTTTCTTTTTCTCTATCTCTTTTTCTAATTTTTTTTATTTAATTTGTGTAGATCTGTACATAAACAATCGTTCAAATGACTCGTCATCGATAAAAATTATTTTTTCTTTATATAATATATAAATTAATATAATCCTTAATTCTCTTTTTTTTTCATTTGTTTAAACAATAAATGAAAATCATAGAAATCATTGTTAGATAACGATAAAATATTATTATCAAATTATATTATTTTTCCCTTTAAAATTATTTAACAATGTAAGCAACATAATTATAAAATGTAGAATTTTAGTATCGAATTTTAATCGAATCATTTGACAGATTGTGGTATTTTTAGTACGAAAGAAAAATATGGAAGAAATACTACGTTAGTAACGCGTTAGTATAATAGTATCATACTTTATTCCAGTGGATCGTATTTATATCACTTTCTCATATTTCCTTTGCTTCATAATTTCGTCATTCGTGAAACACATTGTGAATCGTTTATATAACGTTCGCTCACGTTACTTTGTAAGCGTTGATCCGAGAACAAGCCACGATTAGATGCAACGAACACGAGTAAACGTGGGTCTTAGTTCGTGTAATCCTAGTGAAAGGATACTTTCCATCCTCTGGCTTTTGAGATTTTATCCCAGTATTTCTCAATTCTTTTTTTATTGTTTTTTTCCTTATTCATTTTTTTTTTACCTAAATCCTTAAAAAAAGTTTAGTCTAATGATAATAATAATAAGAATAATAATTGAATGTCAGGAAAAGTGTAATAAATAAACGAGTAATTTAAAAAAAAAAAACGAAATAAAAATAAAACTGTAAAACTCGAGATTGCTTTGAAATTGAATTTTATTATTGAATACTTTGCTTATATGTTAAACGTTAAAAAAATATATACTCTTCCTATAGAAATAACTGTAATTAGTTTTTAATCTTCATTCGATTGAAATGTTATTTGTTGGCTTCTTTTTCTTTTTCTTTTCTGCAAAAGAAAATTATTATTTAATTTCTATAATAAACTTTTTATTTCCTTGATTTTCTAATTCATTGATTTCGTTAAAATATCAGCAAATGTATTCGACATAATTTAAAAGGGAGCTCTTCAATTCTCACTGATAGAGAGATAGAGATAACCATGTTGAAATTTCAAGATAGAAGTCATTATAACAGGGAATTACATTTCTTCTCACCATCTTCGCTAAGATTGAAAAAGCTTTTAGGAAAGAGTCTCGAATCTTCCGAAGTGGACATCGTGAAATTTAATAGAAACAACTTCTCAAAACGTTTCAAGCATTTACGAATAAAATGAAACGTAGGTACCTTCATTAAAGTGTCCTCTTATTAAAAGAACATTCTTTTCTATATTTATCTATACATAGCGAATATACCGAGTGTCTCATTAATAACAGGTTTAAAAACAAAATAATATTTCAAATATAGAAATAAGAAAAGAAATACAATTATATATCGCAAATATCACCGATGACCGCACTTTAACCTTCCCTAATAAGATAAATGCGTTTTATATGATCACGCACGCTTTAACTTATCTGTTCCAAATAATATTTCAACACAGTATGTAACGGAAAATAATCAATATTTTGTTTTCTGTTTGATACACCATCAGCGTTAGGCCACGTAAAATTGGCGTTGTTATTAAGAATTAAAAAAAAAAAAACCAAAAACGTAACGTTAAAACGAGTCACTCGTATAATATACCGAGTCACTCGGTATATTTCAATATAGATTACTATCTTTGAAGATAATCTTCATGATTCCCCTGGATTCAATTCAAATTAATCGATTGTAATTGTAGATATTATTGCATTTTCGAAGATTTGAAAAGTTATTAACGATACAGACAGATTCGTGATCTTATAAAAGTTCTTATTACGATATCGTACTTAACTCTTCCATCAACTTAACGAACTGAAGAGACCGAAGAAAAAAAGAAAGAAAAAGAAGAGATAAAAGCTACCACTCGAATCATGTCGCTTAAATCGAAGTGCCATCTTAGAAATCGATGTCTACTTTTGCCAGGAGTTAATGGCTGTTTATTCTATTTCTTTTGAAGAGGGGAGAGGGGTAACACGCACTCGTAAAGTTACTTTCAAACCTGCAGATTTCTCTTTTTTTATCTTTTTCTTCCGTTTTTTTTCTTTAATTCTTCTCTTTTCCTCCTTTTTCTTTTTTTTTTCCTCAGTAAAATTTCTGATCCCTGTGGGAAACGTAAAATAAAAGTGTATACCGAGTTAGTCTTTTATATTTGAAAATGTAGGAATTTTGTAAGAAACGTGTGGTGTATCTTGGTTTAAAAAAGAAACAGTACAAAAATAATAAAATAAAAGAGAAAATAAAGAGAAAGAAAATTATTTGAAAGATACAGTTAACCATTATCGCGAAATGAACAAAATCTTTTTATTAAACCGCGTAAATGCAGTAAATACCATCCTTTGAATCCTACCTCTTACTTGTATTTTATGCTTTGGTTGTTGTGTTGTAGGTTATATAAAATTCTATAGTTGATTATTCTCCTTCTGGTTTCTTCTTTTAGAAGAAGAAACCTTTTCTTCGTTTTGTATTTTTTAATTTTTTTCGAACAAACAAACCAACCGAAAACGACGAAGCACGGTTTACATATACCCTAGTAAATGTTACAGGTTACGAAACTTGAAACCTTCCTGGGAACGTAATTTTACTAGGAAACGAGAAACACTAAAAAAAACACACACAAACACACATACGCAATAAACGAGTAAAAAAAGCAGTGCGTAAAAAGGGCAAATACAAGAAACACATTTTTAGCTTAAATCAAGATGAAAAATTACAAGTATACTTTAGCATTTTGTGTAGATGCAGTTTTTTAGAAATTTATTAAAATTCTTCTTTCCTATTTTTATTTATTTTTTCTTCTTTTTTTTTTCTTTTTTTGCCCAGTTGGTATAGCTCCAAAATATTTGTATACCTGAATACTTCGTGAATTATTTCTTTATTATTCCGAATGATTTTTAAATTAGTTAAAAGGAACGGATATAAGAGAAATTTAATTTTTTCTCTTTGTAATCTTCAAATAAAGAAAACGCAATTTCATCAAATCTTTTCTATATCTACGATTTCACCGTTCGACCACCCCCTTTCGTATTTTAATAGAATCCTCGAGAATTCCAATGCGTTTCAGAAAAATTTCTTCACGATTCATAAGAGAGACTCTCGATTCGAATCTTATCTTTTATCAATTTTATCGAAAGCTTCTATTCGAAAAGTGGTTTTAATCGAATACATTTTATTAATCCACATGTATTCAATATTATATCGAAACCATAAAACATATTTTTATTTAAGAAAAGAGAAAAGAAATGAGCAAATTCTTAGCATTGTCTATATAAACATTGATTTATATATTTATTTTATTTCTCAAGTAAAAATGTGGGTCAACGGCCTAGCTACGTTTAAAGCACATAGCTCACGTCAGATCATTAAAGTCGAGCAACGTGAGCACGAATTAGTCAAATAGATGGCTGACAATTTACTTAAAAATAATAAAAAGAAAAACCCCTATGCTTTTGACTTCATAGAGATAGTAAAAAGATGGCGACTTCTTTGATAGTATAAAATTAAGAGTACGCATGAAAAGATGTTCCTAAAGTAATTAAATAAAAACACACACACACGCACACACACACATACACGCTTGTCGATGTATGTAAAAATATGAAATTGGTATGAGAAATAAATTGGTCTTTTTAAAAAAAAATTATAAAAAATTAAATATTTATTCAAAGTAACCGAATAAATTTTCTAGCGCAAAAATTCATGTCACGAATGAAGCAAAGTCGTAGCTGAAATTTTGGGAGATTCCAGTTCCCCCCTTCCCTTTTCATTCTTCTCTATTCTCTTATTTCCTTCCTTCCTTTCTTCCGTCCTTTCTCTAACTGAGTTTGCGATTCTAATATCAATTCTATGTCAGCAAGCTTGTCGTCAAGCTCAGTATCGTACTCGGCTTACGATTTCACGAAAGCTCCGGACATTTGCTCGTGGCCTTGTTCAGACACAGTTTCCACGTACGTGTAGAATACAATGTGAAATCTCTTAGTTGCACTTTCACGATTGATACATCACCGTCACACCACCACCGGAAAACTACCATGAACTTTCTACCGAAATTTTCGTAATACCTACTACTACTACGTATAGTATTACTTCGTCTTGTTAATTTGACCCGTTCTATATTTTAATTTAACTCTTTATAACTTCGTCTCTCCCTAATTATCTTTTTCTTGTTTTTTCTTTTCTCGACGAGGGGTAGAATTTTTTTACACTAAAAAATTGCACGCCGCTTTACGTACTCGTATTTTAAATACGAACGAAAGATTTATTTTTGCCGACATTTAAATGAAATTTAGTTGAAATACTAATCTAATCTTTCAAGATTATTAAATTTTATTATTGAATAATTATACTTTTAAAAAATATATATATATATTATCTTGTGTGTGTGTGTGTGTGTGCGATATAACGATCAACGTTGAAAGTATTTTCTATTAAAATTCTTCAATGTGTCTTAAATAAATATTAAATTTATTTTTTAAAAAGGCCCCGTATTTATTCCTACCTTTAATATTATAATAACAATTTATTATTTCTTTTTGTAAAAATATAAAAAAAATAATCCGATCATCTCTCGAATACGATATAATAAGAAAATTTTTCCTGATAAAAGTGTTATATAAAATTGAATGAATGTTTTTGAATAAGTATCCAACAAAAAACAAAACAAAAAAATACGTTCCTTTCGCGATAATCAATTTTCTTAATTAAGAGTAAATGATTAATTAAACTTATGAAAGATTAACTCGAATAAGGAGAACAAAAAGGGAAAAGAAAAGAGGTCAGGAAAAACTTTCAAAGGGATGAGAGAATATAGTTTCTTAGAAAATGTTGGACGAGAATGTCTAACAATAAGCGTGGTTATCAGGATGTCCGTTGGAGCTTCTCGTTTCAATTAAGTTAAAGTTCCTTTTAGTCTACGAATCGTCAGTCAGTCTTCTTCATCAGACAGAGAACAAGTCTCGGTGTTCTCTTAGACGATAACTTCGACAATAAGCTAAAGTTAGAACGTTGTGCTTTACGAACAGTAATATCTTTGCAAACATGGTTGGATGTTAAAGTATAAGAGAATGTTACTGTAAATGTATATGTGTATGTGTATGTGTATATTAGAGAAAGAGAGAGGTAGATAGATAGGGAAAAGATGAAGTGAGTTGTGCACGTTCGAAGTGTAGTATTTCCATGCTAGAGATTCGAGAATTGGATCAAATCTCTGCCATCCTGTAAATTTTGTTCCAATGGCGAATATGCGTTTTGTTGTACGCCAACGGCAAACTCTAACGTTCTGAACTTGTAGCTTGTACAGAGTGTATTACAGTACAATCTGAAATGTTATATATGTATGTATCTGTGTATTAGAGCTTGTCACTTCAACTCGATGTTTATCGGTTAACAAGAGGATTACGACCCTTTTTCCGTTTCTGGTTTTAACCTGCATCTGTTTTACTCTCTCTCTCATTCTCTTTTATATTTTTATTTTATTTATTCATCCTAGTATATACCAATGTTTTGATATTTATAGGAAAATGAAAACGTTAGAGAGGAAGAACAAATTATTTTTGATAGAACATTTTAGTAGATTTTTGAAATGTGGTTTTTCCTTTTAGATCAATAAAACTCTTGTTGATATCATTATTTTTCTTTTAAAACTCAAATCTTAAGTGCGTGTGTAAATGAATTAATTCAATGACTGAATTTGTTTCTCTTTAAAAAATATAACACCGAATTATATTTTTAAATTTAAAATAAATATGATTAGGTTATAATTGGGTTCTCGTAATTATAATTATTGCAAAAAATTACACATAATGAAAATATTGTCTACTTAATTTTGTACTTATTTAAACATGAAAGAAAAAAGTATTACAGTTTCCACAGAATGTTAGAACAATTTTAATTATATTTTTAAATTATTCTCAAAAGCAATCAGGATTATTAAAATATTTCCTTTAATCGTTCATTAATCTCATTATTATGTATTTCAGAAAACCGAATTGTTGCTTAGACGATGCGAAAGATTAATTATTAACAGTCAAAAGGGTTTTTAACAAAATATATATGAATATACATACACAAAGAAGTTACTTGTAAAACCACATTTATGTATGTATGTATGTATGTATTGCTATAGTTAAGGCACAGAAAGCTTAGAGTATGTACATATTCTCTTTTCACATATACTATCTAGCTGTAACCCGATGTAGAACGACGTAAACATTGCCTTATACTCGTTGCAGGCTAACATAATTGCACCGCCAGGAATAAACTTAAACGATAAGTTTACACTGTTAAATACTATAAAAAAAATATATACTTTTTTTTTGTAACAGGTAGAATTACTACATTAACACTACAAGTACTAAAACTAATGTACGTTTATTTATAATTAAAAAAAAAAAAAAGAAGAACCAGCATGCGCACATAAGTACGAAAAAAAATGGGAAAGAGTAAATGGGTTGAATACATAAATTTTTATTGAATGATTTAAATAATGAAATTCGAAGTGAAATTAATGTGATAGAGAGTTTGCTCATATAAGTTTAAACATAATTTATTTGAAAGACTAGTTTTTTTTTAGTTTGAATTTTTATAATGTTAGATTGTTAAAAAAGTTAATACATATTTTTGAATAGGGTTGCGAATTTATTATATATTAGGATTATAATGTATAGGTAATATAATATCCACTAGTAGAGAGAAAAACAATGTTTTCATCGTCAACTTCGGTATGCTATGTTTTGATTATAAGATAAGATGTACTTGAGTTTCTTTTTGTTTAATTTTCATTTTTGAAAACATAACATATAGGTCATTCACGGTTAGGAAGTCCTCAGTCTTAAACGCGTCACCGTAGTTGTTAGTTCTTATCACATATAATGCGAGTAATATTTCTGTATTATATTATTTTATAAATTTAATGTTAATTGTTTAATGTTATATTATTATTACGTGATTATTTTAAATGTGTGTGCGTCATTAAGAATAAAAGGTTCTCAGCCAATATGAGTTTTCGTTACTGCAGTTTCTTTTAAAAAATTAATGTGAGTAATATTTCTGTATGATATTATTTTATAAATTTATTATTAATTATATTAAATTACATCATTACCGTTCGAATACTTTCGCTGTATGCGCGTTTATTTCAAAACATTTATTATATTTAAACATATTAACGTTTAATAAAAATTGTATTCATTTTTATTGAATAGATTATTATTTTATTTTATGAGTCTTTACAATTAATTATAACTATTTTATTGTTTATCTTATCACTGAAATAAATTTTATTGTTATTTAATGAATGAATTATTATCTAGTTACAGGTAAAGTTTGGTTTTATATTTCATTATTTTAAATAGTTACAATTAAATAATAATAATAATTATTATTATTAAATTAACGATGTATTCGCATAAACGTCACATATCGATTCTCATAAATATTTAATTAAAACTGCTAGTCATTGTATTCGACTTTCTATACCTATAAAGGTCGTTGATCTGAGATTTTATTTTTATCATCCGGATTTTCAACCAGACACGAGACGAACGTGCTAAAGTTTTTTTTTTTATCGATTTTACGTTAATCCATCGGTAAAAATAGAAGCAAGTGTATAACGTTTCGCTATATATTTCTATATAGATTTTTATTTTCTGCGAAATGAATTTTATATTTCACAGTTTACCAGTATTGCCGAAGTTAAGGATTAATCAAGGCAACCGAAAAAATATTGTTTATACGTATGTTTCAAATAATCGCACAAATATGTATTTAATTTAAATCGAACAAAATATCGATTTTCATTCGATACAAATTCATATTTTATCATTTTTATATTCCAGGTGTTTCTTTTTTTAAATCTATAATCTTGCATCGCATTTTATTTTATATATTTATACATTGAATTACATACGAACAAGCAGAATATTATCCCTGTTTTATGAGACCCAGAGTTCATTATTCCTAAGCGGTCATTATTTTAAAATAATTTAGTATTTAAATATATTAAGCAAAAATCATATTATCTAGTGTTGTAAAAGTATAGTGTGTTGTACAAAGGTTTTCGCAACTTTCTTATCGTATTAGAACAAAACCGTGTTGTAATAGGGCTACCCTTATTATGTACGGACGTATAAATTTATATTTTATTTTATTTTTTCGAAAATATTATTGGAAAAGTTAGTAGGAAAGAAAGGAAACAAAAGCAAAAATAAAAGAATTTTAGTGTAGATGAGAAATCCGTGAAAGGGGTGAAGAAGAAGAGCACGTTGGCTAGTTATCAATCAGCGTCGTGCTACGTTAATTAATGAGGATAACAGGAACGAGAGGATGAGGAGAAGGTGAAAGAGGACTACGAAGAGGAACGCAAACGAGCCTCGTTACACGCAAACGGCGGAGTAGAGCGGTTTTAGCGGTTTCAAAAGTAGTCTGACACACTCGACTACGACACCCAAGTAAAAGCTGACGTTGTAGCTTAACCATAACGTTTCTCTACTACCACTATGTGCTAAAGTTTGTATTCCTATAATGAACGAACTATAGGAACAAAAAAGAAATCGTTAAATTGACTCTGATATCTTCTTAATTGCTTCTTGTTCTCTATTTTTGCTTATTCTATAATATTTAAGTTTTAATGTTGAACGTTACTGTATTTTTATTTGTTACTTTTTATATTTTACTTATTTTTTTGTTTCTTTTGTAACATCGTCGAGGCAGAGTAAGATTTTTGGATCGTAGAGTTTATTTTTGTTTATACAGAATTTATGGTTTCGTTCGTCGAAAAATTTTCTTCGTTCGACGTACAACGAATTTTGATGCTTTATTTTAGATTTTTTTTTTAGATTTAGTAGCATTTCATTTTGGGATTTATCTGAATTCACTTGAAATAATAATATTCCCCATTTTTTTATATAAAGTACTGGAAATAATTTTGACGTTTTAATTCTTGAAAATTGTCGTCAAAAATATCCTTTCCAAGTTAATTTTACTAATTAATTTTTAATTATTTTAAATTTACAGAGAATAAAAAATTTGTCGATAAACCGAATGAAATATTTTCTATTTTAATTGACATTTAATTTATTATTCATTTATTTCTGATAATCGTAGAGCAATTATTTTTTTTTATTATTAAATCAAATTTATTTATTATTAATTTAATAATCTTTGAAGGAAAAAAAAGGTAAAATAAGAATAAGAATAGTCGATTTTTCCATTTACTCGTTGTACGGACAACGCCCTACTTCAGACCCTATTTCTTTTTCCTAGCTTGAGATGCAAGCTGGGCGTGCGATGCAACGAGATGCAATAGTAGCTTATAAGTACACTCATGAATAATGCAGTAACGCAAACAAAAGTGCGGAGCGAAACTGCCGCCTTACTTATAATATCTGTGTATTTTACTTATACATAGATGAACGGAAAGAAACATGGTTGTTGCGTATATAAGAGGTATATCAAATCCTTTTTATATATAAAAAAAAAAAAATTTAAAGACGATTAAAAAGAAAAGACAACCGACGACGACAAAGATATCAAACAATTAATATTTAACTAAACCATTATTTATTTTTTCCATAATATTAAAATATTTGTTACGTCACTTAAAAAAGTGTTAAAATTATAAGTTTGAATCTATTCGAGTATATTCGCAAAATTAAAATTGTTAATTTAATCTCAACTAAAAATAATATTTTCGAGAGTAATTATTCAGACATGAATTATTTGAATAGAAGGAAAAAAATATTATACAGCACGTATAATTACTAACTAACAATTAGTAAAGGATTTCAGAGTCATTTAAATATCCTACGTGTTTTATTACAACATATTAAATACGATAAAAGTAACTTTACTCGGAAAAAAATTTGCATTTAGAGATCGACAAATGAAACTAGGTTAACAAAAGGTTTACCTAGCAGAAGAATTTTCATCCCTCTTTCTTTCTTAATCTTTTATTTTTCTTTTTCTTTGTAACAAAAATCTATAAATATATTAATAGGACTCTATACTTTGTATAACATATTTAAAATAAAAAAATAGAAACAACAACTAGTAACTTCTGTGAGAAACATTTATACATTCATACATTCGTAACTGAATATAAAACTGAGTTGCAAAAGGCGAAAGAATTTCCATTCCCTTTTCCGTTTCTTCCTCATATTTTCTTTATAACAAAAATTCTATAAATTCCATCTAACGAATGCATAGAATTTTCTTTAATAGGATCGCTTTTATTCCCACATTGACGTAAAAACGTTCGGAAAGGTATTTTAAAGAGCAAAAGAAACTTTATAAGGATCGTTGAAAATACAAAGTAGGTATACAATGTTAATAGTCTTCGTTTATTTGACGATAGATAAAATACAACTTAACTTTCTATTGATCTATCTACATACAATCGATAATAATATTACTATCGATCGGATAGATCGGAAAATTCGCAAAAACAGGATATCCGTCGAATCGAAACATTCGTTAGCATTCGCTCGCGATCCGATTTACCAGAACACAAAAGGAGTAAGAAGGAAGTAATGGAAGGATGAGTAAGGGGAAAGAGGTGAAGGGAATTATTCCAGTGAATGTACCAACCCTACCCATTTGTAACAGAAATTCGATCGCATTATCTCCTCTTTTACGGAACAATTAATTCATCCTCTATCCGGAAGAGTGAATCTACTATCAGAATGGATTATCCTTGTTAAATAAATCGAGACAGTGAGTATGTATATGTATATAAATATCTATATTTCGAAATGCAGGTTGGTATTGTAATTCATGTCGCGAGAAAGCTTCGATATAATGATACATTCTCAATGTTATATATACAAAAAGCATTATGATTCAATTGACAAGTTAATTACAATTTGACAATGTTAATGTAGAAATTTATATTCACCTCTTTTTTGAAATGATATAAAGTAAGTAAAATATAATACGTATTATATTAAATTTAACTTACATTTATTTTGGTTATACTATAATTAATTTAATTAATAAAACAATGCTCTTATATACGTAATTAAAATTATTTTCTATAATATCGATTACATTATTTGTTTGTTAAATAAATATATATATTTTTATTTTTCTATTAGTTTTGCTCGAATTTACACATTATTTTAATGATTTATAATTTTCTTCAAAATCTTTTATTCGATCCGAATTATTTTTAACGGTACGGGTTTTTTCTACAAATTATCAATCTTTATGATTATTTGTGTAACGAACTTTCATTCGTAAAATTTGATTATAAGGAAAAGCTATAAACCATCTTAGTATAGGAACTATTTTCCAACGTTGCTTATCACGATTTGTCGATAAGAAGAAATATTTTTCTGCACGAGGGACACTAGCTTGACATTCCTACCACCGAAAGAGGAATAGATGGATAGATAGATGTTTGAGGTACGAACGTACTACAATGAATGTATTTGTATGTGTGAAAGTATATATGTATATATATGATATACATTGGTATATAGATCTTCGTCGAATAGACGAAGAAAAATGTTACACGAGAAAGAGAGAAAGAAAAACCAAAAGAAAAAAAAAAAGAACATTCGAAGGGAGAAGAATGATAGGTGAAAACCACCTTCGCACAGTTTCCTATCGTTTTCACTATTATTTTTCTTATACTATTCTTCTATTTTTTTTTCCATTCGTATTATATATTCCCAATGGAAACAAAAAGAGAAAGAGAAAGAGAAAGAGAAAGAGAAAGAGAAATAAAGAGAGAGAGAGAGGAAAACATTTCTTTCTCATATACCGGGTGAATCATTTAAAACAGATCATCACGACAATTCGATTGCTATTAGTGATAGAAAAATAATCATCTAGAAGCTTACTCGGTTTTGAAAACGTGTATAATACAATTTCAATATTTTCTTCATAAATGTATACGTAGATGATAATATACGAAGATCAAGCCCGTTCTTTTTACATACAATGACAAACAATTTTTCTAATAACTTTCTAAATAAAATGTTTTTTTAAGATACAAAATTATACAACCATAAATAACCAATTGAATTTTGTCCGACAATCGAGTTATTTAAAGTATGCTTTTTTTTGAAACGCTTCACCCGGTATGTGTAAAGTATAGTAAAAGAATAACTGGTCTTATCGACTGGAAATTAGGAACGGTAAAAATGATAAAAGGAATATCGATGGGAGAGTATTTTCACAGGCCAGGTATATCAATTTTTTTTTTCCTACGATAGGATACTTTTTATACAGTTTTCGTTCGTATTTTCTTTTTCTTTTTCTTTTTTTTCTTTCCACACCTTCCCACCTTCCTTCCCTCCTATTATGCATTTCTATTTCCTTTTCTTGCCTCTTCGTTTTTTCTTCTCCTTTTTTTTCTTTTTATTTTTATTTTTATTTTTATTTTCATCCAGTTACAAAAAGCTTTTGCAAATTGAACCGGATTATTGACTCGACTTCGTTTTACTTCCACGCCAGTGTTCTTATAAAGATATATACATAATATATATATATATATATATATATATATATATATATATATACACGCTTGGAAGGGGCTATGTGTAGGTTAGCATTAACTTTAATGGATAACGAGCACGTACCATGCTTGAAGTTTACCGTGAAAATGTTTTAATGGAACGCATCCAGTTTGAACGCAATGAAATATTGTCAGAACGTGTAGAAAATCGGTAGCCGAAAAGAGAACAAATAATAATAAGCGAAGACTTTGCGTGTTTCTAGAAAGAAGCAACCGATGGGGAAACATTTTCTTTCGATTTTATCGTTCCCTATGGTGTGTCTACACGGTCTATAGGTTGTTCTTTTTTTTTTCTCTTTCAGGTAGCCCATAGAAAATTTCTTGCAGAGTCGATATGAACAAAAATTGTAATACCGTTTCCTTTGTATCAATATTTAAATTCGTTTATTTTATTCTATGGAAAGAGAAAAAAAGAAACAAAATTTAAAATTGTTGAAATAAAAAATATCGGAAAGTACTTTCCCCTTGATTAGACTTTTGGTTTAAAGAAAAATAGGTATTACTGCATTCTTGAGGAATCGAATATAAAACAGAATGCAATTAAAATAAATAAGAATCCCGTAGAAATATTTGAAATAGCGTTTAGTCATTAACGTTGAGCCACATTTCCAGTGACTATTGCAGCAGCAACAACAACAAAAAAATGGATACTTTTTATTCGGTTTGCTTACAGTAAAAAGTAGAAATGCTGTTGGTTTTTAATTACGAGAGCAATTGCTTGCTGCCCCATTTCACGGGTTAGAATTGGAACATCTTACTGGTTTTTATTATCCAAACGAACGGATGAAGATTGATTAAAAATTTTTATTGCAAACTGAGGTAACAACTTTTAAACGAAAAATATCCGAAAACTAATTTCCCGTTCCTTCGTTTGTGTTCGGTCAGTGTTTCTTAAATTCGTCTAAAAAAATATATATGTAAAAAAGAAAAAGCAATAAAAAAAAGACAAGAAGAAAAAATTAATTATCCAACACAGAACGCAATTGGAAAGAAATAATAAATATTACGAATAGAAATAACCATTTAACGTGCGAACGCGTGTACATTGGTTGTGATTATCGTAAAAAGAAAAAAAGAAAAGGAAAAACAAAATAAAAAACGAAAATAAGAAAGAAAGAAAGAGAGAGAGAGAAAGAGAAAGAGAAAGAAAAAATCGATGCTTTGTTTTCGTCAGTTTGTTTGCGATAAAAAAGTAGAAATGCTGGTTTCTAATTACGATCGCAATTGTTTGCCACATTTCACGGTTAGAATTGGAACATCTAAGGGGTGTTCCTGGTTTTCCACGATTTGTTTCTTCAATCTCATGTGTTATGTTCTTTCCCCTTTTTTTTCCTCTCCTTTCTTCCTTTCCTTTCTCTATCTCTTTCTCTTTCTCATTCTCTTTATCTTTATCTACTGCGTATCCGTAAATACACGATTTTTATTCGACTCTAAATGTTCGTTCAAAGGGAAAAGCTCTTCTCGCGTGTGCCCTCCGGTTTGGCAGCTCGGCTTTGTGCTTCTACGAAACGGAAATCGATCGACGACGCTTAGCCGGAAGGCTTTCGTAAATAACGATCGTGATACTAGTGACTAGGATTATCCATGGAAGCGTAAATCGTTAATGCGTGTTTTCTATCACGCTAAGACACCTTCTCTCTTCAGTGCGACCTCTTTTCCTTAACGTAAACGATTTTACGATACGCGATAATGATTTCATGCACATACCGATGCATTTCCGATGACAAATATTTCTTTTTGTTTCACTCGTATACATTTTTCGATTGTACGATCCTTTTATTACGACTCTGTACGGTGTCTTAATTATTTTTTTTTTTTTATGCCAATACAAGATTCGTTTTTCTTTTAGACGATACATAATAATATTACGTTTTTAATAAAGATAATTCATTGTAATTCTAATTCGAGATGACATACATCATTATTACGAATTGTAATTTTTTCTGCAATAATTATGAAAGTATGCTTTGTATTTTTTTTCTTTCTTTCTTTCTTACTTTCTTTCTTTCTTTCTTTCTTTCTGCTTTTTGTTACCAAAATTAAATTAAGCAACTGAAAATAATAACGAGAAATTTTCTCTCTCTCTCTTTTCTTTTTTTTTTCCAAGCACTTGTTAATTTATAGATGTGATAAAAATAGGTCAACAGTTTTTTTTTCGCGTTAACGAATACACTTTTATTTCTTTTACCAATTACATTTTTGTTAAATGGAAAAAAAGTATTTAAAGCTTTTCGATGCCCGTAAAGTTTGTGCCAATTTATATAAAATGCGTTTTAAATGATCGCGAATAATCGATTTGTTTTTTTTTTCTAATTCAAATTTTTAACCGTTTCTTGCATTATTATACTTATACAATTTTTCATTAACTAGTGTCATTATTTTTTGTGACATTTAATTTCCTTGAATTTAATGATTCAAATGTGGTGCTTCTTTCAAATCGATATTACCTAGACGAAATTTCTTTCATCAAGTTTTATACTGCATCTTCATTTAACGAACGACACGCATTATTTTTTTCTTCATTGCATTATATTGTTTACATTTTACGGTAATAAAAAGGCAAAATATGAAAAAGATATTTATATTCTATTTTTAATGCTTTGCCAAAAATAAATAAATTATACTCGTCAAATCTGAACACAAGAAGATTTTAAATCACGTACGAAGTGTCTGTTACTGGAATATAAAATAATTTCGAGATCAGGTATCAATAAAAACGATTAACGAAATTATTGTAACGAAAGAGAAATGAAATAAATTTCTGAACAAGTCAATAGCAAAGAATTAATTAAATAAGATGTGCATTTAATATCATACTAATGACGTCTATTGCTAGAATTGACGAGTAATTTCGAAGTTCAGAAATAAAGTTAGGTTAACGGGATTAATAAAATCTTTGTATTAAAAATGAAATAACATTCCAAACAAACCAATAGAGTCATTTGTATTCAATAAACAATACATACGTACACGACAAAGTTAATTTAATAAGATGTACATTTGGTATGTTACGTTATAAGTATATTATACTCTTATATATACTTAATACATTTACTAGAATGTTGTAAAGAAAAGAGAATTGTTATTTCAAATTCAACAGGTACAAGAGAAGATCCGAATAACAGATTTATACGTATCCGAGTATACATCTAAATATTTTAACGTTGATACGTGTATATGCAAACACTATATCGAATTTTATATATACATATATATATATATATGTATGTGTTGTGTTGTGTTCGACAGTGATAGAGGTTCTCTATCTAACATAAGTATAGACACGTGCTCGGATCTTCTTTGTAAAAGCATTTCTCTATTTCTCCCGTTTCTCCTAGAATTTGCTTTAAAAAGATAACATACATTATCTCTTGACGGATAAGAATGTTGTGATCTGACGTGTACGATGCATTTTATTCGATGAAATGTTACGTTTGCCTATTTATGTACATTTGTTTGAACTAACGTAATACATCCATACATACGTACTACATACATATATATATATATATACATTTGAGAAAACGGTAATGCAATGAATTTATTTCCCAACAGTGAGACTGACACGATTGTAATAAAGAATGTAATATAACGTTCATGGTATGAATAAGAACGAAAGAGAAGTATGGAAGAAAAATAGCATTTATGTATTTAGTTGAATGTGTTTATATACCGGGTAAAGTATTTAAAACAGGCTCCGTAAACTCGATTCTTATTTGGTGATAAAAACAAATGTGTCAAGGAAAATTATTCATTTTCGAGAGTAGCATTATCTCTTTTTAAGTACCCATGTTATACGTTACAGTTTTATTTTTTATTTTTTAAAAGGATAAAAAAGATAATAGGTTTTAATAGAAATTCTAACGTTGCTCGCTGTACGTGTCCCGAAAAATATATATGTATAATTAATGCCATTTTAAAACGAATTTAGTATTTTATTCGTAATACCAAATTCATTTTTACACCTAATATATATTAAACAATAATATATTCTACTCGTTTTATTATAAAATGACGAAGTTGACCCTTCATTCTTTCCACACGTGTCCACCTGTTAAACAATTAATTAAATGGAATTATGTAACCCTCGAAATCAAGTAAGTTTCATCTGACAAATGGTTTTCCAACATTAATTGCAATCGAGTCATTCAGGTTGCCTGTTTTAAATGTCTTACCCGTTATATACAGAACAATATTTTCATAACGATCGGAATATATTTTAGCTTTGAAAAACTTTCGAGAAACATTTAATCTCGTTATTATGCATCATATTAAATCATTCTCCCGTAAAGATTATAAAAGTATTTTTAATATTTACTTCTTAATATTGAAAACAATGGAGAAAAAGTTGGAAATTTTTTGAACGGTGGATGTATTCAAAAGAAATTAAAAACGTCCGAATAAATTTATTTTATTTTCCTTTTTTCGAACGCGAGTTAGAAATGAACGAATATTCTTTTAGCACGTCAATAAAATAACACGGATGATGAGATAAAAATTAAAAAAAAAAAAGAAAAGAAAAAAAAAAGAAAAAACATAAAAATAAACTCGAAGAAGTGTATTAAATAATAAAATATAAGCGCGTCATCGTGTATCGAGTAACTTTCCAAAGATACAGTAAAAGGATATGAAAATCTATATCGAACTTTTTGAAATTCAATTGGAAATGGCAACTTAAGGCATTAAACTTGACGGTTACGTCGCGACCATTCGCTACCGGAAGGGGGGGAGGGGGAGGAGAGGAAATTAATGTAGTCATTTTCGTAAAATCGATTTTTAGAACGGATAGCTCAGCAAAGAGTGTTGCATCGCACCTTTCGAATCGTTTAATTCAGTCGTAAAATTTTGTGTCGATCCGAGGAGGAGGAGGAGGAGGAGGAGGCTAAGGGGAGGATGATAACGGGGAGTTCTAGGGGAGTTGGAGTCAATCTGCGAAAGCAGTCGTGCATAAATATCCTTCGACGACGAATTTCTAGATTGCTACATCAAAGTTTATTGCTGGAAATTTTCAACCGAAATTCATCGCTCGATTCTTTTAACCGGGAAATGAGGAGAGGGGCGGGAAGGGGGAATGGTTGGGGTGTGCTTGGGGTACTTGACTCTTTTGCAATTTAACTTCGATGTGTTTTTCTTTATTCTTATTTCTTTTTTTCCGTTTCTTTCTCTCTCTCTTTCTTTCATTCTCAATTCTTTTCTTGATAGTATTTTTAACAGGTATTTAAATAATAATACCATGAGCCGATTTAATTCTAAGAATTGTAGCGAATAGCGTTCAACGAGATGTCAGTTAATTTAAGCGGATTTAATTAAATTGCTTGATTCGAGAAAAGAATGAATTTTCATCCATGATATCACAATGGAATATTCTCAGTAATATTAGATTTCTTCAACTTTTCTACGATTAAATTGACATTAATTATAATTATTCATTATCGTCAGTCTAAAAATAACATTAGTCGTGTCTCGCTAATTATTTTCATTTTTAATTGGGCTCGCGTTGTTCTGATACCTTTAATCGCCATTGTCAGAAAATATTTATCTTTTATAAATAAAGCTTTTTATCGAACATTCGACAACCAGAATAATCGTATGTACAAAAAAGATAACGCAATAACAATTAGGATGAAAATATTGAAATGTCGTTTTGAAGTTAAGAGTTGAAAAAATATAAAAAATGTCGAATAGAATACATTTTGTATAATTAAAATTGTAATTATTATTTTTACGAATTATATAATGTAAATATCTTTTAAATCAATATCGGTTATTTAGCATCATTTTTTTCTCGTTTTTGACAGATTTTATAAATATATTCGCATAAATCGAGGACCGCGAGTGCATATGCTCATGTCTGTTTACTTGCACAAGTTTTTCTTCGAGAATGTTTGCAAAACATTCGTTGACATAAATGAAAGGTGTCGTCAATGGTCTCGTGTGGTTGACTTTTTCTTCTACGCTCCGATTCCAGCATAGAAATATAAAGCTCTTTGTATAATGTCCAAAAGCTGTCAACTTGATGGAATACTTTTTTCCACATCCACATTTACCAGTTTGTTGAATTTTTTCTCTACATTTTCTTCTTCTTCTTCTTCCTCTCCTTCTTTTTTATTTTCCTTCTTCTTTTTCTTTTTCATCATACGCGGATAAGTATGGCAACATTCTTCTAGTACGTTTTATATTAAAATATTAAAGAACGGTAGACATTGTTTTTGAAGAACAAACTTTGATTGAAATATAAAACTCTTAGAAGAAATTTAACTTATCTTTAATCTAAAACAACTATGAAACTATTCATAAGGTTTATCGAAAGCATAAAACTAGGATTGATAAATATTGAATTTATTCATCAAATCTATTAACTTTATCAACGACGTGAGTAGTACTTTCAGTATAGTACGTAGTTGACTTTTCTTCTCAAAGCTCCTTCGCAAAGTGTCGTTGAAGTTTAAAGGTATAGCTTCTGGAAGATTTAAACGTTCATGGGGGGTTTTCGTCGCCACGAGTTTAGTTAAGCAATATATCGGTGTTGGGAAAAGTTCAAGTAATTCCGTCAAATTAATTCCATGAATTTCAGTGAACGAAGAACTTGAGTTCCGTTAAATCTAACATCATCCACCATCGACGAAAAGGGGCGTGGGCGGGGTAGGGGGAGGGGAATTCGTTATATCTATCGATAAAGTCGACTTTGAAAAAAACTTTTTCTAACAATTTACATACACACAATTGCATGCACAAGAGAGAGAGAGAGAGAGAGAGAAAGATAGAAACAGTCAAGGAATATCGAGAAAAGGATAGAAGATTATGTGAATGTTATGTGATTGGACTAGGAAAAGTTTCTTTCGTTCTATATTCGAACAAGTATGCATCGAATTTGTTTTTGCTTCCCTTTTCCTTCTTTTTTTTTCTTTGTAATGGATACAATCTCGTTTCCATGACTACACCTACCCACTCAGCCCACGCATGCAACGTTGTATCAAATTCTTATTGAAGATTCTGTTCTTTTATTATTTACGTGTATATGTATATTCCTTTTTTTACATTTTTTTTTATGTTCGTCGTAATTCGAAAGACCGATTTCCATTAAAATTTCTCTGCCGAACATTATTCTTTAGATTTGACTTTAATGCTATCGAGATCGTTCGTAAGCGAGTCTAGATAAAATCGATTCTGGACTATGCTGCTGATAACGGATTTCAAGCTGGATATTTTATCTTAAACCGAGTTCCGATGGTGTCAAATCATTTTTGGTTATTTTTAAATAGGAATAATGATCGATATTATACGAGTAATTTAATCATATTTGAATAATTTCGAAGCAAATTATTGCATGAATTTAGCAATCCTCATAATTATCCTTTAATTTGTAATCTTAAGGATTATAATTTTTACAAAAGAATTTACTTCATTTTCATTCTCAATATTTTATTATAATTTTAATTAAATTATGATAATAGAACTTTGCCTATCCTCAAATAATCCCAAATGAAATAATTTTAATCTAAAAGATTAGATGATACGAAAAAAGTAAAAAATTAAGCTTAACGTTTATTTAACACATTTGATTGTATTTTATTCATTTCCTTTTTTTTGTAATGATGAAAACTATTGAAAATTGTTTTTTTTTTCGTTTTTAAATTGAAAAATATTGCCGAGTTATTTATTCTTACCTTTGCTGAATATTCGAATCAAATAAAAGTTCCATTGTTCAATTTAAATGAAATTTTTTTTTTCTTTTTTTTTTTTCTTTCTTTTACAATCATTTTTAAGGTTTATATTATAGATTTTTGGATAAATCGGTTTAGTTGATATTCTCTCTGACGAGCTTTTCAATATATTTTTATAATCATTTTGGTAGGTCCGTTTTTTTGCTACTACTCGGATTTCAACGCTCGATTGTGTAAAACTGTTGTGCATGTAGAAAGAGAAAAGCGTTAGTCGAAAAGAGAAATATTTTATCGTTCGGTGAGAATTTTCTGAGCCGAAAATCGGACAATATCGGAAATATTCCAGCAACGAGCAATGGTAACGGCCGGTGCTTTACCCCCCTGTCAGAGAACAAAACTGAAATTTACGCGAAAATTGTATGGGAATTATTTTCGTTTGCCTGTATTTTGGTCAATGGTTATCAAATCGATCGTTTTTCATGATAGATGGGAAGGGTGGGGGTAGTATCGATGCTATTCCAACGAAAAAGTATTCGTTACGTTTTACTTCCATTCGTAATCTGATTAGAAGAATAACTTTCATTGTTTTTTTGTTTTCTTTCTTTTTCTTTTTTTTTTTTTTATTATTTCCTTCGTTTCTTTTTCATTTCACGTGAAAAAAAACAAACGGTATATTATATTATTTCTTTTTTCTCTTACCAATGTATGGTAATATTTTTCATCACCTCGTTTACTCGATGCTCGAAATCAATAGCAAAATAACAAATAAACTAATAATAATAATATTAATTAGAAATATATAATCGATAGATGTAATACGATACCGTTGGATGTTTCCAATCCACCTATAATATTTGTATTTAATTTTCATACACAGTTTTATTGATTCCTATCTAATAGTTACGCAGGTATTTTTTTTCTTCCAAAATAAATATAACAACCTTCGATTATTTGATTTGACGTATACGTGTAGACAAATATACGCGAGTAATGTTGTTTTTTGCTTCTTCTTTTTCACGAAATACGCTTAAAAAAATCTATATTTTGTAAGGGAGTGGGAAAGGTGGTTAAAGAAACAAATAATATGGTAGAACTAAAAATTTTTTTTTTCATACACATTCAACTATCAAATCAAATGAATAAACTGAATAGAATTAACCACTTGAAATAAAAAGCAACATCCTACAAAAAGATGCCATGTGTGTACGAAACACAATATAAGAAGTGAAACGACTTGGCAGTGTAAAACATGCCTCGTTTCCCTACATATTCCTTAATGCTTTTAGAAGTATCACACACGTTACAAAACTATTAAATTATTATTTTATGGTATTACTTAATTAATTATCAACCTTATTGAATGTTATAAAGCAATGTAAATTTCAAAATAAAACGCCCTGTTTCTGAGCTTGTACATGAGTGTTCCCAATTGAGCCAAATTAAATGGTATCCTACGGACGCGTCAACGCACATTTTATTTGTATGTCAAGTGGTTAATAGTAGCAGTAATGGTAGTGGTAGATATATTCTCTTTAATATGTATAGTTGCCGATTGGACTTATGTATGGCTTAAATCGAAGATTATCTTGCGACAGATGCAACGTACATGGGGTTAAATCGTTTCCGCATTCCGATAACAGATAATGGCTGATATGTCATAGATAGGTAGCGTATAATGGATGCGAAGTAGTATTAAATGATATATTATGTTGTCCGATAAGTAATTTCGTTTTATTAATAGTAAATAAAAGGCAAATTTCTTTTTTCTTTTTTTTTCGTATTTAAAATTTGAAACCGCTGATGGGTGTATCGTCGAATTTAATAAATTCAATTTGTTGGATATATTTCGCATTATTATACGACAATTAGGCATCGATCGGTGTTATCATTTTACCCTAATTTTCTACAACTGGACGACCCAAACGAAATAATCGATCCTAATCGAAATTTCGCAAAACTTATTCGAACTGGCCTAAACTCCTAAAAATAACTTTTTTACAAATAATTTTGTTCTCCCTTGCATTGTATTATTACCCTTAAGTTAATATGAGAAATAAAAAAGAAGGTTTTTAAATAACGTCTGAAACGTTTGTTGATAAATCACAATATGATTTTGTGGTTTTGAATAAGATTTAAGTATCAATAAAATCAATCGATTAAATCACACCTGTTAAATAATAAAATTAATTTTCGAACGATGCAATAAATTTCGAATCAATTTCTATTTTATATGATACGAATATAGTAATTTATTATTTATTTATTTAATAATATTCCAGAAATTGTAGAATTTATTTACAGATTGAAGATGTGTTTCTCTGTCATTGTTTTTATTCGTTAAAGTAATTTATCTACATATGTAATATTGCAAGATCCCCGCTATTGCCCGCCTCCTTCTCTTTTTCTCTCTCTGTCTCATTGGATTCACGAGCTCGTAAATTATACAGTCGTATTAAAAGGACGGAAACGTAGAACTTGTTCATTAATTCCTCTATTTCACGTAACGTTCGTCCCTACTTTCCTATCGGTTGGCTTGACGTTTCTATCAATACAGGAAGGATGTGCGGATGGCTTGAATACTCCTAGCTACGTTTAAGAATAGATCGTCCATTTGCGAGCATGTTCTTAGTTCGATATATTTCTATTAAATCGAATGGTGGTGGTGGTGGTGGTGGTAGTGGTACCACCACTGCATAAAGGAAATTGAAATACGAAATCGCGAAATCGAATAAGAACGAATAAACAAGAAATAAAGAATAAGACAGAAAGAAAGAAGAAAAAAAAGAAAATAAATGAAAGAGCGAAAATACTGAGGTTTGCAACCCTTTCGTTTGAATTTTTGTTTCTTTTTTACAACAAGCAGCAATAACAAATAAAAATGTAGTATATAAATGTTTTAATCTTAATTTTAAATATGTTTGAGAAAAATTAAATTCAACAACTTCTATGCGATCTTCTTTTTCGATCACAATTATGCCAATTATTATTTAAGATTTTATTCTATAATTTTTTTTTCTTTTTCTGTGTAATCTCATAGGACCTTAGGTGTTTTCTTTTTTAAATATCCATTTTAAATGAATTTCAACTTCCAAATTCGTGACATTTAGTTTTAATCAAAATGAAAATTAAACGAAGGACACTAATTTTTATGATTGCAAATAATATAATATAAAAAATATTTAATCCTTTCGGACACTTTTGTTTGAAACTTTACATAGATATATATATATAGCTAAATTGTATCAAGTTTTATTTGATCTCAAGACAAGACGAAAGGTTGGTTATTACTTATAGCAAATAAGCATAGTAACACTTGTGGGGTGTATGGAAATCTGGGATACAGACTTTCATACACACACACACACACACATATTGTATTTTCTCCCCTCAATTCTCTCTTTCTCTTTCTCACAAATACACATACATATATCTACACAAAGAAAACATATACATACGTCTTGACTAAAACAATTCCCCATAGTAGACAAAACGAACGTATTATCTATGTAATGGTAAGGTTGTAGCAACATTGACGTTTCAGCTCGTTAAATAGGCTTTGACTAAACGTTTGGAAAACGGAAAGCTGCTGAACGAGTTCTCATCAAACGGTGAATTAAATCCGATTAAAACGGAATTGTTCTATTGTTGACTCGATGTATGACTCGAGAAGACTGTCAATCTTACAAAGAAGACCTTATTTTCAATATTTTATTTTGTTCAAATTACGATTGTGCATTTTGAACGTATACTTGAAATACTTGTCTATATATAAGATCGTACTAGTTTTGAATTAAATTATTAATCCTAGGATAATATCTATTACCTAATTGTATCTAAATATTATGCAGACTATTTATATTATTTATTGCTTTATGATACGTTAGCAGATGTAACCAAAATATAATAGATAAAATTATATTTTAACAAAATTCTTAGGAAAACGCAATGAAAATTTTCAAACTTTCAATCATTTCTAACGACAAAATCCTTTTTCTTTATTTTTAGAATATTTTTATTCAAAATTATATTTAGATTTCTTATTAATAGATATATGTCAATTAATTTACATAATAATTATACTTTCATTTCGTTTTCAATGTATAAAGAAAGCTTCCTTTTTAAACAAAGCTTCATTTAAGCTTATAAAAGCACTATGTTTGAAATAATTTTCTTAAAAAAAAAATTAAGCTTTTCAAAAAAAAAATTCAAACACAGGTCTCCTCGCACAAACCTTTTTCTATATAATGAGATTTTGTTGAGTAAAATTAGGTAAAAATTATGACCGTATTCGTCGTTAACGTTATTTTCGACGTTTTTATGCTCAGATACCGAACAGTTTTAGAGGTAACCCATTATATCAGCTTGACATTTTATCTCTCTCTGTTTTAAAGAAGAAGAAGAAGAGGAAAGGAAAGCTTTAAGATAAAATAAGGTGCAAACATACGGAGTATTACAACAAGTTTGAGCTAATGGGTTAAATTGAAACTTACTTGAAAAGCACTCGCAACTTCGGCACGTAAATATCGTTGATTATTTTTCTTTCAAACCTTCCGAAGCTTTTGCATTACATTATCATTAACGTTAGCAACGTTTCTCATTACGTATTATACATATTTTCCTAGAAGGTTAGTTTACTCATACGTTACTCAAGACTCGCGTGTACTAGTACCAAATTTAATCTTCGAACTTTTCCTACTAATATTTTACACGCTTCATGCACGTCATAATAAATTAGAGAAAATTGTGTATGGAATAATGACCGAAATAATAATAATAACCGATCGAATTTTTGTTATGAAAAATGTTGGTCAATATAGACCAAAAAAAAAAGAAAAGTATTGTGGATAAGGAGAAAATAGAATGATGATAAATCCAATGGGAAGTAGTCCAATTGGAAATTGCTTTTTTTCGTTCTCTTTTTCTTTTTCTCTCTTCTCACACACGTATACACACACACATACATACATACACATATAGAAAAGTTTTATTTTCTCGGAATCTCTAATCTTTTTGATCGAACAAAATTCAATCACGATTGAAATAACAAACCGCATTATAATCCTTCTACTAGCCGCACTCATCAACCATCACCTCCTTACATTTACTCCTCCTAGTAACTTCCTTTGCTAGATAAATCAAATGTGTTTATCGTTTATATTCGTTAATTGCATCGATAACTTTATCAAGGTTTCATATCTTCATTTATAATAACTTTATAACAATTTTCAATCTAATTGAAATCCAAACGCAAGATATAATAACTTCACTATGATTTTACTATTCTATTTCAATGACGTTAAAAGTCGATTTATTCGTATCAGAAATTATTCGAAAAATTGATTTTACCTTGTAACTTAATATTTTTATTTCTCTTTTATTTTTTTTTCTTCTTCTTTTATTTTTTTTTCATTTTCTACTCGAGAACATCTGCAAAAGAATATAAAATGGAGAGAGAGAGAGAGAGAGAGAGAGAGAGAGAGAGAGAGAGACTGGTCTTTACATATTTTTCTTTGATTTTCATTAAAATCTACAAAGAGAAAGAGAAATAGAAAGAGAAAGAGAGAGAGAAAAAGGAGTCTTTTCAACATTTAAAACTTTGATATGATTTAATAAAGCAATAAAAACAAAAAATAAGAAGAATAAATAATAAACACAACTACGTAAAAGATTCTCTCAGAATTCGGTCATAGTATCCTTTGATATTTCTTCTAACGATACCTATGTAGAAAATCCATACATACATATGTATGTTACTACATGCATGGATAAAAAAACATGAGTACGCGGAAAGGGAAGGTATTTTTCTTTTTTTTTTCTTTCTTTTCCGGTGGATGAAAGAAAGGAAGAAAGAAAGAAAAAAAAAAGTAACAAAAAGAAAATAGGGAAACGTTTTCTTTTGCTATACTGTACGCGTATTGGATATTCCCAGAGGATTCTTGCAAGTTGCAACGAACGGGGAAACGTTTGAGATCATTTTACCAGAAGTACAAAATGCATATGACATCACACCGAAAAAAGGAAAAAATAAAAGAAAAGAAAAAGAAAAGAGAGAGAGAAAGAGAGAGAGAGAGAGAGGTCTCCTTAGTGGTATGAACATCGTACGCGTGACTGAAGTACTTCGACCGAGTTGGAAAAGAATTATGTTTGTGGCAAAGGTATAATAATAACGTAAACACGAAAGGGAAGAAGGAAAAACTTCGTTTATCTTGATATACATGTATATCTGTATATACCTAGTGAGTCATTAAACTAAGCACGGTGTAGTATAGATAATTATCCAAAAAAAGAATAGAAAGATAAAGAATATTTTTAGATAAGAGACAAAAAAAATAAAAAATCAAGTACTTTACGTTTTCTCGACAGTTTATTTACGTAATTGTAAATATTATTAATATGGGTTGATGATAGAATTAGTTTCACGATAATGTTGTATACATAATTTTATTCGATTTATTAAGGTTGTTTGAATTATTGATTCTTATGGTTGTTGATAAAATATTAAATTACATGCAAGTAAAATTGATTTGATATCAATGTTAAATAAATGTAATGTATACTTTTTAAAGTATACATTAATGATTGAAAAGTTAATAATAATTATTTTAGTTAGAAGTTAAATAATTTGATTATACAAGGATGCTCGTTGTTTAATACTTGAATGGGAAGAAACTTTAAAATACTTTGTGCTGTTGATTCTAAGGAAACGTGTAAGGGATGTGGAAAGGTGTTGTTAAGTTTCCTGGAACCTTTAAAAAAGAAAATAATGAATACATAAATAATACAGTATAATTTTGTATGAATAAAATATTTTGTAAAAAATATCCAACATATAATATTTGTGCTAATAAAAAAATTGTTGATTGATTTTGGTAATTTTGAACTTAAATTCAGTTCGAGAAAATCATATGCGAAAGAAGAAATTGTTTAGAAAGTTGAACATTTTCTTTTATATCTAAATAGAAAATAATTATTAACCAAGGAATACGTAAGTAGTTAAAAAGTAAAATAAGAATATTAATAAGGAGAAACAAAATTCATGAAACTTTATTAGATTTTGTAATATTAATAAGAATAGGAGAAATATGAATTATCATATTAAGTACGAATAATCCATTTAAAATAATGTAATTCTCACTTAACGTTCAACCAATAAGAAGAAAATTTTCAACTTTTCGTTTCTTTCGACTGGAAGCAAGTTTGAATACCAAGAGAGAGAGAATATTGTACATTATAGAAAGCTTACTATACCGGATAGTCTTAAAACTTTTGCTGCGATGAACCTTCGAAAAGTCTGAAAATTATACTGAATTCTTTACTCTCGTTATTCCTATTTTTTCTTTTTTTTGTTTACTTTTTTTACTCTAAGATATTCTCTGCTCTTTAAAATGAATATTTCAAAAGAAATGAACTCTTAACATAGTTAACAACTTAATTTAATACCTTTAATAATTTTACCGATCATCGTGTATAAAAGTAAGGTACTATACATTTGTTTTGTCTTTAATAATTCAATTTTTACTGTTTAAACGATACGTATAAGTTTCGCGTTAATTATTTTTAAAAAATTTTTTAATTTGCGTTTGATAACGATTAAAAGATAGTAAGAAAAAAGTTAGACGAAAAAAAAATAATAAAAAAAAAATAAAAAAAATAGTTTTAGAACGTTTTTCAAATGTTAGGATTCGTGAAACGAGTATAAAAACGGATTTCCCAGTGGCAGTTTACTTATGCACTTGTCCCCCTCATGAGTGCGAGTCACGTGCGCGCAGTTTGCGAACTTTACTATACATTTGCGTTACCACTATTTCCTCGCGGACGTTTACGTTTCTACGCGGTTGAAACTCACGCTGCTGTAGGGAAATGGAATACGGAAACGTCCAATGAATTCTTTCCACTTGTACGTTCTGCCAAAAGGAAAAGAGAAATGCGCGGCGGCGTTGAATGCTTTCTTCGGATTATCTTACTTTATTTTACGTTTCTTGATGGTTTACTCTTTTCTTTTATTTTTTTTTTTTTTTTATTTTTTTTTATTTTTCTCGTCTGCAGATTTATTCTCTCAACCATCTGAATGTACTTTAAAACGAATTTTTTCTTCTATTTTTTTCTTTTTACTTCTTTTTTTACGTTATTATTAATACAAGTTATATTGGTCAAGGCAATAATAAATTTAAGTTTGGTTTTTATTTTTTCTTTTTTTTTCTTTGTTAATGGTTTTATTTGAAATGATTTTTGTGGATATTAATGTTGGGATATTTCAATTCGACTAAATAATTTTCTACGAAATCAGCAAAAGCATTGATAGATGATATCTTTCTAATATCGCCGAGTGAAAAATCGATCTCCGATTGAATCGGAAATTCATAGTTATCGAAAATCGCCGTATGAATTTCGAAGGAAGATATGTGGATATATAAGTACCTGGGTAATATAAAATCTATGTATTTCTGAAGAAGATAAGATGTGGAAGAATCGAAGAAACCCATCATCTAGATATATACTTTCATAAAAATTACATAATATATTTTCTTTCTAATAAATTTCGTTATATTGCAAATATATAAACAACAAAGAATAAAAAAAACAAACAGAAATCTTGTCAACGACAAAAGTTCGGGCAAAGTAAAATATTTTTTAATTAAAGATGACTATAACACATTTTTTCAAATTTATTTAATAAAAACAAATTCTAAAAAATGCACTATTGGTACACGAATGAGAACAATTCCAAAATCGAATAAAGAAAAATATATATATATAAAAAACTGGTGTGTGTACTTATGTACGCACGTAAGAAGTTATACTTCTTTGCCGTACCAAAACGAATATAACCTCAATAACCTCAAAAATAACTTCAAAAAAAACTTCAAAGAAAAAAAGTAACTTAAAAAAAATTATTATTATTATTATTATATATATATATATATAAGAAAGAATAAAAAAAAGAAAAAGAAAATATCAAAATATAGATATCAGTCCACATTAAATATAAGAGATATATATCGAATTACTTCACGCGTCAACAGCCATGGCGCGGTTACAGCATTAGTTCTCGCTTCGATCATTTAAGTAAAGCGGCGCTGAGTACGATTAGTATTTGGATGGGTGACCCGCTTGAGAAAAAAAAGGGAAGAAGAAAAGACAACTTCATGCCGTATACTTGAAATCGCTTTGCCGCGCGTCGTAAATACCGACAAACTTCATGGTGTCGTTTTTCCAGACGCTCGGAACAAAATCACTCCCCATTACATTTTCCCCAACGCGCCAAAAGAAGTATAACTTCAAAAAAACATTTTTCCGTATATGAAATTTCATTAAAAAGAAAAAATCTTCTACAGTGGACGTTATCAAAGATCAAAAAAGTCCAAAGATGTGAATCAGATCAATTGCAATAGATAAAAGGTAATTGATGTATAATGAATTTAAAGAAGAATTAAGAAAATCAAAAATAAAAGAAAAGAAGAAATGAGGTGTAGTCCAACAACGAACGTGGGTTGAAAGCAATGAAATCGTTAAACTTTTAATTACCCCACCCCTACCCCTCTTTTTCCTTTTTTTTTTATTAACAGATCAAATTGGAACTCGAACAGAAAAAGTCCGGATTTTTTCCGGAACACGGTACGTAACTCGTTCTTTCGTTCGATATCATCACCTGCAAAACTTCCTCTTTCATTTCTTTCTTTCTCTCTCCCTCTCTCTCTCTTTTTCCCGGTTCTTTTGTTCTTCCACTTTTATTTCTTTTTATCTTTCGTTTATTCGATTTAATCTGCCAATATCTCACCGATCTAACTAAGTACCTTCGATTTCTGATAAAAGTTTAAACTCTCCCCTCTTCAACCTCCATCCATCCCCTTCTGGTTTCAATGCTTCTTCTTTTTTTTTTTTTTTTTTTTTATTTATTTTCTAATTTTTTAAATAAAACTGTTCCAAGAGAAACGTAACAATAATTTTTAACGAGTAATAAAATAATGAGCCACCATGTATAAATTCGGCTTGGCAATTAGTATTAAAACCATAGGAAAATGATGGTTCCCTTTGCGAGAACTTGCTCTCTTGCGTTTTATTTTTTTTTCTATCATATTTTGTTCTTTTTTTGCCCTCGTTACCCTTTAAAATTAATTTTAAATAATTCGAACATGTTTTTTTATATACGTAATCAAAAATAAAAACGAAAAGATAGATAGGAAAAGTCAATTAATTATTAACCTTAACTACCTGAAGTATGTATTTTTTTTTCGACAAAAAAACGTTAGTATTATTATCATTTTTTATACTTCATCATTTCATACTACGATAATATTTTTAATAAATATAATAAACCGTATCCTTTTTACTTTAGAGACTTCAAAATGAGGAAGAACGATTCCCTTAAGTTTTTTAAATTTCTTTCTCATTTTATTAAAATGTAACTATTTTAAAAACAAATATAAAAGTGTATATGCGTGTACATGTTACGTATATCTGTGTGTGTATGTGCGTGTGGGTGTGTACTTCTAACTGTAATGAACACTGTACGCTCCTTTCTACGACAATTTTTCAACAAGGAGAAAATAAAATGTAAATCTAATTAAAACTGACTTTGTTCATAAATGTTGAATCGTTTGTTGTTGCATGAAAAAAAAAAACTAATTTTATGCTCGTGGAATAAAAAATTGTTGTTGAAATTTCGTACGTTTCTCGTTTTTCTTCATTCAACTGTAACAAATAATGCAGAAAATCTAATTAAATGCAATCCTTTCAACTCATTTATTATATTACTATAATATTAATAATAATAAAAATAATAATAAAAATAATAATAATAATAATAATACAACGATACAATGATAATATTTCTTAAATAGAATGAGAAATGTAGAATACAATAGACTGAATATCTTCACTCAAGTTTTCCCTCTGTTTTCAATAGAAGCTATGGTACGATTTGTGGTAACTACTTACGATAAATGAAAATAATAACCGGAGGAAATTTTCTGAGCATGTTGTTGAAATGAATTTCATGAACACAAAAGGATTAAATCTATTGTTTAATAAAGTGTAATTTCTTGAGGTATTGTTTAAACGTGGAAAAAGATTTTCTTAAATATCTTGGACGAAAATATAAAAAGAATGAAAAAAGGTAACAATTATCTTCAGGTAGGTAAAGATACATTAGTCAGAAAGTAGATAACCTACTTGTGTTGGTATCATTTGCCTTCTAGTAATCACTTAAATGCTTGGAAAACGATATGTCGTTGTAACTGTCTAGTAAATTAGCGTGTATATAATCGTATCTATTTAACGACGAACGAACCTTCTACTAGTATGAAATGTCAGCGTAAATTCGCCTGATAGTAATGACATAGAAATCATAGAATCTGTAGTAGGTTATTAAGCTCTTTGACTCTGTACTATGTAAGATAACAAGAGATGGAAGGATGATCGATAGATCGAACCTAGCTAGATCCGTTATAGCAAGCTGCCAACATCGTCTATTTCAGTTGTTGTTACTGTTGCACGGTTTAGTCCCTCTTCCCTTGATACATTCAACCGAACCGACACCTATACTCTACACAAACACACACATACATATATTCACGCGAATGTACATATATATATATTAGCTAGTGTACGAGTATAGCAAATGCGCTCTAGTTTTCGGTCGTGTTTGTGCATGCGTGCGCACGCGCGCGCACTAACGCATGGCTTAACAGCAGGCTTTTCATTAGAACGCGTGATTGATGAGGCTCTATCCTACCGTGATATTATTTTGAGTAGGTGTACGTGGATATATAGAAATGGTTGAGAAATACCAGACCCCCATTATCTGTCCTTTTAGTAAAGCACAGAATCTTCTTTACCTTAAACCTCACAAATTTTCATCCCTTTTATCTTATCTTATCTTATCTTATCTAATCTTATCTTATTCTTTTTCTTTTTTTAATTAAACCTAATCTATTATGTTCTCACGAACAGAAACCTTTTAATTTTTTGATACTACCAATGAGAATATTCGTTTGCATTACTTTTCAAACAGACGAGTTTGTTATATTTTATTGTAATGTATTATATTATATTGTAATTTTCATCTTTCGGTTTTTATTTATTAAAATGATTTCAGATCATTTTAGTAAGAGAATTTCTGAAAATTTTCTTTATCTAATATTATTTTAATTTTATAAAGGATTGTAGGAAACATATATTTATATATATAAGATAAATGGATAAATGATTGAGTAAATTTGACTGGTTGCCAAAACTGGTAGCTCGCGTGATTGATTCCAAGATTTTATTCTTTCTATGTTACAGAATGGGGATGGGAATTGTGGTAGTGGTAGTGGGAGCGGTGATGGTTGTGTTGGTGTTGGTAGGAGTAGGATATGTGGAATCAAGCGTAAAAGGAGGAACGCTCGTTTCAAGAAAATACTACGCGGAAATAAATTTATTTCTTCGGGTATAAATCAGAGAATAGAAACCGGCCAGCGGGGGTTTAGAAATGAACGAGTTTACCAACGTGAACAAACGTTAAGCACGAAAACTTGCCGATTTATGGCAAATCTATTTCTAAACTTAAAAATTAATTTTCTATCATTCATTTACTTTATTTCATTTATTTCATTTATTTCATTTATTTCCTCTTTTTCTATTACTCTTACAGTTACTTTGAAATTAGTTTTATTGTTTAATCTAATCTGAAACAATTGTGTCTGCTGCGGGAGAAGAAAACGAAGAAAAGTTTTACGTGCGAAAACAAACTGAGTGAAATCGATACGTTCCATGTTCTACGATAAACTCAATACGTGCTTTACTCGATCGAAAATAAATCGGTTTTGGGAAGTCTAAAAAATACACTACGTTTCGGGCGTTAAATGAAAACAAAACAGTTCACTTTGTTTCAATTATTTCAAATCATTTTATTATTGTATATTTTTTATTTTCATTCTTTTTTGGGTACACTTATAACATTTAACAAAACTGAAATGTTTATTAATATTGTTATATTATTATTTTTTTTGCTAATTTTTATTTTTATGGGGTAATAATCGAAAAAATCTTTTGATCATTTTTGTAAATAAATGTTTGAATTATTTTCGTACAATGGCGCCTAATATCTTAAACGTGTAAGAGGTACGTCAATGGAACAAAATCTGCTTTACTTGTATTATTTAAATATGTTTTATATATATTCTTATACTATTATTTGTCTAATCGTTTTGTTTATTTTTTCTTGCGATTTATTTTTTAAATGTTAAAAAGGGATGTAATAATGTGAAAAAATCATATTAAAATTTGTTCGATTATACGCGCTCGAATAATTCATATGCATGGTGCTCTGTATCCCTCAAACATGTTAGGTGCACCAACGGAAATTTGTAAAAGCCAAGGATAACTGGCTGCTGTCGAAAACAAGACCGAAAGCTCGTACGGTGGTTTAACCAGGAAAGCCTTATGAAAGTGGATTCTCCGTGGGTAATCGGCTGTATGATTTATAGCAACCCAAAATGTCTACCTTCATTTCTGGAACAGTCTAAGCTTTACCGATCCTAATACGACTCAATCAACTTCTCTTATGAGTATTCGATCCTTTGATTTATCCCATTACATACTTATTACATTAGTAAATTGTACGATTTATATGATTTTATATAATAACATTTTTAATATCAAGCATATGATCAAATTACCAATTAAATAATTACTTTTATAATCAAATTTTCCATAGAATATTTCTACTCTTATTTTGTTTCAACTTTTTATATGATTTATTATTATTAATATAATATATTTCTTCTTTTCGTATATTTTTACGGTAAAAATTTAATGTTAAAAAAAAAAAATAGAAAGAGGAATTCTTAGCAAGGGTTACATTAAAAGATCATAATTTGTTATTATGTGGAATAGTATTTGTGATTTGATATAATGATGAAAAGTTAAAAAGAAATACGTTAACGACGACAATAAGAGGGGTCATTCGAAGTCCAGAATCCAACCGATAGAATCGAAAATTCGAAGAACGATTTTTCAGGAGGTCGAGTTTGGAAGGAGTACCGAAGCTTTTAGCACGTATATGTGAGAGAGTGTTGGAAGTATTTCGGTAGGAATAGGAGAGTCGAGGCCGAGAATTCACAGGTTCTCAAAGTCTCGATATATGGCAGCAAGTAGTACTGAAGTATGACTTTGGAAGCTCTCAGGCCAGAATCCGTTACTTTTCTTGAACTTTAAAAAGAGTTGGAGACTTTTCTCAAGACTTTTTATATAGATAAAACCTAACTCGCCAGGTCTTATAGTTTTATTATTACTTTATTCCCTATATGTTCGTTTTATAAAGAAATTCTTTTTATTTCTTTCATCGTTCTTATAGTTTTTTTTTTTCAAGAATTTTTTTAGATTATAAGAGTAAAAATAACAAAAGAATGATATCCAAGGATCGATGGATCACGTAAAAGGTAATGGATATTCCTGAAAATCTTACCTTTTCAACTTCACGAACTTTTACCTTTACTTTAGAGAACGATAAATTGTCCTTTAATGAAATAACATTTGTTTCTCTCGGTGGAATAATCTTTCTATCCAAACGAGTGCACCAGCTGGGCTGATTCAACGTTGCAAATCTGTTCGAAGTTTTTCGTGAAAGAGAAAGAGAGTAAGTAGTGGTTAAACCATAGGAAAAGAAAGGAAAAGATATTAAACATTCTTTAAATAAAACTTTCCGATTTTTCCAAGCAATTAGGAGGAAGCAGAATCGTATTTCTTTGAAAAGGAAATAACATTTTCTCTTTTATAGTAAAGTATATATTCTTATGTTAGATTTTTCTTTATTACTTATTTCTTGGATCTGACTTGAGACTTTTTAAACATCGATCTTGAGATTCATTAGTTCGAGCAAAGACGAGTTTAATTTTATCTACAAGAGTAGAAGATTTTCATCGAAACATTTATGTTATTTATGATTTTATGATAAAAACATTTTTACTTAAATTATCAAAGATTTTTTGTTTATTTGAAATATCTTTTTTCACTTCAATGTTTCGATTTAAATAATATTTCTTTGATAAGAATATAAAATATTTTATCGAAAGATTAAATTTGTTTCTTCGGTTCGATAGAAAAGTGCCATTTGATTCGCATGATTTCGTTTAAAGTATCTTGAAATGAAAATAATTCACATACGTTTGCAACTCGTTTTCTTTTGTTTTTTTCAAACTGTCAACAATTTTTCCGGATATATCTCGAAAATTGTTAATGAAATTTTGTTTCTGCTGTTAGTGAAAAAGAAATATGTAATAATATCTGCTTATTTCGTCTAAATTTATTTGTTCATAAGTGTGATACGAGAATTTGTAAAAAAAAGAAAAATAAAAAAAAAATATCAAAGTATATTATTCGAGTTTTGCAGGACACTTTTTTTTCAATTACCAATGGGAAATGAAAGACAGACGATCTGACGTTAAGATAAAATTAAAAAGCTGAAAGAAATGAATAGAAAAAAAAAAAGAAAAAATTTTTTTCATTCAAATTTTTCTGAACTAGATTTTGAAATGTTTGAGATCTCGAAGTTAGGTGATATTAATTCGTATCATTTTATGTATTGAACACGATTTGGGTATTCTGTCGAAACACGTAGTGAACACGTAGTGTCCAGAGAAATGCAGGAAGGGGGTAAGTCCGATAACACTCTGCTATTATCGAGTGGTAATTGAATGGAAGATTAGAGTAATGGAAACGACACACCGTGTGTGTATGTGTGTGTGTGTGTTACGATCGATACGATGAAGTGGTTTGTCTCGGTAAACTAGAATCGAGTATCGCTAAGGGAAGAGACCAAGTGATAGTTTCGAGTTTGTGTATGTGCTGGTATGTGTACGTATATGTGCGTTTACATACATTTTAATTTGACGAATTATCATCGTATTATAGTTCGTAACACATGCTTTTAATCGATCTAGAAATACGATTTTATCGCGAAGCAATCCACAAATCCTTCCTAGTTTCTATAAAATCGTTTAAAAAAAAAAAGATCTAAAATTAGTTCCATAGGAAAATTTGAACACAAATTAAACCCTATTAAAGAATCGATACATTTTCTTGGTACTGTTGAAATAAAGATTCGTATTGTATAAGAATTAAAATTATTAAATTAAAAGAAAGAAAAAACACGAAAAAACTTTTTCTCGATATTATGGATATTTAATTTGTGCGTTGAAAAAAAAAAAAAGAATCTTATCGCGAAAAGAATAAAAATCATACTTCGGGTTTTATCATCGTAAAACAAAAGACTATTATTTTCAAGATAATTCTTTAGAATCTCGAGAAACAGAGTTAACGTAGAAGAATTTTACGAGGAGGAGAAATCGTCAGTCAGCAAACGGATACGAATTAGCTTTCGCAATGGTAAATCTATGAATAATTCATATCCTCAATTTTCTTTGTTTCCATCTTCATCATCCTACAGTCGAGTATCGATCTGCCGAGTTATTACAATCGATCCACCACCACCTATCTCACCGTAACACCATCTAAATCACCCCTTTCTCTTTCCTTTCCACCTATTTTATTCCTTTTTGCTTCATTCTCTTTCATTTTTGCAATATCGTTAATTAATCGTTGTAATTGTAAACCTGAATTCTCGCAAAGATCGGAAGAAACGATGCTGAATAAGAAAATGTAAGGAAAGAAAAGAAAAATAAAAAGAAAAGAAAAGAAAAGAAAAAAAAGAAAGAGAGAGAGAAAAAACGAAGGAAAAGGGTTGACGAGAAAATTACTTTTTAAACCATGATCGTCTTTCGCACAACAACTCGTTAGAAGCAATTTCAGTTCTTCCGTTTTCTTTACTTCTCTTATTTCCTTCTTTCCACTCTTTCTCTTTACACTTCTTAGGTTTTTCTCTCTTACGATCTTCCTTTTTTCATCCGAACTCTAAATCGGATCAATTTCATCCCAGAGCTCCTTGGTTCTTCACATTTTCTAAGTATTTCATTCCCTAACTTTCCTCTATCGTTTTTTTACATTTCACTTATGTTACTTCACTACATTCGAATTTGTATATTTCATTGTTTACCATTGATGATTTAGTTCTATGCTCAAATTTTCTATAAATATATTCGTTCATTTAATCATTTTTTCCGAATAGAATTCTTATTTTTAATAACTTTTATTTATTTTTTATTTTTATTTATCGAATTTAGGATTTATACGTTATGTTATTTATAATTTGATTTCGAGCTTTAATGGAATTTTAGTCACGTAAATAAAAGTGTAAAGTTGAGAGAACGTATGTGCTTTAGTATTTTTTGACATGTTGAGAAATGTTTTTAAAGCTTCGTTCGAATTCTAAATGAAAGATTTAAAAGATGAGTTGTTTTCTCTTTCTCTCTCTCTCTCTTTCTATCCATCTATCTATTTATCTATCTATCTCAAAAAGACCATCCTAACTGTTAACGTGTTCCCACTCACTATCACCACTTATCCTTTGGTAAATTTCCAAACTTCTAACTTTAGTGAGAAACTCACATAGAGTATCCGTAGACTGCGGACTCTAACCACAAATTATACTATTCCTCTCATTTCCTCAGGTTACTCTCCTTGTTTGTTTTCTTACTTGTGGGAATCCTATTTTTGGTGATACTCTTGAATTAATCAACATTAATCAAAGAATTAAATGTTTTTCTAATTAAATAGAAATTCTATATTCCGTGTGTTTTTCTCTAATTTTTATTAATATATTATATATAAATTATAAAATTCAAGACCCCCTATGTTTATACATATATTTACATTTTATAATTTAAATTATAAACATTTAAAACTATTTGTTTAAGATTTTAATGATTAATGGTATAACTAAATCGTTATTTTAATTTTAGAATTCTATGTTATAAGCCTTGAACTTTTGAATTATTGACTAAAATTTTGTGAAAATTTTATATCGAACGATTGCTTTGAGGAAAATAATAATAAATGATTATTATTGTTTTTAGAATATTGTTCGTAAAAAGTTTGTATTATAGTTGAATATTGCGTAGTAGTTGTTCTGTTTTAAGAAAAAATAAAAATGTAATAAGAATTAATTTATTTCGATAGAAGTAGCATTAGGAGGAAGATGCGACAGAGATACACGAAAATGCTTTCAGGCAAATGAAAAATACGCGAAGTAACTACTTTCGTAGCACGTTTGGTCTTTCTATTCAAGGAAGGTTTTAAAATCAAATGTGAAGCACGGGTTAATATAATTGTACTCGAAGAGATTTACCTACTTTCCGAAAGACAATGCAAAGCACGTATCCTCGTTCTTTCTTATTTTCTATAATACGATTCGAATAGAATAAGCAAAATTTGTTTTCAAAATGTCAGTGCACTTTACGAATACATTCGATTAAATCTTCTTTCGTATTATTTTTTGTTTGTCTTGTTGCGATGTTAAATATAAATAATAAATGTTTATATATAAAATTTATAAGCTTAGAAAAAATTAAAAAAAATAAAAAGTTAATAAATCAATATAATTCCTTGGCTACATATTTATCATCATAATTGGAATTATGAAATTATTAATATCTGTCCAAAAATTAAATACAATACAGAACTTTAATATTTTCCATGTAAAAGTATAACAACGAGGTCAGACACGACTGATTGACTGATGACAACGATATTCAATATAAATCTTTAATTAAAGGATAATAATAATTCGGACTTAATATGTTAAAATAAAAACGAGACAAAAAAAAACAGAAAACAAAAAAGAAATAAAAGTTTCTCAACGTTTCTTTGAGAAAATCGAATTTAAAATTATGAATAAAATATAAATAAGAGTAAAAATAACCTTTATGACCCTGTATTAATATTGGAATAAAAGATTCATACCGGATAAATATAAAATTCTATTTTAATTTTTTCGCGATAGACCCGAAGTCTCGCGTCGGTATAATAAATATTTCAGGAAGATAAGAAGGGAGAGGCGTCGATAAAATTGGAACGTTCGGCGGGTTGCTTCTCAAAGTTTCATCCGAACGTCCTTTTCTTGCATGTCGTTAGTCACAGTCTGAGATGGAACGGAAGGATACGAAGATTATGACCTGCTGCTTGGAAAAACTTGACGCGTGACGCCTACGTAAAAGTATGTGCGAAGGGTAGGTGTGTGTGTATGATATGTAAGAGAGAATGTATAAGAGAGAGAAAGAGAGAGAGAGAGAAAAAATTGAAATCAAACGGGTAGGGGAAGGGACGTAGGGTGCAAGACGACAAGTGATAAATGAAGAATTGCGTCTTTTAGCGAGCCTAACATGGCCGCTTTCAACGATAACGTTGAACATTTTTTATCTTGACATTTCTATGGTACTGACGTTTAAATCCAAATGTCATCGTATTCAATCCAAATTGTTCCTTAAGAATATCTGTATTAATTTATTATTAAGTTGCTAAGAAAAGTTAATAAAAATTATTAGATCGTTTAATTACGAAGTGTTCGTTTTCTAATTGATATTATAAGAAGTAATTGGACGTTTAATAAGTTATTTATTTGATAGATATATTTTTGTTTTGTTTTGTAAATGATTAAAAGTATTGTGTTTGAATAATACTTTAAAAGTAGGTACGAACTTATTCAGCGACCATATGAAAATGTGGATACATTTTGTTAGATTAGCCTTGAAAATAAACATATCAAAATTAATAATGAATATCGGTAACTGAAAGGAAACAACATTGAAAAAAATAGTGTCAGAAATTGTTTTGTAAACTAAAATTACGTACGATGATACGAAAAAAAGGAATTGACATTTGTACGGAAGGAAGCTTTGCAAAATTTCTAACCCGACAATTTTTTAATGAGAGAATCGTTAACGTATCAAAAATCTTTTAGGAAGTGTTTTTGACTTCCCACAAATATTAATACTCTATCATTACCGATCGATCATAAAAGTAAAAGAAAATTCAGCATTGTTTATTGTAAAAAAAAAAAGAATAGGAAAATAGGAAAAACTTCGAAGAGAAGAACACGTTGCCGTATTAAAAACTGTCATAGGCGGTGATGAGATCACTTTTCTCCCATAAATATTTATATAGTATCATTACCAATCAATCTTCGTGACAACAAAAATAAAAAAGACAAAAACGAGAAGAAAAGTAAAAGCAAAGTAAAGAATTCAGCATTATTAATTGTAAGAAGGAAAATTATAGGGCGGTGGAGGATGAAGGAGGGGGAAGGTGGTGGTTAGGGAGCTGGAAAGAAAAGCAAAAAGCGAAAAAAACATTGAAAAACGGGAAGAAAGGAAAAAAAGAAAACAGGAAGATCCGAAAATTATGTAAAATTGTTCTCTCGACTGGAATGACGTCGGAAAGTAGAAGATTAATAAGTATCTTCCTCGAAAGTTCTTAAATCCAGGCGTTTGAAACATAGCTACATATAGTGGCGCGATCACGATAAGGAAATTTCGGCCTGTAAATCTGCGGAAATCCCAGGGCGCGTGGCAAAGAGATAGTAGGGGGAGAAAGAGAGAGAGAGAGAGAGAGGGAAGAGTGAGTGAGAATAGGAATAAGAGTGGGAGTTGTTGAGTAAGAGAGAGAGAGAGAGAGAGAGAGAGAAAGGGGTTTATAGAGAGTCTAGTCTCTCGCGGGAGTGTTTATCCAACGGGTGCGCAGCCTGAATCCAAGCACGAGTATAAGACGGAATGGTGATGAGGGGAGTAACGGGGAAAAGAGGTGAAGGCCTTATCTCCTATCGGATATCCGTGGAGTTCGGTGGCCAGGCTTGGCTAGCAGCCAAAATGGTAATGCAAACCTTGCAGCAGCCACAACGCTTGGGCTTCGACCGAATCACATTTCCCTGGTATTCACTTTTCGCTTTTCCCCTTGGCTCCTTCCTTCTGCACTGGTAACTAGGCCACGCGTTAAAAAGAGAGAGAGATAGAGGAGTAGGATGAGGAGAAGAAGAATGAGAAAGAGGAAGAGAAAGAGAAAGCAAATAGAAAAAAAAAGTAGAGAAAATGAAAGAGTAGAAAAGAGAGTAGAGAAGATTGAAAGAAGAAGAGAAAAAAGGGTACCGTCGATGCCGGTGCATCCTATTCGTTCATTCGGGTTTCGACGTTATAGCAAAAAAGCAGCACCCCTTTTCAGCACGTTAATCATGCCGAAGGTAACGTGACGCCCGATCGAAATCTACCACCTTACCCAATAAATTAAAACGAATTATTTGACTTTCTTCAAAATTTGCCAAGAAACAAATGACGTTTTGTTTTGCTTTTTCTTTTCCTTTTTTTTTTTTTAATTAATGTTTAGTGTAGTTGATTATTAATTGTATCTTTTATTTCGATCGAAAATATTTTACAACCGAAAACGAAAGGAAACTAAAAATATTTAAATATTTCTACAAAAGATATATCCTGCAAAATTTATTCACAATCAAAAATATAGAATATTGCGATTCGAGTAATAATAACAATTGTTAGTATTTTTATCCGAATAATAGAAGAAAACAAATATCGGTCAAATTGTCTAATTAATGCATATGTAGATCGCTCCGAGAACGATCCAGGGTCTGTTCATAAGGTTTCGTTAAACCGTATTCAATGGTTTGCGCTTTGAATTTGAAAGAGACCCTAATTTGGAATGGGAACTTGTACAAGGTTTTTTATTTTTTCAGCTTTTTCTTTTTTTCTGGGGGAGGTGGAGGGGGAGGGGGTTATTTTTTCTTTTTTCATTTTCTCGTGCAGAATCGAAAGCCATACATATCTGGTGGCAATTCGAAGTACCGTTCGTTACAAGCAAGATAAAAGCTAATGGCACGTGATCCGTAGTGCTGGCTAGCGGATGGACGTATATATACTACAAACGTTGAAAATCATGGCCAAATGAAAATGGTCGGGGCCGTCAATACGCGAATAACGCGCGAACTTTATTAACTCGCACTCGAGAGAATATCGACAATACTCTCTTTTTCTCTGTCCCTCTCTCTCTCTATCACTCTCTCTCTCTCTCTCTCTCTCTCTCTCTCTTTCTCCCTTTTTTTGCCTATACACACGTATGATATATAGGATGACTCGATGCTATTTGATCAGGCTGCGTTTTTATTTCGAATTTAAAGAGTCGTCGATATCGCAATAATATTGCTTCGATACCAGAGACCAGTAAATGGAAAAGAAATGGCAATTTTATTTGACAAAAATTCATATGACTTCTCGGAGAGAAAAGGAAAAACAAAGATGGCAATCAATAAAATATAAATTTTTATTTTGGTTATCATATATATATTAGGTGTACAACTTTGCTTCCGCCGTTTTCCTATACATGGCGAAATAGTACTTATGATAATAGAAAAAGAGTAATAGTATTTAAAATTTATTTGGTTTTATTCAGTTTATTAAAATAATCTTTTTATTTATACCTCGTACGTTATTTTATCAAAGAGTGAAAAATGTTCCAGTTGCCATTTTCCAATAAGTGAATTGTTAAATATAATATAAGGACGTAACAAAAATTTCAAGATTCTTGTCATAGTTATATCCAACACTCTGAATAAAAATAAAATTCAAAATAAGAAGACAAATATAGAATAACATTTCATTATATTATAAATATAAAAATATTCTTCTGATTATTACATGACATTGACATATATGTTCACAACCTGAATTGCTCTTCAAATCAAAGTCATTTTCCAACAGACTCTCTGTCAGTACAGAAAAAAAGTAATTTTCAATAAATTTTCTTATACCTATACACATACGTAAAACGTGAACACGTCTAAATACGTTTCATCAGAAGAGAGAAGAATGAGAATTGCGAAGGAAAAGACAAGAAAATGTTGCAATAATCAAAAGAACGGTATCTTAATCATTTAATATTTTATTAACTCATACCTCTTACTTCTCCTCGGTCGGTGTCTACACTCTAGTGTTTCATTTTTATTCTATTAAAAATTTCGTGTTTGAACTTATAAACACATTTATCTTCGTGTTCGTTTGGAAAGTGATTCTGTGTAGTCCGTGTACTGCGTAGTTATTTAGATCGTTAGTATTTTTTTAGCAACAGGTAAAATAGAAACAATATTAGTTGAGTATTAAAATTGCACCGCGTACATGCGTGTGTGTTTACTGGAGAAGATTAGATACAATGTATTCTGTCAAGAAACAATAAAATAAAAATAACATAAGTTTCACTCCAGTTGTTCTGTTTAAATATATAATTTTTTCTAATGTGTTTATTTTTCTTTTAAATGATAATTGTTCGGTGAAATTACGGCATTTGACCGAATTGTATTGCGCGCCGAATAGGTTAGATAGCGACGGCGTTGAGATATTAAGTTGGTTAGAATTACACCCTAAATAGGATCGGTCACGACTGCCTTAGTTGAGTTATGAGGGCGCGAGGGGGCATTAGAGATACATGTAGGACCGCCTTAGAGTGCCAAGTACATGTGAGTGCGTTTTGAGGTATGTTAGAGGGGAGATGCGTGCGTGGAGCCTTGGTCCCGAGAGCGCACGCGGCAGATCAGATCTGGATAGCGAGAGAAAGTGTTCGTTTCTGAAAAAGGAAAGTGACGCCATATTGGCCTTTTTAAGTGAGAGCTGTGTTGTTCTTTGTAGTGTGCTTCCGAGCTACCGACGTGTAAGTTTGATGGGGTTGTGCATGGACACAACCGCGCTCTTTACTAACTTTGATGGGGTTGTGCATGGACACAACCGCGCTCTTTACTAACTTTGATGGGGTTGTGCATGGACACAACCGCGCTCTTTACTAACTTTGATGGGGTTGCGCAATGACACAACCGCGCTCTTTATTAAGTTCGAAGGGGTTGTGCAATGACACAACCGCGCTCTTTATTAAGTTCGAAGGGGTTGTGCAAGGACACAACCGCGCTCTTTACTAAGTTCGAAGGGGTTGTGCAAGGACACAACCGCGCTTTTTACTAAGTTTGAATTGGTTGTGCAAGGACACAACCATTCTTTTTACCGCGATTAGCGGTTTCTCTTTACAGTGCTTGCCGGTCTACTAATGAGTAGACCGAGTAGAGTTGCAGCGGTACAGGCTACACCCAAGTTGAGGTTGCTGGCAGCGAGAATAACACGCATTGAAGAACCGATAACGCGTCTAAGTAGGCGGTGATATTTTGCGTAGTTGTAGCGGAGACAAAGGTAAGAGAGCTCTCTAGTATAAGAAGAAAGGAGGGGGTACTTTGCGACGAAATAGGTGCATACGTGCTTTATGTAACTTTTCCACAGGGTACTACTTACTGTATCATTTGTTTAAATAAAGTTACCGCTTGCCCCGGCTTTTCTCTCAACTTCGTGAGAGTTTTTATGCCGAGGCAAGCGTTTCATACCGCGTAAAATTGTGTTGATTGATTTATCTATCCTTTCCTATCTCACTCATTCATGCGTCGAATTAACCGAACTCACGACATTAATATCAAATTGCTTCCAGTCTTATATTCTACCAACAATAATATTGTATCTTTTATAGTTAAGAATACAAATACCAATATCATAATTAAAAACTGGAAGCGTATAGTTTTTAAAATTTATTTTTTGTTTGCACAATTAATTATTACAATTACTTTATTAGGAACATAGTATCGACAAATAGTATAAACATTATCGCTTGTTAAATCTCAAAAAAATAGTTTTCGCTGGTTGTAAAACTATGCTGAATTTTAGGTTAATATTTTCAATTGATATTGCATCGTCTGTTCGAACAGTAAATTTTCTCAATACATTAGCAGCAATTACCTTAATTTCGGTCATTGCGAATTTTTGTCCTGAAAAAGCGATATTCAATAAAAATGTATTTAGCTGAGTAACTGATTAGAATATTATTTCCAGAATGAATAAACCTGTGCTTTTACCTATGCATCCTCTTTTCCCAAAGCTGAACGGGAGAAAACATTTAGTGTTGTAGTTTCCTGGCAAGAACCGATCCGGGTTAAATCTTAAGGGTTCTTTCCAATATTGATCATTCCGGTGAAGTGAAAATATATTAAAAATTACCTGACAATTTTTTGGTATTATCACATTGTCGTTCACTTAATAAAATAAATAAATACATAATATTACTACATATAATAGTAACGTCAATGGAAAAAAAAATAAACAAAAAATATTTTATTATATGTAAAAATACCTTTTGTATCGCGATATAGTTTTCGCCCAAAAAGTGGACCAGAAGGGAAAATACGTAATGTCTCCTTGATTACTCTTTCCAAATACTTCATATTTTTGATATCTTCCCATGTTATTGGAACATCCTTTGGATCACTAGAGCCGTACATATCGTATAACTCTTCGTATACTTGATTCTAGAATCGAAAAAGCTGAATACATGATACAAGTTTGGTATTAAAATATAATTTATTTTCAAAAGATAATAACTAATAATGCTTAAGTGTTATCTGTGCTTACTTGAATGTCCGGAAACGTGGCCAACATTAAAAATAAAAATGTCACTGTAGTAGCGGTAGTATCACTTCCCTAAAAATCAATACAAATTGTTTTTTACTTTTACCGAATGAAAAAAAATTTTAAATAATCTTAAATAAATTCATCTTACTGTAAAAACCAATGTATTTATTTCATCATGAATATCTGCCTCCGAATATTCTCCAGTCTCGTAAAAGGATTTAAATATTGCATCTAAAAATGGACTAGTATCTTTTCCTTTATTTAGAGGAGAATAATAATATGTATTATTTATTGCTATTATAAAAGGTATTTATCCATAAATTCATTACTATTAGAATATTTTTTAAAACGATTATTCTTACTTGCATGTGGATCTTTTCCTTCCCGGGTAAAGTTATCTCCATTCATTGACTCCTTCTTTTTCCTTATAATCTTAACGAATATAAATGTTATATACATAAATAAATTATTATTTTATTTCAAACTAATATATTTTTTTGATATTAGACAATTTAAAACAAAAATTGTTTCTTGGTATTTTTACCTCATCTGTTATTTTATTTAAGGGGGGAAGAATTTCTTGTAGCCGTTTCCCCATAGATGAATTGTTAAATATAATATTTGGATGTAACCAGAATTTCATTATTCTTGCTATAGATATGTCCATCGCTCTAAATAAAAATAAAATTCACAATAAGAAGACAAATATGCAATAATATTAGATTACATTAAAAATTTAAAAATATTCTTCTGATTATTACTCTGACATATATTCATCAAGTTTGCAATCCAGATTGCTTTGCAAATTTAAATCACTTTCCAATAGGCTATCTGTCAGTACAAAAAAAACAATTTTTAGAAAATTTTAATGTGTCTATACATATTTTTTAAAATTTCCAAATCTCACCATATACTACGTCTAATGTACATAAATGAACATAATGCAAGAAATCAATGTTTTTTCCGTCAGTAGTTTCTAAATTATTAATTAGTCTGTTTGAATTTTTTACTATTGTGTCCACATAAGTCGGAAGCATTCGTTCTTTGAATACTGGATTTAAGATTCTTCGATGAATTTCCCACATTGTTGCTTTAAATAAAAGAATATGTCTTAATTTAAATATTTATAGTGTCTTTATTATATATTTATTAATTAAAAAATAGGAAAAGAGAGATCCTCATATATACATGTGAGGGTGTGTAGATGTTATGCAATCATAAAAAAAGAAAACTATTTTTACTAGCAATCCTCTAGAAGACATACTTAAAAAATACTGTATTACAATAGGGTATGCATAATTTTTTTTTCATTAATTAAGAAGAAAGAATGTGAACGTATAGTTTACCTGGTGCAGTAAATAATCCATTACCTATACTTAATTTTATAGTTTCATATAGAGAACTTTTCTCATAACCGATAGAACTTTTTGATATAATCTGAAAAGGAAACCAAAAATTTAAATAAAAAAACCCAAAATAAAAAAAAATTTAATTCGGAGAATTCGTTTCTGAATAAGTGCAGTATATTTGATAAATCTTACGTCAATATTTTCAGGATCTTCCAAGATTACGATTAATTTTGGACCTACCCACACTAGCCACGGTGAAGAGTAGTTTGTAGATGATTGTATTATTCTCTTAGTTATATCTATAACAAATTAATTCAATATCGATTGCTTAAATGTAGATATTATAAATATTAAATAAAAGTATACCTTTTGTTTCACCAAGAAACATATGTAGGTTTCCGATCAAGGGATATGCTTTAGGTCCCGAACATTTTTTTACCAAATTATATTCACGAATTTTATTTTTTAAATATTCAATTACGTACAATAATATAATTATTATTGCTGTTGAAGCAAGAAAAGTAGTGATGTACTCCATGTTGAAATAAATCAACTAGAAATAATAGAAGTAGTTAAATTTGTTTAAAAATACTGGCTCCGGTTGACTCAGTTTATAAATATGGGAAAGTTAACACTCTGAAGAGAGATCTTTTATTTTTCGCGTCTCAGCAAAAACTGAAAAAAACAAATAAACGGTAAGTTTATTACAGACAGACCAAAATTGCATTTTGTACAGGTTTAAAGAATACCTTCCATTCGAAAGAATGAAATAATATTATACAAAAAGCTGTATTTTATCAATTCATTTATTTCGTGCATATTAATACTAGTTTGCATATTCACAATGTATCATTCACATAATTTTTAAGATTAGAGGAAGAAAATCGATGTTATAAACATAGTTTTTCCTTAAAGAAATCGTGTTTTTTTTTTCATTTCCTCTGTTTGACTTCGTATTATGCTAATAAATAATTATTATTATAGATGGATGAGATACATTAGACGAAGTAGCATAAAGTATATCGATTAATGGTCAGATTGAAATGACGAAATTCTTTTTAGTTTTTTTCGTAAATTGACAATACTCATAGATTTTAATCGTTACGTAACGCGGCTTCTACCAAATAGAGAGCTCACTACAACTCTGAAGAAGTATACTAAGTCGTTTTAGGATAGGCTGATATGGAGAAGCAAAGACTTACTTAAGTGTGACCGTTGTGATTTTTGATTAATGATCTCTTCTTCCTGTAACTGACTTTACTAAATTTACAAAGGCTCCTTTTGCCTTTTATCAAATTCAAACTCCAATTGACTTACAGTTAACAAATATTCTCTTTATATATGAATTCCACCTCCTTGGACATAACCATGACGCAACTTTTCCGAAGGGGAATTTAAGATTACCTTCTAAAAAATGCTAATTAAAATACCTTACGAGTTCGTTCTTATATAAGACGTGTTGCAAAATAAAATTTTTTATCTCGATATCTTTTTGTTTCTTAGTTTTTATTAATATCTTTTCCGGGTTTTTTGTTATGATACTCCGTATTGAGTAATTCTCACGTATCTAAATTTACTTCGTTCGTAAATTTACTTCCATCGCTTGTCTTATTATAAAAATTCGCACACACAGTTTATCTTATCAACGCTTTTTGAGTTTATTAGCCCAGGCGGGCACGTAACGTCACGTTAACATTCTTTGGAAAAAGTCGAGAGAAAATTGAGAAATTGCTATATTACTTGTATCATCGTTTTGTTGGCCCTTTTTATCTGATCTACTAAAATTTGGTTTTAATCGTAATTTGTCTTATTTGCTAAAAAAAGATTTTATTTGCATTTCACCCGGAATACTTGAATATAGTCTTGCTAGCCTTCCAATCGGACTACTGCGAGTAGCCTTATTGGTATAACTGCAAAGAGTTAGTATGGAAAACGTTGTACGATTCGTAAAGATCGTAGATTTTGGCGTATATTCAAAATGCGCGCCTTAATTATTCAGAGAATATCGAAGTGATAATATCTTATATCTCTAGTTTGTTAGAGATTAACGAAACGTTGTTGTTCGCGCCTCTCCACTCTGCAAACCGTTGTTAAACATGCCCTGTTGGATCCATTAGCAAAGCCGCTCGTTTTATTCTTTCACTAGATGCCTGCGACTACACATCTTAGACAACCAGCAAAGAACCCATACAGAAAGCGATACGAGCGAGAGGCGAAACAAGCGAAGTATAAGTATTCCTTATACGTCAGTACTTATACGAAGTATAAGTATTCCTCATGTGTCATCGCGAAAGCGATAAACCGACGAAATGAAGTAAGAAGTGTAAGTATTTCTTACACTACACAATAGGTGAGAGAACCTATAGTATTTTGTACAATTGAAGCGAGCGAGAGATGAACCACGTGTCTAACCTTCTGTTAGACGCCATTACTTTATATTCGAATCATCAATCAGGGTTTTGATGACGCAAGGCTTTTCCCTGATGAGCCAATAAAGATGTACGATCGGAATCGATCGTAGACTATGAATTCGTATTCATAATGCGCGCCGTAGTCCGATAGGGAATTACTAGGCGCCAGCGTTCACACCCCCACCACTCGGATCTCGAGTGCGTGCGTCCTGCTGGGCCCATTACCGAAAACACTCGGTTCATTCTTCCACTAGACGCCTACTTCATACTTAAGGAGATATCGCAGAGGCGGTAATTAACACGGTGACGAACCACAGAGGTGGTAACTAACGAATCGCAGAGGCGGTAATTAACGGTAAGAGACCTTATTTCTTATTTCAACCGGATTATCCATCCGGATTGACCGGGAGGTTAACCACGTGCGTTATCCCTGGTTGACCGCCATTAATGTGTAGACTAATATCAACCAGAGATTCTATGCCGCAAGGCTTTTCCCTGACGAGCTAATAAAGGATTGCACTTTCTATTGGCTCAACCACGTTTTTTTTATTTATTTTAATTAACCTTTTCACCTTCCTCACAATTAACTAAACCTAATCGATGGAGGACTCCATGTTGGAGAAATTTTGGCAAATACAAAGCGTATAGTTTTTAAAATTTATTTTTTTGTTTAAACACTTAATTATTACAATTACTTTATTAGGAACATAATATCGACAAATAGTATAAACATTATCGCTTATTCAATCTCAAAAAAATAAGTTACGCTGGTAGCAAAGTTATGCTTAGTTTTAGGGTAACATTTTCAATTGATACTGCGTCGTCTATTCGTATAGCAAATTTTTGTCCTGAAAAAGCGATATTCAATAAAAATGTACTTAGCTGAGCAACTGATTAGAACATTATTTCAAGAATGAATAAAAATATGCTATTATCTATGCAGCTTCTTTTCCCAGAACTGAATGGTAAAAAACATTTTGGTGTTGTAATTTCCAGACAGAAATCTTCTTCTTCTTCTTCTTCTTCATTCTTTGGTTTAGGCAAATTGCCTGTTTCGTAACGATGTTTTTCTGCCTATTGCACTGTTAAATTGTCGCACCATCGTTTTCATGGGCGCCCCGTGCTTCTGCGGCCAACCGGTGACTTATCCCGTGCAATTCTGACAATTCTTCCGTTGTCCATTCTGTTGATATGTTCGTTCCATTCTTTTTTTCTTTTTAGTATCCATTCGTTAATGTTTTCCACTTTGCATGTCCTTCTTATATCTTCACTTCTCTCTCGATCCAGTAGTGTTTTTCCAGCTATTCTGCGAAGAACTCTCATTTCGGTTGTCTCTAGTAACTGTTTCGTTTTCGCCGTGTCTGGTCGAGTTTCTGCGGTATGTGACATAATAGGTCTTACCATTGCCTTGTAGATTCTTGCTTTGGTCTCTATGTCCATGTTTTTATTTCGCCATATTGTGTCATTCAAACAACCCGCTATTCTGGATGCCTTCATTGTCTGTTCTCTTACCTCTGCTTCAACATCACCATACACTGAGATTTCTATTCCTAGGTACTTAAATCTCATTTCCTGCTGAATAACCTTCCCTTCAATTTCCAGTTTGCACCTTAACGGTGTCTTTGATGTTGTCATGCATTTGGTTTTCTGGGCCGATATTTTCATATTGAATGATTTGGCTATGCAGTTAAATCGGTGTAGTAGACGTTGTAGATCATCCTCATTTTCGGCCACTAATACAGCGTCATCAGCATAGCATAGGATGGTTATTTCTTCGTTGCCCATTTTATATCATTTTAGACAGAAATCTATTAGGATTAAATCTTAAAGGCTCTATCCAATATTTTTCTTTTCGATGAAGAGTAAATATTGAAAAAAATACAGAGCAATTTTTTCGTTATTACAAGATTCACGTTCACTTGATAATATCAATAAATACATATTATTCTTACATAGGAAAATAATGTCAATCGAAGAAATAATATAGAAAAAATATTTTATTATGTGTAAGAATACCTTTAGTATCGCTACATAGTGTTCGTCCAATAAATTGAGCATCAGGGAAAAGACGTAAAGTTTCCTTGATTAATCTTTCCAAATACTTCATTTTTTTTATATCTTCCAATGTAATAGGAATATCTTTTAAATTGTTAGAGCCGTACATACTGTATAACTCTTCGTATGCTTGTATATGCAACCATAAAAGCCGAATACAGAATACAAGTTTTGTACATACTTACATTTGATTTTTAAACGATAATGACAAATAAGGTAATGTTTAATTGTTATCTGTACGTACTTGAATGTCCGGAAACGAGTCCAGCATTAAAAATAAAAATGTCAGTGTACCAGCAGAAGTTTCGCTTCTCTAAAAAGTAATACAAATTATTTTTTACCTTTAATGAATAAAAATTGTCTTTAATTTTAAATAGACTCGTGATCTATTTCCTTCTAATGTGTTTTTCATTTGCATCTCATTCTTTTCTCCCGTTGCTTGTCTCATCTTAAAAATTTACGCACACAGTTTATTTTGTTTTCTGTATTTAGCTGCATTTACTTCTGAATGACTCATATATACAGTGAAAAGTATATTTATCATGAACTTGAATATATGAGCATGGGTGCATAAAATATACTTGTTATGTTTTCGAGGTTTCTAAATTTTACCATTCACGATTTACGTATTTTTGAAAATAAGATCGACGATTTTTCTCTGTCTATTTTTCTGTGTCCCGCGCTATATCATGAAACCATAGACACAAAGTAGAAGAAACAGGCAGAAATGATCCTTTGTCGTGAGATAAACGGACTGTGAGCTACTTTCTTTAAGAGGGAACGGCAAAGTTCCTTTATCGCAAGCACGAAAACAAATTTGTCAGCGCCAGATCGTAGTTTCCTATTGTCGTCTCTCATTTCTAACATCGAATAGGCGTAACTTTTTCGTTAAATTTATTTACTATATTTTTTTGTATCTTTTTATTAGAATGATTTATAAAAAAAAAAAAAATGATGGATATAAAAAAAATAAAGAAGACAAGATTTTAGGCATCGTTATGATGAAATAAAAAATTGTTGTCTTTGTAATCATCATCGGAATTTGAGTACATTTACAAGTACGAAATTGAAATATTAAGAAGTAAATATTTGTGTGCTTATACGTATGAGTGTATGTGAGAGAGCTTAATTTAGAAGACATTGATAATTATGCAACGTCATATAAGTTTGCAATTGAGTTTCTTCAATATTATTATATATAATTGATAATATAATAGAATTGTGTTGGTAATTAGGATAATTAAAAAATTGAAAAAACAAACAAATTTAACGATTTGTCTTATATTAAAAATTCGTTATATCATAAAATGAATCGTATAAAAACATATTAATATTTTCACAATGTTTAGTTTAATAATTATTATCAGATATAAATATATTTTCTTTCTTATAACAATAATGCGCTTTTATTTATCGTCAAAGTTACATTTAAACTTTTTAAAAGTCTGGAAAATTATAATTTTAATTGTTATTTTTAAGCTATAGTTTATATATATTATAATTTTTTAGTAATAATGTTTAATATTTAGGTCAAAAAAATGATGTATCCAAACTTATATTAAAGTTTCTTTAATGTTAAATGGGATCCTGTTGTTCCTTACGCAGAATACGTTAAAAACGTGTGATCTTATTTCATACAAGTTGAAATTTCGTAAAGTTATTTAATCCGATGATCGAGAAAGTTTTGAAGATACATCGTAAAGTACTCTTCCTTGGCTTTTACAAATACGTTTACGCAGGCAAAAGTTGCTACCTTCTTTCCTCTCTCTCTCTCTCTCTCCCTCTTTCTCTCCCTTTTTTTCCTTCTTCTTCTTCTTCTTCGTCTTATTCTTCTTCTTTTTGTAAGAGCTTCACGGTGAAACGGGTTTCGGGTGAGGTAACGATTTTCTTCGATCCATGGATACACTTTGTTTTCTCAGAATGCAGTCCGACCGGCTAAAAGTTTCAAACTAGTTCGTTGTAAAGTTTCCGGCTGGGATAACGATCGACTCCAAGAGCCAAGGTTCTCTTTTATTAGAGGATCTCACACAGTGGACGTAAAATAGCGCGTTCTGGAACTCCAATCGGACGGAAATCATGAATCTCTTATTCATTAACCTAATTCTATTAAACTCTGACGGAAGATATATAATATCAGTTATTATATTATATTATTATCTTTTATCAATTATTATTATTGCATCGGTTAATCAATTAATGCATTTCTTTTTTTCTAAAGATAACAAGTGTCAAGTTACAGTTGAAAGCCAAAGAACGGTTTATTATTCTTATACGTTTATTATTAATTTATTGTAAATTAAATATATATATATATATATAGAGAGAGAGAGAGAGGAGAGAGGAGAAATAGATTTTCGTATAAGAGTAACTAAAATGAAAACGTAGAGAGTTTATTTATCACACCTTTATACGTACATTTAGACGTTCCTAACAAATTCCGAGAATATAAGTTCCGTGTTAGCTCGCCCGATAGTCCATTATTTCGCTCTGTCGGGCACGGAACTGCAAAGGAGCACCGCCATCGCATTTCAAATCACTACGGATATCCTCGTCTGAAGATGTTCACTGGACGAATGAGAGAATCAAAGAGAAAGAGAACCGTACTAAACTCAGCCAGACTAAGAGAAAGTTAAAAAGAGAAAAAGAAAAAGTGAGAGAGAGAGAGAGAGAGAAAGAGAGAAAAAATGTGTAAAATAGAAAAAGAAAGAGCAAAAAAGATAATAAGTAAGAAAGAAAGAGTGAAGACAAAGAAAGAAAAAGAATTGTATGTCTGTGTGTGTGTTGTGTGTGACAACCAGAGAGAGTGTGTAAAATAAAAAAAGAGAAAGTAAGTAAGAGAATGAAAGAGAAAGAGAGAGAGAGAGAGAGAGAGTGTGTGTGTGTGTGTGTGTGTGTGTGTGTATCTATGTATGTGTTAGAAAGCAGAAGAGAAAGAGAGAGAGAAAGAAGGAGATAGAGAGGCGAAGAGTGGTCCGCAAGTTTGGAATGCCTCGACAAAAAGACCATTATAAATTCCATTAATACCCCTTTTTCCCACCCCTTCACTGCATTCGAATGCTCTGGACTTTAATTATCCCGAGGGGGACAGTCCGTCAACTTTTCATCCATCGGACGGAGTAAAGCGAAATGGAACGTTGAATTAAATAAGACTGTATAAAGCAATTCTGAAGAATTTAAAAGTCTTTAAGTCGAGTTTTTTGATTTTTTTTCTTTTTTTTTTAATGCTTTATTTGGCTTGTTTATCTTCTTTCTTTCTTTCTTCCACAACAAATGATTTCTTTTTATCATCGAAGCCGAGATATAGTTGTTCAACAAATTAGAGGTAAGCAATTGAGATCTAGGTATTATTTTGTTTTTTAATCAACACTCATCAATACTTTTATTTAATCTCGTCGTCTGATAACGGTTAACTTCTTTATTGGAAATATTTTGTCCTATTGGTAAAAATTTCTTTCAATTATTTAATCTGATCATTCACTTTATATCAAATTTCGTAAATGTTAAAGTCGAGTTGAGGTTCATTGTAATTCTCAATTAGTTTAGAGTAAATAACAAAATTGTTACATCTTTATCAGATTATTCAATTGATTTTCTAATTTCACCAACGTTTTCTATCGGAACAATATTAAACCATTAGACTAAATATACACGCGTGTAATAAGTCCACAACAATATTTATCCTTAAACGTCGATTTAAACTACAAATTGCTACGGGAAAGGATCGATTGGTGGCTATTTCATCCCTTTCAAGCTGTTAGTACCGAAGTAATGGTTGTTAGGATATCGCGTGCAAGATCGATTGATGGACAAGACGAGAAGGTTTACTAACACACACGCGTACACACACATACATAGAATATATATATACAATGTAATATATAATATATAATATATAAATATATATATACCACATATATAACACATATACATATATATGCTATAGTATTAGCCGGAAGTTAGTGTGAGGACGAAAGGAAATAAAGAGGAAGTTTCAACAATGACCGAAATAAACGGACGCGCCGATAAAATTACTCCCGTCTATCTGTCTCCTTCTTTCTTTCATTCTTTTTTTTTCTCTTTCTTTCTTTATTTCTTTCCTTCTCCTACTTTACTTCCCGTTTCTCTTGGACTCCTATAAAAGAGGAGCAATTTCGGAATCCTCTGTTTTTCTACACCGGGACGGTGTAGATGCTTTCATTTATCACTCTCTTCTTCTTCAGACGCCAAAGTGGAGGGAATAGAAGAAGGGATAAGAGATTGTGAGTGGGGAAGAATAAGAGGAGGAGAGTATGAGTTGGGGGATGAACTGGAAGGGCTGCTAAAAGGTTGCGAAACTCTTCTCTTCGTTCTACGTGAATACGTGTGAATGAATGTACCAGTTTGGTTTATTTGTGTTAGAAAGAGATAGATAGATGGATAGTTCAGCCGACAGATAAATAGAGACTTTATTAGATACTTCAAACTAATGTAATCGTCAAGAGCTGTTAAATGTATGATCGATCATTATGAAGGATGAAACAATGTCTGGAAAAAACTACGAATAAGTTTTACTAAAAATTGTATTATTATAGGAGCCGTCATCAATGCTATAAAATCAAATTATTGACTTATTATAATAAATATAACGTACAATTATTTGTTAATATGATAAATAAATGGGAAAAAAAAACTTGAGATTTTGCTCATACGCGTTTAGAATTGTAATTTAAATCGAATAAAGTATTTGTTTCGTAATGTGAAGTGGTCAATTTTTGTTTTGAAATTGTGAGAAAAAATAATTGATAAAATGATTTGTATAAAATTGTTGAAAATATATATTTACATAGAATATCACGCGCGCATATTACAGGTATAAATTTTCAGATTCCATCGTGCGAAAGTTTGATCTGTAAATGATAAGATAAATCGACGTAACGTAAATTCGACGAGAATTTATACAGCGCGGCACGAAGGGATATAAAATTGATACAAAATATTTAAATACAATGGTACACGATATGAAAACGTTACAATGAAAAATTCGTTTTTATATCCTTTTTATACGATAAAAAGGCTAACATAAAAGGTATTTATACTTTATTTTATCGACAAAAGCAAATATCGGAGATAGAATATTTTTAAAAAGAATTTGAATTTTTATTATTTACTTCAAAGCTTGTTTTTAATGATTTAAAAAATAGATACGTTTGAAACGATATTTGTTAAGAAAATTTTATACTGTTAATATTAAATGATAATATTGCGATTGTTTTATTGTTAATGAAACATTTTGATAAAAGTTTTTAATTGAGTTCAATGTTTTGATGATATCGTTACATGTTGAAACGAAATGAGTTAGAAAAGAAGTCCTACATTATTGCAGATAAATATTTATCTTAAAAGGAAAGCAATATATATCGTCTAGTTAACCCTGGAGATCTTTCGGGCACGTTTATCAAAGCTACTTGGAAAGGGATCGGCTTTATAACATCCAATACCGAACAAAGCATTTTCCTTGATTAGTTTCTGCTTAGTTATCCTATACAATATCTTAAAAGTGTTTTCTTTTAATCTCGAATCAACATCATGTGTTGTATTCTTTGGAATCTAACTAATCGTTTAAAAAAAAAAAAGAAGCAAGTAGAAAGGATACTAACCAGGCAAAGTTCTCTTCGATGACTCTTTTTTTTTCTGAACAAAAAACAAAAAGAAATTCTTTTTCCAAGGTTCTTTCTCGATGGATAAGGGATGAATTGTTACGGTTACCTTTTATACTTCACTGACATTTTTATTACCAATACTCTCTTTTATCCGCTATTATTGCACCGTCATCCTCACCGTTAAGACTATTATCGTGTCACGGTTACTGATGTCTTACCGTATAAGAATTTTATTTGAAATGTTGATGGAAACGATCAAAATGAAAAATAAAAATAGAAATGGAATATTTACAAATAAGAATAAACAAACGAAATTTACGATTATTTAACAAAATATTCGGAATAAGTATTTCTTTCGACATAAATAAATTATCTTTTAAGTAAATTTTGTTTACATTTTAAATCTCTTCGCAGAAATTGATTCAGTGACTTTTTTTAAACACACATTTAAATATTTAATCTATTCGGTGTACGAATTAATTTATACGTCGCGTCAGTAAATTCATATTGTTAAAACCATTACAAATCTTATACGTTAAAAACTTCAATCAACTAATTCAAATATTATATTCATTGTAACTTATCTTACCATAAATGGATTGAATTTAAAATGAAAAAATAAAACAAAATTGTACGAAATTTCTTTGATAATTTGTTAACTAAAATTGTGAAAATGGTTGCTTTTACCAGAACATTGCGTGAATAGTATAGTTATAGTAGATATTTCGAGATCCATCAGCAGTGTTCGTTAATCCTATAACGAAAGGTTTCACTTCGGCCCGATGTCCCGCATCCACGAGAGAAATTCAATTTCTACTGTCCTCATACGGAAGATAGGAGATTGCTCTGACCCGAATACGTGACCTAATACATCCGAACAGACTTACAATATGCACCTCCTTTTTCAACCCCGCTTTCCTTCTTCCCCCATTCCCCCAAGCTTCCTTCTTCTCCTTCTACTCTTCTTCTCTTCCTTTCTTTGATTCTTTTGATTAAGTTTACCAAAGCATACGCAAGTTTTTGGTCACCAAATTTGTTTTATCACGTTTGAGCTTATTTATATGCCTTCAATCGAACCTAATCTATGATAGTAATTGAATTTTTATTCTTTCTTTTTTTTTTTCCTCTTGTTTCGTACACTTTATTGAAGAATCAATACCGTGTATTAATATTTTTTATTCTAACCGTATATAGGAATTTGTAAAACAAGATAGAGAAAGAATGTTTATAGCGAAATTTGTAGAATAACCGCCCCTTTTTCATCCAACTGCGATAAAGTCTGAGAAATTTATTGAAACGACGCATCGGGCTGTCCGAAGTGTACGCGTGTGATCGATAGAAATACCCCTGTTGCTATATTTTTCCGTTCGATGCCTTTGCTACGTTGATATTGAGATCGTTACAGGTAAAATATTTTTCTAGATTCATGGCGGGACCTCGACCATTTCTGAAATCACGGATACGATTTTCTAATTGAAATAAAATAAAAGAATGAAAACGAATTTTTTTGGATTCTTATAATATGATTTGTTACTGCCGGTAAAATTGTCATTAAAAAAGATTTTGTTTTAATTGAACATTAACACATGTATATTATATTTTTGTTTATAATATATTTAACAGTAATAACAAGAATAAAAGATAAACATAATAAAAGTTTGTCGAGTAACGTTAAATCATTTCGTTTTGTGGATTTCCATTCGTTTGGATAGATTCATTGATTTTGATTTATTTTTTTTTTTTGTTTTCTAATAATGACCGTGACCATGACCACCATAAGTTCCACCTTCGTGATTATTTCCACCAGTGTTGTGAACGTGAGCGAAAAATCCTCCGTGCGGATCGGAATGATATTTGACTATTCTTGTGTTACCACCTGGTTCTTTGATCGTGTATTCTCCAGCTACATTCTTTCCTGTTAAATTAGTACATTTTTAATATAATATTTCATTGAACGAATAGAAAATAATTGTTGCATAAAAATGATTACCATCTCTGTGTTCCTTCTGTCCATGATAGTCTCCAGTATGATGATCTTCGACGCCATAAGAAAATTCGTATTTAGGATGAGCAACATAATCGATATGATGACCGTGTTTCCCATGGTAAGTAACTTCGTGACCTGGTCCTTCTACGGGTCCATAAAAATGTGCGAAACTATGTGCGTGTCCAGGAAAAGCTTCACTGATCCCAATACAAACAAGCATGCTAAGAACTATGACGAACTGTGAAGAAAGATTGTTAGGTTATTTATGAAGAAATCAATAATTTAGTAAAGTTACTATTATTAAAGTATTTTTTTTTTATTACGATTATTGTTTGTTTGAAAAATTCATTCATCATAAAAAGAATTTTAGTGTTCCATTTTCTCAGAAATAATAGTAAATGAAAAATTGTAAGAACGAAATCAACGTATGTCACGTATAATTAAAAAATAAATTGATTACAATAACACTTACTTTTCGTGAAGAATTTGTAAAAGTACACTTAAACGAAATTATAAGTAAAATCATTAAATATCTTAGACCAGGTTAGGAACTGAGAATGTAAAATATAGATTTGAAAAGAGTGATATTATTTATTATGATTATTTTTTATTTCATTTACAATTCTTCTCTTATCCCAATAATAATTCTAACATAAAAAATTGTAATATAAAATAATAAAATTTATCTTAACTTTGAAGGGGGATTTCTAAACTTTGGATTACAGTTTAAATTTTGATGTGTAACTTAAGTGACAAATGAACTCGGTTATAATGAATAATTAAATAAAACAAAATAATTAATATGATTTTAGTACGAACCTTGAAAGCCATGTTGATTATTGATGTTTAGTAGGATTCTTAAGCGTTGAGTGACACGTTCTTCGATAATGCAGTGAGTTTATATACCGTGTCCTGTCATCAAAGAATTTCGTCATTACGTCGTTATTTAACTATTGGTAGGACGATTTATACACAATAATGATTATTCCAGTTATGAGGGGAACATTGAAATGAGATTAAAGGAAAGAAAAGAAAAGAGAGAAAGGAAAAAAAACGAAATCGTTGTCCAGTCAACTTTCCTATGCATAAACTGTCGCATTCCATCGATGGACGAACGTAATCAACTTTGCGCATATGACCGGGCCAAATGGAATTTCAATTTGTGCCTTTCGATCGATTCTTTCTTTTACTCATTCACTCACACTCTCTTTTTCTCTCTCACACTTATACACACTAACCGTAAACTTCTTGTTCTTTTGTCAGACTCCGAATAAAAACTAACGTAAATATTGAACTATATAATGAAACTTTAGATAGAAGGATAATGATCAAATAGGGTAAAGTTATGTACAAATTTAGTAATCCTCTAAAGAATGATAAAAAGAAAGGGAAAAACAAAATAATTAAATTGCAATATCTGTGTAGGAAATTTAAACAAATGAATTTACATGAAAATATATAATATGTATCGTCTTCGTTAATATTCAAGAAAAAATGAATTAAGATGTATTAAAACAGTAATTTTCAAGATTTTTTATTACATCTTTCAATCTCATAATTGTCATTATTCTTACTAAAAAAATTTCAATCAAAATAATTGGTATTTAAACATTGAAAATTTCAATAACATTTTCTATCTTCCTTTTAAGATTCTGAAATTTTCTTCAAGAGAAAGAACAACATTTTTGTTGAGAACCCTTACTCTATGGTGTACCTTCCTACATTTTTAATCATTTTCATCGAATATTTAACGACAGCAGCAGCAGCAGGAGTAGCAATATCAACAGTGTCTAACTCTACTTCTCAAAGTAAAACTTTTATTTTATTAATAGTCATACCCTTCCCTCGCGTCATACTCATTTGATTAGTTCGTTGAAGATCGCCTATACCACGAGAATATTCCATTTTAATAATGCAACGGTTTCTAACTTCTATTAAGATCGACTGAAGATTATATGCATGCAAGTAAAGTAAAGCACTCGAAGAAAGTTTGGTTTAAGTGTAACCACTTAATCGATGCAAGTCGGATCAATCTCACCTATAATTGATTTCAATCGTTAAAGTTTACCCCTTCAAATGAACTTTCTTCTTCTCACACATTGAAATATTATACAAGCAAATCTTTTAAAAGAATAAAGAAACTTCAGGTATAATATTTGGTTTAGGAAGATAGCTTTTTTTCTCGTACTTTTCCCCTAGATTTCTTTAAAATCTGTGATATAACTCTCTCTCTCTCTCTCTCTCTCTCTCTCTCTCTGATAATATTCATCGAATTTTGAAATATTTTTACCAAAATAAAACAAAAATTATTTAACTTTTGCATTAATACAGAAGTTTTAATTCAATCATGTATTATACGATTAGTAATTTTGGATAAACACGTTTAATAGCTTTAAAAACAATTTTTCGCGAAAAAGAGATAAGTAATAGGAAAAAGGGTAAATTTTCTGATTTCTTAAGTGCACTTTCGTTAAGTACATTTTATCGAGAGCAAAGTTTAGTATATCATTACTTTAAACTAATTTCTAATGCAGATAGAAGAACTATAAGAATCATCATAGACTTTGATAAATTCGAAAGATTACGTTGATTGAAAATGAAATTTTTCAAATTTTCTCTGGAATAACTAATTCTAGAAATATATTCATATCGTTTTATTTTTATTCATGTGTTTGTTTTGCTTGTTACGTTATCGATTATCGGAACGTGAGTGGATGTTACCTAACTCAACTTCCATTCGTAGAATCATCGAAATCGATAGATACTAAGGTTGACTGATCTCAGATGAGAATTCTTTTTTGTTAAAAAAGAAAAAGGAAAAAAACGATTAGCTAAAAAAATTCTAGAAATTGTTAGAGGAGAGTAGGAAAGAAGACGTGCAAGTTTCTCGAGCAGAGACAATTTGATCATGCTCGGCGATGCGTGAAAAATGTTACGAACGCCGTGGCACGTAGTGATTCTCGTATCATCGACGTACGATGGGTTACCATCTACTATTTTTGCCCTTTATTCTTTATTTTATTTTATTTTCAAAAATAGAACTTTTCAATTTTTGATCTTCAGTGATCCGAGTTATAGGATTTTCTATTTTGCCTCTATAGTTTTCTATTTCCGAGATCCGTCACATGACCGGTTGACACTAATTTTGTTCTTTTCTTTTTTCTTTTTCCCGGATTATCCTAGAATAAAGAGAAAGAAAGAGAGAGATTTAATTCGATTTTTGTCTTGTTAAACGTAGGATTAATTTTGCAAAGGAAAAAGGTTAAGAGTACCTATTTTTGTTCTTTGTAACTATTTTTATCTAATTTTATTAGAAAAAAATAGTCTTGACCGTAAAATCGGAAGTTTGTGTAGAGTCCTGGTTCGATGATACATAAGTTACAGTTTTATTAATGACTGTTTTAAGTTTATTCGAGGAGGGAATTTTAGTTAGGAAGTTTCTGACGAATTACTGTTAAGTTAATTTTGTTGTTGTTATTGTTTATCGAAAGATCGTTTTAACATCAGATCAATGATCCATGAAAGACGAGATTGCACGTTAGGTGAGATTTTTTGTTGTGGGGTTAGATTTTGTCATCGTTGCAATAGTTTCAGTAGAAAGGATTTGTCGTTTTTAGATAAGTAATGAACGTGACAAGATTCTACCTTAGTCGACTAAAAAGGATTTTTTAAGAAATTGTAGAAAAGGTGATCGGCTGAACCATCTTTCCTCGTTCTATGACAGTGGTGGCATGAGACAATCGGACAATTTATCCCATTTTGTCAGCAAAATATCGGCTCACGAAAAGACGAGAACTCTTACTTCATTGGAATTCAGTCTAGTATTCCGTGCACACCGTTCTTGGATGCAACGTGAGTAGCCAACAGATCGTGACGATTCTTACCGAAAAAGGAAAGACGAATGATCTTAGGATTCGTCTACGAGGGAGATAAATCGTACAAAGAAATCTTGAAATTTTGAAAGAAGGTTTAGATAGAGGGATCATTTTTACTCTATAATAGCAAACATACTCTAACGGTTAAAAGTTTAAGTACACCTACAAGGTTTATGTTCTATTTAATACTCCTTTACTGATACACGTATTTTATTTGATTTTACTGTAATCAAAATTTAGCATTTTAACAGTAATCAGTACTTTTCTTGATATTAAATTTCAATATTCTGATTTTTAGCTTTATTTTTTTGCAAAAATAACAGATCTTCTTAAAACTGGGGTTAACTTTAAAATAAACATTTAAAATCAAAGAAGACAATTTATTGAAATATTTAATATACATGAAAACAATTGATGGTTAAAATGATTTTTAACATTATCCATGCTTGTGTCCACCAGAATGATCGTTTCCACCAATATTATGAACTTCAGCAAAAAATCCACCATGTGGATCGGAATGATATTTGACAACCCTTACGTTACCACCTGGTTCATGAAGCTGGTACTCTCCTTCAACTTTTTTTCCTTTTATTAAAAACCATATTTTTATATTAATAAAATGACAAAAAAAATGTATTACGACACGATTGAATTTAATTGCACGTACCGTCTCGATGCTCACTTTGATCGTGATGATCCTTTGTATGATGATCTACAACTCCGTAAGAGAATTTGTATTTAGGATGAGCACGATAATCATGGTAATGGTCACCATGTTTGTCTTTCCATGTTATTTCTTCGTGATGACCTACTACTGGTCCGGAAAAGTGATGATAGGAATGGGCATGTCCATGGGAATCACCATGATCTGCTTCTTTACCTCCATCATCTATTAAAAATTATATTTAAAAATGGAAGACTTTCTATTAAAAATTTAATGAATGTATTATACCTTCATGAACTTTTGGAGTAGCCGTGACTACTGCGAATAAAAAGACCAGGCATAGTATCGACATCTGAAAAAAATAAAAAAAAATATAAAATAAGAATAATAGTAATAATTAGAAGTAGGGATACCTTGAATGAAAAAATAACGACTAAAAAATGAAATGTTGTACAAGTCAGATCCCTGAAATCGAAAAATTTATAATCGTAGAAATTTGTTTCAAAAGTTAGTTATGATCTGTCAATAATATACACCCAAATTACACAATTAATATTACACGTAATAATTAAGTCCTAAAAAAAAATATAATGTTAACAGTAAAGAAGAAGAAGAAAAAAAAAGTAGGATAATCGAATTCTATGGTAACGTTGAAAACATTAGTTGGTAAATATTACCAAAAGAAGAAGAAAATTATAAAAAATAAATATAAAATAATAGGTCAACACAGCAGTGTAATAAAATTACACCAAAGAATGAAATTAATATTCATTAATATTCATATAGAATTTTGTTTCGAAAATTAGTATGATCTGTCAATAACATACACCCTGATTACAAAATTAATATTACATGTAATAATAAAGTCCTAAAAAAAAAGAAAAAAAATAGTGTTAACAGTAAAGAAGAAGAAGAAGAAGAAAAGAACAAACAAAAAGTAGGATACTCGAAGTTGATAATAATAAAGTTACGAACGTTGGTTATCTAAATATAACCAAAGGAAAAAAAGAAGAAAATAATATAAAAAATAAATTCATAGTAATAGCGTAAAGATCAACCAGTGTAAGAAAATTACATTACAGAATGGAATTAATATTCATTAATATTCATATATAATTTTGTTTCGAAAATTAGTATGATCTGTCAATAACATACACCCTGATTACACAATTAATATTACATGTAATAATAAAGTCCTAAAAAAAAAAGAAAAAACATATTGTTAACATTGTTAACAGTAAAGAAGAAGAAGAAGAAAAGAACAAACAAAAAGTAGGATACTCGAAGTTGATAATAAAGTTACGAACGTTGGTTGTCTAAATATAACCAAAGGAAAAAAAGAAGAAAATAATATAAAAAATAAATTCATAGTAATAGCGTAAAGATCAACCAGTGTAAGAAAATTACACCAGAATGGAATTAATATTCATCAGGCAAATCTTGCAACAGTAAAAGCAGCAGCAGCAGCAGCAGTAGTAGCAGCGTGGTAATATGTAATAGAAAATTACAAAGGATCTGGCGACGGCGGCACCGACGATGTCGTCGTCGTCGTCGTCGTCGTCGTCGTCGTCGTCGTCGTCGTTGTCGTCGTCATCGTCGTAGTCGCCATTATTCTTTCGCACGAATACGCGACCACCGCGGAACGAAGTTGCGGAGACGCTTTTACCGAGCACATAAAGACCTCTGAAACACGCTGTGCTCGTACTTTACGGTCACGACTCTGCGTAATACTTTGTTCACCGTTGGTGTTAGCGATTCCTGTTCTCTATGGAATAGTGGAAAAGGGGAGTGGGTAGGGGAGGGGGCAAGTCGGGGGAAAAAAGAAAGAAAATCAGTAAAAGAGAATAAAGAGAAGAAGAAGGAAGAAGAAGAGTCTACTCGGGAAAACGAAGATAGAAAAATTCGTGAAACGAATGAACGAAATAGGAAGGAAATTGTAAGAAGGACACTGCGAACCAACGTTCTTTTCATCGATCAGAAGAAACTCCAAATCGAGATCGAGGTTCGTGACATTAAACCCGACCTCATCTAACCAATTTTCTTCTTCCTCCTCTTCTTCTTTTTCTTCTTCTTCTACGTTCTAGAATAGGAAATTCTAACCCTCTTTTAGGATTCTTCTCCTATTCTACAAACTCTTTGTTCTTTCCACGACCGCTTGTAGAATATTAATTCGAATTCGTGTGGTTATTCGAGGAAGAGAGAGAGAGAGAGAAAGAGAGAGAGTAGATACAAGAGAATTTATTTAAAGAACTTTCGTTTTGTATTCTTATGATTTTTACGTAGTCTTGAATTAAAATCAATGCGTTCGATTCAATTATTCTTGTTTCGAGATATTGGAAGATTTTATTTATCAGTTGTAAGTGTTTCCTTTTTCTTTTTTTTCTTTGTTTAATTAAAATAATTAAAATTCAATATGGAATCATAGTTTGTGATGTAATATTTTTAAAATTATCGAATCTATAAATAAGATTACTTATTTCCAATTGTATCCATTTTACAATAATGAATGAACTTAACAAGATGTATAAAGAAATGTTTTAACAAATCTTTGGATGTTTAAAATAAATAAAAAAAGTATCAAGAATATATTTATTTGTGAATTAATCTAATATAAGAATAAAGAAATAATTTTCTAATTTTATCTTTTCTAATTTAGTAAAATGATGAAAGGTTCCGATTTAACGTACCTTTAGTTCACCAAAGTCCATAGTACCTCCCCTAACGAAAATCAACGATAAACTGTTTCCACAGGTCGAGTAGCGTGTTCGTTTTATAGCAACTCGAACTGACGGTTTCAACTATAAACCATCTAATTCGTTTGTTATACCTAGCGATCGGTTTCGGTGGTGCACACAAGTAAGAAGAGGCGGGCCTGGTTTCGTACTAGTCAATCGAATGATACTAATTCCACTAAAAGCACCGTTACGATCTAAATTTTCGTCATCACCAGACACAAGCTGGTAGCGCGTGGCGACTTCTTTATAAAGAGAATTTTAAACTTTTTTTATTTACTTTTTCTTTTTTTTTCTTTTTAATTTTTATTTGATACGCTCGATAGAATACTTAAATAGAAGAGACTACTACTGGTAAGTTTATTACGTCGATTTTAATCAGCGAATCGAACCGATACGTTGATCTCGTAAGAAAAATATTATGGAATACGAAAAACCACAAATTTTTGCATTAACATAAATCATAGTGTTATAGAAACCTGATACTAATTCGATTTTTCATGTTTGTAATAATATTTTATTTTCCTTTCTTTTGTTTGTCAAAGAAAATATTTTTTTTCTTTTTATTTTTTTACTAATTTTCTTTTTAATTCTAATTTATAAAGCATCCTTGCATCAGGGTGACGTCAGACATTCTTTTACCTTTTTTATAATCAAAAGATTTATTGTGGAATATTTTTTATCGTAGATCGATAATTTAAAATTGAGGAACACGGGTACTTCAAAATTTGTATACATTTTGGAAATTATTTTATTAACAAATAATAGAATACCGATTTTACGTTAATCTTTTTGTTTTCTAATATTTTGTGTTTAAAAAATTTAGAGAAGTCAGAATGTTAAAAATATATAATTTAATTGTGTCGATAAGATAAAGTAAAAAATCAATCCTAAAATCCGATGTATATGTATTATAGTTTAGCTAACTGATTATATGTATAGCTGCCTGTACGATTTGAATGCATGTGTCCCTGATTGGTAAAATTATTCATATCTAGAGGGGACTATTTCCTATTATGTATATCGAAATGTATAAGAGAAAATTCGATGATAAATGTTAATCATAATATTAACGATGCGAAAATTCGAATTGGTCACAAATAACGTCAGGATTTGCTTTCGTTACTGATAGCATTTAAATTATTTTTATTTTATCCCCTTCCCACCCCTTTCACACCAGATCACTGATCAGATAAAAATATTTATTCAATCAATATGATTATTAGATAATTTTAATATTAAATATATTAAAATATTTAATTTCATAATAACAAAAAAAAAGGGGAAACTATATTTAACGAAAGGAAAAGATGATATGCATTTTCGTTGTAGTCTTTTTATAATTGTTACCAGAGACTAACAAACTAACAAAAGTCGACGTTCTCACGTTACGAGTCGCATTATGAGCGTTCTTGTCGTTCTTGGTTCGTTAAAGTGACATAATCGTTGTGTTGCATACAACGTCCGATTTTAATCTATATTTTCTTATTTCAACGACAGAGAAAGTTTTAATGAACTTTTTTTTTATTTACTTCCTTAGTATTATTTGTCAAGTGTAACCTACATTTTAAATATTATTATCGATGATTATAAAAAGAAAAAAGTAAAAAACTTACTCATTTCACGATCGACTAATAATTACGATATTGGTCAATTGGGGTTTGATAAGTGGACAAATAAAATAAACAAAGAAATAGGTGAAACAACAAACTCTGTCGTCTGTTGGTTTTAAATATTACGAACGCGTGTCTGTCGTGCAAATTTCACCACGTTGTAACGTTTGCGTGATGAATAGTAAAAAAAAATATTGTAGGAACGTGACGGGAGAGTTACGAACTTGTAAAAAGTATGATAAAAATGGGAAAAAGAGAAAGATAATAACTTTCTATATGCTAAAAGCTTTTATTTTTATTTTTTATTTCTTTTTTATACAATGCTATAATATAATTTAATGCAGTAACAATAATAATAATAGTAATTTAAATTTAGAAAATGATTATTACTTTTTGTTATCGGAAAGAAATGGAAGAAAATTTATTATTAAGTTATTATTATATAAAAATAATGGAAATTAATTTACAATAGATATAGGGTGAAGATCAAAAACTTTGTAAATGCTACGAATTTTTATTCCAAATTGTTAACAAAAGTATACAAATGCATTATCTAATAATTGTCGATGTCTAATAACTTTTTTGTGGAAGAAAAAAGTAATTGACATAATCTTTTATTATTATTATTTTATTATATAAAAATAATAAGAATTTTGTTTGCAAAACTGTAGAGATCATTATTAATAATACAAATTAACAACGTCTATTATTCATATTATATAAGAAATATTTTAATATAAATATTTTGTTAAATAAAAATGTTTAAAAAAAATGTAGAAAATAATAATGAAGCAAAAGTTTTAAATTCTAGATATTTTTATTTTAAATTGTTTACAAAACTGTACAGATTATTATTAATACTACAAATTTACAGCGTCTATTATTTCTCTTTCTTTTGAGAAAGAAATAGAAAATACCTTATATACTAAAAATACACTTATTCTTTTTATATATTATCATTTTTGTCGCCAGAACAAATTGGTTTTCAAACTCATATCGTAAGAACTTAATGGACAGGGTGTTGTTAATGCAGGAATTAGAGAGTTTTGAACCGAGTAATTCGATAAAGGTGCGACCCACGTTCCCTCGGAAGACGTAACACCTGATTCAACGTCGAGTCTGTAAGAAAAAAAACAATAAAATAATTTATTTAATTAATACGATGTAATATAGAATACAATTTCTCAAAGAGAAAAATGATTATCAAAACTGCATTTACTACAAACTTGTTTCATTTTTCATGCGTATCACATTAAACTTTATTAATCACAAGTTAAACGATATATTAACAAATAATAATATTTTGCAAAAACATAAGCCAAAATAAGAAAAGAAAAAATCAAATCTGTCGATAAACTTTTTATACGAAATTTAAATTAAAAAATATTAACAATGGTATTAACTTTTAATTTTATACAAATTGTCGATAAACTACAAAATAATTTGACTTGTTATTATTAATTCTGATATTCGGTAGAGAGAAACTATTAATTCACTCGATAGAATACAGTACAAAAGATATTTACGTCTTAAGAAGAGGAGATGCATAAAGGACGAGGGGATTGATGGGTGGTGGTTTGAGAAGAACGACGTCAACACCCGAAGAATGTAATTCGCTCTTTAATGCGGCAGCAGCCCCTTCCACGGCTTTACGTGAAGCAGTGAATGCCACAAGGCCTGTTCCGGCTTTGCTAGCATAACTTGTCTCGGAGTCACCCAAGAGAACGATACGACCTTGTGCGAGTAAATATTCATTATGTTAATACGTCTAGCATAAAGAATAACCTATATTTATGCATAAGCGAATAAATTTATCTTCCTTTCAAACGATACAATAAAAAAAATAGTAATAACGAATAAACGAATTGTATTCGTAAATAGTAATGCAATAATAATATGAAGCAAACGAGAAAGAATAAAGGATTTATAAAAATAAAAAAAAATAAAGAAACAAGAAATTGGAAATGTTGTTAGCGCAAAAAAAAAAAAAGAAAAAAAAAGAGAATAAACAAAATTCTTACAGACGAGTGACCTGAAATTAAAAAGTCTGATGTCGGGTAAGTAGGGTAAACTGTAATAACCTCTTTTAACGCGCAGAAGAGGGATAAACACCCTTGCCGTTCTAAGGGGTGCGACCAGATTGTGTCGCAGCATCGATTCCCACGCTGAACTGGTTTGCTTTTCTATAGAACCCGGTAACGCCAAGCCACCGGTGTGTATCACTGCCCACAGACCTGGATCATAGAAAGATTTAAAGCATTAATAAACTTCTAACTTCATCCTTCTTTCCTAACTGTTCTGATGGAGAAAAAAGTTTTTTCTTTTTTTTTCTTTTATTTAAATGCTTCTTTTCTTTTCTTTTCTTTTCTTTTTGCAAGCGAATCCTGTTTACTTTTTCTTTTTTTTTTCTTCTCTCTCTTTCTCTCTCTTTCTTTCTCTCTTACTTTTTTCCCCTTCGAAATAACGCTCGGATATTCCAGTCGACAGATGTGAGTCTTGACTTCGTTAGTTACTAGGTTTCTTTTCCTTTTTCTTTTTCTTGTGTTTTTTTTTTTTTTTTATTATTTCTACCTCGAAGTTCAGGTCGTTCGTTCGTTCGTTCGTTCGACTAATGAGGTACTCTTATCCTAAGCACCGAATCAAGATTGATAGGAGAACTTGTGTTTTTTTTACGAATAGTCTCATAATTAAGTAGATCAAACGTTTCGTAATGAAAATGTTCCTTTATGAATGAATGACGAATTAAAAAATAAGCGTGTATTCTTTCATTGACCTAGATAGGAATGATTACATACGTTGCGCGTCCATTTTTACTCCTGCTTCATTATAAATATCATCTTAATTAAACATCGTTATCAATATTTCAGACGATTCATCTCACTCACCGCGTAGTTTTTCCTTTTTTTTTTTAATTCAATTCAATAAACCATATAGGGAATACTATGAATTATTTTTAAAAAGAAGACGATTTTATATATTTTAATTGTATTTATCTATAAAATTAAGAAATAATTTATATACGAAGAAAAAATGTAAAAATTCATGAAATAATGAAGAAAAATTGTAAAAAAAATGTATTCACCTCACTTGTCAACTTAGTAAATATTTTAATACAATAAATATTTAAATACATTATTATTATTATTATTATTATCTTAATTATATTATTACTTAATGATGTTATTTATTAAATAAATAAATAAATTAATTAAATAAGAAAATATTTATACAAATATTTGTCTTTGCTTGATCTGTGAATACATTTTTGGTTTCGTTTGGTATACTCTATATACCTACAGAAAACAATAAATCAGAGAAAATGCTCACCATCTTCCCCAGCTGGAAGTTTAGCTCTAACTGCATCCAAAGAAGCACGTAGACTATCTTCCCTAGTTGGATCCAACTCCAATGGCACAATTTGTCCTCTAACACGAACTTGAACCTTATCGTGATTCGAGTCACCGTTGTCCATTTCTTTTTCTCGTTCCTGTTCAACGGCTTTTAAAATTTTCATCGATGGTGAATTTTCCGATGGATTTGGTAGACCAGCAAATACCTGTAATTTTCAGAAAAAAAAACTTATTTCATTAAATCTCTTCTCTTTAATCGATCAAATTGAAATACGAATTATCGATCATTCTTGAACATTAGTAAACTATTAGAAAAGAACGGAGTGGAGGGAAGAGGGGTGGGGGTAAAAGCTTTCATAAAAGTACTTGAATGACGAACTTTCTTATTTCTCATCTCTTTAAACTTCGCCCAACGCCCCAAAATTCGGACTAAGTTCGTACTAGTTCGAAAGGTCTAAATTCTAACGTTCTCACCCAAAGCTCGAGGACAATTACTTGTAACTTTGGAACGTAGAAGGCAAGCGTTAATTATGCTTGGAATCGTACATTCGTGCTTTCTCACCTTGAATTTATCCTCCTTAATCGTTGAGATATATTACAAGGAATTCGTAGACTCTCTGGTAATCGTAAATCAAATTCAATATGGTGATTTGAAGATCTACGAAGTATTTTATTGAATTGAAACAGAGTGGTTATGTATTTATATACACTAAAAGCTAAAAGTTTGGTATTACTATGTATATTCAAAGAAACAAGATATTTATGAGAATAAATGAATTTCTTTTAAGTAATCAAAGTATTATCCAGAAAGACTATAATATTTTGTTTCTTTTTTCCATTTAGTTAAATTTTATTTAACAAGCAATAAGTATGTTCTTCAAACTTTACTTTTATGTAACAAATCTGTTTTTATTTTTGATAACAACTTGACGTATGACTAAAATTCAACATCCAAAATTTTTAAACACAAACTCGTACCTAGTTCTTCGGATGTTTCTAGTTTAATATTTTTTTATGCTTCATATAGATGTTCCCAAAGATATCCTAGTAAAAAAGTTTATTCCAAATATTACTCTAAACTGGATGTATGAAATCTACAAAAGTATTATTGGACTCAAGAAAATGGTCAAATTTTTTAAAACATAATTTAACTTTTTAACATTTACTGTAATAACGACAAATCATTTCCAAAGTTTAATAAGATGTTTAATTTTTACGAAATCCATTAAATGACTCAAAACTTTCAGCCGATAGTGTATTTGTAATAAATAGAAAATAAAATTAATTTACATTCGTAAAAAAAAAGGAGGGGAAGATAAAAATAAATCGCTATCATTAGTTAGCTTTTCGTAATATACTGAAATTAATTAAGTTGAAGATAGGGTAAAGAGAGTTGAAATATTTACGGTTACAAAGATAACGAGAAGATACATTGGATTACACGAGATTAGGGATACTTAATTTAATTTTAATTAACATCTAATGATTTCTTCCTAAGGATTATACTTAATTATTGTGAGATACAAATTTCGACATTAACAAATTGAATGACATTTATTTTCGGACTTCTAACCAATATTATTATTACATCCTTCACTTTTTATTCTGTTTATAAAAAAAAAAATATTTTCATACAAGAAATGATGCGCGCAGAAAAATAAGTCAAACATAATCGATAAAATTACATGTACATTCGTTAGAAGTTATAATACATATCTATATATACACATTTGCCACGCAGATTCTAACTGATAGCTAAAGTTAGGCTATTTTGCATGTATTTTACTTGGAAACTCACGTTACTCATACACGGTTCTCTCTTATTCAGACTCGTTCGACTTCGATCAACTCACTTCGAGTTCAATTATCCAACACGATTCTCTAATTATTCAATATATTCCATCTGATGCGTAATACCTATAATTATCTCGTGTGCTAACAGATTGAAATTATGTAACGAGTAGTAAAGTAGATGTTTCTTATCAATTTCATTATTCAATATTTCTTCTATTTAATAATATTTATAATATATCGAAACCAAAAGATTTTAGTAGAGAAATTCTTTTGTCTGACGTATTCGCATAATTAAATGAAAAAGGAAAAAGCACCGATCCGATGTTTAATCAGAATTTAAAAAACATTTTCAATGAAAAATATTGATGGATAAAATACTTGAAAATATTTATTTATTAATTGGTATAAACTCTTTTACGAGATACATGATTATTGATATTGTGCATCGTGTGTTCGAAAAGTTAGTTGACGATTTAAGGGAAAAAGTTATTTTTTTTAGAAAAAAAATATAAATAAGTAAAAAAATTTCAGACAATACGCGGATATCACGATCTTCGTTTAAAGTTCGTATGATTTACGTAAAACGTAAGAGAACATAATAGAAGAGTATTATTACCTTGTAACCAGCTTCAGAGAGTGCAAGGGCAATCTGTAGACCCACGCACGTATCACAGTTGGTTACGAGTACGTGACATTTGTTTCGCAACTCGTATTCGTCTGTAGCATTTCGCGATTGTCGCATCAAATATGCGAGTAGGGCGGCAGCTATCGAGCACAGGGCTAAAATCTGTAGGGCTAAAATAGCACCCGTCTCTACGTCCATTTTTCAATCTGAAAAAAAAAAGGAAAATAATTTTAAATGAAAAAAAAACAAATCTTTGTAATATTTTATTTTTATTTTATTTTGCTCGTATAAAATTAATTCCTGCAAATATTATTTATGTTAAACAAATAATAAATTATTACTACGATATTCTCTAAAACACACACACACACACACACACACACACACACACACACACATGCACGCACACGCGTATATTTAAAAAAATTATTAAAAATTATTAAAAAATATAAAAAATGTTGAAATATAAAAATGACTGACAAATGAATCTAATTTTGTTTAAAGAATCGCACAATTTTTGATATCCGCAAATATCTCAGGAACCACAATTTATCCATCATTGTCATACATAGAGAATAATCTAACAAAATGAATCGTTTAAAGAAATCGAGCCGAGTTTTTCGATAAAGTTGATCCTCGAATTTCCAGGCTGGTGTGCCTCTTGCGCTTCAACGATGCGAGACGCCTCGAGAAATGCGACTAGGAATTCGTTTTCTCGTGTGAAAAGTGAACGGGAGAGTAAACCGTCCTTTCTAAAATCGTATCTTTCTGAGCATAACGAGACTCAACCGATCGTCACTACGTTCAAGCCGATCTTCCCTCGTTCATAGGATTTGTACCCTTTTTCTACATATATTATCATCGAAAAAGGATGATAGATACGCATTTGAAAAATAGTCAAAGAAAAATAAAATCAAGAAAAAGGAAAGATAGAAAGGATTGTTACCAGTAAAAATACGAATTAAAATCACGACGGTCAAACGATTTCATAAATTTTCGGATCGTGTTAGCATTAATGTGCTGAATTGATTAGCCCCCAAGGACATTCTAGGTAAGGGTAGAAAAAGGTCTTCGTTTTTCTTTCCTATCCCTTCAAATTCGGCAATGGAATTTTGATTCCTGAAGAAAAGTAAAAGAGAGAGAAAGAAAAATAGAATAAGTTAAAACCTCGACGAGTGATGATAGATCATTTTATTCATTGTAATATATTCGATTTTGTGTTATTTACTTTCAAATAATCATCCACGTGTAATTTATTTCTTATGATCGATAATTTTATTTCCATGCATTCTTCTATTGATCTTCAAAAATAGAAAATAAACGATAAATAAGAAAATAGAAAATCGGATAGAATCGGCTGATTTTCTATAAACACTCTTGTGCTTTCTCTTGTACGCGATAACATCGTGAATCGTTTTGCCCAGCGAAACGTACCGAATGCATCGGGCGTTGACGTGCTTCGAGATTATCGAATTTGCGAAATATCTTCGGTTTCCGGTACATCGATCACGAGGGATACCGATGTGGAAAAGCGAGAAACAATTTTCTTTCGTGTCTTCGAAAGCATTTGCTCGTTCCAATTTAAAAGATTACTTTTTCTTCTCTGTTTTACTTGATAGTTTTTCATTACAATCAACCATCAAGATAAATATCTACGCTTTACTTTATAATTATATTTATTACTTTCATAATATAAACATCTATTTTATCTTGATTATCCTTCAAAACAGAAATATATTCTTTTCTTGGAGTTATTTTTTTTTTTATATTGCCAAGAAAACTTTCCGTTTTCATTTTTTCATTATATTTATTCTTAAGTATTAATTCATTTGAAAAAATATATTAATTTTGTCTATTATTAGTCGTACAAGAGAAAGTTTTATTTTTACATAAAAAGAAATTTTCTTGTTTATTTTTTTTTTCTTTTTTGAATATCCAATACAATATCGATTAAATGTCGACGATAATTATACTCGGTGTAACTATAATATCATCAATGATGTCTCTTCTTTCAAGATCAATGATTAATAACGTGTCGAGGTAACAGTCTGATAATAGCAGACGATGTTAATTGACAGTGAGAAATTTAATAGGTTATTATCCAAGTATATATCCCCCTTGATATTCTAGTTATTAATATCGATGAGAAATTGTAACCGATAGATCGAAAGTCTCGAAAATGATCGACGATCCATAAATGACAACGGGAACGAGTCCGGTAAGTATCCGTTGTGAAAGTAAAAGTCTTACGAGTCAGTTCAGTAAAATTCTCTTTTCTATTAAATAAAAAAATTGACGAGGAAACATCTGTCATAAAAAAAAAAATTAAAATTAAACAATACTTCCATTTAATATTAAATTAAATTCTTTAATCAACTTTTTACAACATTATTTTTCAAGTAAGATGAACAGAACAAATTTTTTGATAACAAGAATAATTACGCGATATAAGGTTTAATAAATGATATACAATAAATAAATTGTCCAAAATATATCGATGAAATGAATTGATGATATATAAATATATAACAGCTTTCGTATATCATTGAATCAAAATTATGATCAATTTTGACAAAACTAATCTTCTAAAAATAACATTTTGTAGATATAATAATATATAATAAATAAATAAAACTTGTAATATTGATAACTTTTTAATAAATTATTGCAATAGATAATAAATAAATAAATTTAGATAATATTAACGGAATGAAATTAGAGATATCGAAATGTCATAGGTTTGGTAATAGAACACGTTACAAATGGTCTTTTTGCAGTAGGAAAGCCGACACGAATAACGCGTTACCAGTATTAATACGTTTCACCGGACACACCTGTAAACGAGATATCGTCGCGGTATTCGAGTACAAACGAAACCGCCCTTGTGTGCACCTGCCATCAAACCTGTGCATGAGGAGTCGGACGCACACGACTACTCGCTTCGACGGCCACGGCTAACTTTCTCTGGAATGTTGTTGCATCCGAAAAGAAACCAATACGATATCTGACTCGAATCGATATATTCCTTTTTTTTTTTTTATTTAATCCTTATACTTTCTTCATTCCGATCTTCTCTTTCATTTGACGGCACCCATCAATAATTTCACTTCGTTTTTATCAATCATTTCAAATTACGTAATCGAGGAAAAGTTTTGTTCATTTTATTTCCTATAACAAATGTTACAAGAACTCATTCGCATAATTAATGAAAAGTTCTATTCTATTTTATATAAAATAATTTAAGACATTTATTGAAATATTAAATTAATTTTTGTACTATTTTTTATATTATATTTAAACTCCAGAATATTAGGGTAGATTTCAAACGTAATAATTATTCTATTCTTATCATTAAAATCATGATTTTATAATCAAGTTCCGAGTAGGTTTGGTTAGATTACGTAATTTAAGTAATTAATAATATGTCGTAATTATTAAATCTACCAAAAAGTTAAGTCCACTTAACTTTCATATTACTGAAATTCTAACAATAGTATAATAATAATTAATTTAGACACGTAATTATAATCGTATTATCCGTATTTTAAGATTTGTTCAAAACTCAATTATTTATAAGTTTAGAAAATGTTGAAATAAAAAAAAAACATGAAATTCTAATAAATAAGAATTATAAAAATATAAATAACGTTTCAAGGCAAACGATAGATAAGAATAAATGATTAGCTGAACTAGAATTTATGTCATCTCTCTATTAATCCTTGATAATCTGTATGACTATAGATGAGTAAGTATTATACTGCTATAGTATCGATCATCGAACGACATTATGCGTGTTGTAGGCGTGTGACGAAGTGGCTTCCTTTCCTATTCAACGAAGTGTACTTCCAGTCTCCATGCATACGGAATCGCTAAAGTTTATTCACCCGTGCCAATTTCGAAAGGTATAGGTATATTACAGTAGTGAGTTTTAGTGGGCGTTTCGATTCGTTCAAAGGATTGCACATTGACGACCTTACTTAGACAAATGTTCGTTTATAGTTAAACGGATTTCTTCGGTTAGTTCGAAAGGATAATTTAACTGTTACTCGTTTAATATAATTTCTACGTTAAGTAGAACTTGCGCAGTATATGAATTATTGTGTATTAGAAAATTTATGCTACTCGTTCGTTCATTGAACTTTAAACAATGTTTTCAATTTAAAAATGAGAATAAGTATTGTTAAATAATTTGTTAAAATTTAGATTTCTTTTATAATTAGTTAAATTAACAAATTTAGGAAACTTCTTTTGTTATTAGATTTTATACTTTTCTATAAATCTTAAGATTATTTAAAATTAATTATTATTATTAATTCTGAAATAATATTTGCTTTTTTATTAAAATTTGAAAAGAATTAAAAGCATAAATACTTACAAAATATCCCATATAAATTTTCTTAATGTTTCTAACATTCAATTTATTTAAGTTTGTTAAGTTAATTAAAAATTTCATTAAGAAATTTGCTATTTTAACAACTGCTCATTTATAGACCTTACACCATTTAAGTTATTAAGAAAATAAAGCTCATTTGTATTGCGCCTTATTTTAAAATTATAGAAAACTAAGGAAAACATTTAAATCTTTTTTTTATATTTTAATGAACCTCTCTTTCTTTCTTTAACCGTAAAATTATCTGAATTTATTACAACGTTTATTTTAAAATTTCCATTCGCATTTGTTCAAATTTGAATGCATTTTAATCATAATTTCTGTAGCAGCATGAATACTTCAAAACGAAAAGGCGCATTTTCTCTTTCTTTCTCTCTCTCAACATCATTTACATCAAATTCATTTACTTCTTGAATGTCGTAAAAAACTTTGTAACGTTTATTTAATATAAAATTATTACGAAACGAATATAATCCTAATTGCTATAAGATAAAATATATAATTCCAACGTTAACAAAAATAAATAAAAATTCTGCCGTATGTCTATGTCTCCACAATCAAAAAAAAAACACAAAACAAATTCATTTGATTCCTATCATAATTAAAATAAAATAATAAGAATTATTATTAGTTTAGCATAACGTATCGTACTTTAAATTACAAACAACCACGATCATTTTAATGCAAAGCATTTCTCTACGAGATTTAGAAATGTTTTATTTCGGATTACTATCTCTCGTTAGACGCATCCAGAAAATTTGATATATGAAAAAGTACAGCGAGAAGGAGGAGGAGGTGGATGCAGATGTGAACTACGTAAAAATTGTAGAATATTTAGAAAATATTCTAAGCACAAGTGGACGAGCGTTCCTTTCACAAAATACACGTATATTTTATCATTCGTCGAATAGACGCTTACGAAGCAGAGAGCAAATGTTATTAAAGAGCATTACAGTCGCAAATATTGAGCGTGCAAGAAAACCATGGTTGAGGAAGAAAACGAGCAAATGTAAGCATTTAAATTACATTACGCTGAATTACCTCGGTCTGGTCTAACGTATTCCGGCATTAAATTAACGGACTTCTTTTTCAATTCCTTGATAAAATAAATGCACACGGAAATGGGATAGGAGGTAGTTTTTAAAACAAGAGTTACGTTGATCAACCACGCGTTTCTTTTTGGCAAGTTATCGTAAAAACTAGCCTTTCTAATTTCAAAGTCTCGTAGATGGTATCTGACTAATTACTCTGAACTTTTCTAAACTTACTGTACTTCCATTTGGTGATAAGATTAATCCTTTATCTTTTTTCCCTTACCTTAACCACACACATGCGCGCACACACGTACATACAGACTGGTTAAGAAAAATATATGTGGAAATTGGAGATGACGTTTGTTTTACTTTTATAAAGAATCAATGTAGGATAATAGAAGTATGGTTTTCAATTCGATTGTAAAACACATATATCCAGATATATCTGTGTTTTCCAAATATATTTAATTGCTAATTATTTTGGAATGATAGTAAAAATAATTAAATTACATGGATTTTTAACGTCGGGAAAAATTTTTATTATCAGAATAAATAGAATTTGTTTAATAAATTCTAAGATAAATATTAAAATGGGATTTTTTTGTTAACGTGATAAAGTATACAATTTTATCTTCCAAAAAATATAAAAATTACAAATTAATACATTTTATTTAACAAAAAGAAAGGATAAGCGACAAAAAATAAGATAAAAGAATTAAAAATTATAATAAATAATAAAATACATTGTTATTATATTATTATTATATCATTTAATTTGTATATAAAAAACAAAATATTGTTTTAAAATATTATGGTTTAAAGCATGACGTAACTACGATACCTTCGAAAAAAAGCATCGTTTTCCTAGAACACATTTTTTCCTTAACGACCGTACCGAAGATAAAACTACAGAAGTACAAACAACACGACGTCATAGTTAAGAATCATCGGCAGGAATGTATAAAAGTCGCTGCGTTCTGCTGTGAACGTTACGGTACCGTTGGCTGTTTTTGACCGCGAGTGACCGCGTGTGTAAAAGGTAAACAGTGTTCAATCGAGGTATGTCGGCAAGATTATTTGCATTATGGTTTGGTCATTCGAAAACGAGACCCACGAGGTAGCTTTCACAAGACTTTAAACAGTTATACTTATCTGTTTTTTTTTTCTTTTCTTTTCTTTTTTTTTTACTTAATTTACATTAAACGCCGCGTGCATTGCAGTAAAGACATAACCGAATGAATATTTGTATACCTTAATACGTAAACACTTGTCACTTTCGTGTATCTTCTCACGCGTGTTACTAGATCTCTTAAAATATAATCTACACTTATCTGAAGAAGGTTGCTTCTCAAAGATGTGAAAAAATTCTTTCAACTTGAAAATCGTTCGTAGGAGGCAGGCGTTCGACCTACTTGCTCATCGAGACGCGATCTTTATCATTTGAAATCCCTCGGCATAGCGAAGAAAGTTCCAATCCTGATCGAAAACGACTCTGATCGTAGAGAAGTAGTAAAGATAAATGAGTTAAAAAAAATAGAAAAGAAAAGAAAAGAACAAAAAAGAAAATGATATAAAAATCAAGGCAGATAGAACGAGAAATGTCAGGACGGTAAAAGTGGTCCGTTACGTTGGGAACTTGATTTTATCGAAATTATGCAATCACGTTTAACCGGCAACTAATTTATCTTTTGCCGAGTCACAATTATCAGTTAAAAATTCGAGGTGGTGACAATATTGGTTCACTGGTTAATTGTTTACAAAATTTAGAAATAATTCGAGTAAATTTTTATTTTTCATTGTCAAATTTCATGGACGAAACGAAACGAACGATTTAACAAAAATATTTTTTCTTTTATTATTCTTGGAAGCATGAAAAAATAAAAGGAAAAAATAGAGGAGTTGGATGAATGGGAAGAAAACTTTTGCATGACTAGTCGTAGGTATTTAAAAATCGTTCAAATGAACGGACTAGAATCGTTCCTGTTTTATTCGCAACCGAAATGGCAGGAAAATTTGGAGAACGCGTGAGTTCATAGTTCGATATGCCGAGTGGCGTTCATTTACATGAACGATTCCTTTGTTTCGATTTCTTGCCAAGAGAACTTCTCTCATTTCCACTTGAAAACCTTCGATTATTTCTATTGGCAAAACGCGACCAAGTGTGCGACAAAATACGAATACATTCTCGCGAAAATTTTACAGATCGATTAAGAAATCGATTATTTTCTGTCTTTCTCTTTCTCTCTCCCTCTCTCTTTCTCTTTGAACAACTAGTAATTTTATTTTCTAAGAAACAGTGGAATTTAAGTGAAAGTGCCCACGAACCTAGAAACTTTCCTATTTTTCTTCTACAATTATTTGTCCCTTCAAACGTCAGAATTTATGAGATCCAAATTTTCTATACTGACACATTTTTGGTCATTAAAGTTATTGCAGGGTAGATGATGTTTATCTTAAAATAACTCGTGCTCTAATTAACAAACATTAATTGAAAACATTCATTGAATCACCAAGGAACGCATCTTGGATTTATTGAAAGTATAACTGAGCAAATGAATTTACTTTTTTTTTCTTTAGATTAATTTCTGCTCTAATTATTAAGCAATAATTTACAACATTTGGTGAATCATCAGAGCTTTGTCGCTTATTTTTGTATTCGTTAAAAAACCATTAATCAGTATTCGTTTATGGTGATCCAAGAAAGTTAATCTTTTTGAATTTGTGTGTATTGTTTTAAACGCGTCGTAAATCAATTGTATGCATCTACGTCGCGTTATCACCGTAAAGCGTCAGGCATCGTTACACGCGACGAACAAGCTTTGTACTTTCGGTTCCAGTTTACGATTCTTTCACGATACGATCCTCACTACGTGATAAACGCATATTTCCGCGAATAACAGTCCAACGAATTCCTGTATTTTCTTACGAAATAATTATATTCTCGTAATAATAAACAATTGAAAAGAAGATATAAAAAAAGGATAGTATAAAGAAAAACATATTAAATACTTGAACAAATCGAGTTGAGATAAAGTCACACGTGAAAATTCCATTGCGCTTAAAGAGTACCCACATACATAATTAATAACGCAACCTAATCTAACGAGACGATTATGCGTTCCACTTACTATACGTTACACCACAAATATACCGCATAACGCATACACTCGATTCTTACCAAGAACGAGATCATATGAACACGAATTTTGTCATATTATCGAACAAAACCTCTACATTTCAAATAGACAAAATGATCTCATACCTATTACGGTATTCCACTCTATTACCTTACATGACAAGTACGCCGCATAACCCAAAAACTTGACTCATACCAGAAATAATCATACGAATACAAGTTTCTTCGTATATTTATAAATAAAACATTTATACCGAATAAAAGACAAAATCAACAATATCTGACTCACCTGTGCGTGGACGTGGCTGATCGAAGACCAAATAATATAAAATAAATAAAAGAAGAAGACGATGGAATATAAGAAGATGATGTTAAAAATATGTGAGGCGAGAAGAAACGCAGTTATTTTAAACGAATAGTTATGAGTTACAATGTGAGCGGCGAGCCGCAGCGGGCCGCGTGCGCGCGTTTACCTGCTGCACAACCGGCTTTAGAGAATTCCCGATTGGAATGACCACGAGGAGGAACGGCGCGAACGGAGTAGACAGACCTCTTGGAGGTTTGCGTGTTTGCCTCGAGTCGAGCCGAGCTAACCCGGCCCGGGGAAAACATTCCGCGGCATCTTCGCACTCGCTGCCACTCGAGCCTCCACTAGTCACGTGGCTTGACTACGCCCAGATTGCTTCTCTCGTTTCTCTTTAGCAACTTTCAACAAAGATTCTTCCTTTCTTTCTTTCCCTCTCTTATTTAAAAACCCCCACCCACCCTTCTTTCCACAGTACCGGCCCTCCCCCTCTCCCCCTTCTCTCTTTTTCTATTTGATTTCCATTATATGCGTTCGATTAGATTTCTTTAAAACCAGTTGTTAATCTTTCCGCTCTGTTAGCAATTTTTTTTTCTGATGAGTCAAGTATAGAAAAAAAAAAATTACAACGTTGCGTTTAATTTGAATGATATTTACATTCTACTGTCTTTTTTTTCTTTTTCCTTGGTATTTTACTAAGCTTACAAATTTTGTGATTCTTTCTTTTTATACTTTTGACGATTGGTGGTGGTGAATACATTTTTTAATAGAATAGTATGTTCGTTAAGCTAATGAAAAACTTGAAGCTTATTTCTTTAGTTAAGCTTTTAATTCCTCGTAGGAGCTGGAGATTTTAACTTTTTCTTTTTTTTCTCTATTTGAAGATTATTACGTGATCTTTTATGAAAATATTATAGTAATCTTCTTTATTCCCTCAACGAATAATGAAATAATTTATTTAATAGATCGGTGCTTCATCTTTTGACAATAGTTTATGCAGAAGTACGTGTGGGATTTTCTTAGGAATACTGAACGCACTTGTAAATCACTTTAAATATTAATGATTAGGTCTTATGAAATTTAATATTCTTATTTTTTATTTAGTTCAATTAATCGATTCTCTTGGCTAATCATCAAGAATTCAACGTAACTAATCGTAGTTTTCAATGACCTACTAACTCGCCTTTGCAATTTATTATTTCTTTTTTTTTTGACCTTGTCACAGTAGTTAGAGACTATCCTGTGCTTGAACGGAGGTAGAAGCGGAAATGACTAGTGCAAACCATTTTAACTGATTCTTCATGAGTTTTAATCTGACAGCCAACTAAATTTCCGTACTAGTTGAAATTTCAGAAAATCTAAAGTTCGCAAATATATTTATTCATACGACAGATGTTTGAAGTATCCAACTTGTAGACAGATTACGTCAGATTAATATAATAAAATATTTCGCTAGTCTTATAAAAGAAATACTTTGAAATATATTTGCATATTTATTTTACAATACATCTGACCCAATTCTGTATGTGTCTATTCTTTTATATTGTAGAACTTTATATATATATATGTATCGTGGTGTATATATGTAATCTCGGTAACAAACTTGACTATAAAATTTTAATCACGACTAACCCCTTTCAATACTGTGTCATTGTGAGTACTACTATATACAGAAAGAAAATATTTGATTCGTGCGGGAGCTGCATATTAAAGCGTCGAATAAGTTCACTCGCGGAATTCATACTAACGAGTGTAACCACCTTACCTATATGTTCCCTATAAGTCTGTAAAAGTAAACTACGCGTTAGTTAAAAACATTCTTCAAAAAAATCCTCAATTAGATTTTTCAAATAGCAACCCTTAACAATATTCTGTAGTTTTTATAATTACAAAAATTCCACTTTTCTTTTTAATAAATCTTATTTATTCGATGCGTTTTTGACAAATTTAGTATTTATTTATAAAGTAATTGTACGTGTGTTATTCTTCGAAATATTTTTCATTATTTTCGATGACTTTAATTCATTTTTCAAGCAACTACCGAATTTCTAAAAAAAAAGGTGACGGTTATGATGCAATAAATTTAATATCAAGTGACCGAATTAATTGTTAAACCTGATAATTGAAATTAATATATTAACTAAAAGATTAGACAAATTTTTTTTTATTATAAAATTGTTTGAACAATATTAATTATATAAATTTTTAGCGATTTATTTTATCAAAAACATAAATACGTAAAAGAGCATTTGAATATTCGCGCGCTTTGAATTTATGGAACTAGTGGCAGCATCGTCGCTTTTCGGCACTAACGCCACCATAGGAAGTATAGCAGCATCAACGAGCTCGTTCATTTCCTTTCCGGGCATCAAGGTGAGAAGAGCTATATTTATTTCTATTTATATTCTTGAATCAATATCAATAATATTTTTACCGTTATGACAAAAATTCAATTAACAATTGAAAGAAATATATCTTATTTCTTCGTTGCTTTATAAATTTCATCATCGGTTCGATAAATTTAGTGAAAATGACTGAATTACAATCTGAATCGGAAATTTTATTAGGCCACGTGGCTAAGCGTCTCACCAAAGAAGAAATCGAACGAATAAAAGCACAAAATTCACGATTAGTTTCCGAGTTTCGTGCTAATCAATTAGAAAAAAATGCTAAAAAACATTGGGATCTATTTTACAAAAGAAATAACACGAAATTTTTCAAAGATCGTCATTGGACGACACGAGAATTCGACGAATTATTGGGCTTGGGTTCGGATGCGAATAAAAATGTCCTTTTCGAGATAGGTTGTGGGGTCGGTAATTTGATTTATCCTTTATTAGAAGATGGACTGAAATTTAGAAAAATATTCGCATGTGATTTATCTTCAAAAGCTGTTGAACTAACAAAGGTAAAATTTTTTAATTATTAAATTTCTTTAAATTGTGTTATTTTAATTAGCTACAATTTTCATGAGATTTTTTCTGTTCTTTTTCATTTCACAGAATCACGTGTTGTATGATTTTGAAAAAATTAAAGTATTTCAAACAGATATTACAACAGATAATTGTTTTGCTGAAGTTGATTGTTTAGTTAATGCAGCTACATTGATTTTTGTACTCTCTGCTGTACATCCACAAAAGTTTAAAATGTAAGCTTCCTTATATTCAGGTTTTATATTGTTGAATATTTTTTCTTAACATTGTTTTTATCTTCTATAGGGTTGCACAGAATATTTATAATGTACTTGAGATCGGTGGAGTTTTACTTTTTAGAGATTATGGTTTATATGATATGGCACAACTGCGGTTCAAACCTGGGCATAAAATTGCTGACAATTTTTATATGCGTCAAGATGGAACTAGGTAAACTAGTTTTATAAAATTAAATTATTTTAAACAATATACACTCAATAATTCAGTTTACAATTTTATTTGGTTACAGATCCTATTATTTTTCTATCGATGAAGTGACCGAGCTCTTTCAATCTGCTGGTTTTCAAATTTCAACATGTGAATACATTCAAAGACGTACTGTAAATATTAAAGATAATATTGATGTACCAAGAATTTTTGTACAAGCAAAATTGAAGAAAGTTTAAATGGCTTAGACTTGAAGGTACTGTACGATGATTTTAGTAGTAAATGTTTTATTTAGAAAATGTTACATTCTCTTAATGATGATCACATAGTTCAACTGAAACTAATGAAGATTTTATCTTTCGCCCCTATCTGATTTATAATTAATTTATTTTATTTAAAGAAACTGTGTTATTAGAGCAATGTATTAATATGAAATATTTTGTTACAGAATCTATTAATGATCATGTTGAACAATTCTGGCTTTATCGACAATTTACTTTAATCCTTTTATTATGAACACTGGATATATATATATATATATATATATATATATATGGCATGTTGCATAAATTTTTATATCAGGGACTCACTTCGTGTTCCTAGCACTCTGGTGAAACGGATTGCTCTAGTAAATGGGTTAAATATTTTTTGTGAGTACTTTTTCCTTTTAATATATAAAATAGCATTTGTATTGTTTATTATGTTTATGATGATCTCATAGTTCAACTGATTCTAACTGAAGACCAAAATTTTTGTTTTTCGCTCCTATCTGAAGTTATTTTTATGTTTAAATCGAATAAAATATTGTTTACTAGAAAAAAATGTTTAATCATAAAAATTTTATTATAGGTCACTATGATGAAACAGATTGCTCTAGTGAAAGGCTTAAATATTATTTGTAAGTACTTTTTCTTTTTAGTATATAAAATAACATTTGTATTGTTTATTATGTTTATGATGATCTCATAGTTCAACTGATTTTAATTGAAGACCAAAATTTTTGTTTTTCGCTCCTATCTGAAGTTATTTTTATGTTTAAATCGAATAAAATATTGTTTACTAGAAAAAAATGTTTAATCATAAAAATTTTATTATAGGTCACTATGGTGAAACAGATTGCTCTAGTGAAAGGCTTAAATATTATTTGTAAGTACTTTTTCTTTTTAGTATATAAAATAGCATTTATATTGTTTATTATGTTTATGATGATCTCATAGTTCAACTGATTTTAATTGAAGACCAAAATTTTTGTTTTTCGCTCCTATCTGAAATTATTTTTATTTAGAAATAAATAAAAAAGTTTCTTATCACAAAAGACATTTAATTGTAAAATTTTGTTACAGGTCTCTCAACAATAACAAAATTAAAATTTCATGTATTTTCAAAAAAATATTTTACTACCTGTGTAAGTAGTTTTTTTCTAAAAAATTTTGATTTATACGAAATGTTTTATTCATGTTTTTAAACTCTATTTTATGATGAGGATTTTTAATTTGAATAATTAATGATATGCATTTATTCGTCACTACCGCTGAAAATATAGTTTGACATAATAAAATAAAATATCTACGAACATTCATAATAATTACCCTTATACCAAATTTATTTATTACAGGTGGAATAGTATCTGATCTTATTTTTTTTCTCAGCATTCCGCATGGTAATAAAAAAGAAATTTATGTAAGTTTTTTTACAGACTATTATTTTTATTATCTTAATCGTTTCAGTCCCAAGTAACACAATATATTAGTATTCCTCAGATTTGGTATTAAAATATACGAATGGTGTGAACAATTAACGGTCTATCGATATATTCATCTAAAGTTTGCACTTTTTTCACTTTTCTGATTCGCTTCAGTTGTATTATAAAAAAATAAAAAAATTGCATTTTTTTTGTATATATATAAACTTGTAACAGATTTTTTTTTATTAAAATAACAAAATACGAGTGGTATTACATTGCTTTGTTTTTTTCGGCATTAAATGTTCTATTGCATTGTTTTAGTATTTCCAATTAACCCTGGGACCTAAACGATTATTAAATAAATAATTATATGATGATAAATAAGTATACTCGTATAAATCTATGAAGACTATATTATTAGCTCTAACTGAATACTGTATAAAATAAAATTATTACCCTTCAACCTAGGATCTAAGAAATTATCAATAAATATTTGTACTTTTCAGGTTTACCATAAACATTTCACATCAAAGAATGGAACTATTTTATTTAAAAGACTTACACTTTTGGTGGAATATTGTTTAATTTATCTACATGTTAAATGTTATAAATTGAAGATTTTTATCTTATATATATATGCAACTGATGTATTTAAGACGATTAAAATGCATCAATTTTGTTTAAGATAAAAAAAAATAAAGATGTTTTGTAAAAAATGTATAGAAAAAGAAGTTTTAAATTTTTTTATTACCCATTTGTATACGTAAACCTTATTTTATTTTATTTAATATAATATGCATCAAAAGTTACAAATTGTATTCATAACTATTTCTGGAATATTTTCTACTTTTTTTTCTACTTTTTGCTCTTTTTTAATGACTACGTGCGAACGAGAGAAGAATGTTCTCCAACCTTTTGAAATTTCGATATCAATTTTGTTAATAGATTTTTTTGTGCTAAATTAATATAAATGACTTTATACTATCTTACTAATCTGCCTCCGAAATAGAGAATAAAAATTAAATTTATTTCAAACTATTTTATTTTTAATAGAAAAAAAAAATGTAGGATTCTTACGATCAATAATGACAGAAAGAAGAATAAAATAATATTTAAAACTAATTTATTCATATAGTTTTATTTTCGTTCGAATATTTTATCTAAATGGGTCCAGTATCCTTGGCATTATCAAGCTGGAATAAATATTATTTTCTTCACAAAAATTATTATTAAATCTTAAGAATATTCTCTCATTTGTATAGCAGAAGAAAAAAATAATTGATCGCTTTAGATCTTTTTGATCGTTTTAGATCTTTCAAATCGTTTTAGATTATATATATATAAATTTAGTAAATTTAAATAAATCTATGTATGTATGTGTAAATTTTTGATGACCTTATAAAATTTTCCTCTAGTTTTAAATTAAAATTGATTTAATTCAATGATTCTCTCTATTTCGGAAACTAATCGAACCAGTTTATTTATAAATGTATGTCTGAAGAGTTTAAAAATATTATACACAATTCAAAGAGTCATATATAGAAAGTATGTTAAAACCTTTTAAGTTAGTTCGAAAATTTGTCTATATAACAATAAGTTATTATTGTTGTGCAAAACTTTGCATTGTAATAAAAGAAAAAGTTTTTGGAATTGGACATTTCACCTTTAGCAAAAAAATCAAACCTTATGTGCAATTAGTGTTCGAATAATGATTCAAAAAATATATTTAACATTTATATAAATACAGTCAGTTGAAGCAACCCTAAATAAAATAATGGATATTTTTCGAAATTGTTGAATGTATTATAATCGTATAAATTATATGTTTATAGTAAGTAGAGTTCATGGAACTCGTTACGATAAAATCCTTGTGCGTACGATCGGCATTACGTGGCTATTGTAAAACACTTTCCTCTGTATTTGGACGATCGCCAAGGTCTTTCCTTTGAACAGTGTATCTTGTAACGTAGGTATGTCTTCGTACATGGGACTATTATGGAATCGTCGGTAGAACACCATGATACCTTCCTTGGAATGAAGAAGAAGAAGAAGAAGAAGAAGCTAAGCTAATGTATACACAAACGTATTGCTAGTCCATAGATGAACGATTAAACAATAGAACACCACAACAAGTAACAACCCTGTCTTGACAAAGACACCTTACCTTATCATTTTATACCTAAGCTAAGATACGTTAACGTTAAAGCTAAGGCACGCACACATTTCACATCACGAACGATTCGTGCGTTCTCATGCATTGATCAATCTGCGGATGACGTCGATAGGATGATCTGATCGTGAGTATATAAAGCCATCCACTAAAATGAAAGAGCATCATTCGGTCCTAGTTCACCAGAGCAGCAGACTCCCAAATCCTCTAAGCAGACATCATGAAGTACTTTGCTGTAAGTATTACAATACATCAACACAATTATCAAACTAACATATAATTAAACTTATCTTATATATTTTTAATTTTAATTTGAATTTAAATTTTAATAATTAACTTATTCAATATTAGTTTTGTCAATTGGATACATTTTTAGAATTCGAAGTATTTTAGAAATTTTGTTGTTTTATTAAAATTGAAAAAAGCTTGCAGTAGTAATGAAGATACGGAATTACTAATTGGATATAAAAATATTATTTTTATACATTGTTTATTATCCTTTTGGTTGATCCCTTCTTTTTGAAGATATCTAACAATCAAATAAAAGTTATAATATATTATATTGCTATTTAAAAATCGAACAGAATCTAATTAAAAACCTTATATAAATACTTGTATCTTTTTCAAATGTCAGACTTTTTTTGTCAGATATAATACTTTTGTATATTAATAATATTTTAAAATTTATTCATCTCCAATAAACTATCTTTACCGTTAATTTACCAAATAAAAATATCCCCTAACTTTTGTACATATTTCTATTTTAGACTGTCGTTCTTTTGGCTATGCTTGCTGTTGCTTCAACGCACGCGCAAGTTTTACATTCAGAAGAGAAAAACGAACTGTCACCTGAAAATGCGGAAAAAAACATACAATCAGTTATACTAGAAAAAAGATCGCCTAATGGAGATATTGAGGGAACAATTGCTGCTTCTGAAGCTAAGGAAAAACGTACAGAATTGGCTGAACGAAACAAGAGAACTGCTGTATTCCGCACTGTAGGACCAGTTGCCTACACCGCTTCCTCACCCTATACTTATGCCCGAAGTTATGTCTACCCTTACGTAGCTTCCCCTTATGTAGCTTCCCCTTATGTAGCTTCTTCTTATGTAGCTTCCCCTTATGTAGCTTCCCCTTATCGTACTTACCCCTACATCTACAACAGCCCCTACTACTTTTAAATTAATCTCTAATATGAACATACGAATATTGTGTTCATAATAATCACGTGAAAGAAACCAATTTCGGGCTAACACGACCTGGCATATTATAAAAAGTGTATATTGTTCTTCTTATTCTTCATTAGATTCCCTTAATGTAGCGAATGAAGATTTACTTTTTATTTAATTGAGGATTAAGTAAGTTAATTGACAATGTATGTAGTTTAATTTGATCATTAAATACAAGCGGTTATATCGAATTTATATTATCAATTACCTTTTTCTCTGTCGTTTGACAAATGAAATCGTTGAAAAATTGCAATAAATTCTCTCTACTATAATTGTTTATTTTGATCTTTTACTTTTACAGTAAAAATCGTTTGTTTTACAAAAAAACAGCGTAGTTATTGTAATTTATATCGAATCGTTAAGATTTTTTATTGAAATTTATTTTTTTAGATTTTATTTAAGAAAAGCGAGCCTCTTTTAGAGGAGCATGAATCTTGTAAATATGTTTCACAAAAATAAATACACTCGAAACAAATGAAAATCGGTGAAAATCAATTCACATTGTTAAATTATATTAATCTGCGAGATTTTAACAGAAAATCGCGTGCTTATCGCATGAATACATCATAAATTAATAATTTATAATATTCATAGCTCGGTTTTTCATGGATGCGTGTGTATTTGTGATACGTGTATGATAGAATTCATCATGCATGTATCTGCGGTATTATTTTGAACACGAGAGAAACATAATGAACTCAAATCACGATGTATAATACAAGCGGAAACTCTCTGACATCATGAGACAAACATTATTCTTAATCGCATTGGTATGATCAATAATATCATCGATGAGATCTTGTCTTAAGATGATGATATAACATGAAGCTTTTGTTCTAACGATAATACCTTAAAGTGTTATAATAAGAAATAGGCCGTGTTCTCGTTTTTAGAGAAAGAGGGTGAAAGTTTCGAGCGTGCTTAGCGATGTGTCCTAATTATTTTTTTTATTATAATTTATGCTATCGTATTTTATGTGTATATATTGTATGTTTATAATATTTGATTTAATTCGAATTTGTTGTTTATTATAAATAAATATATTTTCTCTTTTTCTTTTGGTGGAAATGTTTTGAAAAAATATTGGCCAATGAATATTCGTAATTAATATTATTAAAACTATAAAATAAATATTTTATAATAAATATTATTATTTATTCACATTCAATTTTGATTTGTAAATATATCTTTGGAGAATTTAGAATAGAATTTGAAAAAAAACTTTCGTAGAGACTATTTGTAAAAAATGATATTCTTCTTCGGTCCGATTCACACGTAATCTTATGTTACACAATAAGAATAAATCCCTACGAATGAGAACTTATTCCGTATTCTTCAAGACTGAAGACTTGATAGTACTTTCACTGGGATACTGAAAAGTTGCGCGTGATGAGAATCAGACGAAACTGTTCAAATTCGCGCCACATTATCGCGGAATGTATTCAAGTTTTTGTCGGAAGTTGAGAGGGAAGTTATTCATTTCTTACGTCTTATAAATTTCTTCTCGGTTGAAGGCCATTTATTCAGGAACATCTACTTAATGTGAAGATTAATGAACATCTAAACGAATAAATTTGTTCATTCATTTGTTATTTCATATATTCATCAAATTGTTATTAAATTTAGTGTATTTACTATATAATAATATTTATTTATTATATACAATAATTATTATTTATTATAATATTTATATTACATATAAATTAGTGATTAATGCGCGTTTTTGTGTTTGTGTTTATTATTCGTTAGAGAATAAAAAGGAAAAATTTGACAATTAGATTTATTCCACATCGATATGTGTAACATCAAGAATTTGTAACAGTATTGCTTAAGTTTCGATCGATGAAAGCCAGTAAGAAAGTCTATTGTAATTCGTGAATGGTCGCGACCCGACTGTATTTATACATGTGCAGGTATGGCTGTGGTTTTAGTCGGTGCGAGTCTGTTCATCCTCATAAGAATTAAATTCCCGACAACGGTCTACCGATTAAATGCCGATAAGCCGATAAGTACGTTTCTTTGACCTTCGGGAAGAGTCAGGTGAAATTGCATAGTGCAGTGTGTCGAGTGTTAGGAAGGATTATATGCTATTGTGGAAAATGCGATTCTCTTTGGTGAGGTTATTTCCGTAAACTTCATTGACTTGCAAGTACTGTGCTAAAGTGTATTATAAGATCGTCTCAGCTTTTAGTATTAATTCTGTGTATTGTTAGGAATTAGATAAGTGACATTTAACTTAATGCTATTCTAATTTATTTATAAATACATATACACATTTATAAATGAATATGTGTATCTCTAATTGTTTAAATACAATTTTATTTATATATATATACTTAATTATTTATTATAATATTTTTTAGATAACATGGATTCTCATAATTGGATTATTATCACTGGTATATGCCAAAGATGCAGAGAAAAGTAGTTCTGATATCACGAAATTGGAGGTTGTAGAATTGAGTGAAGCAGAAGCTGATAGCGATTCAAAGAAATCAGACGTTCAAATAAAAAGGAATTCAGGATATTCGTATAATAGACCCAATACGAGACCCAGATTACAATCCGGTCAATCGGGGTATCGAGGAAGAATTGTTACGAGGATTCCAAGTCAAATAACTAGACCATTTAACAAATATGGTCCACCTAGTCAACAGAATTTAGGATTAAGTAGACCAAATGTTCAACAAAATCGAGATAAATTTCAACATCATGGCCAATCTTCCCTAAATCGTTATCCGAATAATCAGCAATCCAATAATTTCCAGAATCATGGTAGTGGTTTATGGGACCAGGGTATACCAAGTCCTGTAAGAAATTTTGATTTTGCTGAAGTAAGTCCTATTGCCAGTCAAAACAATGAACCATTTGGATCAAACACTGCTAATTATTTGCCACCTAGAAATCAAAAATTACCAGCTTATTCACCAGCCGATAGTTTTTCTCCTCAACAAGCATTGTCAACGTCGCAGGGTCAAAATACTAATTTTCAGAATCAAAATATTCCTCAATCAGAAGGAAGTCAGATATCCGATGCTGCTTTATTTTTAACACAGAACGCACAAGCTTTAGAACAATTATACGGTGCTCCAGCAACAAGTCAAGACTTCGCACCAAGTATTAATGATTATATCGATCAAAATAATAATCAGATTCAGAATCCGAGTGGTCAATTTCAACAATTCGAGAATACCTCACCAAATCCTCAAATCTTTCGAGGACCATTACCTTCTTACGCCTCGGGAACATTGAATTCTCAAGAGACACTTGAGCAAATACAGTCGTTAGAAAAAGATAGATTGATTGCACAGCTGCAACAAGCATTGGCTCAATCCCAAGTCCAATCTCCTAATAATGAAGGTAGATACGCGCAAAATCAAGGCAATTATCCTCAGAATCAGGATCTCTTGGGTTCAATTGGCACGGAATTTCCGCCGTTAGGTAAACCACGCATAAGTTCAAATACGATAAATCTTGGTAGAGGAAACGTGGTCTCCAATCAATTACCTTTTCTGTCAGGTACAACGACCGGTCCAATCAAATTCCCCTTAGGCTATGGCTTCACCACAACGACGACTCAATCACCGAGCACCAGCACGACAACGACAACCACAACTTCGACGGGACGTCCTGTTCCAACTAACAAAGGTGACGGTACCACGCAAATCGGTGTAAACGTTCCTGTTCCGGGTCAACCAGGAACTGCAGTAGTACCTTCCCTGGGATTCCCTTTGTACGGCGGGTTCGTACCAACCTTCGTAGCAAATGTTCCTAGCTATGGAGTTTATGCTCCAGGAACAGTGACTTCAGTACAATCATCAGGATCATCATCAACTCACTTTGGAATACCTATTCCGACAGATCAAGGGCATAAAGGAATTCAACCTCAGACACCCCAGCTACCTCCAAAAACACCACCGACAGCTAATCAACCTGGAGTCGTAACATCAACACCCGTTCAATCTGCACATCCAACTACTCCTTTACATCCTGTCGCTACACCAATTCAACCAGTCCTTCCAGAAACTCCGACCAACATTCAACCCTCTGTAAGTTCGACACCGAGTCAACATCCAACTTATGGCCTACAAACACCTCTGATCAATCCTTTGATCTATAAACCAATAAAACCTGTCTATCCGGTCTACTATTATTCGAATTTAGCTTATCAATTACAAAAGCCAGCATTGCCAACTTATCCATGGAGTTATGCACCCTCGTACCTATCAACGAAACCAGCACAATTATGGAAATGAGGTGATACCGTTCTTTTAGAACGAAGCAGGACTCGTTCTCCCACGTAGTCGTGGCTTTTTCACTCTCTCGAATACGAAAGAAAGTTTCTAAGAGTTCGAAATACGGAGACTTTGAAAGCACATCTCAAAAATGACGAAGAAGAAGAAAAAGAAGAAAAATAAAAGTCGAATAGATAACATTCGAATCCCAAGATGATCTGAAGGAATGTTATATTAATCTAACAAACGTAATTAACTAATTATTAAGTAGAACATCTAAGAGAGCTACTTAGATGACACTGTTATCGAAGTCAGTTTCAAGTATCGATATACGGTACACTTTCCTTTGGACTATCGAATGACGTTCGTGCTCCTTATGAACTCTCATGAATATTTCTTAACTTTAGATGCCCATGTACATACTATCACTCTTTATTTATTTCTTCAAATAAACATTTCTTTATTTTTTTTCCTATTATCATACTCATCCATCAGATATTATCCAAATCTATTATATAACAGTCCTAGAAAAATTATTATCGATGATCAAGTTAGAAAACTAGTTTGACGCAATTCTGAAATATCAGGTTACCCATAAAACTCATGCTGATATTTCTATTAATACACGCATCAATAAATCAGTAGAAACTTTTCAGGCGACTTGATCCTTGTTTGAAAATTGTAAATAGTAAATTGTTTGAAAATTGTAATAGTAAAAAGTCATTAGAACGAAATTTGTAGGTAAAAAATATTCGAAAAGAATTTAAAAGAAATCTAAGTCGTAGCTTTGCATGATGGAAAGTCGTAAGTCGAGAAAATGTAGTGCGACCATTTCCGGTCGGTTGAACCAATCCGAAAGAGTGAAAACTCTCTCTTACCGTAGTCATGACGTATCCGTCATTAACCGATACAATAATCGGCGTACAATAAAACACGATCGACGTTGACTCGACACTCGATCCTGACCTCGAAAGTCGTTCGATAATTCTATCCACGGTCAATGCGCGAAAGGATTAGTGCTGAGTTATCCTAAGCATACATAATAAACCATTCGGTAGTGGCAGGTGTATCCAAGATTGCTTATCGATTTCATAATCTTTCAACGTGACTTCATGTAAGAGAAGATTCACGATCGATCCATTCATCTGATGTGAAGATAAATAATAAAGAATCTTCATTCATCGTGTCTAACATATTGTCTTCCAGTTATTGTATTGTATATAAAAAAGTAATATGTTTCCTATAATAATAATTGAATTATAGTATTTAAAGGTGTACTACTCAAATTGATTATCGATTTCGTAATCTTTCACTGCATGTCATAAAAGATTTTTCATCACAAATCATTCGTTTGATGAAGATAATAAAAAGTTATCGTGTTTTTATTTAGCTTTTATTTATTATTTACTATATATATATTATATGTAACAATTTAATGCGTTTTATATTTTCCGTATTAATAATTCAAAGTTTGGAAAATTGATGATATCAAAATGTTAAGTAAGTATCACTGAATAAAAATCATATTATCATATCATATCATATACTATAATATTGGATTGATCTATAAATAATTTCGAAATTTTTATTGGAAATAGAAATATAAGAGTTTTTTTAATAGAAGATACTAATATTATTTATTTAGATATAAAAAAAAAGTTGCAACTCTTTATAACTCAATAAATTTGAATAAATTTTTCATTCATATAGGTTATCTTAAAATTTCTAATATAAAAAAAAAAAGAATGAAATGAATGCATTTTGAGTAAACTACCGTTAGATAAATGATACGACGATATTACCCGTTAACATAATTTTTTGGATGTCAAGTTGCAATGATGTTAAAGGTCGAGTTCATACCATATTTAAACATTTATTGTTAAAACCCGTCTTCAAACTCACTTTCCGTTGTGACCCGAATCCCTGGCTGGTTCTTCTTTTTTACTCAGTCCATGTACTTTTACTGTTTCAATGAAAACCAGTTCGATACAAAGTTTTCCATCTACGTTATCCCTTTTTAAAACTTATCCTAAGAATCTACCTCTGATTTCTTATATTTTCTAACTCCTACAAACTACTACAATTTCACTTCTTTCTTATTCTCATCTTTACGATAATCGAAATCGGAACAGCACGGAATCGATCGATCAATCGGTCATCGATCGGATAGATTCGTGGAGATCGTAAAAGTGGTGCTTGATTGTAAATCCAACACGAACAAACGATATCCTTCCTTTATCCATTCGGTGAAAGTCAAACGAAATGAGTCATTTGTTTTCAGATAAATTTAAATGTTCCTTTGAATTGCGAAAACGAAGAAGGGAATAAGGAATTGATCCTAGGTATAAATTCTCTTTGATTATTATCTGCCTCATTATCTATCTATCTTTTGTGAATAATCTGAAATAAGAAGGATGAGATTGTTTCTTCATAAATTTCTTTTAAATATTATTTTCATTCTTATCTTTTTCTAATTCTTTTATAATTTTTTTGTTTTTCAATAGTATGAAAATATGAAAGTATCTATTTGAAGTATTATACAAAAGAGAGTTAAAGTGTCCATTATTATCGATTATTATCTACATCATTATCGTTTATCTTGTATCTCGTGTGAATGTATCTCCACCTTTCTTCGACTTATTTTTCATTCTAATAACCCGTCCATCATCGTTTTCTTCTTCTTTTTCTTATTATTCTTCCTTTGATTCTTCCAATTGTATGTATTAATCGAAAGTAAAAAGTTCAGCAAGTATCAGAAGGTTTTTCTATTCGCTATCCAGACATTTCACTTTCCAACAGTAGGAAATCTACTTTCAGAAGATAGCGAGAGAGCAAAGAATGCGAGTAACATAAAAGAGAATCCTTTTACCATATCTTTAATACGATCTAATACATCGTAAATTTTACGAACCGGAGATGAGTTTGTTTCTTTTATATTTTTTCTTTTTTTAAAAAAGAAAAAATAAGAAAAAGAAAAACACGTGCATATTTCGTATGGTATAGGATTATTAATAGCGTTCACATTAATCAGCTTCAAACGTGTAATTGAAATTTTTCCATCCGTAAATGTCCATCGTTTGTTTGTTTGTTTAGTTTAGTTTTTGTTATCAGACTTTACGTTGATTAATCGAATAAACGTAAGATATCATTTAAACGTGGGAAACGAAGATTCATGCTATTTGAATTTGAATGATGATCCTTTTATATTCCCTTCTTTCTTTCATTCTTTCTTTTATTTCTTTCCTTTTTTAGTTTAGTTTAGGATTCACTTTATTATGGATAGCCGGAAATGAGCGTAATGACTTACGGAGGGAAATAAAAGCTGCTGGTTGCGATCGTAACGATTCCTACTTTGAACGAATTTGCATTCAATTACACTTTCTAGGCAATAATATACGACGATTCTATTTCAATTCCGTTCAACGTTCTCGTTATGAGAAAATTCAGTTTCCTCGAATAAGACGAATCTCTAAGATAGAATTTCCGATTCATTAAGTTACTTTATTGATATATAGATTTTCTATATATATAAATGTAGAATACAAGTTGGTTCGATATATATATAAATTCGAAATAAATTAAGAAATATATAATTAATATTATTTAATAATCACATTATCGTTATTCATTCAATCGATTTATTACAAATATTTATTAACTATTATATAAATAAATAATCCCTTTTAATTTGTAAAATGTAAGAATAATTTTATTCTTGACCGTATAACTAACTCTTTTGTATTTTACTATTAAAATATTTGAAGTAATAAATTAATAATTGTATGACAAATCAGTATATTTTTTATCATAGTAATATTAATAAAAATATTTTTAATATAGATTAATAAATAAATAAATCCATATATATGTGGCCATGAAAGCTTCTGTCGATAAATATTTTTCCCGTAGAGAAAATTGGTTAAAATCTTTTTTGAGTATTTACAATTGCGTTACTCCGAAAGCTTTTACCGAATTCGAGAAAAATTGTATTCATTTGATAAAAATATGAATTAAATATATATATTTAAAAATCAGCACGAACTTTTCCGAACGATTCTTATATTTTTCTAAGAATTTTCTCGAAAATTTGATAAGGTAAGATAAAGTAGGTCGCATAAATGGTGATTTTATTCACTTCAAGGAAGTCATCGGGATCCATCAATCTTCTGAATGTTCTACGTAATTACGTGCATGAAAGACGAGCGAAGTAAACTCGTCGTCGTTTAAGAAGCCTTCCGCATTTACAAACGTTTAACTCATGTAAAGAAACGTTACACGTTTGTACATAATACAATCTTTCATAATTAACAAGGAATCATTTAGAGTATCATATTTTTTCTTTTCATAAAATTTGTATGACGTAAGATAAAATAGTTCAAAAAAACAAAACAATATCCAATTGAAATATATAATCCTTTCTAATATCTAAATGACTATGCTAAAACGAATTTCGTTACGTAAGTTAATACTATTTTGTAACGATTTAAATTAGTCTTTTGTTTAGAGGATTTGTAAAGACGGATAAGGAAATGTAATTTTTTCCTTTTTTTTTTTTGCAAGTCACAGTACGAAATTTCCGGCTGACATCGAAGGGATCAAGGAAGGATCAACCTTTTCCTTGTTTCTACGGCCATTCGCATTTAAGATGATTAGAAATCTTTTTCCTGTGATCGAAATAAAACAATCGCCGATAAGGATCAGTTAAGTAAAATGACTTTTACCTGGCACGAAGGAATTGTAAGCTCCAGTTGTTTCTTTTTTTTTCTCTCTTTATTTTTTTCTTTTTCTTTTTTCACGACATAAGTGAGTTTATTCTTTCGCTAGGACACTATCACACACACAAACATAGACACGCACACACACACACACACACAGATCGAAAGCATCACAAACGACGATTCTCCTGCTCCTCAGAATCAGCACGGAGAGACTTACCTTCACCTAGACCTTTCTTTCTCTCGTACGAGAGGGGATCCATATATAAAAGGTCTCTACTGGGTTGGTATGCCATCAGAAAGCACATTTCACTTAACCACTCGGTAGTCGGCTGATCACGAGAAATAGTTACAAGAATATCAACTTAAATAGTGACATGCGTACCTTCGTAAGTATCTATTTTATAATTTTTTTCATTGTTCGAGTGTCGAAAAATGTAAAGAAAAATTTGCTTACAATTAACATTAATAAATTATATTTAAAACGTAACATTTATATTAATTAAACATTAACATTCTACTCTATCGAATATTAAATATAATATTAAATCATTATTAATGATAATATTTTATATATGTTCAGATACTTTTGGGGCTATTTGCTGTAGCCTTTGCAAATGTCTCCAATAGAGAAACAAGAGGTGAGAAACCTCAAAGACCACACCGAACACCGTTAAAGGGTAAACGTGGAGTAAGCGACTATCCCTTGGGATATTCATCTGGGGGTCATTCGTATTCCTCACCCGTATATTCAACAGTTGGATCTGGATATAATCTAGGTGGATCATCAGGATCTATTTCTCTTGGACATTCGGGTCTACAAGGTTTACAGAGTTTGGGCGGTGGACATGGTTTAGGATATTCCAATTCTGGATTAGGATCTTCATTGGGATATGGAATGTCTTTGGGTTCTGGCCTGGGTCATGGTGGAAGTCTTCAAGGTCTTTCAAGTCACAACTCCTATTCCTTACCGACCATCAGTTTAGGATCAAACGGAGGCTCCAGTGAAGGACTCTTCACTCCTGTATCAAAGAACGGTCCGGTTACGTTTGGAACTCATGGAGGTAGTAATTTGATTAGTGATGGATCTGCTTCGAGTACTTACTCTGAACATATTTATACGTCAGGAGGTCAAGGACTGTCAGCTTATGGAAGTGGATCGAGCGGTATTTCCAGTCTGCCTTTATCATTGTCATCTTCCCATGGCTCTTCTTCATACGGTCTACCCAGCGTAACCTATCAATCATCCGGTGGTTCTTCCGGATACACCATTCCAGCAGGTTCTTCATCTCACTCAGTATCCGGAGGACTGGTTCTAGCCTCAGGATCGTCCCATGGAGGTTCATCATCCGGTTATACGCTTCCACTATCATCAGGATCCTCTCATGGACTTTCTTTAAGCAGCCTATCTTCCGGTTCCCATGGTGGATCTTCTGGATATAATCTCCCAATAAGTTCAGGATCTCATGGTCTTTCCAGTTTGTCCAGCAATTCAGGTGGCCTATCCGGTTACTCTTTAACTCCTGTATCCGCTTCATACAGCGCACCTAACTCTCACGTAAGCTTATCCATCGGTTCCTCTGATGGATCCTCTTACTCTCTCCCAGCATCATCCGGATCTCATTCAGCATCAGGATCCTCTAATTCCGGGTCATATTCCAGTGCTGGTTATTCTCCAGTATCTTCCGAAGGTAATTCCTATTCTTCCAGTGGAAGTTCTAGTTACTCCAGTCCAAGTTCCAGTTATTCAAGCCCTAGTAGTAGTTACTCCAGTCCTAGTTCCGGTTACTCCAGCCCCAGTTCCAGTTATTCAAGCCCCAGTTCCAGTTACTCGAGTCCTAGTTCCAGTTACTCGAGTCCCAGTTCCAGTTACTCGAGTCCCAGTTCCAGTTACTCCAGTCCTAGTTCCAGTTATTCTGCAGTTTCCGGTGGTTATGCCTCAAGTTATCCAAATCCTTCTAATTCCTATGGTCCCCCATCCGAACCCCATGGATCCTATTCACATTTGAACCCGAGATTTATCAGTTATCCTGCTTCTAAAGCGTACGAAGCATTAGCTTCTGGTAGCTCAAAATATGATACAATTTCTTACTCGAGTCCCAATGGAAAATATTAATCAATCCTAGCATAGAACTTATCTCTCTCTCTATATATATATACATATTTTTTAGCATAATTAAATTAGATCCAACGAGAGATCTCACTCGACCCCTAACTGTTGTATCTTGCCAGAGATCTGTTAGTCGAATTTAATCGTACATCTCGATCACAAAAAAATAATTTTGATGCAGGTCAACCGTTTAATATGTTAATACGTACGGACGACCCAAGGATTGCGACTAAATTGTTACTTTATTTATAATAATTGTATCTACTTAATAGTTTATTTAATATGTAAACCCGTCCTCTTTTTATTTTTATTTATAATATCGTTCATGTGACACCCGAACGCATATTTTATATGTACAACGTCGACTTTACGATCCTTGTTGCATAGTTCTTTTTTATATACACATATACGTTTTTTTTTCGTAATAAAAGCAGTTCCTTGAGAAAAAAAATACCGAAAGAGTGGTTGTTCGTTTGTTGTCATCGTGAAAGTTAATGTGTACTTTTGTTTTTTATTATTTTTAATTTTTTTTTTTTTAAACGACACGTGTAATGATGCCAAGATATTCGGATGATGATAATAAAAATAATGAGAGAGTCAGAACGAAAAAAGAAAAAAAGAAAAGGAAAAAAAAAAGGTCATCCGTTTCTCGTGAAAACGAGATCGCTTTTACTTCAAGGCCGTGTTTAAAGTGGCCTTTCTAAATCTTTATTTTATTTTGGAAAGCCGATAGTTAGATATAATCGTTATTATACTATCAGTAAAAAGAAGTTCACCTAATTCCGAGAGATGGGATTATCGTGACTCTAGCGATAGTAAAATCGAAAGTTCGATAAATCTAATCTGCAATTAAAATATCAATGATTTGAATGATAACGTGTCAAGTAAGATCACAATGAAAAATAATAATGCGTTGGTTTTATTGCTGGTGGAAAGTAATAAAGTGAATAAACAAATAAATAAACAAATACAAATAAATAAATTTGTATTTGTGCTGTGACAAATTTCTAGAATTTAATTTCCTAAGAGAGACGGTGGTTTCGAATTCGTATTAAGTCGAATTACTTATTGATTTATGGCAACTACCCTAAGAGATTTGACCCTGGAAAAAAGGAAAGGAAAAAGGTAGGAAACCTAGGGACTTTGTAGATAGAAGGAAATAAACTCCGATGATAAGTCAGATTTAAGTTGTCAGAAAGCGAGAGGTGAAAATGAAAAATTCATGTCTCTTGCCATTCGGTGAAAATGATCGAACGAGATTATATAGAGACTGGCGTTCTCGTACTAAATTATTTATTTTTTTTTTTCAATGAATAATTTTATTTTTGAATGATCGCTCTATAAAAATATAAAGATAAAATATTTTATATTTTCTATGAGATTGTGGACCAAGTTGCTCTCTAAACGATCAGTTATCGTTTTGTTTTGTATTTTCAATGCCTTTCGTATTTTCTCTCGATAATTTATGTTGCTATAACTATAACCCTCTTTATTAATAAGCGTTTAAAATAATATCACTTTATCTTCATAGATATTTACATATAAGATTCTCGAGTTAATTAGTAATGTTTTATCTAGGTGAGTCTCGAGGATATAAAAGTTAGAAATGAATACAATTTTCTTCTCTTTCATTTCCAAGAATTTCCAATAAAAAAAGAAAGAGGAAAAAGAAGGATCAACGTTTATAGACATTTTTAAATCAATACACTTAATGTCCATTTCCATGAATCGTTATTATTTCGATTTCGCAGAAATGCCATTTAATTTCTACGACATAAAATAAAATAAAATAAGCTTAATATTACTTTGTCACTTGGGTTATATTAAATGTGAACTTTTAAGCGTCACATACGCTTCTTTGCGTATGCACCTGACCTAGTTTTTAAACATGCTCACGTACGAGTTTAAAGTAAAATATACTGTGACAGGAAAGAGAAAGAGAAACCAAGCGAAACGTAGACGAGAGCCTAAGGCTTTTAAGAAGCCTTAGTCTATCAGTGTCGTGTTTCTGTTGTGATCGGTCATCCATTAGACGTATACTGTGCTTTACTTTTACACCATAGTTAGATGTGCATTATATTCTAGCGACGTAAAAAGAAAACTTGATTTCTTAGTGCAAGTATATAAAATAAAAACAACATTGTAAGAGACAGAAACATTTTACTTATTACCCGAAGTGACACACATACTCGTACTCGGTTCACTCTCACGAGCGTTGACCATTTAAAAGAGGGAAAATTTTCCTCTTACTTCTATAGATCGTTAGATTAAGGCGTGATCGACAACAGGATCCTCGATCTACACTTTTTTTTTAACATGAGTCAGACCGCAACTTTCTTTCTAGCAAACGGACACCATTATTCTAAGAATGATGAATCCGTTCTTTTATTTTTCTTTAAGTCCAGTTCGAGAAATTAACATTAAAATCATATATATAAAATAATAGATACTTGACAAGTATACTTAGTAATTATACCGAAAAAAACGTTTATAGTTAAAAATAATTAATCACGATTATACGAAGAGAACAAATTAGGAGTGTGTGTGTGGGTGTTTTCGAAAGGATCAATCAGCGAAGAAAAATACGTATTCTCTATCGATCGGGTTCTATAATTCTCTTTCTAAAGAGAGAAGGTGTGGTCGGTAGCTTCCGGTAATGATTCGCCATAAAAACAAAAAAAGAAAAAAAGAAAAAGGAAAAAAAAGACGAAGAAAAGAAAAAGAGAAAAATAGCAAGAGAAAGAGAAAGACGCACTTGCAGGTGAAAGTAAAGCAGACCGAGACACTTTGAAAGCCGATCTTGTGAGTAGGGAACTGGAAAGGTTTCTTCTTCGAGAGAAAGAAAGAAAGAAAAAAAGAAAGATAGAGTCCACTCTCGAAGGACAATCTCCACTTCCTCGATTCACGATTTCTTTTCAATTCTTCTTAGGATCGATCACTATCTTCTTTTTCTCCTTCTTCTCAAATTCAAACCCTTCCCCTGCCCCCTCCCCTTCTCCTCTAACCAAACCCTTTTATTTTTTTCCGTTGGAACAGAGGGGTCATTCGTCTTTGACTAACTTAACGTTCGCGTGTTTTACGATAAACTAGCCTTTTAACCCTTCTCCCCTTACCATCCCGTCCTTCTCTCTCTCTCCTTCTCCTTCTCTCACCCTCTCTCAGAATCTATCCCATTCTTTCGCAAACATTACGTATCGGTATAGTAATTATGAGACGTTTTTTTTCATTCTTCTTTTTTTTCTTTTTAAAACGAGAGCGATTCTCAGGAAGAATCGTGTCTTCCGTAAAAGAAAGCTTTCACGTGATACACTCTTCTTTTCTTTCCATCTCTTTCTCTCATTCTATCTTTACTTACTTCTTTCTTTCTTTCTTTCTTTCTTTCCGTCACGTTTCCTCTCGATTTGCCGAGCCAGATCAACGAGCACAAACCAAGCACACGTGACTCGCAAACGATTTGTCCCCCCTGGCCACGAGGACGAGTTCCTTCGAGCTTGATTCTTCCCCTTTCCTCCTCACCTCAATCCCCCCTCCCGCCACTTCCACGCAACTCAGACTTACCACTCTCCCCTTCTCACCCCTCCCCCTCTTCCCGCGGACCCATTTGTTTCTTCTCTTTTCATCTTCCTTTTCTTCTTCTTACCCGAGGTACGCTTATCGAGACAAGAAGTATTCGATTTATATTTTCACTCTACCTACCTGGAATGGGGCGTGTGCGTTTCTTTAAGTATGTGTGTGTGTATAAATTTAATACGTATCACATATAAGAGCAGAGAAAAGTTAAACTAGTTTTCGGTATTTTTCAAGCGTACGGGTATAAAGGAGAAATTCAATGTCTATCGATCCGTCATTAGTCGTCGAACTCTGGTGCTGATCTCAATCCTATAATATAGAAAGGTGTGGGTAAATAAGGGTTGGTTAATAAAAGATCATTATACGATCTTTGATCGTATGGAAGAGATCTTACTCTATATCGAGGTGTTCCTTGTTTATTTTATCGATTGTTTTATATTGACCGTTGTTACACACTTTTGCTATGATGGGATTACTGGTTGGTATTTTTATGTCTTTCGTAAAAAACAAAATCCTCGTCACATTTTGTTCGTAACTTTTTTTTTCCAATTGTTTATTCGAATTTGTAATATTCATACGATCTGCGCGTGTGTTTTTTTTTTCGTTTTGAATTGGGCCCCAAGTTTTGCTGAATAAAATTATTGTTATTAAGATCATACATAAAGTTATAGGTTTCGTTTTTTGGGCATGCAAATTTAAATGATATTATTTGTAACACTCGTTATTCAATAAAATAAATAAAATATTATGAATTTTTGTGTGTTATTTTCTTTTTTTTAAATCAAATCTTTAAACAAATTGATTCGATTTTGAGATCATCGAGGGATTATTCAATTTCTGCATAACTTGGCCCAATTAAGGCACTGCGTAACAAATTTGTTAAAATTTCGAGTTTATTTTGTTTCTTGCGTTTAATTAGAGTATAGGAAAAAAGAAAAAAATAAAACAAAAAATCTATTAAATAACCATTGCTACTTTTTGTTCTCAGATACTCCTGTTATTCCCGTTGGCATTTGGGCAGAGCCATCAAAAAAGCAACGATCCAAACAACGAGCCCTTTTTACCAATATTCCCAGTATACCCTTACAATCCTAAATTAATGAAAAGGGGAGTTGACAAAGAAACGGAAACACAATTGAGTGCGGAACTATATGCACCGAAAGTGGATGCTAGAGATTCTTATACGCCAAACTACGGTAGTAATTATCAAAGAGATCCTTATTATCCAAATTACGATCCTTATCCGAAAACCACATTCTCATCATCATCATCATCATCTTCCTCAGCTTATTCCCCTTATTATACTAATAATCCACAGACAACAACTGCTTCCTATTCAACATTACCTTATAACGTTTACAATACTTATACAAATCCCTACGCTTCTTCTACATCGCATTCTTCAATCCCATCAACAGCTTATTCACCCTCATCCTATTCCACTACTGCTTATCCACCTTCTTATACCTCTAACCCTTACACTGCTGGTCCATCAGCTTACCAAGCACCACCATACGTACCTGTTTCAAGTTACTATTATCAGCAACCTTATTATTATCCTTCTTATTATGCTCCAGCTCTTTATCCACCCCCACCACCACCACCACCACTTCCATATCCTGATTACTCTAAGGATTCTGGTTCGGATAATAAGGAAAGCTATGAGAAGGATTCAAGTAAGAATAAGAAATCTAAATCTAAAAACGAGGATAAAAATCAGGACTCTTCTGATAACGAATACGTAGATAATGGAAATTATATTTCTACCAATTCTAAAGATCTTGATAGTCAATCCAGTAGTTACAAGGCTACCAGTCCATACAATCAATTGGAACAAACGAACAACGACGCTCGAGAACAAAATTCTGGATCTGGAGCGTACAAAATAATCAAACTTGGCACACAACCTAGTGATACTGAATACTCTATTGCAGCAACTTATGCTAAAACTCAGCAATTGGAACAACTGATGAGACAAACCTTGGCTAAATTATTAGCTGAAAATGCAGCAAGGCAGGTTATTCGATATCCCACTTATGATACAAAACAAAATTTGTTGGTTAAAGCGAGCGAAGTTTCTTATGGGGGTTTGGGTGATTACGATACCAGAAATACACAAACGTTTGTTACTGCGTCCAATCCAATCGCTAAGAATGGTTTAAGTTATGCCATTAATTCTAACAATCTTGGAAACATTAATTCAGGATCAATTCTTCCTCGTTCAGTATTTCAAAACCCTTTAACAAGAAGTGTCAAATATTCTGAAGATCAGTATCATCGTAAACCAGTAACCGTAGTGACTTTACAACAATCTCAAGGAAGTTATATTCCACCTAACAAATCCATTAAATCGCAAGTCTCCACACAATCGTCCAGTTACGATGGATACGAGAACGAAGATAAAATAGCCAATCATAATTATGACAGTACTTTGGATAGTAGCGAAGGAAAACAGGAACAAGATTATGATCAGGGTCAAACAGCAACTTCTTATAGAAATCCAAATTATGTTACCGTACAAACACCACAATCGTACAGCTATCAATATGCCAGTTATCATCCTCAACAAACAACAAATCAACAAGGAAGTCAAGAATACGATGATGATGGCACGACTGATGGTGAATTTGGTGCGAAAAAAAGTAACAAAGGGTAATCATTATTTTCTATTTTTCAATCTAAGTTTCTAAGTTTTAAGAATATTATTTTAGAAATTGGTTAAAACGAGTACAAAACAATGTATTATCGTTTGAGGATACAAAATCGTTGTTGTTTCATTGGATATATTAATACGAAAGAAAAAAATCTCATGTAAAAGGATTTTACTGTTTTAGAAAAAAACCAGAAGTAATTATAACTTTCTTTATCGATTATTTATCAAATAGAATTAATAATTTAATTGAATGAACACACAATTCGCATACGTTTAGGTATAAATCATTTACTATATTGATTTTTTCCCCTTATTATTGTTGGTCGTAGAGATTTATTAACGTGACAACAGTGTTTTTCTGAGAGAAATAAGTTTTTTGTGTTTAATTAAAAGAAACGAGGCTCGTCATTCGCATAGATTTGTGTTTGTATTGATAAAAATGAATGATTTATGAAATTGTCTTTAAAAAATATCGATTTTTATATATCGGTAGAGGCTTATTTGAGACTGCATTTTCAGATTCGCGTTTTACGTTGATCTATAACCGACTGTTATTCCTATTTATGTGCCTTCGATGTTTGTTGATTTATGTATAAGTTTTGTTTTTATTTCATAGTCATTAGTAATAAATCATTTGTTACCATTCTCGTTGTTTCCTTCGTTCCTTTTGTTCCTTTTTGTTTCGTTTCTCTTTTATTCATTATATGACCATTTTATTTCGTTCCTTTTTAATTTAATAATCAGATTACTCGACAAAAAAGTAGGTAAGGATTGTAATTAAATCACTTGTCTGAGTTTGGATAAAAATATTTTTCAAATGAAGGGTACTTAAATTTTTATACAGAATATGTAACAAATTTTTAAATAAAATTATTTTTAAGATTAACTTTAATAAATAATATTTAGCCTCTCAATTTGAAAAGCTTTTGTTAGAATAATTGTTTGTTCTAAAATGCAGTGTTTTTGGAATACAAATTTTTAATGCTATATTTTAAGAGATTTAAATATTATAACACAATATTATTATACTACAGTATTTAGTATAACTGAATTACCAAAAAAAAAAGAAATAATATTAAAAATTACTTACAAGACATACAGATATAAGATCTAATAAATATGAATACGTTCTAATATCTTTAAAACGTCTTGCTATAAAATTTATATTGTATTATAAAAGGTCAAAGGTAAGACTAAAAATGTTGTTAATATTAATAAAAAATAAAGAAAATGTAAAATATAATAAATCAATGTCTATAAGTGAGAGTAGTCATGGTAACGTAGAAAGAAGAAGAAAGGAAGAGATCTGGATCATAGGAATTGATCGTTAATTCGCATGGGTGCGGCTTAGTATAACAGAAGAATATGGAAAGTGGAAGTGAGACCGTTGTAAACCGTTCCGGTAGAATGTGTAGATCATCTAGAATGTATATTACATTGTACATATATCATGGCAGGCAGGTGAGTGAGAACGCCAGCCTTTCCTTCGTTATGTTGAATATTTTTTTCTTCTTCCTTTATTTTCTGCACATTCTCAAGTGGAGCGAGTTTAACCTACTGGTAGGTTTTAAATAAAGTTGGATGGACCAAGCCTCTTACTTTCTCGGCTACTGCTATGTTGAACCTCATCTCGATCTCGTGTAAACGTCTCCACATATAGGGTGTTCATACTTTTACCCACAATGATTAATTAAATTCCAACAATTAAAATCAGAAAAAAAGTATTGTACAAATTTGAACTGTTTTATCAGCACCTGTTCACAAAATTCTATCTATAAAAGTTAGTTTTAATTATGAACATCTCAACAAGTAAAAATCTAGTTTTAATTCACATTTAAGAAAAAAAAGAAAAAAAAACAATACTCGAATATAATTTTACTATTTTCCATTTTAAAAAGAATAATTTTGAATAGAATATTTTTTCAGTCTAATTTTACCTGCTGTATTATTTCATGTAATTATATTAATATAATATTTTATGATTGTTATATAAAAAAACAAAAAATAAAGTTAGTACACCCTGTATGTATGCAACCAACTCGAAAGCTTCTTTTTCAGTTATTATTCCTCCCTATTCACGAACAGAGCCAATCAAAAGACGTTAAATAGATCCAACCGATCCTGTTGGTCGTTCGTTACGATCGAATCGGAGAAAGTGAAAATTTCTTCCGAAGTATCAAGCCGTGAATTTCTTTTGTATGCGTAAGGACCATCGACGAACTCTTAACACAAGGAAATAGTATGCTTCAGTTCGTTATCGTTTAACGAACCTTTTACCATTACATCCCATATAGGATCTGTATCAGGATATGTAAATCACAACTAGCTAACTATTATTCACTTTTGCTTCTTTCGTACAATATGTTGTACCTTTTTATTTGTCTTTTCATTTTTATGAAACGTTTGAACAATCGATAAATATCGCTATCTGTTGATTTTTTTTTTTATTTCATTCAACAGTTTTCAAAACTTTGTAGTAAAATTTAAATTCTTTTTTTTGGATCGACAGATCGATCGATTCCTGAACGATTCAAAACTTTGTGTTTTGTTTGGTTTCATATTACCACTACTATTACTATTTTACATTTGTATACTTAATACAAATTTATCAATTTTTAGAGAGAGTATTGTTATATACGGTTATATTTCTTTGAAACAAAAATATATAAATGTAGTTCAATAAAAGCTTCGATAGTTACGGAAATATCAAATTCATGGAAGCACTATCAGGATATTCGTACAAACTACAATCAGAATATTATATCTATTTCAGTTCTATAAAATAAAAAAATATGAAAATAATTAAATAAGAGCTTCGACGATTCTAAAAAATTATTTTTTTGTCTAATATCAGATTCTTCCATACATCCAAAAAAACATTTGCAAAAATCGGAATATTGTTTAGATTCTTTTATGGTTTGAAAAATCATATAAATAGTTCGATTAAGTGTCAGGCCTTTATGTATCCCTTTTCTCTTGTTCCTTTCTTAATTATATTATTCTTTAAAAAAAATAGTAATCTGGAAAAGAGTGAAAAGTTCGCGATCGTTTCTAAAGTTCTTCCAATTTTGTATGTTACGGTAAAGATTTGAGAAAGTTTCCGTGATTAATCGATGCTAATTTGGAACGTTACAATTCATATGGAAGATTTTTAACATATACCCATAATTCTGAGATAGAAAGTGGAGGGTCAGTTTTGAATTTATTGATTTCCCCTATATCTTTGCCCCAAGGCTTTTCTTACCTGACAAATAAAAAAGACAAAAAAAAAAAGAAAGAATAATAGGAAAAAAAAACCTAAATCTTTTATGGGAAGGGGGTTCATCGATTTATTTCCTTCACGCAGGTCCGAAAATAATCATTTTGACCGTCACCATAGAGAGTGGTATTCCGATCACGAGGCCTCCTTTCCTTCATACCTTTCCTTTACCTTTCATTTCGCACCTCCATAGAAGTACAACTATCGATTTTTTATCTGACACAAGAAGACAAGCATTTTCTTTATTCCATTTCTTCAAAGATTTCAGTTAAAACTCGACAGACTTTAACTTTCAAATCGTGTCAATGTTAACAGTTCCGCACTGATTATTTGTCTATGTCACGATCACGTTTAAACGATTATTTGCCTAATACCAGTACTATTATGATGATGATAATGTATATATGTATTATTTCTAACGTTTTGATTATATCATTTCAAATACGGTATCTACTTTTAATTAGACACTAATCTTTTCATTTACATTCAATCAAGTATTATAAATAAATTAAAATTAAGCTACTTTCAAATTTTTATTCCGATAATTGTTATTAATATTTAAAAGTTATAAGTATATATTTTATTTATGTAAATAATTTTTCTTGTAAAAGAAGTAATAATTTTTGTTATATAATACAAGATTTAATATTAAATTTGACATTTGTTTAAAATTTAATCTACAAAATTTAATTATGATAATAAACTATATTGAAGTAAATATTATTTTTTCGAAAGATTAAATAATTAACAGCAATCACGCATACACATTTATTATAAGAAAAGTATTAATAATATCGTAAAACAATGAGATATCTATTACTATTGTTTAAAGAAAGTAGATATCGACTTGTTCGGTCTATTTCATTCAATAAGACACGAAATTACTTGGAATTGTATTATCGGAATAGTAATTTTCGACAAAACACATAATGGAATACTTCCATGTTATAAAATTACAATCGATCTTAGAGTTATATATATCTTAAACAAAATATAAAATTACTAAGAAAACAAAAACCTCTTTTTATCATTCTTATTCCAATTTATTAATAGCATAAATAAATCTAATCAAAATTATATTTAATTTAGTAATACGTACAAATATATATAATACTTATAAGTATGGAAACACCGGTACTCGTTTAATTACCAAGTTAATGAATTGAATAGCTCTAGCGGAATAATTAGAATAGTTTTATACGGTAAAAGACATTTTAAGTACGATTTAAACGAAGATTATGTCAAAGAATAAAAAATATAGCACCGTTAGTTTAAAATCGATTTGTTTCATTGATCACTGTTCCATATAATTAAAAAGAAGAAGAAGAAAAAAAAAAGAATAAGATACGACCGTATAAAATCGGCATAAGATTGTAAAACGATCGCGTGTTGGTAATCGTTTTGACCGTACTTCTTCCGTGCTCACGGAATAATTACAGATGATTCTAAAATCTCGAATTTTCGTTCTAACTTTACATAATTGTATTTTATTATTATTATATGCTCTGATTTTACTAAGCTAAATTATCGAAATTAGATTCAGAGAAGAGAAGATCGCGAAAGTGAGAGATGTTGTTGGGTATCGTTATGAAAACGATCTTATTCAATCTCCTTTCTATTTCTTTTTCGTATGTGTCTCACTAATCCTGTTATTTTATTCGAACCTGATATTCATCACTATATATATGTATATACATTAACTTGAGAATAAATAATATATATATTTTTATTATGTTCCATATTAAATTTATTCATGAGAAGATTGAAAGCGAAATTTATTGGCTAAATTAAAAAGAAGAAGAAAAAAGAAAAGGTATAATTTTAATCTCCTTTCGATTTGTTCTCTTTTTCTTGTTCTTTTTTTTTTAACTCGTATCTTTTTAGATTCTTTCTTTTCCTTTCCGATCGAATTTATCATCGGATGACAACACGGTGTCATTCTTGTTCCCGTTTATTTCTTTTTTCTTTTTACAAAATCTGACAACCTTTCATTTGTTTGCTTCCATTTTATTTCGATTCAACGTTAAGAATGGGAAACGTACAAAATAATTTATTTCTTCGATCGAGGAGAATCCATTGCTTTTACTTCGATTCGCATTTTGCACACTTTTGCATGTGGATTGACTAACTAAGACAAACGAAGATTATCATACATAGGATGTAATTCAAAAGGTGAATTGTAACTCGTCCGCGTTGGATACTAAGTGGTAGGGATAAAAGCTATATAAGAGAACGCAAGTCGGCATTGGTTTTATAGTTCAGCTATAAGTTCCTTGTGTTGTGTGTGAATATTATCTAGCTGTTTAAACATGGTAAGTCATAATTTTTAAGTGATAGAGTTATGATCCCTTTTTATAAGTAACAACCATTTAACTTGTTGGGTAATAATTTATGCCAGTAAGTGTATCGTGAGCCATTTAGCTAACAAATTATGCTCTTATTTTAAGAGCAAATTTAACGATAAGATTATTTTTTTATTTTTATTGTTATTTTACATTTTTTCATAACATCTTTTATTAAAAATTAATTCAAATTAAGAAGGGACCGCGTATAGAACTATTTTTTTTTTTAATTAATAATTCATTTTAATGAGTTTTTAATATATATAAACATTACTATTTGATCTTAGAAACGATCTTAAGATAAGAAATTATTTTCATCTCGTTTTTTATAATAGTCATCTAATAAAAATTAATGTAAAATAAACGTGACGTATTGATCACTTTTTTTTTATTTTTTAAAGTAAAAAATTAATTATAGTAACATCGTAGAAAGTTGAATATATATTTATAAAAGACTTTTTCGATGGAAAAATCATTTTCATTTGGTAGCATTTATTTCACTTGAATTCACAATTGTCGATAATAATACCCTACCGAAGCTTAAAAATGAAAGTACAAAAAGGGAAAGACTTTTACTTACACGTACGTGACCGAATACACTTGTTTATCGGGTGGTGTCTTCCCCCCTCCCTTCGAGAGTATACCCATTCTTGGTATGAGAGCAGTCTATATAAGAGTGGTCCTTGTCGGATCTTTGACCCAGAACTTGACGTGCAGTGAAAGTATTCCTGGTGCATTTTTACAGGAAAATCACAATGGTGAACAAATTAATAATAGTAAATTAACCTCGCACTCTTGCTATCAACGAGCGTCATCATTTTTATTTCAACTTAAATCGTTGCAAATCTTATTTTACGTATTCGGAGTAATTTTTTATTTGATTTGATTTTTAGAAACTTTACACGATACTTTACGTATTATTCGTCGTTGCTAACGGTGAAAAGAAAATCAATTTGGAGGATATAGAAAGGGATAATTTGAAAGCTGAAAGTAGATCTAAATCAGATGATACCAAGTATTCCTATCAACCTGAAATAAATCAACAACATTATACAACTACGACTTATGTTACACCCCAACCAATTCCAAATGTAAGATTCATTAAATATTATTATTATTATTATTTTATCGTTTATTATTATAACGAGGTGTATTCATTATTTTTAGGTACCACCTGAGGAATACAGGAACCATAATAAATATTCCAATGAAATTTTTTATCAACAAAGTAATCAACCTTTGCAACAATATCACGAATATCAACAACAAACGAAACATATTCCAACTATTTATAATCCTGAATCAACAATTTATCAACCCGAAATCAATGTTGGCAATCAAGTGCAAACTTTGCAACAAAAAGTAGTCGGACAAAAGTTTGGTAAAAATTCGAACAAAGGTATATTAAGCCTTTAACCCTTTTCTTTTTTGTTTATTTACAATTAGAAATATAATAAAATATCTTTCGATTGCAGATAATTTTTACATTGATATTCCTATGAGTCAATTGTTATCATATTACCCACACATTGATTTAAATGGCTTGAGTGGTGGAAAAATTCAAGCTTCCCTTCAAGAGTTATCTCAAGCTCAACAAATTTCGATTCCCTTTTACACTTCGTTATTGAGCCAGAAACAATTGATCACTCCCGTTAAGACAACTTATCAAATTTTACCACAACATATCCTGAGGCAACCTATTCCAGTATCAACCACGTTATTCCCTAAGGTAATTATTCATGTTACAAAATTACAAATCTTATAAAGTATTACAAACAGATTAAAACATTTCTCGTGATTTATATTACATTAGCAAATCAGCTAATAAGTAATGTCAGAAGTTAGGAAAGAATAAAATATTAGATAAAAAGTATGAGACATTTTTTCTGGTAAACAGAAAAATATTAAAAGACAAAATTTATTTTTATTTTAATATGTTCTATTTTTATTTATTAAAATAAAAATACTATATATTGTAGATATTATTTAGTTAGACATAAATTAACAAATATTTTTTTAACACGTTGACTGTCGCGTCAATCATCCGCTACAGAAGTTTTTATGTCGTTTTAGAATTATGCGATTTATTCTCGTTTACGTTCGTCAAGTTTCGGCACTATGTGAGCACAATTTTTTCAATTCATTCACATACGAATATAATTCTATAGCTTATTATTATTAATTAACAGCATGGGCTAAACATTTATTTAACTTACTCGTCAATCCGTTAACAAACACACCAAATTTTCAATAACAAATATTATTTTATTTATTGAAATAATTATTTCAAAAAGACTCGAGATTACTTATTAGCCAATCTAATACACCGTCTAAAAAAAAACCAACATTTTTTATTTATTTTACAAACTATTAACAATAAATGTAAATAATACCATTGAATTATAGTTTTCGAAAGGGCCAATATATGCATCGCTAACTTCGAAGAAACCAATCTCACCTCAAGTTTACGAACAGCCAGAGCAATCATATTCCCAAGGAAATCAATTATTATACACGCAAGCTTACATTACTCAGCCCAAACAACATCGACTACATCAACAACAACAACAACATCACCAACAACAACAACAACAACCACATGTTTCTACAGTGATAAGCAATCAAGGGAATGCCCTTTATACACAAACGACACCCCTTCAGGCAGATCTTTATGTAAAATCACCAGTTTATGTTCAAGATAACTCCCTTCATGGCCAAGTTAATCAATACAATGGTCAAACCGAGCAATCGTATATTTCTTCAGTTCCGGAACAACAACTATCAAAGCAAATCTTGCATGAAGATGAGGAAAGCCAAAGCGTTTCTCAAAATTACGTCAAGGTTCGTTAAATAGAACTTTGGCAATCTTGTAATAAATAGTTTCGATAGTTATTACTAATAGAATGATAAGATCGATCTTGTAGGAATAAAAGTGATTAAATGGAGAAAGCTTGAATAGAATAGTATTTTTGTTATATAACGTGATTTATAGAAAGTTATAGGTCGGATGTGACATCAAGATCACTTTGAGAATGAAGAATTTCTTTTTAATTAAATAAAGGACATTAAGTATGCTATTTTTAAATTGATAAAACTGCTAAAGTCATACAAAATAACTTTTACTTTCTATAAAATCTTGTAATATGTTAAAAATCACGCTACTGCGTAATAAAATTCTTTAACCGTTTTTTTTTACGCAATTTTATTACTATAATATATTCTTTTTTTTTAAATATTCGTTACGTTATTTTATCGGTGTATAAATAATAATAACAACACTTTTTAATTAAACAAATTTACGTTTTAGGTAATTAATATAATCTATACAATATATTGATTTAATGAAATAATTTTGTGTTTTAGGTACCGGAGAAACCAAATTCAGATTTTGTACCACCACAAATATCACATCAGAATTTTAAGCCAGACGTAACTCAATTGATACAAGTTTCTTCGAATACTGAAGAATCGTCTCGAGTCAAAGAGCATATCGTTAGTTCAGGGCCACAAACATTATTGGATACGTATGTTCCAAGTAATCTGATCGCTGCACAGGATTCAGCGAGGTAAGCTTACGCGATAATATTTTTAATCATTCTTTTTCCTCGTGAATAAATATTTTCCCAGATACTTTAGATAACGGGAAAGAAGAAGAAGAAGATGAAGGAAACAAAAATAATTAAATTTAATTAATATTTTATTTCTTTTCTTTTTTTTCACGTGAAATCGCAGATATCGAGAGAGGCCATTGCACTTGGAAAGCGGATTTCTACCTTCGAAAAATAATTATGTGCAATACAAGAAACGTAAGACGCAATAATGTTTGTAAGAAGTATAGTACCATGGAAAAATATACAAAAACACACACACACACGTATATTTACATATATAAACGACTAACGAGCATCAATACATCTGATTTTGATGTTTAACAAAATGTTCGTTTAAAATTGAATGACTTATTTTACCGTTAATTACGACGAACGAAACGAACCATCTTTTAAAAGGTGTCATGTCGTTTCGAAATAAAAAGAAGCAACATCTTATCTAGTCCCTCATCGAAAATCACAATACTTACGTTTAATTTTTGTATTCACTTTACTTACTTGTTTTATATGCATATGCGCGTTTTGTTTGAACAAACGAAACGCGATGTTGTGTTATTTTTTTCCTTTTTAAATAAAATATAAAAAACTCTTATTCTTGTGTTGATTATTTTCATTTAAATAATTCTAGATTAATTGATTTATTTAAATTAATCCTACTAGCCTGATCGATAAACACGGTACGATAACAAATATTAATTTAAAGATCGATTATAAGTGAAATTATTATTAATTGAAAAATATTATTAATTTGTCCAATTTGTTAATACATTTATTTTACACTTGTTATTTATGAGATACTATTTATTGTTTTAGATAATTTATAATAACTTAATCTATTTAAAATATGAACATAAATTTATGTATATGCAAATGATGAGCTCGCGTGTAATGGATTGATACTCCGAAAACACTTACAATTTAGTAGACACGTAAGATTCATTAGAATACATCAATTTTATTTAAATATTAACATATCACTCGAGACAGATTTTTTTATCTATTAAATAAATTCTTACACCTTAAAACTGATGTAAATTATTAGGTGTTGACGAAATATTAACGAACTGTATGAAATTTCTATTTCTCTCGATGGAATCTTAAATATCAAAATTCTTATTGATTTCATTCGCATAGAAGATTCAACAACAACAAAATAAAATTTACTTTAATCTTTAGATTGATTTTAATATTAAAAAAAAAAAAACAAGTCATAGTAATTGGTAATGAAAAATACAAAAACGTTACTTCATTAAGTTTTGCATATTTAAAACATCAACGAATTTTGAATAAGATTCGTTTACGAAATTGTTGAAAGTGGAACGTTCGGAAGGATGGCCATTGATAGAAATTAATTAATCGCATCGAAATAACGTTAAAAATAATGAAAGAAAATGGCGTAGTAATAAATAGAAAATCGACAAGTTTAATCGCGAGTATTGGGAATTAAAGGATTTATCAAATTTGGTAACAGGAAAGTACCGATAATATATTATATATATGTACATGCAAATTTAATGTAATATACATATATATTTATACGATTGGTTTACACAAGGATAGCGAGTTTCAACGAGAAAGCGGATACTGTAAAGATGAGTCGTTACTATACCGATTTCTTTCCTATCTTCTGCTTTTGTTCAATATTCAATAACGATAATAAATATATATGACAGTGTTATCAACATTTTTCTTCGTAATATTTTAAAGATATTATATAAATTATATTTTTTAGTTTGTATTTGATATATTTTTGTTTAAATATTCAAATATTTTGTTCTAATTCCTTGTAAAAATATTTCATTCAAGCTTCCTTCCATGTATTAAAAACATATAAGTAAAACAATCGAATTATTACTATTTTATTAATCATTTTTAAATAGTATTTCTTCAAACTGGTTTTATATTATTTTTAAATTATGGTAACCAATGAATTCGAACGATTCTTGTCTTTTTGATAATCCCACAAACCCCTTTTTTATTTTCATTATGCACTTTGAACTCGAGATTAAAAAAGATGATAGAAATATAGTTATAGTAACTTAGGTTTCATACAAATTTCCTCTCTCTATCTATTTCTATATTATATTAAAATATATATCCTTACAATGGATACTCTATTAATTAAAATTGTATAACAGACAAAATATTTTTATATTACTATATTATTAAAATATTTAAAATATTAAAAATTAATCTAACAAGGTTACAAATAATAACCTACTTTTTATACTTTTTATAATCTTATATAAAACGTATATATATATGTTTTTAAATAAAAATAATTAAATTTATTTAATTATAGTGTTAAAAAGTAATTACTAATAATAATATTAAAATATTTGAAATATCTAAAATACTTCTCTAATCTATTTGATATGAATAGATACGCTACTGGCAGGTGTCTACTGCACGTATCGAACGTGAATATCCGTCGTCTTTGCTGAGGTGAAACTATAATGATGGTGTCCTCCTCGCTCACGAAGCGAGGGCATATAAGGTGGGATGCTGTAGCCTCCGCTTCATCAGTATCAAACAAACACACACGTCAAGTCCACCGAGTCAGGTTGAAGTTTGATCATCATGAAACTAGCTAACATACACGTAAGTACCATACAACTTTTTCATTCATTTTCTACGCTTTTCTTATAGAATAACTACTTCAATGAACGTTCTATTAAGTGTCTTCATTCGATACTTAAATGAACCCTTGCTATGATATGTCCCGTCAAGTGTGTACATTTATATATCACACGCGTGATATGTGTGTGTAAAATATATTTACACATGTTTTATTAATTATTTTCCATTTATGTATTGTATAGAATTTTCATTCATATGTATCTAAACGAATCATTAGCAGAATCAAATACTAAGCATATTTTAAATTCAAGTTTATACAAATAATCGTTCGATTAACATTCTTTACATTTTTTATCTGATTTTCTAAATAATTTATATTAATTCAATCGGAATGTCAATCAGTTTCTATAATACAATTTATTTCATACTTATTTGTAAGTTCATTTATCTATTTCCAATGTTGTATTTTATAAAATAATAACGCATTCGAACACACAATAGGGAAGTAACAAAAATTTTATAGAAATTTTGTTTCTTTGCATTTTAGTAGCACAATCAATAGGATGGTCATTATAGTGAAAGTGTATCTAATTTTTTTCTTAGTTCCTGATACGTATTAGTTCGTTTTAAAGATAACATCCAGAAATATAGTAAATCTTGAGTAAGTCAGTGAAAGTCCTTGAGAATAGAACGAGGATTCTTTGACACAAATTCGACGATACGTTTTGTTAGGTAACTGTGTAATATCACGCGAGAAGGAAGCTGGAGAAACTCTCTTAACGAATGTTTCATTCGTCGATCGGATGTAAAATTAAAAGAGCCCAGGTGTCAATTCGTTACACGTTTATACACACATTCGATATTTGCAATTCTATCTATCCTTTCTCTTACACAAACGTTAAACACGTAGAAATTTACTATTTACATTAGAAATTATTCACTTTTATTTCTCAATGTGTATTTTAATTTAATAATTCTCGAATTAGTTTCAATTCAACATTGAAATTTTATTATTATTATTATTGTAAAATTAATAATCTTTTTAATATGTTTCACGATATTATATCGATTAAAAAAATTACTATTAATTTCCAATACAATTCGCTTTAATTTTTAATATTTAATTAGAAAATTATAATTATATTTAATAAGTTTCGTGTTATTTATTAAATATCATTTGTAAATTATTAATTATAAACCAGAATTTTGAATACTTATCATTTATATACCGGTTTACATGCGGTCAGGAAAGAAAGTAGTGAAAATCGCGAATGCAGCGTATGAAACCTGTTCTCTTCATGAGTTGACCTGAACGATGACCCTGAACAGGATCCGGATGAAGTTCACGTCCTTTCTTTTCAAGGCCATGCGAGTAGTAATATTGCCGTAGTACGCGTATCTCAAGAGTATACAATTTCACGTTTAATCTTTAAATGATTTATACCAAACGTTAGCGCGATTATAAAGTAGCCGAAAGTGTAAATTATATATATATATATATATATCTATCTGGAAGAGTCTCTTCTACAAAACGCTTACGTATTAAAGTAGTAAAGTCCAGTGAAAGTAAGATTACCATTAGCAGAATATCTCGTTGAGATCGATGACCATTGGTGCTACGTTAAAAGCGTGACGCTTTAATAAGAATCGAGACACTTAAAAGAAAAAATAGTGGGCTGATATAACTGACAGTAATGATTTTTGCATTGTTTGTTTCTTGAATAGTCTTATTTTTATTTTTAAATTTATATTAGAAAACGAAAGATATAACAGATATAACTGACAGTAATGATTTTTGCATTGTCTGCTACTTAAACGTTTTTATTTTCATTTTTAAATTTATATTAGAAAACGAAAGAACTTTAATATTTATTCATAATAAAGGTTACTCGTTTGAAATATAAATGGCGTTTATATTAATTTTATAAAATAGTTTTAACAACTCGCATCGCATAAATAAAAATAGAAAAATAATAATTATAAATAAAAAAAAATTATAAGCAATTTAAAAATCGATTGTTCGTATTTGGGTGAGGATTCCCTTTGATATATTTTACAACTTTGATTAGATTTAAAATATTCATTCTTATTTTAAAACATTGTTATAATTTTTATTGCTTTGCAAAGAACTCTCAATGAAATTTAGCTGTAATACAAATAAGATTTTCTCTTTTTTTTTTAAAAACATAGCAACACCTATAGGAAATATTTGTTCATAACAGGATCTAAGCCATATTTGGGATAATTATTAAAAACGAGACACCCGTTATATACTTTTCTCCTTTTCCAGATGAGAAACGTTTCTTTTTAAAATAGGAAAGTTAGTTCGTTCAACCAGAATTCCTCGATCTCGTGAATTATTAATCGTACTTTAATATTATTTTTTTCTTCTTTTTCTTATTTTTTCTTTTCCAGGTTCTTTCTTGCCTTCTTCTTGGATCGGTTATCTTATCGGATTGTGCGAAGAAGAATTTGGAAGAAAGCCAAAATAAATTGGACGAGAGAAAGGGGAATGATTCATCGTTTGTTCCAAAAATTGTTCATGCGAAGGATAAAAAAGTACAGGATCGTTTGAACGATGATCCCGATGATCCACCCGAGGAAGAATTTCCAATTTTACCACCGTTGATACTTTTAGATTTTAATAACGACACGATAGATGCTAACAAGACTAGTGAAGAAAAATCTAAACGAACTGTCAACAATGGATTAGGTTATGGGTTTGAAAAAAATTCATTGTTTTCGGGAAAGACCAATTATTATTTCCCTGCTGGTAAAACAGGAACAACAGTTAGCATCGAGGAATCCATCAGTCCTTTTTTACCAAGAACAATAATCGAAAAATATATCCCAAATAATTCAAATCGAAACGAGGCTAATACATTTATCAATTTACAAACATCTCAAACAAATTATGTACCCAGTACGAAACTTCAAAAGGTTTCAAATTATTACGACACGTACGATTCAAATTATCGAACAAAAAATGAAAGATTACAATCGACCTCCACTCCAAGTTCTATTCCATCGAGTACGCAACGACCACAGAATCATTTCGATTTAAAGTCCTCGAGTTATTTGCTATCAAATTTGAATATTCCCTCTTATCAAGGAAATACCAACATCAATACAGATATTAATGGACAAAGTGGAAGTATATTTCGTCCAACTGTCCAAACTTATGTTGAACGAGGTCAAAATGTATTTCAATCAGCGATACCTACTAAAGCTACTTCACAAAACGATGATTCGCAAATATTTAAAGTAGATTATACAGATCATCGATCAACTGAACAGACAAATCCTAATCATTTTGGATTAAATCAAAATCATTTTCGGATAATACCTTCTTTGAGCCATTCCCAGGGTAGAAATCAAGCTGTAAATTATAACAATATTCATTCTCAGACCTACAATGATCCAAGACAAAGTCAAACAGTTTCAACAACTCCAAATTCATTGGAAACCAATTCACAAAATTATCGATACTTTCAAAACATTTTTAATCCAAATCAGCAGTACTACGATGAACAAGGACAACATTTCAGAGTTGCATCCCATGAACCTTTGGTTTCTAATATTCCAGATTTTAGTAACAATAGAAATCATTATCAAAGTTATGCTGAACAACGGCAAAACGATCGAGCAATATTTACAACACCGAGTCCACAAACAAATTACGAATACGTTCAGAATCCTACCACTCAAGCAAATCTTCCAAGATATACTATTGAAAATGGTGCACGATACGAGAATAAAATTTTCTGGAAGTATCCAGATGGCCGAATTTCTCATGAACCACCTGCAACTTACGTCGAAACTTACACCGAAGATTCAACTGCGAGTCCACAAATTTCGAAAATTCAAGAAACTTATGTTGAGACAGATCTACCAACAGAATACAGTGTTCATGCACAGGGTCCAATACAATTTCCAATAGCACCAGAAATACCCTCACAACAGAGTCAATTCGTATCATCTGAATCATTGTCTTCGAACTTGTCACATCAACAGGCTTATAGAATTGGTTATCAGAATTTAGTTAGCCAAAGACCGAACGTATTACTCGCACAGAAAGCAAAAATGGAATATACAACACCGACAGCACCCTCATTTGTAACCACAACATCTTTTTCGACTACCAGAAGGCCAATATTTACGACTAAAAAGAAACAGGATCGTAATAATTTATCATTGAGTTATACAACCACAGCACGACCAGTTTCAAAGTACATGGTAAATGGACCGAACGCTGAATACGTCGATACTACGGAATCCACTTTAAAACTAAAACCAGGTGAGTTGACAGCTCACGTTTTAGCACGATATAAGCCAAGACTTCAAAATTATTTGAAAAAAATCTTTACAGCTAATCGAGACACAGGAAATAAAGGAAAACAACAAAGTAACAAGAACCTCAACGATTACAACCATCTTCAATATTCTGATCTTTTGAGTTACAATCCATCGATATCCCAATACATCAAAGACCCATCATCAATATTAAACGTCCGACCAACTTTCGTGCAGGCTGGAAACTCATTAGTACCTGTCATCATTCTCAGAGTAGACGGTGTACCACCAGTTCAACCTAAAACTACATCCAATATCAATTTGAAAGCACTTCTTCAAGAATATTTAGTACAATACGCTAACAGTATAAAGGAATTAGCTAAACCAACTAATTATGAATTAGGTATTGAACAATTTAGTCAAACGCAACGCACCATACAAGCTGGTAATCGTTTACTTCATTTAGCCCGACAATCACAAAACGAGAACATCGAATCTTCATCCCCGTCAACTTATCTATCAGATTCTTACCCTGTTCCGAATAATTACGAAGAAAATATATTTTTAACTGGAGAAGAAACTCGTCCAATTGGTAAATTCGGTGATCGTACCAACGTAAGACCAAAAACTAAAAGCGTACAAATAATAGATGATCCGAGAATTACGACTTACAATGTTAAAAGTTAAAAATTGTGTGATAACGAAATAGTTATCCTGTCATAGTCTTTATTATCATATTTTTGGAAAGAACTATTGACAGAGATGATTACGGAATTTAATGATTTCCGTGTTGACGCATAAAGTATTATGGAATTAATCGTTTTTTATTAGATTTTACTTTGATTTAGTATTTAATAACGGGATTGTGCAATATGGCCTATATTCGTATATTAAAAATCTATATATTACTATATATACATTTATATGTATATGTATGCAATTTATTGATAGTTAATCTACAATCAAAGTCTCCTATAATCAAACCAAATGACGAGTAAAGGCCAATACTCAAATATTTGACGTACCTGTTTATTGATTTACGAAACCACGAATATTTGTTCGACGAATTTACATGATCTAATCGAAGTAACATTCTCTTTTCCTTGAAAACATTTTCAACAAAGGAAAAGAAGAATATGTTATACACCAAACAGCGTCACTTCGAAAAGGTACCTTGTAAAACTTAGCTTGTATTTATGATGATGATGATGATGATGATTTCAATTATAAGATTAGAATTTTTGTATGTTCAGAGTTCTTATCTTGCTATAAGGAAAGTACATTTTTTTATTCGTGAAAGTCACACCTCTCTTATAATCTTCCTATTCACTTAACGTTAATAATTGCATGCGTATGAAAGGGACATGATTGAGAGATTATAGTAAGTATTATATTAAAATATCATTAAGAAACCATATTTGGTGTTAATTAAAAATATATTCGTAAAAAATAATTAAAAATCTTTTTAATTGAATTTATAAAATATAATATTAAACATTAATTAATGAAATTTAAATGAATATTTTATTATTAAATTTTCAATATTTTGTCATTTTTAATTGCGTATTCGTAAAAATTGCAAGAAAATAATTTGTATAAATCTTTGTAAAATTTCTAATTAACATAAACATAATAAAGATAACAAGCTGTAACCATATTTGGTTTATCTCATAATTGTGTTGAAAATTATTCAATAAAAATAGTGCGTGGATAAATAATTAACAATCTTGATAAATCAAATTGTTCTTAACTGCATTTTTATCGTCTATCAAAGAGTCAACTAATTAACATTAATTGTCGACGAGAAGTAAAAGAAAGAAAGGAATAAAAAGAAAGAAGAAATGGTCCAAAGTGATTGGTCGATGTTTAATTCTACGTTTTCACAATAGCAAGTGAGTAGCGAGCTACCGATGATATCTTTTATAATCTAAAGAAGAACAAATTAACTAAAAGCAATTAGGCAGGTAGATGTTCTATCAAAATCGGAAAAGTAAATGCGCGTGTGCGCGAGTTTCACACAAACGAGATGAGAGTACTACCGTATCTATGACTACACAAAAACTATTAAAAATCCTTTCCATCTTGTAAAACGTGTTGCATCGTGAGGAACGCGTGCATCGAGCATAATGCGTGTGTTTTAGAGCGCATAAAACTATTAATCGAAAAAATATTGACCGTTTAACTGCTACTAAATTTTCTTTCCACATTTATATTTTATTTTACACATTTAGAAATAAACGCATCTTCGATAATTATATTTAACAAAATTGAAACAATTTAATAGAATGCTATGAAATTTAGGTACGCAAAAAAAAGAAGGAAAGAAATCTTTCTCGTTCGTAATTAATATAAAAATTGTATACTTTTTTTATTTCCGCAAGAAACATATATATGAGATTTCTTTTCAACTTGCTCGGTTAATAACGTCTTGTTATAAAAAACCACTTATTTCCGATCTTATTTCCGCGCGTACTATTATTTTACACATGGTTTTATTTTTTATTTTATAAAGATACCATAAATGTTTAGTTGTAGTATCCTGTATATAATAGGAATCGGACAACATTTTTCCTTTGCACGGTCGCGTGTCGCGAATGAAAGTATCCTTCTCTGTGTACGGTGCTTCTACGTAGGATAATATTTAGAACGATATTTTTCACTTGGTTACCAGAGTGTATAAAGAAAATCGCATATCTACTATGTGGCTCAGTTCTCGTGTGGAGCTTTACCTCGAAGGGTCTTTCTTATTTTTCTCGTGTGTCCAATAGTTTGATTATTTTCGAACAAAATAACATCAATTTTTCTATTCGAATTATTTTGTGATAAGTACCGCAATTTTCCAAGTTTTCGTTTGATATCATCTTTTTAATGGGAAGAAGCTACCAAGGAAGATCGTAGGGAAATGTTTTTATATTACGTAAGTAAATAATTTCTTTTTTCTTTTTTTTCAAAAAGTACATTGTATCGACATGATTATCTCATTGGTTACTTCTGATAAGATTAAATTCAACGAAAGTATTATTATTACGAATAATATTATTTTTAGTATTTAATTTTATTTAAGAATTATTTAAAGGAAAAGTTGAGTATCGGATAAAGAAGATATTATTCGGAATTAAAATGACACACAGAACGTTGATAATGGACTTTCTAAAGATTAATGAACATACCACCGAAGTAATTTCATTTACCACTCTAAAAATAATTGCTAATCCAAATAATATTTGTATTCGTTAATGAGATACGTAAATGCGAGTGAAAACAGTTTGTAATTATATATCGAAGTGACAAGTTTTTCTTGGAAAAATATAATAAAAATGAATATAAAAAAAAATAAATACAAAAACAAACAAATAAAAAAAATAGATAAAAGAAATGTAGATAAATTTGAAAGAATATTATTTCGAGATACATACATATATTCCACGCTTTCGGAAATCGTGCTAGGTATACTACATAGAAAGTTGTTATACGTATATTTCTATTTCTTTTTTTCTCTCGGTAATCTAATTTATAAGGAACGAACATTACCGCTGCGAAATGAATTCTTATGTTCGTAAATTGGTAGGAAAGTCTATAGAAAGATTTGCTCCTGTGCACATCCAGTACTTGAATACATACAACACGCACTCTGCTTTTGCACATTTTTACTTTTACAGTCTTGTTTTATTTTTCTGGGTCAAAACCTTGGACTTTCCACTAATTCTCGTAGATATCATCGTTCCATTGAATTATTATTCTAACGTACTTTCTTCTAAAGTTTCATTTTTTTTTAATTCTTAATTTTTATACACATTCAATCATGCAACAAAAGGTTACATCATTTTACCCCTACACAAAGGTCGAATGATCTTTTTTTTTATTTTTTTATTTTGAATGCAAATACTGCATTCAATTGTCATTACTTATCTTCAATTGTTGATTATTATATAAAAAATTATTTTATTTATTATTCGCTATTTCTTATACTTAATTGCAGAACGTTTGTTAACATTGTTATCGTTTAATTTTAATTAAAATTTTATTTTTTTTAACAGATCATTGTATTGTTCCTGTGTTGGCCAAATGCAAGAGGATCTGACAATGAGGAATCTCAAGATGAGACAATTTTGGATCAGCTTGCAACAGCTTCCGAAAATATTCGGACATTTGTTAAAACTGTCCCACCCCCGATTGATACTTCGATCGATTATGAAAACTCAAACGGGTTTATACCGATGACACCTGCCACAATTACACAACGTTATCAGCAACACGTTGAATTCATCACTGCTACGACACTGAATCCAAGAAACGTATACGACGATCAAGAAAATTCATCTAAACCAGCAGAATTTATTCTTAATGTTAATAGAAATATTCAGAAAGACAGGGAAAAACTTGAAAATGATTTAGTTTATTCGCCGGAAGCAAGAATCTTTCTAGATTTACCTCACTCAGGTATGAATCGCAGATCATTTGAATTTCAAGACGATCAGAATACTTTTGAATTATTAAAAGTTCACAATGATACGCCAGCGATAGCTAATTACAATGATTTTTACGAATACATAGATGATTTAAGTGAACCCGATGACACCGAGACTGACAATTCGTCAATTAACGAAAGTAAAAGGGATCGAAGAAAAAGAGTTAATAGTTATGCGACGAGTTATGGTACCGTGAATGAACAAAGTGCTAAGACTCAAGAGAACGTTTACGATCGCTATCATTCTTACGGTGCTACGAAGGATGAGAAAAGAACGATTCAAAAACCAGAGAAAGTAACGAGTAATTACCATCAGCGGAATACCGTGAACTATAACGGTCATGGGCAGAGTACTACCACCAGGCAAAAAACAATTGAGACATCGACCTCATCAAGGACGAACTACGAGGACGATGATTCTAATAGAAAGAGTGGAAATTATCATGATAGCTCATCCTCATCATCAAACGGATCTAAAAATCGGCATAAATTCATGAAACCTGTAGTGGTTGTAGATCCCAATCAGTATAAGATTGAATTGAATTTTGATAGACAATCGTCAAGTAATTCTCCGAGTCCTGTTAACACTGATAATCATTTAAAAAATTCTGATGCGATTACTGCTGAATCATCAAATGTTTACAATAGATATCGTCAGGAAGCAAGAGGACGCAGTTACGATCGAGATGATTCTAACGATGATTCAAATGATAGTTTGGATTATATGGATTATATAGAGAAACCCAGAAGAGTTAGTAAGAGTAAAAGACGACCATACAACGTGGAATCGTCCAGGAGATTACCGAAGGAACATCGAACAGTTACTGAGGACAGTATGGAGATCGAAAATTACAGGAAACGACCTAGCTCGACGAGATCGAAACCCCATCGACAACGTGGACAGTCAACTGCTTGGGTCGATGATGATAGGAATCGTAACGAGGATGATAGTACCGAGGAAAGAGTTCAAGAATCTAGAATGCGTGCATCACAAATGAAACATCAAAAATCGCAAAAACAGCAGAATGTGAAATCTACGTCAAATAGCGGATGGAGACAGTTAGGACCGAATATTGAAATTTCTCATTCAAATGGTATTGAGATTAGTCCAACGGACAAATCAAATCTCGTAATACCAGTTGGTCTAATGTCAATAGCAAACTTTGATCACGCTACTGCACTTGGTAACAGTCAAGGATTCGACGTTTCTAATGTGGTTTATCAAAATCTTGTAACACCTACACCAATTGGTACAGTTAGCACAGCTAATACACCGCTTCTTGGTCCACATCAATCAACCATTGGTCAGAACATAGTAACAGCATCGAACGTGCCAAGGACTTTAACGAATTTACCAAATATACAGAACGTTGGTATATCTACGCCAATACCGGATATTATTGTTGGTCAAAATAGTTTCCAAAATCCTACGCATACTGTGCTCGTTCCACACCAAACAAATTTTCCTAACAAAATTACATCAAATTCGAATGCTCAGTATGTTTCTAGTACTATAACTCCAATATTCGCTGTCACGACTAGACTAAATCCAACTTTGCAAAATGTACGTGTTCAAAACCTACCAAATAACGTCACTCCTCGACCCGCTTTTGCTACTACCAGTCCTACTTCTAATTTACAACAAATCATGGTGAATCAAATGCAACAAGGGATTTCACATTTGTTTGTTCCACAATCGACCATTCAAACCTTACCTAATCTTCTCCAAGCACCGGCACAGACCAATCCTGAATATAACATACAAGTTAATCCTCATGGACTTCAAGGCCAAAATGTTATCTCTCAAGGTAACTTTCAAATTCCTAATTATCCTATACACACTGCTACAACACCATCCCCTCAATTTACACCGGTAACCCGAGTTAATCTAATCACGGCAGATTCGCAAAGCAAAAAGACTTTTATTCCAGCCTCGGGTGGAAATATTTTAGCTTCCGCAAGTTTCTCGGTTGGACAAAATTCGCAAGTACAATCTAATGATAATAATTATGTGTCCCAAGCTAATCTTAGACCAATATCTCAAGAAAATTCATATCGAGTCATAAAAGACGACAACAATATGTCGAAAACAAAGACTTACTTACAAACTGCAAGTTTAGTACCTTTTTATCATCCAGTTCCTCCACTGGATGAGACAAGTCTGAACCAACAAGCGTCCCAAAACGTTCATAATATGAATTTTCTTTTACCACGATTACAAGAACAAAATGCGCAGTATCAAAACGTTTTACACCAATTACAATTGCAATTGCAGCAAGGTCAAGCTACAAGAAATAATAAATACACAAATTACCCTTATCAAACCAGCGATACTGTTGGCAGTCAAACGATCAATAGCGTTAACATAGTCAATGCACCACAGGACAACAATTTTGCACATCTTCCAAAAGTTGGGGCTAAAAATGTTGAGATTATAAACCCAAATATTAGACCAAGTTCAGTGGACACTAGTATAGTACATCCTCTTCAAACTCTTCATTACCCTATTATAACAACACCGATACCAGTTGTAACTTCAACACCGATATCATTGATAACACCTTCACCGAGTTATATAGATTCTGTAGCAGAAATTGAGGCAAAATCAAATCACCCGAGTACTTCAACGATGGACATGAAGACGTCACAAAATCAAGAAAAACCAATCTTTAATCCGATCAATTTTGTTCCTAACACTGACGTAATCAAAAATCAGAATGTTCTCAACAGTAAACTGCAAAATCAGGATTCACTTCAGCAGCCCTTGAACTTGGTCCCAATGATGCCAGAAGGAAATTTTTATAAACCATCATTCGCAGCCCAAAGTGAACTATTAACAAAACCCAAATTAACAACTGATTTAGAAAAATATGCTGAGGAAATGTTTAAGGAATCATTGAGAACAATTTATAACTCACAAAAGTGGAACAACGATAGAAAGGTTCAGTCGTCGAATAATAAAACTCACGTCGAACCGAACGATATCGCAGCATTGAAAAATGAATTGATGAGATTGAAAGCAACATTGCCAGATACCACGAAACAGAATAAAGAAATACTTGAAGCTTATCAGAGCGAGAATAAAATCCGAACGACCGAAGCGAGCAAATTGGCAAGTCCTGGGAGCGATCAGAAGAAACCAGATCCATTTTTAGCGACTTTGGAAGAGTTGCTGAAAACACAGCCAACAGAATCCACACACACGCGTCATGGACACCGACACAAACATAATCGCAAACGACCATACTCATCAAATACGAAACATTTGAGAGATTTTCTGACACCCCCGAAACCAAATTCGTTTCATCCGACGAGTCATTTTCATGAAAAACCTAGCAAGAAGAGACCAGGCTCATCCCTACCAAGATTTAATCATCATAGTCATAGTCACTTCGAAGGTCCTAGACATAGCAAACCAAATGCACTAAACTCGAAACCGATTGGTCCGGAAGAATCAGCAAGTAACATTGACGGAGTACGTGTAAATCGTCCTAGTTACTCCGATTTTTGGAAACCCTCGTCGACCGATGATTACCCAACCTTTACAACATCAGCACCAACTGCTGATGACATCAGTAAATTCCTTAAAGAACTTAGATCTTCGAGTAGCGCTGAAAGTAACAAGTATGATATTAATCATCCTAGAATGCATAATCTTCTTGCTTTGTTGATGAAGAACAAACAATTGCCATCTGGCAATAAACCTAATTATTTTCGTAATAGGGATCAATTACGTCAATTTTTTGAAGACGAGAAACGAAGGTTACAGGAACAATTTTACAACGATACTTTAAGAAGTTATTTGGACAAAAATTCCAATGATGTTTCTTCGCGTATGATGCCTAGGTCAAGTAACATTGATTCTAACGGTGCCGCGTAAATTTAATGAAAAATTTACTAGGTGAGAAATCAAATTAGTCGATTCCTGTAATTGCGATGTCATATTTATTACGACAACGACTATTGCAACGGCTTGTACTCGTGTACAAATAATATTCCTAGAATTAAGTAGTTAAAATATGTTATCTGTACAACAAAACAGTTAATATCTTTTTTCATAAATTATTATAACATAAAATGGATTCAGGGAATAATCAAAATTAAACGTCGATTGGGTTTTTTTCTGTTTTTCTAGTTACACACACACAGTTCATAATTTCTCAATAAAAATATCTTTGTGCTTATTCATAAGCAATTCTTTAAGTATAGGAATATTCGTATTATATTAAAACAAAAAACGATAATATCGTTATTGTAAATATTAATGTAAGACAAGTAAAAAATATTAAACTTCCTATAATTTATATAAAAAAAAAAATATTGCTGACTGTTTGGGTATGTATGTGTTAGTGTGTGTTATCAAATCATTTTCCTATCCGCCGTTCCGCATTGAAAAAAAACTAATTTTCTGGTTCGTATTTGTGAGATTTTCTTAATCATAAAATATGTTTCGTAATAGTTACAAGTTAATGTCAATTTCCTAATGTATAATCATATTCAAAAAATTGATTTAGCTACATTTTTCTATATGTAAACAACATATTTGCATATATCAATTGGATTGCACGTAAGGCTCGTGCTGATGGATATCTTTAATACAAATAAAATAGTTCATAAAATCGACTAAAACTTTCTGAGCAACCTAAATTATGATACCTATACATGCATGAACAAACCATACCATTACAAATAATATACGCAATCATGAAGAAGTTAATGATGAGCCTTAGATAGTTGAAATATTGGAGAAGTCGTCCATAAAACAGAAAACTCAGATTCCAGTCCCAATGACAACATAAAAATTATGAACCTAACATAAATGATTTTCTCATAAGGCATAGAGTTAACGGATAACCAAATAAATGTATATCAGTAAAATGAATGTTACTTTTGAATATATATATATAATTAAGTTGTCTAGAAAATCTATTCTGAATAACAGTTACATAGAAATAATAATATAATATATAGAAAATAAGAAATTTATAATGATTTATTTCCTTCTTAGGAACATTTTCCGATTTGATGTACGTTATATGAAGGTAATAAAATTATTAAAGCGTGTCCCATTTGACGTGCATCGAGGCATTAAATCCGCTTCCTGCGGCAGTGAAGGAACTATAATGTAATGTCTATGATTTATTACTTCCCTACGATGCTGTAGGAAATGTATTGGGTGAAGGTGAAGGTGAAAAAGAAATTTAAGAAATATATTTGAAGTATTAATTATTGATAAAAGAATAATCTTGTTATATACATTTCTTTCTCACAATATTCCTCCAGTATTGTCTAAATAAAAATACAAACAAAAAATGTAATACGAAAAAGTTGATCAGGGAGAGTAAAAGATAAGACAGTACAATAAAATCGAGCCGTTCAATTGACGTCATGGACCAGAGAAGAAGAAAGAAGAAATTTACTTCGCCTTTTTTTTATCGACACTTTTTGTTTAATTTAGAAATGGAGTAACCCATTCTGTTTCTTCGCATCACTAATCACAGAATATAAAAGAGGAATGAATGCCGCTCGCAGCCAGTTAAGATCGATCATTGGTATCAACTTGTACCTGTTAACAAATACAATGTTGGTAGGTCAATGCAAATATTTATTTTGTAACTTAAGCCATTTCTACATAAAAACGATAAATATTTAAAGTTAAATAATTTGAAATAAATTTTGCAGATTTTTTACATAATTGTTTCAATAGTTACAATAACTAAAGCGTTAAATGTACCAAATTCGTCAGAAGAATCAGAAGATTTTAAATCATCTAAATATGTACCATCATCTTTAGATGCTAATCAAAAATCATTTAACAGCGAAGAAAGTACCAAATCGGTAACATCTAATAATTACAATCCTGGGCCACGTTCGCAATATCATCAACGAATACCAATTAATCAGAATCCAGCTACAGATGGGTCTTTTTTATCACCTTATCAAGCAAACCAACCCTATGCAAACCTGGGACAATTTTCAACACCATACTTTGGGCAAACATTCATTAATTCCGAATTAATGAAACCGACGATACAGTACAGAACTGTAATGCCATCTAAAATCCATAAATTACAAGAATCAAGTACAAATTTGAACGAGGATAATCAGAAGAAACTTGTAGAAGATATGTTTGGTATGCATTACGAGAACCCATTTTTAATAAACCATAAGTTAAGTTCATCATCGGACATTTCAATTCAAAAAGAAGTTCCTGCCAACAAGGTTCAATTACCGATATACAGGACTCAATATCCAGGACCTAAAAATTCAGAATACATTTTTACTTATCCAGTAAATCATCAAAGTGAATCTACTCAAAAATTATCGCAATATTATCCACAAAAGGAAACAACTGATATGAAGAAAATAACATTGCCCGTAGTACGAGTTACAAATTCTGAAAATTTACCAGACTACCTGAGAACATTCGAAACCCAGCCAGTGCTTTTAAACCACAACCTTAATTACCAACAACCTAGCTTAAATTTCGGTATCATCGATGTAAAAGATAAATCGATAGGGCAAGGAAACAATATATCACCTTTCCAATCGTCCATTTCGAGCTTTCAGGGCCAAGTGATTCCTATTCAGACGGCTAGCAGTACTCCAGAGTTTCCACAATACAAAGGAGCTACTGTATCACACTATCCAGGTTCCTCCGATCTTGCAAAGATACCACGTACCTATGAACCTCTTCGTACACAACCACAATTACATTTCCAAACCGTGCAACCTTCTCGTATTATTAATCCTTATCAAAAGGTGAATCTGAATACTAAACCAGGTGGTGAGATACTCGAGGATGTTGATATAATTACAACTAATCCACCACCACCTTTAAAAAATGACGATGAAGATGATTTCGAAGATGAAAGTACGTATTAATATATATTGTATCATTTTATTTATATATTTATGTTGGTAATATATTATTGTAGGATACAAAAGTGTTGAAACTGAGTATGGTCATAATTCAAACGACGAGGAAGAATATTCGGCAAAACCATCGAAGGAATCATCCTCGGAAAGTGATTTTGTTCCTTCAAAATCATTTCCATTTAAAGAATACGACGAGAAATTTGGAAAATATTCAAAGGTAAATAATAAAGACGACGATGATGACGACAAGACGATCTCAACCAAGTTTGTAAACTACTCATCGTCTGAGAACGACGATGATGGACAGTCTTCTAAATATAGTAATGATCATGAATCAGAACCTCATCGTTCTAATTACGAAGATGAAGATGAAGATGGGAGTGAGAGATACGAGAGTCAAAGAGAATCAGAAAAACCGAAGAAGAGTAAATATTTTAGGAAGGATTATGATGACAAAGATTTTGATGATTTTTACAAAAAATCAATAACTAAAAATAGTAAGGAAGATTAATATTTATAATATAGATATAGTTTGTGCGCGATGCCAAGGTCTCAATGTCATAAAAATAAATTTATTTATTAAAAAATTTGATTAAAAAGTAATGAATTTTTTAAATGACCTTGAAACCTTCGGCCAAATTTCTGCATATAAATATATATATATAGATTGTAGTATATTTTAAAATTATTTATCATAATTTAATATTACAGAATATAATCGTAAAGCACCAGAATTAAAATATCAAAAAGGTGGATTCCTCGATCATAATAAACAATCCAATGATGAAGAAAACCATCCATTTATCTACAACCAGAAGAAAAATTCTCGAAAGTTTTCTGACGCCAGAAAAAGAGCTACCGAAAGTGTATCTAACAATCCAATAGGATTGACTAATAATAGGGGATTTTACTTTCCTACCATACCTAATACTAAACATCGATCATTCGACAACGAGAAAGTATTTCATGATTTAACAGGAATTTGAAACATAAAAGTTCAATCAATTAGTTGTAAATTAAAACTAATTTAATATATATATTTAAGTATCTCCAGTAAATTTAAAATAAATTAATTTTGAAAATATTTCATTTGTATTATGTACATCAGAATTACAATTTTTTATGTTAAACGACAGAAACAGAGTCTTTTTCATTCTTTCACACAATCCGTCTAACAAATCATCTAACACTCTTCAAATATAATACTTTTACAATAAGAATAGCGTATACCGTATCAAGTGAGAGGAATATTATCTGATATTCGTCAACGTCATTTTCACGATAGCACAACATTTAATAATAAGACAAGTAAAATGCGTTTTAGAAATGTTTCTATGTTTCATCGATTAAATCAAATCTCAACGACCATGTTCAAAATATATCTATACCGTGCAGGAAATATATTTTGCTAAGCTACTATCTAGATGATTTCCTGAATTCGTAGATACGAAGATAATAATCTTGAATCATTGACTTCCAGGTTTATAAGTGGTCTCGTACATGGTGATAGTATTGCAGAGGAATCAAGAGTTATTAGACAATGAAGACCTATAATTGTTAACCGTGTCTCTTGAGTTTTACCTTTTATGTTGACTTAATCGTTTTAATTAATATCATTATTACATCGTCCATAGATTTCAAACCATTCTCTGATCGATTTCGAACTCGTATATATACGCGAGATTTCATCAGTACAGTATCAGTTCTTCCAACAGCATCCTATCAAGATGAAGACCATAGCAACGGTAATAAGAAAACTATTATATTCAACTCGTATCACTTTGATCGTGTTTGTTTCTACAATTTATAACAAATATTTTGAATTTATTTGTCAGATCGTTATTGTATTCGCTGTGGCTATTGCCACGGAATCGAAAATGGAATCGAAAAAACATAAACGCGGTGTTGCATTGTTTGGCCCGCCTGGTTACGACGTTTTTGGGGTTGTACCAGCTTACGGTGCAACTGCTTGGGCACCTACCAGTTTTGCTAGTGGCCCATGGAACTCCCCAATTTCTTCTGATCTTGCTCTTGCACAAGTTCAAGCTCAAGAGACCCATAACGTTGCACTACAAGTATGAATTTTGATCAGAGAATTAAAGAATGCATGAAATTTAATTAATAATTGTAATATTATTTGTAGACTTTGAAAGATCCATCACCGGGAACTCCAAGCATTGCTTATCCACCGGAAGTTGTAAAAGCGATTCAACAGGCTAAAGAAGCTAATCACAACGTTTTGGTTGCTCAACAAAGAGTTGCTGAGGCTAAAGAAGTTGCAGTGGTTCAACAAAAGATTGCACTTGGTAAAGAAGCTGCTGCTAGAGAAGCTGCTTTGAGGTAGATTACCTGAAACAAACAAATTACACGTGTTAATAACTAAATCTCAATATCAAATGTTTGATTTATTTGTTTTCCAGATCACAAGAAATTTCATCGCATGCCCAGGGAGAAGCAAGAGCCAGCGCGAAACAGTTAGTCGCTGCTCAACAGAGACTGGCAACCTTGAAAGATGCTGTGGCTGCTGCACAACGGGTTGCAGCCGCAAGGGAAGCTGCTGCGGCTGCTGCTATTCAGAGAAATGCTGCTGACACTGCGGCTGAACTTAGAAAACAAGATGTTGATAAGCAAATCTCCCAAAGCGAACAAGAAGCTAAGGTTATATTAATTATTATATTATTAATAATTATCTGTTTGTCATAAATACCAGATGCGAAGATATATAATTATTATTATTCATATTATTATTATTAAAAAGTGTTATCCTAAAAATTTGTTTTCTTCTGTTTTTTTTATAGGAAAAGGACATTGTCGCAGCAAAAGAAAACGCAGTAGCAAATGCAGTTGAAAATGCAGCATTTTCAAAATCCGTACACCATCCCTGGGGTTGATTGATACAATCAAATTGGAGCAGTCAATCAAAATTAGAAAATTTTAATCCATAGTATATAATCTCTTTGTTTTTTTTTTTGGTGATGGACGTTTTTCATATCTAATCATGTTTTGTATTTGTTATAAATAGAATTTGTTTGCAAAATATATTGTTTTATTCCTAATGATTATTATAATTTAATACCATCTCTTATATAGACATTAGAAATTTGTCATAGTTTAAATAGAGAGGAAGTAAGTTGGTTCGTAGGAAGAATAAGGTCATTGCTCCTAATCATATACGCATGCGCCAATCGAAGTCATTGCACTGAATCTACAATATGATGTACTCTCGAGTCTACCGGAATCCTTTCACTTGATTCTGTTCCTGACCATACATACATAATTCTTTCTCTCTTTCTCTTTCCTTCACAGGAATTTCTCATGGAACACGCCCAATAATAACTTCCACGAAATAAATTGTAATCACAACTGAATAGGGAGAAGTTTTACATTAAATAAAATTAAATTTTTGTTGGTCAAATAAAATTGAACGGAACATTCTTTGTATGTAAAATAATCCTAAAAATATTTTCAAACACATTGATGGAAATTCGCCGTAACTTTTTATCCTTGCGCTTAAGATTAAAAACAAAAAAATTTATGAGAATAATAGAATGTTCTAAAAGAAAAAATTCTTTTTATACGAATAGCAAGAACATATTTTCAAAGATTTTAATAGATCGTTATTAGAAGACTTTGTTTTCACTTACAACATTTTATCCTCTTTCGCTATTTCTTTCTTGAAAAGAAATCTTTATATTCTGAGAAACGATTCAGAATCGCTGTTGGCTCTAGATCGACCCAGATTTATTCAACGACAGTATTTGTTTATTTATTGATAACTACTTGCTTCCGATCTTTGGGAATATCATCAATTAAAAAGAGAGTTACAAGATGTTAGTTATTGAGCAACGGAACGAAAGTTGCCAAGGAAACTTCCTCTCATTAATGATGTGATATAATCTTGAATCTATATTAAATACTATACGCGTAAACGGAACAAAAATATTTGTGTTATTTTTATGAATAGAAAAATATTTTCCTTTGGTCACATTTTACATAAAAATAAAACGTTAAAATTTGTGAATCATGTATTTATGTCGAGACAAATTTAATAACATTTTTCCTTTTTGGGTTACGAATTAAAATAAAATATGTATTTCAATTGTATCCTAATTATTTTCACTTATTTTATAATTGGGGCTTAATATTCATGGGGGTGGATTCGTTGAATGTAAATTTAGAAAGATTCCACCACCAGTGTAGAAAAATAAATAACAAACTATCTAAAATCTTTTATTTTTAATAATAATGAGTAAAATCGAATTGCTAAGAGATGTCTTGCTACTATAACGAGACGTCCCCCCATGATCCTCCACCTTTCACGCCGAACCGGATAATACTTTCATCGGAGTCGGTTAGCTTTTTTTTTGCCATCCTTTTTTCTAACTCCTGCGTTCTCCTTCACCCAATTTTATTTGCTTTCCTTTCGTATTGCGTGTTCTACTCTCACTGCACCTATATTTAACCTCGTTTCCTAGCATTATATACACTTAATCCAAGTGCAAAGTACGAAGAACAAGAAAAGGTACTTTCATCTACTGGGCTAAAGTTACGTTTTTAAGAATAACATTTTTGTAATAATTCAACTATGATATTAAATATTATTGGTATTCTCAGATCATATCAATTACTTTCCAATGCGACGATGTATTTGTCGAACTAAAAAAAGGTGGAAAACGTATTGGTCATGAACTAAATCTAAATCATTGTCGCAATTACTGTCACTTATATTCTTCATACTATTACTTATATTTACGTATCTGATACCAAATATTCTTGATATTAATTTTTTTTTCTTTGGGTTAACACGAAAGGTATTTTAGAAAGAACAGATGCTTTCATTCTTGGCGCGACGGTATGTTGGGGATAAAACGAAAGAAAGGGATGTCCGGATCGAAAAGGAAATCACTTTCATCGGTTTTGTGGCTCTAATAGATTTTGTTTTCTAACACATGGGGCGTGTTCACTACATTCACCGGTCGTTCACCAATCTTTGGACGTTCGCATTGCATTCGACTAACATTCTTCGAAGGATCCGGATGGTGAAGGAGCTTGAACACGATTTTATTTAACAATTTAATCTAAATCATAAAACTTTAATGAAAAATATTAAAGAAAATTTATTATACAATTAATATCAAATTGATTACGCATATTTGTTATATTTATCATTTATCTTTCATCAGATATTTGTTTCCTCTTCCATTTCAAGTTCAATGTCATCGGTACACGTGTAAAGATTATTGGCTATTAGCTTAAAAAGGTGGGAAACAAGTCAACCCATTGCAAGTGTTGGATTTCATTACCGACTATCATAGTTCTCGATTTACGAATAGAATATGGGCGAGTACGTGTAAGTCCGGTTTTCAAACGAGAGATCCACCGTTTGCTGTTAACTAAGAAGGGGTGGGAGGGAGAAAGCGTCTTGTGTATAAAAACGAACGTTCAACCTCCGACAAGTTGCAGTATCCCTTACGTTTTCGTTCATACTAACGTCCATTCGTTATTTATCACATTCTAATTAAATAATAACAATAATAATAAAAAAAGAAAAACAAAAAACAAAGGCAAACACAAAACAAATAAACAAACAAACAGATCGTACAATGTATTATTTGTCCTGTGTAAGTACGACGAATAAAAGTAACAACAACAAAATAAACAAAGAACATGACCAACAACCTTATGGTTTTTAGTATATGTATATACAACGTGGAGATTTGCGAAAGTAGTGAATCGTTTTATCGAAATTCCTGATAAATCGAAAGTCTCTTGGACACAATACCCCCTTCTAAAGTAAACGTCTTGTAGACATACAATCTCCTTCTAGACTGTACACTCTTATCGAGGTCAAGTATCTCCTTGGAGAACCATAGGAAACATACTCTATCTTTCTTTACTTCCGATAAAAAGAAAACACGAGACCCATTTTGAAATAACCTTTCTTGATTTAAGAAAGCTACCCTTCTTATGTTTACTAAAAATAGGTATTTTTTTTCAGCTCGTCGTCATATGTTTGCTTACCCGGACTTGTTTGAGCGTTAATTCTGGTGGATGGCAAGGGTATGTAAAGTATAAAAATATATTATTCAATTTAATAATAATAATATAATAATAATAATAATAATAGTATTATTATAAAATATAATTAACTTTAAATAAGCATGTGTGTGTGTAACTATATTTAATGAATAAAATTATAACTATCGTATTGAAAATTATAATTTTATAAGATTTAACAATAATATTTGCTCGTTTGATTTCTTTTTAAACAAAAAATTTACGAATTTATTGAAAAAAATTAATAAAAATATAATGAATTATTTTGTAAATCTTAGAAATTATAAATTTTTATATTTTTTGTTTGTTTTATGATATGCAGAATATCAACAAATTTTGGTTCGAGTTATGGTGGACACGAGGACATGTCTCTTCACGATTCTTATGGAAATATTCATCAAGACATAAGCTCTTACGGTTCTTCTTACGATTCTTACGGTGGTGGAGGCCATAGCCTTCACTCAAGTCTCGATCATGGTCTTTATGGAGGTCATGCACAACAACATTACTCCGTACAGGCTGTACCGATCAGCGAACACGTCGAGATTACGAAGCCGGTACCTGTCCCTGTTATAAAAAATGTTGGTAAGCTCTAATCCATATAATTTTTCATCATTTTCCTGAATTTTTTTCCTAACCCAATAAGTGATTATGTTCCAATTCTATAAGTCTAGTTAATTACACGAATTTTAATGACCATAAATAAAAATAATAAAATGTAATTTGTTTGTTAAAAAAGAAAAGAATTAAATGTTTGTTATTGTCTAGGAGTACCAGTAGCTCAACCAGTTGCAATAGCAGTTCCGCATCCGGTAGCAGTAGGAGTACCTCAACCATATCCAATTCACGTACCGGTTGCCAAACCAGTGGCCATACCAGTTGTAAAGACAGTAGCGGTACCCGTTGAGAAAAAAGTTCCGTATCCGGTAGAAAAAGTGATACCTGTGCCCGTCGAAAAAGCTGTACCAATCACTATAGAAAAACATGTACCTGTACCCGTTGAAAAACCGTATCCGATTCATATACCAGTTTACAAACACGTTTATCATAAAGTTAAAAGTTACGGTCATGGTTGGAGTCATTAAAAAGAAAAAAAAAATACAGAAAAAAATATTTACAAACAGACAGACAGACAAACAGACAGAATGTGACATAAGCATATTAAAATAAAAAAGATAGGTCTGCACGCACACATACTCATTAACTGCATAAATTTCTTCGAAAGATTGCCATTTATAAAGAAACAAAAAAACTAAAAAGAATTTTTCGATGAAACATATTGCCATAAAACATATGAAAAAAAAACACACGTTGTTTCCTATAAGTTTTAGTCTCGAGTCATAGCTAATAGTATTACATTGTGTATTTATAATACTTAACTGTTGTTACCTTGTTGTACAAAATAAAATATTAATTTTTACCAAAAAATTTATTATTCAATATTTTATATCATTCTATTTATATTTTCAATTAAAAGATATTTTCTTTCATTAAATCAAATCTGATTAGGCAATTATTAAATATATATATAATTAACAATAATTCACGTAATAGTTTAAAAAACAAATTCAATAAAAATGTATATTTTATTATACGTTCATTGTTAATAATAAGTATATTCTCGTAAAAAATATGAATTCAAAAATTTTCTTCTTGCTATAATTCAACGAGTATGAGGTAACTGAACGTTTAACATTTAATTTATTCGTACGCGAGATAAGAAGAAAAGTGAGGGAAATGCGAAAGGGGTTAAAGAGGGGGGGAGGATGGGAGGCAAAGAAATGACTAGAATGATGGTAAAAGAATGCTAGATAATAATTAATTTTTCTACCTTCTGTGCATTTTCAAAGAATTCATAAAGTTTTAATCATGTACCAGTGTTAACGGCCTCGCAGAGTTTTCTCGATTATAATTAAGAGATAATATCTCGTAAAGCTTTCGTTATGCTCTCTCCACATATTTTGTATGTTTGTATGCGTTAGACATGTGTACCAGGAATGTAATGCAATTTTATTCAATTAAGATACGTGATGCAAATCGTATCGTGCTTTGTCGCATGATGCAACCCCACTCATTTAAGTAATTATTTTTAATGACATAAATAAACACAAGAGCGGTTTGACTAACTCGAAAAGAATATAATTAATAAACAATGATTATGATAATTCATCAATATTGTTTCTTTTAAGTCGTTGAATTTAATCTTTCGTAGGAACGAAAAGAAAGAAAAATTAATTTCCTTATGAATATTTTTATAGTGAAAACGCAATAGGAAGTTCGTAATGTTCTTTCCCCTATATTTTACAGAAAGATGTAGCACGTAAATGTAATTTATGCCGCGTAAAAGCTTCTAAAAGCTTCACTGACCCTCCCAGTGTTCGGTAGAAAATTAATTACACTAGAGATAGAATGTATATTTCTACGACAAGATGTGTACGTGTGTATGTGTCGTTTGTAGGAATTATAATATCGTTAGAGAGAGAGAGAGAGAGAGAGAGAGAGAGAGAGAGAGAGAGAGAGAATATATAATGTATCTAATGTATGTAGGAAAGTAAAGTTGAATCTATCTTTGTCAGTTTAGTTTATCGTACAATCTAATATTTGAAACCGACAAGTGAGATCAGAATATTAGTCGTTGATGTATCTTATGACAGATACTTTCATACGATAGTTAATTTTTTTTTAGCAATCTCAAAGACGCGTCTTCTTTACCCGAGAATGTTAACAAACGAGTTCTCGTTACGGTTTGTCGGTTAAAAAATTATTCTTCTTTCCTTGATATCGTTTTACTCCTTTCACATAAGTTTATTTTGTTGGTAGACAAGTAAGTATGATGCATAGATAATACATTATCATACTTTTGGAACTAGATTTATAGATCACGATTTATATCCACTTAGGATCGATACTTGTAAATTTTAACGGATAAGTATGATAGATAATATATTATCATAGTAAAGAACTTGATTTATAGATAATTTATATCTACATTAAAATCGATACGCGTAAATTTTATAAGTGGTCATATATTTTATCGCGTGTAACATTTTTTTGAAATTTACAACCAAAACTGAAAGCATCTACGATAATATAGTAGGTTAAGACATTAATTCGAAGCATTTTTTTTACCTTCTCTTTTGTTTTAAACAAATTTTTATATTCATTTACTACAACGAATTCATTTCCACAAATTTTAATTCCTTACTTATTATTGCAATACAATTAGGTATATTAATAAAATATAACTAATACTATCTACTATATTATTATGCAAAATGTAGTCATATCATAAAATAATAATCCAAATAGCAATACACACAACCAATATAAGTGTTATAACCATACATATAGTTATTGGTTTATTTGATGTCTATGTAAACGTGAACGGAAGTGAGATTAGATCAAAGGGTTCCAAACGAATCGTTTTAGTATTGACGTAACGTAGCGGGACCATAAATGTGTAGCAAATCTAAGATGAAATTCACGAAGGTTTGCAATAGATGGTCGCTCACCCTTCTGACTGTATAAGTAATGACCGAACTGTAAACGAATAGAGAATACTACGAGGTAGTCAATTATTTTCACGTGCTCGACGAAGCGTTTACAGTAAAACAATTGTACATACTAAATGGGATTCCAAGCACGCTTAGCCGAGACTAAATTACATCGTCGACAGTGAAAGGCCCCATGGTATATTAAGACGAGGTATGCTCGAAGATGTATCAGTCTCAGTAAGAAATCTCTTCTAACAACAAGGCATCCTTGCACTTTGTACAAAGAGACGCGTGTTCGATCATGAATAAAATCGTGAGTAGTAGAGATATGAGAAAGAAAAAGAAAAATTGGATGAAAAAAACTAAAAAGAAAAGAAAATGGAACATTCACGATTAAACGTTTAACGATTAATTCGTAAAAATAGAGAAAAAAATTTGTAATTTAAACAAAAAAATTATTAATTGCAGAGTAAATGTATGAAATTATTGATACGATTTCTCTTGATATTTGAGGTGAAAGACACCGGAAATTCATTTTTGTTGTTGTTCTTGTTGTTAAATTCGATATAACTTCAGTACATTTATTTTTTTCCAAGCTTATCTTATCTTAATTTGACTCTTCACGCGTAATTGGTGATTCCTTTTTTTTTATCTTTCTCGATTAGAAAACAGGTATTCTATACTTGAACTTAACCTTCGTTCGCAGGTATTACTTTCACTGTTGTCCTTGGCCACGGCCGCGCCAGTAACCGTGGATCAACGTTACAGTCATGAGGATTTAATGCGAATAGTTCGGCACTTGCAAAATATCAAAAGATCGGATCAAGAAAGTTATGGAACTTCAGGGGATGGTGGTGGCTATGGTGGTGGCGACTATTCCAGTGGTCACGGAGGTGGTGGTTTCGAAGCTTCCGGAGGACATTTCGAATCGGGTGGTGGCCATTTAGATGGAGGACATCAGGATTATTCGTCTCTTGGGGGAGGATATGGTGGTGGATATGGTGGTGGATATGGTGGTGGACACGGTGGTGATGAGGGTAGTCATGGAATTTCTTTAGACGGTGGTCATAATTTCGTTCACAGCGTACCAGTATCAGAACACGTTGAAGTTACCAAGCCTGTTGCTGTACCAGTTTACAAGGAGATAGGTAAGTCCTACCTGAAACGAAAAAAAAAAAGAACAGATTAACATCATGTTCATCTAATTTATGTCATTTTTAGGTATACCAGTACCACATCCGGTCAAAATAGGTGTCCCTCATCCGGTAGCTGTTGGGATTCCACAACCATACCCTGTTGCAGTACCCGTGTCAAGACCTGTCCCAATCCAAATAGTGAAGACGGTTGCTGTACCTGTCGAAAAAAAGGTTCCGTACCCAGTAGAAAAACATATACCTGTACCTGTTGAGAAACATGTTCCCATAACAATAGAGAAACACGTGCCAGTGCCAGTAGTTAAACCTTACCCTATCAGGATTCCTGTCTATAAAACTATCTACCATCATGCAAAAAAGGGTCACTAGAATAAAAAATAACAGAGAATTTCCTTTCGTCTTTGAGAAAATTTATAGGCACGGTATAAACTGAGTCAAGACGACTGGATACGTTGAGAATGAAATACACGAGGCAGACAATTCTTCGTTGTTTCTTTTAGAAAAATTTTAGGGTCCAATTTGTTACGTTATACTTGTTTTTTTATATTGTATATACTCATGTTGGTATCACCGAGTACATTAATTATGTTATAAGTGTGTTTTGGTGCTACATTGTTACGATAACGTTATATTTTTGTACGTCATTGTTTTTGTTTTTCAATAAAAAGAAATCAAATATAAAATCATAAAAAATATCAAAGCTTTTTCCCCTAATCTCAAATCTCACATCAGTGAAAGTCCTATCCGAGTGAATGTATTCCTCTTACACAGTCACCTCTTAACGCGGTATGAGTATTTTTTTTCATTTCAGAGAAAATAGATGCATCGTAGAAAATATATAAGAGTTTATCGTCCTCTGGTATAAAACGTCGTTCCACCAGAGACACTCAATTTCACTCTTAATTAACTATAATCCTTTTAAACGTAGATTGTTTCAACGAACACTTTTAATGTTAAAACGATTTGATATTTGTTATAAATTGTTTCCATTATTTTCAATTTAATCATCAAATTTTTTGAAATTGATAGACATTTTCTATTCTATTACACACGAATAATTGAATTATTATTATTATTATTATTATTATTATTATTATTATTGTTATTCATAATAAGGTTGTATATAACACCTTATACGTCAAAATATATGTAGGAATTTATTATTATATATATAGGAATTTAATTTTCAGATTTAAACGAAGTATTTAAGTATATAATAGTATTATCAATCATTATACTTATTATAGTAGTATTATAGTATTTATAATAATCTTAGGTGTAATATTATTTTAATAGGACATAGATTAAATTTAAAACGTCCAATAAAGTTTTGATTTAATTTTGAATATTATGTTCACCTACGTAGGTACAATCCACCATTACTTATTATCTTTCATTTCCCGTAGAATAGACGAACGTGTGATGGATCCACGTGTATACCGCACGCAAAGAAACATAATTGCGGCTTTCACTGCAAATTTCAATATATTTGCCACGGATTCCATGGAAAGCGAATGGCCGAGTCGAGTTAATCCAACCGTTTGAAATAAGATCAATGTAATCGTTTGATGCAAATGAGGCGTGACTATTTAATACGATTAAGAAGAGACAACAACTATGACGGCCTTAGCCTTAGCCTTCTCGTCGTTCACATTTATTTAAGTCGCATTAACGAACTTAACAATAACAAAATGAGCGTTCATTAAATTTTTTTTATATTTTTCTTTTTTTTTTTCCTTTCTTTTTAATTTAATACAATTTTTCAAGAGACACCAATGATCGTATAATTATATTTTAATATAAATCACGTTTAGAAAGTTTTTTGCTTTTTTTTCTAATATTTTTCATTTACAAATATTTAATCGAGTTTTATAAAACAATTTTTTATTTTTGTTATTATTAATTATCGAATTCGGCCGAATAAATTTTGTTTCTTAGTTTAATTAGATTCTATGAAGAGGAATTTAATGATAGGATATTAAAAAGAATTTTTTAATGAGTTTGATACGTAAAAGACGGAAATAAAATGTTACGTAATTTCAGTATAAATTGAAAAAAGGGGTGAACAAAATAACCGCAGTGGTATTTCCACAAATCGGAGCAACGTGGTACAGTGAAGGTGGAAAATAGTGGGGCAGTGGTCAGTCTCATGGTAAGAGGTATATAAAGTGACACTTAAAGAATTTATCACAAGTTAACCTATTTCTACAAGAGGAGCATAGATGAATTTACTTGGCTAAATATGATTAGGATCGTACGTAAATGAGTGTTAATTTAGATGATACTTTTAAATGCTAAACCAATATAAAACCTTGCATCACATAAATGACTTTTTCTCTAACTTTATTTGCACATAAAAATAAAAAAAGTAAAAACAAAAATAGAATGTTTATCAAGTGTGTTAAGAATTTGGAAAGAAAAAAAAAACAGAAAAAAATATACCAATATAATGAGGTAATCAAAATAGTGATTTAAAGTGTCGTGCAAATTTTTGTTTAGAAAGCTTTCATATTGTGCACTACCATCATTGGTTATTCTCATGGATCTGGATTAAGTTTTGATGGTCTATCTCTTGGAGATCATAATGGTGGTTTTGATTTAGGAGGTCATTATGGAGGTAGTCTCACTCTTGGAGAAATTTCAGTTCATCATGGAGACGAATTACCGGCCATAGATTTAGGTGAAACTGCTTTGACAGGGGGTCATTATCAAAGCCCATTGATCGTCTGCTAACAAATAATCTTGGATAATTATTGATCTTAGGGGGAGGTCATTTAGGAGGTGGCTGGGATTCTGGAATATCTCTTGGAGGTCATGGTGGTTATGGTGGTTATGGTGGTCATGGATTAAATTTTATCCCTTCCGTCAAACATATTGGTGAACATAATATAATATATCATTAATTAAACGCTTTTTATTGTAATTTTTCTTCTTAATTAATTGTTATTTATTTTTAGGTGTACCAGTGGTGAAAAAAATTCCCATCAACATTCCTAAACTTATGGTGCAAACGGAGCCACAACCATATCCTGTAAACGTTTTTGTTCCTAAACCTGTACCATACGAAGTAAGTTTGGAAACGTCATACTGATTAATGGAGTAAAGTAATGTCACTAGATTTTATATGACAATTATATCCGTATCAAATTTGCAGGTAGTAAAACCAGTGATTACGAAAGTTGAGAAGAAAGTTCCAACTCCGGTCGAAAAGATAATACCTTATAAAATTGAAAAACCAGTACCTTTTAAAGTATACAAACATATTCCTGTACCAGTATTAAAACCAATACCGATCAAGATACCAATTTATAAAACAATAGTGCACAAATCAAAACATTATAAACACTACTAGATCCTGTAACATTAAAACGACTCTGTTATATTTTGATCTGATTTTATTTATGATAAAGTTTTATTGTTATATGTAAATAAATAAAAATTGTTATTAATATTTAATTTTAAATATTAATTATTTTTGTTAATATGTTTTTTTAAAATAATTAAACAGTATGAAAAATATCTTAGTTGAAGAATGCAAACTAACATTTTGTGTTCCTAATTTTATTCGTAAGAAGATTAAACCTATAGTAACAAAACCGAGTGAGAAATGAACCCTTCTAATTTTGAAGGTAAACGTTTGGGTAATTAGGACAATCTTACCTTTAAATTAATACTATTACTCAATGCCAGAAGATTATATTCTTGTGTGAGATAATTATAGAATGTTATTTGTCTCTCTCTCTCTCGGAGTTGTAAGGCTTATTCGTTAAAGAAAATAAAATTAGAAATTTATTACTGATATTTGTTAAAAAACTTTGACAATGGAAATAAATTTAGGAGAATTTGAAAAAGAAATTTATCGAATAGCATCATTAATCATTATGACCAATATTATTACATGATCTTTGTTAGAATTCGATTGTAATGCTTGATTATGAATTATGTAACTTATTTTATTGCATTTATTAGAACGTTAATACGTGAACTGTAAAACATAACTCAAGGAACCTATCAATACTTATATAATATTATTCATTAAAGAAAGGAAGGAAGTAAAAGTTTTTATTTGATGAACTGTAAATTAATGAGAGAAAAGAACTTCGACAATATTACCTTTCACCAAAAGTAAGATAATAATCGGTCATTAAAATTAAATCAGAGTAGACAAGACTATGGTAACGATCTAATATTTCGAATTACCAAAAAGTCGATGAACTTTAAACATAGGTTCGTATACGTGTGTATTTAGAGTGAATGGCCGGAAGAAGTACCGTTCCTTTCGAATACCAAAAAAAATTCTTCTTCTGGTATAGTAATTGATCAGATTCCTATCAATCAGAAAATTGGCAACGTATAAAAGAAGTTTCAAAAAAGTTGAACGATTTCTTTGCTTAAGGTGTAACACGGGTTCTTGTAACGTAATTTCTTAAGTATCTCTGTTGGAAGTTTGCTTGGTTGTAGAAGAATTTTTTGATTGGATACAAATTCTAACTTGATGAAAATTACTATGCTTTATTTGGATAATATAATTGGAACGTTTTAATCAGATAATAGTTATTTTCATATCGTTTTATAATTTAGATTATCAATATTTCATTGTCAAATATTATTATAATTATACTATTGTGTAATTAGTAATATTCAGATATTTATTATTTATTATTAATTATTCAATAATATAATTATCTTAGTAATACGTAATAAAAAATAAGGAAGTAGATACCAAAGTAAACTTTACATTTTATTTCCTCTTCCGAAAACTATAATTATTACTGAGATTCACGATAGACTGAACATTTTTCTTTTTTTTTTTTTTGAAGAAGAAGAAAAATACCTTAGCTTGGAAAATCGATGGGGAAAGCAAACATTTCACGCTCATGTTTACTGATCATTCTATTCATCTGAATATAATAATGATCATAAAAAAAAAAAAGAAAAGAAAAAATAATTCTCATTGTTTTCTTCTTAAGACACGCTATAAATACTTGAAACGTGCAATTATATCCTTCTTATATAATTTCGCGGTATACTTGAGAGGAATGTTTTAAAAAAATATATCACGTGAGTCTATCTATATGTATATACATTTGTGTAAAAATGTTGAAATAAATAATACTGAAAAAGAAGTAGAAAGGAAAGATGTGGTAAAAGAAGAGGTAGTTTGTGGCGAAAGTAAAATTCTAACTTGACTTATTCTCCAGAACTATCACCGTGATGGTAATATTGAAAAAAAAAAAAAATTAGGAAAGAATAACCCATGATTCGTTGCTATATAACAACAAAACCTATATTATTAATTTTCCTAATCTTGATTTTTTATAGTCAAAAAAGTATTTTTTTTTCTTTCATAACGTATCTACGCAACAATATAATTAATTCATTTTATATGTATTTCTCGATTATTAGGTGTTTAAATTCATTCGGTATTCTATTTGAAAGAAATGTATTATTTATTAACGTAACAATAATGAATAAATCTGAAAATTGATAACAACATTAAAATGTTTGATGTTGATGATAATTCTATACTATTATATTATAGTTTCGAAAAAAAGAAAGTTAAGGTAAATAAAGGATATTAGATACGTAATTTTGTACGTAAATTCTCTCGATATATTCTAAGAATAATATTAAAATAATAATATATCCTCAAAAAATGTTCTTATTGGAAATAAAAGAGCCTTTCGAATCTAACGAAATCCGAGACAAACTTTCCATGGCGAAATGATAGTTCGGGGGCATCGAGCCGTTCATCCAAGAATATAAGTATTATAAGTTATCTATGTCGTAGAGCTTATGTCGTTCCAGACTTCCGATTTCTCCCTCTATATATCTCTTTCGCTTTTCCTTTTTGTTTCGTATATTGTGTTAAAAAAGAAAAAAAAAAAGAATAGAACATCTAAATTAAAATTCAGCATTCAAATTAAATTACGACCTATTATTCTTTCCTATTGAGTGTTTTAATTAAAATCTTGATATTAAAAACAAAACATAAAAAAACGAGGTATTTACTATTATTACAAAATTGTTTATCCTTTTCCTGCAGTAAATATTTATAACGAACGAAAATTTATTAGAAATTATAATTTTTTGTTGTACACAATTCGAAAAAAAATTGAACAATCTAATGGACGATTATGTAGACTTAAAAATTGTCGATCCTATTAGCAATAAATATTTGAAACGAAGTAACATCATTCAAAAACTTTCATATCCCTGGTAACATAGTTTGTAAAAAGATTAAAAAATTAACTCGTAATTCGTTGTCAGAGAGCTACTCATGTCTACCCAACAACGTTCACTTCCGGTAAATTTCAGAGTTACAGAGAGGTAGTTGCATTGCGGTACATGATTGTGGTTTAGGAGTCCTTCGAGTGAACGTAGATCAAATATGAATATGAAATGGGTAGTTTCTGAAGAGGTAGCTTTCATTTGATAGATAGATATATGTATCTAACTTTTTCTTTTTTATTATTTTTTGTTAGTTGTATCTATGTAACTCTTCTGATTGAGGAAGTAGGGAAGTGGGAGTAGGAGGAGGAGGAGGAGAGAAGGAAGGAAAAAGGGTTTAAAAGTAAGAAGTATATTTATTTCATTATTGACAGAAATTCCCTCGATTTAAAATAAGATCTTTGATTGGCCGTTCACCATGAAACTCATTTATATGAAGCAAATCGAATGGTGCACCTCGATGCTTCCTGTACATGCAGGAAACAGTCCATGTAATAATAATTTTATTGATCCATTTGTATTTCTAATTATTTCAATGGTATTAGTACCAAAAAATAAAAGAAAAACAAATATAAATAACACTGATTTATTTCACGATTTATTTCGTGCTACAGATAATTGTTCTTATTATTAACAAAATCTATATTATAATTTACTAAAAATATTGTTTCTCTTTTTATATTAAAAATAATTGTTTTGATTATAATCGTATTATAAAAATTAAACTCATAGTCTATCGAAAGAAATTATTTTATTTGGATAAATAAAAATATAAGAAGATTTTTCTCTGATAGACATTTTAAATTGGAAAAATCATTCTTATTTGGAATTGTGGTTTTATATTTTTCTCTTGTTTTTTTTTTCTTTTTATGGATTCCTATCGTGATACTTATAAGAATTTTTTACTATATCTGTAAGAAGATGAAACGAAAACATCCCTTCGTCATCTAAGAAGATGATTTTCTCAAACGTTAAAACGAGCTTAGTGGAAATACGGTTAAGACGAGAGAACGCAAGACCACTGAAGTATAATCCTATTTCGAACAGGAAATTTTCTCGTCTTAGAACGAGACTGTACCCTTCACTTCCGGTAATTGTAAGAACTCGAACGATCGATTAGTTGCCTCAAGGCATATAAGCATTTCTGATTTTCATTGATGTCATGTCTCCTTTCTTCTCTCTTTATTTTTTCTTTCACCGTATTTTTTTTTTTATATATACCACTTACGTAACACCGAATTTAATTTATTTAACACCGAACAATTGGTAAATTGTAAATTGGAAAAATATTCCATTGAAATAGCTTTTTATATATATATCTATGACTTTTATTTTTATCGTATTTTTTTAATTATTTTTCTTTTCTTTTGTTTTCTTCATCCTATTTACTTACCTGTACAATTTTTATATAACATCGTGTTTATTCTGTTACTTGTAAATCAGAAAATTTATCGATCATGTCAATGGAATTATTCGAATCGTTTAGTAAACTTTTTCTTTTCAAGAACGTGACAATTCATTTTTAGAATATTTTATTTGTGACTGTGTATTTGCATCGTCAGAGCAAGACGAGCGGCGAAGACAGAATACTGGTAGTGGTAACACGTACTTCTCGTTACTCCCACCCCCTTTCTTTCTTCTTTCGCTCAGAGCCCTCCGAGAGGGCGATCCACCGTCCCGTAAGATTTTAGTGAAAGGTGGTGGAATTCACCATAGTATATAAGCAGGCTATTCAAACCCTGTCAACACTCGTGGCTTGATTTCTAACGTACTACACCCTTCCAATTGACTTTATTTGCAACATGAATTCGATCGTAAGATCTATCATTTCGATTGTTGTTATTAAATAAATATTCAATAATTAACTAATCAGATTAAATCATCTATAAAATTAGTTTTTTTGTTTTCATTTACATAATACATGAAAATTATTTATGAAATACAATAATTATATGCAATAATAGTATAATTGTGTATAAATATTATTCAATGTTAATATAATAAATAATTGTAAAAAGAAAAATAATATTTTTTTCAGATAATAATTTTGGCTTTAATCGGTTCATCCTTTGCCGGTCATTACGATGAAGATCACGGTCAGTCAACTTACGAAGAAAAATCAAAGACAGTTGAAATACCAATTTACAAAAAATATGGTAAAAATAATAAATTTCCTTATTTTTCTTTTTATTAATATTCGTTAAGATTTGTATTCACATTACCCAATATTTGAAATACTTGCAGCTATTCCAATACCACATCCAGTGCCGGTAGAAATTCCTCAAGAAATCAAAATACCTATACCTCAACCTTATCAAGTGCCGGTTGAAATTCCTCAACCTTATCCTGTCGAAGTTGTTAAGCAAGTTGAAGTACCTGTAGAGAAACCGGAACCGTATGTCGTCGAAAAACATGTAAGTATTTTAATTGTTTAATAAAACTGTTCAAAATTACAGTTTTTATTTACCCCAATAATAAATTAATTATCGTAAATTACGTTATAAAATTATGTAACAATCATTTCTATTAGTTTATGATGCAATCAAAGTTATTGATTTGTTTTGAATGTTAAATGAGTTTTTCTAAATGAGCTTACTTTTTTTTTCTTTTGCAGGTTCCTTACGTAGTAGAAAAACCATATCCAGTTTACGTCGAAAAGAAATTTCCGGTTCCAGTAGCGAAACCTTATCCTGTTCACGTTCCAATCTACAAACATGTATTTCACCACACGTCTAAGGGCAAAGGATGGCATTAAAAAAAAGAAGAAAAAACGATTCTGTGTACCCAGAGGATGTTTAATCAACATATTAATTTTAAGAACGTTGTTAATTTATTAAGATCATTTTTTAGAGAATTTTATATTTGTTAATAATTTTGTTACTTGTTTTTTTTTTATATTACCTGTTAAGTTTTTTCAACATATTTTGTAAAAGATAAAGAAAGAAAAAGCAACAAAAAAAAAAAAGAAAAGAACACACACATTACAGAAGATAAAATAAATACCAGAACCTAAAAAAACGAATCTACAAAACGTACTACTTCATTCGACTTTCAATTTGAAATTAACTCTGTGATCCATAAATCGTGACGAATTTAATTCCAACACGGTATGATTTTCTTCCTTTTCTTCTTCCTGTAATTTAATTCCGGAAAATAAAAAATATTAAAAAAAAAGAAAGAAAAAAGAATGCACAAAATGGTAGCAAAAGCCGGACGTGTAATACGGCATTGAATTTCCTCGTTTGTTCATCGTTACGATTCTAACATTAGGACAAAACTAAACAACAGATATGGTGATCTTGATTCACCATAACAAGTTAGATGGCTACTTGCTTGACTCGGTTTGTCGAGACTTGACGAGCGTTCCTTGCGCAGACGTGTGAAACCACTTTTACTTGGGATGCACTTTCACTGTTCCGCTCTGAGATACACAGGATAGAATCACCGACGATTCGAATCTCGAGATCGACTAACTCACCTGGCCACACCCCTCGCATGATCTTACCTTTTAAAAATATATATAAATAAATATACCAAACGTAAGTGTATTTAGTACTTTTTATTATTTTTCATCATTCCTTTTTTTCTTTTTTCATTTTGTTTCGTATTTACGTAAATAATGTGAATTAACGTAAAACGATATCAGACTTTCTTCCACTTTATTAGCGTCAACGTCCTTTAATTATCCATTTCATTTTTTTATATATAATACAAGGTCTAACGTTAGTTCAAAAATAAATTTCAATATATTATAAAAGACTGATTTGATTGTAAACGATATTTTTTGGTTACCGATCGAATAATAGAGTTCATTTGGAAATCAAATTATCTTTTTTTTCTTAAGTATTTACACGAAGTCGTTCATCGTCGTTCAAATTATATCGAAATTCCATTGAAAAGATCTCGAGAATATATATTTCGATGGAGTTTTGAATTTTTACGATCTGCTGAACTTTACGAAACTTGTGGGAAGAGTAGATAATAGTTAATCAAACAATATAATTCATATATCTTATCTCCCTCTCACCCCTCATAACGTTATCGACATTTAAATATTCCCTCGTAAATTTGTATTCGAACTTATAGAAGGGGGAACATTTCATAGATTGTTAGGCACAAAAAATTAGACCGTGACATTACGTTACGCCGTTTAATCGGTTCTTTGTCTCGTTTTCTATCGATAAAAAGAGACTCTATTATAATAATTTTAATAATTTTAATGAAAAAAAAAATATATCAAATAAAATTAGACTACTCTCTCCGTCTTAACTTTCAATTTATATTATTTTTATAATAATAAAACAATTCATCATGAAGTTAAAACGAAAGTATCCATATTTTTATTTAAGTAAAACTCGATCGGCATTTTTTTGTCGTTAGAAGAATAATTTTTAATTTTAACGATGATCTTAAGATGATTGATGAACTAACTTTCATTCGATATGATTTATATGCGAAAATAATAGGTGTATTGGTGTTAGTGAACGTAAAACAGAACGTTGCTCCTGAGAGTCCACACCCAGAATTACGATTACATTTATACTAATATATGATGGAAGGCTGTACACTCACTTAAACGCTTAGAGATCATCTACTGTTGGTGTAATGAGGAGAAGGGAGAAAGTTGCATTGGTATATAAACTCTTGGCCGTGACTTTGAAAGTATCAAAGAGACGGTGAAACATACTGCGAACAGATTTGCGAGAGTATCTTCGCGCAAGTCTTTTGGAACGATGAAACTTTTAGTGAGTAATCCAAAATCATCCTAAACGATAAAATAATTATTATTACAAATAATCCTTAGTGTATAAAATATTTTTAACAAAATTAATTAAGCCAGCAAGCTAGTCCATACAATCGACGATAACTTGATTAAACCTGAATTTAAATTAATAAGATTATGTTATTTGTTTGTAATATAGATTTTAGCCACAATGGTGGCTGCAGTATGGGCTGGTTATGAAGAAGATCATGGTGGTTCTACCTATCACGAAACTTCGAAACCCGTGGAAATACCGATTTACAAAAAATATGCTATACCGATTCCACACCCGGTTCCAGTAGCAATACCACAACAGATTAAAGTACCGATACCGCAACCATATCAAGTACAGGTACCAGTGCCACATCCGGTCCCCGTGGAAGTTGTTAAACATGTTGAGATTCCTGTAGAAAAACCTGAACCATACGTGGTTGAAAAGAAGGTAAGTGTTGATCGATCGGTAAATGTGTAGACCACAGCCAAGATAGTAAACTAAACAATAATTTCTACTTTATCGACTTTAATCTCATGTTATAATACATTACTTTCGATCGTAACTTTTTTATCTGTAATGAAAGTATACGAAGTACATATACGTATCAATAAAATAAAAATGCGATTCTTTTTAGGTACCATACGTGGTTGAGAAACCATATGCAGTAACTGTCGAGAAACATTTTCCAGTACCGATACCAAAACCATATCCTGTACATGTGCCAGTTTATAAGCACGTTTTTCATCATCAAAGTAAAGGACATCACGGTTGGAAGCACCATTAACGCGAATTAAAACGTTAATTCAATAATTTCATTACCAAAAAAATTTACAAATAATAAAAATGAACAAAAAAAAAATAATAACTTTAGGTTAGTTTCGTAATTTAGTATTTAAATAGGTGTTATGCGTTGTTGTAAATAATGATATACTTGTTACCGATCTTATGTATCGTTGTTTCATTGTTGAATAAAATAATGATTTATTTGTATGGGTCGTTGGGTGATCACTTTCCTCCCTCGGGTGACATGACCGTTTAAGTTAGATTACTTGGATGACTGAAAGGATTCGAAAGTACGAGGCTTAATTGTAGGCTTACCAAGTTGACGTTTAACCGAGCAACATTCTATCGCAGCAACATTACCTTTTTTAAAATCTAAGAATCATTAACTCATGGGATACGTTTGACCCCGTTAAACGTTAAGTTTTTAAAACAAAGACCGCCCGCCTATTGGAAACACTTTAGCAAGAAATAATTCATCAATTCAATAAGACTCAATGATCATGCATTTTTTATTTTTAAATACACAACTTTTATAATCGTTTCATAAGATGCTTGTAATTCATAGTGATCGTCAAGACAACGTCATTGATCATTTCGTAATTTATTAGCTCCACATGCCGCCTAAGGCAATTTCATAGATTGCAGGTAAAGTACTGCAGGGCAAGAAAGAGGGAGAAGAAAACTAAAAAAATAAAAAATAAAAAGTACAATCAAACAAATCATTTAGAATCACGATATCTTTTTGAGAAAAATGCGGATGTAAAATAACAGTAGTCCCTGACGTTATAACGTCACGATCGTAACTTCGGGCAATAATACCTTGGAGCAATCTTTGAGTCCTGCTAGCCCAATGCTAGCCAATTTGAAATGGTTTTGTCCCTGTTGTGTGTTGTAAACGGTTTACCGCATTGGTCTAGAACGTGAACTATTCGATCGTGCCTGAGGTGGATAGATAGATACCCACATATACATGTACGTACACAAACATAACTTCTTACGAGAGTAACTGAATTTATTCAGGAAATACCGGGGCGCGAGCAATTGCATCACATCTGAGACACAGGGCTTCGAGCAAAGAAACGACTACTTTTTTACGCCGCTTAAGGGAATCTCAATCGGCGTTGGTCAACGAGAAAACCTGTGCCGCATAATCGGTGCTAAAGTTTATAAAACCGGCAAGTACCCAAGACGAGCTTCTAGTTTAGTTCAGAACATTCATTTCATCGGTTTATCTAATCTCCATCTCTCTTTATTATCCATATACTTCTTCTTCTTTTAGATTTTTACTAGAAGATCGAGAGAAGACATAAGACATAAAAATGTTGAGGTTACTGGTAAGCGAAACGTATATTCGACGATACGCTTTTTTACTTGACGCTTTTCTCTCTACAACAAATGATACCATCTCTTTAAGCACGAGGGAATCCTCGCACGCTTCTACTGCATATAATCATTTTTCTTTTTTTTCCACATTTTATCTTTTCTTATTTAAAAGTGAAATCATGTCAACCTGAGGCATCTTCTTCTTAAGTGCTCATTAAAATATGTTTCATATTAATGTAGAAAACGATACCTCTAATTTAAGATTATTACCTTTTTGCTTTTCTTTTTTTTTGGTTCATTATAATCCTTTCTAATCTTCAGATACCATGCCTTTTATGGCTGGCGAGCGTCCGCTCGCACGGTGTGGAACATATGGATACGGAAATGATGAATTCCGGTACAATTGATTCTTCGATGACCAAATTGAAAAGACACTATGTTCAGCCGCCTTGTCCACCGCAGTACCACGTTCCATCGTATCATCAACCATCCTATTTTATAAAAGCCTATGAACAGCCTAGTTATCCGAAAAAGGAAGTGACAGTTCATCAACCACCACTACAGTCACACTACACCTTAGGTCATCAACCGAGTTACTCAATCATTCCAAAACAGCATGTGACTTACGTGAAACCGCAAGTAGTTAGTTATCAACCAGTTCATGCACCATCCTATTCGGTACATCCTGTTCAATCAGTTGTCAAACCATGGATGCCAGAGTATACACCGCCTAAAGTGATTTATCAAAAACCATCGTATACTTACGCACCGATTTATCAAAAGCCAATGTACGAGATGCCGAAAATTTATGTGAAAAAATTCGAGGTTCCGGCGGTTCAAACGCAAATCGTTTATCAAAAACCAGGAATTGTTTATCAAAAACCAGCTGTCGTTTATCAGAAACCACATCCAATTACGTATGTTCCACCCCCACCACCACCAGCTAAAGCTATCCATTTACAAGCAGCACCAATTTCTTATGTTAAAATTGCACAACCACCACCAATGATTCACCCACCTGTCTATCTTCCACCTGCACCTGTTCATCATGCCCCGACTATCATCAAAATAGCTAAACCTATGTGCGATTGAAATACTGGAATGAATTTAACCCCGAGGAAAAAAAGAAATACCTAATTTAATCAATCGTCTATTTCTCTTTTTTTGTTGTTATGAAATTAGGAGAAAACTGATAGCTCGTACGAAACAACAACGATTTGTTTAAAGTAATCGAGCATACTTATCGAGCTTGAATTAAACTGCCATAATGAGCCGCACTTGTCGATCGTAATTTAATAAAAAAATCTACACATTTGTAATCTATTCACGCTACAAATAAATCTGTCTTACGTGATTACGGCAATAATGAAGTTTTTATTATATCCCACGCTTTAACTATTAAAAATAGTCTTATTATTCTTTCAACTTCCTTCCTGTCTGTTGGAGATCTGGCAAATTTTGTGTAAGTATCTATATATCTTTCTCTCATACTTACGAAATCACTGGATTCTAATTTTTTACGTAAACACTGAAAGTTCTCATCGAAGAATTCTCGAATAGAACCACTCTAGCATCATTATATCGTTTTTATAATCTTCTAACAACGAAAATTCTACAGTAATTGTAGAAAATATGCAAAGAAAATTCTTAGAATGGACGTAATTCAACCCACAACTTACCTATATCTTTTGAATCCTAGAAATCAATGATACGATAGAGAACTAATTACGCGTAAATACAAATCGAGGTTTTTCAAGATATTTCGAAGAACTATCTTTGTTTCGTCAGAAACTCGTAACGCTACACGCCGTTAATTGCACAACGCCTTCGGCAACGAACGTTTAATCTTCATTTTGAAATTGTTGAGAGGTTGCTTATTCGCGCTCTCTACACCAAATCTCAACCTTCCCATACCCATGTAAAACTCAAGACCATGAATCCATGATATATCCTGTCATAGAGAAAAGATACGCCATAGAATATTGCGATTATAAACATCCGTTTATACTTAACAGTGGATATTCGCATGAGATATTTCAACATTTCTTTCGAAGCATCCGAGTATAAAAACTAACGTCGTTTCTGAGAAATACACAGTAGAAATAACGAGCCTGTCCAACGAGTTTAGGATTATTGTTTCCACTATGAAACATTTTGTGAGTTTGTTTTAACCCTTTCGCTTAAATATCTTTCGAATGAAATGTGATTAGTGTGAATGGAACGTATCACTCACGAAATTGATACATGATTGAATATTTCTGTATCTAGGATTTGTTTAAAACCTATAGTTATTAGAAATAACACAATTTTTATAGATATATATTTCTAAAAATATTAGATTTCGTTGTACGAAATAATTGTGCTGATTTATAAATTGTGAAAATAATCAATATATTCATTTGTAGTTATTTTTTTTTTCCGTGAACCAGCCGTGATTCGGTCTTGCGAACATTCTCAAATAAATCTTATTAAATCGGTAGACAATTATTTATGCTCTTGGAGCACAGGTATAATTATTTTTCAATTATAAAAATATATTGAATATTATTTTTAAATTAGCAAGAAATTTTCGGGAAAATACAATATTTGATGTATCCAACGAATACCGAATACCAAAAATACTTTGTTTATATCAATGTTAAATATTTTTCCGCGAGCAATAATTATTGGAGAAGCGAAAGGACAAATATTTTAATTTTATTGAAATATTAAAAAAATAATAATAATAAAAAGAAATAAAAAATTTGAAATATCGTTGAGAATGTTGACTTAATTTATCGTGTTTGATTTTTATTTAGTTATACGTCGTGGCAATAGCAATGTGCGAGGCAGCTAGGATACCACGTCAATTGGAGTACGAACATTTCCCAAATTTTCGAACGATTTATCATGGACACGGTGCAACCAGCTATCAAAACGTACACGTCAATAATAATTACGGAGGCGTTTCTCATTCCTCGAATTACGCGGATGAAGCGTTGAATGATTTCGGTTTGACAGTGCATCATGACACGGATATCGTGCCAATTTTAGGACGTGTCAAAGAATTAGAACACGTTGATCAATCAAATGCAGGTAAATAATATGCTTTAAGTATTCATCATTAATTGAAATTGTAACGTATATAAATATATCAATTATGTACTTTTAGAAATATCTACTTTTAATGGATTCGTACCAACCTATCATAATCTAGAAACGGAAGATCATCCATATTTTGACGAACATTATGAGAATCATTTCGATCATGATCTCAGACATCACATATAACAACTTGTACATAGCAAACAAATATTTTTAATAAACGTTGATAATAAACGATTTACCATACTTAACTATTAATCTCTTTATTTTGTCTTATATATATATATATATTTATATATATAAATTTTTTATATTTTATTTTGTATTTTTTAATTTTCGTTATACACATACGTACATATATGTGTCGTTGTATGTACTCCAAATACCGTACACAAATTTTCAACATAAGTACGCATATATGTACGCATAAATTAGTATAACAACTTACGTGTAAATAACATTATTAGTTATTATTATTATTATTATTATTTTTTTTTTTTTTTTTATTATTATGAAAACAACGATGTGGTATTTGTAATGTTTTCTTTTATACTAGGCTTCGATTTAAAGCTATTTACAGTGATATATTTGGCTCGCGAATTTTTATCTTTGTATTTTTTTTTTTCTTTTTTAAACCACTTTGGACCATTCGGACGAGATAAATTTTTCTTAAAAAGATGAACGGATAATCAAAGTGGTATAATATATATATATATTTATTTATTTATTTAATAATTATACGCGTTCAGTCCGAAGAAATGACTCCAAGGAGCTGTTATTTAATACTCTAAATAATTCTAGCCGACACAATATTTAAATCGACTATTTAATTCCTCGTTTCAATTTTATACTCTCAAGATATTATCATCGTATTGTTTAATGGTCGTGAAATCATCACAGTTAAACACTGTAATTAGGCATAAATAGATACGTTCATTTATGTGAAAAAAATGTATTCGCATAAATGCACGTTCAATAGAATCCGACGATCAAAAAATATCTGGTTCAATAAATTCAATGGTGTATTAATTCGAACGGCCTTGTTGTTGCATCACGTTGTTATAATATTAACGCATCATTATACGTTACGCTATGTATATATATATATATATATATAATATTAATATTATATAATATTAATATATAATATAATATATATATATACTCTTTTTTAATTTTTTAATTGTTATATTAAATCGTTATTGTATTTTTTCCATGTACATTATATTGTACCATGAGATATATAAAATACTAATACATAAACATACCTATACATATATATATGTATAACTATGTCTATGTATAAAATATTTTATAATTATTATTATTACCATTATAGGAGAACTTGACTAGATCACTTTAGTTTTATTGACTCTCTTATTATCCTAAATAGTTTTGCTCTCGCAGCGACGGAAAGTGCGGAGGTATATATATATATATACTGCTTTTTTTATCTTTCTTTCTTTCACATTTTTTTGTTTTGTTTGCATTTTTCTTTCCTTTTTTTTTATAAAAAAATATTCAGAACAATTAACTAGGTACATTAGGTTTTGATTAATTTGTCCCTATCGTATCCCCCAACGTTCTTGTAGCTACGAAATGAACGATGAGTGATTCGAGAACGACAACTAATTATGCTTGATCCCAATTCCAATTATAATTACTGATACAGCGTATCCGATATAGTTAAGAATTTCTAAAAGAATACTCGTCCCTTGTGGACGATCACGTGACTTGGAACTATTACTTGATACAACATCGAAATCAAATCACGCGTAAAATTCTGTCTTCGGTCCCAATTCGTATTCCATTTCTTCGTTCTTGTATACATCCATTATCTAAACAGAAATACAAAATCGCATCTTTGTATGATAAAACTAAACTCAATGTTAAATCAGCAGACGATTGCTGTTGATCTCACAAAAGATAATAAAATTGTCGATAAAAATATGATTATCTTAATCTCAATACTATATACCTGGTCCCTTACCGCATTCATATCTTTCTGCAGTTCCTCCATTTGTTTCTCGTGTATGACCTTGAGCTTCTCCTTCTCCCTGTTCTGTATCATCTGTGCAATCTTTCGTTCCTCCATGAATTTCTTCGTATTGTTTTGCTGTTTCTCCCTAAGTCTACCCTCTTTGATACCACGTGTCTTCAAGGTCTTATCATTCATCACCTCTCGCATACTCTCTACAGATAACTTCGCCTGTCTGGCATTCATCTCTTTGATTTCCCGTTCGTGTCTTGCTGTCAACTGTTTTTGTTGAGCTGTTTGTGCTGCCGTACATAATTTCCTTAATTGGATTCGACGTTCCTCGAAATGAACTCGTACAAGATCGCGTTCCTCACGACGTTGTCTATCTGCCAGACGAGACCATTGACCTGTCTGTTCGTTCACTGCTTGTCGTACTATCGGATCACTTGATAATTCTGATTTACTGGAACAGCAAAAAGGTAGAGTTTAGTTTAACTTGAATAATTCGATTTTGTTAATAAGACATATCAAACACATGCGGTTAATAATTGTTGTGTTTTCGATATATGCTTTTACGTAAACGTAATTACAAATTTTAATAATCAAAAATCAACCTAATATGATTGTTTCTAGTAAAAGGTTATACATACTAGTTTTGGCTTAACTATTATATTTAACTGCTTAAAATCCCTGATTGCACTTTTTAGACTTCATGTTGAAAAAATCAACTTCAGTTATGTCATCAAATGACATTAAATAAAAAAGTACTATTGTATTACTTGAGTCTTATAACAGGAAGATTTTTCCAATAAAAAAAGACTCTAGAACTTAAAAAGTTAAATACAAATTTCAAACTTACTTCTTCCCTTTGATGATTTTTTCTATTGCAACGCAGTGCTGTTTTTGTAAAGACACCTTTTCTTTCTGATGCCTCTTCTTCAAAGATTCCAACTCCTTTTGATGTTTTCTTAAAATCTTTTGATAACCTTTCTCTGATTTCAATGACTCCACAGTTATCGGATCGAATTTAATTTCCTCTGTACAAAAAAAAACAATTCAAGTAAATAAACAAGTAAACAAGTAAAGGTTAAAAAAGAAAAATTATCTTTGAGATTAACCTCTAGGTTTTGCAGCTTCTTGATGCTTAGAGGGCATAGAATTGGAACTACTTTTACTGTCACTCTCTTCAATTCCAAGTCCACGCATCTTATTTTGCGACATACTCTCAGTTTTTTTGAATGCACGAGGTGCGGTTAAGGCGTCCATAAATTCTTTGAAAAAAAAAAAGAGAAAAGAAAAACCCCGTTATAACTCGATATGTAAGAAATAAAATTTATTATTGATTATATTTTATCATACCTTGGAAACCATCCGGTACGTAGATCTTTATTTCTATATTGCAAAAGAGCATAGGAAGGGACATAGGAAAGTTTGCTTCAGTACGGAGAGATATATGACGATAGCCGGATTGCAAACCGTCTAAAGGAACTATTCTTTGGCCAAGAAGTTTTCCGTTTGATTCGTCATAGACAGCGAATCTAAGAGCAGCCAAATCCGGTAAGACGACTTTTCTAAAGAGGAACGGCTCTTCGTTGTACACCGGATTAAGGCCATTCGCTGGTACAACTCTCGTACGGAATTCTTTTCTTATTGTGTCAGTTGGTAGACCATACATTTCAACTTCAACGTATGTACCAACCTTTTTGTCCGAAAGGAACTGGCCCGCTATTACCTAACAAAAAGATTTCAATAATACATAGGCGTTATATGTTACTGAATAATTGTTGATATATTTTACCTGTACGCTACATTGTATAGCGATTACTCCATCAACTGGACTTTCAGCAAACGGATCGAAACTTCTATCAGCACGTCTCATGAAATCCGGTTTGAGGAGATACCCTGAGGATCCATTATATTCGAACTTGCCCTGGTTTAGTTGCATTGGCAAATCCGCTGTTTGAAAGTTCAGTGACACCATTTGACAACCGGCGTTCCAGAAGACCTAGTTTTGAACAATCGATCGAACGAATATGACTAGTTGAACGGATTCTTTACCGTTCTTACGAGAAATGTCTTCTCGTCCAACATTACCTGTGGCATATAATTCGAGGAATCCGCTCGAGTACCTTTCGGATATATTCGGCTCATTTGACGTTTATTATAATTAACAAATTCGATGGCTGATGTCTTCAAATAATTCAGTCCAGCCGTTTCCGCAAAGGAAGACATGTTATGGTGTATGTTCTTTTCTACAAGAACAAATATATATTCATGTATTTATAATTTCAAATTCGCTATGATATTTAAGTTGCAGAGATGTGTGAAAAATCGTAAATGCTAATCCAAGACTATAGTCGTATTCAATCCAAATAAATCCAACTGTTGTTGGTGTTTTCGTACATCCCTGCAAGATAATAATCCACAAAATCAAAACATACGTTCGGCAACGTCAAAGCCCGGAAATTTGATAGGCTGAGCGTAATTGACCATGGAAGAAAGCCACGGATGAACGTTCGTTGTACTTCCGGTATATGGTTGAGCTACAGCAAGTTCCAAACTTTCGCCAAGACCAGTTGGACCACTGCCAGATTGTTGTTGCGGAACACCGGTAGTAGATGACGTAAGGGAATCAGTCGAAGTTTCATCCTGAAGATCAAGGCGGAAGCGTTCTTATTCTCGAAGTTCGAGTATCCCCGTTGACCAAGGTCAATTATCGATTGTCTTATCATTTAATCAAAAAAATATGTACTTACCTTCGAAGGTTGCTGTTCAACGACAGCAGCTACGACAGGTGGCGCACTTGCATCTTCTTTAACCTCATCTTCGATAACAAACTGCCCTTGTTTGAACAGTTCGAGTTCTTGTTTCTCAACTTCGGGCTTAAGTCGTTTATTTTTAATCAAAATCTTTCGTTTCAGTAAGTTAGGTGAAGGCAATGGTACACCTGGTTCCAACTGTTTTACGATATATAGACATAATGATTATTATTATTATTATTATTATTATAACGTTTAATAGGTGATTTTTATAGAATTGGTAAAATTGTTAAGAATTGTTGATCAATTGAGTTATAATTTACGATTACCGAATAGAATGTTAATAATCGTAAAATGAACGATGTTTTTACTTGTCATTCACTTTGAATTATATTTTATACTTACAGGGAAATCCTTGATGGGTTCTCTTAATAATAGATCTCCGAGAATCTCGTCGCAATACTTTGCTAATTTGTATTGTTGTTTTTTACTACAGTGATTCTCGAAACTTAGTATCACTGGATACTCAGATGTTACAAAGGCGGTATCTCTGACGGCATAAATGACGTCTTTGAAAAGTATATCAGTACACATTGCTTTACCATGCGTTATTATTGGCTCCTCGTCTTCACCTTTACCGTCCCAGCAATCCAGCTCAACACATCTTTTATTGGAAACAAATAGATTGTTATCTAAACTAACAAGTTGATTATTATTTATAATAACATGTAACATGTGATGTTATTCACCTGCAACCTGCAAGCAAAACTTGTCTGTACATTTCAACGCTACTTTTTCCACCAAACTGACGACCACTCAGATACGTGTTATGGCTCGAATTGATATAGTAATGCGCCAATGGTTGGTCCATGTCCATATAAACGTCTAATCTGTCTAAGAAAACTGGTGCATTCTCATCCGACATCAGGTATCTTATAAAGCCGTCCTTCGTCATCGTTTCTGAAAGGACGTGATTGTTTCTGAAAGGATGCCGTTTCGAAAGTATAAACTAATTCGAAATATAGTAATGAATGATGATTAGATATTTTAGCAAATATATTCGATATTATTCGAAATATATTTAACAGTGAATGACGATTAAATATTGTAGCAAAAGTTTCTAAAAGAAAATACAAGGAGAGAGAAATAAAGAAAGATAGAAAGATATTCATAATTTATGATGAAAATTCTGTAGGAACATGTTCTTTGTTCGGCTTACTTTGATTTCGGGCAGTTTCATTCTGCTCGTAATCGTAGATAATTTCTAAGGCTCGTTTCTCGTCGTATAGTGGATAAAGAATTTCGTTTAATGTTGGATCGCGTTGTTTTTCGTTGAGAAAGGTAATCAACTGTTCGAGGTTTATCGTATCCGCCTTTCCTTGTGTTCTGGAATTTTCCGAATAAATAACCGTTAGATCTAATTTCATTCCTGTAGTCTTTTACTCGATTATTTGGATTACGCAACGCAGTAAATATCGTTACAGTGAAATGATTCAGTTTTCCGTAGGGGAGACTTTCTTACTTACATAGATTGGAAGAGCTCTTCTATGTCATTCCTTGGACATATTTTATGATAAAGAGCGTAAAATGCATCGAAAGTAAAATCTTCCGGTTCTATAACGTCATTCTGCAAGGTAAATGGAAGACGCTTTATTGTGGTTATAAATTAATATATTAAATCCATCTACTTTATCTTCATCATTTTATATTTTAATACTTTTATATAAAATGGAAAATTTAATCCTCTAGATATATTATACATGCATTATCAAAAAAGAAATAAAAAGTATTTAAATAGACAAAATTTTCCTTTAACATTTTTATGCATATTTAAAAAAACTATAACTTTCATTGAAATTTAATATATTTTGTTGTTGGTAAAGTAATATCTTCTAGCATAAAATTTAATTTTATTTTAATCGATTATATGTGGGTGTAGAATATAAATAATAAGCTTTGAATAATTAAAAATTGATTTTAGCTTGACAGGAACCATTATGTATTTTTCATTTTTCTTTTTTCCTCTAAAAGAATTTAATTTCTACGGTTCGCATTATTTTACCTATTATAAGTTTTTGAATAAAAACTGAAAATATTATGAATATTTAACTAGTACAATAGAAATGAATGCTTTTGAAAGTTAAAAATAATTGCAAATTAAAAACAGGCTTTCATGAGTGTCCTATTTCTCTTTAATGTTATTCTACAGAAATTTAATTTCTATAGACCATAATATATTTTATATTGCAGACATATGATTGAAAAAGAAATATATAAAAATGAAATAAAATGCTTGGTACCATTAAAAATTATTTAATGGCAAAACGAACTTTTATGTGTTCCAAACTACTTCGTTATTTTATGGTATAGAAATTACTTTTTTAAAGCCAACACTGCTCAAAATTACTAATTATAATTTTTAAACCAAACAAGTATATTATATTTTACCAAAAAATTAAAGAAATACATCCTAACTCCTGAAAGATTTACAAAAATATTTCTCAGTTGATACTTTTATCAACACTTCTCTTTTAAGAGTTGATAGATCTTTTAAGAATGATTAGGAAAATATCAATACCTTTCCACTCGGGAGATTCAAGTCAGACAGACACTGATAAACGAGCTTTTCAGTTTTCCCAGACGCGAAAGTCCTCGCAACCACTCTCACTGGCACTTTTCCATTTGGATCCACCAACATTCTCAATCGCATCCAACTAAAACAAATTAAGAAAAGGTTCCTTCGTATTTTCATTCCTTTTTCCCAAAGAAAGTAAATGAGAAAAAGAACTGCTATGTAAAACCATCGAAATATCAAACAATCCTCGTTAATTTAAATCGAAATTTATTGAAGTGGAAATTTCATTTAACAACTAAAGACAAAGTGTTATACTCAGTGAAATGAATATTAACATAAAAGTAGAAAATTAGAGTCTGAAAAATATATTAAATATTTTTATTCTGGAGAATTCATTTATCGCACGTAAATAAACCCTGACGTAATCGTGAAAAAATTTTAATAAAACATTCAAAAAAATCCTGACAAAACTTGATGTGCTTCTTATCACACTCAACTAAAGCATATTTTATAGATTGACCAAAACCCTTTGGGCATTCTATAAATTGACCAGGTAGTAATACATTGACCGTAACATATATATGTATATAGAAGAAACTCGAGGTATGTTGTCTTTTTCTTTCTGCGTAAAAGCATCGAGACTAATTGTTTCTGATGACGCAAAGAAAGAAGAAGCTACCTTTGTTTACGCTCTATCACGCGTATATGAACACCTTTTAAACCGAATGCAATTTTATCATGAACAAACTTACTGTTTCTTTAAGCATGTTAGTGGACAAAAGTTGTTGCCTTTCACGTTGTGTGTAATCGATCGTACACCATCCAACCATACCTAAATAAACAACACGTAAATCTTACATCAGACGAATCAATTAAATATTTTTTCATCATTCCTTTCTTTTTTCTCATTTATCTATTAATTTGTATTATTAAATCGTACGAGATGATTGCGAAAAATTAATGAAACGGAATAATTTATTGGCATTTTATCGTATCGCTTACACGAAAAATACGAAAATAAGAAAAAAATAACGATTTACAAGCTTATTTAATTATCGATAAAAAAAAAAAAAGAATGAAATGAAATTTATTATATAAATTTTGCAAAAGTTTGATTAACGAGTGAAATATTGAAAAATAATTTCGTATAATATATAATATAAGAAAAAATAGAATAGAATATATAAAGTATAATTGGAAGTAAAAAATTTTTGCATAAAAAGGATGTCACGTGCCATGATAATACGCGTTTCAAACTGTCTCTTACATTATACTAGATAAAGAACAACCTAACGAGCTCGTGGCACATTCTGTTACTGTTATCGTAATCAGCGTTACCTTGGCGGTCTTAGCATCCGGACAAACGACGTGCTGGTAATTGATGTTGGTATAATCGACGCCTGAACAGATGGTCAAACTTTTTTCATCTAGCTGTTCGCTATGTTTGGCAACTAACTTATCATACAGCTTTGGATCCTTTAACAAGAAATAGATACAGTTATCTACACTTACTTTTTTTACGTACTTATAATCCTTCTGTCAATATTGCATGGAATAATATAAAAGAGAGAGAAAGAGAGAGATAGAGAGAGAGAGAAAGAAAGAAAAAAAGAATTTATAAAGATAAAACATATTTTTTCATTCGTTTTAATTAAATTTCAACAAGAAATGTTGGTAGAAAAATCATTTATTTTCTTTTCGTACCAACGATATCAAATATATTTTAAATGAATTGTACGAGGAAAAACCTTTTTTGTTTTTTCTTTTCTATTATTTTATTTTTTAAATTTGTTTAATAATATTTTATTTTTTCGATCAACATAATGTAAAGATAGGAAGTAAAAACAAAAAAAAGAAACAATTGTTTTTTATTATTTATTCGAATTACCTTTGGCACACCACCAGCACGAATATCGCTCACTTGACACAGTTCTAACACGTCACCGTCCTGAAGAGGAAAAAAATATGAAGAAAGAAAAATTATATATACTCGAACGAGATATATAAAATATATATTTTTAAGAATAAGAAAATATTTCAACAAAGTTTGTGTAAGATGTCAAATAAGTGAAGATAAAAAAGAAGAAGAAGAAGAAGCAGAAGAAGAAGAAAAAGAAAATAAAAAAATAAAAAAAGGAAGAGAAATTTATTAAAAAGGAATACGTCACCTTTCCTTCACTCTGCCAATAAATGAAAAAACCGTACTCGTCGGCCTTGAACATACAGTTCATCTCAAGCTCTGTATTGTCCTTCTCTTCAGACCATCGATCGAAGACGCATCCATTACGAAGTGCTTCCGGCACTTCGATCTGCCAGTTGAATTCAAATCTCTTCGTCATCTTCGTGATCCTCTCTGTTCAAGTTTTAGAGATCGGATCTTGTTTTTCTTCCTTCAAAATAGATTCTAACGAAAGATCGAACAAGATCCTGTTAAATCTTTCATTCTTCATATCGTTTATCTTGAATAATTTTTCTTTTTTTTTATATTTTTTTTTTTTGCTTCGAAGAATATCCAGCAAACAATATTTTTTTTTCCCGATCATTATTTCCGCTTCTAATATATTCTTTAAATATTGTATATTTGAATTACGAGAGAGAGATGATGATCGTCAGAAGAAACAAAAATTTTAATAATGTTCAACTAGTTAACGAATAATATGTTTGCAATTTTAGATTTAATTAAAAATTAATTTATATCCGAGTATTGTTGTATTCGCTAAATAAATATTGAATATTTTAGAAAACAAATTACTATAATATTCGATTAACTCCAAAAACACTGATTAATATTTTCCATTGGAATAAAACAATCCATTATTAATGTTCAAATTAACAATTCCGAACATTATTATCCGAACAATATTTTAGAAAACAAATTACTATAATATTTGATTAACTTCAAAAAAACACTGTTTAATATTTTCCATTGGAATAAAACAATCCATTATTAATGTTCAAATTAACAATTCCGAACATAACTCATTAACTAATCAAACATAAGTTTAATTTTAAAGATCTTACATAATTATACGCTGAAGAGAATCACGTTACTATGTTTCTAACCGCGCTTTCTAAAATGCATTAGACGACATGTGTAAGGTATAGCAATCGATTGAGGACCCTAATAGATATTCACGTATACGTATGTCATCCCTTAATGGTATATTTTATAAAACCCAATCAAACATTAACCTCTTTAAAATCTCGTAAAAAAAGAAAAAAAAGAAAAAAAAAGGAAAAAATCCACAACAAAATTCCCCAGTCAATTTCAACTTCATCATTAATCGTTTAACTTTTTCATCTTATTTTTTTATCCTCATCCTCACGATCATTTTTAATTTTTCATCGTGATAAATAAAATACACGAATAAAAATATACGAGTAGTTATTCGCAAAAATATATATATATATATATTTTTTTTTTCTTTTGTCGTTTACAAGGACAAGAATAAAACGTATAAAAGATTGTTAATATTCTAAGAGGAACAGTTCGCTTAAGTTATTCTTTTATGCGAGGTCATCGTCGTAGCTGACCTCTCCGACTTTACAAGTTCTACACGAACGAAAATCTTTTATTCTTATTCATATATTTCGAAATGACGAGAACCAAAACTCTTAGAAATCGAATCGTATAAAAACACATATATGTACATGAATGCACATACACTTGTATAAGTAATATACTTGTACGATCATTCACCAATATAATTCGAAGATTCGCAACACGTGTGTTTCCTCTTTTCAGTGAAATTTCGGACACTGATGTAAAGCTCTCATACGAAATAGAATTAGACCGAGCGGAAAGCTTTCCAGCCTTCAAAGCGATTCGATGTTGATAACGGTCTAGAAACCAAGTGAAAGAGAGAGAGAGGAAGAGAGATAACATCTGCATAGGATGTTAGGATGTTATTATTTTAGGTGATACATGACACACCGAGTTGCCTGTTACGTCAAAGCATATGCTATTTTTTTTTATCTAGCACCATTGCATCGATTGACCTTTAAACTAGCTTCATGCATAAACCAGAACTAACGAAAGTAAATGCCAATTGTTAGGTTAGTTTTGATGTTCGCAATCGTTTTATCTTATTTATTATTTTTATCGATTTTATATATTAATATAAAATTTAGATAACTTATTAGAAAAATTATGATTAATCAAACTACCGTGTATGTTAGCCATACTATCATATCCATATTATCTGTATAACCTTTACCAGCTTCATGCACAAAGCGGAAAAACAAAATGGCAACTATGAATGCTAGGACATTGTTCGGATATATTATCTAATTTTTTCTTTTTTTATTTCGATATGTAACTGAATAGCAAGAGTAATAAATTATGATAAGTTTTATTAGAAAACTAATGACAGATATCATGTTAATGCATGATAATCCTTCATACATCAGAATAACCTTTATCAGCCTAATGCACAATATGAAAAATAGAAAATGGCAGCTGCAAGTAAAAATACAATACGATTCCTGAACAAAAAGTTTGTTTTATTCAGAAAAACAAAAGATCCAAATTAAATAACTTTTATAAATAATAAAATTAATTTGAGCTTTGTCGAAGATAATAAGATAAAATCTTAAAAATATAATAAATAATAATATCTAATTATTATTTCAAATGATTAATTTAATTGAATTTAAATATTTTAAAAAGGAAGAATGAAAAAAAAAATTATTAAAAAAATGTGTAGATTTGTCGATTGAAAAGCTCGCAAGGTGTCAAATTGTAGAGCAAGTCGTTTAAATTTTAGCACTCAATTTAACAAAGTATAGTAATGAAAAAGGAAGAAAAGAAAAAGAAAGAGAAAAAGAAGGGAGATCGTTTCTAGTTTATGTGGCACTTTTATCTCAGGGGTGCATAAAAGAATCTTAGGGAGCGGAGCTTATGAAAGAGAGCTAAGCAAACTTACGACGTTAAGAGCGTCTCTTCCGGGCCGGGTTGCTCATTTTATTTTCCCTTGGTACCTACGACACGAAAGATCGAATATAAACTTAATGCACTTTACACACATACATAGACACACATATACATGGACATATATTGGACATTTATACAGAAAAGAGAAGATTAAAACCTCAAGGTCTTCTATCTTTCTCTTTTACATCGTACACAAATTTCATACATACATACACACACACACACACGCACACCTATAACTAATATCTTTAGTAATTTCACTTTATTTTCCAGATTCTATTGAACTTTCAATCGTAAATGATTATTTAACAGTTATAGACAAATTGTTTATGCAAAAATATTTTCCATCGTTTGTACAAACATTAGCGTTCAATAAAATCAATCATTCGAGAAAAGCGCAACTCATATGATCTTTGATTCGTGTATTTACTATATATGTATAGGTATAGTATATACGTGTATTTATATATTATGCTTATGTATATATATATGCAACTACGTAGGATCGATTTCAAAAGCGTTTGAACGATATATCTAATGCTTACATATCTAACCGTATGAAAAATGGCATGAATCAACGTTACTTTCTATAATTAAAGTGGGAACGAATATGTGTCGTGATGAAAATACGATCAAGATATCTAATGAGTAACGTGTGTTATACGATTAACACGTCTCTACGCATCTGTCAACTATCATCATTTATTTGTTCATTCATTCGTTTGACGAATTATTCGATAAGAGAAAGAAATAAAAAATAATAATAAGTTTTTTCTAAAAATTTGTACTAATTTAATAAATATATATATATATTTATTTTATAGTTTTGATTAAATTTTTAAGGTAAGCAATTTAATACAAATTTTGAGAGAAAAATGTATTCAAAAATTATTTCCCTGTATCTAAAAAGAAATATAATTTTTGTCGTATGTTTTCAAAACATTGGAACTATATTTCTTAAGTTTTCTTCGAAATGAGCGTCTATTAAAAGATCGGCACACAAGACACTAACTTATGCGAATGAGTCTTTATAACTTGGTTGCTTTGTGATCGTTAAACAGGTTATCGATGCATACGCTTATCGTACACGGACATCCCGAATTCTTATCTCGCATGTCTTATCTTAATTAGCGTACTAGAAAAACATACGCATATGTAGGTACATGTATATAAATCTAGATATGAATTAAAGTACTTACATATACGTAAATATATAACTATCTATGTTTCCCAAGCAAACTTTTATTCGATATAACTTAACTCGTTTGTCAAATACAAATTGTTGAACAAACAATGATAATTATAACGACTTATATACAGTTCTCTTATCTTTTACATATTCTATGTCTGTTATATCCAATTGGAATTGATTGGTATATATTTAGAAACCGATCGATGTTACATACATAGACTCGTCCTTATATTTGTATTTCTGTCATCCTTTCTAACTAATTCATTTAAAAAAATTTGCTTACAAATTTTCATTAATTACGTGTTGACTGTCATACAAATGTAACATGTTTTTGTATAGTAACAACGATTCTGATATAAAATCTGTGGTTTTTTTTAGAAAAAGAAAAAAAAGGTAACGGAATTCTCTTTTTATCAAACTTTTTATAGAAAATTATATTCCAATACTTTATAAATGAAATTTAAAGCTGCATTTTCTAAAAAAAAAAGAAAACTTCGACATATTTTTATTATAGACACTTCGACATATTAAATTATAGACACAATATATTTTCACATTTGCTTATTTTATTCTTAGTCATTCTTATTTTTTTTTTTTTTTTAATATTTCTTATTTACTTTTGAAATATACAAAATACCGTTAAAAATAAAGGTACCGAAATGCTGTTCCAGTGCAGTAAACCATAAAAAAGGTATGGTACGGTTTACAGGTAACCCACATGATTCCATTGAAAGACCAAACATCAATCACAGATGACAAATGTGATAGTAAACGTTTTAATAAAATTCATTTAAAAATACTTATATCGTTAAAGTTTGTTATAATATAAATCTAACAATAAGAATATTAACTATTACATATCAAATTGAAATTACAGACGATGCAAACAAAAAGTAAGTGGTTCTTGTCGTTTCAAATTTTTTTCCTTTTTTTTATTTTCTTCTTTTTCTTCTTTCATAAGAAAAAAGAGGAAGAAAATGATTATGTTCGTAAACGCTTTTATGCTCGTAGAAAATATTCCTTGTTATTTTCCTCTCATAAGAACGCCTCTTCCTTTCGGCTATTAATCTTTATCAAAAGGAACTACTATTACGTCGACGGTAGCCAGAGGCATTTATCAAATGATCTTCTTCGAAAGGTTTTAAGAAAGAACAAGAAGAAAGAACACGATAATAATAGACAAAAATATTACCGTTCACCGTAAATGTTCTCAAATATGATGTTTCAATATGAATACCATCTTTCTAATGGCTTACATTATCAACGTGATATTATATTATTTCATCTTAATTTGGAAAAACAAGTTACACTTGCGTTTAATTTCTTTATCAATACATATTTTTTCAAACTTTCTCAAAATAATCTAACATTAATTTAGGCTGTCATGTTTATCATATAGAAAGGAATGTCAAGCATTTACGATAAGAAATATAGAGAAATGTGAAAATATGTGATTCAACGTATAAAAAAATACTAAATATATTTATGTAAAAATATATTTAATTAATATATTTGTTAATTTTTAAAAAGAAAAAGTATGTGTTTCACATACACACACTTTTATATTATTATTTTTTTTATATTATCCACGCGTTTGTTTAATATTTCTTCCAAAAATAAACATATTATTTTTATTTAAAAACAAATGTAATAAATCTGCATATAAATATAGAATAAGAAAATTTTATCTATCTTTTTTTTGGTATTATTTCCGAATAAAGAAAATTTCGCAACCCGCCAGTATGCATTCCACTGACGTACAAATATACTCGAATACCTTTACGTGTTTGTTTAATATTAAAGCCAAGAATAATATTTGCAATATTTATTTCACGCCTATCGTGTGACTGATGTCACACTTTCCATTAGATTTTCAGTCGAAACTATTTCATGTACATCAATAAAGAATGATCGAAAGCAGCTGATTCTACGTTAAATCTATGATCATAATATCTTATAGTTCGTGCCATGGCACGATCTTACATCTTTCAAACCAAAACCTTGTATACACAAAAAGTGTAAACAGATGAGCAGTAGCGCGTTCTATGAAAATAATGTATTCACGTTACGTGTCTCGTGCTAGCTAGCTTCATGCTTTCGATTTTATCTCTTCATTGCTCAACAAATAATAATGATTCTTGGCAAATTTTCGCAAAACCAACGAATTATTCCCACGGTCGTATTACTCAAGCGTCAAAATGACAGAACTCTAGTGCCTTTTTTAAAATTCAAGCGCCTGGAATTAATTATTCACACGTGGAAGGACACGTTGTCCTAGAAAATGTGAATTTTTTTTAGTAATTTTAATTAAAAATGACAAAAAAAAATAAAGAAGAAAGTAAATTCTAACCGGAAAGAATTTTCATACTCGCACGTAGTATTTCTTTAGTATTCTATTTTCTACTTAAACAACTATTGTTGCTTTAAAATTGCCAACTTTTTTTTTTACTCCTTCTTGACCCGTTTAGACAAAAAAATTAAAAAGAAATAAAAAGTGAAATCTCACACTCGAGAGAATTTAATTTCTTTCCATGATATCGAATTCTTATATAATTTTAAAATTATGTACCCTACGAATATGTTAAGTATACATAAATTTCCTAAAATTCGTTCTTGCTTCGGGCAGAAAAAAGATTAAATAAATTTTAATATAAATTTCATTAAATGTAAATGTTTTCCTTTCTACTTGCTATGCACAATAAACATAACGTATCTTTTACCGTAGACAAAGTAAATTAATTATGATAATAATAAGAATAACGAAAGATGAAAAAATTTGTTCTTCTAAATTTTTGTAGGATAAAAATAATATTTTATAGATAATCATTTAGTTTGCTTGTTTCAAACGAATGGGTTAGCGCTTTAGAATCGTCAATCAATAATTATGTAACTTCCCGTAAGCTTGCTACGAAGGAAGAACGTAACGTAACACGTTTGACGCGACATTGACCGCTCAATTACTTAATACCTTTAATGGCCACTTAACAAAGAATGGAGAAGAAACGAGGGTTGTTACCCGCTGTGCTTTCATCACGAGTAGATCAAAAGCTTAAACCTATGTACGCTAAGCTTCCGATGTTATACTAGTTTTTCTTTTTTCTTTCATTTCTTTTTTCTCGTAAAGGTCGACAGATCGTTCGTTTGATCGTTTAAATAATAAAATTCCGAACATGATTCATCCCATTTACTATCTTCCTATTTAAACATCACACATTAAATAAGGAAAATTAACTAGCGTCTAAGTTACTCTTTTTCTTTTTATTTATTTTTAATAAAAGAAAGAAACGAAACGAACTAGACACGTCTCAATTATTAGAATTTTTTTCTCGAAATATTAATAAGAGAATGATCATCATTATTAATAAAATAATAATAATAATATTATTATTATAATTACAGTTGTTATGTTGTTACGTACCAACGCAGTAACATTGCACAACATGTACTGATAGTAACATCTAACATGCAACGTCTAACTTTCTGATTAATTTAGCATCGTGCCATTAATTGATAAACTAATTTATTAAAGTAATTAAATTCCAGGAATTTTCGTCTCATGCAAATACCGCTCTAATCCTCCATTTTCCTAAAATACAGAAAATTGCTTTTCCATTTTATCCGAGTAACAAAAGTTGTTAAGACTCGCACAAAGAAGGAAAGGAAAATAGAAAAGATCCAAGTTAATGTTCTTAAGTTCTGTAATAACAACCTTGCGAGAGACCACCTACGGTTCACTTATCTTTCTCGTTAAGGCGAATTTATCTTCGCTTCTCTGATCACATAAATAAAAGGAATCGAAAGAAAAATTGCATGGATGGGCGGACGCCTTAAGAGCGAATGAGAAAAGTTTCACTTTCTATAAAACAAAAAAAGGAAAAAGTTTAAATGAATCGAATGTCTTATCGAGTAGACGCGGCGCCTGCAGCTTTCCTTGACCTCGAAAATCCTACAGGAAGACTTCGAAGTCAGGGTCGTCTATCCCGCTTGTCCTCCACCTCTACCCCAATCTCCCTTCCTTTCACCCTCACCCTCTACCCTACCCACTCTACTATTTCTTCTTCTTCGTCTTCTCACCTAATTGTTCTCTTTCACCTTGAACACCTTCCCATAGAAGTAAAGGAATCCTTCGAACCTCGTCACGATTGCTAATCAGTTTTTTTTCTCTTATTATCTCTCTCGTCTTTCTCTGTTTCTCTCTCGTTCTTTCTTTCCCCCTCCCTCATATTATTTTTTTAATAATTCATTCGCGACACGTACAACGAGCTCGTATGAAACTAAGTATGTAAGTAAACGTATGTGTGTACATTGAAGTTGCGTAGAATGGAACCACGCGTACTGGACTACGTGCTTGAAAGAAAGAAAAAACAGGGGAAAGAGAGAAAGAGAGAGAGAGAGAGAAAGAAAGAAAGACAATGGTTCGTGTGTTGGCGGAAGGGTGCTATCGTGAACACGACTTTGAGAGAAGTAAGAGGAAGGAGAACGACTGGTGATTAAGAAACGAAAGAATGAGAGAGTAAAAGAGAATGAAAGAAAATGAGAGAGAGAGAGAGAGAGAGAAAGATAGGTGGGGGCAAAAGGCTACGGCGTGTTGCACCGTTGACAATACGCCGACTCTCTAGGTGTCTTTCCTTTAATTAGACGCCACTCTTCCTGACTAATGAGAACGATTTAAAGTTCCCGTTTGGAATTATAATTTCCATTTAACGCGGACTTGACGATCTGTGAAAGTGAATTTTACTACGTTTTAAATACACGCTTTATTTTAATATCAATGAATAACTTGTTTTTCTACACTTGTTTTTACGTTCTTTTTATATTTTGTCCAAATCTAACATAACTGATAAATGAATGGCGAGTGCAAAAAAGTTTACGTGTATGTATTTACGTATTTTGATAACATTGAAAAGTTATATCTTACGAGACGTTATGACGATTAAATTATCGTAGAAGAAGAGGAAAAGAAGGAGGAGGAGGAGGAGGAAGGTGGGGTAGAAGAAGAAGAAGAAGGAGAAGTTCTTATTCGCCGTTGATGCTGCGTATTCGTGTGCTTACGAGCTCTAACGCATACGTCTTAATATACCTATACATGAACGCACATATACAAAACGGGGAAAGGCACTCGCACGAACGTATATATACACACATGGCTACGATCCAAATAGGTGCACCGTGGTTTAATGTCTTACCGTTTGATCCGATCTTCTTAATGAGAGAAATTACCGGCCGGACCCGGACAGTCCTAACGACCGGATTAATCGTGTCATACTTTTTTTTTTCTGCTTTTATATGATTTTTTTTTTTTATCTTTCTTCCTCCTTTTTTTCTTTTCTATTTCCTTTTTCTTCTTTGGTCGAAGCTCGGGGTAACACGTTTCTTTCGGGATTTGAACTTTTTTCTTTTTATCTTTTGCTTTTACTCGCGAATATCTTTTTACTAGATTATAATAGGCTTGTCTATCTTCGAACTTGTATAGAAACCAGAACGAGGAAGACGCAAGAGAACGCTCCGCTGACCGGACGCCTTCCAGGCGCGGTGGAAGGAACTGACGATGCGGCACCGTCTGTTGACGGGCGAGACACTTGCCTGGCTCGATACCGTTCTTTTCCCCTGCACGCATGCGTTGTTCCTAAATCTTTGGCGCTAGTTTTCATTTTCCTTTACTCGGCCGATAAGACTGATCGCACGGTAAATTTTTCCGCCGATTCGATCATAAATTTTTTTTCAACTATATTATATTATATTTATTGTTCTATCGTTATACCACGAAAACGAAACAAAAATCAATACTAATCGATCTTTCTTTTTTATATAAAATTGCGTAGAAGACCATTGGTTGATACAAAAACTAACTAACAAAAATATATTACCCTTAATTCATAAAAAATGTAATACCAAAGAATACAGAAGTACATGAAAGCTCATATGTCTCCTTTTTTATCTAACCAGATTCATCTTAGTTACTACCGGGATCACCAGTGGGCGATAGTAGGTACTTAACGTGATGACGGTACAATACTATCAAAGAATACTGTATTCTATAATAGTATTACATATGATAGTATATGACATATTTTTTAAAAGTATATATAATATATAGTTATATTATAATAGTATTTTAAATAATTAAATTTAATTTTTAATGTATAAACATGTGTGTGTGCCTTCAGAAATGCATTTATACATATATTTTAAAAAGTAGTCATTTATAGCGTTCAAATAGAAGAAATCCCAAAGGTTTGTTGTTAAATCTAACGATTTGAAATAGCCGTGTACATGTGAGAAACCTACATTCATAAAATGCAGTGTATGTCCAAAAGATTTATGTTTCGTGTGTTTGTATGACGAATATCTTCATTTTTATGTAATTATTTTAACGCTCCTGCACAGTGATGACTTCAAGGGGTAAAATTTTCATCGAAAAGAATATCACATCTAAATTATTTAATATTCAAAGTATGTTAATAAGAATGTAACGTTTGAACCAGTACATATGTGTTAAAACAAGCTGTAATATAAAGAGGGTACATTAAAATATTAAAATAATTGTTATTTAATCGACAGAAGTATCTATTGTTATCTAAAAGTTCGGAGAATGTGATCTATGTACCGTCCTCTTCTTCTATCTAAACTTTGTTTAACGATGGATTAACGATTGATTAAACATTGTCCTCTGTTAAAGTTCTTTTGTTAAATGTTATTTATATGAACTTTCGAACGTTGCGCATGTGTCTAAAGGGAATAATCTACCTGATACATAAAATATAAGATTATAACGTTCTCATTTTAGTATTCTTTTAATTTTCATGTAATTGTTTAAACTAATGTACATTTGTTTTAACATTCTTGTATAGTGATGACTTCGAGAGATAAAATTTTCATCGAAAGAAATATCACATCAAAATTATTTAATATTAAAAGTATATTAATAAGAATGTAATGTTTGAACCAGTATATATGTGTTAAAATAAGCTGAAATATAAAGAGTGTGCATTAGAGTAATAAAATAATTGTTAATTAATCGCTAGAAGTGTTTATTGTTGTCTAAAAGCTCGGAGTATAAGATCTATGTACAGTCCTCTTCGAAATCTACCGTTGAAATGGATCATTGCTCTCTGTGAAAATACTTTTATTAAATATTGTTTATATGACTTTCCGAAAAAGGAAATTTTTTTTATTACGAATATTATTCCTGTTATATACATGCGCAACATTCAGAAAGTTATATAAACAATATTTAATAAAAGTACTTTCATAGAGGACAACGTGCCAGTCTAAAGGTGAATTTAGAAGAAGACGGTGCACCGAACATATATTCCGTGCTTTTTAACAAAAATACACATTTCCTATGTTTAATTAACAATATTTTTGATACTTTAATGCATTCTACTTATATTACAGAAAAAATTTACTTTCGAATCATCACTGCGCTGCAGTGTTAAAATAATTACATAAAAATGAAAAAATGTTAAAATCAGAACGTTACAATCTCAAATTCTATTTATTAGGTGCATTATTTTGCTTACACACATGTGCAACGTTCGGAAGTTCATATAAACAACATTTAACAAAAGAACTTTAACAGGGGACAATGACTCACAATCAGTTTAACGATAGATTTCGAAGAGGACGGTACATAGATCATATTTTTCGAGCTTTTACATAACAATAGATAGTTCTATCGATTAATTAATAATTATTTTAATAAGATATAAATATATTCGTCGTACAGATACACGAAACATACATCTTTTCGACATACACTCCATTTTATGAATGCAGGCTTCTCACCCGTACATGGGTATTTCAAATCGTTAGATTTAACAACAAATCTTTGGGATTTCTTCTATTTGAACGCTATAAATGACTACTTTTTAAAATATATGTATAAATGCATTTCTGAAGGCACACACACATGTTTATATATTTAAAATTAAATATAATTATTTAAAATACTATTATAATATAACTATATACTATATATACTTTTAAAAAATATGTCACATACTATCATATGTAAGACTATTATAGAATATACAGTATTCTTTGATAGTATTGTACCGTCACACGTTAAGTACCTACTATCGCCCACTGGTGATTCCGGTAGTAACTAAGATGAATCTGGTTAGATAAAAAAGGAGACATATGAGCTTTTATGTGCTTCTATATTCTTTGCTATTTTCTTTTCGCTTAATAAAAATTGTTATCATTTGTCGGCAAAGGTATCACTAACTGTCGGTAATTAAAGAATCATCGTTTTCTCGTCCAGCCGATAATTTATAAGAACTATTCGTCGATATAGAAGAATGTTTTATTAATCTCTTACTGAAATATCTAAAGGTAAGCTAAATGGGAACAGTATTTGACAGTTTTTTCTTATACAATAATAAAAATGGTATGTATAATGCACTTAACCACACCAATGTCAGAATTTTTACGATGCTTTATTACGTTGATGGTTTATTTACAGTACATCCATTTTTGGGGTAGATAAAAGCCAAAATTCAATCCCTTTGGTGTTCTGAGCTTTCTGACTAAGCTTTTAGATATTTCCTTTTTACAAAAATGGATCATGCGTTAAGAAGAATGAAAAATCGATTTTTATTATCACCGACTGATGATAAAAATAACATTTCGCATATAATCATATTCCATTTTTAATGTTATGTATAAGACGATGTGTTCTCCTTGGAGTCCCACTTGGATGTTTGTTTTCTGCTTTAAATGCAAACTACTAAAGCTTTTTATTCGTCCTTAGATAATTCCGACAAGTTTTATAACTCCCTCTATCAAGAAGTAGAACTTTTGAACTTTGACAATAATTTTCAAGTACTTACATAATTTCCTACAATGTTGATTAATTCGATCAAATAAAAATAAAATTTGTGAAATATTTTTATATGCATGTTTACTTAAAAAGAAAATCAATTTTTTTTTGCATATAAATAACCTCTATATAACAACCTCTTGTTTTAAAAACAGATAGTATATATATATTATTTTAAACGCTATGTTAGATGGAAATTGAATGTGAGTGTGTATCTGATCAATATTTTCCTTCAAAGTAACGAAACTCATTCAGAGACGGATTACCTGAATCTATGCTTTGGGTGATATTGCAGTCTACAGCTCGATATATTTTATGCTCCAAAAAGCATACTAATTGCTGGACATATATACCAACGTACGAAACATCAAGGAAATGAGTCATTACCAATTCCATGGTAAGCCTTCCTCTTCTTTGCCAAAATTCTTCTCTAAAATGGTTCAAATGAGGAATTATCGATCAAAGAATTAGAGATAGATTGAGTAATTAAACTTCAATCGTTTAAGAAAACCCTCCGTTTATATTTAATTGTACAAATTTAGTTAAACTTTGTTGAATTTTTACATCCCAATCCTTCCCCATTCCTATCGGAGTCTCAATACAGTCCAAAAAAAAAAGTTGTAATCCGGTATACTATTTTGCTAAAGGACATTTTTGAAAGAGAAGCACAAAAAGGGTTAAGAAGGGTGAAATGGTAAGCACTCTCCTTTTTTCGCATGAACGAACAAGAGGGTGCGAAAACGAAAACCCTTGTCTTGAATATGCACAAACGTTTCCCTTCTCAAAGTTTCTCTCTCTCTCTCTTTCTCTCTCTCTCTCTCTTTCTCTCTCTCTCTCTCTTTCTCTTTCTCTTTTTCTCTCTCACACGCGTACTGGATACCACTTTCATCCCTTTACGTTCTGTCCTTTTACCCTTATTCCTTCTTTCTCCTTTCCTCACTTTTTCCTCTCCCACTCTCTTTCTCACTCTCTTTTGCTCCCGCACTTTCGGTCACTTTTTCGGTCTCTCTGTCTTTCTCTTTTTGCTTGAGCTACGAAATTAACTAACATTCCGACAAGCTTTTGATGTCAGCAGAGTGGTTCCAACCAGTACCACGATTCAATTGGTTCTACTTCCCGCGCATTCTACGCATCTCAATCTCTCTACACGAACCCATGTATGTACTTCCAATACAATTATTGAATTTCCCAATTCCTAACTCATAGATTTGTAAAATATATTCAAATGGAAGAAGCTTTATCAAAACATTATTATTGTACAATATTTTGGAATAAATAAATTTACAAATTTACAATGTATTCATAAAACAAACGTACAAAATCGTGCTTGAATCATAAACTATATTGTAATAATTATTCTTAATTCATTCATATTCTATTTCAAAAACTATTTCAGGAATTTAATTCACATATAGCTTGTCCAAATTTACGAACCACAACTTTTGAACTTTGGAAGAAATCCACGAAACAAAATTTATTTGTATATATTCCATTTTCTTTTTTAAAGTATTTCAAGAAAATTTTCTTTCTTAATAAAAACATTCGACAACTTAATAAACCGCAAAGTCTAGTTACAGACAATATTTGTACAATCATGTATGAAAAATAAACGTATGGCTAGTAATATACTTTTAGGCGTTTGACACTTCAACGTTATTGAGACTCTTGATAGTTTCTCGTAACTATATTTCATTTCTGTATGTATACATTGTGCACACACATGAATACCTATGGAAAGAGATCGTTTTTACTGAATGGACGAGAGAAATTTTTCATGCAATTTGACTGTACCCATTCGTTTTATCCAACTTTGATCGAACATCGTACGTGACAAAGTTATCTCCAAATCAAATGGCACGTTGAATTACAATAAAATAATTCAATATGTGATAAAAATTAAATGCTAAAAAAATAAATATATATATAAATATATATATGATAATTATTTTTTAATCACGATGTTAAAAAATAATATGAAATAATAAATATCAATTATAAATATATTTCATTGAGCAACATTTCTTTCCGTTTACGAGTTTATCTTTAAACTACGTAGAATTCGACAAGTACGTTCCTATTGGGAATCAAAAGTCATAAAATTAGAAAGCTAGCACCAGAAGCAGCACACTGTGCTCGTATACAATACAAAATGCTTGATAAAGCCTCGGATCGTTATTGCAGCGATTCCAGTACCACGAATGTACTTTGGGGAAGTTATAGGTATAAATATATACCTCAAGCACTTACATAGACCGTACTTTGGCAATTGTAGATTTAGAACGGTAGATTTTCAAGAGGGATGAGCATTTCGCACCCTTCTGTTATCAATTCTACTAGATTTATATCGTATACGTTATCTGAAGAAAAATTCACGTTTTCAAGTTAAATAATGTTTACAACGTGACCAACCTGAAATACTTTTCAAAATTCTACACAATACGTCAAAGCAAATAAATAGTTACGGTTTCTATGTTGAACTATACTACTGTACAGTATAGTTTCGTTAAATATCGTTCATGCTCGTACATCTTTACCAAGCTATCGTTCCAATATACACGCACACACATACACAATCGGTAACATAAATCTACGTGAGCGATTGATTTAAAAGAGAAAGAGAGAACCACTGCTTGATATTCATCGTGCAACCCTAAAATACGAGCTTTCAAAAGCATTCGGTAATATCCGTCGTAGTAAGCTGGGTATCCATGTGGTCGACTATAACCGTATCATAACTTTGCTTTTAGAACGCCTGACTGTCCTGGCATTGACATGTTCGAATTAAATCGACACTCTGATTTAAAATCGATTAATTTTGTAAGCTATTCTTGTGTTACTAACATAAGTTCTTAAGAAGGAAGCTCTCAATTAATGTATTCCTTTTGTAAAGCTTAATTAAAATTTTCAATGCTGCTAAATATTTTTTATGTGAAACTGCTATTTATTGAGTTAGTATTTTTTCAACTTTTCTGACAAAATGTTTATAATAAATTATAATTTAAAAAAATATATAAGACACACAGCTGTTTCTAGGAATAGTTAAATATTCTAAAATATCTCTAAACATTTGGGAAGATGTTCATGCATTATTTATGAGTCGAGAAAAAAAAACAGAATTTTATGATAGTTACATCGGTAAAATAAAAGTAACAGCTGTTCTTAAAGCTTTGCTATGCCTCGTAAATTTTCTTTCGGGTAACTCGATGACAAAGAAACGAAATACTCGCCTTGTCGTTTTCAGATGGTGTTTGCTGTAGTTATGGCAAATACGAGAATGGAAAAGGGAAGTCGCACTCCGTTTAACACTGGCAGATATCTACGCGTAGTATTTTCGAACGCACGTTTACCAATACACTTTCAAATGGATTTCAAGGATATTCGCACTTTACATGGTAAAATCCTGACTGTGTAAGATTGGAATGGGGTATGTGAAATATCATAAATGCCAACATTGAATATTGCGTGTGTTATCGTAATATTAAGTTTTGGTTTTCATGCGAAGCTTTGGAAGGATTGGAATACATTCTGTACAGTCTTCTATCTCGTTTTCTATCTCCTTTTTTCCAAAATAAGAATCCAATTCTGTCGTTTCTATTCCAAGAACGTTGCATACATAGGACCGTGATTTACGATTCTCTTGGCTAACGTGAGAGAATCGTTCGCTCGTTGGAATTTTGAAGAAAATCTTTGAGCCATCGTAAGAATGATTCTCAAGCCGATGCCATAATCGAATCGACCGTGTGATCCGTTAGAATTTATGAGCTGTTGAAAATAATCTTTTTTGAACAAAATTCTTTAACTACTGGCATCAATATTCTTGAAGATAATGAATCCATCAATTAAAAATCTCGAAAATATCACCGCGTGGTTACAATTCTATATTATTTATTTGATCAATATTTTAGAAATATTTTTATTTTAAATAAATGACAAGCATTTGTAATAAAATATCAATTTAATTTAATACTTAATATCATTTATTTCACAAAATGTTGGAAAATATTAACTAAACAAATAAAAGTGATAATTTAGAAAACTACGTTTACAGTGCTTTTGATAAAATAAATATCAGATTTTTATATTCTCACATTTACATGAACACCCTTGATGCAGTTCGATAAAATTTTATTTAAATGTCTCGTGCAATATCCGAGTATTCATTGGAAAGATAAAAAAAGTATTATACAAACAGGGCACAGCACGTGCAATGATAAAAAATGTAAGATTATCAGAGAATAATATATACTAAAGTACTGAAAATTTATCTGTTCGAGGATCGCAGGATGTGAACCCAAAGTTCTTCCATTACGTCCTAGAAGACGATTTGGGTTGGTGCATTATTAGGCGTAAGCTTGGTAAGGAGTATCTTATATAAAGTGAACTCATATCTACACAAGGATACTCTGGATTCTATCCAGTTTCAACATAAATGCTTCATATATCTCACTTTTCTAACTGGTGACCAAGTCTGATATTTGGGTGAGACGAAGACACTTATTTATGAAAATAAATCGTTTCTTCCTATCTTATAGCAAAATAAATCTATTATACTGTTACCTAAATATCTACTAAAAAGTATTATAAGTAAATAAAAATAATAGTCATTTATAAAAGAATTTTATCGGCTCTATTCAGATTAAAATTGTTATATTTTTTATGAAAATCTGAATAAATAAAATAGCTGATACCGTTTGAATGAATAACAAAAAATCAATAAACAAACAGATGAACGGCATCAATTTTTATGGGTTTTGAATAATGTATACAAAAACTAACAATGAGAATAAAAAAATCAGTTAAAACGTTAAGTACTGCGTCAGTCATTTGTGACTGACATTGAATTTTCCGTTAAGGCCGTGTCAGTCATCGGTGATTGACCCTCAATTGTTTTTTAATACTAATTGTAAGCAGCGCACATGGCCTGACCGGGATTTCCTTATAAATTTGCGTGGCACTCAATGTGTTAAATGCCTAGTACATGTTCGTTCTACGTTTAATGCGATCGATAACAAAGAGAAGCATTTTCAATAGATTGGACGTTGGTTGGATGTTCTATGTACGCCACGTACGTTCGTACTTGTTGCTAATATGACGTTATTAACGATTCTCATGGTTCACACAGGCTGCTGCATCTAACGCACGTATCAACGTCAATGCCAAAAACGCATTCTCATTTGGTCGAGCTCAATAATCTTCTAACGAAAAGCGAATACTACGTGTATCGCATAGAAGATATTCCTGCATCAAAGTTTTCCTTGTGTGCACATGCTACGTATCATGAAATGTACAAATTTCAATCGAAACGTAAGAATAATAATAAGATCAAATAAATTAAGTGATGACTCGTTTGATTTGAATATCATTTAAAATTGTTCACAATTCTCTTATCTAACTACTGTAAACTCTTAAGTATCCAAAAGTGCAAAGGTTACATTGTGAATAATTAGATACTATCTGAAAAAGCTTAATTTTCTAGTTGCGTTGCTCTTCTCTTTGGATAATAGCAGTACGATTATATCTCTGGGTTTTCAAAACATATATAACCCCAAAGGACTTTAAGGGAAAAGCTTAGTCGAAAACAACTTCTCTTTGATATTGATCTTCTCAATCTCTTATGGCTTTTCCCTTTTAACACAAAAGCTTATACATTTTACCTTAATTACTAGGATCTAATTATGGGAATATTAAGAACTTCAATAGGAAGTTGGTAACACATTGACTTACATGTGTAGCTGAATAATGCAAGAATAAAACCTTTCCCCAAGGATTACAAGATTTTATGGGAAAGCCTATTCTACCGTATTTCATGGACTCCCCATCGTGTATAAGTTCAACCCCATAAATTTCATCTCAATTACAATGGTCGAATTATCAGAACATTAGAACCCTAAAACTATACATGTTGATTTGTGTAGAATATTACAAGGTAGAAACTTTTTCCAAAGGATGTTACTAACGATTTTATGGTAAAGTCTGCCTTCTATATTCTATGAACTTAAAATCGTATATAAGTTTAGTCCCAGGTGTTAAACTTTCGTAACGATCAGGTTTCACTATCCCCAAGGAAATTTTCTCAATGTAATCCCATACCATTGCAACTGTGGATTGATGAGATTGAAGTACCAATATTATTAACGACTGAACGATTGAAGTATCAATATTATTAACGACTGAATTAATACTATTAAATTGATGATATACACGATATTACACATATGATATACTATAAATGAAGTGATCATAGTAATATAATAATTTAAGTAATATGATCATTGATCTTGTTAAATAACATTTATGGAATTTCTTATAATTATTGTTTTTTAAATTTTGTTGTGTGTTAGTGGTATACTTGTTTTACTTATTCTGAATGATATTTAAAAAAACATAACTATCTTCACGGCAAAGGAATCTGAATAAATAGACGAGGCTATTAAAAAACGCTTTCTCGCATCGTCGCTCTCGCAGCATGCTGTTTTTTCGTAGCGAACACACGTGAATTGACCCGAATGCAACTGTATCAAAGCAAGCGAGGGTGATCACTTTTTCACATTCCGACGCGTATCGGTCAGTATGCTTTACGCTTATATTGGATAGACAATATAAAATGCTGCTAGGGAAATCAATATGCGAGAATTGAAAGAAAACAACTCTTGTGATTTTGCTTTTTTTTTCCTAAATTTTTAATGGTATCTTGTATTTTGTGACAATCAAAAGTCACGCGTCAAATAGAACGCATCTCATTAATGAATTTTAAAATCAATTTAAACAAAACATAACAGTGTGATATAAAAAGATTTTTATATATTATAATATTTATAAAATTTATTATATTTATTTAAAGATTTTTTTCTTAGCCAATAAGTCCATGGTGTTTTATTCATATGCTAAGAAAAAATTGTACGAATATTTCTTACCCAAATTAAAAATGTTTTTTATAAGATTTAAGTATATTAATATTTATAATTATATTTAGGTATATTTTATTTTAAAGAGACATGTATTTAATAATTCTGATGACGAACTTTATAAAAATTGTATGACCTTGTATTTGTAGTTAGTTACAAGCAAATTAAAAATTATAAAAAGATGTGCTTCTTCAAGCTTGCAGCTTTCATGTTTTTCTGCTCTCAGTAACGCGACAATTGTATAAGCATGATAACGCTACAAGAAATTTATACAAGCCACAACATTTATTTCTTTCATTTATACGCAAATCTACGGATGAAACTAGCGTCCACGTGATTTGCATACGAAGAGATTTTACGTTTAAATTCTCGCGAAAACTAAGCGAGCTTAAGGTTGTTTTACCGGACGATAATATTCACTGTAATTGCAACATTCCTTATCTTTTAGTTTAATTATTGTCTTATTTTTCCTTGCATAAAAATCTGATAAGAATGATTAAAAATTGTAATAAATAATTTTAATTTTAGAACTCGCAATAGTGACTTAAAAAAAAATGCTCGAATAATAAAACTAAAATACAAACATGATTAGAATCATGATATTACAAAACACGTTTGAATTTATCGCATTATATACATATACTAGACTTACCGTGATCTCTTTTATCCTGATCTCATTTATTTCGTGGAACTATTCAGGTATATGAGTGGCGCAATAAGAGATACTGCTTAGGTAATTAAACCTCGTTAAACGAAATTGGCCAGTCGAACTAGTAACGAAGCTAGGTGAACGAGATAAAACTGATCCTGGCAAATCGATTATTAAATCAGAGAAAATTGTTCCAATCATTAGTTAACTTTTTAAAACATTGGAAAGCTAAACGTGTTTGATTTTTTAATACCCAAACATGAACAGTGGAATATTTTACATACTATTTCAAAAAAATTCAATTCAATTCAAACTCGAAGCTTAACAAATAAGGGAACAATTTAAATTAATTCCGTACAATGGAATAGTTGAATAATTCGTTTATAATCAAATAAATTATTTAAAAAAAAACCTACTTATTGTTAGTTAAATTTTATTATAATAAAATATCGGTTAAACATTGGGATTTTATTATAGAATAAAATGGCATGCTTCACAAAATAATTCAATAAATTAAAAATAGTAGAAGTATTAAAAATAAAATAATAAAAAGATAGGAGAAAAAAGAAAGGAAAGATAAAGAAATTATATTATTGAACTTGAAAGAGAGAATGGAATCGAAGGGCTTGGACCAGGTGGTTAAATGGTAAAAAAGGAAGTCAAGTTGTTCAGGTTTACAAATCTCTACAATTGAAGTCTCAAATGAACGTATAAGTGCATTATTACTCTCCATGGCTGGAAAGTAGTTTGGTCGATCATCGAACTTGAACTTGCTTTTCAGGAATCCATGAGAAAAAATGAAAGGCGTCTTTCTTTTCTAATCTAGTTCTTATACCTTTCTTTGCTTCCTGGCTTCCAGATAAATCGAACGAGTCACGTATTCTTCAACATTGTTGAATGAAAAAAGTGAAAATCTATGAAAGATCTACACTACACACCTGACTACTTCTCTCGTTCGTTCCCCTTTATAAACGAGTTGGACAAAAAATAAAATAGAAGTTATTAAGAGTTACGATGCATACTTCATTCATATTGACAACAACAATGTCGCTTTTCTCTATTTTATCAGCTTAATTAAATCTCTAACTAGTCTATCAACACGTTCGCAATTTAATGCCATGTCCAATGAGACTATTTTGATATCCAAAAGGAATCCTGATACTGTGCGATGAAAATGAGAAAGTATTCCTACGAAAAAATTAATCGTTTCTACGTGAATCCGTTTCGATATTATGGATTATATTTAAGTGGATTTGTTGTGAGTTCATATTTGTATCAGATATTTCTCTATCTTGAGATATGATTTATTGGTTCCTTTGGACAAAAATTAATTGATAATTGAAAAGAGTGTATTAAGGATTTTTTTTGGATTATTATTGCTAAGTAAAATATAGTTGAGCGTGATCTTTACGATTTCGACATTCAGATGATTGTTCGTTTACTAAGATTTGTAGTAAATTATATTGCGATTTAATTTAGACAATAAAGGAAAAAAAAACTTTTAATTAGTACGAAAAAAATGAACGTCGTTTAATATGTCATTGATTTTTTATTAATTTTTTCATTGTTTAATTGGAACATTTCAACATATTATTCGATCCCATTTACTTGTGATTTCGATCTACAACAAAATCATACGGATGCTTGTTTGGGGTGAAAGTTTACGCAACCGGATCAACTTTTCTTTCCGTCTCATAAACTTGTCTCGTCCGTCTCGTCTCGTCGAGAAACGTCGATGCACTTGATCGTAAATTCACGTTTTATAGAAACGATGGTAAGAACGAAACACTCGCAGTTCAAAACATTTTGAAAGATAGAGTTTGTCGCGTTTATAATTTATATTTTTGAAAAATACGATATTCAAGTTTTCTGATTATTGAGAAATTACAATTTGCAATATGTCTCGGAAAATTAATAAAATTTAAACAAATAAAAATTACAATAATTACTGTAAATTTTATCTGAATGCGAATTGATGTTACGTTTAAATAAAACGAGATAATTAAACAAAATATTTTGAAAAGTTCATAAATATTAAATACAGAATGACTATTCATTCATTCCACTGGAAAATTCATAAAAAATACAATTTCCTATGAGAGAACTCGAAATGAATTTTGAAAAGTAATTCTGGGAATGTTTCTAAATGTTGGACGATTTAAAAAAGTGATTTCACGCTAAAAAGGGCAATATACTAGGAAAGAAATAACGTTGGATATAGGATTCAATATATACACCAATGTATACTAAAATATATATACACAGAGGTACCATACATCGTATAAAATCAAATTCATCACTTGACGTACCTGCATTCGTAAAAATCAATTTTCAATAATGCATTTCATTTCTTCCGCTAGTGTTTTCCCTCCCTGGTGAATTTTATCAGTACGAAAAGTAAATTAAACTTTATATCGCTGACGCGATGAGCGTGGCGAATTAAATCCCGGTAGGGATATTTTCATCATCTATCGGAAAAGCAAACAATTATTACATATATTTGCAACGTTTTACAATTTACTATTTTTTTTTATCACACGTCTGTAGAAATTTTTTTTTTTATTTTTTTACATTTTACTTATCTATCCATTTATCTAAATAAATATTTATAGTACGAGATTAAAGATACACTTAAAAATCAATCAGCAAGATAAGAATTTCCTTATCCAAAGTCTCGTAAAATTATCAACGCTTCTACTAACTTTCCGATCGACGTAATTTATTATCCGATACTTGAGGTTCTATAATAGATTGACGTTGTAGGATTTTCAGTAGATAAAAGAGGGATCATCGATATTTTCTCATGGTTTTAACCTTCGACTTTAGGTAGATACGAGAAACTAACTTTTACATAAATTTATGATCACGCATATTCTGAGTTAGGTTGGTAGGTATATCGTCCCAATAAAGATTTATGAATCTACACATGTCCGCAAAATGTCCCGTTAATAAATGGATTTCACTTCCGAACAAGTTCTCAACCAATTATATTCGAGAGACTTTATTAAACGTTACGTTATACTCCTCTACACTAAAATGAGAAACAAGAAGAGAGAGAAAGAGAGAGGGAGAAAGTACAACTTTGTGAAGCCGACATTAATTATTTTAACAGTCTCCGAAGTTCGAACCCTCTAGCAGTACATTATTTTTGTTATAAACGATGATGATGGCTTTTGTTTCTCTCATTAAGATTCATTCCAATTTCTATTCCATCTAACGTAATTTACTGTGTTCTCGTATTTCATTTTAATAATACATATATTTTATAAAACCAACACGTTTCGTTTCCTTTCAATGATAATTAATAGTATTTTCAACGTTTTTCCATTTTTTATGTTCCATTTGATAGATGTAACTCGGTATGGTTCAAAGTTCATCGATCATGTCTAACACGAAAATGATATATAACGTTTAACCCTTAATAATCTTATATTTTATTATTTTTGAGTTTAAAAAATATTATAAAAAAATTTTAAATACAAAAGTAATAAAGCTTCCTACAATTAAAATAATAAATATTTTTTGAATGCTGAAATAAATGGAGATGTGAATAACACAACTATACTGTACATTTGGATTAGTATAACATGACGCAAAGGGTTAAAACGTCTATCAAACGTTGGTTTTTCAATAAGTTTTGTATTTCTTACAAAGATAGATATATTCGTAAATAAATCCATCCTCTCGTAACGATATTATAATCCGATTTAATTTCGTTTTTGACAACGGCTTATGAAAAGGATAGGATTCTCCCTTCCTATCTGCTACGCTATTACCGTTTCTCCAGCCCTTTTTCTCCTATTTCGTTTCTTCGTTCTACCTTCTCTTCATCGTAGAGCATATTAAGCCAGGAATATAACGTAGCATCGTCCTTACATACATAGATGTGTATAGTGTTCGATGTGAGTAGGTTTGTACGGTACTCTCATGGGATGTTCCTCGACTGGACCGTATTTGTATCCATGCTGAAGACCGGTGAATGTCACGATATTAGCACAAACATTAACTCCAGGTCTATTCGTGTATAGTTATACTATATCTTGTATCATGGAAGCCAGGATTAGAAGGAATAGGTTGTAGGAAGGATTATTCCAGTCTATTCCAACATGGGCACACGGGTTAGTATCTAACGTCAGTATATATGTGTATATGTGTGTGCATATATCCACCATAGGCGTTAACGATAACGGCAATATAACGTTTTCGTTTGCCAAGTGTGTCCGCGGATTTCGATACGATATCGTTCATGATCAACGGGATTAGAATGCTACGAGGTTTTATCGTCTGCTAAAAAACTCGTAAATATATTCTATCACGTATGCGTCGATGTTTATTACCCGATAAATTCGTGCTTTAGATTTGTATGTAAGATAGCGACGGGTGTGGAATTAGATTAGTTGAATTTAAAAGATCAATATGTATATTTAGTATCTATTCGAAGGATATATTTCATTTATGTCTGATGCTACTGGAATTATTGGAGTAATTTTAGTTACCAATAAAAAATAGAATGATGGTATGTTTTTATTTTAGAATTACCATTTTAGAATTACTATTTAAACTATGTGTTATATGCATAGTTTATCATTATTACTTGAAAATGTTGGTTGATACTTAGCGCGTATCTTGTATTTTAAACTGTAATTTCATGAATAGAATAGTATCTTCTGTAAGAGACGTCTTTTGATTATCCTTGCACCATATATGCATTATAATTTGCGGTATAATTACCAAGTTATTCTGTCATATACACGATGTGTTCTGTATATTTAATAAGCTATTGTTACACATTCTAATAAACTTTCTACTAATTATAATTAAACTAATTGAAGTATCAAATATTTGATTGCAAATAAAATATTTCAACGTGATTATATTTCGTAAGCAAGTATTAAACGATTTTATAAAAGATTTAAGTTTAAGATATTTCATAAATATACATATGCATGTGCTCGTAAAAATCAATGAACATGTAAACTACGACAACGAAGTAAGAAATTTCGAAGCGTCACCGAACGTCCTGATTTCATCCACCTCATCCACTTCCTCCTTCTCCACCACCCCTGTTACCATTTCCTAAACCGGATATCCAATTTCACGAAGGATAGGAAAATTGTCGCCAAAAATCGAGCCCTATGCTTTATTTGATAAAATTGAAAATGCTGACTCGGTATATTTCTTTTCTTATTTTTCAGCAAAGCGAATCACAGATATTCACATAATATCATGTCACTTGTATATATCCTTTGAGTCTCTTTGATTTTACTCTCGCGTATTTCCTCGAATGTTGAAGGTAGGAATGACAGAAGGTTTCTACAAAAGGGTTTTGTAATTCCTATTATCGTTTGTAACACGACATTGACTTTCTTAAAATTCGCAAGAGTTAGTGCAAATTAATTGTATATCAAGCTGTTACATTTTCACCTCCTGTAGTTTCTCAACGCCACGGAAGCATTCACCTCGAGAATGATTTCTCCCTAGAATTGTAGTGAGAAGCTTCAAAGCTTCCAAAGAGATGCAAGCAGTGCGGAGCTTTAACACGTTAAAAGAGGAATGTATATGTATGTATATGGAAAATATGAGAGAATCGTTCTACTCGTATATATATAGTATTATATGTATAATATATATACTATTTCTATACAAAAGCCAACACGATCGATCGTACGGCCATTATCCACGCCATTGTCGCTCCACTATCTCTTTCTCTCTTTCTCTAACTTTAGATATTTCACTCTCACTCGTGCTTTATTCCTCTCTCTCTCTCTCTCTCTCCAGTAACGAACATCCGCGAAGTTTAGGGCTACAGCAGTGATCGGGTCATGTTAGCCAAGTCGTTAAACGTTTTAGACATTCTTCCCACACTTTGAAAAAACTTTACAATCTCGATACAACGATCGATCTATGTATGGACCAATAGAAATACTTTGCATTATTTGAATTATGTAATATCAAAAGTTTTTGGTTCGATAAGACCACAATTATTTGTATAAAACACAATTTTTGAAGTTAATCATAAAAGTAAAAAATTAGTATTCTTTCGTCATATGTTTGTTTTTTTTATAAAAAGTTAAGAGTTAGAAGATAGGTATGTAGAAAGAGAAAGAAAATAAAGGAATAGTAGAAACTGGGATTTTAAAAGAAGAAGATTTCGCACATCGTTCAACAAGCCGAAAAGTGTTTCATTCCGTAGCTGCACAAGGACGATACCCTTTCACATATATTTTCATGTATATATTCATATTTGAACTATACATATGTATAACTATATATATATACTGAAATATTTCGTGGTGGTAACATTGCCATGCTAGAGAAATTTTTATGCGAACTTTGCCACGGTGATTCCCTTTACGTGATTCAATTAAGTTTCTCGTTGAATCGGCCACACCGCAATTAAGCTTCACTGGTGGTGTCGGTACTCTAGTCGTACTGCTAAAACCACGTCATCCCTAGACGTATATATTTCACTATATTTTGATATTTAAATGAAAGTCCTCTTATACTATATATGTGAATACGTATATACGTACATCCCCTTTGAGCCCCAACGAGATACTATATATACATGTATGTATGTATGTATGTATTATATATGTATATATGCGTATACAGATCCAATGATGATAACAAAAATGAAAGACACGAGTAGTACGCACATAACATTCCTTTCGCATCTCAAATCGTAAATTTTGACTCGAGTGAAGCAACGTTTGATAAATCATTGATAAGATATCGATAAAGGAAGAAAATATTCATGGAGTGTTGATTTTATACCTTCCAACATTTTTCATTATTTTACAAATTTTGAAAATTTAGTTAACTTATTAAATGCTCATAAAAATTTGTTTCCACAAATATTCAATCTTACGTTTGTAAAATATTTTTGTTATAACTAATGTGAAAATTATGGTAGCTTATTTTTGTGTGTGTATCAAACGCGTTATGAATTTAATTAAATGAATATTCAGCAGTCAAATGTAATTGAATCTATGGAAACGATTGATTGAATCTAAATATTAATCTATAAAAGATAATTAAAAAATACTACGCTCGATCAAACTTAAATGATGAATGAGAATTGTATAAATCAACTAGTTCGAAATTTCTTAATTAATCTCCCAACGCAGCATCGATCTTTTAACGGTGTTGTTTTCACGTTGAAATATCTATCGAAATAAACGACCATGTTTTCGAAAGTCTATTCTACGGTTGTTAATGAGCATCGTAAAACAATTCTCCTATCTGAAAAGTAGTTTATTATAATATATGACGATATTGATGAATACTGAGAGATAAAATATTTGTACGTTATTGTAAAATCGATAATCTCTACAATGTTTTCCCTTTTTTTTTCTGTGAAATTGCAATCGTCTAGGTATAGGACTATTTTATTCTCCTAGTTCGAGTTAATATCAACAATTTAAAAGTAGATATTACTTCGTTGGTGAAAAAGTCGAAGGTCAGCTGTTCCGAAGCGGAATAGAGCACACATTGGAAGTGGAAAAAAGCAATAGACGATCTTGTTTTTTTAGTATCGAAATTGATGTACACCAGCAGTCAATAATACTACACCAATTAGGACTACGAAAAAAAAGCTCTTTACCTTTAATCTATTTCACTACTTTTTTGATTTCTATATTTTGTAAAAATAAAAATATATGTATTTAATAAATTATTTTCAAAATCTTGCGCATGCAGAATATATTATTGCGTTTCTAATAAATTAAAAATATTATTAAGCATAAATCACATACTAATTGATAAAATTATACCGACTGACTCTAATCTGCCCTCATATATCTGTCTCATATATCCCTACTTTATTTTTTTTCAAGTTAACACATATTCCAATTAAAATAAATTGAAATTAAATATATTATTCAAGACAGATGACATTTATTTATCCTAATTAACACTGACTTCTGTTATAGTATATTCTAATAAAAAAATATGAAATAAAAATATATAATTATAATAAATATTATTTTAAATGGAGACAGTTAAACGGAAATAAAGTTTAAGCTAAAGTTTATCTATAATTTATGAAATTTTTCTATTTAAATGAATAAAATGCAATCAAATTAATAATCTTAATTTTTATTCATTTTTGTGTGAATAAGAATAGATTCTTCTGTTCATTTGTGTAAAAGCGTTTGAAGAACTCTTATTGACTATCAGCATATCCTTCCTGGCTTAACGCGAAGAAAGAAATCCTCGTATAATACAAATAAAAAATAAAAAAAAGATGAAAAAAAAAGAAGAACGAGAAGGGAAACTTTTCAAATTACGAAAATCCGGTAGACGTTTTCATCCGACACGTTTTCTCGATTCGCGGTTCCTACGAAACTTTTTCACTATGTAGTCTCTTTTATATTCCCCGTTTCCATTCATTTCCTTTTTTCCAAAGATCCTATAGAATTTTCACGGTGTAACTTAGAGGGAACTTTTCTTAACGTTATCTTTCTTATTTTCATGGTAAGTTTACCACATATTATCAAATATGATATATTGAATTTGAGGAATAAATAAAGCTCAAAAATTTGTCAATAGAAAATTATTAATGGTAATCACTTAAGCAAAAAAATATCTAGCAAAAGTATTTTTTTTAAATGAAAAATATTAGGAATTATTTAATAAGACATAAATAATATCAAATAAAACCTAATAAAAAGATATTTTTTGATGCAAAAATATTTGAATATAAAATAAAAAAAAAACTTTATAATGAATATATGTATATATATATATATAATCTTAGTATTTAAATATAGATGAGAAAATAAGAATTTTTGAAAATGCTTTTTAAGTACCGCAGAAAGAGTTTAAAAATAAATATAAGAAATTTAATTTAATATTTACAAGCTGCTTAGACAATAAAAAATTTAGGACTATACGAGTACAAGTAAAATAGCAGAAGGAGAAAATCGTGTCTTTGAAACGCGTAGCAGATCAAGTTAGAAACTGGATTTAGAAGAAGCTTGGTAGCAAGGGAGTACTGTTTGCTCTCTTCTCGACTGGATATATAAAAGAAAGTCGATTTCTTCGATCACCGGCAGTTTCCATCAGTGATTGAAACGTTTAGCATCATTGATTGTTCAATAAAAAAGAAAATAAGAGAAAGAAGAGAGGAGGATAAAGAAAAGAAAAGAAAAAGAAAGGGAAGAAAAATTCTCAATGAAGGGTTACAAGAAAAGTTTGGTGAGTGGTGATCATCGTTACCAAAGCAAAAAAAAGAAATTTCTTAAAAATCTGTGAGTGTTATCTACGATTATCTACTATCATCTTCTATCTTTATCTCTCAGATGTTAATCGTTGCCAGCTATGTGGTGGCACTTACTGATGCATTTAAAAACGGAAGGGCCGTTTTCGAGAGAAGCTACTCTGGTTATCAAGGACCTCGTCAGCATCCACCCTTTCACGAACAGCATCGACCCTTCCGAGAACAAGCATTAGGTCAATCGATTCGTTCCTACCGTCAACCAACATCTTATCGAGACCAATCATTCTTCCATGATTATTCTAATTTCAAAAATCGTCCCACATATCACGAAACGCATTTCCAAACTTCGCCACAACCAACACCATCATTGTCATCGTCAACATCCTATGAAATAAGTTCCTCTTACGTTCCTAATCGTGCGTCTTTTGGAAATGAACATGCATTCCAAACAGAATACTTTAAAAATCGATCACCAACAACCTACCACCACCATCGCCAAGCTACTCAAAATTATTTCCCAAACGAGTTTCGACATTCACCTAACTGGATCACGTCCTATCGTTCGGAACCTTACCAGAAAACGGTAGACACGTACGAGGAACTTGAGAAAGAAACTCGCCAACGTTTGCCCTTCGACGAGCCTTCTGATTACTTGAAATACGGTTAGTTTCTAGTTACCCGAGCAAACCATTTTATATGAGTCCCATCTACCTCTCCTTTATTCTCTACTCTTTTCCTTCTAGCAAACCGAAATTCGAATTTAACTTCTTCTGATTTTAGAGATCTCACAGAGTTTAAGTTCAAAGTTCTATGTTAGTTTTCACGTTAAAAGCTTAATGTTAACGATCCTCTTAATTTTATGCGGATATTAAGTCTATTCGATCATTTTCTCTAATTCGGTTTGAAAGCATTTTATTCTCGTAACGGGAGATCGAGAAATTTTCATTTTTCTTAAATTACTTAGGTTGTAATTAACGTATTCAATAATGCAGAGTTTTTCAGCATATTTGTCCGGTTTAATATTTGCAAGAAAATTTAATAATTAATTGGTAAATTATATTTAGAATCTTTTGACACAGTTGCACTGTGGTTTCTACTTACAATTAGAAATCAAAAATTATTCATTTTAAAAATTGCGGCTGCAGATGTGACATATAAGTTTTTTGACTGTACGGTTGTAAAAAATATTAGGAAATACTTTTGTATTAGCTTTTTTTTGTTTTTAATAATGTTTGCTTCCCTAAAAAGGAAATCATGGTCTTGGTTTCGCATCGGTACCTGAAGGATTCGATGAAAATACTTTACCGTTGGACACAGAAACAACTACGATGTTGTCAACGACACTGACTGCTACCCACAACCCATTAGCGGAAGATACTGTCTCCAACACTACGCAAACTATTCCTCAACTTCACTCCTCCTCAACCGCTGAACTGAAAATAGCACCGAAGTCAGTAACGACGATTACAACGACGCCGTCTAAATCAAACGTTGAATTAAACACGGTAAACAAATTCATCTTATATTCAATTCTAGATCATTCATTTACCTCCAAATATTTCGAATTAAAAAATATTAGCATTTACACAATGTTCTGTTCAATATTTTTAAGTGTGACATTTTTTTTATTAAAGAAGGATTTATTTTATAGTATTTCAAAAACTGAATCATGTTATGTACAACCTGGTAACTTTTAAAATAATTGTTTGACCCTTATTTTTTTAAAAACCTTATAAAACAACTCTTGCACTATGCAATTAATGAAACTACCAGACTATAGTTGAAAAGATTTCTAATCAAATGTTTTAGCTTGCTAATGCACAATCCAATACAACAAACATTTTACTCCCAACGATGCCTTCAATGTTCGCCACACCAAAGCAATACTCTGAAAAAGCTCATATTCTGATGACCTTGACAACTGTTTCCAACTCTTCCAGTACGGTCACGGAATCTCCTGCAACTTCTTACGATGAAAAGTAAGTAATAGCAATGTCAACATTTTTTGTTCGGTATTTTACGACAAGTCGTCGTTGTCATCTCAGAAGATCATTTATATTTCCGATTGAGGTGGTTCCTTAGCAAAAAACATTGTTCTCAATGCAGAAAATCCAAAAATAAAAAATGTATCTTAATTTTGTATTCTTTAGTTCGATCATGCCAAACAACAAACACGGTTCTACAATAAGCCCGTCAATGATGTTTATGGCTACCAGTAACTTCCCAAATGGATTTTTTAATAACGCAAGGGATCCATCAAATGAATCATCAAAAAACAATATTCAGCAAAATTTACTTGATTTACCAACAACGTTAAAGACTAACAATCGTGATAACGATTATCTTCCTTTATCTGGTTTACAAAGTGACAGTTATAAAGATCTACTCAATTTATCAGCAACCCAGCAGAGTAGTTTCCAAAACACACTATTAAATTTACAAAACTCTTGGAAAAATACGTTGGAGAAGAATGCATTAAATATACAAAATATAAGCCCAAAAAGTGACATTTCGAGTTCTCTGTTAAATTATTTAATATCGAAAGATCAGAAAAACAACGTGAACGGTGCCACGTACAACTATGTCTTACCAACCGAATCGAGATTGACTTTAAAGGACAACATTCAAAGCAAGTTTGCTGATTATCTAATACCAAATGAGTCCAAGCAACTTTTTAAAAATAATTTGCAGAATATGTATCTGGATTATTTACTACAAGGTGAAGCTAAACGTAGTTTGTCTTATCAACCATTACAATCATCAAACTTCAATTACTTTCCAACGACAATGCAAAGGGAACAAAAGTTAACTTTACCAATAAATACGTTACCTTCCATCTCTCATTCTATAGAAAATGTTAATTATGTTCCTAACACGATACCATACTTGAATTTGGATTCTTCATCTTCACCTGGGCTTACTTTAGGTATAAAAAAATTTCTTATTTCCATTTCGTATTGATCATGTTCTTTGGTGTCTTAAATAAGTGTAATTTCTGGATTATTTTAAAAGGCTCAAACCATCCAGAAAATTTATCAGGTAGTCTGCAAGGAACCCTCTCCGCAAGTATTCCCAACAGTATACCTGGAAGCATACCTGCTAGCATTTCTGCGGCTATGCCTGCTAGTATATCCACTGGCATACCTACGAACATTCCTACAACGATAGAGTTTGCTCAAACTTTCCAACAACCAACTCAAATTCATCCTATACAAAACAGTGTCACACCTTATTCTGGTAAGACAGATGTCTCTTAAAATGATTCCTACATATTAACTCAACATCAAATTATCATTTATTACAGAATAAATTTGTGTAACAGGATTCTGACGAAACAACTATAATTATTCCGTGATCATCTAGTAAAAAATTATTTATGTAAAATATTCATGAATACTATTTATTTGTTTTACAAAGTACTAATTAAAATTGGCCTACTTAGAAGCTAACGAGCTAAATTTGTTATCATAATTTAACATGTAATACATTATACTGCATTGTATCTTTAAACCGGTATACGGACGATATTTTACAGGAATGCAGTTGCAGCTGGGTGGATTCAGCGGAATAGATTATGGTCTTCGCTCGAGTAGTCCTGAAGCAAGACCAATGGAGCTTGGTATCGCAAAAGTGGGCTTGAGTGTGCGAGAATTTCCGAGGCCGCACAATCCCACATTTGGAAAGGTGAGTCTACAAAGTGTAATCGCTTGTAAACAATACGTAGCAATCTATCTTAAGAGTACATACATTTGTCGGAGCTTTGTCACAATAGATTTCTAAAACAATTTTCAACGAAACGATTTCCAACGGAATGACGTTGATTCATGCACGCGTACACATACCTACGTGTACGTATATCAACGAAAATTTCTTGATTTTCTATACTCGTTAAAATTTTTAAACAGTGATACATAATTTCGCATGATTGAAACAAAACTGAATATTTATTTGACAGTGACATTCTCGGATTAACTTTTTATTACTTTTCTTTTATCCGATGCTAAATAAGCAAGACTAGAAACGCGTTCGATAAAAGTTTTTTATCTTTACCCTTTCGTTTTTCACAAGGTAGCATTGAAAAAGAAATTCAGTGAACGTTGCGGCATAAATTACATCAAGTTACGTGTAGTTACGTGGCGTATCTTACGGAGATCCTTCGTTCCTTTTTCGTGAGGATACTTTAACCTCGTGAAATTCCTCGTTTTCTCCCTTTCCCTTTCGCTCTCTCTTTTTCTCTTCTTCTTCTTTTTATCTCCTTTTCTATTTCGCTCGTCACACCCTAAAATAACCGAGACTAAGGTAAAAAGCGATATCGCAAAATTTACGCGAACGATAAGACACGTCTAACGCTGAGACAATCATGTATTATTCACATACATACATATACGAGAGTTGAAAAGTCGTACTTTCAAGGAACACTGAATAATTTTCTCAAGTCAAAGTTTTGCTTTAACTAAGCAAGTCCATCTGTTTTCCCTAAAGTCGCATCGAAGTTTTCCTTTCACTACGTACACCTTACCACAACCCCAAACCCCAAACACCAAACCCCAAACCCCAAACCGAAAAACCCGAACCCTGCCCTTCTATCTCATTCTGACGAACTTTTTCAGATAGTCTGCTTTCACGGAGGAAAGTTTGATTATTACTATTCGAAAAGCTTTTGACAAAAGATCTTTGATTCTTTTTTCATTGTTTTCTTTCAAATATAAAAAAGAAAATATTAAAATTATTAAGAAGATTTTCTATTTAAAATGATGACAAAATGTGAACTTTTTGAATCTCAGATTTTGTCGATATTAAATCAATGTTAACGTTAGCTAAACGCAATCAACGATTATCCTCCTCTTCCTTCACCCCTTTCTCATCTTTTTCTGAAATTTCGTTGATATCGGTATTCATTAAAAAATGTGCAATATATCGTTAACATAATTCCAACTTTTTCGAAGCGTTCGGATCTTCTGGTTTCCCAACAAAACGTTTACAATTTTTCAATCTTTCCTTCCCCTAAAACTTAGCAAAAAATGTATAAAAAGTGTAGAGAGTCGAAGCTTAAAATAATTTAGCAGGCAGACTACCTGGGTAACAAGATCTCATTAAGAGAATCCCGTTAAAGAGCAAAGTACTCAAGTTAGGACTGGTTTAACGTCCCTGTTAAAAAAATTTTAACTATTTCTGTTACTTAAATTTTAAACATCCTCATGTTCCATTCAAAATGCTTTTTTGTTTCTGCTACTTTTTACTTTATTGTTTTTGTGCTTAGTTGAAGTTTGCATTTCAAGTAAAAACAAATATTTTTATCTCATGATTTTATGATTTATTGAAGTCAGATTAATTTACGATCAAGACTAAATCGTAGAATCAATTAAAACAATTTTTTTTTCTACTTCAATCTCATCATTTTCGGCACATTTATTTATTTTTATTAGAAGTTATTTTTGATCCAGTCGTGATTTGATATTCCCTTCATATTTTATTTTATTTATTTTTATTCTTATTTTCTTTCAGCGTAAAAATTGTAAAAGGAAACCCCTTGCTCGAATTTTTCTCTGTACTATAAATAATTGAAAAATTTACTCGAAGAACGATTCGATAGCATTGTTTTTTCGTTTCAAAATGTTAGAGTCGCAGGTGTTCCTTTCACAGGAAAAAGAAATAAAAGTTTCCTTAGAAAGAGGAAAGGTAAAGCAATGTACGAATATCCAGATACTATATATACACACACACATATATAATACATACCTATATCTGATTCTCTCATCCATTTTCCTGTGACCCTACTCCTACTTTCTTATTCTCATCGATTGCTCAAGACATTTGCGAAGCAAAAACCAGCCCGAAGAATCTGCCCACCCAATCCTTGCTACGATATTCGCGATTATTTTAACCCTCCTTTTACTCCTTTTGCTCCCACCTTTTTCCTTCTTTTACAGTTACCATTAATTGCGAAGGATTACGGTAAGAGCCGAGCGTGCGACATCAATTGAGAAAATTGAGTACAGTCGTAAGTCTTAAAGGTGGCACAGTAATGCTCACAGATAATCCAAGTAGATGAGACAGAAGATTTTTCTCCGATTCTTTCAATCTTATCTTTTTTTTTTACATTTCTTTCAAATTTCTTTTCGGTTTTAACAAAGAAACTCACTTAACAAAAATGATCACTTTTGATTGAGTGACATTTGAAATTAATAAGAAAATAATTGTTCTCTTTTTCAGATTGGATTCGGACAAGCTTTGTGGTAATCAATTCGACATAGCAATGCATAGAATTGCATTTGAAATATTTCTAGCATAGAAGGGAAGAGTTCTACCAAGTATTGGGTTCACTTCCAGTCGTACTTCACTTGTGACCCCAATCTACGAATGAAACTGCCAAAGGACAATCCTCTTTCCCCGAACTTGGAAAGCTACCAGGACTTGGACTACGAAACATTCGCGTTCATTATATTTCATAAGGTTTTTCCTTATCCTATCAATCTTTACACTGTGTATTTCCACACGTTAAGTCGTTATAAGAGGCTGTTATATCGTAAGTTACTTGTTTAGTATTTTACATTATTATTATTATTATTATTATTATTATTATTATTATTATTATTATTATTATTATTAATATTGTTAATATGATTGTAAGATACGTTAGATTATTTAAAATGTATCGTGCCAGTTATGTAATAAACAGTTTTGTCAGAATGATATGAAATACAACTTTCCTTTTTGTCTTCTCTGAATGAAATCGAGTAAATTAATGCTCGATTTAACCACTCCTAACGCGAGCAAAACACGAAGAGAAAAAAAGTGCAGTAATTAATTCTACTGTTAATTAAATAAATTTTAACGATGAAACAAAAAGACCCTATCCTGAACTAATAAAATAAACAATAGAATATACAATTTTCACGAGTAATTCCAAAAGAAGAATTATTCATGTGCTCGTCAATAATTTATTGAAATAATTACAACCAGTAGCTCATGCTGATTAGGACCTTTCATCCTCGACATGATTGAGCACAGGAGGGACTTTAAATTTTAACTCACGACTTAAGAAGTTCTACGATGGCTCCAAAACACTCCTACTTCGTAGCAAGTATTGCAGTCTGGCGATCGGAGAGTTTCTCGATTTGCTATTAAAAACTATCCATCGAAGATCCATCAAAGAATTCATTCCATATCTTTGAAAAGAAAGACAATCTGTGGTCACATCTGTAAAAAAAAATAGAACAAAACGATAAGTTATCTATTATATGATCCAAAATCTTATCAAATAAAGCCAAACAAAATGTTAATAAAAATGAATACTTACAATGCATTTCAATGGGATGCAGCTCAATGGCATCATGGTGATGAATCTCGCATGAATCTAATAACACGTTATTAACGAAAATAAGAAACTATAGATGAGTTTCTTATCGCGAAACCGAAATTTTATTATATGGCGAATGACACTGACTCTAATTCGCGTTTTATTTCAATTTGTTGTACGCCCGATCACTGACTCTACACAACTAATTCAAAGACTGTTTTGCACGCAGTCAATTGAAACAAACAAATTTCACACTTTTTCACAATTTTAAATCTTTACTGATGAAGTGACTCTAATACACGAACAGTCTGTGTGACTGTTTTTCAATAAAAATAAAACTTTGATCGTACGAACTCTAATACAATTACTGCTTTGTTCGCAGACAATTTAATATGAAAAATTTCTAATGTAATCACGTAACGCGAACGCATTGAAATTAACGAACAAACATGCTTCTAATTCATGATTTTATATTATATTTAAACGATACAACACTCCCGTATATAGCTTCGCGTACGATTGCAATTAATATCTGAAACAAAAATAAGAAACAATATTATTGACATCATTATTATAATTGAAAACCATTGAAATTCTTGTGCAATTATTGAATACAAAAATATACTTACTTCGAATCTTCATTGATGACTGCAAGATGGGTTTCCTACTCTTAAGATGACGATGAATAAAATAAAATTAAATAAAACATCTGAAAAGCTAAACATACTAAAGATTATAGAACAAAATTTCCTATTAATTATTTTTAAAGGTTGGGCACACAAGCAATATCAATTGCTTAAGTCTCACTACTTGTATATAATTCCATACAAAGTATGTAATGTTATTAAAAATTTTTAATAAAAATCTGCAAAGTTGTGTAATTAAAATAATAATTGTATCAGCATACTCTCTCTCAACAAAGAGTAACCTAAAAAGTAAACCGTTTGTTATACCGTTCTATGTAATGAAAAAAACTCTTGAAAGTATTAAAATTAATACGATAACGTTAGAAATAAAATTATTAAATAGTTTAAAGCGTCGTTACTTTTACCGATCTTAACTTGTCGAAGGACGGAAGAGGAATGAGCATCTCTCTCTCTCTCTCTGTTTACCCTTGAGAGTAACGAATTTTGGTTGTTTTTGTTTTTATCTCATTGTTAGCTCGAGCATTGCTGAAAAACACAGAGACGTATTAATACATGTTTATATGCCGAATGTTTTGTATTTTTATTCTCTCTCTCTCTTTATTTCTTTTTCTCCTTCTTCTCCCTTTTTCACATTCTTGCTTTTTTTCTTACACTCTTTCTATTACACTTCTCTACGTTATAAAAAAAAGAGATAGAGTTACCTCGACGAATATAAAAGAGATAAAAAGTGAACACAACAATAAGGTTAGGTATGTGTATTCGTAGTTGACTCTACCAATGCTCGGAAACCTAAGAAAAGTAAAAAATAAACTACATTAGTATGATATAAAAATAATCAAATATACGAATGTTGTGTATGTATGAGTACGAGTTACCCATTCTCGTAAGATTTGGCGCGTAGTTGACAAATAACGATTTTATTTTCACGGATATCTGTCGAACTTTTCAGTATTTCGTTTTGAAAACACTCACGTATAAAAATTTTGTTTGTTGCTATCGTTTGATATATAATAGGAAAGTGTACGTTAGAAAATATCTTTTAATTACTTGAATTTAATAGGGCGATAAAACTTTCGTGCGATCTCCTGCACCGACGCCGTGAAAAGAAAGAAGGAAAATAAGCAAAAAGCGCTGATTGGCTGATAATTATTTCGGACGTCACGTGACCAATTAGAAGTTCGTGTATTTCACGCACACAAGCTCGCCGTCACACGTACGTAATTTGGCTTTCTTCATCACCAGAAAGAGCGCTAATTGGCTGATAATCATTTCTGACATCAAATGACAAATTACAAGTCCATGTATACTTGTAAATTCTAATATACTAATTATCAGCCGATCAGCGCTTTTTGCGTATGTTTCTTAGAAGATTTTTATACGTGAGTGTTTGCAAAACGAAATATTGAAAAGTTCGACAAATATTCGTGAAAATATAACATCGATGTATCTCGGCTTCACGCCAAATTTCACCAATGTTACTTAATAATATTTTTTTCTAATTTCTAACTTATTTTCACGGTATCGATACTTACTACAATCTCTAATGATGCTCTAATTAATCATTTTTCATAATTATGTCTTCAAAGATCGTATTTCGTTTTAAATTCGATATCTATCACATACACACACATACAGACATACATACATAAGTATAGGTAACTCGTACACATACACTCATATATTTGATTTTCTTTATATTGTACTAATGTAATCTTATTTTTTACTTTTTGTAGGTTTCCGAGCATTAGCAGAGTCCAGCAGGAATACATATACTCAATCTAATAATTGCTTTTACTCTTTTTTATCTTCATATTCATCGAGGTTAGCGGTCTTCTTTTTTTAAGCTACGTGACTTATAGAAATGTATAGAAAGAGTGAGAACGAGAGTAAGAGAAAGAGAGAGAGAGAAAGAGAGAATAAAAAAACAAAACATTCGACCTACAGGCAATTATGAATGTGTATGTATATTTTCAGAAATATCTCGAGCTGGAAACAGAAGAAAAACAGCCGAAAACAAAACGAAAACAGCCGAGCATCGAGCATTCGACACTTCTATGAGATATACACAGAGAGATCTCCATTCCCCTTCCGTCCTTCAACGAGTTAAGATCAACGGAACGTAACGTATTAAACTATTTATTAATTTTACTTCTAACGTTATCGCGTGTTAATTTTAATACTTTAAAAAGTTTTTCATTACGTAGAATGATATAAAAACCGGTTTATTTTTTAGGTTACCCTTTATTGAGTTTGCTGATACAATTATTGTTTTATTTGTATATAGACAATTTTAAAAATTTTTAATTATTATTTTTACTAACATTACATACTTTGTATGTATAATTATACAAGTAGTGAAATTAAGGCAATTGATATTATTTGAATTTGTATATTGAAATACAAAGTAAGCACTATCAAAGAAATAATTAGATACTTTGGTACATTGCACAAATATTTGTTAACTTTTACTTTTAATAATTGTAATTCTCATTGATATATATATATATATATTATATTACATTTACTTTTTATATTTAATATTTATTCTTTATGATAGAATATCTTTTAAAATGTGCCTTACCTTCAGAAATGATTTACGAGAAATATTGTTCTATAGTCTTCAGTATGTTTCAACTTTGTCCATACTCGCTATTAAAAAGTAATCCATTTTTATGAGTGTTTAATTAGAATAATTTAAAGAATATGTAGTATTGTAATAATATGTTCTAGTATAGTTTTCTATAGTTAAATTTAGTTTAATTTAAAAATATTAGAAAGTACATCTATAAAAACTTTCAAATACAAATTTTGTTATAATATTAAAAATAAAGAAATTCTGTTAGACATCTTAAAGTTTTAGAAGGAGAAGAATGAAATTCTCAACTATGGAGCAAAGAATGTGGAAAGCCACTGTGTTAGAATAAACATCGCTAAAGTTACGAAAAAGAATATAAATTTACACTTACCGTTCTAAGTTTAAAGAGCTTTTTGGGATATAGGATTACATTATCTGGGTAGGGAAAGTGTTATTGTTACATAACCATCTATAAATAATTTTTTAGCGAAATAAATTGTTCATTTATACTGTAATATTTATTTTACTTTTTAACAAGTGCCTGTTAGCATGTGTCTTCGAGTATAGTAATTTATTTTCATTTGTATGCATGTATGTATGTATCTATGTATACATGTACTTAATTACATGTGTGTAATTATTTTTACGAATCGTCTGTATGTATATACTTATGTGTATTCTTTGTTCTGTTTTTCTTTTTTTTTTTGTAGCGATAATACATACGTTTATAATTACGCTTATATTTTGTGCTTCGCACAAATTTATCCATACGTATTGCCTTCGATACATACACACAGATTGAATTTTCTAAATATACCTTCTTCTTTCGTCTCGTTATACGTAGTTTTTCTTTTTTTGAAATTTCAACAAACAAAATCATTGATCGTGTCTCTTATAATCTATGCCCTGTATAGACCATTGTTAAATAGTTATTTTAAATTTAAGAAATTTGTTCATAGGAAAACCTCTTAAGTTATTCACATTTGACAATACATTCACTTTTACTTACTCACTTTAACTCACATACTTTTTCTCTCTTTTTTTTGTCAATCATTCTTTCTCGATGTGCAACGTTGAGTCACCTTAAATCTATTATTTCAATGATTAAGTACGATCATCGTATCAATTTGGGGAATTTCCGTTATTTCCGGGCTCAATTAGAGAATCTCCAGAAATACCCTTATCATTTTGTTTAATAATTTTTTTTTTATTTCCACTCACTCTCTCCCTCTTTCTCTCACTATCTTTGATTTGATCACTCTGACACACATTCGTTAATTTTTTCAAGAAATATTTACATTGAATATACAGACATAGTGCAACTTCCTGTTTCATTTTTTTTTGTTCCTTTTTTACTGTCATTAATTAGTATATTTCATTTATTGTTACTTAGTATTATTTATTTCTTGTATTTTTCATGACTATATTTATATGTCTGCGATTTTTTATTATGTAAGTGCATGTATCTACGTGTGAGTACGAACGCGCGTGTATTTATGAATGTATACATAGGTGATATTTATTTACAAGAAAACGGCAACTTATCAGGATAGAAAAATACAACGATCTTACTAATGATTATAATTATAAAAAATTGTCTTACGTTTTTTAAAGAAAAACGTTAGATAATACTTAACACAAGACTAGGCTTACTTTTTCCTTCGTTTCATTTTCTCAGAAGTATTCCTTGGCTTTTTTATCTTATTTTTTTTTTCATTTGGACAATATCGTAACAGAATAAATGTTAAACTAATTACATTTTGTGGTATTATATTAATTGGTTTACAACTTGACTGACAGATCTAATTAATTTATTAAAAATAATTAGAAAAAACCTAGTTGTTTTTGCAGTAATAATAAACGAAAATTGATCACAATCCAATCTCGTTTTAATGCTCATCGTTTTATGCATTTGCGTATGCACATACACACATGTATGCGTTAAAGAGATTTATTTTTTGTTACACATGATATAAAAAATTTAAACGATCCTGCAGTACATCGAATTTAATTTACTTGTCTTGTAAAAAACCCAATAAGATAGGATTCTAATCGTACGTTCCATAGGTTACTTTTTTTCTATTTTTATTATTGAACCAATTCAACATTTAATTGATTAACTTATAAAAAAATTCTTTTCCTCCTCGTTTTTCGTATTTAATAATTCCGAATTTTATTCGTATCTTCTCTACGTCGAATGTTCGTGATAGACGAACACAAACGGATTTCACTAGCTCGACATAGAAATGCACTTCCGTCGGCATCTGCTTCCTCTTGTTGGCGACACCGAAAGCAAAACCACTGAAACTTAACTAATTAATAAGCTATCGATGGCATCTCATGGCGTCTGATAACGTGCGAGATAAATTTTATGCTTGATGAGGGATGAGTGAGAAGAAAGATTTAAAATAAATTAGAAAAAAAAAAAATATGAAAAAAGTAAAAACGTTTGAAATCCTTAAAGAAAAAGATGGATAAAGTGAAAGAGAATAATTTAGGTCGAGTTCTTTAAGTCGATCATCTTCGAATTACCTTTTCAAAGGAATTCTTTCATTTTGATAACTTTTCGCTGAATTTACGGAATTATTATAAGCTTTAACGAATCCTTTTTCAATCAGCAACTTTTTACAATAAATTTTTTCATGCTCGTACTTTACCTGTTTTAATATACAAAAAAAATATAATTTTCTTTTTTAATTATAGTTGTCATAATTTGAAATTAGTTATAAATTAAGGAGACACAAATATATAACGGGCAATTTAAAATTCCTGTAATTATATGTTTGAAAGTGTAAACAAATACTTTAATTTAAGCTTCGTCAATTAAACAGATTTTCAAAATTTAATATTAAAAAACGCATCGTAAAAAATAAATTAAATGTGTTGATATGATTGCATCAATCAAAGTCCACAGAAATCCTATAAAAAATAAAAAACAAAAACCAAAATATGTCTGTAAGTTGAATGTAAAATACGTCAAATTTACAAGACTCATAAATCAAGTGAAAACGACGTTTCTTTCTCGACGGAATTTTTTCTATAATCATCGAATCAGAATAAATTTGTAGATGTAATTATTACCATGACATAGATAGATCACTTTAATCTCCCATCACATTTTTTCGAACGGCACAAAACGTTGGAATATAATTTTATTTTATTTATTTATTAATCGTATGTGTGTGTCTAATAAGTGGCACCCGTTCGATTAGATTCTACGATATTTACAAATTTACACGATTAGACTTAAAAGTTAGAAGCTTAGTTTGGAAAATAACAGAGTAAAAAGCTTTCATTCGATTGTTTAACATTATTGCAATAAGACGTGACACGCGCGAAATATTCTAAATTGGCCGAGACGTATACGTTTACACTTATACATACTTACTCTTATCATTTTTTATCCTAACTCTTTCCATCTTTTTCTGTTCTTATCGCTCTTATACAATAAGTGAATATTCACCTTCGTTAATATGTGTTTGCCTGTGTGTGTGTGTGTGTAAAAAGGTTCTTTGAGAGTCGATAGAACGAATGGATAACATTGTGTAATTTCGTACTAACACACTGATATGTCTGAAAAATTCGATCGCGAGTTATGTTCGTGATTTTTCCTTACTTTAGGAAATTTGTTTAGTCTCCACACAAATCAAAGATACGAAGATGATAATCCGAAATATTTGTCTTTCATCGATTTTGTATCTTTTTTAATGATTTAAATCATTCGAGTATGAGCATCTTTTTGCGTAGATGCATTTTTGTGAAAAGTTAATATCAGAATTGGTTAGATATATGCATAAAATGGTGTACGAGTTCTAGAAATACACCGAGTCAAAACTATTGCACGAATATCTATATTTTAGTGAGCATGTTTTTTTTCCCTCGACATTCGATAGATGGAATCATGTTCGTAGAAACTGTGGTTTCTAAATTTTTTGTTGCTAGTTTGCTTGCATTCATTTTTCGACTAACGTTTCTATTACCAGAGCAAAAAATATTGCTAAGTTTTAGGATAACTAGGATAATACTGTCACGGCGTTACTCGATATATCTACGAAAAATGTAGGTATACTTATAATAACATTCGTACACAAGACAAATATTCCTAGTTAATGAACCCCGAGTCTCTTTTTCTTTTTGCTTACTTTTATCTTCTTATACATTTCTACAAGTTCAACGGAAAAAATTGGAGTAGATAGAGTCATAAAGAAAAACGATGTCGTCGAAGGAAGAACGTTTTCTCTCGAGCGACGCTGTTGTTATTATTATTATTATTATTATTATTATTATTATTATTATTATTATATCTCAAATGAATGACTACGTTCGAAAGAGTCCTTCGAATAGTCGTTTGAAATTTTTACGGATATACTTTGTACAATTGTAACGTTCCTTATTTTATATTTTAAGATCATTAGCTCGTTCACATCTATATTTGTCAGATGGTACTGGTAAAACAAACATAATCTAAGATCCTAAATAATTTTGCTACAATTTATGTTTTACCAATACATATTCCTAAAAAAGAAACAAAACCTAAGCAAAATATTTTATCTAAAAGTCAAGGAAAAATACTTGTTATTAATAGCCTTACTTTACAATATAAATTATCCACGAATAATCTTGGAAAACAAAACTCTAAAAAAGTTAACATATGATACTCGCAATTAGGAGTCATACTCATAATTAGTGCGAGACCATAAACTCTGACACATTTATGAACTTTAGTCTTTTCTAAAATCTAATATTTCATTTCCTTTTTCCGCTTCTTTCAAAGAAAATTTGATGTCCCCAATTTATTCAACTCAACTTTGCAATGTCAATATGTAAATATTTTTGCAATTTCTTCCACGATTTAATTTCGAAATTTAAAGGCGCATAAGTTTACCGAAGGCCTTTCGGAATTCGGGGTTGAAGACAGTATATATGACGGGATTGACGAAACTGTTCATGTAACCGAGCCACGAAGTGATAATGAAGGCCGTGACACCTGGTTGACAGGGTTGGGCTAACTTGTCGCACATGGCATCCATGATGTTGCACGTGAAGAAGGGTACCCAGCAAATCAGGAATGCGCCTGTAATAGTTAGGCGAAAGGTATGCTTCTAATATAACCAAGTTAAGATTTAGTAAACAGATAATGAAAATTGAACATGGGTAGATGCAAGATTTTGAAGAAAATGATCGATGTGTAGTAACTTGTAACCCAAGTTTCAAAATGTTTTAACTAGTCAAGTTTGAGTATGTCGATACTGTGTTATCGATAAGACAAGTAATATTAAACCCTTACAAGAATCACCTATATTGTTAAAACTTCTTACCCAAAACAATAGCAAGAGTTTTAGTAGCTTTTCGTTCCCTCTTGGCTGAACTTTTTTCCTTCTTTTTCTTACTCGCCTTGTTACTCTTATATATGTTGAACTTCGAACCAGAACTCGCGTTCTTCTTATCTTTTTTACAAACAGTTGAGCTGCCAGATAATACGCATGGTGTTTTACTAAGTTGTAGAGGTAGCAAGGATCCAAAACTTTTTAGCCTTTTAAGTTCCTGTTTGTTTCCACCATTTCCGTTCTTTTTCCGATCCATTTGCGAGCTCTGAACACTAGTAGCCGCTGCTGATCCAGGCCTTGCTGAAGGTGGTGGCGAAGATGATGTTGAGGATGATGGCGCTGATGTGATCCTTGGATTTGGACTTGGACTCGAATTCGTCTCGGTTGGTTCGTGTATCATCGTACTGCTAGCTGCACCGTTGTAACCCGAATTTCTCCGACCATTTGATTCACCCAATTGTGCTTGCGCCACGGCGCTGAAACGACAACTATCATTCGAGTATCAGAAACCTTGGGAATCATTTTTCTGGGTATCACGAATTTGATAAGGTCAAATATTTTTCAAATAATTTAAAAGGATTGCAAATAATTTAAGATACTTAACCTAATTTTGAATCAGGATAAAAAATTATATTTCAAATTTAGAAATTAAATCATAGCAACCACTTTTGATAGAGAAGAAAACATTACTCAAGGTTTCTAATATTTTGAATCGTTTTGATTACCCTTTACACTTTTAGCAAAACGATACTAACCTAAATACCTTTGATTATTCCATCGGTACTGTACGTATGGTACTGTATATTCAGTATATGAGTATATCATATACTGAAACGATTCCACCATCATTTGAGTATTAGAAACCTTGGGATAGTTTTATAGCATATTACGAGTTAGACAAGGTCAAATACTTCTCTGAATTGTTGAAAAAGATGTTAAATGGTTTTGAGTACTAAATTTCATTAGTGATTAAGTTAAGAAATTAGGATAACGCTTCTATCGACGTTTCTCTCTCTCTTTCTCATTCTTTATTGTGATTACATTGAAACCCAATGACTACTATCTCTACAGAGAACTACTTCCGATTAAACGTCTAGCGTAAATCGAAACCTTTCATAGCAGACTCGAAAATGGGGCCGAGTAAGTGATACTCGTGCTTACACTCACGATCAAAAGTACAAAGAATCGAATTCTCCGACATTGTAGAAGGGAAAGTAGAGAAATCTTCGCGAATCGAACATCTCCTAGTTCTTTCTTTTTCTATCCATTGTATTCTTTCTGTCGGTTAACTTCTTTCCTTCCTTTCTTTCCATTCTAATACTTCAGGAGAAAGAAAAAGGATCGATAGTAGGTGCCCGAGTTTAAACTCAGACGAGATTCTCTTCTAACGGAAGTCGTTTGACCGAAAGCAGAGAAAAAGAGAGAATTAGAAGATGACTTAAGTAGAAAAAGTTTTTGATCATTTTCTCTCCCTTTCAACGGTTCTCTTATTACTAATAATTCTTTGTACGTGACAATGAAGCGTTAAAAAGTAAGAAAAGTTAAGAGATATATATATATGTAAGTAAAAAAAAAATAAAGAAAAACAGAAAAAAATGTAGTAAGAATTCGTTAATTAAAGAGTCTAAAGTGAGAAAAGGCATATATCGAGTTATTCGATATATACTAATTTCGATAAAACACGCTTGGATACCACTAAGAGTAAGTAGTAGAAGTGTAATTATTCTAAGGGCTTTCGGTTTCGTCCCTTCTTATACTATAATACGAACGGTCCAGGTAATCCTTACTGCTTTCCGCCTTTCGACGAGATGACCCTACGAAAACTTGTTTATCAAACTTCGGTCTCAACTGTGATATAAGTCGCAACCGGGGATAGATATTCGGTTGTTACTGAAAATTATATTAGCGAACTCGTTCCAGTTTATCGTAACTTCGATTATGACAAAATTATTTTTAGTTATTAGATAATAATCTGATCTATTTTTCTATGGAGATCGACCGATGCGTATAGAATTCGAAAAATATATTTCATTTGCATGACAAAGTATCTGACGATCCCTAATTTTATTTATCTGTATAAAGAAATATATATATTAAATAGAGATGTATAATTTACATATATATGTAATTTATATTTTTAAAAATATATACATTTTTACATTACATTAAAAAAATATATATATATATTTCAAACTAAGGTTTTAAGTTATCCATAGCTAATAAAAGATAAAATCTTCTATCAACATAAATTTATTTAGAAAATAAAATCAAAGTTAACCAAAATAAAGGAGAAGGAAAAAAAATAATTAAATTAAACAAAGAATTAGGGGGTTAATTAAAGAAGAGGTGAAGAAGAAGAAGGGGGTGCATAGATTAAATATAATTCGAGAAAATATTTGACCTTAAACATGAAAAAGAAAAAAAAAAGAAAAAAGAACCAACATCTATTGAAATAACGAAACGAGTTGTTTTGCCTTACGCTGCTTCTTCGACGACAGTGGCTAAGAAAAATTCAGTGCTCTTGTCATTGGAGATGACGACTACTGGATCGAGAGGCGTTTCATCTTCATCTTCGTTGCTCCCGGAAGCTGTGTTCGTTGGCTCCTCCATGCCGGGAGCCACCAAGGCGGCTGCCCCCAACGCCGTCTCGGCGAACCTTGCCACAGAAAACCCACTACGTGATCTTAGTCAAAAGCTTTCTAGAAAAGCTTCTACACTTATCATGCTTTCTTTTCTTTCCATCGTTTCAGCCAGCGTCGAGTCATCACAGCGAAAAAGAAAGATAGAGAGTGAAGAGAGAAAGAGAAAAAGAGATAACTAGCGAGATAGAAATAGCGAATGAAAAAGAGAGAAAAAGAGATATATAAAGAATGAGAAAAATACACATACAGCATGAGCTAGGAAAGGATATCTATCATGCGACCTATGAACAACGTCATATTTCCGTTTAAAAGGTTAAATGCGACCTTATTTCTCAGGAACGATATCACGTTTACGAGTATTCTGCCACATTGAAGATATGAAATGAAATAAACCTTCGGTGTTCAACTGATGCCTATACACAGTAAGAATTCTTTAAGGATAGATGGAACAGGGTTGGACTGATATAATAAAAATAGATTAGAGAAAGAGAGAAAGTAGATTTTATAATCCTGCTGCTCTCGTGGTTTATAGATACAGAAAACAAAAAATTTATTTCCTTCATTTTTGCTCTAGCTAAGATAAATTTTAAAGTAGAATCAAGAGAAATTCTTAAAAAGAAAAAAAAATTAGATAAAGAGATAGGTATAATCAAAGAAGAAAACAGAAAACAAGCTTTATTCCTTCCTTCAAGATAACTTTAAAGGAAACCCCTTCTACAGATGCACGAAACCCTACCACAACTTTCCCATTTGGATTACCAACTAAATTCGGACTATCTCGTTAAAGATCGACTTTTGAATTTTCATAAGAGAAAATTTGATAACATTTGGGTAATGGATGGAAATAGGAATTATTTGATAAACAACTTCTGGTAATAACGCAAAATCGTTAACTTTTTAATACCGGAACGGGACCGTGCTTTTTCTTATTTATGATCTGCTTATTTTCAAATACTACGTAACTACGTAAGAAAAATAGAAAGAAAGAAAGATAGAGGTATATTGAAAAAGGTATAACGAAAGCAACGGTTAATGCGTGACAGAGGCAACCATAAGTAGGTTAGTTCCGTAGTCGAGAAGAAATTTATTTCCAAGAAGGGAAACGTAGATTCGCTTGACTTTTGTAGATAACAGAGCGCGAAGGATGCAAGGAGAACCCGTGATCTTAGAAAATACGCTTTAACACTCAACATTGGCCAGGCAAAGACGATACTACTCGTAAGTTTTGCTAAGTATCGTCGAGGTCATGCTTGGATACCGACCTAAATTTCGTTTCATACGGCTACATAGTCGATAAGACTAGATCGTTCAACGCCAGAAAATTTTGTTAAGGATAACCTATGTAACATGTATGCATGTATGCATGTATATACGTATTTACGTATGCATCTATACGCTTGTATAGGAGTGAGAGTGAGAGAGTGAGCAAGTGAGCGAGTGAGTGAGTGAGACAGAGAGAGAGAGCGGGGGGGGGAGAGGATGTAACTAGGATTAACGCGGAACTGAGATTATATTGGATACACAAAACCCGAAAGGAAAGACGAAGTTAGAGAGCCAAAATGTGGCTCGACGATGTAAACACCTAAGTCCAATTTATCGATAACACCTCCCCTCTTCTTCTTCCACTTCCACTTCCTTTTCCACCACACCTACTCCACTTCCACCTTCTCTTCTTCCACCCCGAACAAACGAGAGTTATGGAACGAAACCATAAATAATAACAAACGGGTCCTACCGCGAGAGCACGTGTAATTAATTCCATGCGCGTTCTACGATAACGCTTTGATGTTAGATCCTCTGTGTTAAATGGGTATACATAACGGTATCAACCTACTCTCTCACTCTCTCTCTCTCTCTCTATGTGTTATCGAACCTACACTTACAAGGTTAAAGTATGAACTATGGGTTATATCTATCTTACTTTGTGAATGTGCATATGGTAATTTTCTGAGTTTTTAGTAACAGGATTTACCTTATCTAGAATTTTTAACGACGGTCGAAGAGTATTTCGTTTCGAACGAAACGAAGTGTAAATTAATATCTTATAGTTTCATTCGTATAAGTTTGTTTTATTTATCGACGTATACGTTTTATGAGAATTTGATTTAGCCTAAAAAGAAGGCAAACATTTTGAAGACCTCGTTAGAAAATAATAGTTTGAAAGTTTTGAATGAAGTTTTGTGATATTCAACATATTTGAAGCAATTTCTTTCTTGAGCCAACTTAATGAATCGAAACGTACTCGCTGTTGTAAAGTGTCAAGTGAAATGAAAAAACACGCGATAGGGACCCTTATGAATCCAAATCCTTAATCCTCTATAAAAAATCACCTCGAATTTGGGAGAGATATTCCTATGGTATTTTTTTCCTTCTTTCTGGCGCTTTTTTTAACGATTTGGGAAAGAGTAACAGCTAAAGCATCTCGAGCGTATCATTCCAATAAATCCTTGTGTCTTTTCTAATCGTATTTTCGTTTATGCTCGCGTGCAGAAGCGTTCGTGCGAAAGGTCGCTATAAGCTTTAAACACATATTATAAATTTGTTTCCATTTATATATGATTAATATTTGTAAATATTTTTAATCAGTATTTTCAAATGTGTTAATAGTATGTTGATAAATATTGTAAATTGAATTAATAGTATTATTAATAATTTTTCAGTATTCCAAATAAATTGATAATAAGGTGGTTGATAGTATTAGAATTGCATCAAGATAACACATTAAAATAATTATTTAATTTTAATACTGATTAAAATTATTTAAAAAATACTAACGTAAAAAAGAGTAGCAGTTTTATAGATTTCTGTTTTATAAATTTATTTTAAATATTGAAATGTTTATTTCACGAAAAAAATTTCGTTTCTTTTCCTAGGACTTGTGAACTGGCAAATGTAAAACTGAAAATTATTGTATATTGATATCGATAATTATCATAGTAATTTAAATGTTTTTCAACAAATATTACAATTATTCCATGATTTATTTTGACTAACATAAACGTTAGCTATGATAGATCGCGATATGGAATACAAACGTTTACTCACCTCCGAGTGTTCGCTATATTCTCTATGATACTGCCCGGCTTTATATCTACTAGATTTGGTTTTCGATTAGCTCGAGCTTTTCTCGCTCTATTTCGTAGACCCTGAAACGATTTCACAACGTGTAATTGAATATCAATATCAATGATAAGATAAAATATATTGTTTCTAAATAAATAAACGATAAACCGATCTTACATTATAAATAAATATAAATGTATTATATTTTTTAACATAAAAGTATAATTATACTAATTCCAAGTAATTAGGATTTCGTTGAAAATTGCCTAGTAGTGGTAAACACTGATCACACATTCGGACAATGTACCTTTCAAGGGATAAATCAACGAAACGATTGTATTTAACGAGAAACCGCAATGTAATCGCTTAAAACCACAGTGACCACTACTAGAATCTAGCAACGAGATTATCCGAATTAAAAATAAAGGAAGAAAAGTATTAGTAAGAGACGGAAACAAAGATATTTGATATCTTAAATTTACAATAATATACGGAAACTATATTACACAGTGTAAGCACGAATCTACAAATTTAATTATCCTCTCATCAAATTAAAATAAAAAATCAATTTATTTTATTTTTGAAACATTGAGATTTCCCGAAATGCTCGTTCAATAAAATATTTGTATAAGATAAGCAACAGCATTAGAGAGCACAAAATGGGTATACCTTTCAGTCTTCTAAGAAATTTCAGTATATTTTTAATATTGAATACAATTTCATCGACCCATTGTCCCAAAAGATCACAAAATAAGTTTTTTAATTTCTTTACCAATTTTAATTTCAAAATTACGAACATAAACATATTTTAAATGAAAAAATAATATGACACACTGTGATCAGTATTTTAGTTTACCAACATAAATACTTGTAAATTATTTTTAATTTGTAACAAATGTAACTTAAAAAAGTGGTACACGCGTTAAAGAGAAAAACAAAATAATAATACCTTAAATATGTTATAATAGAGGAACACCATGATGATACAGGGTATGTAGAAGCTGGATAGGCTTGAGTATATGATGAAGTCTGTATTATAGAAGAGACATTGGTCCGGTAACCGATTGGGAGTGTTATTCAAGCCAAGAACAATCGGGCTGCCGATCGCGGCTGATATCGCCCAGACCAACAGTATCGTCATCCACACTCTTCTATTGTTCCTGTGTTTGGCATACTTTATCGGCTGCGTCACTGCTATATATCTGCAATTAAAATTTCTTTCGTAAAACGACTCCTCACTTTTTACACCTTTGGTTAGATTATTTACAAAGTAAAAAATATTTTAACAATCGAGTCGTTATTATTTTTTTTCTAATTTGTTTATTTTAAATTTTATTTAAATAGAGTACACACACACATTTCGAATTATATAATTTATATAAATGGTATTAATTAAACATAATTAACATTATTATTATTGGTTGATAAAATCGTTAATGGTAGAACGATAAACTGCAATAATTTTCGTATGGCGTGAATCGTTAACGAGTACTATTAATATTTAAACGTTAATTCAAGTATTGTCTCTGACAATGAACAAACCTCCCCTATCGAAGTAGAAAAAGATAAAGAGAGAAAGAGTAAGTAAATACTAAAACAGGCGTAACTTTTAATCAGCAGGATGCATTTTCTATGTATGAGACTTTAACGTGTCACGCGTAATTCGGTGTATTATACGTTTTAAATTGAAATTACAGCGTAAAAACAAGTATAAACGCCATGCAATTTAATGGTATACCGTTACAGTTAAAAGCTATCGGAATGGTCGAATTATTCAGTTCAACGATATTTAAAATGGCAAACATAATTTTAAAATGGATTATTTTTGTTCGTGATAAACTTCGTTATCTCGCAAAATATTATTTTTAAATAATAATTATACAATTTTATATAAAAGTAAACCGATGCTGTACCTTAATAAGTATGAATATAAAATATTTCAGTATATAATTTGAAATATAATAATAATTACATACATGCGAGATATGTTTTTCAAATGAATACATTTTATAAATAAAAAATATCATTTAATCAATGACTGTACGAGAGAACAGTTATAATTTATGTAGATATTGTATAATAAATGTATATAATATATGATGATATTGTGAATTTTTTTAACAACGTTAAATGAAATTAAATGAAAAATTCTATGAATTTACGATTTGTTTGTTACATTACAAATACGAATAAATAATTTTAAATATTAACTATTAACAAACCACGAATATTTGATATCCTTACTTTTGACGAACATCATTACGTTCGTAATACACGTAATAATCTTGCTAGCTTTACATATGTGAGAATGAGAGAAAATTCGAGAGTGAACAAAGAGGCAGTGTTTGGTATGAAAGAAAAGAAACTTAAGAAGAATGATTAGCATTAAAAGTGTGTGCATCGATATTTCTAGAAATATCGAAAGACGATTTTTTTATAAGTACCGTTACGGAAATGTTATTCTTTATTTGTCGCGTCTGATGATAGGCCAGTCAACGCGGGCCAAAAACTGACCTTTTAGCTGATCGCTTCAAAATTTGACCTAAGGGTAAGTTGACGACGCTGAATCGAATGGTGCTAATTATAATAAGGTCAGCAACCGGCATCTTGGGGAAAAAGGGTAAAAAAGGGTAAAATATAGCCTTATCTTAGAATCTAGGCATTTAATCGAAAAAAGTTTCAAACAAAAGTTGTAGAGAATTGAAAAATACTAAAAAATGTTCTATGAGTTATCTTCGTATTTTCAAAAATAAGCGCATAAAATTGGATTGAAGATGGGAAAAAAATTGTAAGAGTGGGAGAAAGCAAGCTTATCCCTCCGTCGCGTTTTACACGCGAGCGAGCTAGTGTGCGTGCGAGCGTCCGTGTGCACTAATACACAAACGAAGGATCTTCGGCAATCTTCGGGACTCTCGGTCTTGAATGAAAGTGCGAGTGAGAGAACAAACCAATACTTCTCTCTTTTTATTTATCATGCGATAACGAGTATTATTGTCCTTGGCCATCGATTGTTGAGCCTTCTGATATTTCTCTTTTTATATTTTTTCTTTCGGTAGCAAGAATTTTACGTCTTGGCCATCGAGCGTCGAGCCTTTTGTATACGAGTGCGAGTGAGAAAGAAAACCGATATTTCTCTCTTTCTATTTTTTCTTTCGGTAGCGAGAATTCTTCGTTTTGGCCATCGTGCGTCGAGCGTTTTGTATATCTATATATATCGGCGTATAAGCGCGGCATTTTTAAATCGAATCTTGATGCTTATGGCACGCCGTTTTTTATTTATTGTGAAAAATAATGAACCTTGAGTAAAAAAAAAAATAATTCATTTTAACAGAAACTATTATTATTTAGTTGAGAGTAAAAATAATGAATTAATTTTGTGTCTCGCCATAAAATTAATTAGAATAAATAATTGATATAAATTCTTTGCCTCACAAAAATTTATTTGTATATCAAATTGAATACGTATTCTCTTTAAGACGAAATTTAAAATTTAAATATTTTCCTATTAAATTATGTATTTTATAAAATTTTAAATTACTGACTTTTTGTCTCGTAAAAATTTATTAGTGTATCAAATTAAATACATATTTGAAAAAGAAGAATTTTATATCCACACACAAAATTAATTCAAGATATATATGAAAGGATATTCTAAAAACGTGGAATTTATTTTTTGTCTATACATAATTTTAATTCATTTTTATTATGTTATAAAAAAACAGTAATGCATTCTGATTCATCTTCGAAGTCTTAAGAATTGTACGAAAAAAATTGAGCAATTATCAATTGGTGCGTTAGCGTAAGTAGTAACGTCTTCGCTTCTCGCGCTGGGTATTAACGTTCGATTCTTCGCGGGGGAATTATTTTTTTTATAAGTTTTTCTATTCTTAGGTTATATAAATTATTTTTACATTTCCTAATTTCTAATTATATATAGAAAAAAAATTAAAATTATTACAAAAAAATTCAAAGCAATAAATTTTTTTACATCCTGCACAAATAAACGAAGTTTATTACTTAAATTACAAATTCATCCTGTAAATATCATCCTAAAAAATGTATCGTTTCGGCACGTTAAAAATTAATTTTTGTTATTTATTGGATATTATTTTATTTATAATTGGTAATTTTATTACTCGCGTAATAATGTTGATTTCTTAATAAAATTTATATCGTTAGTGCAAAATTTGAAAAAAATCTGAGGTGAGACTCACTGATCGTCTCCTTGTTAAGGATAGAAAAACTTATAAAAAAAATAATTCCCCCGCGAAGAATCGAACGTTAATACCCAGCGCGAGAAGCGAAGACGTTACTACTTACGCTAACGCACCAATTGATAATTGCTCAATTTTTTTCGTACAATTCTTAAGACTTCGAAGATGAATCAGAATGCATTACTGTTTTCTTATAATATAATAAAAATGAATTAAAATTATGTATAGACAAAAAATAAATTCCACGTTTTTAGAATATCCTTTCATATATATCTTGAATTAATTTTATGTGTGGATATAAAATTCTTCTTTTTCAAATATGTATTTAATTTGATACACTAATAAATTTTTACGAGACAAAAAGTCAGTAATTTAAAATTTTATAAAATACATAATTTAATAGGAAAATTATTTAAATTTTAAATTTCGTCTTAAAGAGAATACGTATTCAATTTGATATACAAATAAATTTTTGTGAGGCAAAGAATTTATATCAATTATTTATTCTAATTAATTTTATGGCGAGACACAAAATTAATTCATTATTTTTACTCTCAACTAAATAATAATAGTTTCTGTTAAAATGAATTATTTTTTTTTTTTACTCAAGGTTCATTATTTTTCACAATAAATAAAAAAACGGCGTGCCATAAGCATCAAGATTCGATTTAAAAATGCCGCGCTTATACGCCGATATATATAGATATACAAAACGCTCGACGCACGATGGCCAAAACGAAGAATTCTCGCTACCGAAAGAAAAAATAGAAAGAGAGAAATATCGGTTTTCTTTCTCACTCGCACTCGTATACAAAACGCTCGTCGCTCGATGGCCAAGACGTAAAATTCTTGCTACCGAAAGAAAAAATATAAAAAGAGAAATATCAGAAGGCTCAACAATCGATGGCCAAGGACAATAATACTCGTTATCGCATGATAAATAAAAAGAGAGAAGTATTGGTTTGTTCTCTCACTCGCACTTTCATTCAAGACCGAGAGTCCCGAAGATTGCCGAAGATCCTTCGTTTGTGTATTAGTGCACACGGACGCTCGCACGCACACTAGCTCGCTCGCGTGTAAAACGCGACGGAGGGATAAGCTTGCTTTCTCCCACTCTTACAATTTTTTTCCCATCTTCAATCCAATTTTATGCGCTTATTTTTGAAAATACGAAGATAACTCATAGAACATTTTTTTAGTATTTTTCAATTCTCTACAACTTTTGTTTGAAACTTTTTTCGATTAAATGCCTAGATTCTAAGATAAGGCTATATTTTACCCTTTTTTACCCTTTTTCCCCAAGATGCCGGTTGCTGACCTTATTATAATTAGCACCATTCGATTCAGCGTCGTCAACTTACCCTTAGGTCAAATTTTGAAGCGATCAGCTAAAAGGTCAGTTTTTGGCCCGCGTTGACTGGCCTATGATATGGGTATGAGTGTATGAGAATTTATTGTAGCATGAAAGTTTCTTTAGACGGGAACGCATGTGTTTTTTTTATAAGGCGACACTACTTGAGTTTATCGCCTAATGTTTGGTCGCACCGAATCTCTCAAATATTCTTAAATAATCTCTCTCAAATATTATTAAAGTAAAGAAATAATCGAGATTTTGTACGTTCGAGAATGATCAGAAAGTTTCGAGAAAGACGCAATAGGAAATGACGAAAGGTGATAGAAGGGAATGATTAGTATATAAAGGCAACGAAGGGACAAATCGGTGCGCATTTGCATGGTCTTGATTTGGAAATTACGACGAGTATGTTTTGTATGAAAGATTACGGCGAAAAACGACGAATAACGAAGAGATAATTACGACGATATCTTTATTAAGAATAACGACGTTTAAAGTAACATAAAACACGAAAAGCATTAATTATTAATTTACTTACGATTTTATTCTATTTCATTATAATTTATTATAATTATTATTTTATTCTATTTCATTATAATTTATTAAACCTTTTAATAAACATTATTAAACAATATATTAAATAATTAAATTAAAAAAATACATTGTAAATCTTACACACGCATACGTATACATATATATATTAAATATATTGAAAAGTCTCGTAACAGGGGAAAATCGATCGAGCTTTATAATGCACGTTCGTTTGTCTCATTAATAACAATCTCATGCGTACCCGTATCATATCGTTTGCTGGAAGTAATAATATATCGAAAGATTCACTCTCTCTCTCTCTCTCTCTCCCGTTATTTACATCCATAAATTTATTTATCACTATTGAAGGAAACGAAGAAATAATTAGAGTGCTTGAAAATAAACGTCTCATTTAAAATTTACCATCTGTAAATTACCACCCCCTTTGGCAACCCATTAACCCAAAAATTCTTGATTTTTTCTTTTTGCCTATTTCATCACTTTACCATCTCATCAATAATTTTTTACCTCTTTCGACCTTCTACCAATTTTCTCTCGACACTTTCAATCTTGACGCAGTTTTTCAATTTCAAATTAAAAATCAAAATAATTATAAAAATAATCTGGAAAAAGGTGTTTATGTTAGAAGTGTGTCAATTTCATGGATCTAATAAACGAGCGAACGAGACGCGACGTATCGGAAAATAATTTAATCGATAAGCGCGAATAAATTTTTCTTTGGTAAATATAAAATTGAAAAATTAAAAGATTTTCTCAGACTTTATTTTTTTGTCATATGTAGATCAATTTTTGGATGAAATTTTTATTTATTATGTTGATTTATTTTAACTATTCTTACATTTGTTTCTTTTATTTTTCTCACGTAAATCCCGAGACTCGAAGTGAAAGTACGTATAAACATTTAACGATATCTTGAAAAAATCAGCATAAATTATTCATGAAATCTAATCGATAATCGTGAGAAAAATATATTTTTTTGCAAGAACAATAAAACTACACTCGCGCTCACGTCTATTTATTTTTTTATCACTGATATACAAACTTTTTTTTTTCTTCTTTCTTTTTTAACGCGATCCAATTTTACTGCGCCCACGTTTATTTCTTTATTCTTCTCACGTAAATCGCATTCGTTATTTTTTAGTTACTTTTTATTGTCCTTCTAATTCCAAGATTGTTTTGACAATCATAGCGAGTTTGTTCGCTGCACCGAATGCAAATTTTCAACTATACCATTGGGAATAGCGATTGGATAAAGAGAAAAAGAAAGAGTTTATATTTTTTGATATATAAATATTTGTTATTATTTATCAATAAATAATTATCATACCTGTCTATGGAGATTGCTACCAAATTGAAGATGGAACTCGTACTGCAGGTTACGTCCATTGCTATGTAGAAGTCGCAAACGAATCCTGGCAAACTCCACGATCCTGAATTTACCTGTAATATAGAAATTTTGTTTTATTAAACTGAAATATTTAACATACGAGAAAGTAAAATTAACTTTGGAAATTTTTTATATCGTCGCGTTGTTTAACGTACAAGAGCTTGTAAGTACTTTTATTCGTCGTGAGAAAGAAACGTTTTAAATATTTTTATAAATAAACGAAACATTTTTTAAAAAATACATTCGTTAAAATATTCATTTAAAGAGAAAAGAAATAAAGAAGGCGAATTTGAAAAAAAATTAGAAATTAAAAATTTTATCGTATAAAACAAAGTAATAAGAAATTTGGAAAAAATTGGAAGTAGTAATTTGATCCTAAAAAAGTGAAGAATTTCGAAAAAAAAACATTGGAAATGGAAACTGTCATTTTTTTCGAAAAATGATACTTTTTATATGCACATATATATGAAAAACTAAGTGGAATAAACAAATTTGAGGGCACTTAATTCTATTAATAGATTTTTCATGTCCCGAGCATGTCCACATCAGTTGACGAATAACACCTACTCGTCATCTGTTTACGTGTGTACCATATTTTCCCGGCAGAAAATTTATTTTCGAATTGTTCTAGTCACGATCCGGAAAATCAATTATGAAATCACTGGTGTGTAACCTCATGTCAACGCGCAAAATAATATTATTCTAATACGATTCACATTGCATTTTATTAAAATCATTTCAACTATTGCATAAAATAAGTATTGGTTAATAAATGTGTATATATATAAAAAGTAAAGTTATTAAAATTTATTTATTAATTATCAATCATTGCATATACTTTTTATATTATTTGTCATTCTCCCCATATTCGCTACATGCACGCGTAATTTATTGATTTTCGAAGAGTTTATTATAGAAAATAATAATATGCTTGGAATATAATGAACAGCAAGTCATGTACAACAATATAACATCGAAGTACTATAAATAATTTTAACTTTTTTTTTATTTCAAATAATTATACTTTTTAATTAAAGTAAAATTTGTTATTTGAGATTCACAATTAACCAATCGTTTTAATTATCTGTCATTTTACAAATAATTATATTTTTCAATTATCAACATATTCAGTTACTCGGTTCGATAGAATTCTATTCAAAAAGTTCTTTTTCGAGATTGTGGAACATATATATCTATATTAGTATCCTCTTGTCTTCATGTTCATTGAAGACAGGAAACAGCTTGCAAATTGGCCATTATTTTCTACGTTTCGCAAACACTGCAAGGTAAAACCTTTCGATCTACTTTTTCTTTCTCTCTCTTTCTCTTTCTCCCTTTCTCTTTCAATCTAGGAATACATTCAACTTTATTTAGCAATTTAGTCGAATTTAAATCTTCCTTTGCCTCCGTATATACATACGAGTTTACATAGGCAACACGAGGAACGCGACACCGAGCTTACCTATTCCACACTCTGATTTATACTAACGTAACATAGCCACCGTACGAGTCAGTTTACATCTTGTAGGAAACCTACACGACTAGGCCTTCCATCCCTATATTTCTACGAAGAAACATACCGTGTTTGTATTCTATTTCGTCTACAAGGTCTCAGCGTACACATTAGACCGTCAATTTCGAAAATTTAGTCTTACTCGTAAACGTTGCACTATATATAAATTCACGTGCACGAGCTTGAAATATTATTATTTTGTTTCTAATTGTTACTATTAATTAATTAAAATGTTTTTATTCCAGATTTTATTATTGAATTTAATTAAACGTAAGGAAAACTATTATATTTCTTAAAATTAAATTAAGATTATTTTCTACCTTGATACCGAGGTGAATAATAAATAAAAATATTAAAATATTTTTAGTAATTAGTTGATAATGAATTTGTTTAATACAAAATTTTAAATCTTTTAATTGTAAAAATATCAGAAAATTAATTAAAAACATTTGTTTAGATTACCTATACTTTTGATAATAATTTTTTAAATAGTTTAATTCGTACATGAATATACGCCACTTACTAAAAATATAAATTTTTTTAACATCAACTCATATCACGCATCGAACAACAATATCCAATACTTGATCCTAATGATGGACTGTCGCCAGTGTCAAGCATTTTCGATTGGCTATCGAGGTTTTCTAGTTTAACGAGGGAAACGAGTTGATCTCGTGGATTTACGAATACTACAAGGCCTCGTTAATTATGTGCTTGTTACTGACATGACCCTGTGGCAAAGTATACAAGCTTGACGTTACTTCTTGTATACGTCAGTTGAGAGTTTAGGACAAAATCAAGCGACCTGTGTTCCGCGAGGATATAACCGAAAATATAACCGAATAATGGTAGATGAGTAAACGTTGCTAGCCCAAGTGAATAGCTTGTTTAAGTATCTTGTACTGACCCCTAGAACACATATATTCTTCCCTATCTGTTTCTCTCCTGCTCTTCTCATTCTCTCGTACGTTCATCATACGATAATTATACCATGTAATATAGGTAAAACAACGTTTACAACGTTGTCCGTTTAGAAATTACAGGAGTATGAATTCCTTCAGTGACGAGAGAGACAAGTTATCGAGTGACGAATAAATTTAACCATGCCTCGTTTAACTTATTAGGGAAAATACTGTAGCCCCATAAATTTTGAATTAAAAAATCTTTATACATTGAGACAAGTTTTGATACTACGTGTTGTTAATAAATGGCTGGCAAGAATTAGTTTCGAAATAGAATGGAAGTGAGTTAAAGGGATAGGCTGAACTAGTAGAAACCAATGAACAATAGAAACATCCAAGTTTAACGAATTGTCCGAAATCCCTAAAGTAAGTACCGTTAGTCGGAATCACTATTCCATCCAAATAATGCTATCAACGGGAAGAGATTAATTGCATACACACATAGTAAGTGTCTCCCTAGCTGTAATTAATTCGAATACAATGTTATTTCAATACGAAGAAACAACAAGAACAAAAACATCAACAACAATAACAACAACAAGTGAAACAAGGAATAATGTTTAGGGACCACAGTTGGTAGGTTTTCCCATTGAATTTACTATACTCCTGGTAGTACTTATACTAATCAAGCTTTGTCTTGATCTTTCTTCCTTCGCCTATTGTTCCAATCTCATTCTACTTCTCTGTTACTAAGGAAAACCCTTTTCTAATCAATTGGATCTATTTGATATAACATATTAAACATTCTGATGCTTAGAAACTGATCGAGTGTTTAGTTTATATGCGACAATGTTTGCTAAGTATTGTAGAATGCATTTGAACATTAAGGATATGCAAGTGGATACACTAATACTAATCCTAACTTACATTAATGAGTAATATGTAGTACTTGAATACGTTCAAGTATCAGTATCAAGTGTCTAATCGATACTTTGAGACTACCGATTATTCTCTGTAAGATCTTAAGCACTATCTATGGATCTTAACTGTAATTCTCAAATATATTATATGATATTATACAACATTTGTATTTGTAAATTTATACTAGAAATCTTTTAAAAGATATTTTAATAATAAATTCTTATTAATTAATAATATTATTCAATTTGAAATATTATATACATAAATAATATCAAATTATAAATCCAATTAAATAGAAATAATAAATAAATAATATTTGTCATATTTATTTTTAATGATTATATTGAAATTGTAATATTACTTTAGATTGGAATGTATTTAATTGTCTCGAATGAATTTGGATTTGATTATGAATGATATTTTATTATCGATTATTGATTATTTTACTAATGAAACAATGACTATGCTTAACGAGGCTCCTTATAAAATTCCAAAGCATTACATTTTCAATATCGCACGTAGTAACTCATCAAGGAAGACATGCTAAAGGGTTCTTCATCGTTTAATATCTAAGAGAAGGAAATATCCGTGCTGTAAAACGCGTTCAACTTTACTCACTTTAATATTTAGTAGTTAACTTTGCGTTAAAAAGATATTGTCGGAAACATGAACATTGAATTTACGATAAGTGAAATAAAATTTCAATCAAATCATTATTCGAACATTGATAAGCATTCCCGATAAAATTATCAATCAGCGTAGTATTGTGTTTGTTCTTAAGCTTATTGCAATTTGTTATCTTTTTTATATGTAAAATGAAAGATAATAAAATCTGATTATTTTCATTAAATCAAATCTATTTCATTTTATTTAGGCTAATAATTAATTACTATCAATTACTTTCGATATTTATTAAGCCCTTATTTTTTGTGAGAATCAATTAGTACGTTTTATTTCTTTTTTTTTTCTAGGTCACAGTAGATTAACACAAATTATTTTTCGTATCGGCGACCTTGACTTAGATTTTGAAATTCCTTATTTTTGTTAAAGATCAAGCAGATACATCGAATATCGTGTCGTACGTTTAAACGGATAGCAGAGCAGCTATTAATTCTCGTATCGAGCGGCTGTAGTACACCCAGCGTCTCACCCCTCGTAATCCAATGACGCGCGATATAGGATCCAGGATTCAGGATCGTAGAAATGGGATGCTGTTGCTAAAATTGATTTGATATTGATATAATCATAGGAGTGAAATAGGGATACAAAGGAGAACGGGTGTTGATTGAATTATTCGTTTAAATATCAATAACTCATTGACGCATAGTGTTTCCTTTACCACGTAATTAATTCATGAATAGAAATGATACATCATATGGATCAATTAGAAAAATTATAAAAGAAAAAAATAAACATATGATATAATAGTAATAGTATTGTATAATATAATCTGCTACAAAAATTATTAGTGAATAATATAATCAATATTTAAATAAAAAACACATTCCGTTTCATAGAGTAAGAGAATGTATGGGTTGATTATAAATTATATAGTAGTTAAACTATATAGAAAAATCCAATCGAATAGTAATTGATATACATATTACATTATTTAAACTTTAAAGTATACTGTAGTTAACAAAAATTCAATGCAACATATTGACACTAAATATAAATAATAGTTTACTCCAGTAATAGTTGATTTAATTGAATTGTTTGTTTACCTCTAATTTTAGTATATATCAAATATTAGTAAAAACATATAGAAATTAATTATATACTTTCGATAATTAAAAATAATACACTGATTGTGACATATACTATTAAAAAAATAGGAGAAATATTAAGTGAGTCTCAATATTTAATGGAAAACAGTTTGAAGGAAAAGAGAAAGAAATGAGAAATGGAATGAACAAGGAGAAAAGGGATAGCTCGAAGGAGGATAAGCTCTGGGCAATTCCAAGGGATGATCGATCGAGGGTAGTCCAAGTTACGCCTTGGCTTCTCGATCCTATTGCCGGCCAGTTAATTGCATTCGAGTTCTCGGGGTTGCTCGAAAGATCGACGAGGACTACAGGTGTTTCTCCTTCCGAATGAAGGAATCCTCCTTCTCCCTCTTCTTTCCTCTTGTCTCGACCAATTCCTAGAGATCCGATCGGTACTTTTACTTGCACTTGAAGCCTCAAGAATGCGAACCTCGAATGAGCCTGGAAAAGTTTTATTACACCTAACCTTTTCTATACTAGTTTCCTTCTAGTACAGGGTGATAATACTTTATTAAAAATATTCCTTTCAAATTTAATACATTTTTTTTATTAATCAAATATTTTCTTTTAGTATTCTTTATGATTCTGCGATGTTTAATAAATTATAATTACAATTTTATTATTGAGATTGTTATATTTATGATTAAATTTGTTCATATTTGAAATTATTTAAGCTAATCTTTCCTTAGGTAATTTGCAATAGATTTTTCTTTAGTCTTTTAAATATTAATTAAAATTAAATTATTGTTAAATTAAAATTGAATTAATATTTTGATTTTGCAACATATTCTTTTCTCAAATATCAGAATAAGAAAAAAACGTTATTTAAAATTTATCCAACAATATCCAAACGATAATTTTCTTTTGTGTTTCCCCTTGTTTTTTCTTCAATTTCCATAAAAAAAAAATATTATCCATTTGTTCTCCACGCCCTTTTACGTAACGCCCCTAATCGGCCAATAATAATTCTAGGAGAAAACTTGAAATACTTCGAGAGGCTAAATTTTTCTCTTTCTCTTCTTCTTCTTCTTCTTCTTCTCCTTCTCTCTTTCTCTCTCTCTCTCTTTCGTTTTCTCTGTAGATGTTACGGAAGCAATCAATTTTGGAAGGAATCTCTAGAGGCTGAGGTGTCTTGAGGTACGCCGAAATGACATTAAAAAGCCATTACCGTGGGTGATGGAAAGTCTTGTATCCGCAAATCGAGAGCTTTTTGATTGACGATTCATCGAAGGTAATGTTATGTACGCGTGGAAAATTTTCTAAATCCCTATCGACCATCTCTAATCAATTTTAATTGCTAACTGCTTTCATATTTTCTATAACCAAACTTTTCTCATTTATTTTGATCCTTATCGTCTAAGAACGCAATACGATACTTATGTTAGTTAGAAGAAGAAGAAGAAGAAGAAGAATACAGAAGAAAAATTTTGATTTTAATCACGCTAAAGTTTATAGACTTGATACGCATAATTTGTTCTCGACCAATGTTTTTCTCCTTTTTTTTCTCAACTTTCCTTTACCATTACTTTTACGAGAAAAACATTACTGAGAAGTTTATAATCCAAAAGAAAATACGTTTTCTTTTTCATTGGAAGACCAACCAACATTATATCTTTTTCCTAACGTTAGAGGAAATTAATTCTAATGGTTCGTTCGAGTACATTAGTGAAAAATACCATTGTAAAGGGGATATATATATTCTGTTCAACCTAATTCCCGAATAATACATTTTTATTTGCGATTAGAAAATTCATGATTAAATATATATGTCGAACAAAATACGAAGTTACATTAAAATTTACACGATTATTTTTAAATCAAACTCAACTTATCGAACGTTCTTATAAAGTTCTTTTTTTTCTCATAGTTTATTTTGAAATTAAAAAGAAAAAAATTTTCTTAGAAAAAAATGCGAAAGGATATTTTTTGTTGTTCTGAGAAAAAAAAAGAAAAAGATAATGCTTTGTCGGTTATCAAGGGATAGATTTAGGTAACGGTTTTGCACCAAAGGGCCGCAATGCACCAAACTCTCACTGTTAATTAATGAGCTCCCAGGACACTTATACAGCGGATTAAATATATTTACTGAGACTATCCTAAAAGGAAATAGCTTGAGAACAATGCAATTAGAATATTTGTGGTTTTTTTTTGTTTCATCTTTCTCTTTTCTTTATCTTTTTCCTTTAGTCTCCCGTATCTGTTTTATTCTGTGTTATCGATCGATCCTTAAAGGATACAAGATGCAGGTGCATTGTTCTATTTTACCATTTCAAATGTGTTCAGAATACGTAGACAAATATATTCAGTATATGTCGCTTAGAGAAAATGAAATATATATTCTGTATGCGTTTGAACATAAAACCGCACAAATACGCTCGGATTTTTGTCTCAACACGTATCTCTCTTCGTCATTTTATTTTAATTTTTTACAACGTTTCATTTAAATAAGCTTTTATTTATTTCGTCATTATTTCGTTAAAAAAATAGTCTCAACAAATTATTTCTTTAATAAATAAAATAATTTCTATCATATTGACTAGATAATATGAATAATATGCTCAAGATGTTTATTAATATTTTATTCAAATATTCCTAAATTATAAACTGTTCAATAATAGTGACAGTTGTGTTTTATCTATTACAACGGTGACTGGCACATAAATTTTACATGTTTCGCTGTTAAAATTAAATAGAAAATAATATAATAACGAGGGTCACAGATGACCCACATTGTCCCATTGAAAGACCAATGTGCCAGTCAACGTGTTAATCAACTTATTACTGACCATTGATTTAAAACAATAACAATAAACATATTTAAAAATTCTGTTATTTAAAAATAGCAACCCTTTCACAACCGTATATACCAAAAATATCTAAAAAATATCTAAAATATCTTTTTAGTATCGAGTTAAAGTTAAACCGTTACTGATTTTCATATCTTTTTACATTCAAAGTTTTCCGATTCATACTAACGACCACATTTTTGGTATGTCCTAGTTCTCGATATGTTCAGGACATCCTTTTCTCATTTTCTCAATCTTCCTAGTTCCTAAAAACATCTACTTACTGCTTTTTCCATTTTCTCTTTCGCAAAAATAAAAAGAAATGATCTTCTTTTCAAGAGAGAAAGAGAGAAAAAAGAGAGAGAGAGAGAGAGAAAAGTCTCCCCTGTTTTTCTCACGAAAGTTAAGCTACCGCGACACAGAAGATTCTATTACAGATCTATCCATCCGTCGTATTTTCATGTTACAAAACGGGAAACTGCGAGAAGAAGATTTCTTTTTCGTCAAGCGTATACATTTTCAAGAGCCATCGTTTTTCCAAGCTTCCATTATTCCTCTTCTTTTTCGATATATCTCTCGATATTATGTGTCTTTAAGGATGTGGCTTATACGAGAATGAAAGAAATAAGATTGCTGTATATACTTCAACGAAATACATTTTTTCTTTTAACTTTTCCGATGCTCTGAGAATAAAACAAAAGCTTCTTATTTTCCTTCGCATATTTTTTTCATTTTATTGGCCTTTTCCATTGGTAGCTACTTTTTTTTATTTTTTCCTGATTTCATGAAAACTTTCTCATGTACATACAAAGTTGCTTCTACGATAGGAACTAAAAAAAATATAAATACCAAAAGAGTTTGTGTGCTAATCTGACGGACCAAAACGGTGCAATATACAAAACAAATTTCATTTAAATAGTGTTGTGATATTTTTTTTGTATTAATAAGAAATCATTTTTGTTATTTTGTAACATCATTGCTAGGTAACCCTGTGTATTGTCCTAAGAATATTTGATCCTATCATTTTATTTATCCGACTATAGCTTACTTGTTTAGTTAAATTCATAAAAGAGTAATTTAAGTATTCATATTTCGAACTTTGCTTGAAACTCAATACTCGATATAAGATAAAATCAAATATATATATACATCTAACTATGTAAGTATAAATCCTTGAGGGTTTTACTTTGAATATATCATATTAGAATCTATGGAATAGTCGTAACAAAGAGAATACTCTTGTTAAGGTTTCGAATAATCTATGAAGAACAGTCTTCGCGTTCGATGAGATATACCTAACCATCACGTTCGAATACTCGTTAGCACGTGTAGAACAAACTGGAGTATATAATTCGAGAAATTCGTAGCTTCAGTTAGCAACAGGAATATCGTTGAGAATGAGACAGACTTAAGTCCGAATGATAGAATGAGACATAGTTAGAACCAAAGTTATCTAAGATAGGATTAAATTTACCTACTGTTCGCCTAACGCACGTGGGATTATTGCCTTGCTTAAAAGGACAAAGTAGTTAAGTCGAATTGGGTATCCCTGTAACATGTATTTGCGAGAATATGTGTATTCTTGTAAGAAAACTCATCGAGAAACTAAGTCAGCCACCATTTGAAAAGAGAAAGAGAGATGGCTATGTTAATTTGGCGTGAATCCAGACGGTCACAAAGCTTTTGCATAGTTTGTTCCTTCAGGACAAGAAAGTGAGAGAGAGAAAGAGAGAAAGGGGGGAAGAGGAGTTTTTAGAGAGTACAGAAAGTCTACTTTGCTTCACGAGCCAATATCTGATATTATCTTAATCGTGGGATCGTAAGATGATCAAAGGATAAACTATCCTTTCTGAATAAAAGAATGCTCTTTAAAATGATATATTATTCAAGATTCTACGACTTTTAGTTCTGAAAATATGTTTATGTTAAATAATACACAAAAAAATTCCAAGAGTTAGACTACTCAAGTCTTAAAGTTGCTATAGGTTATCCTATATAATAATTGTGCTTGCAAAAAAGAGCCGTATATAATTAAAATCTTTGAAAAACGATATCTTCGAAAGGAAGAGTCGTAGAGACATGACGAAAATATTGTTTTTGAAGTATAATTATGTTCTCTCTCTATATTTAAACAATTATTTAAGTTCTATTTTTAGGAATAATATAAAATATATCATTAAAAAAATGTTCTTAATGATATCTTAACTTTTCTGATATTATTAAGCATACGTTTTACGTTATACAAATATAATTTGAATAAAAATTTTGACATTCCATATTGTAGGATGTTACGGTGTAACAAAGGAGCGCAGCGAGCTTCTTGCAGGATGCCTTCGTTCTTCTAGCGCGCGTTCTCCCACCATTTCTATTAGGCCAATCATATGCATCGACAGCTACGTTATCCAACGTTTCGGTAATTGGTCTGCGCGTTGCATCGTCTTTTTCTATAAAAGCCGCGTGCTTTCACGCTTTAATGTTATTCTACCACGAGACCTGCGAGAGATCACATCGAAGAGAGTTACACTCCTACGCTACGATTACATCAGCGGAACACAAAGGAACAACAAAGGAAGAAGGCACGTGGTCAGAATTCTATTCTGCCTGTAGAATATTCATCATCGTCTACAACTGCCGATAGGCAAGCCAGCGAAATATCATCGTCATCTGTGTATTTCATCCAGGGTTTTTGTGCCGAAAGGCTTTTCCCTGACGAGCCAAATAAATTGTACTTATTAGTACTGACTGGGCTCAAAAATATATTTTAATTTATTTTTACCTATCCTCATTCCTCATGAATAAACGATTTCCAACATCCACCTATAAGTGCATTTTCAACGACAAGAAAACCACCGGAGTACCGATACAAGGCATCGGTCGTTCAACACAATAAATAAATCAATCATAATAATAATTACTGATATGTTAAACTTCGCTGAAACATTTATATGAATCCAAAAGAAAATCAAATTAGAATCCTATTTACATTACGAGATCAATCACGATCTCTTTTAAACGATTTGCGTACGTCTTCGTGAGCTACATTTATTGATGGAAAATTAATTCGAGAAATTGGATTAGAGAAAGAGAGAGAGAGAGAGAGAAGGAGAGAGATGTGAAGTAAGCGTTACGAAGATTCCATTGGCGAATAGATATCAACTGCTGCATTATGCAACGAAATGCATGTGTAAATGTATTCACAGTTGAGAGGAAGAGAGCTTGAGAAAATCAATGAAGCTTTTAAACAAATACTAATGCGAGTCAGCTCATTACACACCGTGATTACAATTATACGTAGATTATACACATACGCGTAGAATGTTAAGCATTCGAATCATTCGTATCGATCATTAATAATCATAACAGTCAATTATCTCGCTTTCATGATCGATTACTCGATCGCGTTCTTAACATTCTAAAGACAGGTTTCTAAACTTATAATCACCTTCTATTATCTATTATCTCGATGTCTAACATACCAACAATTTAAATCCTTAAATACATGTTAAATGCTAAATTAGAAAATACCAAGATCTTTAGCGCGCATGTCTGTACATTTCTTCGTGTACGTAATTAAGGTAATTTTGGTTAGGGTACATGCAATTTATACCGAACGTGCACTTCCGTTATAGTGCGAGCCAGCTGGCACCTGTCTCTCGAAGTCTTTAATGTATTCTCCATTCTGGAAATAAGTTGTATCGTTTAAACACTACTACCTTGTCTTTAAGTTTCTCTATTATCGAAATATTCTACTTGATAAACTTTCGCTTTCTTGATTTAGTAAATATTAGTCTGATTAAAAAAAAACTCGTGTTGATTGAAAGAAAAAAAAATAAAATAATTACAAACAAATGTATCCAGATTTTAAATTATATTTTTCAATATATATTTTCAACAATAATATATATTTCGTAATTTTTAATATCTGATATAGATAAATATTTATAACTTAGCACAAATTGTTTGAACAATCTTAAATCTGTATGACATCGATTTGCTATTAACAAATAATTGTATAAAATACTGCACATAGTCATGATTAAATTGGTGATATTTATTGTATTAAATTATATTAATTTTAAGCTTTAATGAGATAATCTCAACTATGAGCAAAATATTATAATACAAACCACAAAAATCTGATAAGAAATTTAGATACATACGTCTTATACATTAAAAATACACAAACTCGACTAAAATATTCAAGATCAAATTAATCTTTTAGTCATACATTTGACCTAGTTTACGATATTAATAAATAAAAAAGTAAGAAAAAAAATTGACAAGATAAAAATTTCTCAGACGATTACTTACATATTTAAAAAGCAAAAAGTAAAGAAAAAAAGAAATTCTCTTTAACATATGATATGGAAGTGAAGTTGGTAGAACCTCCCCCCTCCCCACGTTAAGGATCGTTAACGATCTGAACCTTCCTCAAATTAAATGACAGCATGGCAGATATTATTTATTCAGATCAATAATCCTAAGCTCGAAATCTTTGGGAACTTCGTATGTTGATATACAAGGATGATCAAGCGAAAGTGAAGAAAAATCGACCAACGAGATTTTTTTGATATGTCCGAATGGTGTATCCATCCCTTGAGTTATACGAAAATTATACAGTATTTTTGTCATTTTTCTCTTTTATTTTTTCCTACTCTGATACGTACGAGAATGAATCGACAATCATTCGTAATCTAATGTTTCCTTTTCTCCATTGGTTTCAAGCATAAAGTGAAGATTTATAGTGGATACTGTGGAGAGAAAAAGTAACACAAAAAAACCGTTTTCCCCCCTCCCTTCTCCCCAAAAAAAAGAACACTTTAAGGTAGATTAAGCAAAATACTGTAGATCCCATTCATCAAGTCGTTGATCGTGTTCCATTGAAAACTTCCTTTCTCTTCATTTAACTTTACCGACTTTCACCAGAGAGCTTTGCCTCTTATCCGAATTTAAATCGAACGAGTATACCAGTTCACGAAGAGTATAGAGTTTTACAATTCTCACTTCGTAATTTTCCCTCAAAAAAATGTATACATTATTCTATTCGGATTTATTTTTTTATAAGGAAAAGTTTCGTTATCAATATATATATTTCAAATCGTTTGAAATTACTTTTTAAAGAATTGAAAATATAGAATTTTTTAATTGATTTATTCGAATATTTCGATCACACGAGCGAAATAATTTGTATATTTTAATTAAATTTAAAGAAAAGCAAAATAAAAAATGTCATTATTTTTCAAAGGATCGATATAAAAGTTAAGTTTGATTTGTTGACTCGAGTCGGTACATCCATCGTAAAAGAAAATTTCAATTAAAAAATAAAAGAAAGCTCTTTTGAAAGTTTGAAGACGAATAAAGGGAGAGAAGAAATTTCGGTTAGAAATTTTCTCGAAGATTGGATCGAAAGATTAGACAAAGGAAATTAGTTTGATAATGAGTGTTAGAAAGAAAGAGATAGATAGTGATACGAATCCGCAATTACAAGATTCTAAAGTGCTTATCGCAAAGCCTCTATATGGCGTTTGTCTGATTTAACTTGAGACACGTAGAACAAAACGAGTTGCATATTCCCCTTCATCCAAACGTTAATTAACGAATTCAAACTCGAACGACTTTGAAACGTGATGAACGGAAAGGAACGTGACGAACATTAAAGAACCTAAGAGAGACTTAGAAGTTACGTGAAATCCTTGAAAGCGTTTAGAAAATGATAGTAGTTTTCACTATATTTGCTAATCTGAAATTATTCTCAAATTGATTTAATTGAAATTTTATTTCAAGTTTTAAAAAATCATTCAAATTATCATTCATTAATTGATTTCACGTTTCTACGGCAGATGATTTATGCGTGGTTTATAATCAATTTATAATAGTTATGTTATTTCAGTAAATTATAAGCAAATATTCATTTTTCCTTTTTTGTAAATTGTCCTTTTGTAAATTACAGTTACATATATTACTATAATAACTCATTTATTATTTAGGACATTACTGAGTCGTAATTCATTGTAATCCTAAATAAATAATGTTCTTACTTTTTATTCAGTAAACATTCATAAAACTCAGTATAATCGCCTCTAATAATGATTCATTTTTTATTTAGTAAGCTCCTTGATAACTCATTATAATTACATGTAATAATTTACTTATTCATTAAACCCACGACATCTGCCATTATTATCACCGATGTTTTTATCTGTTAATTAATAGCAAATGTTTGTGCATAATGAACAGTAAATCGCACCGAATTATTTCAGAAGAATTTCTTCTTAAGTTGATACTTTATTAAGTTGCAGTTAACTTAGGTACTCGATTCAAGTTTTCGATATTGAACTAACTTTTCCGTTGTCTCTACAGCGATAATTCGATCCGCTATTACGCCTGCTATAGCAATTCAAGAGACGATACGACAGCGACACTCTCGAACTTGAAATTCCATTAAAGACTGCTGAGTGTCGTAATTGAAGGACCTCACCATGGGATCCTTGTATCTTCTTGGAAATTGAGACGTGTACGTCAACGTACTTCAGCTATCCTCTTTGCCTTGTAACACATTTTGCACTACAACAGCCAATACTATTAAACATTACGTGTAGATAGTGACTCAAAAGTTTAAAACCATTGTTAGAATTTTTTTTTACCAACTCTACAAATTGCAAATCATTAAATCGATAGTACAGACCCTTTTTAACTAAAAGAAACGCGCAAAATATTTCCTAAAATATTAATTTTATTTATTTAGAAAAAAGTTAACCTTAAAAACGTCGATATTTTTCCAACTTTACACAGTTTAAAGGCCCGTTAAGACCATACACTGTACAAGCAATAAGACACTATATCAACGAAGTTAAAAAGTTCTGAACTTGACATACAATGGTAGGTTGAAAAGTTTTGAACATTTTCCACTACGTGTTTAGCTCAAAATTTTTCAGCCTACCCATCTATATTATTTCTATAATTTCTTTTTTTCTTTTTACATTAAATTGTACAAAATTACTTTTTCCATCAAACATGAAACGAATTGTTATATATCAATGCACATTAAACTTTTTCCTTCTTTTTCTCGAAAACGGTTGAGTATTAGATCATTGGATATTATTGCTTGCACAATTTATGTAATGAATTTGTACAATTGTCTAGAGTTTTTAAAAAATTAGATTTGCTAAAGGTTTGATAAAAATCTCTTGTTAGATACTAAAATAAGGATAAATCGAATCAAGAAATTTCAACTTGTCCTATGTCCAAGGAAAGTTATACGAATGAATAAAGAGAAAGAGAGAGAGAGGAACGTATCCACTTTAAGAACTTATTGTAAGTGAAATTTCATCGTCGAGGTCAAATGGCCAAAGAAAAAGTTTTATGAGATGTAGGAAGACGAATGAGAAAATAAAGAAAAAAAAAAGAAAAAAAAAAAGAAAATCCTTCTTCCCTAGGATACTTCGTCCCGTGACATTGAATTTTGACTTATGACTTCGTAATATCGATCGTGTTAGAGAGACGAGAAAAAAAATAAAAGAAAGAAGGACATAGAAAGAAAGAAAGAAAGAAAGAAAGAATGGAAGAAAGGACAACTTCTTCTAACAGTTTTTTTCGTATTACCATACTTTCCTGTCTCATTACTTGGAAGTTCTTCGTACTTTCTTTGAATTAACTTTTCCCTCGTGAAACTTTTTAATAGAAAGGTGCGTTTAACGTTTTTTACTGTTTCTTCTTATATTCTCGCTGCTGATTTTAATCTAGCGGAACAGATTCTACCAAAGAAGATGTTTTGTCCGTAAGTATCGTCGAGCCTAACTTTCATTTTATATTTTATTTTTACGACTGTCATTCATCTTCTTTTTGACGTTTCCTTATTTACATATATATGTATATTCTCTTTTTATTCTTTATTATTTATCGTTCATGAAAGGTATACTAGATCGGTATTACAAAAATTATGCAAACGAGATAGGATTTCACGTCAAAATATCAGTATTTAGCATAACACACGAGCGAGTTTCAATAAATTGCAATATTATACTTGTTTATTAACGTGTAATAATATATATATATGTAACGAATTTATTATAATAATATATTAATATTATACATCAAGTTTCTAACGACAAAACAACAAACATTCTTCAGTTAATTTTATCTGTAAAATATTATTAATTGTTATAATCAGGATAATTATTTACGAAGATCCTGTATTCATAATCCTAAAATAAAACAGGATTTTCGAAAACATTTTCTATACTTAGCACGGTCATTAATTTAATGCAGTAATTCATTACTCGAAATTTATTACAAAATTTACACGTTTTTCATATATTTGTTGAATATATTCTGGATTAATTAGGACAACATTTTCAAACAGATTAACGTCATTCTATAATCCAAATCTTTGGTTTCTTTTTCCTTGTACAGTTATATTGTTCGAAAAAAAAATGTATACCTATGAGTGAAAATATTTTTATTCTGTTGTGTCAAATCTTGCGCGGCATTTGAATCGAAAGAAAGAATAGCCCGGAAGCAGGATTCGCAGTATGTGTCGTGATATTTATTGGAAGTATCGTTCAGTTATTTTTTGTTTTTGAAACATGAAGCACGAGATAAAAAATCTGTGATTCTCGTACGTGACATCTTGCATGCTACGTAAAATATATTCTATATATACATATATTTTTTTTTATCCTTTTTTTGTTATATATAAATATTGAAAATTCTCTCTCAAAATCAAAAAATTATATTATTTTAACTTTCGTCCAAAGAAGAAAGTTATTGCAAACCTTTTAAACAAATTTACTGTATTTTTATTTATATTCTGTATTAATTTGTGTAATACATTAAAAATAATAAATCAAGCATATTTTACTAAACGCAATGTGAATATTAAATGTTAAAATAATCTGATAATTTTAGATGCAAAAAATCATGATCGTTCATTAAAGATGCAATTTGAAATTGCAATACATGAGATTATTACTATAGAAATTCATTTAGTAACTTTTGGCAAATGGCAGGCACGTTTTATCAATTTTAATACATATTTCCTATCACACGTTTTGCCCGCGGTAATAAATTCACTTTGACTTGGTACGTTCCATATACGGTCATGGAAATTCAATTGGTTCGATAAACGCAAAATTCGCTATGTCGCAAAGCAGATTTTCATTGAATCTCGAATTACTTTCTCTCAATTGTCACCAATGCAATATGTTTCCACAGTTATAAAAGGGAAGTTAAATACGGTAGTTAGACACGTAGGATGAATAGAAATTTTTTTAGGGTTGCTTCCCTGATCGGAGATAATCTTGATCAAATTCGAATATTTCTGATGAAAAGGAAAAGAAAAAAATTTGAATATACATGTGCATACATATGTATATATAAATGCATACATGCATGCATATATAGATGCATAGATTCATATGTTTTCAGCTACATTACCTCGAGGTTTTTTATGAGAGAAGAAGATTATGAAACGAGTTCACGCTTAACTGAACTTGATGATATATTTTATGTCTGATTATTATCCTGGAATTGTAATTTTAAATCTTACTCAAGATGATAAATTATTTCTGATTACTCCACAAACGTTTCTATGATTTTGACTATGCTTTAGATTAGCCTAATAAGTAATTTTTAGAATTTATTTTTAGATAGTAATTTATTAAAAAAAAAAAAAATTAAAGCATTTTAAAATTTGATATAAGATTTGTTTTTTTCTAGAAAAAGAAAAAATCATTTAACACTTTATATAAAAATTAATATCAATAGTCTATATTTTTATTGTTGAAAATTTGTAATATTTTCAAAAAAAATGTATACCATCTTATACCTAAATAAACACACAATAAACATTTCTTTAAAATAAAAATAATAGTACAAGTATTTAACATTTAAAAAACATATGAAACTATAGAACATTTTATTAACAACGTTTAAACAAACAAATTCTGTATTTATTTTATATAAACATTTCAAACTCAACACATATATTGACCAATCAAGTAACTGACTGTCCAGTCATTTGTATGTTTTTAAGTTATGTTGTCATTATTAATGACAATTTTATTTAGAATTTGAAATTCTAAAGATCGTCGAATGATTCAGTAAGATTGAAGAGGAATTTAAAACAGTTTCTTGTGAATAAGTTGATACGATAGAAGGTATAAGCTAAAGGTTCAAGAAGTAAACGACAGGTTCGTATTCTGTTCCTTTATTGGTTCGATCCTTTCTGGATAATCCATTCGTTCCCTGTAAGCTTGCTACATCTATTTACTTCACAACCGAAAGAAGACTGATATTTCGTACTTTGAACTTACTGACGGAAATAAAGAAGGTCGGAATGTTCGTTGGAAGACAAATGATGAAAATTGTGACGTAAGTCGAAGATCAAGCATTGTTTTCATCTATCATGTCATTGTTATATTAAAGTTCCAAGAAAGATAAGTGTAATCACTTTCTTTATAATTTAGAATATATTTTCAATCTTATCAACTTTTTCAAACTTAAATATATATATATATTTTCATTTAAAAATTATTTATATTTATCAAAGCAAATTTTCTGCTCAATTAACTGCGATAAATCTTTAAGAATGCGTCAACTTTGTTTTTATATTTTTTTCCAGATCGTTTAATGCTCGATCATCGTTGTAAAGAAAGAAGAAAACTTTCTAAAAGTTCCAGTTTATTCCTACAAAATGTTGTATTTTTTTCCCTTTCTTTTCTGGTTTGAACGTAGAAAGGAAAAAAAAATATTATAAAGAAAACGTAGGAAGTACTCGTGCTTTCTTAAGAATCTTAAACTTGTGAAAGATCTTGACGGTTTACGATCCTTGGATGTTGGATATGGAAAGCTGAGCTTTTACAAAAATTTCAACGAACATGAGTAAAGTAAAATTACTTTGTTTTTCACCGAGATTATACCGTACGTTGATTTTTTTCATTTTAATATTTCATCTTGAACTAGACGATGATATTAATTTTCCAAGATTATCATATTTTCCTTTGTTTTCCTCAACTATGTAATATTTTCCTTCAAAAGTAGGCAATTATATGAATACACTGTCTAAGTTTACGAATTTATCATTTTGATTGGTTCGTATTTTTCTAATATGTTTTCATCGATTCAATGATTTCTATCCATTCAACTTTCGTCCAATCGAATTGAAAAGATTCTTCGGTAAAAGAAGATTTTTTTTCGTTTCAATATCTTCATTGCTTTGCTTTGAGAAACGTACGTGTCTTGAATTAACTGATATTCTTACTCTTGATGAAGAATAATAATGTCAAACGATAAATTCGATCAAACGAAATCGATATTTATATTTTTAAGAACAATGGTAAGTAATAAAACTAATAAATAAAAAAAAAAACATATTATATCGCGAAAGATTTATTCGATATATAAATAATTATACTTAATAAATATATTATTCGAGATAAATAATTACGTATGCAGAAATTATCTATTTCATTTTGTATTAGGCTCTCGTAAATAAATTTATGCGATTTAATAAGACGAACAATAAAGATTTAAATAATTGATTTTAAATGATGGATTTGTTTTGTCAGTAATAATTCAAGATGAAATAAATAGAACCAACGATGTGCTTTTATCGAAGTCGGCATGATCAAAGGAATAATTACTATGTCAAAGGATAAGAATCTTCACGGTAAGAAGCCATTTATTATATTATTTGCAAGAACATTATCCAATTAAATGAAATTATTTTCACTGATCCTAACTGATGAAAATTTATGAAGACAGGTTGTCGATACTAGGTGCAAAAGTTTCAATTTCTGTTTAGCCTAATTTACCTTATTTCTTTGTTTCTGTTACAAACGACGCTTGTCTGGCTTTATTTTCTTTTTCTTTTTCTTTCTTTTTTATCGCGAACCAAACCGCAAAATCGTACGCTCGTTTTCCTCCACAATTCTCTGCGAAATGGTTCCTAACGAGCATCCAATAAAAAAAAAAAAGAAATAGAAAAACCTACTGGCAAACAAATTGGATCAATTTAATACGATCGAGTTACGATATCAACGATTGTGAATAACAAATTTTAACAACGAATTTCTTTCGTTATTGCAGCAAAATAATTGCAAGAAAAATTTAAGCCAACAATTAATTTTTCGAATTAACACTTGAATTATTTTTTCAACAAAATTATTAAATTTATTAATCTCTTATTTATTTTTTATTTTTCAAATAAATCATTTCTATTGTTAAAATATGTAAATTTAAATTTTGAGAATCGAATTATCTCGAAGGAAAATAAATGAAATGATTTTCCTGGGGACAAATTATTAAAATGAGATTGAAGAATTAAATGGTCCCCATTAAATGAGAACGATTATCATGTGTGCCATTATTTCGCTCTAAATCATTCAACTTGATGATACAGGTGCCGAATGAAATTAGACTAACCGTGTGAACAAGTTTAACACCACGGGATGCGTTAGCGATCGATGCGGTAGCAGTAGATTCAAGTCGTTTTGGCGTAAAGCTGTAAATACGTGGGAAATTCGAGAAGAATACGAGATTATACATATTAATAGGATTATATCAAATGAATTTACTTGTCGAAATAAATTCATAAAGATCATCTATAATTATTATTAATTGCCTGATCCATGTTCAAATCTGATCTGAATAATATAATTTTACAATTTTATTTTTATTCTTTTCTAATTACATAAACAAATAACAAAAATTCAAATTTAACATTTTATTTATCTAAACTTTTATTTTTTGGAAAAAATTTTTGAAACATAGAGAAAATGTTTGTAGTATATTTTAAAAATCAAACTAAAAAACAAAACAACTATCGAAACATCGTCCATTTCAACTGACTTTCGATGTATGAAAAATCGATACAAATTTCGTCGCGACGAGTCGTATTTTATTGCTTCTTGGCATGCTGCCGGACAAATTTATAACAGCTATCTACCTTCCTTTTTATTTTTTAGTATTTCTTTTTTTCCCAGCATGAAATAGTACAAACGTATGTTTATATATCCAGATATGGAAGCATATACATTACATACGTGGATACGTATTGTAACGTTCCGCTACTTTTTATATTACGTTTTTCCGCCTTAAAGACATTTATGTGCCTACCGTTTGAATTTTTATTAATTATTCTGCTCTTCGTTTTTTCTCCTAATAGTAGTCGGAATAAAAGACAAGCGAAACTCAATCTAGTAGTTAATTAAATTATAATAGAAACACAACTTAGTGGTAAAACAAAAGACAAGAGATACTTAATCCAGTAATTATTATAAAAAAATATTCGAAATTAATAATGAAGAATAAAAAAATGAATCTATAATTCTTCCGATAAACAAAATTCACAGCGGCAACTAAGAAGAGTTTTAATGCAGTATGCGTATTTGTATTTACTTAGGTCCAAGAGGCAATAAAATTCAAAACTTCAAACGTTTTCAAACGTCAAAAGGGCCTACGTGTCTCTTACTACGTCCCACTACTGAATTTTACGAACAATCACAGAGGGGGTAGCTACGAAAAGCATATAAGAAGAGCCTACGTACTCAACCTTGAGCTTAATCAATCTAAATCTCTCTTACCATTAATTCTCTCAGTTTTTCAATTTAGCCCCAGTTCTTTCAATTTAGTTCAAGTCTCAATTTTTTTTCTAATTTTGTTTCAATTTAGCGATAGTGAGTTTTCTAAATTCTCGACTTCGTTTCTTCTAAATTTTGTATTCACTGCATCCACACGAGGATCGAACCTCCAACACACTGTGTTCCTAATTTGTGAGTATAATTTGTTATTAAATTGTGTTACTAAACTCCGAAGCAGTTCCTGCCCCGACAATCTCTCAAATCTTTCCTAACTCTACGTATATTTTTTATTTATCAAAATCATCATTTTATTCAAAATCTACAATTCATTACTAGAATATAAAACTAAGCTGCCTGATCCCGGTTAAACTCGATGTACATTCAGGCTGACCAAACAGGCAAATTACTACTTAGATCTATCTATCTATCTATCCAATCGAGACGTAACAGCATGTATAAATATATTCCAGAATGAAGAATCGTCATTGGGAGTAACTTTGAAACATCTCTCCATTTTGAATACGACATCTAAGTTAGTACAAGTTTCTGATTATATTCTTAGATTTTATACTCATTTTTGTTTTCTATTATTAAACCCAATTGTGAATTCAAATTGTAGTCTAAAACTAAAACCATAAAACTGTAATTATTATTTAAACATATAAATTGAGTTCAAATATATATTTCTGCTAATAAAAATTAAGAATTTATGAACAATTCAAATTATTATTATTCTTATTACTATTTATATAAAATCATACTTTTTTATATCATCTGATCCATTTCAATTGAACAACCAAAACGATTCGTTGGAGAAAGTAAAAGAAAACAAATTTATTTTACTTTTTAAATCCCTCGGATTGAGTTATCAAGAACGAAAACAATATCTCATTTTTTTTTTTATTCCTTTCTTTTCATTTTCTTTTTCATTATTCTTTTTTTTAATGGAATATTTTTGTCCTCTCGTAGAAGCAATAGCGAAATAAAAAAATAAAAAGAAAATAATATGAACAGACAAGAATTTTGCATGCTTTCAACGTGTAACGTTTCGATATTGCTTTATTTATTCTGATATCGTGTTTTCCTGAAGATATCAGCTACTATATGAGTTGTATCTTCTTCTACATATATATTATACTCATACCAACACCTCTATCCTACTTACAGGACTTTCATACTCGACTATCTTCAATATTTACACTCCTCGACTACTGGGAATATCATTTTTTTATTGCTCTTATAAATAATTTAGTCTAAGAGTAAAATATTGGATATTTACATTATCTGTTACAATTTTATTCAATTCAATTATATGAACGAGTGAGCATCGGTCAATTAATTAATACGTTTTATTCGAGACCACTTGTTGGATTCAACTGTGACGATAATATTATATATTCTACAGATACCTGAAACTTCATTATCAACATATTTTTATTAATACTTTTATCTTTTCATTTTATATAACATTACAAATATTATCATAACTTATAATATACTATAATATATTTTAATTAAAATTTTCGCACATTCTAATCATTTATTTATATTCAATACATAATAATATATATCAAACAACAATATATATATTAAACTATAAATTTAATTAAATTTATACACTTTAATTATACTTTCTATTAAAAATATTATATTATATATATATATATATAAATTATATTAATATAAAAAAAGTATTCTATATATTAATTTAAACAAATAAATATATTTATATCAAATACATTGTTCAAGTAAAAGTGCATTGCAACTTAATCATTCCAAGGATTTTCTTTCTTCGAGGACCCATCATCATATGATTTCTAAATACTGAATATTTTCTGTTCGATATACGGTAAAAATTTTTTAATTCCATATTTCTTTTCCTTATTTCTTAACTCTGACGGAATTAAATATTAAAAGACAGAAAGATTAATAAAATGGAAAGCAGAGTAGCACATCTGTTATTAAAGACAATGTTTAAGAGAGTAGACTAATAAGAGTGAAACGTAGATAAAGATAAAGAGAAAGAGTTGTTAAAGACAACCATTTATTATCAATTTTAACGGACCATTCTCTTTGCTGCACAGAAGTGTAATCGTCCTCATTTGGGTAAAATGATAAAGTATCTGTGGTCACGTACCGGCAACCACGTGTAATAAAAAGCTTTTATAAATTGGAGGCTGTTCTCGCGGACAATTCTAGTTGGATTTCTCCCTTTTCAAAAAGATATTCTCTCTCGTTCACAAAGCTGCACATTTTCTTTCTTTCTTTCTTTCCTTTCCTTTTCTTTTCTTTTCTTATTTTTTTTTCTTTTTCATATTCTTGTTCGCCCTTATAACAAATTATTCCTATTCGCAAAAAGTTTCGCTCAAGGGTATATTCGTTCTATCATTTTTCTTCGATTATTAGTCGAGATAAGGGTCGAATTATTTTGCTGAAATAATTTTATTCAATTTCTGTTACACCGAGGGAACCTCGGATTAAGATTTTTCTTTCTTATATATTTTCCTTCTCTATCTATAAAAAAATTTGTTCAAAAAATCTTTAAGAAAAAAATTTCTATCTTATATTTTTTAATGATTAATTTTTTAATCGAAAAATTTATTGTAATTTAATAAATATTTTCGTTTTAACGATAAGTTAAAAGTATATGATAGTATTATTAAATTTATTGGTCTTAATTATTTTTAAATGCTCAAATAGGTGTTATTTTTAGATTAAAAAAAAAGTAAATTTTTTATTATTTATTATTTTACACTTATTATTATATTTATTTTATTCCTTATTTAAAAAGGATCAATAAATGCAAATATAATGGATTATCGCTATTTAATCAGGAAAATAATGGTAATTATAGTCCGGTTAATTAAGTGCCCTTATCCAGATCATAAATCACGGATTAGCGAACATCGTTTAACGTTATCGTTCGAGGCTAATCTGCTCTCGGATGAAAACAACGGTTGCATCATATTCGCATTGGGTGTTAAAACTTTTCAACGAAAATAAAACTTCCCTTAATTCAACAAAATGAAATTTGTCGATTCAACGTCAATAGGACTGACTTACGACGATTAAAACAATTTAAAAAACAAAAAAATAATCTTTTACAAATCACATTAACTAATTACTGTTAATAATTAAACAGAAAATAATATGATAATGAAAGGAAGAAAATTTAAATAATAATATTCAGAAACTTTTGTAATGCGAATTTGAACGTTTAAGTTTTCACGATTATTCTTACTCGTAGAATAAGATCCGTTTAATAGTAAAAGATGCTAGTATGCCTTTGTAAAATTAGAACATTCTCATCCATCCAAGCCTTAGTCTTTGTATCCAGATGACGCTTACCAATTTAAGAACGCTGGCACCCGATTAAAATGCTTTTAATTGCAACCCTTATACATTCGTTGTAATTTCATTCGCCGCGTACTAACTGCCTCGGTGCAATAACAGTTAAGTATAATTGTTCCTGATGGTATGCGAATGTTATGATATTCCTTACTACGACTTCAATTAAATTTTTTCCCTTACATTTATGTTCAAAACTTAAAGTAGCAACTTTAAGTAAACGTTAAATATTATTTTCCCTTGTATAGGAATCTTGCCAAAACATTCCAAATCTTATTAAATAGAATACCACAGGGATGAAAATCAATTTGGCAAACCGCGATAATGGATAGGGTCTAATTTCCAAAATTATATGAATAAACAATAGGTGCATTAAATAATGCAAGTGTTTCGGGAGATACTTCCCTAATTATTCGACTCTTCATAAATAAACCCCCCGTTTCAGAAAGTTCTAATTACAATTAAAGTACTAATTACAGAAATCTTATCCATTCTATCATAGAATCATTTAAATGATACGAAAGATTGATTAAAAGTTTGTCATTATCCATTTAAATAATTAACTACGACCTATAAAATATTTGTCTAATAAATAAAATTCATTTCTAAGTCAATTAAAAACCATACACCGGTATATCTAATCCTGTTTGAGTATAATGAATTTAAAAATAAAATTCGGATCGGTTAATTCGAAAATATTCCTAAAACGTGTTTACTCGACGACAATGAGATCTTCATTCGTTCGGTAGTAAACTTTTATATCTAGCCAGGCTATTAGAGGATATTCATTTTGCGTATTTCGAGAATGTCTTGCTAAGCGGCATTCACCGTTTATAAGATACCATTTCGGTTGGTGGAAAAGAGAAGGGGAAAGGATGTTCTAATAACGAGAGAGGAAAGGGAGATTAGGAATAAGGGTGAAACAGAGAGACAGAAAACGTACGAGAGTAAATGTAAGAGTAAGAGTGAGAGAGAGAGAGAGAATGAGGGAGAAAGAAGGGGGTAAGAGGAGAGTGGAGGATGGAGGATGGTGGATAGAGGGAGGGGAGAGAGAAGGGGGAGATAAAATGGTCTAGGATAGAATTTCCTACAGTAGATGCAGAAGCAATTTCTGAAGGTGCAGTGAATGGTCCGGAGTACGGCTTCAATGGCAAATATTATGTTAAATCTCTCGTGAATGGGACAATACCAGCTGGGCTTCCCTATTATCAAGGTCTTAAACTAGAGTATATAAGATATCATATTAGAAATATATTGTTACGTCTTTTGCGCACAGGTAGGTAGGTAGGTAGGTAGGTAGGTAGGCAGGTAGGTTAGAAGGTAGGTAGGCTTATCATAAAAGGGGATTGGATTCTCCTTTGGGAAATTCGTAGGTTACTTGTCGCTCGGCTTTCCCAATGAAAAATTTATCTCCTTCTACGTTCGAGTTACTTCGTCGAACCACCATAAAGTAAGAGAAAGAGAGAGAGAGAGAGACAGAGGGGGAAAGGGAAAGTTAAGATGAACATGAAAAACGTTTCGATGCTGAGAGAACTTTTCTTAACTTGAGACTTATCATCTCTTTAATTCGAGTAAGCAACCATGAAAATTACTTCGAATGAAACTAACGTGAATTATTTCTTTAGAAATATGGGTAAACTTTGATGAGGAAATATCGTCTTTAATTATATTACATTATTTTTTAAATATTTTCGACGCATTATATTGTAATTGAAGTGTTAATAAGTATTTCTCAGGATTTTAAACAAAAATTTATTGTGTTTAATAATTGTAGTATTTAATTGATTTAAATTCAACAAATAATCATAATATCAAATAATTTCTTTGATGTTATTATAATGTAATTTACATTAGGTACAGTGGAATGGTAACACAGGAGTCTCATAACCTTTAGAACGCAATAAAGACAATACTATTAATATAATTGTAATTAATTTAATAAGCTTATGTTTGTTAAAAATATTTAAAAAAAAACTGACTTAACAAATACAAATCTTTTTCAAAACACTGGTCTTATTTTATCATGAATATATCTCGTGCTACGCTATCATTTCTTTTTCGCACAAAGTAGGTAATTATTTACTACAAATGTTTAAAATATAACAGACTAATTGTAAGTAAATGAACAATCTTTTATGTATATTTGCTTTTTTGTTTTTTCATAAATAAAGTTCTCGTTAAACTTAATATCTTTTTTGAAAAATTAAAATATATTTTTAGTATGCAATAAAGTAGACTAGAACATACTGAAGAATAGTACTCTAGTGTGCTATTGAAGACAATCTCACAAAGCAACCAGCGAACGTCTCGAAGGCTAATTTGCAAGTCGAAGGAAGCTTGAACGAAACGTCAACAAGAGAGAAATAGAAAGAGAGAGAGAGAGAGAGAGAGGAAATATCTAATAGCGTAATGCTCTCGCAAAGACGAAATTTCTTGATTATTCAGGTTGTCGTTTGAACGAACAAACGATAATCATTACTGATTCTAATTACCAACCTCGAAGAAAGAAAATTACTTATAATTTAGTCTCACTACAATTAATTATTCTCAACGTATTAAATATACGCGTAACATAGCCAGCTTCCTTTCACAAGCTTTTTAAAAAAAAAAAGAAAAACATTGAACAATTTTTATTACTCCCAGCGTATTTTCTTTCTCGTGTTATTTGAAAAAAAAATTCCAATCGTTTCTTATAATCATGAATAATTTCCAATCTATTTAACCGTAAATTAAAAATTAACTCTAGCGTGTAATTAATTATATAAAAGTAATAAAAAACTGTATCAGAACGTAAAGCAATATAAGCTCAAACGATGAACGAAGTAAGCTAAAGAATGAGGGATTATCCTTCATTAAATGAACATTGAGCAAAGAAAGAAAAAGATAAGCTTCTAGTTACATTTTCGCCTAGTTACATTTAAATCCTAGTCTAATTAAGTTTAATTAAAATAAAAACATTTAAACGTCTTTCGAGTATACTTCTAATAAGAAATTACAGACAAAAAATCAATCATCAAATTCTTCAGATTTTTCATTCAGAATTCTGATTTGAAATGTCAAACTGTCAAATACACACAAAGTTGATAACGAACATAAAATTGTAACATACAAATAACTGTCACACGATACCACTTATGACCAAATTAAAAAAAAAAAAAACACTATATACGTATAAACACAATTGACAAATTGTACACTGACACAAAGTGAAGTATTTTTGTTAAACAAATATACAAGAATTTAAATATAAACGGTATTCTATATATAATATATACTAGGGTTATATATTAAAACTAGAAAGTCATTTCCATGAAATGAGTAACACACTCAGTTATTAGATTTTGAATAAATAAAGGTAAAAGCGACTCGTCTGAGAATTGTTTTAATCATTCATGAGTACTGAATAACGATACGAAGGACGCACAAGATGAATCCTTAATCCTTATACACGTACGACCCTTTCTCTCTCTTTCTCTATGTAATCTTTTGTCATATGATATTTCCATTACTCGTTACACGTACTAACATCCGAGTCTAGATCCTGGTTTCAATCAAAATAATGACCTTGTTGTTTGTAACAGTATCTACTGCACGACAATCCCTTAACGAAACTCCTCTTCTTCTCCTTTGTGATATCTTACAAGTTCTCTGAATTTGTCTTGTTCTTGGTTTAGTTCGGTTTGGTTTGATTTGGTTTCACGTGATTTGACGTAGTTTAAAATTTTATTTGGTTTATTTTATTTTATTTTATTTCATTTCATATTATTTTGTTTTATTTTATTTTATTTTATTTTATTTTTTATTTTATTTAATTTTATTATATTTTATTTATACGCTAGTCATTCTATTGCAAATATTTATTGTTCGTTTGGAAGGAATACTTGTAAACCAAATTACTCGCAATCCAAGGTTGGAATATAAATATAATTTTGTTCGTATACGATTAATATTCGTGTTGGTTAGTTCTTCACGTTCAACCTTCACCCTTTTCAATCCAGAATTTACAATATTTCTTAGCTTCTGATTTTACGTCTCATAAATGTGCTTATTATACATCCGGATATTGCCATAACTAATTGCTGCAAATTGTAACTACCACGCTACTCACGCGACTCGCTGTAATTGCACTTTCCTTTTATTTTGTATTTTTTCTTTCTATGGTTTCACTGCTCGAGTTATTTTTATTTGAAAACCTTTCCTTTCCATTCCTACGGTCATAGAAAATAAGTCTTATTACAAAAAAATATTAGTTTTTACAATTTTAAATTAGCCTACTAATTTCATCGAAGTTATGAATATATTTAACGCGATGAAATTCAATACAATTATCAAACTGCAAATAATAATAATAATAATAGTACCCCTATTCGTTATTAAATAAGCTATAATTATAGTAATTATGAAACAACAACGAGAAATAAACGAAAAAAAATCTTACCCTGAAGTAATTCCTCTTTGATTTTGTTTATTTTTCATTTAAGAGTTTCTGACGTATTACTAACGACCTGTCGAAACTGTTAAGTCTAACTTTAACGCGAGACTAATTACATGCCATTACGACTAATTAGTAAAGTAACATCATGAACGTTTTAGTTAAACTTAACGGATAAATTTTTAACCGAATACTTCAACTTCTAAACCTATCTGTTTTATTTTTTTTCACAACAATCATCCAAACGAATGTGTGTGTAATCGAAAACTACAAACAAAAATAAATTATATTAAAGAAAACAGCATAATAAAATAACATTTCCTGATCTAAACATCCAACAAACTGATTTATTATACTTCATGATTTACGATTTTTGCGTGCCCGTCATTTGTCGAGGTCCTGAAGAATATAGAAATTGTCTATAAACCAAAAACCACATACACACACATACATACAGAATAGATCCTATCTTTTTTAAAAATAATCGTGATAGAAACGTCTACTTTAAATTAAAGAATAAAATATTCAACTGTGCAACGATAAATCCGTGCTAGACGTTAGACCGAAAGAAACTACCAGTTGGAGAATTAAAAGTGAAACGGTGCGGAGAAAAAGAATAATGCGAGTACTTTGCGAAACATAGCGAAGTAGTAGAAGAAAATAAAAGAAAATGAAAAGAAAGAAAGGATAGAAAAGTTGGTGGATAGTCAAGTGAAGTGGGAACGATTGAGTGGGGGAGGTTGAGAGGGGGGAGGCAAGTTGGAAAGGTAAGAAGAATAAATGTTAGAAAAGAAGACGCACACGCTATTGTGCTTAGTAAAGAATTTTGATGAGAAAACTTGGATGGTAGATGAGACAAATAGTAGATTAAATGTAACTGATTTTTTTTTGTGTAAAAGGTTTTTAAAATTGGACGACTCTGATAAAAGTTTATACGGTGAACATCTACGATTGCTATAGACACATTTCGTGATTTTTTTTACTTATTGTTAGTATAAAAGGTTCGTTAGAAAAAAAAAAATTAGTAGGTATATCGTAAGTTGCGAATTCAAATAAGATAAGAGAGAGAGAGAGACAGAGATAGAAAAGTTCATATAATTTATACAGTACGTAATCGTGCTAAACATAGTTTGTTTTAGAAAGCATCCGCACGATGATTCCGCAGATCTGCAGAGTATACCGCAGTTTGGCATATCATCTTATCGCAAATTCCTATTCCTACCACGTAGCTTGTCGGAATAGAACTTATGGAAAGTTTCGTACAAGTATACTGTGAGAGTAGGATAAGGTACTAATGTTATTGGAAATTTATTTGGTGGATATATTTTGTAAAGTAAAAAATTAATTTTTTATTCGAATGATGTTTCTCAAAGTTAATTGGTATTTTCAACGATAATTACTTTTTCGATTTACGCGGTTTGTTTCATTTCTTTATTTTGTTTTTTTTTTTTTAATATTTCCTTTTTACGTGCAACAAAAAGATTAGAAAAATATTATCTAGTGCGGGTTGTACTTTTAAAAACATAGAAAAATTTCGATTTCGACGTTCACATGTTCGAAAGAGGCAACCCTGGTGAAAATACAAAACGGTAGTAGTACTTCCGTTTGAAGAACACTTTCAACTCACGCAGCGCAAGGAAGCAAGTTTTAATTAAAAGCTTCTCCGCTTTTCCTAACTTCAAAGCCGAGTCTGGTTCGGTAACGTTTGCGTGTCCTTGCGGTCGCTCGTAATTCGCTAGAAAAAACTTACGCATATACTGTAGTATATGCATATATATATATTTTTTCAAAGTATTATTACTTTTTCTTAAATATCTGTTTAAAATTAATATTCTCGAAAATTCTTTTACTACGAAAATTCCAAATTTCTCGTTTTATGAACATAATTTAATAAATATCAATAATTAAATTTTAAAAAAACCTTCTCTCTCTCTCTCTCTCTCTCTCTCTCCAAAAATGTACATTTAAAACAGTACATTCGCTTCAATTTCTTATCGTAATGATAAAAACAAATTATATAATTTACTATATATATTTAGAATAAATTTTTTCAACGAAATATTCGGTACTCACTTTTAACAACAAAAATTCAGAAATATAATTTGCTAAAGATTTAAAATAACTAATAATTTCAATTGCTTATAAAATTTCAATTTGTTAATATAAAAAATAGAATTTACGTAGGTTATACTCGCATTGATCTAAATAACAAAACAAAAATAATATTACAGTATTGAGTATCTAAACGAAGTATCAAAAATATCCGATTTAATTCTCTACTGATTGTTTCTCGTTTTCTCGAAAGAATAGCTTTTTCCATTAATCGTACATAAAACCAGTATTCCGAGAAAATTTTTCATTCGTTCGAATGGAATCGCACTCTACTATGATTCCACGTCCGTGGTGAATCGATGCAGGTCAATGCAAATTAGTCCAGGGTTCGTCAGTGCGACCGCAAAAGATTTCTAATTGGAAATACGATTTTTCAATCGAACCGTGTAATTTTTTCAATTTTTCGAATTTAAATCTAATTCTACAACGGTAAAGCTACCTACCTACCAACTTGTATATATAAATGTTAAAAGGTACATATACACCGTCGTATAAAAATATTTCCAACCATTTGTTGATACAGAAACAAAATCAAATGAATCAAACATTTTGTTTTGAAAAATGACTTATGACTATTATAACGAATAATAATAAATTGAATAATGATTTATCACATTGCTTATAGCCAATTATACTTTACATTTTGTAAGAAATTTATAGACCGATATCCGAAAGAAAGGCATTTCAATCAAATAAAAATCGGTTTGTCAACCTGAATATAATTGTTATTATTTTAAAAATATTTTCATTCATTATCGTATAATAATTGTTATTATTATAAATATGCTAATGTATTATAAATTTTCATAATGATTTCAAGTTTTTAGCAAATTTTCCACTAATTAAAAACAAATTAAAAAACACGAACAGTATTTTTTATTACAACTATTAACGTTAACGTCACGTTATGCAAATTGATGAAATAAATCATCTTCTTCTTCTTCTTCTTCTTTTCTTTTTTTTTCTATATCTTCATCGTTTTCGATAGTAACTCTCGCGATATGACGGAATGCTACGATAAATGTAGACATTGCACTCGTACGTTGAAAACGAAATAGTTTTCATCTCGGTTGCACTTATTCTGCTTCTTCGGCAACAAAAAAGACATACACTCGCATATAATACATAGATATAAAGTAACCAATACTAAAATAGAACGAAAGGAATTCACGGTTAAGAGATGGTTGGTGCCCTCATAGAAGAAAATAGAGAAATAAAGAGAATGAAATAGTGAAAGAGAGAGAGAGAGAGAGAGAGAGAAAATGGGATAAGAAAAAGAAAGAGAGAAGTTTTCCTAGTAGGGTTTGCAGACCCAAGGATTGGTGGAGTTGACGACGTTTACAATCGGTAGCACGAATTCTGTTAAATTGGTTTTCGATGACCAACTCAGGAAGAGGATACGCTACGGTACGCTAGAGAGAACATTATTGAACGGAGTACCCTGGAAATGGTGGGAAAAGAAAAGAAATAAGATAAAAAAAGATAGAAGTATTGTAAAAAAAATATAGGGGAAGAAAGAAAAAAAAATGGAATAGAATAAAATAAAAGGTTAGAAGTATTGTGAGAAACGTAAAAATAAAGAAATAAGGATGAGAAAAAAAGCGAAAAAGAGAGAAGAAGAGAGAGAGGGAAAGAATTAAAATAAAAAATAAAAGAGAAAGAAGAAAAAAGAAAGTTGGTTAGAAGTTTTGTACCAAAGGAAAAATAAAAAGCAGTCACGAAGGAAAAGAATCAAAATAAAAAGAAAGGGAAGATTTGAAATACCTGGTAAGATACGAGTAACCCGTCCGGAAGTTTGGTCAAATGCTTTAGAATTCGAGCAACGAATTTTCTTTTTGATTTTCTTCATTTATCTTCTGCTTCGTCTATCTATCTCTCTCTCTCTCTCTCTTTCTCTCTTTTCTTATAACATTTTATTTCACACGTTTTTACGTTTCCATGATCTTTGGTTGAATCCGTGCTGTAAGCTCGAAGATAGAAAGAAATATAAACAAAAAAAATTGACAAATACGAATTTAGATAGGAGAGAAGGAGAGAGATGAAAAAAGAAAAGACAAAAAAAAACAAGAAAAAAACACGGGAAGCAACGATTTGATTTTTCATAAGCAAAGCTGACACAATCCTGGCACGCTTTTATCACAAAAATATGACGCCTTTCCTTCCACTACAGTCGAGAAACCTTATTCTTTTGTCAGAAAAAGAGTGCAAGAGAGAGAGAGAGAAAGAGAGAGAAAATAAAAAAAAGATATAGAAAAAGGATGTAGAAATTTGTACTCGTTTTATCGTACAATACAATACAATTCTCCCAAGGTATGCTTTCTTCAAGTGTACAACTCTTGCGTCATTCATTCTCAAGGATCGAATCCTTCAAGTGCATACTTCGTAAATCTTCAAATATTCCTTTTTACCATACCTCCCTCTTCCTCCCTGCCCCTCCCAGTCCCTTTTCTTTCCTTTACGTAAACCATGCAGGAATACGAATGGTAACATTTCGATGATTTACCACAAAAATCGACTTGACTGTTTTTAGAAATAAAAAATGCACCAGAGATACTTACAATTAGTGAGAACAGAAGCAAAAGAAAAAAATAGAAGAAGAAGAAGAAGAAGAAGAGGAACGTTCATTTATCCTAGATTTTAAAATGCAATTGCAAGCTCGATGAAAATTTGATAAAGTCCGTCAATTTGAAATAAGGTCGTGTCGTTTATTTTACGAATTCATTCTGGTAATAAATATCAAAGCCCTTGCGATTCTCGTGCATCTCTCGTCGTACTCTTAAATCACGTTCACGCTCACGTAACGTTCATCATTTTGCACTTCTTAAGACGAAAAGGTAGAAAAAAAAATATTAAGAAAAAAGAAAAAAGAAGAGAAGAAAAGAAAAGAAAAGAAAAGAAAAGAAAAAAAAGAAAGGAAATAATAGCAATAGCGTTGTGTAAGGAATATGGCTGGAAGTACTAGAACACAACACAGCGTTTCTTCTTTTTATTTCTTATTGTCCTCTTGACATTCTTTCTCTCTATCTCTCCTTTTTCTCTATCTATTACACTCTTTCTCTTTTGTAGCCCATTCCACCTTTCCCTCCTCTCCTACCCCTACCCTTTATACCTTCTTCTCTTCGGTAAAGAAACGTCGTTACTCGTAGCCGAGGGAAATTGCCATCTACGCTAGGGCCGTGTGCAGGTCCTTAATTAAAAGTCCTCGTTTACCGTGTTACTCCTTTACCGGACGAAGATTCTTCTCTCTCCTTTCATGGTAAAACAAGAATAAAAAGAAAAAAAAAGAAAATGAGTGCTAGTGTTAGATTTTTTCCCTTGATGGATCGTACCCTCGTTGTTCGCCATCATATCTGTGCTTAAAAAATCTGTCAAACTTAGTAATTTCTTTTCCTTTTTTCTTTTCTTTTTCTTGTTTTTTATTTTTTTTTTTCTACTGTACTTCTATACCTTTAACCCTTATATAATTGGATATTTCGAAAAAATGATGGAAAAAAATTACGAACCGATCTTCTGTAACACGATATTTTTATAAACAGGATTTCTCGTATAGTACAGTATATTAAACTCGAATATACTTTCAAAAACATATGAATCTCATATTATCGTATTAATTTCGTTACGCATTAAATAATGAAATAATCAGCCGTTTTATAGAAAGGTTTGATTTATTTTGATTTTATTAAATTTTGTAACAATTTTTACGAATTTCAATACAAAAATAATAACCTAATTAACAATATCATAGTTAATTTTCATCTAACCGATGTTTAATTATCAGTCTCACGTGACCGCAATTTCAAAGGAAGACATGTAACTTTATTGCACATTCCGTATTCTCGTTTAAATCTTACCAAGTGATTTTCTTTGAAATAATGGCTTTGAAACATGCGACACGCGCGATTTCACAAACTAAAATAAAGTCTTACGAAGTCTCATTTAATTGATTTTAATTTATTCTTTAGTTTCTAAAAGGATATTACCTATGATATTTCACGCACCTTGTCTCTTAGATATTAATAGACGAGCCCAATAAATTAATAAAATAATCATTAGTTTCTAATTGCAATAATACATTAAATAACTTTAATTGTATATTACGATCAAGGTAATTAATTTTAATTAAAAACAAAAGATCAATATTAAATACCGGTTCAATAAATTTATGTAAATACTAATCATATCGAATATAATCTACAAAAATCATTCATTCCATTCATGTTTAATATTAAATTAATAATTATTAGATTGTTCGGAAGCAATTTAACACATCGTTATAACTCATCGTAAATTTACTCAAAGTTTAACGAACATAAGTGTCAAACAATTAATATAACACATATTTCAATCATTTTAGATATTCTCATCTTAAATCTTAATTAATATAATAAAATGACAACTGTGTGGTCAATATGGATAATGTTTGTTAATGTTAAAATCGTTACCGACGAAGTGGGCATTAGGAAAAATACGAAGACTTTCCTCTGAGCTCGTTATTTACGCGTGTGTGTGTGTGTATGTTCGCCTTTACTTTATAGAACATCTATATTATATATGTATATATGCTCTTGCATTCGCGAAATAGTCACACGTATAGATGTATAGGTAAAGAGGAATACGAAGGATGACACGCGTGTGTTAGCCTATGAGAAGCATAGAACGTGTACCGCCATGAAACCGTACACCCATTAGAGCCACTTTAAACGTAGATTAGTATTTCACCACACAGTGTTCGCTTTCCAAGTGCTTTGTGCGAACGCATAGCGCGATGTGCTTGCTATAAAAAAAAAAAAAGAAAAGAAGAAAAAAAGAAAAATGTAATAAAATAAAAAAAAAAAGAAAGGTAGAAAGAGAGGAGAATGGAAAAAAAAATGATAAAAGAATCGAGTGAACGAGAAAAAATTTCTTCTTTTTTATTTTCTTTCTTTATTTCTTTTCTTTTTTCCTATTATAACATACATGAAATGTTATATTTTGAAAGATTGGATTCATTCTATAGCATTAATTATCTTTGATATTTTTTTATTTTTTATTTTTATTCGAAGAGATAGAAACAGAGAGAAAGAGAAAAATATATATTTTATGAATTATTATATTTTATGTTTGATTACGAAGTGTAATAGTAATCAGAAAGTAATAGGACGTTTCGTATTTAATTAACTTACAATTGCATTGTGATTTTGAGAAAAAATATAATAAAATGAAATTAAAAAATATATTTCAATATTTATCTACTGCGTAAAGAGTGAAAGAAAAAAGAAAGAAGAAAATAAATCGTACGAATCGATGAAAGTAATCGCAAAGAATATAAACTTGTTTGAACGTATACGAGTGCATACACGAACGTATATATATACATATATATACACATACATAAGTACCTTCTCACCGCGGAAATAACTTCAGTACTAGCTGGACGAGTGTTCGGTAAACGAATCCACTCTTCCTTCTTTCCTTCGTTCGTTACATTGGAATTTTATTTGCCTAGATATACGTGAATCTCATTAGGACTCGATATTTTAACATATCCATCCGCAAATTACGAGTGTTAGAAACGAATCTTCTTTACCCGTCGAATTAAATGCTTTCATTTGCATGACAAAATTTATTGATGTAACTAAAAAATATATATTTTTTTTTTTTATTGTAATATTTTAAATGTAGATAAGAATCAGAATTTTTTGTAGATTACAAATTTTGATCAAAACTTAATAGTACACTATATTGTACTATCGGAATAAAAAAACACTTTTTTTTTATTGATTGCTCATTAACTATAGCACCTAAATTTGTATTGTTTTATATCTAAATAATAATTATTACTATTTTTAATGCTAAAAATAAAATCCTAATTTAATAGAAATACTATATACTATTACTATTGCAATTAAGAAACATTTATTTAATGAGTTTGTCAAATAACAGTAGCTTCGAAATTCGTATCATTTCGAATGGAAACACCATACCAATTAATTGCGATCCAAATGAAACGAAACAATATTATAATATTAAATTGATTAATAAATTAATAACATTCATCAAATATTATGTAGTACTATTGTATATTTGGATATAAAATAACTTTTAATTCCTACGATAATTATTAATCAATCCAATTTATCAGATCTCAAATGAAATAGGTTCAACGTGAACTCTATGAACTCTCCGAACTCTCATCAACCCAGCATGGGGGAAATAATGCAAATATTAATAAAAAATCGTTAAAGAGCTAGCTTCAATTTAATATTAACGATAACCCTTCCCTGGTGTCTAACTGAAGGCTACAATAAAATTGCCATAGTGGGGAACTGGGAAACTGGGGACTGAGGAACGGGGGGTTGGAGTTGAAGGGGCAGGTAGGAGGATGGTGATATTTTAGACAAAATTCGATTAGTAGCTTGAAATTCTCTGCCGGCGTCTCTACCATTATTGTAAAAGCCGCGGTGTGTGAAAGTACATGCTAGGATAGAAACTAGCTATGCGTTTAATCAATGTGTAGTGCGTGTACGAAAGTTGAAACGAGAACCAATACGATACTACATCTTTTTCTAATCCACATACATTTGTTCATTCATTTTGACCGTACAATCCAATCTCGTATTGCACACGTAACAAAATATGGAACAATAGGAAGAGAAAATAGTTATTTCTCAATAGATATATTTCTCACACAAATCCATACGCTGTTCGCTTATTCCTTTTGATTGTACGACCTAATTTCGTATTATATGCGTGACCAAAAAAATAAAATTAATGAAAAAAAAAGTAAAAAAAGAAGTAATTAAGGAAGGAAGATATTTCAAACGAATGAGTAAAGAAGATTTAAGAACGAAGAAAAATAAGAGAAAAAGGATACGAGTCGCGTTCAATAGAAATCCTTCTCAAATCCATACACTTGCTAATTCCCTTTAATTGTACAAACCAATCTCGTATTGCACGCGTGACCAGAAAAATAATTAAAAAAAAAAACAAACAAGAAAGAAAGGAAAGAATGTATTGCAGACGAATAAGTGAGAGAGATATAGAGAGACAGAGATTAAAGAAAAAGAAAAAGAAAAAGAAAAAGAAAAAGAATAAAGAAATAAAATTAAAAAAAAGAATTAAGACAAAAATACGCGCAATGCCCAGTAGACATCATTATCAAATCTAATAAATTATTAATTCCCTTATCAATGTGCAAAAAAATCTCGTATATTATACGTAAAAAAGAAAAATAAAAAACTGTCAGATATTACAAACGAGTGTGAAAGAGATAGAAATAAAAAAAAAATGAAAAATAAAAATCTTGCAATCTGGTTATCAAATTACTCGCACATCCTGATTTATGAGTAACCCATTGTCGCCAGGACGTCAATGGACTCGCGTTCCCTTCTAACCCTTCACTTTTCTCAACCTTCGAGTAAGACGACCTACCGCCTCTCCCATTAGTGAAAGTTAATTAACGCCGGACGGCTTGCCGTCGTTTAAAGTAGCACCTTGAAAGGAGCCATTTGTTCCTTCTTTCTTTTATGTTGTTCCTTTTTTTTTTTTTTTTTTTCTATTCACCCCACACCGTGTTCTTCTACATTGTTCTTATTTTTTTTCACCATTCTTCCGGGCTTTCTTCCTTTCTGGTTTGATTTATTTTCTACTACTGTAAGTGAAGTATATTTGTATTTATTAATCTGAAACTCTGTAAAAGATTATTCTTCTTATCTTACCATTCGTTTCTGTCTCTCTCTCTCTCTCATTGTCAGCTTATAATTAATTATCATACAATTAGTAAGAGCACAATATACTTTATTTGTTTTTTTCATATTTCTATAGGATTTCTCTACGCGTGATAAAATTGTATTAATTCGATAAAATTGTAGAAGATTATCCTTTACATATTAGCTTCTATCAGAACTGGCTTATAATTAATTATAAAATCTATGCGTTATTAACAATCCTTCTCTCTCTCTCTCTCTCACTCTCTCCCTCTCTCTTTGTGTGTGTATCATTTTCTATCCGTCTGTCTGTCTCTCTCTCTTCCTCTCTTTCTCTCTCCTTCTTGTTATTAGAAACTACCAACTTGAATGGAAACTCCGAGAGGTATGCTTCCGGCTTAAGCGGTAATTACCATTCATCAATTATCGAGATTCGAAGCTCAGATTCCAGGCATTGAAGCAAAACTGGACGTATCTTCTCTTCATCTCTCTCTCTCTCTCTCTCTCTATCATTCTCTCTCTCTCTCTCTTTCGTGTGTTTGTTCATTGATTTCAAGTCGTTCTCTGAAACGTTCCAATTGGGATTCGAAATTGAACGTTACCGATTCTACTATAACTCTCTACTTTATTACCAATTAACAGTCACACGGGGATCTAGAATGAATTAAAGAAAATCGACTACTGTAATATCTTGGTTAATTTTCTATCATAAAACATGTTCAACAAGTTGATTATGACTTTATGTATTTATTTGTATTCATTGAAGATTACAAAGAAAAACAAATAAGAGGATCTATCAAATATTTATTTAAGTTGTCTTCTTACGGAAATGAAATATTTATCAAAAGTCTTAACGAAATGCTTTGTTTATTAATATCAAGTTTTATTTAAGTAATTGTAATAATATAGAAAGCTAAGTAACCAAACTTAAAATACTTTAATAACAAGAACTCTCAATGGTAAGACTGTTATTCGAATGCTACAACTAACAAGTAATTGGATTTTACAATTCCGCTTGCACGACTCTGATATTTTTTAGTATGCAGCTGCAACATTTCCCGGATTCATCGATTACGGTCAAACTATGTTTAAAGTATACCTGACGTTGTGATTTCACTTTAAGTCTACTTTAAATTATTCTTCATTCAGAAAAGATTTCGTTTCTTGTTTCTTCTTAAACGTATTCAAATATGCGTAAATATTTTATGTTTTTCATTAAAAAATAAATAATTGAAGAGATCATTGAAGAAAATTGGTTGTAGAAAATATTGTGAGTTGCAATATTGTCAATTTGATATTTGATTGTTTATTTTATAATATTTTATACGTTAAATTTCCTTTTAGTCAGTCTTGCAGAATTTACTTTAAAAAAGAAAATTATTTTTAAAATATATTAAAACTATCCTAATTTATGAAATAATATTTGTCTTGATGCATTAAGGTTATTACATTCTTATGATAATAAAATTTATTTAAAAAAAAGACTCAGATCAAATTTTCTAATCCATTATTATTCCTCCAATAATTCTTTCTTTTTCTTTTTAAGAAATTGAATTTTTACCACTCACAAGTTCTTTTTACAAGCATTTCATAATTAATCCTCTTATTTGTGAGTTTTTAATAATTTCTTCTTTCATCTTTATCGTAAAGTAAGCTAAAGTAAATAACCTTGGCAAAGAAATAATCTATAAATTAAATATCATTTGGTATTCGGTGCTTTTGAAGAAAAGTAATTCGCAACTCAATTTGTAAATCAGAATGAAACCCACACTTCTCTCTCTCTCTCTTCCTCTCTGTCTATCTCTCACTCTCTCTATCTTGGAAATAATTCCAAAACTTTAAGTAACTCTCTTCGAAAGTGTAGTCTTAGTTACATCCTCTGATACTCAAAATTAGTTGTCACACTTTGAAACGAGCTAACGTTCAACCCTTTTGCACATTTGAAATACTATCGAGCTATTTTACCGAACAACCGTCTAATACGAGTCCTCTTTATTCTCTTAAACTTCATTTTCGAATATACGAATCATTCCTTTATCTCGCAATTCAATTACAAACTTTGAGGAAGAACAGTTACTGCAAAAATATCTCGATTATAAATAAAAATCTAGATTTTAAGTATATACTTTATTTCGATTAAATTATTTTCGTATTCTAAACAAAAAAAAAACAAAATTATTAATATGTCAAATATCTAAACGATAGAAATAAAATTTGTTATATGTTTGCTATGAACAAGAATAGGTATCATGACATTTGATGTCTGTAGATAGGCACACCTACATTATTCTTGTTTACGGAAGGGCTCGTGCCTCGTTTACACAGCACACTGGTAATATGTACACTCATTTACCTCCTCTACCGATATAGGAACGTGTGATTGACCGTGTAAACGTTCAATATAGTATTTCGTAGTTTCCTTAAACTAAAAGAAACCTGTATAATATAATAAAATATTATCTAAAAAGAATATTTCTATTACTAAAAAAAGAAAGAAACCAAAAAAGAACTTATTAAAAATATTGAAACGTAATTAATTTTAAGAATAATAATTTATAAACAAGGAATTTCTACAAAAATCCTTGCAATATAATATTTATAATTCACGAGAAACAAATGAGTTTGAGTTTACGTGAGATTATTTAAACAAATGAATTACGAATGGATTTAACAGTACGAATTACTGGTGTAACTGTTCAAAACGTATAGAACAATGTGAGGAAAAATCGTATCAGACCTTCTACACACCTAACGAAAGATTAAGCTTAACATGGTGAGCATTTGAAGTGGCAATCAGGTGGCACGATACTCCTAGCAAACAGCGTGAATTCGGGTCACGTGCCTATTTACGTTGCTCTATGACTCGTGGTTTCGATAAACCACACTCCAGGACACGTACGTCACTTTGAACGTGGTATTCGTGACGGGTTTCGTACCGCGTGTGTCACGTGGTTATACAATATTCCTCACAGCTTGCTATTGAAACAGTAACGAAGGTAAAAGGCCCTTTTCAAGAAGGTGGACGACCACCTTCTTTGAGAGTTCCTGACCATTTCAATGAATAATCAAGATTCTTATTCTTCGAATTAAATTGAGGACGTGAAAGATTGAATATTTGAGCGAATATTAAAACCAAAATGTAAATATACGAGTCTCGATATATACACCGTTCATTGTTAAACATAATTCATACGAAAAAATTGGAAGAAAATAGAATAAAAAATGAGGGAACAACGAATAGATTCTGAAATCTTTTTTCTTCTTTTTATATTCCCTACGTGTTCAATACGATCGATAAAGCTATAGCAACGAGAGACCAAATTCTCGATAATATCTTCGAGATGATATTAATTAAAGTAGATTTACAAAATTTTGACTTTAATTTACTTTTAATCTAATTATTTTATTCCTTATAAAGAAACTTTATAATATTTTTCATTAATATCATTAAACAATCACGTATGGTCAAATATAAATGAATAAATGATTCTACAAAATGAATTATTTAAAAATATCTTACCATACAAGGATATGCTTTTCTCGTACTACTCAAAATTGAATATTTTGAACAAAATGCTTAATATATAATTAATATAATAAGCAAAATTCTAGGATTAAATTAAAAATAAGATAATTTGCGAGTTGTAACATGTATTAAATGAATTATTATTAAAAATAAAAGTCATAAAACTCACTAGGATCTAAAAATTGTTATTAATTTAATTCTATATACACGATCCTAAGTTATATTTTTATAGAAAATTTGTGAAAAACTAGTAGAAGTGAAGTATCTAGTTTTAAAAAAAAGGTACATATATATGTATATATATATATATATCGTATATCATATATCATATATATGTATGATGAGTTTTATTAATTACTTTTCCCCTTTTTCTCGATTATCTTTGTAGAAATGAGAATGGGTCGAAAAGTTCTTACTGCTAATAAAGTTTTGTTCAATTTAATTACATCACCATTGACATAGAAGAACGATTCTTTACTTTGCTTTCTCTATCATCCCCGTTTCTCTCTTTACGATATCATCATTCCCATCTGCCATAGCCTTTTCTTCTTCCCCACCCTTTACTACCCTTCTAATACCTTGCGACCACGTTATCACCACATCAGACTACGTACTACTTTTCTCCTTTTCCCAAGATACCTAATAACGTTATAATACCCTACACCATAGTATAGTATAACTAACTTTTTCATCTTGTAAAAACAAAAGTTAATATATCTCTTTATATCACTGTACATTTCCTCTTTTTCTTATTGTCACTCATCAAAATGTCAATAAAATTAATTTATCGAAACAAAAGTGAAATCAAATAAACGAAAGATATTACTTCAATTACGAGCACTCGTAGTAATTAATAAAAATAATTATTATAAAAAAGGTAATACTGTTTAAAGAAAAATTAAATACACAAGAAACAATGAAATCGAATGCATGAAAGATAAATGAATAATATGTAATGAATGATAATATTTTTAAACGGCAATGATAGAATTTAAATGAAAATATAGAATTAAAAATGTTTTCGGAACTGTTAACCAGTTGATGAAATATGGTCCGAAGAGAATTAACACAGATACAAAGTTACAGTTTAAGTTTCTTAAGTTTCTTACTAATTGTGAGATATCATTAATATGCTAAAAGATAAATTATATATGTATTACCAAAGACCATAATAACAGCTGGCAACGAAGTGGATTAGCAAGCACAAGTGGTCCCGCTTATTACTATTAGAGATGTACGTTCGAATTTCCGGGAGAATGCCGCAAGCAGTAATTTCCGGTACCGGATGCAGACCTGATTATATCCATCTATACTTGTGTATATTATCTGTATTCTAACTCTCGAAAATAAGATGAAATAAAGGAAAAACTAATAGAAGATAAAAATTCAAACCAAACAAGGAAGAAATTCTAAGAAAATATCTGCAAAGAACGTAAAGTTTTCATAAAAAAAAGAAACGAAGGAATTTATTATTATTCATTAAGTTCCTTTTCTCATTACGAGAGAAAACAATTTTATTCCTAATCCGTTTAGGTTTACACGATTATATTAATTGAAAAAAATACGAAAAAAAATACAAAAAAAATACAAACACGTGGTTAAAATAAGCGTCGGAATTATCTTCGTCACTCATTTCGTTTACTTCTGTTATCTGTCGGAAACAGTTAAATTAAATACACGAGCTTAAACACGCTTTTAGTTTACAAGCTTAATTACTATTTCGCATTTTGTGAAATACTTGTTGACCAGCTTTGTACTACATCACTCTGCTTTACTTCATTAACAGACTGTAGTATTTTTTTTATATTATTGACTATAAGTTCTATTTCATTAACTCGCATAAAAACAAAATAAAAAGATAATTTCAAAAAGATAACTTCAAAGAAAACGAAAAAAATATAAATCAAAATTCTTATAAGTGTTATTACAAGTACCGGAAATATGTCGTTTGTTATAATTTTGGCAATTTAAAAATATATATATAGCAAGCAAAGCTTTAGTAACAAATTTTTATAATTCTTTTATGCAATACACACGAAGCAATTTCAAGATTTTTTTTCTATACTGGATAACATTTTAATAATTATAAAAAGTTTCAATTAGGAAATAAATAAATGACGTTACTTGTTGCTAAAAAAAATGGATTGATTATCATGTCGAATGAATATATGTTTCTTTAAACTGTATTTTAGAACGTCAACGAAGAAACCAATTGTGATATTTTCCTTCCAATCTATTCTATTCTTTATCCAAGTTATCACAGAGTAAATTTTCTTTTAAATCCGATATTGGAAATGATAGTTTGCTTTGTTTGCTTAATCCTCTGCTTTGTTCGACCGATAAACTCTAAACACATCTCCGCGTCGAATATAACGAAGTTAAAAATAAACTAAATAATATATATATATATATATATATATATATATATATATACATATATATATACTTGGGTTGGGAGCTTTCAGGATTATAACGCTAGGACGACCTATTGTTTCGAAATTTTTAAGGATTTTGTATGGTTGCAATCAGAAAGATTTAATTTGATATACATTTTTTATAATCTTCATAAAAACTGATCTATATGCATATATATATATGTTTATACATTAAGAACAGTCAGATAAAATTCAACGCTTGTTGTATTTTGTAAAATATAATTGAATAAAATACGAAAATAAATTGATAGGTATAATTCCTTTTAAACGATACCATTGTAAATCTAATATGTATAACAACACACACAAATAAACAAACAAACACACACACACACTTAAACAATATTTTATCCTACAGGAATATTATATGAAAACCGATTATATTTGCAGAAATTCAATCAATTTTCAAATACAAAATCTAACGTAACGTTAATTCGTTTAAATCATTATAATTTGGTATAGATATTAACAGATTAAATTGTTTTCATCGATTTATCTGAAACACTGATTGCGATCATCGTCAAAATTCCCACGTTCGTTCAAACGAATATGAAACAAGTCGAACCGAATTAACGTCTAAAAACGGAACGGCAAACTTGTCTGCTAATCGGAAACGAATTTGTTGTATCAAAACTTTAATAGAAGTAAGAAAAGGTGAATATTTGTTCCTACGTTTCATAAGCTTCTTTTATTAACCGGATAAAATTTTGTTTGCATCTTAAAACAATCAAATAAAGAATTAATATAATCGAATAACGTACAAAAATATTTATGTGCAATCGATTAAAACGAGAAAGAAAAATATGAATTGAAATTATATAATTCCGAAGGTTTTATTTATTAAAAAAAAAAAAATAACATATAAATAATATATAAACAAATAACATATAAATAATAAAGCTGGAACTTTCTTTCCTAATGGGAAAAACACAAAAACATTACAGAGAATTCATTTCTCAACATAAAAAAAACATTACTTCTATTGAAACTTAAATAAAAATTATTCTTAACATTCATGACTTTTTTCTTTTTATTTTTCTGTTTATATTTTCTTTAAATTCTTAGATCCAATTAAGTACGAATGCTATTTCGTTGTATAAACATGTTTTTTAATGATCTTTTGACGCGAATTGAAACTTTTATAATTTTTTTACTTTTTCAGTGACCGACTAAGCATATTTATTAAAGACATATTATTGCTTAGCAATCGAATTTTAAAATAAGTCTAGCGTAAAACGAATCGACCAATGTTATGCTTCGTTAGACTTCTCTTGCACTGAAATTCTATGATAAATCAATATGTATAATACATAAGGCAAATTTGCCGAATAAATTTGTTCGACCGCATCGAAAAGTACAAGCCCAATATTTTCGTTCTTCTTTCTGTTCTTAAAATTTCTCCCCCCTCTCTCCGAATTGATAAATCATTTCAAATTCAATATATATGTATCGATAATCTTTTTTTTTACTTGAATGAATTAAATAACAAAAAGTTATACGATTAAAAGAAAATATTGTAAACATTTTATTCTAATCCAATTTAATGTTTGATCAAGTAAATGGAAAAAGAAAGAAAAAGAAACAAAAAACAATACGAGCGATAATCACTTTTTAAACCAAATGAAGTTTTGTAATATCCTCTAAAAAACTTTTCACCCTTTCTCTCTTCCTCTTCCTCTCTCTCTCTCTCTTTCTCTTGTGGTAGAAACTTTGATGTTCGAGAGTTAGCTTCGACACAGGATTAAACTTGACCGAACCTAACTTTCATGTCATCTGACATGGACACGATGGTTGTACTGGGAATACTGAAAAAAAAAAAACTTAGTTTTTCATTTTAATTTCACTTTTTCTTTTTTGTCTACAAACTGCAAACATGTCAATAATCTAACCGAAAGAATATCCTTATGGGAATATAAGTATAGAAAATTGTGAAAAATTAGTTAACCTAATGAAAAAAAATTTCATCCTAACAATCGATAGAGTTTTTATCTTCGAGAAGAGAAATTTTATAAAAGTTCCTGCTGCGTTCATTTATACAAGAATATTGCAATTTTTCTCAACTGAGAAAATTTATCTAAGATGATACAACGGTGCTTTTTTTTTATTTTATTAGCAAGAGTATAAAAAGAGAGAGAGAGAGAAAGAAAAGATGAAGAAAAATAATAAAAATATCAGTTGGAAATCGATGAAATATTATAGACGACAAAGTTAAGCCAATCTTTTTACCACCTGCTATCTCGATACCCCACTGTTATACTTGTTTCTTAATAAATATAAATTTTAAACCATAGCAATGATTAAAGATTTTCAAAACATCTTACAAGATTTCATTAAAGTTACTGATAATAATTATTTTATATTTTAACATCTTCAATATATAACAAAAAATATATTAATACTCAAAAATATATGTTTGTTATAATAATTTAAAAATTGTAAAAATTATTATTGACAAATATATATATTTAATTTACTGTTATATTTGTGAAATTTATCTACAAAGTTGTTAGACATTTTTTAAATAAAATGTTCTACAAAGATATATTATTAATCTAAATAACGATCAAAATTATTGAATGTAGAAATTAATTCGGTGTCTCAAATAAATAATAAAATTTGTTTAACAAAGGTAAAGATGATTATTATAAATTTTGAAAAAGTGAAATAAATTCAATATGAAATATGTATAACATATATTATTCAAGAGTAATCGTTGCGATAAATTTTCTCTTCTGTCGATTTATATGGTTTTTTATTTTTCTCGTTTTTTCCGGATCCGTTTCTTTTTTTGGTTTCTGCACGTTGACACACTTTACAAAGAAAAGATCGGACTCCCGTTTATTATAGGTAACGATCTAAGCAAACGGATATTATTTCTTAGTTTGATCTTTAAAATTGTATTAATTACAATCAATTATTACATTCTAAATATAGTAATATAATATATTTCAATTATATTATTGTATAATTATTTAATATAAATAGAGAATATATAATATAAATATACATATATATATACACATCCTTTATTCTTCAACGGAGCTGCTAGTTTCTTATTACAAAAAAAAATAATATAAACAATAAATTAATATAATAATTTAAAGTGAAAATATAATTTCTAATATATAAATTTAACATTATCTTTTAAATATATCTATAGAGTCGAATTATAATTGTTAGAATTCTAAGGAAGAAGTTATGAATTATGAATTTCTCTGACTTCAAAACGATACCTCTGCAATTCAACGAAGTGAGAAATGAAAGCAGAAAGAAGAACGAACTTCTCTTGTGGATTAGCTTTGTTCAGGTTCTCTTTCTAACGTCTTTTTCGATTTCCTTAGTAAGAAATGCGTGAAGCAACCTTCTCCTTGGAGTTTCAGAAAGCTTATACGGCACTTGTTTATTTTGTCGTTTTATCGAAAAACAAACAATAAGCAATTTCTTTTTTTTTTACAAATACTGATCTATAATAACATACTATTGAAAAGAAAAATATTTATAACTACTTTATACACATTAAATATCGTAAAAACATTCCATCCAATAGCGATACATTTAAACATTTTTGTCAATTTAATGATTTAATTCATTTATTTCTATATTTTTTGTTTTTTTTCTGAATGGATAAATAATTAATAAGATTTATTTTACAATTATTAGGTGTGGAAATTTATTCCGTACATTTTTTTTTTTTTTTTTAAATAAATACTTATGTGAATCTTTTGATACTAGTTTATTAATAGTTCTTGTTACGATTGATTGTCAAATGTGTCGTTATTTTAAATGTTGATAATTAAACGCTATAAACAATGAAGGCTGATTTAATTATGTATAATATTTAAATCAATGTTGTATAATAATTCATTTCTACGTACATTATTATTGATTGATTTTTGTTAAAAGTTTCGAAAGAAATTTAGTGTAAAGTTGATCTCGTTGTTGTTGAAAGTTTTAGTAATTTGATTTACAATGTAATTTAATGAATAGAACTAAATTATTATAGTCTGACTTGTAGGATTACTAATCCCTTGTTCCAACGATCCTGACAAGAGATACGATACAATTGTAATGTAGGACAACTGTGTAATATCCTTATCTAAACGTATCCTAGCAAACGCCTATCGTTCTCGAGTTCCCTTCATTAATTTTCAAAGGGATTCCTGAAGTCTTTATTACGCTTTCTTATTGTAGTAAAAACATCACTCGAGAGACTTCTTCAACGTTCGATATAACTTTCTTGTGATTTTTCTTTCCCTCGTCTTTTAATCACAGAAAAAACTTCGAAAAACTTTTCGAAAGAAATTAAACATTAAATCGATTTATTGTAGGTTCAAAGTTATGCTCTTGTATTTTAACAATCCGAACAAAAAATTAGTGGAAATAAATAATGTGTAATTTAAATTCTTATTGAATTAATTATGGTTAATCAAATTAAGTATAAGGCCCTCTTTGTACGCAACACTGATTATTAGTAATAGACGCCACCGCTATGTACGTATCATGCAGCGTTAAATATTGTACACACAAACAGCCAATTTTCCCACGTTTCACCATTTTGTGGTCCTTCGAGCTGGATCCTCTTCACAAAAAGCGAGAATATTCTCCAAGATTTCGGGTGTGAAAGAGGAAACTACGTGCAGTACAGAACACATCCAGCTCGAAGGACCAAAATGATGAAACGTGGGAAAATTGGCTGTTCCTGTGTACAATACTTAACACAGCGGGAGACGAAGAGGAAGTGATCCGTTTGACAATCACATAATTCCTTGCAGCCATACATAGCGTTGGCGTTTATTATTAATAATCAATGTTGTGTATATTAATAAGGAGGGCCCTATACTTAATGTGATTAACCAAATTAAATGTTTTGCATGAAATATTTAATGATTAAAGTATATATAATTGTTATTTATAACTATTAAAGTTGTATATATTTTTATTGTGTTTAGTGGGTAAAAAATAAAATGATAACTGTTATTCTACAAAATAATAGTCTCTAAATATTTGCGCAAGATTTTAAAAATTTTATTATTATATTTCTAATTTTTTTGTAATAACTTTCGTTCTCTTTCCTTTAAATAATTAAAAATTAATAAACGTGAAAAATATTTTTTAAATTTATAGGTATAAAAAACTAATAAAAAAAAAGGTTCTCCAAGAAGAATCGAACTCTAAATCCATCGTTGCAACAGGCGAGAACACCACTACCTAAGCAATACGTCCCTTAACATATAGTTGAATTTATAGGAATATAAACACCCGTACGAAAAAAAGTAAATTTTGAAAAATTTTTTCTCAAAATTGGGTGACCAGTGAACGAAAATATTTTACCGGGAGTGTACCTTAAAGGTGTACGACTGGTATACAAAAGCTCGTAAAAATACATTGGTACATAACCGTAAAGTCTCCTTGTTAATTAGTTTACTTCTAATGTATACTAGGTATAAAAGATTAACTGGACAAAATTTGAATATTAGTAAAATACAAGCTGTCTGCTAAACATAGGCCTTTAGACTATATTTTTTAAATTAAATTCGAAAAAAAAGCTTTTTTTTCTATTATGAGAGAAATTTATAGCAATGAATAATTCATTTATAGCAATGAAGAATACATTTAGAATTATAATTTCCAGGCAAGAACCGATCCGGGTCAAATCTTAAAGGATCAGTCCAATATTTAGCTTTTCAGTGAAGCGAAAATATTATAAGAAATACCTCACAATTTTTTGGTATTATCACATTATTTTTCACTGAATAAAATAAATAATCATATAATTACTACTAAAAATAAACGAAAAATATTTTATTATATGTAAAAATACCTTTTATATCGCGATATAGAGTTCGCCCAAAAAGTGGTGCAGGAGGGAAAAGACGTAATGTCTCCTTGATGACTCGTTCCAAATATTTCATTTTCTTAGTATCTTCTATTTTAATAGGAACATCCTTTGGATTGCTAGAGCCGTACATATCGTACAACTCTTCATATACTTGATTCTGGAATTGAAAAAGCCGAATACATGATACAAGTTTTGTTTGAAAATATAATTGATTTTTAAAAGATAATAACTAATATTGCATAAGTACTATCTGAGCGTACTTGAATGTCCGGAAAGGTGGCCAACATTAAAAATAAAAATGTTAATGCAGTAGCAACAGTATCACTTGCCTAAAAATTAATACAAATTGTTTTTTACTTTTACTGAATGAAACAAAATTTTATATAGTCTAAAATAAATTCATCTTACTACGATAATCATTGTATTTATTTCATCACGAATATCTGCCTCCAAATATTCTCCGGTCTCGTAAAAGGATTTAAATATTGCATCTAAAAATGGACTAGTATCTTTTCCTTTATTTAGAGGAGAATAATAATATGTATTATTTATTGCTATTATAAAAGGTATTATCCATAAATTCATTACTATAAGAATATTTTTTAAAACGATTATTCTTACTTGCATGTGGATCTTTTCCTTCCCGGGTAAAGTTATCTTTATTCATTGAATCCTTCTTTTTCCTTATAATCTTAACGAATATAAATGTTATATACATAAATAAATTATTATTTTATTTCAAACTAATATATTTTTTGATATTAGACAATTTAAAACAAAAATTGTTTCTTGGTATTTTTACCTCGTTTGTTATTTTATTTAAGGCGGAAAGAATTTCTTGTAGCCGTTTCCCCATAGATGAATTGTTAAATATAATATTTGGATGTAACCAGAATTTCATTATTCTTTGTGTAGTTATGTCCATCCCTCTAAATAAAAATAAAATTCACAATAAGAAGACAAATATGCAATAATGTTAGAATATATTATAAATTTGAAAATATTCTTCTGATTATTACTCCGACATATATTCATCAAGTTTGCAATCCGAATTGCTCTGCAAATTTAAATCACTTTCCAATAGGCCATCTATCAGTACAAAAAAAAATTTTTTAGAAAATTAATGTGCTCATATATATTTTTTAGAATTCCCAAGTCTCACCATATATTATATCCATCGTACATAAATGTATGTAATGCATAAAATCTACGTTTTTTCCGTTTGTAGTTTCTAAAATATTAGCTAGTCTGTTTGAATTTTTTATTATTGCGTCCATGAAAGTCGAAAGCATTTGTTCTTTGAATACTGGAGAATAATAAGAGAATATGTCTTAATTTAAATATTTATAGTGTCTTTTTTATATATTTATTAATTAAAAAATAGGAAAAGAGAGATCCTCATTTATACATTTGTGGGTGTATAGATGTTATATGCAATCATAAAAAAAGAAAACTATTTTTACCAGCAGTCTTATACTTAAATAATACTGTATTATAGTTGGGTATAAATAGTTTTCTTTTTATTAATTAAGAAGAAAGCATGTGAACGTATAGTTTACCTGGTGCAGTAAATAATCCATTACCCAAAGTATTTTTTGCAAAGTTATATACAGAACTTTTTTCATAACCGTAAGAACTTTTGGTAGAATCTAAAAAGGAAACAAAAAATTGATATAAACAAAAGCCGAAATAAAAGATATTCTAATTCGGGGAAATCGTTTCTAAAGAAGTGCAGTAAATTTGATGAATCTTACCTCAATATTTTCAGGATCATCCAAGCCAATGATTAATTTTTGGCCTATCCACAGTCGCCACGGCGAAGAATAGTTTGTAGACATGTTTATTAATTTTTGAGTTATATCTAATTGTAAGACAAATTTATTGAAAAGAAGTCGCACAAATATAGATATTATAAATAATAAATACAAGTATACCTTTCATATCACCAAGTAATATATTCAGATTTCCAATCAATGGATATGCTTTTTGTCCATAAAATTTTTTTACTATTTTATATTCACGAAATTTATCTGATATATATTTGATTAAATAAAATAACAGTATTATTATATTCCAGTGTTTTTCCCGTGCGATGAAACTTCAGTCCCATATCGTGTGTTCCCTGGAGGTATCTAAGAACTCTTTTCGCAGCCGTCCAGTGTTCGGCTCTATAACAGTCGTTGAATTGACTGAAATAACTATCCGCGTAGGCGATGTCTGGGCGAGTGCATACGGCCAGGTACATGAGCGATCCGATGAGTTCACGATACGTCAAATTCGTATTTCGCTTTTAATATTATTTTATAATTTTATAAATAAATAAATTTGATAAAATACATCTTTTTGTCTAATTTTGTCCACTCGTGTTGACGGTATCCTTGAAACCTGGAAAAAGTACTCTCTTGATTTTGCTTATGTTACGTCCGGAGATGCAAAACGTTAATACTTACAACTAAAGTCCTTATTAGCCAATCTGCGTGCACAGAGTATAGCTAGAACCAGGCAGGTTCGTCTTTCCTAACGGTTAAATCGTAGTAAATAATGGCAGATAATGTTTGATTATAGGTAAATATAAGAGGAATAAGGAGGAAATCGAAAAATCTTTGGGGGTGAATGCTAATTTCCGTTCTCCGTAGCTCTGATTCTTAAGATATTTAATATTGGATACATTTACTTACAGAAGTTTTGATGTATATAGACCGATGTTAACTCTGATGGGGGTTTGCTTGCACCTATTCACACGGGCGCATTCCGCTGTCATAATCAGTTCCGCGAGGATTCCAAGAAGTCGCACCGGCCGAGGCTGCATTTGCGTCATTCGCGCAGTGGCAGTAATTAATAAGTATTAATATTTATTCAGGCCGCTCTAGCGCCTATAATTTCTAGCTAAATTCCGTCGCAAGATATTCAGTTTCTGCTGACGGACCTGATACTGTCTTACGCGCTTATTCACTTTTGGAAGGCGAGTGCACTGTCGTAAAGGACAAATAGGTCGAATACATACAAAAAGTAAGGAGGAGGTTCCCGGTATGTCATGTAAAGGAAAAGTACCAAGAGAGATTGAATATTTCAATGGAAAAAATAATGTTAAGAAATTATAAGCGTGGCGGGACGTCACACTTAAATAGGCACCCGTTTGATGATTCTTTCCTAGTTTCTGTTAAGACACAAAAGATACAAAAAGTCACTGCGGAGTATCAACTCAATATCTGTTCTTAGCATATAAAAGAAGATCCAGCAGTAATTTAAAACTATTTTAACTTGTTTTATAATTTATAATTTGTTTAACTAAATATGTTTTCTATTACTAAAGTTATTGTTCTAACAATAATATTAATTCTGTTATTTTATATAATAATTATAATAAAAAAAAAAAAAAAAAAAATAATATATTTATAATTAAAAAAAAACTAAATTAATTTCTGATCTGAAATTAATCTCTGATCAACCAAATACATTTATATTTTTTTTAAATTATTTTTTTTTATATATCTAAATGTTTGCATTATTTCATATCCAGGATAATAATTAAATATTTCACAAAAGGAACACCAATGTTAATTTTCTACGATATTACTTAAGTAGTTTCTTTTTTTTTTTTATATTTTATTTAATATATAATAAAAAACAGTTGATCAGCAAAGTAAATGTTTTGCTAATACTACGTTTTTAGGTCAAATATTTGGTATAATCCAAATGAAAGCAATAGCTGCTACTGTATTGAGAAAATTTATTGTTCAAATAAACGAATTAGTATCAGTTGAAAATGTTACCCTAAAATTCAGCCTTACTTTGACACCAGCAGAAACTATATTCTTGAAATTTAACAAAAGATAATATTTATCATTGTTGTCAATATAATTTTTTCAATCAAACAATTGTAATAATTACCCGTACAAATAAAAAAAAATTCCTAAAACTATGTGGGGATTAGGGAATATTCGAGAAGTGTGTCTGTCGAAGTTTCTAGAAATATTAATAGACGATTTCTTTGTAGGCCTTTATTTGTCATATGTGTGATGGTATGAGTATGGGTGGATGAATTTATCGGTTGAGGAAAGAGAATGGAACCGTTGCGTTAGATTAGAGTATTTGTTTAGGCTGTAAGGTTACACCGTCTGGACTTGTCGCCTTTATGTGGCTCCATTGAAGTCTCTCGAACGTTCTCGATTTTAAAGTGCAAGAAGAGCCTTTATTCGTGTTCTGAAATCATCGGGAAGTTTCCAGAAAGAATGCCAGGAAATGACGAGAGACGATGGAGGGGATGTTAGGCATAAATAGGCAACGGAAAGGACCGGTGGGGGCAGTCCGAAAAAGTTCATTGTTTATACGACACGTGTTTGGTGTGAAAGAAAAAGGCTGAAGACAACGGGGGACGGCGAAGGGACACAAAAGACGACGGTAAGAGACGAAGAGTCGAGTTCGGCGTGTCCTTCGCTAATTATGACTGTTATCTTCGGATTACAGCGTAAAAGGTAACACCTTACATCTCGTGGCGATAAATTATTAATTTAGATTATAGATGCTTACCGTTCTATCTCTTATATTCTTAAATCGTTTAATAACTGTTAAACGTTATTACTTTAATAATAATAATAATAATAAACAAATAAAAAAAATCTTACATATATTTCAAGTTTTTTATTAGGATACTGGTATTCGTATTCCTAACTATAAAAGATGCAATTTCACATATAAACTGAAAAATAAACATATTAAAATAAAAATTCAGTATATTACAAAATAACTCGAGTAATACTTAAATTACTTTTATCGATTAATTGGTTATAATGAGTATATTTGAATTTATTCGTAGAAGTCAAAGTATCACACACCTGACACACACACCTATGTTCATTTTTAAATGTTATATAAAGTTATTACTTTTGAGTGAAATGAATGATTCTTTCTTCTGCATCTTCGTGATACGATTCTCATGGTCCAAATGGTGTCAAAAATTGTGTGGAAAAAAAAAGACAAAACCTTTCTATCGAATTTAATTTAAAATTTAATTGTACTCTGTTTTTTTAGTTCGCATTTTACTATCACAGGGACTAACTACTCGTTTGTTTGTTTCTTTTTGGTCTTCTTTTATTATTCGCTACAATCGTATTGGTTGTGAATTTAATTAAAACGTCAGCTTTTGCGAAACTATGACAAATAACGTACCAAAAAAAGATAGAGAGTAAGCTTATTGAGCAAGCTTGCTCGATAAGCTTACAAATGAATTAAAACGATACCTTTTCTTTAGTCTTTTTAAATATCTTCTCCATCTAAATTTCTATCTTTTACTGTACAAAAATTGTATGTAATATTACTCATAATTAAAACAATTTCTATGTATATCAAATAGGAAATAATTTTATTTTTAAATATATAATTTTGAAAGAAAATTATCCTTATTTCGATGAAAAATATAATTCAACCTAAAAAGAAAAAACACACACACATTCGTATATAAATATGTAATTTTGAAGATTCAGGTAATATCGTAGAAAATTAACATTGGTGTTCCTTTTGTGAAATATTTAATTATTATCCTTGATATGAAATAATGCAAACATTTAGATATATAAAAAAAAAATAATTTAAAAAAAATATAAATGTATTTGATTGATCAGAGATTAATTTCAGATCAGAAATTAATTTAGTTTCAGAGACTAATAATCAGAGACCAGTTAAAAAGGTAACGAGAAAATAGATGCAGTGGTGGCTCATGCTAATAGTCGTAAGAACAATATTAAAGATAATTGAGAAAATAATTAATCATTTACGATCATTTCAAACATTACACATTTTAAATACGGATAAAGATCTTCTTTAATTTATGATTAAATAAACGAAAATTATTTTCACAACATCCTAACAGTATATGTATAAGTACACAGTACTTGAAAATTACATTCGTAGTATGAAGGATTAACGTTTATCTATTCTAACAATACAGTATTATTATTATTTACATTCATTTAAAAACAAAGAAATAAATGAAGTAAATCTGAATCGTAGTTGATGCAACGAATGCAGAAAACGGAATGACTCTCTTATAATAATACTAGGTATATAAATAAAGATTTCCAAAGTAAACAAAGAGACAAGATCATTTCTTTGTCACACTAACTAAAATATACACGATAGATAATCACACAAGAAAAATCAACGCAATTATATCATTACTTCTTAAACTCACATAACATACATATTAATTATTATTTAATAATGTTTTTTATTTTTAATTATTCAACGTCGTAAAATCATTTCATTTTTTTTTGTATATATAACAAATTAGTTTTATCAAAAAACAAAAATATATATATACATATATTATTATACATAATCGATAATCGTAATCGATATATAAAATAATTAGATACATTTATTCGAGAAAAAAAAAGTTATATGTGACGTGTATGTAACAAACAACGACGATTATAAATATAAAATGAAATAAAGAAAGAAAAGAATCTTCGGTGTCACGACTTTAATTCGATTTCCGTGTTCAAATGCTTGGTGTAGAAGCCTTTAAGCTCGCAGGAAAGAAGCCAACTGGGACGCAATAAAATTCTCAATGACGTAGAGACGTGAACCGGAGTGCTAAGTTCTTACCGTTGGAAATAAGATATCTTTTTCTCCATTTTTTTTATCTCTATTTTATTTTATGTAAAAATGCCTAGCTACTACTGGATGTTGTCCTAATTTTTTCTTCTTCTTTTTTTTCTTTTTTTTTTCATATTTTTTTCCTTCACCTTTATCTAGTCCACTCTAACGAGCATAATCGATCACGACGTTGCTATATGTATTTAAAAAAAAAGTAGCAAAATATATAAATTTGTAATATTTTTCTTATTTAATATAAATTAAACGTAAATTTTCGAAAAATTTAATAATCAATAAATATTGAAGTAATTTATTCCCATTAGAAATTCATATTGGTCATTAAGGAAAAGAAAATTATTTATTTTCAACTCCGTTAAACATACGATCGTTATCTTCGTATTTATTATAGTATTTAACTTACTTTTTTAATTATTTATTTATATTTTTTGGGTTGTTTCGAAAGATAGAAGAGTCCTTTGGGACGATCAATATGATTTTTCTGGTCAGTTTTCACATCTCGTTCACGTGGTAGCTTTGCACGAGCACTTTTCGATAAAAGCTTAGAAATATCATGTTGGTGATTCGATCGTTCGATCTTTCCAAGCCCTTCGATCGATCTCTACGATCCATTTAGTTTGATTTTATATACCACTCGAAAAGAAAACGAACCATTCAAGAAGTACTTGTTACTCACTCTCGATTTCTTCCTCGAAAACTTCATCGATAACATTTTCTTTATGTTAAATTTTTATATTTTTTAATTTTTTTTTCATTGTCAATCAAATATAAAAAATATCAAATTAAATCAAAAAATAATAATTGATATCATTTTACCCTGCTTTCTTTTTTTTTCTTTGCTTAATAATAATAATAATAATAATAAACTAATTAAAATTAATTTATATATAGCATCTATTTAAAATAGTATTAAAAATAACGTTGTAACACAAAATAATATCATTCAATACAAAAGTTTTCTAAATTCTATTCAAGAAACTAACTGTCTTATGTAATTCCTGTGACATCATTTGAATTTGTATAGCAAAAAACTTTTCCTTCTTTGTATTCCCAGCCCTTTCCCTTTTCCTGAATTACATAAGAAACACGCACGAACGCATTTCATCCCGGTGCCCTCTTCTCTATAAGTCGAACTTTTGCCCGTTTCGATGTCAAAGGATAAAGTCTTACGTGACTGGACTGGAAACTAAACTTCTTCTTCCTTTTTCCTTCCATCCTTCTTTCTTTATTTCTCTCGCTATCTTTTTTATCTAAGTAAGCCTTCTTTTTTCTCTTCGTACACATCCCCTCTTTCCTTTCCAAAAACCTTTCGGAATGAGAATCACCAGAGAGAGAGAGAGAGAGAGAGAAAAGTATTGGTCTATTTGATCCGGAACGCATGCGTAAACCGTAACATGAAACAGCTGCCACTTTTAACGAAACTTAAAACATTAAAACATTTTAACTCAAGATTATTTTTCTTCCATAAATCATACAAGTTCGAAACATTTCAAAATTCACCGAACTAACTTTTTCCTAATCTTGGTTTTTCAACATTTTTATTTCTCCCAATTCAGTTTTGTGAATTATTAAATATTGCTATTGATTCGGTAAGTTTTTAAACAAATATAATATCTATATATAAAGTAATCATATAAATATCTATTAATTATTCAAAATGGTCTCCGTTAATTTTGATAACATTATTTCATTTATCAGACAATTACAAAAGAAAATTACTTGACGAAAAAATAAACGTAGCAATAAATATATGCAATAAATTGAATATCAGAAGCATCGAATTAATTGATTCACTTATTTGTCAAATTGATTAAACCCGATTTAACAAATTGTTAAAAAAAATTCATAAAGTAGTATACATTGTCGTAGAATTTATTATTGAACAATCATAAAAATTATTTTCACTTAAGCTTAATTATTATAAAAAAGAATAGATATTAAATCTAATAAGTTAAATATTAATGACATTTTTTTTCAATGATATATATAAAATTTGAAATAAATTCAAAAACTTGGAATATCATCTATTTGATCTGTAAACAGTTCAATTGCTATACTTACAATTAGAATTGTTCGAGATCGTTAAAAATGAGACTAATTATTGGAACTTCTTTTATATTGCTTTTTTTTCCCTTAAAATAACACCCATTACTATTGCGAGGAAAGACAAGTACCCTAGAGGATTCTGTGCCTGTGATCTTGCCAAGGATAAAGCAATAAAAATTCACGAGGATTTTGTCTGGTCGAAATCACCGAGCCTAGAATTCCACGCACTCGACGATTTCGTTTTCTTAAGAAAGAATGAAAGATAGAAAGAAAAAGAAAGATACACATATATATATTTTAGTGGCACCAGCTCCTTTTCGAACTTTTTTATGAGCTCCTTTCAGAGCCTTCGTTTTATCGACGACCCTTCCACTTCGATGGAATATAATTTCTGGAGACTAGACTTACTTTATATATAACTGTGTATGTATAATAAGTTACATGTACGAGAAAAGGAAAGAAAATCTGACGTTCGTAAAGTAGATAAAAAGAAAAAGTGAAAAGCTTACTACTACTAAAGGTCAAACATAGATACCTATATACTTGGTGTCCTAAAACATTACTTTAAAATTAAAGAACAGAAAATAAAATCAATACTAATTTATAAACAATATTATATACAATATTATTTACATATATGGTATTTTATTATTTATTTAATATTTTAATAATATTATTTATCTTTTCTTAGTAATTAAAGAAAAGAGGAAAAGGAAATATATATATCAATCTATAATTATAATTAATAATTAAAATTAATATAAATATATAAATTTATATTTAAAGATATATATATATATATATAATTTGATAAAGTAAAATAAAATCGTAAGTGTCTATAATTGTTCAAATCACTAATTAATAATCGTCGTATTTTATGCTATACTTTTAACATCTTACTTCTAAAGAAAAATATCTCTTACCATGTCGTACTTCTTAACCCTTGGACTGTCACACGAGACAGGAAACACTGCTTCTTGTATTTTCCCGAATTTTCTCTCATCAATTTTCTCTCATAACATATATATATGTTATCGTCCAAGTGGGAAATCTGAGAATCACCGAAATGCCTAAGCATTGCCCTCAATGCAAAGCGTTTTTAGGCAACGTAGGAAATAAAAGAATTTTTACGGACTTTTCTTAAATATTCTGTAAAATGATAAATGAGAAAACGGTGAAAGTAAGAAAGCAGATATGAAACATTTCGTTCTAAACCTGTTTATCTTCCGCTATGATAAGGAATAAAAGATACAGATTTTCCATGGTAATCTCTATGAAAAAAATCTATATGTAATAATCTTCTACTATACGATAAGTAACAGTGGGCCCTACATAATAACACACCGGCATTAAATTTTAGTTTATAGAGGTGCGCATAGTATAGCGGCACTCACAATCTCAAAAGCCAACTCCATGCTCGCTTTTGTGTGTGTTGAATGTGGGGAGGTGTGTGTGTGTTTTGTGTGTGTATGTGTTCCTGTTGCCCAATAATGTATTTTTCTCAACATTGCCTAAATAGCATTTGGCATTTTGTAGAATATCTAAGTATTATGTACAATGCCTAGGAAAAGTCCGTAACAATTCATCTGTTTCTTACGTTGTCTAAAACGCTTGGAATTGTGGGCAATGCCTAGGCATTCTGTAGAATGCCGGCATTTTGTTCTTTGCCAGTAACATATAAAAAAATATTATTTTATTTATTTCAGTGAACAGTATTAAATAAAATAAAAACCAGTCACGAAATATTTTTACATTGTTAAAATATCATTTAATGAAATTTTATATGCATTAGTAATGTACAATACAAATAATATTTTCTAAATAACAAATTGATAGTTAGTTCTGTAAAGTGTAAAAACAAGAAATGACGTCACGTAAACGTCATTATAGGCCACGTTAGAAAAAAGTATGGGCTTAAGATGTTGTTACTTTAAATAGCAATATAAAAACATGTATAATTTATCGGTTCAATAAAACAACTCTTGGGACACCCTGTACATTTACGCTTACACGTATCTGAACATGTATGCATACATCAAAAGAATGAACAAAAAAAAGGGTAGAAAATCTGCTGTAACTGGAGTAGAAAAGAGATATACACCAAGCATCACGAGTAAAAATATCTCTATTCTTTCTCATTCTTTTCTTTACCTTTTTATCTCTTTTCCTTTAACATCCTCAACATATAGAGTACGTAGTTTTGAAGTATACAGGCATAGAGAGAAGAACTCACTTACGAGACCACTTCACAAATTATGTGCAAAGATCCGGACAGTTGCTCTCTTGCTATGATTTCCCCCTTTTATATCTTTTTCATACCTTCTTCTTATTCTTCTTCTGTTTTTTTTGTTTTCTTTTCTTTCTTTACACTACCCCTCGTACGAGAATGTAAAAACATTTCTGTTTCGTTGCCAAGTTGGTTCGTTATACTAAAAATAAATAGAGACTTTTAGTAGACAACAAGTATCTTGAAAAGTCTTCTAATTGTACAAATATGTTTTCTTTTATTACTTTACCTTTGTTCTTCTTTTTTTTTTTTTTAAATATTGTACTCATGTTACCATGAATACTCTGCATTTTATTTGTACATAAAATATCATGGGAATATTTTTCTTTATTTTTTGAAATAAGTTTATTCGTGTTCGAAAGTGTTACTTTTACGTAAAGCTTGATCATTTTTTACTACATTGTTACAACCAACGTTAAAAAGGGAGGGTTAAAAAGATAATTATGTTGTAAAAATTCCATTACTCTGATTTCAAAGAGACTATCGGTTCAACTTTTCCCGTGGGGGTATTACTCGAATAAAAATATTAAACTCGACTGTTTTAGAACTTTTTGAGAAATAAATAACATGTGTATCACTGCGAATGCAAAAATTACCACTTTATATTCGAGAGGTTACTCCCAGACACCACTCGGTTTTACCTGATAATTCGAACGATAACGATGTTTATTTAGATTTTATTTGGGCAATACTGCTTCATAAATGTTTTCAAAAATACATGCGTGCAAAACAATTGCCAATATTTAATCTTAAATATGTCATTTATATGCATTGTTATATTATATAAATCTTCGACGATAGTTTGAACTCAACATTAAAACTGTATAAGGAATATTATTTTCAAGGTTACGGAGTCTAATAAACATAGAATACGATGAAGGTATCAGTTCAAGTGAAGATGAATTCGATTTTTTGTCAATGAACTCTGATCGAAATGGTTGTGATAGAAATAGAATGTTAAAGGTTACGTCAAAATTTTTTTCTAACTTACACAGAATAAATGAATGAAATACTTATATGTAATAGAAATATACTGCATTTAATATATAGAGGAAGGATAAAAAGTTCTGAGTCTAGCATGAGTTAGGCCTGTATTAAAATGATCTGTTAAAAGTAGAAGAATAAAAAGAGAATTTCTAATAGATTCGTACACTAGTACGGTTTTTGATACTAGTTCAAATGTCACGCAAAAAAGAGAGCTTTTTTTATCTTACATTCAAAAAAAAGAAAAAAGAAAATGAAAAATCACAAGAAGATTATTAGATGAGATGCAAATTTCTTTTTCCTTCATTTTCATTTTCATTTTCATTTTAGACCCACATCTGTGCTTAAATGAAATAAAGAAACAGAAGGATCGTAAGATTAAATGCAAATTTATGTTCTCTCCAATTTTCACACGTTTCATTTTTCACTTACTAAGCAAATATTTCTTTTTTTTTTTCTAATAAATAAAATACGGAAGGAAAAATGAAAAAGTTATTCAAATTAGTTTTCAAATGCAACCAGAATTTCTAATACAATATACATATAATTACATACCATATATTAGAATGGTTCTTATATGGGAGGGAGAGAGTTTATGAAAAACAAAATTTGGATGTTTGAAAATTGTCAAATAGGTTTTTCAAATGGTTCACAAAAAGTGTCCAAAAATTTTATCGGATTTGTATTTATATATTATACGCATGTATGATAGCAATTACTTTCTTTCCGGTTTTTCGATCGTCATTCCTTCTTTCCATCCTTTGAAATAGTACGTACACGTGAATCTATTGCAAAATTAGATTTCCTGTCCGACTTCCGCGATTCCGTCGAACGTTGGATAGAAACGAGCAAGGCAAAGAGAACCGATATGCATTTGTCTTTCTAAGGTTTGCTTCTTCTCTTTTCCCCCTTTTCACCGAACCACCCTTCAACCACCATCATTTACCCTTATTCCTATCCTTTACAAGAGTTCCGTAAATTTCCACTTCTCCGCGTCGAAGATCGTCCTAGAAACGCGGATATTGAGACGAATGTCGTTTGCAACCATGCTTGAGGAAAACCATCAAACGAAGAGAGACAGCTACACAAGAAGAGAAGAGTAAGAAAGTAAGAGAGAAAGAGAGAATACCAAGATGGATGAAGAAGCATCGGAAGTTTGCTATCGAACGGATTCCGTTAATTTAATACGCGTTAGTTTACTATCAAAGTCACGATTCTAAGAAAATTTCATGAATATCGAAACTTCTTAGACTCGACTTTACACTGAAACGTTATTATTTAGTTTTGTTATGAGAAATTTAATATAGGTTAAATTAATATAGTGATTTTATTTTAATATAATTGGATTTTACTTGATTAATTAGGATCATTATTTTAAATATAAATAAAAAATTATTAAAAATTAATTCATATTAAATAAAAATATAATATTATATATTTTAATATTTAAAACTTTATACATTTACTTGTTAATTTTTTCTTTTATAATAATAATAATAAATATTTATAAGTTAATATTCATGCAAACAAAAGTCATTTATCTCTTACAATTGTATTAAACCAATATAATGATATATTTATTAATAAATAAACTAAAAATTATAAATGTTAATATTTCAAAATATTATACTTTTAATTATTCATTTTTTTATATTAATAATTTATATAAATAACTTATTATTCATCCTAATAAAAATGATTTTTACCTCCGTTTAGCTATATTGCATTAATAATATAATAAAACTACAATATATTGCGATCGTATGTTTTTTTTCTTAAATAGAAAAATAAATTAAAAGAAGAAAAGGAAGCACTATAGTAAGAAAGAGTTTTAAAATAGATTTCTAGTAAAGACTAGCGTGTTCGAAATCGATAAGTTTTCTATCGTAAGTCAAGGATTTACTTTTCTTCATTCTCTTCGTTGAGTCTCGGAAAACAAGTTTTTCGATCAGCATTATCAAAGTTAGAAAATCGTTTAGCATCGATCGTGAAGTATCGAGAATTTTCTTTAAAAATCGTTTCTTCTTACGTTCAATGTATATATTTAAAATTGCGTTTCGTTTTTTAATGATTTATAAGGAGGAAAAAAAAAACAAAAAAAAACAACAACAACAGGAGAAAAGAAAATGAAAAGTAATTTAGTATTTATTCTGATATCGTTAACGTTCTTTCTTTGAATAGTGTACGCTTTAACGTTTTAATTAAATCGATGAATTCACTTGAAGTAAGACGATTCCACTTGAATGAACAATTACTTTGAAGTATAAGTAATCGTCTATAGTCTACGGTTTAAATCTTCTTACAACAGGGGAAAAAAATCTCTTCGGTAACTTCTCGCGCCATGACGGTGGCACGCGAACTAAACTCTCCATCTTTCTTCGAGAAGAGAACCTCTTGCATAACTTTCAGGTAAACTTCTTCTACTCCATAAATTATTTTTCAAGAGTATACGGTTGCGTTTAGAGAGAATGTTCTGAATGCGTTACTACGTAACAAATAACGTCGGGTAAATTCAAGGCTGTATAAATCATTTGTCATAGCTGGGATCCAACTCTTTCACGGGGATTACATTTTTAAAGCAATTCAGAAATAATTTTCTAAAATAATCTCGTATAATATGTTTGTTAATGTTATCTAAATTAAACAAAAAAAGAAAAAAGAACGATGATACTAAAATAATGTGTTATCGAATAGATAATGATACGAATATATTATATAATATTATTCTATTAATTTTTGGAGATACGCAAATAATTACATCAACTGTGGATATAATTAATTGGTTTAATTATTTCTACCTGTTCCATTTATAACAAATACAAGATATAAATGATATTATTTATATGTCAGAATTAAATAATCATAATTTAAACGAATATATCGAAATTCTTTTCCGAGAATAGATAATTAAGATAAAATAGTGAGAACGGTGAAAATTAGAAGCTGGAAAATAGTGATACTCTCGTTACGAGTAAGCAAACCGAAAATTCTCTTTTACAATAAATTTACTCGGTAAATACATATAAATGTATGAGTAAAAGAAGAAAATATAAAATTCGGAGAAAATTATGAGTAATTAATTCTATACAAGACCAAATAAATTTTATCCAATCTGTGGGATACATTTTATAAATGATAAAAAAAATTTGATATCAAAACGAAGTAGTCAATTAATATTTTCCACACAGCCCTTGCATATTGTATTTAATTACTTTTTTTTTATTTTTTACAAGCATTTCCATAAGATATACGAAAATAATTTGAATATCTAACGACAAATCTTATAATTAAACTTTGATAATTATTTTTCATTAGGTAAAAATAATGTTCTTTTTCATTAATTCTTTCATTATAATTATTACATTGATGAACTAGCGGATAATTTAATTACGTAGATTAGTACAAATTTACTGACCAATTAGGGTAAATTTCTCATCAAATATCGATGCCTTGATACCCTTCCTTTAAGAGGATCGATGCTTAAAGGTAAGCAACACTAAGACACGTGATTTACTTCTGCTAAAGTATTTTGTTATTCTCACAAGGGGTATAGTTTCATCGATCATGGGTTCTTGTTTGTAATGGTAATTTTGCTAGCAGTGTCAATATCATTAAAAAGCTTCTTAAACGTCGAAATTGCTAATCGATAAAATTATACAATTAGTGTTGCATTTAGAATATCGAATGCTCTAAACATTCAATCGTATTACAAAAAAAACAAATTTTTATTTTCAATAATTACATTAATTTACATTTTTTTTTATAAATAAGGTCTTATGTAGATTTCGTATAAAAAATTTTTTTATAGGCCGTAATAAGCATTAACGTTTGAAGATTTCCGTCAACAGATTTATCGAAAGATAACATAGTATAATTATAACGAGAATATAATTCAGAAATAGCATTCATGTAATTTGCATAAAAGAAGTACGGTATTAACGGATCTCTGCCACGAATCCGTAGGGATTTAGTAAAATTTTTCAAAAAATTTGCTGACATTATCCTTTTTCCTCGCATTCTTTTATGACACTAGGGGGTGAAAAAAAAATGCTTATTACGTAAAACTTTGAGTACACAAATGATGATAATGAATGAGATATGACATAATCCCATAACTTTTTCCTACAACATTATAATACGTCAAAAATTAAATGTAAATTTGTTAATTCCTTAAATATACAAAAATGAGTTTATTTAAATAACAAAAAAAAAAGAAGAAAAAGAATAGGGAAAGAAAAATGTGCTCGTTCGATTTCAAATTATAACATCAAATTAGACAAAATTTCATGGTTTAATCAATAATGCTATTTATTGTAGCTTTAATGTTATTTTCAGAAATTCTATGATATACAAATAATGTTTCGGAAAATGAGTATCACAAAAGAAAAGGTTGTTTCAAGAGGGTTGTGAAGAACGATGATAGGATAAAGAGGGATGCAAAAGAAAACAAGCAGTAATTTCTAAGGGATTTTCAAAAGTATCCATCAGGTAAGTAGGGAGGTAGATGGGTGGGTGGTATAGTAAATATAGTAAATATAAATTGGTAGTGGTTGGCACAGTAACCTGGAAGGTTTCGCAAGTAGATAAAGTTTGCTGGTAGGACGACCGGCACAAAAGTCGCTTGATATTTTATTCATAGACGAACTTATGTCATAAAAGCAATCCTACGTTTTCTCTTTTCCTTCATCCCTTTCTTCTACTTCTTCTTCTTCTTCTTCTTCTTCTTCTTCTACTACTACTACTATATCACTACTATTCTCTTATTCTCTTTTACATATTCTTTTACCTTTCTTTCTTTGACCCTTATAAAGAGAAACGTGTATTTCGTAGTAGTAGTAGTAACAGTAGAACGCAAGTAGCAGAAAGAGTTGAGACAGACAACTACTTTTGTAAGGTAAAAACCTACATCAATGGAAATATTTTTCTTTTCGTATGTAATATTAATCTCCTACTTTCTCGATTACAAATAGAAAAAGAACAAGATATTACGCGAACAGCGTTTTTCTATTTTTCATTTTTATTATGTTGTATTACTACTTTTTTTATTTTTTATTTTTTGCATTTTAAAGAAAATAAAATGCATTTGTTATTTTATAACAATATTTCGTATAAACGACTGTGTGAAATACCTTCAAAAGTATACTCATATTCGTAATTATTCTTGCATGGTATTATTTAAAAAAAAATTCATTAAAGTTGTAGTACAGGTAATTCTAGTTAGATTAATGAACGAGTTTATTGATTTCAAGCTTCGATGTTGAAAAACTGGTTATGCTAAAAACATAGACAGGGTATTTACTGTACTTTGGTTGACCGTACTGGGGCTGCTGCTGATAAAATGAGATTTACTCAAACTTTTCGATGTGTATAGATTGCCTTGTTATACCTTGCAGGAAGATAAACTATGAGATTTGTGGTCCTCTAGTTGAAAACTTTCTAAATGTTATTACAGGTATGTATACTTACACTAATAATATATTATAATACCAAAAAACTGAAATTAACATTGAAGTGTAGTAATATTTCTAATTTTTTTAATCAATAATATTTCGCAAGAAAATAAACAATAAGGTTTGTGATTCTTTGCATAAATACTTTCTAAACATTAAAGGTGTACAGTATACTTTTGAATGATGTAATAGTCAATCGCAATAAGTTTTTCTGACCACAAAATATGTGATCCTTAAATATTTTCTAAACATTACATATATACAATATACATTTGGATGATATAAAATCATTCATAGAAAGTTCCTTATTTCGATTGATCTAATCAGTGATGTTAGATGGAAGAAAATCTTTCCTAAGTATCCCATATCCGAAAGTTCGTACGGAAACGTTATAAGAAAGTACGGTTTCTGATCGCGGTCAAATGCCAAGCAATGTAGGGGCTATCGTATCCAATGGTGCCAATAATCTAGGGTATTTTTGATCCCTTTGGTCCTTACAGTTCTCCCGAGTATAGTAGAATAGACGGACACACGGTGGTTTGAAAATGGGGTATATGGGATAGGAAGAGAGGGAAAGGGAGTAAAGGGAATAGAAGGGATATGGTTTGCTCGCCCGTAATACAAAATTAACAGGGACCCGAAGGCAGCTGCATCTGACGCTTGATTGATCGAGAATGTCAACTTCACGTTACAGTACGACGCGTCAAATACGCCTAAACCCTTGGAATCTGTGAACTTGGCATAACTGAATTATATTCGACAATTCCTCAGTACGAAGTACACGAACTTTAAGTACAAGACGATCCAACTTTATCATCATTGATCTTATCCTCCTATTATTTTATTAATTCGCAATTAGAACATTTCAAATAAAATATATTATAATTGTATCGTATGTTACATACCTAGTTTATAATAGTTATTTCAAAATGTTTGTTTTTTTTTTAGGATTATCGAAAAAGCTTTAGTTACACAGTGCTCGATAATAAAATTTACAAATGTCGTTATATAATTCTATCTGAGATATCTCTTGCATTAGTTCTTATAAAGCAATCGTTATTTATTATGGGCTCACAATATTCCTGGACTTTGTAACTGGATGACTGATTGGCTTACGTTACGCATAACCTTTAACCTATGGTAACAACATCAAATCCAATACTACTTACTAATCAACCCTCATAAATGAGTAACGTTTAATACATTAGTCCACGTATATCTGACTACATATCCTGCTAGTAAACTTCCTTTATCCTTTGAGAATAACTATGGAAATTTGCTGTTACAATACAGTTACGTTTTCAGCTCGTATTTGCAGTTCTAACCAATTATTTGTTACAACAATTAACGTTCGAACCAGTGTTATCCTTGTGAAAAGAATTTCTTTACTTTTCGGAAGAATTCTAATTTCTCAAGGGAATTATGATTGTTTGGAGTGCTTTAAATTATGACGTAGGTCATCATTATTCAGCTAATTCTGATAGGGAAAATAATGAATAACTTTATTTGAGATCGTTAGATGTTATAATATATATTTATCATACATTAATTTGAGGTAATGTTACATATATGTATGTATTTATGATTTTCATCCCTTTACTATCGATATATAATAACTGTAATCGTACGTACAGATATACAGATACAAAGCCTTTGTAGTTTCATCAATTTCATACTATCGTTTCATACTTTACAGCTGGTTTGACAAAACCGCTACATTTACTACTAACACAGTAGAGTTTTGTTACCGTGTAACATTGTTTAAAGGCTTGTGCTATTGACCGCTTAACCGCATCCATAAACGCTTCGACATTATTATTTCCTTCGTAACAAACTGTTCGATAAATTATGCAATTTTCCGTCATATTAATATCAATGATAGTTAGGAAGGATAAACAATATTTTTTGTTCTAAATAATCGGTACAATTACAAAAATTATAATAAATCTTATTAAATGGGGAAAATATTTGTAAAGATAAATTTATTTTATTAAATACATAAACGTGTTATTTGTTTATATGGTATTTTTATTAAAGACAATTATACTCAAAGTCGAAAAAAAACATTCCGACAAAATATATGAGTATAAAATAAATATTTTATTATTAAATGCATATACACTTATAAAAATAAAAAGATAAGGAAGAAAAAAACAAATAAATAAATACAAGACTCGTACTTTTATTAATAATAAAAATAAATTTGCTTTTTATGAAAATAAATGAAGAAAGTAACAGGAGAAATATTTCAAAAGAAAAAATGAAGAATGAAGTTACATTCCCGTTAACTACCACATACCTGCTCGAGACAATATAGAGAAAAATAATGTTGCAGGTATGTACATATACGATTCAAGGCGCGAATTCTACTGAGACAGGGTGGCAAAGATAATAAATTTCTCTAGGCGGCACTTTAATACAGCCGTGTAACAAGAAGGGCGTTGCGAACTCGTAAATTGTAATCAGTTTAATGCGGCTTGCGTGTTAGTTACGAAACGAGTTCGCAAAGTGCAACGTCGTCTTTCACTACTCTCGCACCTTTTAAAAAATAGACCAATGACCTTGAAAATATAAAGAATGATCCACCATTAATTTTATAGATCAGTTCAACTCGAACACAATGTAAATTGTGTCTGATCATTGTCGTATCATTTTTTTTTCTTCTTTTTCTTTTTTTTTTTTTTAATTCAAATTAAAAAATCACAAATTCATTGTAAATATGAAAAAATTTAGTACCGATCGAACGCATTGACATTGAAATTGTACAAAAGTAAAAAGAAAAGGGATTGTAAAAATTAAATAGATTATTTTTGTTCCTTAGAATAATTTCTACTTATGCGACTGCATGTTAGTTTATTATCCAACACGTGTAATCAAAAATAAGACCTAATTTCCTAGATAATAATTTATAAACTCTAACTTAAACTCTCAAAGCGTAATAACGTTGTAAACATAGATACGCGCATTGATAGTAGACATTTTTATTATTTATGTACATCGAATTGTATATTGTAGGATGTTCGAACGTCATAAAGTAACAGTTCTGCGGATCCCATAAGCTATTAATGTCATAGAGAATGGTTATTACGTTCGAACGCGTGCTCGTTGAATAGGAAATTACAAGCTCGTAGATCGTTTAAGCTCAAAATAAAATAATCATGCACACATATACACACACGCGCGCACACGTACATAAAACTCTCTTTCTTACAAATGCACGTAATAGGACAGATCAATTCGAAAAAGAAAAATTAAAAAGAATCTCGTAGATGCAAAGCTATGATGGTTAAAAACGTTTTTATCGATTTTAACCGTCTACGTCGATGTATTTTCGATCGTGCGCAGTTAAAACCGCTTTAAATGGGTACGTGCGTGCGTGCGTGTATGCGCACACACGATCAAACAACTCTTCTTCCCATTTTTTTCCATTTACTTTTTTCTTTTATTTTTCTTCTTTTCCATTTTCATCTTTTTATTTTATTGCTTTTCCCGATAAGCTCCTGCCAATGTACATATATATTTTAAATTATACAAATACATTCATTATTTATTAATTTATTTCAATTATTCTTTTATTCCAATAATAATGCTAAGAAACAAAATTATAATCAATCAAAAGTTATTCCATTAAAATAACAGTCTAAATTAAATATTTGAAAATTTTGGCCGAACATTTTTGGGATTCTTACAAATATTTGGATTCTCCCACGAAAATCACTACTCATAATAATTCTCTTTTTTCACACGTAAGATAATCGAATTTTAAAACAGGTATTTTTGGTCTACTCGAAACGAGACACCTTTATCATTTTCCTTTCTCTTCTTTTTTTATTTTGTCTTTCCTTATTTTCTTTCATTCCTTTTTATTTTTACAACCTCACGTGTGTGGATGTCCCACGTTCCGATCGACTCTAAATTCTTATCACCTTCTACCATTTTTATTTTGTTCTTCATTCTTCTTTTTCTATTTATTTTTTCTTTTTTATTTTGCTCATCGTGTTTTACACGATTGGAATGAATCTTACACGAATTTTAAGCTCTTAGTTTTTCGTATCTATCGACGATCGAACGAGAGAATTCATTCCGATTTCAATTGGTGATTCTCTGGAGGATTTCTAGTCCCCTCCACTTCCCCCTGTTCTATTTCCCTCCCCCCTCTCTCTCTTTTATTAGAGCACATATACCAAGTTAATCTTGGAATGGTGTTATCTTCGTTCATAATTGATGCGTTATCTTATTAAACATCGATTTTATGAAAATGATCAAAATAATTGTCAAAAAGCTGATAATATCTTCATGAATTTGATAATTAACTATATTACACTATATATACTTAATTATTATTTTAAACTAAAAAATATTTAAGTATTAATGAATTATATACAAAATATATTGAAAAAGTTAAAATTATTATTTATTACTAATTAATAATCAATTTAATGATTTATTAATTGTCGAATGAGAGTTTTACACACGCACACATAATATTAATCATACATGTATAAGAAATTACAAGTTTTTTCGTAGTTCAATTATTCTCAGGACATAGCAACAATTACAAACTATCTTTCATTATCAAGATGTCTGAAGGAAAAATGGAAAGGGTATCTCTTTTATACTCGTATTTACGACTAAAACCAATTTTATGACTGACCCAGCATCTAGAATAAATACACGTATAGTAAACATAAAGAAAGATAGAGAACCCTTTCCAAGGATAAGTTCAATCCGTTCGAAAGCATCGACGACCATAAAAAGAAATAAAAAAGGGATGAGAGGATGGGGTGTAAAAATTAAATTGAATAAATGATAATGACGTAAGTTAAGATATCTCGTTTTTTCAGCGAAAGAAAGAAAAAAAGAAAAAAAGAATTGGCGTACTTAAAAGATACGTATTCCCATTATCTTCTTAAAATGACATAATTTAATAGGCTTAAAAAGAAAATACAAAAAAAGAAAGTATAATGAACGATAAGAGATAAAAAGAGGATGAAATAAAGACAGACAGGGAGAGAGATAAAGAGAGAGAGAGAGAGAGAGAACAGTAGGAAGTGATAGTGAAAAATAAAGTGAAATCTAAGAAAATATAATGACACCATTTGAAGAAAAATAAAAATATTTACTTTGGAAAGTTTAGTAGAAACAGTTAGGAAAGAAAATGATAACACGAAAAGGGTAGTTTCCTTGCTATAACGTATAACTATCCTCTACCATCGGTGCTACCTACCAACCCAATATTGCCATTGCCACCCCGAAAGTCTGACTACAATAGAGGAAAGAAAAGAAACTAGAAAGAACATTAAAGAGTAAGAAGAAAATAACAGGAGAAGAATTCGTAAGCGTCACGTAATTTATGGTTTCGACGGAAAACCGGTGACGGCTAAAGAAAACTTTTCTCTATCTTCTCAAAACTTTGCCACTACTTCTCTCAACTCTATTTCTTTAACTCTGTATTACTTTTTTCCAAGTGAGAGATGATAGAAGAACCGATCGTGAAAACGATTTTCCTTCATCTTCTTCTTCTTCTTTTTCTTTTTTTTTTTCTTCTTCTTTTTATTTTTCTCTTTTTTTTGTTTTCTTTCCCTTGATTCACTGCAAACACGTCTTTTGTTTCTTTTTATTTCGATACGAAAATGCTTGAAAGACAAGAAAGAGAGAGAAGAAGAGTTATTAGCTTCTTATCTACCTTTAGATATTTTTTATTAACACATACACACATATTATACACGTACGTTTTCATATTCACACTTACACACATGTGACGTAAGTAGGTTTTGTTCAGAGTGCACGATGACATAGTTCTCTGGTAATAAATCAAAGACAATCCTGAACCACCAACGTCATCTTTCGAAGCAAGAAAATCTTAAGCCAGTTAGATAAATTTCATTTCGAAAAAATCGTTACAATAAATCTTTTATTTATGATTTTATTTCCTACTTTCGATTATTTTCTTATTTATAGTAATGAAAAAAAAAAAAAGTATTGTGCTATACAAAATCGAATATCGATTGATCCATAAATTATTCTCTATTCTTTTCTATTTTGTCTTTCGTAAAATTGCGTATTGCAATTCTTTTATCAAAATATCGTTCTTATTTTCTCTTACTTTTCGGCATACTCGAAAGTTCGTTTAAACTTTATCTCATGTAAGTTTTACGAGTTGTAAAAGGCAACTGTAAAATAAACTTTTACAATGATAACTTAAATATTTCTCTAATGAGACTTTTTTATGTAAATGAATTTGAATTAATTACTTTTATTATAAATTAATGCGTTCTTCCTAGAACACTAATGAAATTTATATTTTATCATATTTTTTCTACTCCTTAAGTTATTTCATTTAACACATTTTTCGTTTTGAGACTGATTTAACGAATCTCTAATATTTTATATCTACGTCAAATGCATAAGTTCTTCACATTTACAAGAGGAATATCTACATTCATCTTGTCCAACCTAACTTTCTCTGCTTCATTACTTTTAAATTCTCGAAAGCAACCACGGTTACCGTGTCAACCCTTTTTCCTCATTTCATAAATGTAAGATTTACGTATAGTAATGAGATATATTTATAATGGTAACAGTAAAGTATTTATTTATTAAATAAATACTAATAAGGTATAATGTTTGTAAGAAATAAAATAGTAAGTATCTATAATCTAATGATCTAATGCTAACAATAAGTGTAACTCTCTACGTCCGAAAACAACCGCAAGGAACACCCGAATCCGACTCGTCGTCGCTTATCGTAATCCTTCGCCGTTCCCCGTTGTCTTCCGTACTCCCCGTTACACTTATCACTCGTCAATTATTATTGAACTCACAGAAAAACGCACAGCCCGCAGAACGCTACCAGTCCTTTCTGTCGCCTACTTATACCCTACATCCCCTCCATCGTCTCCTGTTGTTTCTCGTCTTTCCCCTAGAAACTTCCCGATCATTCCAAACCACGCGCAAAAGGCTTTTCCGGTATTTCACATTATCGAGAACGTTCGGGAAACTTCGATGTAGCTACACAAAGGCGACAAGTCCAGACGGCGTAACCTTATACCTAAAACTAATATTCTTATCTAACGCTCTTTCTTTATCCTCGACCGGATGCATTCTTTCATTTCTTTCAATCACTCTCACACTCATACCATTCACACATTCATATCTACACTTCTTAAACAATTCAAAACCCCACATAAATGACTTATTATGTTATCCGAACACGTGAGCATCAATTTAATTTAAATTAACCAAAACATATCATCTTCCTTTTATTTACATTCGCATTATTTTAGATGCATTTTTTGTTCTTTATATGAGGAAGAAAGAAACAGACAAAAAAAAAAAATTAAAAATTGTTTTATATAAAATTTATTTGAAAATTTCCCCAAACTATTAGATAAATCGAAAGCGTAGAAGTGACAAAACGATAAAGTTGAAATCATCAGCAGCTGACTGCCACTTCTTTTTAACTATTCCATTGTTCTTATAGTTTTCTTTTTGTTTGTTTTTTTTTTCTTTTTCTTTTCATAAAATTGTCCAATTCTGAATCTTTTCTTTCTCGCGAAAGGTGCGATTGAAGTTTCAAAGGAAAAGATTTTACTTTCCTCTTTATAGATTGAAAAAGCCAAAGAGAAATACACATACTTATGGACACTTACACGGATACACGGATATAAGCACTCATGAAGAAGTGTGGCTACGAAACGAAAGAGCTTCTTTTTAAGATGGATTTCGTATCGTTAAAGAACACGAAGAAGAAAGTAAACACAAAGAGAGAGAGAGAGAGAGAGAGAAAGAAAGAGTATGCGCTTTCTAAGGGACACAACACATTTCAGTTGTTAAAGGAAAACGCGGCTGAAATGTTCAAGCCGGAGGCAATCTCTTTAGTTTCTTTTACCACACGACTACGTTATTTCGTAGAAAGATTGTTTTAAAAAGAGATCATAAATGACATCTAATAGTAAATTTATATCAATGATTATGAATCAACTAAATCCTACAAATATTCATGTTTACTTATTTCAGATTATTTAATTTTACTACTACAAATTTAATATTAATATTATTTATGAATAAGAAAACTAGTAAAATAACTAAAACCCAAATCTGACGCAATTATATCTCATAAATAATTTATATTAACTATTTACGAATCAATTAAATTCTTTAAATATTCTTGTTAATTAATTTTTTTATTTCGTATTTTTTGTTTAATTATACTACTCAAAATGTACTACTAATATAAACATATGTTATTAATAATAATAATAATACAAACATATATTATTCAGAATCGAAATACTGAGAACACCGACATGACATTTTTTATTTTATTGACAAATCCAATAGAATATAAAAACAATCAATAAGTTTCATTTTAAATTCTAAATCGATCTCATTTATCTGACTAAATAAACATTTGAAGTAAAATACGGGCTCCATTTTAAAATGTAAAATATCAAATCAGAATTCGATTATCGAAATTAAACGAAATGGGGTCTGGCTTTTCTTCAAGCCAAATCACATTAAGATTTTACGAGAGAATCCTAACGATTTTCTCCCTTCAAAGAGCCGATAAAATATGACCACTCGCTTCGATAGTTAACCTATATATATATATCTTTATTTTTCTTTATCTTCTGTACCATCTCCTTATTCTTTAATATGGTAGAAAACGTTATCTTTTATCTTATAAATCAATACGATACATTATAAAAAACTTCATTTATATCCAATCACGTTTAATTCCCAATTGAGAAAGTTATTTAAGCTTTGTTTGCTTAAGCAATGAAACATGTTAATTCATAATAAATCTTTATATTCATATATTTTTTTTATTATATTTTTTATTATTTTCTATTTTATTCATATATTTTTTTATTAATTCTATCAATGTGTTTTAAAATATGTAAATAACAAAAATCAAAGTTACATAAAATTGAAGGCTTGTGTATTAGATACAAGTTTAGTGTCTCGTTCTTTATGTGTCGCCTTATTTGAAAACTCTAAAACCCTGCTATAAAACTGGGTTGAATATTTTTGAAACAAAACGAAACAAATTATCTATAAAATTAATTAATCAGCCATGTTCTTTTATATAAAATTTAACAATGATAATACAGTAAAGGTTTTTAAAAGTATAAGCTAGATCCTTTTAAAGCTTCATATTATATTTAAAACGTCGATACTATCCAAAAGAAAAACCTTGGCCTCTTCGATATCGGATTCTGTCATCATACTAATTACTAATTGTTTAAGTACATTCCATAATTATTATCGTAGAAATATCAATAATCCGAAACGTTTCAAAATCATAATTAAAACAGAGAACGAAGAAATAATACGTCAGATGGATGGAAATCTGTCTTAAAAAAAAGAAAAGAAAAAACAAAAAATACGAGGAAGAAAATTCGTTTCAAAAATAAGCAGATTCCTTCTTGTACTCGTTTTTATAATATTTTTAAATTATTCAATTTTTGTATTATTCTTTATTTCCTCAGCTTTTTGAATCGATTTCAATAGATTCGTACGAAAGGTTGGGACTGTGTGTATCATCTACGGAAACGCAATTTAGTAAACTGCTAACGAAGTACGACCAATACTGGCATGATGCTCGTACTATACATATATATATATATGTATGTATATATTGTGTGAGTTGCTATACGCAGTAAAGAGAGTGACACAGAGAAAGAGAGAGAGAGAGAGAGAGAAAGAGAGAGAGAAACTTGGAAAGACAGAAAGCTGCTGAGTAACGAGATTTTCCACGAGACACGTCCGCCCTGTTTACGCGGAGCCTCATCTTAAACGAATGGACGGTGGCACGTGACCGCGGAGATTACGGAAGTTCACTGCAAAATAATGTTGACTTTTGAAAAAATAAATCTATGTTAATTTGGCCAACATTTATACAACTACATCTGCATACCTCCGAGTAATATGATACCATATTGTTGTGTATTATTTTTTCCAAATAAATAATCATTGTTCTCTTTTTTTTACAGAAATAGTTTAATATCTTATATTTTTAAAATTAACATAAAAAATTTGTACAAATTTTTTAATATTTCATACTTAAATAATATTTAAATATTTTCTATTAAGATACATAAGACTATATATAATAATATTAAAAAAAAATCGAAAATTTTTACTATTTCAATTAAAAGAAAGATATTAAGTTATTCTTATTACATAATATCAAATACTGTTAATAATGTTCTTAATATACCATTAAGTATTTAAATGAAAAACAAAATATTAGGAATTAATTCCTTACTAGAAAATATTAGATACATTTACATCTGACGAAAATAATGTTTTAAATGAATAATTTTGTTTATAATTATTGGCCAGCCTAACTCATACGTTTCTATCTGCGTGCATACATATATTATTCTATAGAGGAACTATGAATATAGTATGTCCACGATGGAAATTGAGTGACAGGGCTCATGACAAAATAATCTCACGTATTAACGTAAACGATCGTTAAAGTAGGTATATATATACCGATCATTACTCCTGTAAATCGTGCTTTTTTGCCCATTTCCATAATGCGATATTCATGACAGGATTTAAAATCGACATAACGCGACTGGCATTGTCCATCTCCTCAATTGCTCCAAACTGGAACGATTTTCTGATAGGCATACTCAATGGACTTTCGTCAATTATTATAGAGCTTTAATATTCCAATTAAATTACCATGGTTGGTCATTAGTGATAGAGAAAGAATTTCCAAACAAATAAAATATGATTATGAAAATATTCTTTACTTTTCTTTTATCCCATCATTGTATAAAAAAATTTCATCGATTTTATTAATAACTTACAATGGAATTAATTGAAATGTTAATTTAATTTATTTAAAAAATTAAATAATAAAAAATAAAATTCAAATCAAAAAAATAAAAGTTAATACGGAAGTTTTTCTTCGAATATCCTGAAAATTGTTGCATGAGTGTATTAATGTTAAAAGCAACAACTAGGAACAACTACTAGAACATAACTATTACTAATACTGCTAAAACGAGCAAGCTATAAAATGAAAAGCTGGAATAAGGTACGCTAGTTATTATGAATAGGAGCCTAACTAGAAGAAACTTTGTATAACGCGATACTAATGCACTAATTGGAGTCGATTAAGCAAGACACACCTAAACGTGTGATATCAGTGAGATATGAAACTGAAAATAAGCAATCAACGTTACTCGAACGAATTACTCGTTTATTCTATCTTTACGTACACATATACACATGTAAATATCAGACAGAAACACCCATGCGCGCACACACATATACATATATATAAAATTTATTTTTAATACAATTCAAGCGAAAAACTTGGAATCCCTAACTGATTTCCATAAAAATTGAAAAGAATATTTTTGCATCTACTGCATATTTTTAAGCATTTTTTTTATAGAAATATTTATTTTATTTTATTTTTATGGAAATGTACGTTCACAGTTATTAATTTTCCTTTAAATGAAATATATCTACTAGTGTTGATAATATTGCTTGAGGTTAGACATTTAAATGTTTCCATGATCGAGAATGAGAAATCATCATGAAAGCTTGCATTTCCCATGAATCATAACTAATATGGTGATAGAAGATCAAAACTTAGCTTTATTTTTAGCAAACATTAATACGCTATAATGACTTTGCCAATGAGTTTGTTGCAACCTTCGAACACACATCCAGAGACTGGTCCTTCTCATCCCTTTGATCATATCGATTGTAACTAATATACATTTTCCTATCCTCTATTTAATTATACCTAACATCAACAAAATCTTTCGAATAAGAGATTATAGTTAACAGTTTAATTTAAAACAATTAATAATTTGATCTAAATTATTTTCAGTGAAAAAAAATAATTATTTACGACTATTAGGATTGGATAAGCATAGTACGTAGAACAGTTTATTTGATCATACATAATTGGAAAACAAAGCAATGTAGCTTTCAATTCATCGACAAGCCTATTGTTCAATAATTATTCCTCATTTATTATGTTTCATCTGAAGATCGTTCAATCATTCATACGATATTAGAGAAACTATGATCGGATTTGATTAAATAGTTCCTTTACGTAGAGACGTGCGTACGTTTCTATATTTCATAGTTCAAGATCGTTCAAATTCCCTAGATGTTTGAATACATTGTATATGCATATTAATATGATAGCATTGATACGTTAATATGCATAAATTGTATTCAAAGACATATGCATTCTGGATCCTTTCAAAAGACATTATTAGATTATCGCAAATGTTATCAGAAAAACTATACTAATTCCGATTTTCAATATTGTTCGATTTTTTTTAATCAATAACCGTGTTTATTCCAAGATTGATTTGAAAAATTGAAATAATTTTTGAAACTATCGGTTGAACTTTAATACCACTTTTAATTAAGTTTTAATAATTACTGAAATATTAATTATTAAATTACTGGTAATTGGAAAAGATAAATAATTTGTTTTCTCGAATATTCTACATATTGACAAATGTGTCTAAAAAAATTCAGGTCGATAACTTCGAAATAATTAATAATTTAAAAAAAAAATGTTTAATTACGCTTAGAATTCAATTAACCGAAATTTGTTTTTTTTCTCTTCTTTTTTTTTCCTACGATCCTACGATTTCATAAACTTTCCTCTTGAAGTTCTCAGTTTTTATCGGCGTTCCAAATAAACTGTCCAGAATTCATAAAGCATTATATCTAGGTAATCCTCTCTACCCAGCGTATTTCTTTTCTTTCTTCTTTCCATTTTACTTCACCGGGTTCCAATAAAGCATTTCGTTCTCTTATCTTAATCTCTTTCTCATAATTTCTCTTCGTTTTCTCTCTCTCCCTCTCTCTCTCTCTTTCTCTCTCTCTCTTTTTATGCAAAAGATCTTTTACTTTCATCACGAAGAAGCAAGAGCAACGATAAACAAATCTTTTTTTTCAACTTTCTTGCACTTTTCAACAAGATTTCATATTTTTCATTATACCTTTCTCGTATCTTCGTATCTCATTATTTCATCTTATTTACAAGATTATTTTTCTATTCTTTTAATTAAAACTATGCGATACTCAACTTGTTTTATATTTTTTGAAATTTAAAATTTTAACAAAATAATATCGTATATACATTTACGAATACTTTCATTATCCTTATTTAATTTATATCTCGTAATTTATATTTTACACAACTCTCCTATCTTTTTTTTCATTATTATTATTATTATTATTATTATATATTTCTCAGCAAGGAAAAAAAACAAAAGTAATAAGAAAGAGAAAAAAAATTACGAATCTTTTATTACAGGTTTCATATATTTTCTTGGAGAAGACACGTTAGCACGTTATTTTGACACGAAAACAAAATGGAAATGGTCTTGTATCTGCAACAGCTGTGCTTGGCTCATCTCTTTGTCTTTGTGTGTGTGTGTGTATATATATATATGTGCCTCATTCCATCTAACTTGAATTCTTGCTTTAGAAACGTTCATAGTAGGTGAGATCAAAGTTGAGGACCACGGGAACTCAACGTTAGAGGGAAACTACTGGTGGGCTCTTCTGGTGACCCGCGAAAACGGCTATCGGTTTAATTACATCTCGAGAGGGCAATTACGCGGACCAATTTGGAAGGTAATTTGAAATGTAATTGTCAACCAAACCAAATGTTCCTTGAATTTGCCTTTCTCACGTAAAACCCAATCCTACTATCAGTTGTTATCTAAATTTAGCATAAACATTATCTTATTCTTTCGTTTCATTTAATCTACCTTAATGTATTATCGTCCTATTGTTAATAAGAATCGTAAATCGACGAATGTCTTGCAAATAAATTTTAAACTTTAAAATTAACAAATTATTCACGAAAGCTAAGAGTTTCACGTCTTAAAGTTAATCGTAAGATTCACGAATCAAAAAAGTAAAAAAAGATAATGAATATAAGATTACTTAGATTGTGTAGATAATTACTTTACAAATAACTTTAATTCAGCTATTTTAGAAGCGAAAACTTTTCGATTACTTAGTAATTATCTACGTAAAGGATTATTAATGAACCTTGTATTTCAACCTTTTGACGTTTTATCGATTGCTTTTTCCAACGCGAAATTCGGTAACTAGTTTCATTTCATATACGCCATTTTGATTACTCATATCGGAGTGAAATAAATCTTCACGTTTCTACGTAGAAGAGCTTTATATCAGAATGATACAGATGAGATCTTTTATACGTATTGTTGTTACGTTCGCGATCGTTAAATTCAAGAAAGTTTTATTTGACTTCATAAAACCATGACAGCAATAACAACTATGAAAAAGAAAATTTGTGATAACAGTTTAATTACATTTCGTCAGACAAAAATAAAAAAAAAAACTAGTTAAGTGATGTTTGAATGATCTGACAATAGATAACGATGCAGTAGAGAATATTACATTAGAAATTGTGCTGAATGTTTAAACGAATTTCAAAAAATTGCTAATTACGAAAAATTAATTAAATATATTTAGACTTAAAGTTTAATGTTAGAATACTGTTAAACATTCTGAGATTTATTTCAAGACTCGTTTTTCGACTTAATTATTCTTTTTTAATCTCAACTAACCGAAAGAAGAAAGTAAGAAGAAAATCAGAAGACTTTGGCTAACAACAGGTAAGATTAATGACCAAGGTCGTTACCCCAAGTAACACTGATTTCAACTCAATTACAACCTATTATTCCCTGATTCCGATCTTCTTATTTTATCTTTTTTCATTCTTGAAACTAAAAATACTCTCATTAACCCTCCCACGATAGTTGAACTTTCCATCAGTATGCCACCAATATGAATGAAATTAAATTAATAACTTATTTTTGTAATTATACAAAATTTCTACAAGTAATTAACTAAGAAAACAATAAAAAATAAATAAAATTATCGACATTTATTATCGAACGATTATAAAAATTTGTTTTAAATATATTAAAAATAAATTATTAATCACACAAATGTTTCGATAGTAAAATGTTACAAAACTTTTAGGAATAATTTAAATATTTGTTAACTTTACTAACTATATGGTGAGAAATAAACTAAGAGAATTTTATTCCGTTAAATGAGTATGACGAAATATTTCGTTAAACACGAATACTTTTATAATGAGTACGACGATATTTTTCGTCATGGAATGATGATATTACTTATAACTATGAGAAAAAAGTCCCCATTGCGAAACGAGTTGAACAAAAGTTTATTCCCTGGTTAACATGTTATAACTTGTCATATTAAATTGTAAATATATATCAAGACAAGAGAATATTTAATGTCCAAAGGTTTTGTTAATTCTGAATTATATTGCATAAAAGAGAGAAATATTACTATCGGTCTCTCGGTTCACTTTGTCTTTCAAATAATATTACCAAAGAAGTACATCTGTTAAGTGCTGTAGTAAGAGTTCAAAGAAATAAATGTATATTACGAATCGAAGGGAAATATTGTGTCTGCTACGATTTAATACAAGTTATCATAAATTTCGAACGAATACGATACAGTAACGACGATAAAACGTATATTCAGAACTTCAGTAGAGAAAAGAAATGAAAAGAAATGTAGAACAAGAAAAATTCATACATATGCTCGTTTCTCACAATGTTTTATACTATCAGCATCGTTCTCTAGGGAAATTTTCTCGAACTAATCCCCAGATCAATGTAAACCAAAACAATTACGACTTTTTATATTTATAATATATGAATAAGAAAATAGAAGTTTTACGTTTCCTCGGGAAATCGATTATTCTTTCTCATTCCATTTATGTGACTCGTTTTTTTTAATTACAATTCTAAATAAGAAATAATATTGCATTGGGGTTACACGAAATGATCAATATTTCAAGTTATAATTATATATATATATATAAAAGATCTTCGAAAATTAATGAAAAATTATAAAAAAAATCTTCATATAATAAAATATACAAAGATTAAATAAAGTTAAAAGTGAAAATATTTCAAATACTAACAATTCTTGATACCATACACGCTTTTAAACTATAATAAATCTTTTATTCTCTGTCATTTTCACGATAACGATAAAGAATCAACGAAATGTTGTAAATATTCTTTTTAAATCCTATCTTTGAGTGTTCCTCTTTCTCTTTTGAGTTGAGCTCCCTAAAATGCCCGCAGGAATTGCAGCAGGGACAGAGAGAATTCAGTTCTCTACCACAAACGTCCTTTCTCGATTTCACGCGTTAGCTTCACCCATCGAATACGATTTTCTGAAGAAAAAGGTGCAGCGTTTCCGTACGTGATCCCAACCATAGAAAGTAGAAAACGTTCTAGAAAGGAGATCGACGAGTTCGATGTAATCGGATTCTGAGATAAGTCCGTTTGATTTCTTCTTTCACCCAGTGGAACCATCCAACTAGAATGAAGTTCTCTATGCTCTTTGTATCCTTCAATTCGGTCATTCCGAAACATCGATCTCTATTTTTTATTCCCTTTTCTCATTTTATTTCTTTCTAATTCACCCGAGTTATTTCACATGAATTACAACATTGCAACAAATATTTTGTATTTAATTACTAAATATAATTAATTTCAACGTCGTTAATAATATTATAAAAATATCAACGAACACAAGTTTGAATCTTTCGTTTTTAACGAAAGGATCACGTCAGGATCATCATACGTCACGTTAGGATGTGTCATACAAAATTATACGAGTAAAATCATTTTTTTTTATTTGTCCAATTTAGAAACACTACTACAATGATACAAAATATTTACACCAAGAGGAGATTGAAATTTCTGATTGTATTCGGAATACACATTGGAATTGTGGTGAAAATTTATTTACGGATTTACGGTCGACTAATGCAGTTCGATATATCTCTTTTACGTTAATTATTAGAGATATTTGCGTTTAACAAGAAGAATGTTCAGCGATGTTTCACGTTGGATGGGAATTAAAATAACATTAATTGTACAATCTAGTAACATACGCGTACGAACGCATATAAATATGAAATGACGTGTCTAATAACAAATTTCAGTCGAAAAATAACCTGATGTGAAATATTTTATTAACTCACATCGTTCAATATTTTTTTACACACACATATATAGAAATTATATGTTCGATACAATATTTTTATTAAAAATAAAGTATAAAATATTTTTTGAATTCACATTGTATCACAGTTTTCTCATGAAAGAAGAAATAACTAAAATGTCGTTGAATATCGATGAAATAGGAAACCTGGCTGCCTGCTTGCCGCAAGTCGAACTTTCACGAGCTGTTCAACAAAGAAGACGTAAACGTAAAAGCTCATATGTCGTCTTTACCCGTCCTTGTCACGATGAGAGAACACACCCCACTTCCTCGACTTTGTTCGACATTCTTGGCCTTTTTTTTTTCTTATTCATACGACTATGTTTATTGCGTTTCTTCGACCTTTAAAAATGTTCCTCCTATACTTTGTCCTCCTTGATAAACTTTTTTACGAGCACTCGATGAAACAAGTAAATGTTTGTAATAAAAAATAATAATTTATATAAACCAAAGAGTATCTCTAAATTTTTGTTATATCTTTAAAATTTCGATTCATTTTATTTTATTACATACATCGTTACATTTTATTTAAATTAAAACCAAAAATTAATAGAAACAAACAAAAATAAAATAATATAATAGAAATAATATAATAGAAAAATAAAAAAAAAAACAATGAAAAAACTTAATTAAATATTTTATGTGCAGTTGCACGAGATCACTCAATTGTTTTATCAAACATTTTTCAGCTTCGTCGCTGGAGTATCAATGTTGTTATTATTTTTATTAAAAATATCATGAATCGTTTCAGTTGCTGTTTCTTTTTTTTTTTCTAGATTCTCTTCAAATATTTTTTTATTTTCGATCAAAGCATGGATACCCTAAGGCATGCAATTCATTACACTTTGAACAAGATTGATTATTAATATGAGTATTATCGTTACTATGATTTTTATTACAATTATCATAAGTCGTTTCATTTCTGGTTTTTTGTTTTTTAAATTTTCTTCGAATATTTATTTATTTTCTACAAACGCATGGATACCCCCTAAAGCGCCCAATGTCACTGTACTTTGAACTAAACTGATACTTCATGCGTTATTATTTTTAAACAAGTTAAAGGAGTATCATTTTAGGTCTCTGATCGATGAAGAATCGATATTGGAAAAATATTCTTCAAAACATCTCGAGTTTTATATTTTTAAAATTTTTGTTCTCGACAGATAAGAACTATCCAACTCTCGTGTCATGCACTTTAGTAATACTTTTGTTTTCCTTTCGTATAAGTGCATTTATTTTATATTTTTCTTAAGATGAGAAAAATCAAAATGATTTCTAAGCGAGTAGAACCAAAACAAACAAACAACGAGCAAATGGTAAAGAAAATACAAGAATTTTTGTTAAATATTTTTCTATATAATTTCTTTCACTTTACTTTCAAGAATTGACTTATTCAAGCGTAACATTTTGCCTGAGTGAATCGTTTCAGTTATTCGACTAGTAGCTGGCTTATTTTGTTCTAATTGCTACGAAGAAATAAGAACACTTGGTAGAAGTTACGTCCAATGAAATCCCGACACGCGACACGCTCCTTCAAAGAACTTCTAATCGTCTTAAAAGTAAATTCGAAATGTACAATTCCCATCTCTAATACCGTTCACTAAAGAAACTTATCAAAGTTCTGAAAAAAAAGATACAACCTTGACATATACAAATACAAAAAACTAAAAAACGTAAAATGCAATTATACAACCAATATGTTAATAATTTTCCTTCGAGAATATTTTTCTGATTTTTCTAACAAAAAGAGAAAAGAAAAAAATTAGAACTAAATAATTCAATTATTCATTTTTAAGTTCGTAATTAATCTCGGTTTCTGTTATACATTTAAAAAGAAAAAATGAAATTTGCACTTGTCAGTAAAACAATGACTGATGGAAAGAAAAGAAAAAGTAGAAAAAGAAAATTATAAAAGAAATAAAAAGCATTATCGCACATTTTTCTCGAATATCCAATTTTCGTTGTTAATAATAAAAAGATAAACGAATTTAATATCAATAAATCAAGACTCGTCCTAGAAATAAAATAAAATCATGCAATGGTCGATATACAAAGACGAACCGGGAAAGAGAATTAGAAAAAAAGCAATAAAAAAAAAAATAGAAAAAGGAAGAGGAATAAAATGATGTAAACGGGCTATCTCCTATGCGTTTTTTCTTCGAATGCATCGTTTTGATAAAACGATTTTGAGGTTTCAAGGTACCTAACCTCACCCCCGCATCCACCACCACTACCTTTGCTCGTTTATGTTAGGCCGCTCAAACAAACTGCTATCATCGTTTATTCGACCATTAATCATTCTGAGAGCAGCTGCGGGGTTGGCTTTAACATTGGCTGCTGCTGCTGCTGCTGCTGCTACCTTTGTGGTTTCGATAAGGAAACCCCCGGTGGGCTTTGAATTCAACGAAACACTTAACGAATTCTATTCCCTTTTTCTCCTATTTCTTGGAAACGTATGAAACTTTAAACCAAATGCTAAACGTTTTTAACATTCCAGTGAGATTGCTAAATGGAATATATTCCTTTTTTTTGTTTTTTTTTTAATTCTTTTATAACGCTTTATTTCAAGAAGAATAAATAAAAAGGAAAAAAAATCTGCCATTATATTAAACGTAAAAATATTGCTGATAATAGGAATTTGATAACAGCACCGATGGTGGATATTTTCGCAAGAGAAATTTTCGACGTTAACGAGAGAAAAGAATTTGCTTAACTCCCATTGTATCCGTCGTATAATGGAAAATATTCTATATATATATGTGTACATCTATGTATGTGTACATATACATGGATATAGATACATGCCTATGTAACTATATATTGCGTTAATAAAAATCAGACAAATCTATTTTATAAAAAATACATTACACGATCGAAAGCTACCTCTGGAAAAATCATTCCTTTATATTAAATTAACCTTGCGTAACGTTGAAGAATGCAAATTTTCTTTTCGTTTTCACAGTAACTTTCTACGAAGTAGATAAATAAAAAGAAATACAGAACGAAAAGTAGAGAAACAATGAAACAAGCTCGGAGAAGGAAATATATCATGACGTTTTAATGAAATAATTTTTAGCGTATTTTCTCACCAAATAAAGGAATTTACAATATTACGAAATACCATACGTTGAATTTAATTTGATAGAAGCGTGGAAATTTTCAAGAAAATAATAAATTACTTATAATTCGAAAATAATATGTTCAAATATACCAAAAGTATTTCATTTTAATACGAACGCAATAGATCGTCTAAAAATACAACACCTTTATACTACTTTTCGTAATAGTTTCGTGCTATTTCGAACTATTTCAGCCATAACATACAATGCCACATTACATCACGTCACGTCATAGTATGCTATGATGATACGGTTTTACTGAACTCGCTGAAATATATAGAAGAAAAATCTCACGAGAAAAAGATGTGTTATTTATTTTTTTTTTTTTTTACTTTCATAAACTGCAATATCCCGGTGACTTTTTCTCAACGAGAACGCTTATTGTTCTCAACATGAAATCCTACAAAAAACTAGGGATTTTCTTTAACACAACCAGCTCTTATGTTTCAAGCAACTACATATTTCTTCTCTAACCTTACAAATCGTTAATTTTCTGAGAAAATGATAAGTAAAATGAACAAAAATAATAATAATAAAATGTGTTCAATTTAATAAACTTGTAATTTAATAATATTTTTTTCCGATTTATTTTATTATATGTTATTTCCCCAAAGAAACTAAACAAAATTAATGGAAAATAATAAAATAAAAGAAACCTAAATTAAATTAGAATCAAATTTTATTATTTGCTTAGGAAAAAAAAATTCTATTCTACAAATAATCAATTAAACAAAAATACAAATAACTTTAAATGTTTTAGTAAATTTTAGATGATGAACGAACGCAAAAACATTTAACATACAATGAGAAATAAAAAGAGAAAAGAATGTAAAAGGAGAAAGAAAAAAAAAATAAATGTTCAATTCAACAGAGACGAATTCGGAAAAAAAGGATAGAGAGAGAGAGAGTCCAGTCAAGGTTTGAGGAAAATATGCGTCGTTTGGTGATTGCTGTCCGTTGGCAGAATTTTTTTGTTAAACGAAACAAAAGTATGGGTGAACAATTCTTGTGTAAACGAACATAGCGCTACGATTCTCTCTATGAAACCATGATAACACGACGCGACTAGCTAGAATGACGTTTCTGTGTATGTAAAATTCAGGAAAACTCAATTCTCCTCTCGTTCTACGAACAAGTGATTTTTCTATCTCTCTTACTTTCTCGGTGTATGCGTATATGTGTCTACGTGTGTGTTGGCTCCTCACAATATCCTCTTTTAGAACCATTTTTTTGGTAGCTGTGTCATGGGAATCAGCTTCTCACCTTTTTTAGTGCAATCTATCTCTCTTTCTCTCCTTCATATCTTTATTGTCCTATTTTCTTTTAACCTAGTGAAAATATTTAATATATTCGAAATGTTTTAAGCGTACTCGAATTATTCTATTGTCTTCGTCGAACGAAGAAATATTTTCAAGCGAATTAAATGGTTTTGGAAGGAAAAATAAGAAAAGAAAAAAAATAAAACAACAACAGCAACGACGAAGAAATCTGATAAAATTATATTGTTTTATTGAAAATATTTATTTGGGTGATAATGAATTTATCGTTTGTAGACTCGTTTACACGTTGAGTACACGTTGATTATATTTCCTTCCGTTTTCCCAGTCGAATTGTCAGTCATTCGACAGATTTTTTATGTTTTTCCACCTCACCGACAAAAGAATGGACATTGGTTGTCGCATAAAAGGGAATACTTGGAGGGTAACAGGGTGGGGGTTAATCCCAAAGGATTACGTCATCGAACTGTCGACCGATTGAAATCGGATTACCTCACGTCCGAGTACGATGCTTTATCGAAAACGCTTCACGTTGAATTCCGTACTATATATATATATATATATATTTAGGTATACTATATATATATAATTTAATATATAATATGTAGATATATCAATCGTTTATGGGACGATCGCTTGATATGATTTCTATGGTCTCCTAATTTGATATCAGAAATTACAACGTTTATTTCATTACTCACTTTCATTTTTGATTTAAAAATTTTTTGATATTATTATCTACCCGCTTAAATAACACATTCCCTATCACGTGTACCGTTTTTGGTTCATATAGCGTTGCAATGATACTTATCCAAATACAGTTTAAAAGGAAACATATTAAGATAAAAGGATAATCGTTTAAAATTAGGATTATGGTAATGGCATTCGAATTTTGATCACATTAGTTCCCTTTTGTACTATTTTATAGAACTAATCTTTTTATCCAGGGCCGCATTTAGTTAATTTGTAAAACTTTAAGCGCAAAATGCAATCAATACTTTAGTTTTATTTTCCTCAAGGAAAAATACAAAAAAAATAGTCAAAAATAAAATATAATTTTTGACTAAAATTGATGACTTGTAATACGAAAAATATATAATATAAATTGAAATATTTATGAAATTAAATATTTATCAATTTGTAATACAAGCTTATTAGAAAACTGTAAAATTGTTAATTATTTCTTAATAGATATTTCCTATATAAAAATATGTAATCAATCTTAATCATTTTTTTTTTAGATATTCGAGTGTTTACAGAATTCAATGAAATTTTATATCTTCAAATAAAACCAAATACTTCAGTACACGATTTAATATCTAGAGTTTTTAAAAATATAAATACGATCATGTACGAGTCGACGTAGTTATCTCTTTACAAGAACTATAGAAAAAAAGCAATTTCTTTGAAAAGAAAGAACTTGTTTTTTAGAAAAAGGGATGAAAAGAGATTGTCGATAAACTAGCCTTAGGCTGCTCCTATGCGCACAAAGTAAATCGCTTCGAAATACCTTATGACGGGTGCTAAGAAATGAAAGAATCGAAGAAAGACGTCTTCTATTTAATGATCTAACAGAGACGTTGGTGAAAAAATTCTATTGCATTTGATAGATTAGCTTTTCCTTTTTTTATTTATTTATTTTTTTTTTTTTTATATTTTTTTTTTTTGGATACATCGTGATAGATGATTTTTGTTGATTTGAAATAAAACAAGGCTTATGTACTTAAGTATTTACCAACGTTACGTAGCTTATTCGAACTATGAAACAGAACATAACCGCGGACATTATGTAAATTGAATTCGATCTGCGGAGACAGCAAACTTGCTAATGGTAACAGAAATTTCCGAGAATAGCCGCGATTGACCTCGACCGATAATAATCCAATTGTAACTATTGCATTTTATTACCCTTCCGAAGATTATCAAATTCGTGTTTGATTTGTATTCAAGGTGATGCATTTCAGTTGGACATTTTCAATGATTTATTAATCGTCTGTTATAGAGTGCATGTACAACCAACTTGAATTTAAGCTTAGTAATTCTTTTTAATGTACCATAACTCGTTAACGGTATTTAATCCACGACTTGAAATAAGCAACCGGATATTTTTCATATAATTTTCTAATCGGAATATAAGTATTAAATAACTTTATATCGAAAAAAAAATACGGAAATGAACAAGAATTTAAAGTAACAAAATAATTAAAAAAAAAAAAATAAAAAACAAAAATTAGATTTAACGAAAACTAATAATAAAAAAGAAAAATCTAATTTTACTTAATAAATTTAAAGTTAATTACAGAAATTTTTTAATTTAAAATATAAAGTCCACATATAAATTTAAAAATTTTCTAGTCCTTTTTAATCAACAAAGCAGCATGTAACTTTCATATGCAACAATGTATCATAGAACTTACGCTTATGCAAAAATGAATATACATTCCATACACTTCATATACTATTTTTCCTACCAGTGACGCAAAAGAAAAAAAATAATATGTCCGAGATGGGAAAACTGTAACAGCAAGATGTGTTTGCATATGTTCGTCCTATATAAATTGTGTATTTATAATAGTTAGTGTCGAATACACTATTCATCTACCACTAAAACATTCTATGTATTATAGTATATGCTACTTGAGTGATGTACGAGAATTTCATCCAACAATGCAGAGAATTCAACAAGTATTGAACCACGTGCTGGTTTACTCGACATTCTCTTTGTTCATATATGCAAGCTAGCATATGGAGAACACCTACGAATTCGTTCTTGCCTTCTCCATTTTCGTGGTCTTGGTGGTGTTCACATTTATTCAGTCGTTCGTTGTCTAGTTAATCGACCGTGTAACATTTTCGCGTAACACATATACAAGTATGTACATTTTTAACGAAATTATAATACGTTTCTCTTGTTACATTATATAGACGATTTAATGCTTCCTTTGTATAATTATTCCTAATAATTTATATTACATAATTATATGCTTACTTTGCTTTAACTTCTACTATATGAAATAGAAGGAACATTGTTCTTCGAGTATTAGTAATTATTTGATTTAAGTAATTCATTTTTTAGAAAAACATTTAATATTATAATTATAGGTAAATTATAATATTATTCATACTAATGTAAAATTGTGTATTGTATTAGTATAATTATTAGAATATAAGTAAAGTTGTTACTTTTATCTCAATTTTTTGATATTAACTTGTAACCTAAAAGATATTGAAAAATAAGCAAATAACTTTAAAATTACACTATATTGCAAAAATCTTAATTATTTCTTTTACTCTAATAATATTCTTAATTTTTCTTTGACATAAGCTTGATTAATACCTGAAATTTAGGTTACGAGGTAACTCCAGCTTAACCTGAAATTTACATTATAGCATAGATGCCCTAATTATTTGGTCCCTAAATAAAAAAAATTTCTGATTCTTTTTTCATATTGGAATTATTTATCAAATATATTAAATAATAAGACTTTAACGTCTTAATTTCTTTCTACAACACCATTTAATAGCTGTAAACTTTTACTTAGTTTCAGAAATTTAAATTTCCCAAATTGTAGTTTTAATGGATATTTTAGTACTTATATTAGTTGAAGTACTTAATAGTCAATTCTAACTAACAGATATATCGAATTGCAGTGTCTAGACTTAAAAGCGCAACAAGTGCAACGTCGGAGGTGGTGGAGATGACGGAGGCGGCCTTTCACTCTGGCAAAAAGCGTTTTAGAGTGGCTGCTCTTGTGGCTGCTAAACTAGCAGCTGAAGTAGCCTTTCCTTTCCCTCGTTTCGAATAAAAATCAGGCTATTTCGTTTGCAGAATTGTCTTTGATCTAAGGATTTGTACTTTGAGAATGCAACACGCTTGAGAAACTATTTAGGAAGACGAATAGTCTTATTATGCTAATAAGTTGTCCAAACGAATTCATTTGATCAAGGATTCAACAAAAATGTTGACATTTTGTTTTTTTTTTTGGGATAAATCGTATCTAGTAAATGTTAAGAAAAAATAAAAGAAAAAAGGAATATTTTGTTGTGAAAGCCGTAAAAGAATGAGATCACAACTTCCTGTTTTTTTTTCGCACCCTAAAATGATAAACGTTAAGGTCTCCGCTAAATTGCAAGAATCGCTAAAGGTGCTGAGCTACTACGATCGTTAAGGGTGTGCCAGTAAGGGTTCGAAGTATGGCTTTTACAGAGCTTTCTCAAGCTGCCTTTCTCCTCCTCGCATTCCTTCCTCTTGTTCATGGCCTCTGTCGCGCAGGACTGAAAGTTGAGACGGGGGAAACTGGGAACGTCGCAAATTGGTGCGATATCTGTGCTAACAAGCGCGTAATCAGGTCGGCTCAGGAAGCACCCTTCGTGTTATCTTCCTACTTTGTGACTTTCCAAACGAGTTGATGTAAAAATCGATTCTTTCGAGTATAATAAAATTAACCCGAAATCGATATTTTCAGCTAATCCTCTTACTTTTTAATATTTCTTTTTTCTATACAAAAAATAAAAAACTCTGATAAGTCGAAAGAAAAAAAATAGATACATAAATTAACTGAAATCTATTTTAAATATGATGGATATTATATAATATATATATATATTTAATACTTTTTTTATATTGTATATAAAATTTGAGAAACTATTTAAACTAGCCCAAATAAAAATCGATGTAAAATCTATCGGAAAGTATCTATTACATTCAATGATATTGTATTAAATAATCTCAATAATCGGGCAAAAGAACAATCATCGTTATTTACTATTAACTTAAAATTCGTTGTTATACAAGCCTTGAGAAATATAACAAAAAAGAAGAAAGAGAGATTCTGTTAATCTAGACAAAAATGTCGCAGTTTGATAAACGTGCGGTCGTAGGGGTGGTGAGCTGGTCAACGATGAATATTCGTCATCAGAACATTTTCAACGCCTCTCTCTCTCTCTATGTATATATACGTTTCACGATTCAACGAACATTTCGGTCACTTCGTCATTTTCAACTTGGTACCAAAAGCGTGGGAAATTCTACCAATCGATGAAAATGTTCGTTCGTTAACCATAGATGTAATTGCTCGATTGTCTCTCTAAATCTGTTTTTTATTTACATTTCTTTTCGATTACTACTGAGTATCTCATCAGTCTCCAAAAAAAAACTTGCATTTAAAAAAACAAGAAAAGAAATTTACAAACTGCTCTCATGAATTCAGTCCTGTCCAATTGTTATGGGACACCCTGTGGGAATAAACCGTGTAAAATAAATTCAATTACAGGTTGTTCTACAAATATTCAACAAATAATTTACAATCATTTCCTTAGGTTAGAATAAATTAAAATTCATTGATTTTTTTTTTCTAATTCAAGCACGAGATGCACGATAAATGTGAAAACCTAATGAGTGATAAATAACCTTAGTTTTGTATTTGTTTATACTTCTTTTTTTTTAATTTCTCCAATATTCTCGTACCTCATAAACTTATCGGAATGTAAAAAATGAATAATTGAGTCGTAAAATATAAGTTAGTACAAATACACCTGGCATTATTTTTTTGGGGATACCTTACTGCATATATAATATCACTAACATGTTTCAAAATTACTCGTGGGTAATGGAAAATAACAACGAACGGGAATTGTTTTATGAGTTAATAAAAGTTTTCACGTGTGTGCTCTTTTATTCTTTCAGTTTCATTGTAATAAAATTAACGCTGCATATACATGCGTATGCACGTGTACGTTTTGTGTGTTTTGTGTGTATGTATGAATCCAGTTGAAATAAAATGATAAAATAGGAAATATTTTAAAAAGATATGAATCTCGTTCGAAAAAGTACAAATTGACCCGAATAAATACAAATCTACCCTCAACAAAAATAAAAGAAAAAGATGAAAATAAAACAAGCTGAAAGTATTTTTTGTAGATCCGCATGATATCTTCCACGGAGTTAGTTTAAAACGAGAGACATATGTACAAATCTCAATGAATAAAATCTCAGAATATCGTTCTGGAAGTTTTGTAGATACCGTTTGAAAGCTTATCCGAGGAAAAACTAAAAGCGATCTATTTCCCGTGACTTTACTTACTCTTACTTCGATCTTTCAGTTTTTTCCTACATACTTTTTGGCAGTCTTGATATATCCTTTTCGTTCCTACCACTACCCCCTCCTTCACGGCTCCAAAAAGAAATCTGAGACTTCCTACAAAGACTTCGATTCGATCTTTTCTTCAATGAATAAAACAATCCTTGTTGAAAATCTTTTGATAAAATATTTATTGCGTGTCTAAACTAAATATTTCGTTGAATAAAATGTGAATATTTAAAAAAAAATCTATCGAGTATAACGTAAATAACTATTCAATGAAGATTCGCATTATTTTATATCAACGAAATCAAAATTTGGTTTAATCTAACAAATTTACTTAACGTAATTGGCAAAGTTATAGTTAGAAAAAAAAATGTATAAAAAGAAATTGCTCTCGTAGAATAGAAAAAATACAGAAAAAACGTTTTCAACGTTGATTTATCTTTATTCTTTTTCTTTCTCTCTCTTACACACTCTCTCTCTCTCTCTCTCTCTCTCTCTCTCTCTCTCTTGTATTTCTTTCATTTCGTATCTCCGAACCAAAGAATCAACCAAAATGTCTTAGACTTCTTGACTCGTGTGTTCTGACAATCCCGTATATTTGCCGACTCTATGATATTCGATATTCTCTCGTGGGAGTTATGATGAAAATGTAAGAGAGAGAAAGAGAGAAGGCCAACAAACCGACACCGTACAAACGTTTATTCGTGTGAGAAATCCAGCTTATCTGTCTCTCACCAAATACCAGCTGTCCAACGTCTTCCTATATCTTTCAGCAATTTTTTTTTCCTTTCTTTTCTTTTCTTTTTATTCTTTTTATCGAACTTTCCTAAATCTGAGAAAAGTATCACTCAGGAAATATTAATTACTTTTTGTCAAACTCCAATAAATAGTATAATAATAAATAATATAAAATAAACTAGAACTTTTCTCTTATGCCACAGTTTTTACGTATACGGAACAGTTTAATTAATTTGTTATAACATAAATGTTTTATCGCAAAAATTTTATTTCATCTAAAACGGTATATATAGCAGTAAACGAGTCAGTTGTAATTTGAGAGGATTAGGCTTACAATAACTAATATAAAATAAATTCAACTCTCTTACAGTACGGTACATATTCAAAAATTCTTTGATCTTTTGGAATTAAAATTTCGAGGATGACGAATTTACTAATATAAGAGAACGAATAAACAATTGAAGATTTTCCTAATTCATTCTAAATGTAGACTACTAATTAAAACAAAACTAATATAGCCTACCAGCTGCTAGCATTAAATGCATCTATGCTTATACTCTCTCAATTTATCATTATTAGATACATGTAAATATATTCTTGACATTTTGCTGTTTAAATTACAACAATAACTTTCAATAATATCTGTCTAAAACAATCGTAATTTATCGCACAGTTATTTATGCTCATTGTAAGTCATTAATTAAATGTAACGTTACTATCATTTATCTCTTCGAATTTCAATTTATTAATCTAAATAATTGCTGTTCTAAACAATGTGTTACATTCTATTATGATTAATAATTATATCAAGCAGATTTATTTCTAAAAATTAATCAATTATTATAAATAATTTTTTTATACTTGATCAGGGGTAATCCTTTTTTAGTTATATACGATGTACTGAATCCAAAGAATACAATGACATTGTTTACGATCGATATAAATACAGAACACTAGAAGCCGAATCTAGATCAATACATCCACTTTATCATCCGTTTTTTAGTCTTCGGATTACCTAATGTTTATAAAAATGGTTTTCCATTTTAAGAAATTTTTATACGCAAACGTTAACAACTCAAGTTATTAATATAAAAAAATTTATTTTATAGTATAAAAGCAGAGTAAAAAAAATAAGCATATTTATTTTTTGAAAATAATTTTTGCCTGTACTTCGAATATTTGATAAATGATAGTGTGAGATATAAAATTATAAAATCTTTTAATATTTAAAAAAAAATTAATGAAATGACTTTCATAATCACTGGTACTACATTTGATATAAAAATAATTTCATCAATTTTGCGTTTTATTTTCTTTAACTTTCTATATATATTAAATATAAGTATGCACTTTATGGTTGTTTCAAAGAGCTAATTTGAACTTTGTAAAAATTAAATAATACCGACTGAATTAATTAAATTAAACAATTACTGAAATAAAATGTTGAAATAACTTCAAACCAATTTGGTCGTTTAAACGAGTAGGATTTTACTGCTTCGTTTTATTAATCCTTTATCTCTTGTCAACTCAGTAAATCTCAGATCTTACTTTCATCGTTTATAATAACTTATAAAAGTTTATAATGAAATTTCCTTGACATAAACTTTATAATATTAATTCTCGAAAAAGTTATTCAATCGTAGTTATTCGAATTACACTTCGCAATTTATCTCCTATTCAGTACCAGCCTACTTGTATTTATTTCTATTTCGACTTTTCTCTTTTTCCCCTTTTGATTCAGCGGCTCCTTTACGCGTATTTGCTTTTCTTCAATTCCTTTCTCTTTTCAAAGATCTTATTTTCAGTTCATGAGGAAAAGATAATGAACAAGGAGAAAATGTGTTTCATCGAATGAAACGTATAAAGCACAAGTACTTTAAGTTTCCCACAAATTCTATCTTTTCTACCTGAATTTACAATGGAATAGAAACTAAATGAATATACAAAGAGAAAATGAAGAACTAAAATGGAATTCTTTAAAAAAATATATAAAAAAGGAAAGAACGATATTAAAGGAAGACATGTTTTTTCGCAGTAAATGTGAATGTTTCTAAAATAAAAGATTTTTAATATCATGAATCTTTGATTGTGTAAATAGTATTTTAAAAAATCAAAATATAAAAAGATATATATAAGTATTCAATTTTCAAACCGTATCCGAATTATTTAATATAAATTAGAGACAAACGATTTTACTTTAAAATAAATTACAATTAATTGCAACAAATTCTACCTGAAATTAATTAAATTTTAATTTAATTTTAATGTTGATAAAATATTTTCTATTTTGTTTTAAATTCGAGTATATACCATTAAAAGTATAAAAATTTATCTCGTATCCTACTCGACTTAACTTTTTTCATATTTTTGTCGTATATTAAAATTTTTAAAAATATTACTCAAAAAAAAATTTCTTCTTTTTTCTTTTTTTATTAGGATTTCGTCCTGTTATATTTCTCAAATATTCTATATATTCTCTATATCTTAAAATATTTGATATATAAAAAATAAGTTAGCGAAAAAAGGACTGCAAGTTTCGAAAAAGAGGAAAATAGGAAAAATTTCGTTTCCTTCCATTTTGATAAATTTATGTCGTTCGACAACTCATCGTTACGTCACTTCCTTGAATGAAGAAGAATGTTCATTGTTAAGAAATGTTATTGAATAGATTTTCAAAAAAATATGACAAGAAGCCATTACGTTATAAAACTCAAAGCTTTTTGATTATTAAAATCAAAAAGTAACAATAAGAAATCACATTTGCTTTCGCATCTCAAACAAAAATATTTGTACAAAGATTGAAGATAAACAAAAAAAATCAATTCCAAAATATTAACATTTTAATAGATTTTTAATTGAATTTTAAATTAATTTATTAATTACTTAGATTCAATATTAAAATCTAAATATTTTTTTTTCCTTAAAAATTGCATAAATTCAATTTTGATCTGAATGAAATTCTTGTTTGGTTTCATCAAAGATTTTTGACGTATAAAATTTATGACATGCACGCGTGTGCATATTTAAACATGAAAGTGTTTCGTTTTAGCATCGAATTATACATGTGCATACAAGCGAACGTGCAAAACCTGTACGTTTACATATGTGAGCCAGCGTTTGCCTAGAATCCACGTATTTCGTAAAAAGTCGTAACCTCCTAAACGCAAAGGATGTTCTCTCCTGGAAGCTTTTCAGAGTCGTGCTCAAAAGGAAAATATCTAGATGAAGAAAAAGATAAATATGGAGAAAGATAAGAAGAAATAAAAACAAAATATTTTGCATCTCCAAAGTACAAAAATCTTCTTTACGTTTCTCACAAAGTCAGTGATTCAGATTCTAACTAAAGTGTCTATAATAATTAAAAAATAATGACTTAACAAAAATTTGGAAATATTGATAATCGTGTGAAACAAGTTTATTTTAAGATTATTAAACTTCTAAATCAAAGTAAACTTTATTGTAGAAGAATATTTTATTGTTATAGAGAAATATAATCTTATTTAAATGATAAAAATATTGGTCTCACAAAAATATTTGCATTTATGTAAGACATGATAAAAATAAATAATATTTGAATAAGTAATACTTAGTTGATCCTTCTTTTCATTTTATAACATTTTTGAGAGTTTTAGAGAGGTTTGGAGGCAAATTTTAGGCATATCTTGTGAGACCAATTATCTTATTAATTATTTCAAATTTTACTTCTCTTGTAATAAAATGCTCTTCTACAATAAAATTTATAACAATTTCAAAGTTTTCTAATTAGAAAATATATTTCTGTGCATAAAAATGTAGAAATATTGTATAGAAGAAAATATTGATTTTTTAAAAATTGGCAATAGGCGTATGAATACTTCTGGGACTCACCGTATATACTTTCCAGCACACAACACACACACTCATATATACACTCACGCACATATGCATATAATTTGCATAACAATAAAATACACACGCATATACGCGAAATAAATTTAACACTTTTCTAATACAGTTCTTATATCTCCGAACGCTCGAAGAAGACTGACAATGAATTTGAAAACAACTACGCAGTATACTCGATGAATATCGAATCACCTTCCGAACGAATACGAGGTCAATGTGTTTACAAGTTCGACAACGAGATTTTCAGTGGAATAAAAATAACAAAATTTTAATGTAAACATCGACGAAGGAGTGAGATATGTATACACATATAACAATAAGATTTAATGATCGATAAGCCGTTCTTTCAACAAGCTTAACCTTTAATCATCCCTTTCCTTCTCAGTCGTCTTCTGACATTCGACGAGACTTGTTTAGACGCGAAATAAATTTAATGCTTTTCTATTACCGTTTTTATGTTTTCGGCATTGAAAGAAACTAATAATGCACGCTTATTGTAAAATCATTTGAATTCGATATTTTTGTACAAATTAACCATAAACTTAAAGTTTTCGTGTGACATCATTACCAAACGATCGATTAATTTGATTCATTATTGCGATTATCGAAACAGTTCGTTTTGTGTTTTTGACGAGTGAACATCACAGTCCTCTCTTCCGTACAGATAAGGTTAATTATTTTATATTTTACATTTATTTAAATAATCTATGATGTATGTGAAACATAATTAACTAATATTTAAACAATATTACATTAGTATCAATATTACCTTTCTAATAAAATACGTTTATTAGAAAGGACGTCATTATATAACGTCATATGACGTCATTATCAAACAATCGATTAATTATTGCGATTATCGAAGCAGTTTTTTTTGCGTTTTTGACGAACTTAGGATAGACTCGGATTCATTAGAAGCTTAGGATTCATTCGCGACGGATAGACTCTAGCATTTAAGTGGTGACTAAAAGCCCAGTTGAATATACGTGTTAGGATCAGTTCCTAAATTTCTTTTATGTGTTTATTAAACTTCTTTATTTTCTTCCAAATGGCAATCGCGATCACTAATTAGACTTGCACTCGATGTATTCATTGCATCTTTACATCATATTTGTTCGTTCTTTGTAAACTAAAGATCTTTGTTTGGACCGAAGGGATAGGGTCTAAGACTGAGGACTATTTTTAAATACGAAATAGAAGTTTTAAATGTATTTAATTTCTTCCTTATTTTCCCTTGTATGTCATATATCATATATCGTAAACGGTGTGCACGTATTTAGTTTCTAACGAAGTGCACAGCCGTCGCCAAAATTACAAACCGTTGGTATTTCGAGAACCCTGTAATAAAGTGGTCGGGTTTGACTAAAAGTTTTGCCAATAGAAATAACATTATTGGTTTTCTAATATAACCCGTTTAATTTAATTGATTAAAATAGCAGTAATTCCATTCTTTTTATTTTTCTGACTTTTCGTTTCCCTAATATTAAATTATTTAATAAGTATAATACCAAGATTTATAGCAATTAGAACCTAAATCAATATTTAGATTTAGTTCAAACACTTTTTTACATTTTTTATTAACAAGTTGTATACCATGAGGGTACTGATGATTAGTACTAAGTTTGCTGGTAGTGTTATGGGAGTCACTGATGGCCCCTAGTAATATAATTGCGTCGTACATAATTACAAACTTTAACTTATATTCTAAATAATATTTCAACGTAATATTTAACGTATAATAATAAATTTGTGTTTTTGCAATGGATAAGTCACGTAAAATCAGCATTGCATTCAATGTGTAAAAAATTCTGACATTATTAAACGATTAATCTAATGCATTTCTACGTAAGCATATTTCTAATTGTGAAATTTAGGATTTATGTGACACCTAACATAGAATTTATTCTTAAACGTTTTAGGAAGTAAGAATATTGAAAATGATGACGATCGTAATGTTCCTTGGCCATTTCTAAAACGTAACGGAAACCGCAAGAGATACGGTCACGTTGTTGAACTTCTCCGGAACGGCATTAGGTAGCATTAGAGATCAGGCTCGTTTAATCCATGACGGATGAATCACGATTCTCTTGAATCCGCTTTTGGAGAAGTCCGTGAGAAAAGCAGCACGTTAGGAATCCCTAACGAGGCGAAAACATTATACTACTTGTTTCAAATCTTCTTAAAACGTTAATTACATTGGTTGTGAATTTAAAATATATTTTTTTAACTAAACGCGTTGTTCCAAAATATTAAGTAGATTTTAGTCAAAGTATAATATTATATATTCTGGATATTAACGGCTTCGTTTAACCATCTTTATTCAATTTTTTCTCTAAGAATAAATTATAGTTCGTGAAAATTATGGTTCAATTATCACACAGTCATATGGGTTGTTTTTTATATGATAAATAATTTATAGATATTTATTTGTTTTGAACGAAAATGTTAAGTAGAATATAGTACAGGATTTCTTTAAATGTACGATAATAAAAGAGTAAATTTTGTAAACACTAATTAATAGTAAATCAAACACACACGTAGACCATATCAATTAATGTAAGATATAAACATTTGTGAAGATTACTTTAGATTTTATACATAAATGCATACCTACAATAGAATTTTATTTTTATCGCTCTTTAGAAAACACGTGTAAAAACCGTGAAAAAAGTTTTTTGGAAGGTTCGGGAAAAAGCATATCGAAAAGTATCAGCTCAGAAACGTTCTTAAGAATCTTACGATGTCCAAGTGTCTTAAAACTCTATTCCCAACCACTAACATTCCTATTAAAAACTTTTCCAGCAGTATTTGCGGAAATGATAATGCCATTGCCTATTTTCTAAGAATCCAACATGATCCAATCGTTTCATGCATACTTTCTTCTCTTATCGACAAAAGTAGTTCGAACGCGAAGATCAGAAATATAAAAAGTCTTCCACCGTCTTGAAACTTATAAACGATTTTATTATATTTTCTTTTATTTTAATTTGTTTTTCCTTTCAGTGTTTCTTTCCTATTATCTTTTTATATTTTTATTCACGTGTTTTAATCACGTTTACATAGACAAGGCGTTAAATTTCATTCAATATTTTCTTACTTTTCGAATTTTTCAAATCGTTGTATCAAATATCGATTATGAGCAATTGTAGTGGTAGTTTTTACATACGTTTTTAGAGTTTAATGCATTACACTAAATCATGTACGTGTTATTTTCGTTTATTTTTTCCTATATTCGTACACATTTCATTCAGACAGAACATATTCGAACGTGTTCAATGAATTTAATCTCGACGAAACAGTTGCTTTACATCAGTAATGAAAATATATCAAATGACCGAAAAGAATTTTTATTTATTACAGATTATAATTAGATTATTTCTCACTATTTAAAAAAAAAGAATCAAAATAAAAATAAAATATACAATTATAATAGTTTGAATTTATAAAGAATCGATTTGGGAACTAAATTAACTAGATGTAGAGTAATTAATATTCCAGAACAGTATTTTTCAATTTATGATGTATGGCTTAATATTGACCAAATGTTTACTATATAATTTTCTATATCTTAAATAATAAAAAATAATTTTTAACAAATTTTTAGAACTTTCTAAAATTTCACATAATATCCAAAATATAATTTCAAAAAATACAATACTCCAAATGTCCAACACAAAATGCAACACAGTGTCAAAATTACAATGTTTACAAAACCTTTAGATACAAAATATTCAGATTCTACAACAATTTCTAGCAAATATTTATTAAAAAAAAAAGATTAAGGACTTATTTTAAAATGACCGGTGAACAAATTTCCTATACTAGAGGAGTACCCATCGAGGTAAAAAACTTGAGCAAAATTTCTAGCGTCCTCTCGAAAAGGACTCATGATAAAGAGGAAGCGTTCTTTTGAAAAAGGGACGAGAGGACGATGTGCTAGCGTAAGGTTTCTTTTTTCTTTAGTAGTTACGAACACTTCCCGTGGGAACCCTTTTGACATCAGCTCGGAATCTCTTTGATCCCGTAGGCGGAACTCTACCATCAACAGGTGAGCAAGTCACTCTCGATACATACAACTAGCTAGAAAGCTAGCTAGCTAGGTAGCTGTGTTGTATTATATATAACGAAGAAGTCGTATGTTAAGAGATGACCCTTTTGAATAGGTAAACTTCGACGTACTAAGTTATTTTTATCATCATCGTTGAGAAACAGTGGACCTTTATCGAAATATGCTATGTGTCATCCTATTAATTCACTAAAGACCAAACCCATAACTGACCCTCCAAACATAAATTTCCTTTTTCTTTTCTTTAGGGACTCTCTTAATTTAGTTTTATTTGAGCATAGGGTTGATAATATTTATTGATCATTATGTGATCATATACTATCACAAAACATTATTCAAGATATTTGTAGTAAAATTTATAGTTGAATTAAGATCACACAGATAGAATAATAATTATCAAAGTAAAATTTGTAGTTTTGTGTAGGATTAAATTATTCTAATTATTTGTAATAATCTTCCAATGTATTTAATTAAATATTATTATTATCAGGAAAAATGAAATCCTGACTGGTTTTAATAATTAAATAATATTATCTAAATAAAAAATTGATTTTAAAACTCTTTCAAGAGGTTGAATCTGTCAATTTTCAAGATTTTAACCAAGTTTCGAATACAAGAACACGACGGATGCACGTTTCTTCTTAAGCTCGGTTCAGATTCAACATCATGGAAGTTCGTTCGCTCGAATCTCGAAGCTCGAAACCAAATTATTTCCTGTCCTCGAAGTCGAGAGGTCTCGTAAATAAACGACGATTTATATCCTAGCGAGAGTAGTAAAGCTCGATAAGTCAGCAGCACCCTTTTCGTGAAGGGCGTATCCCTTTGACAAAAGCATCGCGATTAGATCGAACCGAGTAATTTTTTTTTCTTTTTCTATTATATTCTAGTTGACCAGTCGTCTCGAAAGTTGCCATTTTTTTGTATTCTTATCGTTATCTAATATCACGAATTCAAGATTATTCTATTCTTTTGTGCGCGACCCTGAATTTTATTTTTATTTTATCTAATATATCCAACTGCCGTTAAATTGTAATATATTTCCGAGCGATAAAAAAATATTCGTTCTTTTTATTAAAAAGATTGATCTTAGAAATTATTAGAAATTGAATTATGCGATAAGATAACGAAGTACAATTATGGAGATTTAATTAAAAGGTTGATCGAGTCTAATGAATTAAAGACGTGTAAATAATAAAACTTATCTGAGAGTTTTTCTAGAATATTTCTCCATCTATTAAAGGTCAAAGTTTATTCAAAACTTCTTGCTGTAAATGAGAGAAAGAAAGAAAGAGAAAGAGAAAGAAAGTTATTTGGTATCTCGTTTATCATAGCGAACGAGTTATTAGCAGAAATGCATGAGAAAATATATTACGAGCATTTATATTTTGAAGTAAACAGTCATATCTTTTTCTTAATTGTTTATTAGTTTTATTCATTTATTCTTATAATTATTTTAATTATATATATATTCAAATACGCACACACACAATATTTATTATTTTCTCTGCTTAGAAAATAAAATGCAATTAATTTTATCTTTAAACAAACCAGAATTTATTTTCTTAAGTTTAGATAAATGGAATCCAAAAGTAATCGTTAGAATCCGAAAGGAAGCAAGACCGTTACGAATTGAAACAATAAATCTAACAAGTTTCACGATTACCACTTGTCTTTCTTTCCCGACGAAAAGTAGAAAACAAAACTAAAATGGTCTGCTTGTTGTCGTTCGGGACATAGGAAAGGTAATAAAAAAAAATAAAGAGAGGTAAAAAACTGTAGTAAAGAAAAAGCAAAAGACAAAGTGAAGGGTCAAGAAAAAAGTGGACAATTCCACGGTGGAAAAGTCCGAACAGTCAAGAATTTATCCGAAAGTTTTAACGTAACCGGGGGCTTCTTCAACAAACTAGATTATAGACTCTTTCGGGAAAATAAGAATTCTATCAAGTTCGTGCTATCTTCATCTTTCTTTCTCTCTTTCCCTTTTCTTACTATCTGAAAAAAGAAAATGTTATTAACGACAATGATTCGCTTTCTTCGATAAAAAGCTATAACATAGAGAAACCGAAACAACATAATAGGACAAAGTTTCGATTGGGAACGTTTTGTGCATTTCGAGTGCTACTTTGGCTTAGTTCCAACATAAAAGCCACGATAATGAGAAGGGTTGTCCTCTGGGTCGTAGTTGTGTGTTCCGAAACTGGGTCGATGTAGGTATTTTTTTGCACTCCACCTTAAAAGAAAAGAAAAAAATAGAAGACAAAGGAAAGACAATAAAATGTACGTAATAACGAAAGATATAAAGAATAAAAGTAAATATGCATCAAACGAGATAAATTAATATGTGTAATATATATTTAGTTAGGTATTAACTGTTTTCTTTTCCTTTTTTTCGTCATATATTCCACAGGAAGATAATAAAGATCGTCTTTGCTTTTGTTCTTAGCCTTATCCTAGGGTAATTGGTGGAGCAGGACGGTAGATGGGAGTAACGCGAGCGTGAAATAGAGATACAAAGGGTGTTTTGTAAGAGGCGAACGTGTGCGAAAGGTCTATGCCGTTAAAGCTTACGCGATTATGCTAAAATATTTATTCTACCATGAAGTATTAGCCAAGTCGAGCCGTTTATGTGTAGACTATCTGTGTCTTACTCACTTTCACAACATAACTATACTTACACACATACATATATAGATTTCATATGTATATAAGTGTATGTAGTATGTAACGTATGAACACAGTTCTATCTATGCTCGATAGCGCAAGAATATTTTGTAAAATTAGACGAGCATTGATCGACAATATCAACCTCTTGCTATCACGTTCACCTTTCTTACCTCGAAAATATTCTCTGCTGAAGAAAATTTCTACCTAACCTCGGTTTAACTATGTATTACATCTACCCCTACGTTCGACAACCGATCCAATAACGTTCCACTCAGACCGTATATGTTTGACATAGCAATCATTTTCTTCCTAAACTTCTCTCAGGCTTTTTTAAAGATTTTTTCCCTTTTAATCTTTCATCGGTAAACTAACTAAACTTTTTTATTTTCACGGTAAAAGTAAAGACACAATTTCTACTTGCTCCTGGTTTTCTTACTTATTTGATTTTGCGAATATACAAGGATTTTTATTTTCTTAAAAATATTAGCATACGTTTATTGTTTTTATTATAGTATAAAACTTTTGAATGGAAAATTGTTTTGTTAGAGGGAGAAGATTTTTGGTAATAGTTTTTCATATCAATTTTCTCATGAAATCTTTGTTCGACCTTGCGTATTAGACTCTAACTACTATAACGAACAATTAGCACGCAAATGTACCTACTCGCATTACGGCAAATCCAGTTCTAACCTTTAAGTAGCTTTCACCCTTAACGCCTTGTGGTTTTCCTACGGTATCACGCGCGAAAACTCATTCATGCTATTCCAGTTAGGAGAAACTCCGAAACTTCTCGGAGTTTTACTTTCGACTACTAGACTCTCATTCTCTCTCGTTTAATGTGTGTTCTGTGTATTCGGAAAATAGATAATTAAAAATATTCGTTTTATCAATAACTATAATGTTAGAATTTTTAATATCTGATGATTTAATTAATTAAACTACAGTTTTTTCTTATTTAAAATTTTTTGTATACTTTATTTTAATTAAATTTTATATTTTGCAACGACATTATAAAAAAATATATATTTAGTATATATTTAATATTAATTTTTTAAAGTTTTCAACATTATTTACTGATCAACTCAATATCCATCTACATAGAAATATTACCAGGATTTATAAATTTAAACATTTTTAAAATTCTTTTTAAAGATCGATAAATTTATTTTTTTATTCAACGTATAGTTATACTTTATTCGCTATGATGATAATAATAATAACAATAATAATCGATGGCATTAGCTTGATGACCCGGTTAGCCTTCAAAAGAGTAGGTCAACCAAGAGAAAATCTTTTCGTAGCTAGACCGAACGTCAAAAGGTATTTTAAATGACGCGTATTTAGCGTTTAAACGCCTGGCTATTTGATTTTATGATTTATGAGAACGGTATGGGATCTTCCGTTATAAGTATAACTGCTTGAAAGTAAATGATGGGACAAAACCAAACGACCTCGTTAATGTTAAACGACAAGATTTACTACAAAGGATATCGCCACGAATGGTGTGATTTATTTGAACGATTTCATGATACTGTACTATTATAATACATACAGCTGCATGTATATATCATTCAAGGTTACGGTAATATTTGAAGTGTTTCAATTTGATGTACGTTAGATGTTACGTCAATTTTTTTCTCACTCGTATCAAATTTTGATTAATTTCCAATACTCAAAAACACTTAAAAAAAGATGATTAAAAAATACAAACATAATCGTACTATAAGAACAATTTCAAATGTTTAATCGTTTAACTTCTATCGTTTCATTTCAAATCGATCCTTTTAAAAATTGTTTATAAAACACAAGATTAAAAAGTACAAACCTACCAGTTTGATTTATATTAAATGTAAACGAGTCAAATCGATAACTACATATAGCGATGAAATCTATCAAGGTAGTAGATAAAGTTTGAGAGTTTATTATCAAAAATTTTGTAAAATGAATTAGAAGAAAATAAATAAAAAATGTAAGAAAAGTTTCCATCGAGTAGAATCAACGAGTTAACACGCAAACGAGCCATTCTGGTCGCTCATGTTGCAATTAGCGAGTTAAAGAGTAATTACGCGTCGGTCTGCTCGTCACCGTAGCTACTACTATACTCATCATCGTCGACGACACGATTATCCGTCGTTAATGACTACCACACTTTACTATAACTACTACTACTACTACTACTGTAACTATTACTAGATCATCGTCAGTATATGACGTAAATGTTTCACGTATGTGGAACTTACTAACACGTTAGAGAATGTAAGATGCCTATTATATTATATCTCTCTTACTTAGTCTCTCACTTTCTCTCTCTTTGTTTTTCGTATAAGTTTCTCATCTTCTCGCTGAAGAAGAAACCAACTGGTTGAAGCTTGAAAGTAATAGATCTAATGAGTTCTCGTATCTTCTTGTGGATTGAACATTTTATGTGTGCACTTCCCTTCTTAGATCTACTTGCTACACTCTTACTGTACTAGTTCATCCTGTCAGAACCGCCTTCAGTCTCTCGCTTTTTGTACCTCACTGTGAAAATTCAATGAACCATGTCAGTCAATTCAACTTACACTTATTTATCTATATCTATGTATGTGTTTTTGGTATCTAAAAATAAATTAAAGAAAGGTCATCACGTGGGTGGACGACAGATGATTGCTTCAAAATTTATTTTTTGTATTTTAGATCGACTTATTCACCTGAAATTATTATAAGACGAATTTGTTTTATTTTTGGTTTTGTTTTTGTTTGTTTGCATCATAATAATTTCGATCAATATTTCAGTAGGCGGGCAACAGATGATTGGTTCGGAAATTCTTTTTTCTTTTTCATTAAGGATCAACTTATTGACCTGAAATTATTGTATAGTGTATTCTTTTTGTATGTGTATGTATATATATGTGATAATTTCATTTAACATTTTAGCACGGTCTTTTTTGCGTATCGGTTAATTTTCTTTTATATTATATTTTACCGAACTCACGTACGTACATATGTAGGTACATTGTGAAACGAGTTCGCTCCATTGCACCCCCGTTACCGAATGGATCAATAATGTCACGTAAATTGAGACTTTGCGTAAATTTCGAGAGAATAATGAATAATACCATCCACGTCGATGTATGCTTCGAATGTATAAATATATATGAAAAGTTGTTTTTTTTTTTTTCTTATTTTTTTAATTTCATGTATTTGCGTCATCCGTACACTATTTTGTATTAATATCAACTTTATTGAGAGCAGATACTCGAGGAAAAAAGAATCTCGTGTAAAAATTAAAAAGAGAAAATAATCAAAGTTTGTTATTACAAAAGAGAGTAAAAAGAGAGAGAGAGAAAGAGAGAGAGAGAGAATAATACTTTTTAGACGAGAGTAATGTAAAGCCTTTCTCGTCATCGTCCTGCGGAACGAACAAATGCTATCTTAAGTGCGATGAAGAAATTCTCGGGGAAATTACTCTTTCCATCGGGCAGCTCGTAAATCGGCTGCGAAAATCATTCGCGAGTGGAGGACTGACAAATGAATCTACCCGGTAATGGTATGGTCGGATCATTTGAAATAAAAAAGCTTCAATTTCGTTTCCAACGAGTCACTCAACCAATGTTCTATTCTTCTGTCCATTTCCTTGAATTCTTCTTATTATCAAAGTTCTAACCAATCAGGATAGACCATTTTACGAGAATAGATTTTAACTGTAATGGGTGAGGCATTTATTATAAAACAGACCACTTAACAATAAGAATCAAATTTTTTTGATGAAATTTACTTGGCATTAAAGGTTAGCTTAATCTTATGTTAATAGTTTCTTTGTAGGTTGACATATTTTGTTCTGTCAGCAATAGCAATTCAGTTCTTCAGGTTGGTTTTTTTTTATCCGATATATGAACAACTACTACTGCTCAAATTCAAGATAAAATGAAAGAATGAAGGATAAATGTAAAAGTAGGCTTTTAAATAATCTCTTACAAAGTAGTATATCCTTCAACAATAATAATACTATGCATATATACTGTAATGGTAGTAAGTTGATGTTGAATTTAGATACTTACAATGATACGGAAATTATACGGGTAAAAACGTATTTCCGTATATAGCCCCTTAACGTCCACCTCGACCATGTGCAAGTAGTAAAGGTGTACGACTAGGTATCCCTTGAATATCGTCTGTGAAGGATCGAAAACGAGCGAACATAACGTTAGATGTGCGATAATAATTTCCAGTTCTATTGGTACGTAACGTCATACCTAATACGTCTCGATCCTGATACATAATTTATTCTTCATATATTTTTGTTATCTCATTTTTACACATATATTGAATTGGCTTATAAATACATCCAAAATTTCTCACGATTAATATTTCATAAAATAATAATTAAAAAATAATATTTTTTTATTTGAAAATACACCTGATATCTTACGAATATTTAATTTATTAACTGTGTACTTAGTAAAATATTTTTATATTTAACATTTTTTAATTTCTTTTATATTTTTAAATAAGCAACACAAATATTTTTCATATTAAAAATCTCTACATTTCCAGCCAATAAATATGTATACATAGTTATACTTCTTTTTAATAATAAATGTTTTCATTCGTATATAAGTTAATTTTTATATTATTCAGGAATATTTTTCCACTTGACGCGATAGAGGGGAAAAAATAAAATAATAAATTTCTCCAACGTCTCTCTCTCTCTCCCTCTCTCACACACACACACACACACACACACACACACTTTCACTTTCTTTTTATTTTTTATTTCCAGTTCCTCCTTCGCCGTTCGTAAACTTTTACGAGAGACTCCCACACTCTTCTTTCTCCCGCGAATTTAATTCGAACGAAACGTCGTTCCGTACCGCAAAGGTAGAATATGACGTCGACTTTAATGCATTTGCCATTGAGAATCATTGAGAATTTCAAAGCATTGAGTTTCCTTCTTTCTCCTTCCTCCCACCCCCTCTCATTCTTATACATGACAACGTTTCAACATCGAACGTTCAACGTTCAACGTCGATGCATATAGGAATACATTTAAATTCGTACATACACACGCGCGCACGAGCAATTCTTATACAAGTACACATACACCACAAGACAGGTATATTTTATCAGCAATACTTTTACCAAAAAAAAAAAAAAATAAAACGAAAGAAGAACGAAAAAGAATTAAAAAAAAAAATAAAAAAAAAATAGGAACGAAGTAGCTTTTCCTCCCAGCGATTGCCACGACACAAGCCCTTTTCACTGTGCACCGTCAACCCTTTGTCTGTGATCCATCCTCCTGTGCATTAATTACCACGTGTTCGTACCAAAAGGGACGACTGCTTGCACTACATGTGTGTGTTCGTACGTGTGCTCCAGTTAATGTTTTTTCTGCTGTCTGTCTGTCTGTCTGTCTTGTCTGAGTGAAAGACAGAGAGGAAGAGAGAGAGAGAGAGAGAGAGAGAGAAGAAATTAACGCTTTTCCGAGATTACATTTTTTTGTATGTCAAAGCTCTGAGTTCTTTTATTTATTTATTTATTTTTATTTTTATTACGACAACGATAAAATTTGCATTATTATTAAAATTTTATATGTTCATCGAGGTTGAACATTTAACAAATAGTTCAAAGATTATTGTTGATACAAATTGTGTTAGAATGAGTCGTTTTAATACCGATAACGAATGTTCCCTTCATTTTTATTTGAAGGATCTAAAGTAATGTTGCGCGAGAGAAGTTTTTTTTTTTAAGATTTCTCAAACGACTTTCGATTATTCCCCGTCTTGGGATAAAGAAACGAACGTCATTCTCGGACTCGAATGAGGAATCCATTTCCATTAAACACCCACGTTCGAGCTAACGGTATCTCAACTTTCGACTTTAATGGAATCCTTAAGAGTTGCCTTTGTCGATTTTCCGATAGGAGTGCTAAAGGAAATGGTGCTGAGTATCCCTCTCCCTAATATTAACTGACGCTACCGTATTACTCAGATAAAGTTTCGATTTTTCACGTCATGAAACAAACAAATTAATAATATTACAGTTTTAGATAATAATATTTATCGTTTGTATCATTTACTATAACGTAAATTAGGTTAGATATTATATAAATATAAACATAAAATTTAGGTATAGTTAAAATATATTTGTTAGAGAGAATAGAGATAGAAAGATATTTAAAATTTACTATAAAAATCTAAAAATCGGATACTTTTTATTATTGTTTTTAAAAAATAAGTATTTTATTTGTTCCTTATTTTATATAATATAATTTTTATATCGTAATAATCATGTAGAATTTTTAAATATATGAAACGTTCCTGGTCAGGTCTATAAACCATACTCAGGAATAAATTCAATGGTTCTGTTCAGAGTCTCTAAAGTTGATCGAAAGAAAAATTGACCAGAGATAGTCACAATTCTTTATCGTATCTCGTGTAAAATGACAATAAAGATTCTCTCTTTCTCCTTCTTTCAAAGATGATGCGTATAATATCGAGCGAAAATGTCTAATAACCACAGTAGAGTGCACGTACACATACATACATACTATCTACATATACACATACCTAATACTTTACTTCAGTTCCTTCTGCTCCGTTCAACCGGATGCATTTTATTTACACCAGACTAACGACGAGCAAAGAGATAAGATATACTCTCTAGCTTCGAAGGGAATAAGATTCTCGGGAGATTAACCAAATGGAGAAAGAGTAGAGAGGATACAACAATAATAATAAAAAGAAAAAGAAATTAAAGGATGAATAATTATTCTTGCTAAAGTACACTTCCGATTGAATTTATTCGATCTTTTTCCGGAAGCTTCGGATTCTCATTCCACACCAGGCTTCTTAGTCAGGAGAAAAATATCATGGTAGTATAGAATAGAGAAAGAAAAATAGATTCTCGTATTGTACACTCTCTACGGTATAATATCAGAATCGAAAAAGTAGTCGATAAATCAGGTGTCACGACGTCGACGTTTAATTTCGTATTATCTATCGAATACTCGGTTTCATCGTTTTTTTTTCGAAACTCAACGATGCGTTAATGGAGGATGATTTTCATATCGTTCCATACCTGTCATTGTATTATTCCTTCGATGATATAATAATGTTAAAGAGAGAGAGAGAGAAGAAAGAGTGAGAGAGAAAAATGGGAAGGAAATAAAAAGATCAGCTTTCATGGTCAACGAATGATAAGGGGTTGGAAGGGACAATGAAAAGAATAAAAAAAGAAGGGGAAAAATGGATAACGTCAGCTATTCGATCCAACACCATCGTTAGTGTCCACAAATCAAAACAAGATTTATATGTATATGTATATATATATATATATATTTTTTTTTATTATGTTGAGGGATACCCGTGCATTCCTTGATCGATGCGAATGCGGGTTTCAAAACTAGCATTGAAAAATAGCATGCCATGAACAAAGCGTCCTATCCTTTGATTCATTTCCTCGTTGGTCAAAATTTATGCATCAAATACGAATTTCTCCCCCTTTTTCGAATATTTTTCTTCTTTCAAGGACAATAGTAACGACGACGAAAGAAGACGTGCGTCGTTCCTTAAGTCGAAGAGACAAGCTACAATTTATGTTGTTAGCTATAAATTTTCTGTAATATCTTTTTAACAGGTTAAATGCCCGCGTCACTGGAGACTGACACTAAATTTTACATTTAAGCATTGCTGGTCCTTTGAGTCAACAATTTCTTAGTTTTCTAATTACCATTTTATTTAATTCTATTTATGGTCATCATTTTTTTGCTGAATTTTTGATAAAGTTAGTTTTGTAGATGGTCAGCTTTATTTCAATTTTTAAAGTGAAACTTTGTAGATGACGGTAACGATAAAATTTACTAAACGACATGAAAATAGAGGGGAGAAAAAAGAGAGAGAGAGAGAAAGAGTGTGTGACATAGAACGCACAGTTGATCGACAATTGAACGAGATTGTAAAAGGTTCTAGTGTATTAGTGTGGTATATACGTGTATATGTGTGTATATAAGCATGAGATATATCGATCGATAGTTATTACGAGATGCGTTTGTTTATGGAAAGAAGAGGTAGGATGTGACATACCTTGAGAATGTTCGATATACCTTAAATGATTGTTAATTAATTGAATGAAATGTGTATTGTAGTTTAAAAGCACCGTATATAAGTTCGACGTATCGACCTTTTCGAAATTCACCGTTAGACTGGGCTCATCGTCATCTATGAAAGTCGAACAAATTATTTTTATACATTTATTGATTGTTGTTTATGTGACTTTCCGAAGGCTGCATATGTATAACGAAAATAATATTCCTAATAAATAAAATTTATTCCTTCGGAGTTTTTTTAAATGTTCAGTATAAGTTGGAATGCTTTTAGCTGCAACATACATCACTGTGTTGGAACCTACTATTTAGTTGCAAAATGAGGAGAGTATTCATTGCAATAATTATTTAACGTTAACATAACCTTGTTACATTACGTAGAAATAGCATGTTGGTTTGCAAAGCCTAATTCACGAGGGGTAATATCCAAGAGCTCCATATAAATGCCAATACGGTGTCGGAGGTCACGTAATCTAGATAGATGAATTCGTTGTGAGAATCCAATTACAAGTTAGTTTAATAGTTCCACTCATCAAATGTGGATACTACCAAAATGTTCAGATAAAATGTTTCAAGAATACAAAATATTTAATTATTTTATTATTCTGTTCATCGAATCTTCAAAACGTTGACTTTTCGATTTTAACCTTTTTGATTCATAACAATATTTAAAAATAACAAATATGAACTTTTTTTCTCAGTTATCACAAATACCTCGACTACTGTTTTACAATGAGTAAAACATCAAACGGACAAAAACTTGCAAATTTCACAGTCGATTTATGACCAAAAAATCCCCGCAAAAAATTCTGATAACTTTCGTAAAGTATGAACCGAAAACTGCACAAGCTGTGAAATAATCCTAATATAAATCTTCTATTTTTTTTTAACAGAGGGTTAGACAGAAAACTCTTCCAATGATCTTTTTCCTATCGCTAAACCCATAAGAATTCGAATACCGAAATCGTTTTATACGAGATGATCTTAACATTGGACTAGAAAGGGAAACGTAACTCGAGTCAGTGCAGTCGACGATAAGCCGAGCTTTGGAATCAATTTAACTTGACCCTTAAACGGTACACGCTGAACTGTGTGCATGTAAGCGATATATCGAATTACCATTGGTCCGCACTAGGTCCAATGTACACATGTATATGTATATGTATGTATATACTTGTCACCGATTTATCAAGAAGATAGTAATCAAATTTCTATGTAAACCTGTAAAGAGTGTATGTGTACTAAGATTTACATGTATATACATATACATATATGGGCTTTTCCATAAACTTCATGCCGACTTATAAAAGAGACAAATGCTCACTGTTTATTTTTATTAAAATAATGTAGAAAATAAATTAAAATAGCTTAATAATAATAATAAATTTATATTAAATTCTTTTCTATTTACAAATTTTAGAATAAAAATTCAAATTGCCCGCCATATTTCAATCGTCTTCTATTATTTTTGTTAAATATCTTTTATTATTATTCACTTCGTCCAAAATCAACGACACGAATGCATCTTTTTTCGTAGTTCATTTACATAAAAAAAATAAATATATATTTTATTATTGTTGATTAATTGCAAAGTACGAGCTACATATATGTTTAAACAATCTGTGCATTTGCTAACAATCGATCGGTATGAACTTTCCGGGTAATCCAATATATATGATAATTTACAAATATTTCTTTTGGGTAATACAAACTACAAATATAAAATATCTCATATAAACAATTTGTTACCCTTCAAAAACTTGGATCAAGAATGATGTACGAGAACGTTTAGGTTCCCTTCCATGATTCATTCCGAGCCCTCTACAACTTTTCTTCACAAGATTCTCCTGAAGAGCGATTAACAACTTCCGCATTCTTAAAGCATCTTTTTCCTGCTATATAGGATAGTATTAGAAATGCTCAGGGTATCTCTTCCAGACGATAATAACGACGAAAAAGGTGTGAGAAATGTGTGATCGTTGGAAGATATGCTCGTAATACTTATAAGAAAATGATAGTTCGATATCCATATCCATATCTTGGTTCCAACCAAGAAAACGATCTGACCTTTAGTTTACGATTATCGTAAACTCTACGAATATATACAGGGTGAAAAATTTAAAACCAGGTTACCCTAAATAATTTAATTACTATTGGGAGATAGATAAAAATTCAAAAGTCAAACGAAACATATCTTATTTCAAGAGTAGCATAATCTTACATTAATAGATTTTTTGTTGATGCGTGTGTTGAGAAAATTAAAAGACAAAATTAGGATTGCATTAAAAAACATTTTCTTTTAGAATAATAATAGAACTAAAGTAATTGTGGTGACCAGTTTTAAATGTTTCACCCGGTATATGGGTACCTCGAACAATTGGAAATTTAAATTAAATTCACAGGATATATGGAGCATATTGTTTTTATAACTTTGTAATAAAAATTGGATATTACCAGTAAGGATGAATTATTATTCGAATAAGGGAATTTAATGAAATTTTATTTAAAACGTGTGGATAAGGAAAGATCCTCTTGAATAAAAGAATATTCGTACTTTGTAAATAGAAATGATCTTAATCTCTTGAAAATCAAATCATTTCAGTGCTCGCCTTTGAAAAGTTTTCTATTCTCACGAAGTAATCCTCTTTTTACAGACGTAGTGTCAAGACTCTACAGGTGCTTGGCAAGTTCTCAAAGATCCGGAGTTTAACGATCTTCTTTACGTATAGTTGGAAAGAGATAGAGAAAGAAAAAGAAATATAAAGATACTCTAAGGGAGGAAAATTAGGCTAACTCTAAATTCAAAAGTTTCAAATCTCATTTCAATAATTATTACTCACCTTTTAAGTATAGTTTTAAAGAAAGAAATTATGTAAACTAAAGACTAAAGTTAAAAGTACAATTTCGATAATTACAATTCGTCCGCGCGTTTGAAAAAAAAAAGCAAGAAAAATAACAAAACACATAAATTAATAAAAAACAAAATATAGTTAGTTAAACAAAAAAATATCGAAGTTTAGAAGAATTGTATTCTGAGGATGATTGTGACAAAAAATCGTAATAGAAATAAAACGGAATTGATAGAAACGGAATAATAAAAGAAAGGAAAGGGAAAAATCGATTGGTAAGACTGAAAGAGAAAAGTAGGATGAGAGTAAAAGGAGACTGGATGGTCGAGGATATGTGTGCGGTTGGCATGAAGAGTACCGTCCTTCGACTATAACGCGATGATTTATCGCGAGTGCACACTTTCGCACGGGTTCTCAGCAATGCCCTTTTTCTCCTGGGTAGTCCTTCTCAAACCAGAATGCATGAGAGTTTTCTTCGCAGTACAACTAGTGCACCGTTTATTGACCACACTGGTCAGAGACAGCTACTTTAATTATATTTATTTCATTAGATATCTGTTGTTCCTATTAATCGATCGTATATATTTTCTTAATATAATTAAAAAAACAAAAGAATATAATCTAAAAATTGTCCTTTAATAAAAATAAATTTTTCTACGGTAGCGCTGATAATTTGACTTGTTAAAAAGATATATAATTAAATATGAAATTTTAATAAACAATCGTTGGTTGTTTATCGATCATGTTTTTTAATTCCAAAGAAAATATAAAAAAGCAGAAATATAAATAAGAGAAGTTAGATAGCGTTTTTCTACAGCATGAATTTGTTATCAAAACAATTAAAATTTTTCTTTTCTTATCATTTACCAATTTACCATAGTAAGATTTGTTGAGGAAGAAAACGCGATCGTTTCTTTTCTTTTTTTTTTTTTTAAATATTCTAAATATTCATTCTAAAAAGTAACAAGAACTATAAAACAACTGTCCAGTATTTGTCGCAGAATGTTTTCGTCACGGAAAGAAAAAGAAAGAATATATATTGCACCTTCTACCAGCGAGCTTTTTTTTCTCAAGGCTAAACCACATTCCTTATTCTTATCATCAGACTAATGGAATTTGTTACCAAAAAAAAAACAAAAGAAAAAAATGGAAACTTTATCGTTCTCTGTTTCAAACCCTTATTAATATTCATGCAAGTAGTTATAGATTGAAAATTATTAACGATAGAAAACAATAAGAAACAACACGAAACAATGTCACGACACGAAACGACATGACACAATAGAATAGGAGGACGAGTAGTATGTCGATACAAGCAAAAGGTACAATCAAAAGTGCCCTGACACGCTGACGGCTGAAGTAATAAGCTTGCATGCGATCGAGTGATCTCCGTTATTAACATAGACCTTGCCCCAGAGCGATTTACTATCCCCACCCTTCAGAACCCCTATCCAGTTCTCTAGTTCTCTAACATCAACCCCAGTATTCGCTTTACTTGCACAGATCGAGACCTACCCTTGATAACACAGTCCCTATCATTGACCGAGGAGTGAGATATAGGTTCAACTTGAAATTGCTTGTGGTCACGCTCACGTTACTTCCAAATGTTTCTCAAATTTTTCTATTCTTTCCTTCCTCCTTTTTCTTTGTTTTTCTTCTTCTTCTTCTTCTTTTCCAAATCCATTTCGCAAACGTTTCCTTTCTTAACTTCTTTATATCACGTAGGTACCATCTTTAAATCCCAATAACTTTTCTCTTATCGTTTAAAATCGATAGTGGAAGAAATGTAACTTGACCCCTAAAAGGGCAAGGGATTTTAACTGTCAGCAATAAGAAGACAAGTTGGAATTGAGATATACATCCTTGTATAAAGGAAATTCGAATAGGAAATGTGTGAAATTCTTCCCTTGTCTCTTCGTATCTCCTAAATCTAAATATTTTAACTTCTTGCTTTTAGTTATTTTATTCTTGTAGTGATGTTATAGTATTCGTTTTTTTTTTTGTAAATTTAAGATATGATTTATTTGATGCGTTGAAAAGTAGAGCACAGTTACCGGAGAAAACTGAATCAATGATACTAAAGTTTTGAGTTTTCTACAATTCCGTAAATTATGAAGCAATTGAAGAAATGAATTATGAAATACAAATAATCAATTGATTTATTCAATAATAATTAAAAATGTATATTTATTTAAAATCAATACAAAAATTATGAAATCAACAATTATTTCAATTTTCGTGATTCCTTTTAACGAAAAAATTCATGCCAAACATGCCGGAAATCTTTTCCAGCAGTTAATCACACGAAAGATGAAAGAACTTGAAATGAAGGAAAAAGGAACGAAAGAAAAGTAGAATAAAAAAGAAAAAGAAAAAGGAAAAAAAGAAGTGACGTAAGTCTTGAAAATATTTTACCGGAATTCAAGGCACGAACTCGCCTAGAAGAGTATCAATTTCTCTTCCAGTATTAAAGTAAAAATCCTTGGCACCAAGAGGAACAGTTAGAAGAAGAGAAAGGGAATAGGCAATAAAAAAAATGACTAGTGAGTAAAAGGTAAGAAAGAAATGTTATCGCGAAGGATCGAGTACTTGAAATTTTGAAATTCGTGCAACTCTAAAGAAAATAATCGCGTAATCGTTACGACAATTTATTTTAATCACGTTGACATAATAAAAGCTCAGTAATTTCTGGCAAAGTTCAAAAGTTTTTGTCGGTTTTTAAATCATTGAAAATACTGCACGCGGTTATATCATAAATCTAACACGAGAATTGTCTTCGAGTAAAAGATATGAAAAAAAGAAAAACACACACACATACATTTTAGGAGAAGTTTTAAATAATTTGTTAAGTTTAAGTTAAAAGTTGATGATAGTAAGAGAGTCGGTGTTACTGACAATAAGACTAAAGTGCACCAACCAAACAGGACGCTTAGATCGTTCTGGCATTATCGTCGTGGTGCATTACTTGCCCGAATATGTCGGTAAATCGTTTAATGCGAAACTCGTGAACGACCGGTTAAGCGGACGAAAGGAGGTTTTAGCACGTTCCATCTTGTTTACATTCGACCTCCAGAGAGAAAGAGAGGAGAGAGAGAGAGAGAGAGAGAGAGGAGAAAGAGAGAGAGAGAGAGAGAATTACAATTTTATCCTTTGAATATATATAGGTCCCCATAAACGAGAACCTGTGTTGGATATGTGAAACTATAAAGAAAAAAAAGATTATCGATTTTTTATTAGAGTTTCTTTGTACATTTATTCCAATATATTTCATAAAACGTATTCCCATTGGTTTGATATACGGGCCGATTAGGGTTAATTAATGTTTCAATAATTTTTCCGCTTTTTTATGCTATCGAAATGTTACAAACAAGAAAAGAATATTTGCGTATTTAAAAAGAAAACAATTGAATAAATTGTTTGAGAAATTAGATTAATTGTTTATCATATTACAATATTTGATAACAAGGATCAATATCCATAAAAATAATTGTAGCATAATATAATATATACAATCAGTTTGAAATTCATGAACGAAGAAAACCAACCACCACGCTTGCAACTTTAATTAACTAATCGTACTATCATCGATTCTATCTAAGCACGTGTTCGTCCACTCGATTGCTCGCATACTCGTGTACGAAGTCATCGAGATATCGACGAGGAACGATGCTTAGTAATTTATAATATAAAGCCATGTTCCCTAGTAGAACCTGATAAAAAATTCTTTCTAACGCAAGAGAATGAAGAATATTTTTCGTTCCAAGCTAAACGTTATTATTAAAGCATAATGTTCCATTATTCTCTACTTTTATCTATCTCCCCATATCGAAAAAGTAAAGAAATACTCAAAAAAGGAACTTGAACAAGGAACAAAGAAAAATAAAAAAAAGAGAATTGTTGATCTAATTGAAAATAGAAATTGGCCAATTACTTCGCTCGACAAATTGCCTCCATTCTGTATTTGTAAATGGCCATTCGAGTCTACCAATTGATTTCCTACGTATTTTATGCGACATTAACAAGCGCTACACACATACACCTTATACAAAACGCAATCCATAGAGCTGAGAATTATCAAAAGCATTCTCAACATCGTCCAAAGTGGTCGAATATTAATTTTCATCGGATTGCAAACAATCGTGTCTATAGAAAAATATTATTTAACACCAAAGCTATAACACGCGTCTCATAATAATAATAATTTATATATTTAAGAAATATATGAAAAACATTCGAACTCAAAGTAAGAAATATATTTTTAAAAATAAAATAGACGATAAGCTCAGAATTACAAAAGTATTTATTGATTATTCATTATTCATTATTATTCAAGAAGGAACGTTCCTAACTTTAAATTCGTAAAGAGACTCTACATTAAATTATTATTGTTATTACTACGTTATATGTAAATTTGGTATATATACGGAGAAATATTTTACATAAGAAATAACATAACGTATGTACATTTTACTTATGCATGTATGTATATACAGAAATACATATAAAGTAATATTTAACGACGTTTAACTCGTATAGGTCCTTCATCCATTAGTCGTGATGCAGTAATCACATAATTATTATTTCGAAGGTAAGGTTATATCAACGAGAGAAATTTCGAGGAACAGCAATGGAACGTTCTGATTTATATGCACCGTGAACGACAATGCATGTTATTGCACCCCATTGCATTCTCGAGAGTGATTCTAACGAATATAATTTGAAGCATGTAAACCTGCTAGAACTATGACACGCGATCTCGCGTCACAGCATGTTTCCCTTTCCATCTTTTGTAAAAGAGAGATAAGAGAAAATAATTTTGAACTTCACGAATATTGCACAATCATACGAATATTTTTTGGACGGATGAACGTCCATGGTTTTTTAAAACATTTTTGCAAGATAAAATACAAAATATCGGACTAAAAAATGAATAATGTTAAAACTTTATGAAATATTAATATTGTTTATTTTTAATTAAAAAATACTCTTTAGTTTTTAGCAGTAAACAAAAAAATATAAAAATATCGACATTACAAAAAATTACATTTGAGTTTCCTCGTCTAATTTTAATTTTTAACTTAAACTGAAACAAAAATCTTAAAAAAAAAAAGAAGATAAGTTTCCCAAAATTTGACGCAATTGTTCCTATGATTTTTAATCGCATATTACTTTGCATAGTTATAAGATATTAATACCGTTTACTCTTCCTTTACAGTTTTAATATTTGTCTTTAGTATACTGAAACGGTATTCTATATAAAAATAGGTCAGCTATCAAGGAGGTTATAATTATCTGGTTTTTATAGTCAAGTTTTCAACGAGACGCGGCAGTCTCGTTCGATCGTTCGATCGTTCAAACGAACTTAATTAACTAATCCTGTTTTCATTTGATTCAGCTAATCAAACGAAGGCAGATGGTCTTTAACAAATGTACACCGTTTCTTCGTTTTATTCTATACAACGCGTGGCTTCTCCTATCATCCCTTAGGAATTGAACGCTTTTCTGATTCGATCAGTTTCCATACATCGAGTCGTACTTATATAGATACATATATATATACTACATATGTACCTACACATAGAAATAGTCTCCACTCGGTAAACGAGTTAGAAGGTTAATGGATATCGATGTTTAAAATAGCACCTTCATAAAAAGCGAGCCTATCTAATGCATTATTTTCTAGCAACATAATTATAGAACAATTTATCTGTTGAAGAAAAATATGAAATAAATCATAAACTTGACTCACCAAAACGTAGACAGCAAAAGGCATGACAAGAACCGCTACTAGTAGATCAGCAACCGCCAGGCTGACGATGAAATAATTGGTGACAGTCTGAAGGGCTTTCTCTCTTACAACCGCCAGGATAACAAGGACATTGCCGAATAGGGTTAGACAAGGTACGATAACCAGTATGAGGGCCCACCAATTACTGGGGTTTGACTTTTCGTCTACCGAGGTTGGATTGCACTCGGTGTCATTAGCAGAGACTATCGAGGAAGTGCAATTACCGGTGGTACTTAGATTCATACTACCACCGCCATCATAATAGGCCGTGAGGTTAGCAAATGCGCTGTAATTTAACTGATTGATATAATCGTTTAGATCGTCGAAGACGAATAAATCCGATATTAGAGTATAATTGTCGATTAGGGTTGAACTTGAATAACTCGATGAAACATTTGGTGAAGACGACGCAAAGCTTGCCGTACTCGTTGGCGTTTGAGTGTCGTCGAACCAACCGGTTGACTCTACGACGATAACCCCAGTTGCCGTTCCGCCACTTGCAGTAGCTGTCCCAGTAGCCGCAGTTACTGCGGTAGTGTCGCTTTCGTTTCTCGACATGTCGAATGTACGTTCCAAAATCGTCTCAAATGCGATCTCGTTGAACTCCCTAGAACGAGTTCTCGTCGTTGTTATCGGAGCTGTTATTGTATTCGTCGTACTAGTCGTAGTTGTTGACGTATTCCTTGCTGGCACTACAACTTCCCTAACACCGTTACCGATCTTCGTATACCTCGATGTATCTACCTCCCCCTCGACCCCACTACTTATCACCGATTCCCTCGACGATAGCTTTCGAACGATCGACCGAAACAACGAACCGTCGTTGTCCCTTCCACCTTCCATTCTGCTACCCCCACACCGATCACGAGATCTTTGATCTTTTCGCCATTCTCTGCTTTTCGCTTTCCTCCTCGTCTTCTTCCACTTTACTCTCCTTCTCCTTCCTTCCTCCTCCTCCTCCTCCTGTTTCTCCTCACCCTCACCTCCGTTAATTCTTATCCTTCGTTCCACGATTTATCTTCGTACTGTTCAAAAATCACCAATCACAACTTTCACGATTATCCTTCTTATTCTTCTTCCTTGATGACTCCTGAAATAATATATAAAATATTTAATACACTGTTCTCAGATATTCATATATTCTAATTGAAAATTTTCTTTGTTATATAACTGCACTTGCACTTCTCCTTTGACAAAATTCTCTTTTTTTAAGATATTCTTTTCAAGGTTTGAAAAGACCAAATATTCGCTGTTATTCATGCACTACTTTGCCTATCTAACCGATACCGAAATATTCTGGCAAATATCTAAGATACTTTCTATGCAAATGGTTTCTTTACCAGATCTTACCATTCTCAGGATAACAAACCTTTATATAATAGAACGTTTCCAAATACTTTAACGTTGGTATTGGTCCAAGGACAGATATTTTATTATCGATATAAGTAAAACATTTTAAAGTTACAAATTTACGTTCTATCAAGGACTCGATTGGCTGAATTAAACTAAAAACAATGGGACTGCTTCTATTTCGAAATTGAGTTCTCCCGCGGAATAGCACTTTTCTTTCGAGGTAAAAAAAAATCGAAGATACAAAAATACGGAAAAAGGGGGCGAATTGACAGATGGTTAGTCATTGTAACATTTCTTTCGTTCGAAGTGGTCTCTACCTTTTTGGAAAAATTCCTTCTAAGAAACAGAAAAGAAGAGATAAAAAGAAAAAGAAAAACGAATTCTGAACCCTCTCAAGAACAAAAATTACCTCCTTATCCCCGTATGGTATTTCTATCGATCTTCTACCCCACCTCCCTTACCCCCTTCCCCAAACCTCGTTACTGGAAAACAAAAATACGAAAATATATATATTAGGAAAATTGGACAAAGTAACTAACTTGTAATAATTTTCAATTGAATAAATGTTGGTGGAAAATTGCAATGTCCGAACAAATGAATTTCCTTTTCATTCCACTATTCGAGTTCGTTTTATTATTTTTTTTTCTATTTTATAAAATAATTAAATATAGATCACAAGGTTTGTTCGGGTAATATCAGTTATCAGTTATAGGTTTGTTAAGTTTCCAGATGAATTTGCCGAATCGATCGTTCTTCCGTTTCAATAGAAAATGCAAGAATAAAATTTAAAATAATTATGGGAGTGATTTTATAAAATGTGATATACAGGAAAAAAGCTTGTACAGTGATATAGCAAAGTTTTCTCCTAACGTTTATCGAACGCACCCCTAACGTTTCTCCTTCAACGCACATCATTTCTTTCACGTTCAGCACATTTTCCTTTAGTTTACGTGTTGCGACCTTTGCTTCCCATTCCTTGGAAAGCTATTTTCGAAAAAGGAAAGATTGAATTTGATCGCGAGAAACGTAAACATGGCAAGCACCACCAATGTCCCAAAAGATTTCTCAACGATTTTTAAATTGCAACATCTGATATTCAATCTCGTATTTTTCAAGTAAAAATTTTCTACAGAATTCCAAATCAATGTCATTGATTTTTATTTCTCGCGTCTTTCTTATACAATAATTTATCGAATAGGTCAGATACATACAAAGAATATGATTATCATTGGAGGAATAGAAAATACGATAGAATGAAAATTCTTTTTATGAAGTAGTAAAATTTTGCAACTATATCAGAGAGAAGAACTAACGTGGACTTTCAAGCTGCTCGTTAAATTTAATAAATTCCTATTCAGACAGCCTCGGTCTTTGAAAGTTTCTTGAATTAATAACGACGCGAACCGTATAACGGTCTTGGGGATATTAAGAAAGTTAATGTATCATGCGTCCGTCATTCATTAGCTTAAGAAGATTATTATAATATTATTCGAAAAGTAACTTGTTATCTAAAAGAGGAACGTTTTAATTGCTTAAATAAAATGACGCATTCGTAAAAGCATTTTATTTCTTTGATCAGTAAACAAAATATTCTTTAATAATATTTAAATAGAAACACGCTTGTCAGATTGTTATTTATTTGACCAATAGAAAATAAAAAAACCAAACAAGAAAGTAGATTTAAAATATAAATTACTGTTCGTCCAATGTTTCTAATTTTTTTTCCGGATTGCAAAAAGAATATAAAAATGAATACTTTAGCATTCAAAAAGAAAAGAAACATCATGTTTATAAGGTTGATATAGAAAGAGGTATTGATTTAAAAAATCAGCAAGTAAAATATACTTCGGAACTGTATTAAAAATTCTAACATTATTTATTTGCCAACTCAATATTTCCACGACATCCCCTGTCGTACATGTATATTTTCCCTTGTTATACGACTACATATGTTTTCATCAATCATGTACGTTCGTTTATTCTTTCGTTCGTTCGTTCTTTCTGACTCAATGTAACTCATATCAATCAAAACTATGCGTACATCTATCTAGCGTCCACCTAACATCAACTTTTAATTAGATCTCTAATTAATGTTACCAGCAAGATCAATTAATTAAGATACGATTAGGTTACAGGAAAATAAAATAAAACGTAGTGAAACTTGATTTCATTCATTATTATTCATCGTCTTCATTGTCCTTTTCCTTCAATTTGGGTTGGAATATTTCAAAGGGTTTATTCGAAAGATTGAAATCAGGAAAAGATTGGTAATGGTGAGGGTTAGGCATGATCTGTTTGACGTCATCGTTCTCTATAATTACGAATACTAATATATGATCGAATATATTTTCCTATACAAATCGATCCATTTGCTATCTTGAAATTGTCCATAGCTTGACTTATAATCTACGAACTTTTACCAATATCGAACAAACCCCTCACTGCTATAACTTCTATCTCTCTCTCTTTCTCTCTTTCTCTCTTTCTCTCTCTCTCTCTCTCTCTCATTTTATTTGCTATAAAAATTCCATCCACGAACAATATTACTTTCCTCGATTAGATACAACTATTTTTTCTTTTTTTTTATTCACACACATACGCACATACACTGGACTTCATAATATTAAATATAGAATTAGATAATAACGTGAAAATTTATTTTGGCTACCAAAATAATGTTTTAAGCACGTCAATAAAAGTTCTAACAAATATCGAAACTTTAGTTTTAGTTTAACAACAACGGCAAGTATCCTTTCATTCAATTCTTTTCTTACTCGCGTTTTTTTCAATCTCTCTTTTCAAAGATGGAATCGAAGCGCGTAAGATGGATTATCGTTGTTGCAGCTGCAAGGGGGAAAGAAAAAAAAAAGAAAGACGATATATCTGTCATAAAGAAAAAATATCTCTTTTGGGGGTGGTAACGTGGAAGAAATGACTTTGATGAATTGTTGAAAATAACTTTGGTTATTAATAGATTCACAACTTATGGTTGTGTGTTTGTGTGTGATTTAGGCTATTCTTTGAAACAACAATTAATTGTAAAAGAAAATAATTAGAAAATATTATAAATATTATTTTAATTATTCATTGAAATTGTCTTTTAAATATTTATCATCTACAAAGTGTTAATTAGTATAAAAAAAAAAAATACCATTAATGTAATATTGCTTAAAGCGAATTAAACTTGTATATTCGCTACATCTTTTTTTTCAAATGTATTTCATACTCGAGTTTCGTGTGCAACAGGTATCTAATTCATGCTTTATTAATAATCTTATATTTTAGTTATTCCTGATATATCAAACGCGATAGCATTTTAACAAGTAACCGATGCAAGTGTTATATCGAATAATTATGAATTAATTCACTGTAATAATAGCGAGTATAATAATATTCGTACATTTATTACATCGAAATTTCTCTGTTTTTAGTAAGTTACTAAATAAGTATATTAAAACAAAAATAATAAATCAACATGAAAATAACTAGTGCGCACATAAACATATGCTTAATATTATTTCATATTCTGACAAATTGTATTTAACTTTAAAACCTAATATTTCTTTTACCAATGGAACTCTGTCTATTTATTAGATCAGTCTAAAATAAACTCTAGGATGAGAGAGAAAGAGAGAGAGAGAGTTTGGTTTTAATTAAAATTTATTTAAATTCTAAGTATAATATATATATAATTTTAAACTTTCAAATTATTATTTATAATAAATAATACAAAGAATATTGCCGTTGAAGCATACGAAAATAAGAAATAAAAATATATGACACACATAAAATTAGATTACTTTGACTATTATTTTTTTTTTTACTCAAAATCTGTTCATGCTTCTTCTTGCATAATGCATAATGTCTATTCTTAAAGCGTACGTTTCTTCTTCTTACTTTATTTTTGCTAACTCTAATGTAGCAAGAACAAGCTCAGACCAAATTTCTAACGTCAAAACGTTAAGGCGTTAAAAATGGCTTGTCGTGAAGTACAGAAACTTAAACAAATGGATGCGCATAAATATTCAAGTCATCGTGAGAATGAGATAAAAAAACAAAAGGGGAAAAGGTAAAAAAAAAAATAAACGAAAAAAACAAAACGAAAAGTTTCTTTTCCCAATGATTTCACCTAAAATGTCGAAGATTAGTCCATCACGTTTCCTTAAATCCAATTTTAAAAGAATCGTCGCGAATTCGTGAATAGATGGTAACACTTGTAAGGAAAGTGCACAGGACTTCTTGCTTCTTTTGTGCAATCCACTTTGCACGAGGATGTCTATTCTTTTTTTCACTCTTTTCGTTTTTTTTATTTAATAAAAGAAAAAAGAAAGGGAAAAATAAAACGGTGTCTTTTTGGAAACACGTGTTTCGCACGGAGAGTACGAAAATAAACATTTTTTTCAAATATTTTTATCGAATGGTTATTGTAGATAAAAAAACATACAAAGTATCGCAAAAAAAAGGTTATTGAAAGATGGAAAAAACACTAATTAACTTTAAAAATAATCGAAATAGTGTGTTTACATTGTTTTACGACACTTTGCTTCTAAATGTATACATACACATATTTACATGTTTATTGTGTAAGTGTAAAAAAAAAAGAATATAAAGAAAGAAAGAAAGAAAGAGAGATATGAAAAAAGATACTAAAACAAAAACAAAAATTCCGGTATTCTAGTTAAAAGATGTTGAATCACAAAAGGATTCCTTTTTTTCCCTTAACACGATTTATTCATATGCTTAAGCTTCGTATCTTCCCCCTAATTCACCTCTCCCACTTTATCTAAAATAGAAAAAAAGTATCTTTAACGGTTCTCACTCTTTAAAATTATTCCACCCTGTCTTTCACTTTCCTTTATGGTCTTTAATATGATCGTGAATGTACACGCAACGAATAAATTTCGTGACGACCTTCTCAATAGAAAAAAAAAAAAAAAATCCATGCTTTAATTATTATCGACGTTCGAGGTCATTCTCTTACCCCATCTTGTTTTCACTTTTTAGCAATTCAAATCTTACATGTTAGACGTGTTAACTTTAACCTCGAAAAGGTGGTAATAGTAGCTCAAGGAAAAGGGAAGGTACTTACCATCGATCATCATCGAAGCGCGTATTCCCTTGACGCAAGTTTTCAACGAGACGAAACTTTCTCTGTCGCTAGGAACAGTCGTTCCTTGACTTTCGTTTAGAATCATTTTCACGATAACACGTAATATAAGATAACAATTATATTTCTTCAACTATAATAAAGTTTTGTATATCACTTAATAAATTCGACAATTGTTTTATGTTCATATCGATGATAGCATTTAAAAGCTGTTAGAGTCTTTCGAAAATCGATGTTACGTTTGATGTCCATAGTGCGAGTAGATTTATTATTTTCCTGAAGATACACTACTACCATAAATACGTTTTGAATTTTTCTTCTTTTTTCTCTTTCTCTCTCTCAAGGAAAAAAATAAAAAATAAAATGATAAGGGTTGTAAGGTGGGTACAACACTATCGTAGAGACGGTTGGATTAAACGTAGTAGCATCGTTGAACGTCACGATAAAAAAAAATCGTTCTAAGCTCTGCCATTCACCGATCCTTTTCGAATGCTTTGCTATAAATCGAATCAATATTTTATTATCCGATCAAAAACTAGACGAACTTTGAAATATGTATGCATGGTATGTTGACAAATTCTTTTTAACAGTTTAGTCAATTTAACAGTATAATTGTTTTTATTAAATACACAAAAATATGTATGCTATTTATTCCTGAATTCTTCTATGTTTTTCTTCTTCATTCGTCATCAATTAGATACTTGAAACGAAATTAAATCGAAACTGAATCGAACGATGATCCAACTACCGAACCGGACGCCGACATTAATTCGATCTTTCCTCGTGCTTTCTCCTCAAACAACCAACACACGATCGTTGAAATTGGAACGATTCGAGATTTCCTTGAGGAGGAAATTCTAGCTCACCAGCTTTCGAGCAAAGCTTGCGAGCTTTACAAAGCGACGGGATGACGTAGTGTCTAGAACACCGAATAGTCATAGATGAAAACGTTTGGCATCTTGAAACAATGAGTGTTGTTCTCTAATCGGAATCTCATGCTTCTCTTGTTATTTCAATTTCTTTAAACACTTCGACATTATCTTTTATCATGTAATAAATTTCTTATTCTGTTCAAAAAAGAAAAAAAGAAAATAAAAAATACAAAATACAAAAAAGAAAAAAGAAAGGAAAGAAAAGATTGATAGAAAAATTGACACAACACTTATAAAATATGAGGTCTTTTTTTTGTTTTTTAAATATTCATTACGTCCAGGTAACGTAGTATAATATACTATAATTGACAGACTGGATAGTAAAAAATGAAGCTTTTTGTTTTTTCTTTTCTTTTTTTTTGGAGACAATCCAACAAAGTTTCTACACTTGTAGTACCTGTGGATTCCACCTACCCATTAATGATTTTTCTTTTTTTTTTTTTTCAAAATTCAATCGATAATGTTCCATCAAATATTAGATATTTGTTGATAACGAAAATAAATATCGCGAATGTTGTTTTATTAAATGTTTCGTGTCCAATAGTTAACTCATTTTTGTGTAACTCGGAGGAACGTTAGTTTCGGGCCACGTCGGTGAACGAACGGCGAGCGACTGGCTGTCTGCTCGAGTCTCCACACCAGCTCGAATCCCGAAGGCTCACCGCGCGTTCGAGAGGGGGTTGTAAGTGCAAAGAGAAGGGAGCCTTTTCCTCCCTACATCTATTCTCTCTCTCTTTCTATCCTATTCAACCCTCTCGCGCATCCATCGCCCACGCTGCTTCCAACTAACCCCTAATTCTCGATCATACCACCCTACCACCTCTCTTCTCCTCTTCTTTTTCCTTCTACGCATCCTCCTCTCAACCGCATCCGGTTCCCGCACCCCAACCTCTCCACCCCCTCTCAACCCCACAACCCCACTAACCAGCCGTTCCACGATCCTTTCCTTTTCCGCTAGCTATACCAAAGCCTTGAGAACCTGCTGACGCCAACTAGCCGGATGCAACGAGACCCTTAATTATCAATTACTATGTCTACCATCCCAGCTGTCTAGGCTTATGATTGTTTTGTCATGAGTTCCTTACTTATTCCTATTCGCTATATTAACCTATTATCTTTGATCTTCCCTATCATTCTTCTAACGTTTTTGTTATTGATGCAATTTTATTTAAACCTGTTTATCAGAGTAAAGCAAGATTTATTCAACTGTAAATTTATTTTCATTTTAATTTATCGATCTTTAAAATATAATTAATACTTCATGCGTTATTTTTTTTTTCATTCGTCTTTATTAGAAATTATAATTAGTGCAGTGTAGTTGTACTGGTATGAATGAGACAATAATTTTCACATTGTATAAATTATTTCATATTCATGACAAGAAATTGGGTCAACTCGTCCGGGAGATCTCATTTTTCTTTTTTTTTTCCATGATAAAAGAATAAATAAATCATTTATTTGTCACTTTAATTAAGATAAGGTTTTTCTGAATTCTATTTTTTTTGTTTACGATTCATCAATATTTATCATAAGTTTTCTTGCATTTATTTTTATTTCCATTCATATGTTTATATGTTTTTCCCTTATAGTAAGTTAAATAGTTATACGATCGTGGTTTTCGAACTTTGATAAAATAATAAATAATTTTAGAAAGTTAACGCGTTAAGAAACTTGTTGGAATTTTGATAAACGCTTCGTGATAGTTTATTTATAAAGAGTATATCGGACGAAAGCGAGAGCTGTTTGTTGCCTTGGAAGGGATCGAGTACTTTAACTTTGTCTTTAGCTTTAACTTTAACATTGTCAACTGGTTTTCCATGCGTCGGGTCGGCTGTCCTCAAGATAGTACGGTTAGTCGATCTAAACTCTGAACCTTCCCTTACAACTAGAAGTCGTTTCAGATAGCAAAGAGGGTGAGTTGCGTTAAAGGATTGGCTGTTGAGAATTTGTGACAAGACACTAAACTGTTAATTATTCATTAAGACATTGATTCTTATCTAATCGATTCAATTTCGTAAGCATAATTCAATAGTTTTAAATACCACAAAAATCTCTAAACTGTATATTTAAGGATTGAAATGAACATTATTTGTAAAATTATTTGGGACAAAAATGAAGAAATACGAAAAGAATATTCAAAAATTGATAAAATGTATATTGAAAGATTATTTTGTGTAAGTTATATAATATAAAAAATGAATCATTTATTTAATTGACTTATTTGATCAAGAGAAGATGTATCCGTTTACTGTCTTTAGACAAGAACAGTAGGTGCCCCAAGGATGTCTCGTGGGACACCCTAAGGATGTAGGGAATGATAAGCGGTTTCGTGACAATAGCTTCGTGAATACCAAAGGTGTGTGCACATAAGCTATCTCAGGCTACTGAAACGTATGTAATGCACGATACAGAAATGTCTATGTGTTTCTCATAAACGCATTATAAATCTTATTCATTTAAAATAAAAAAATATAAATTTAATGATAATATTATATTTCTTTATTTGAAATCAAATTCATTAAGCAAAAAAAATCATAATATTTTTCTTCTATCGTATTAACGATTCAATACCAATTGAACTAATTAAAGTAATCCAATGAAATCCTTATAATTAATGAAGAATATACTTCTTTTTAAGATTTACCTTGAATTTCCAGGACTCTTAAATAAACCATGACATTAAAATTCGGTAGAATAATCAGGATGATAACTTGTCCATCATCAGACTTTACCATTCAATTTCACGCTACTTTGCCACGTTTACTTCGAAGGATAGGCTATTTTACCTATTTTGTCCGACCCTTCTTCTTCCTTGAGTGATAGAATCCTAAAATAGATGGACGACGAAACGAATAGCTTAGATGAAGAACATTTTTTCTCTTTGCTCTTTCTCGAGAAAATAGAATAAGAAACTAGAGATCTAAAGAGACAAAGACAAAGAAAGAAAAAGACAGAAAATTCGTTCTATTCGATACGAGGGAAGAATTTCATTTTGAAACAGATCGGAAACTGTACCATCTTACGATATATGTATATACGTATGTGTATATAGCTATCCCGTTTCTTCTCTCTGTTTCTTCTATATATTCTGTGTGTTTAGTTAGACTAGAGAAAGTAGGCTTCTATGGTGTATCAATATTTACAAACTTTTTACAAAAAATATAATTTTTACGTATACATAATATACTTCGGAAAAATAATTATTATTGATAAATTTCTAAATATATTTTATTCGAAAACATTTTAAGGAAAGAAATGGTTAAAGAAATAAATAATTTTTACTTACTTTGATATCTTCTTGTGCCTTCATATTTTGGATAAACCTATTTTAATGTAACTTATTCATATTACATTTGTTATTTATTTTTTTACTAATTAAAATAAAATTTATATAATTCTATTGAAAATTAAAGATAAAGAATATCTACAAAATTAAAAATCCTAAAAATTGTTATTTTCCTTATGTTTTAAGCACGTTTTTAACAATTACAAGCAATTTATTATAAATAATTTTAATAAAAAAATGTGTAGTAACTTATTTATTTGTTTTTAGAAAAAGAAACCTCTAAATATCATACTAAATTATAAAATTTAATAAAATATTATTTAATCAATATATAAAACCCTTTTTGAATAAGCAAATAATTATTTATTATTCTATGTGCAGTCAAACTTTTCATTCTTATTTAATCGTTTCTACAAACCACTAATTATTTAAAAATAAATCTAGAAAGTACATTTAAAAAAATGGAATAAAATAATAGTGAAATTAATTTATGGTTAAGACATAATGTCAGTCAGATTTCAGTAGTATTAATCGAAAGACCTAATTGGATTTACCAAATGTCTGAATCAGCGTTTCCTGTTTACCGTTTAATTCACTCTCGTCTCGAATTACCTTCGTGATGCGAATGTAGGTTAAGGTCTCTGTTCTCTCACGAACTTAGACCCGAACGACACTAGCTATGAGAATATACATGAAATTGAAATAACGTATTATGTAATTGATATAAGTATTGTTGTTTCTCAAATATTTTTGAGTAATATAACCCAATTATTTGGAAGATACAAATTCATATATATGCATAAATTGGACTTAATTTAAAATCTTTAACCTTTAAATAATTCTTAATTTAAACAAATTTTAATTTTGATCAAAAGGAAAGTGAAGAAAAAAAGCAAAAACAAAAATATATTTCTTATCAGAGTTCGATAAGAAATTACGATAACATAACTTTAATAGGATATTTATACTTACGACTCTTCAATCTTTTAAGTACGAAAACTTAGATTGAAAAAATTTTTAAATCTTTTTTTTATATACTTAACAGTTTTTGTGTGTACCGTTAACGATAAGAAACAGTATTAAAACAAAAAGATTAATGTTTTCTTTTTTTCCTGACAATTTAAAGATAAACGAATTTGTAAGCTTAAATAGATACGTACAAAAAAATTTATCTACACCTGTCATGGAGAAAATTCTTGTAAGATAAATATACTAGGATAAAAATAAAGAAAGACGAGAGTTAACTGCAAACGGAAATAAAATGACGAGTATAAAACGTGGCAGTAGAGAGTATGACGTTCTTTAAGACCGTGAAATTGATCGACGTTCTATGAATTTCGATGGCTTTTATATCTTATCTACCATAAATGCATCTACACATATTTTCATATATACAGGTATACATACATATACAATATATATATATATATATATGAGTGAAGATCTTCGTCATCGAGAAAATTCATCTATCAATATGAAAAGAAGAAGCTGCTGCGTTATTCCACGAGTACGGAGTACAAATCAGCAAATAATTTTTATCAAAGTATAACCCTTATGATTCCCGCGTAGTGACTCGCACGAACGAATACTTTAAACGATCACACAAAAGAATGCATTGTGAATGGAGAAAAATTCTTTTTTTTTTTTAATAAATAAAAATTTTATTCAATGATATGAATGATCGAAAGGTATTTCCTATTGAATATAAATTTAAAGAAAAATATTATAGTCATCGTGAAATGCTGGTCTATAATTTATCTTATGTGTGTGTATATATATAGCAGGATTGTAAACTACCTGAACATCAAACACATCGATCGGTCGAATAATATCGCACAATTGGGATTTCGATTTGCCGTTTCACCGAGAAATTCATTAGCCTAGGAATGGATCAGCTGTTGATGTGTACTAGTTTCAATACTCAAGTACACACAGAATGATCTTAGACTGGTTGCTCTGCCTTAGGCTAATCGTGACTTCAATGAAGCGTCCTTGACTCCAAGATTGTGTTCAAGGAAGAAGAACCTATCGATATCGATTACTGTACAATATTTCTCAATTAACAATGCAAATACGCACCTATACGTTATCCTAATTTATTATTTAACATTACTATCAAAAATATTTTTATTCAAATGCATTTTAAAACATTTTTCTAATTACTATAGTTCAGATGATTAATATAATATTGACGATTGAAATATTATATTTCATATTTTATGAACTTCGTAAAAAGTATTTGACATTTTATCACTTACTTTACTTAAATTACTGGTCGAATTCTGGTTTTTTTTATTTTTTTTTTTTTATTCAAACAGGTACGGAATGTTTTCTAAACATATTTTTATGTTTCTCCCATGTAACAATACAAATTAAAAATTCGGGTCTAACAAATGTCTCTAATCTTTTGATAAATTTCTATTTTTGTAATAAGCAATAATTCATAAAAATTAGGAAATTACATTAAAAAATAAAAAACCACATATTTAAAAGTTTAAATTTATTCAAATTCTTTCATGTATATTCTCAAAAGATGTTCTTGTATTTTATTTTTTCTTTTCTTTTTTCTTTTAAGGAAAAAGTTTAGAGAATTCTTGTTGAAACTTGGAATGTCTGAAGGTGTCTGAAGAGGTTCGCCTATTTAAATAATCCCTAACCCTTCTTACTATCCTTTAAAGGGTATCCTTTTTTCACCTTATACCGTTTACATCCCTAACTTGTTGTCTCAACTAACGTTTTCTAACTAGTCTGCAATCTTTTTACTGCTAACGAGTATCTTCTTCTTCTTCTTCTTCTTCTTCTTCCTCCTTCACCTTCTCTTCTACTTCTAATTTCTCTCTGAAATTTTTATCTCCCAACGTTAATCTCGCGTACACAACCTTAGATATATAATCCCTAAGAATAATTACATATATAAAATTTTAAGCCGTATAGTTGAACGTTGGTTGCTGTATTTAAATTTGTGTTAAAAACCAAATACTATTTGACGTTGTACGAAAATATATTCTCTCTCTCTCTTTCTCTCTCTTCCCTTTTATCATCATATCTTAAACAAAGTTAAAAAAGTTATGCTATCGTCGGAGAGAAAGCAATCACAGCTCTTAATAAACACTCCCCTCTTCTCTCTCACTATTTTTATCTCTTCTCTCTCTCTCTCTCTCTCTCTCTCCTCTCTCTCTTTACTCGTAGTTTAGAAAATTTTCACAAACGTTATTACGAGACATTGAATTAGCAATAAGGCAACTATAGTTATAAGGTCAACAAATTTTCTACTGCGTAGTTGCTCTAAATTCTTTATATTTTTTTTTTCTTTCTTTTATTTAATATATATTCGCATTCCCTTTTTCAACGAACACGAATGACACCAAATTGTAAAATTAACATTTCTCGTGTTCGTTTGTAAATCTTTAAAGAATTTTAAACGAATTTTCCTCTAACGAACTGCATTCTTCAACCGCAGCTCTTTCTATACTTTATGATACTCTAAAAAAAAGAATATATATATACAGGGTGTCCCATTTAAATCAATCCACTTAAAAATCTTCGAAAATGTTGATGGTAGATAAAAACGTGTTAAACAAAAGTTGAATGGTTTAAGGGGACACGTTGTCTGATATTATTAGATTCTTTTGTAGGTAGACGTGTAAAAGTCACATGATAGTCAACTTTGATTTTTTAAATGAAATTATACATTTTTTTAATGCACCAGTTAATGCAAATTTTTTATTTCCTACATAAAAGTACAAACAATTTATAGCAAAAACTCATTAGTTTAGAAGATATATTAATTTTAATATCGATTAGTCGTATTGGTATAATGTACACGTAGTAGTATTTACCTTTTATTAATAGGTCTTCAAAAAGTAGATCCTTCAGCCTGAAAAAAAAACTACAATATCAGATAACGTACTCCCTTAAACAATTCAACTTTTGTGAAATACATTTTTGTCTACCACAAACCATTAACCCATAAGCCAGGCATTGTAGGAAATAGAATGACCTGTTATTTCAGCCTATAGCTCAGGAAATGTAAGAAAAAATAATCATTCTATTACAGCTCTCCACATGCTGAACTCAAAACTTTTCAGCGCTTTTCTACTTATTAGACACAGTAAATTTCTATTATATATAAGTAGTACTTCCATTCTTCCAGTATAAGCATGAAAAAATCTTGACGCAACCTTTCCAAAATCATGACAAAAATTTGTACCCCGTCTGCATGATAGTTTCTGAACTTTTGAGACCTCCACATGACAAGAATCAGAACTTTTCAGCTATCCTATACGTAACAAAATTGCTCTTCTTTTATATAAGTTATAGGGAAAGTAAGAAATACAGGCATTGTGGATAATGCCTAGGCACTATTGGGCAACAGGCACACACGAAACCCCCCCCCCAATTCAACACACACCCTCAAACACACATACAAAAGCGAGCATGCAGCCGGTTGTTAAGACTGTGCGAACCGCTATACTATGCGTACCTGTATAAACTGAAACTTAATGTCGATGTGTGTGCAACACACTTGTGATGTGTGTTCTTTTGTTTCCTACATTGACAAAAAGGGCTTGGTAACGCCTAGGCATTATCCACAATGCCTGCATTTCCCACTTTCCCTATTAACATATATATAAAATACTTTTATGTATTTCATGGATATAAATGTTATTTCGTACATTGCTCGTCTTATGGGTTGGGCAAACAAAGGGAAAGTAAGCTTGTCCAAAGGTTTGAGTCTCAGAATTTCTAGATAAATCAATAATGATGATATATCCTGATGAATCAATTAGTTGGAATAATCGTTCGTTTGAGAAGAGTTTATCAAAAGGATGTGTGACAATGAATGACCGATCAGAGAAATCATTAAAAGGTTTCATATTTGACAGGGATATGGGCAACGTATCATATAGGTGTGGGATGCGAACACCTCCAAGCCAAACTTAAATAGGCATTCGTGAGGAGATTGGACGGTGGGCCCTGGATAGCTCAATGGTTAAAGAGCAGTCGCCCGGAAAGCGGAAGATCCGGATTCGAGTCCCGGTCCAGTCAGTCCAACGGCCCAATTTTTTCACGAATCCTACATAGGTAATCAAATTAAAAAACAAATAGAAGAAGAAAAACGAAAAGAAAATAAATAATGGAATAATCTAATTAATAAAAAAACAGATTTATAAAATGACAATGAATAATCAATTAGAAAAATGAATTGACAAAAGTCTTGTATACGTCACTAGGAAACATAAATAAAAACTAATTAAAAAAGAAAATGTTAAATATTGAAAATTGTTTAGATAAAATAATGAGATGAATATCGAAACATTATCGTCTAATGACAATGAATATTAAATTAAAAATTATAAAGTATTTCGTTGTATATTTATCTGTTGCAAATCATATCGAGAAATGAAATGAAAATTGTATAGTACAAACAGCATTAAAAAATGTTTAAAAAAATAAGAAAAAGAATATGAAGAAGATGTGGATAAGGTCCTTCGGTTGTCTGATGATCCTCGTAAAATGAATGGATATTCGCATTAGTAAAGCCGTATCAATCTCGCTTGTGATCGATCCTCGTCACGTCCTGCACTTAATGTCCGCCAATAAGTAGTAATGGTCCTACAGATGGTCGGAAAAGGGAAGATGAGAGACAGAGTAAGAGAGAGGGAGAGAGAGAGAGAGAGAGAGAGAGAGAGAGAGAGAGAGGAATGGAACATGGAATGCATTAGAGGACATGGAGGAAGAACCATTTCACGGATTAAACACAGGTAACGGTGCTTTAAATGTAATTCTAGCAAAAGGGATTTAAAGTACCGATAGTCAACAACTCTCGATCGAAGTCGAAAGCTGTGTTGGGTTATAAATGTAATGAAATTATTTACCTGACTGATTGCAAGTGAAATGTTTTATTACCAATGTTTTAGATTGAAAGATAGGAATATGCTTACCAAGTAGACACTCAGAATTTATTCTTATTCAAATTTGTTTCGATTTTTTCTCTCTTTTTTTTTCTTTCTTTTTCTCTTTTTCTTTGTTTTTTTTTTTTTATCTTACTCCTTTAATTGATCAAGATATATGGATAATAGTACTGTTAACGATGGAATACAAAATATTGAAAAAATATGGTTAGGTATAATAAATACGATCTGGTAAAAGTATCTTCGATGGTATGGTATGGTGCACTTGGAAATTTGTTTTTCTTTCGTTTGCTTATTAAACTTCGAGACGTGAGGTTGAATATTCGATTCCAAAATTAAAATGTGTCCTTTAATCGGTACTTACTTAGGGTAAATTTTGACAAATAAAAAATAGAATTTAGATCTAGTGTTGATAAATTTCGTCGTTCTCAGTGAATTGAGAAAAATAGAAAAAAAATAAACTAAAAATATTTTTCACATGTCTGTTAGATTTTATGATCGCGCGTGTTAATTACGATGGAGAAAAATTTGAGTTTTCGTCGATAATTTGTTCGGTCCATCGACGGAGGACAATTTTGACTTGATGTCGAAAAAATCTGGTACAAAACAATTTAACCTTGTCAAAATTCATTTTGTCTTTCACGAATTCTCTGTTTTCGATATGGACGAGCGTTACGTTTATGCGTTTAAAATTGATCGGCCGATAAAAAGTTCATAGAAAATAATGGCCCGATATGACGTATGCACACGGATGAATTAAATAAAACGCGAACATTTTACTTTCTAAATAAAAAAAAAATGTATATTTCTTTTTTTTTTGTTTTGTACATATTCATCGTGCATGTTGTAATAAAAAATGTTTTCATTAATGTTAAAAATCAGTCGCTATATTTTTCTCGGCTTTTTAAATAAATCAAATTGTTTTATATAAAATTGTACAATATCGAATCAGAAAAAAATTGGAAAAAACCAAAGGGAAACTTCATACTTGTAAAAAAATTTTTCATTTCTTTTGTTTTTATGTTTATCAGAAATTTACAAACATATGACCTATTGTTGAGAAGATAAATATTACGAAATAAAGATGAATAGACTAATTCAAAAGATTGAACAAACACTGTTATAGAAATAATATGACATTTACCTTACACTTGTTTCTATTCTACTAAAGAAAAAAAAAAAAAAAAAAAGAAATAAATTTTGAATATTTATTCAAGCTTGAAAGTATGTCGAAATTTTAATAATACGGTATTATTCTTGATGCAGAAAGATTGCTTTTTTTTTCTTTATCTTTCTTTTTTTTCTATCGCAACTCGTTTCTCAATTTTATTTCTTCAATTTACTTTTGTGCTGTCTTTTTCTCTCTCCCTCTCCTCTCTCTTTCTCTCTCTCTCACGTTTAGACTTTCCAAGAAGAAAATCATTTATAGAGTGACGTTCTTGACGTTAGATATCAACGAGATATGTAAATGTAATCATTCCTACTCTATTTCGTTTCTCTAACATTGAATACCGTGTCTCCCGTATGGCTTCATTAATCTCGAATTAGATCGGAGAAGGTTGCCACGAAGAGTGAACAGATAAGATACTGGAAAAGAAGAAAAAGTAGAAGAAGAGGAATGAATGTGAATCGTGCGAACACTCGTACACACAATCTTAGAAAAAGATGACCTTACTTTTCTATCCTTTCAATAACATACGTGTCAGTAAGAACGCGCAAGATTGCGGAAGAAGCTGGATTAAGGTACGCTAGTCTTCCTCTTCTTCTTCTTTTTCCTGTGAATTCATCGGACTTTGGGTTGCGACGAGAAAGAGGGCAAAAAAAAGGAAAAAAACGAAAAGAAAAAGAGAAGATGGTATAAGACAAAAATAAAAGAAGAAAAAAGGGAAAATAGAAGTGGCAAAAGTCAAGGAGAAGAGCATCGGAACGTTCCTAATAGTACAGACTTTAATGAAATCGGTGGATTAGGTATTTGTGGAAGGGCTTCTCTAGATTCAACTGCCTAACATCTTTCTGTTGATACTCTCTTTCTCTTTCTCTCTATCTTTCTCTTTATCTTTTTTACACACAAACGATATAACACACATAGAGATATTATACACAGGAACAGGGGTGTACATTTCACCTTCATTTTACTTTGAAATATTTTGTTGTCCGGCAAAGACCAAGTTAACGTCCAACTCGTTCATGAATATGTTGATTATCACGCGTTTCTGACATGCTAATCATCGAAAATTGTCCTTCTCCTTAGAGATTTCTCTTCAATCTAGAAAATTAAGTGATAGAAAAAGTATGAAAACAAACGTGCTGACTTATTATTCGTTAACCTAGATTTTTGTTTTGTTTTATATATATAAAGCAAATATTATCTCGGCTAGAAAAACTATAGATATAAATATTTCGATATTTACAAAGAAATATTACTTTTCCACATTAATTTTTATTTTGAAAAGAATTTTTTCGATTATTTTTTATTATAGTTGTTTCGAGAATTTAATAAGTTACGAATTATAAGCTAGAACTTATAAGAGTTTCGAATAACTATATTTTCTTGATGCAAGAACAAATTTGACAAAATTGCTTTATCTCTCTGCAATATGATTCACTATATTACAAAATTATTGCAGAAGAAAGTGTTGATTTTAGCTAATTCTTATTATATTGACGAAAAAAATTTCTCTCTCTCAGTCGAATCAATCATTGATGTATCAGTGATTTATCTGTAAAGAAGGTTCAACTTTGTTTCAAAATTGATAAAGTAAATTCCTACTGTTAAAATATGTATATAGTATAGCAATGTAGAGTTCTATTTTATCAGTTGTAACATACAATATTGAGAATCAAACAGAGAACTATTTTATTATCATTCTAGCGGTAAAAAAGGTTCATTTTATTATTAAATGATAGAAAACAGTAAACTAACTACGATAACATAAGATATTCAACTCATTAGCTGACAAAAATAAACAGTATTTAATAACTATAAATAATGTTTCTAACTATTTGCAAAAAATACAAAAGAACATAGAAGCTCACAAGTCCCAATTATTATCTAACAAGATTCATCTTACAATTAGTTAGTTTCCTTCTAATGTATACTAGGTATAAGAGATTAACTAGACGAAATTTGGATATTGGTAAAATACAAGCTGTCTGCCGATCACGGGCCTTTGAACTATATTTTTCAAATTAAATTCGAAAGAAAAGCTTCTTCTTTTTTTTTCTTTTTTGATTTATTATTGTTAACACGTTAACTGCCGGCACTTTTCACGTAATTTTTCTACCACACCTACACCTACACGGATTTTTTGGTATTTTCTTAAAATTTTTCTATTTTATATTTTCTTGGAAATTTGATTTTTGTTTGCAAAAATCTGAAAATAGATAGTTTTCAACAAGTATTTGTGTTGTAAATTCAATTGCGTTATAGAAACAAATAACCCCTAATTAATTTTCCTTGTAATAAAAAAATTATTTTTGCATGCTCTATATATCATAAGTTTCTACAAACCCTTATAAAAACAATGGTATTATTTAAATATTTATCAGAATCAATATTTACTCTAATTATGAATTTTTACTAACGGTCGTGGTCAGATCATTGGTAACCTCACGGCAGTTAACGTGTTTATTCGAAATAAGAAAGCTGTTATGTAAAAACGTAACGAAAGGAATGAATCGAGAAGCACTTTTCTTAACACCGTTCGGACCGTGAGAATCGTACCGCGAAGATGCAAAGGAAAGAATCATTCTTCTCACTCAAAAGTAATAACTTTATATGACATTTAAAAATCAACATTTGTGCGTGCGTGCGTGTGTGTGTGCGTTTGTGTGTGTGTGTGCGTTTGTGTGTGTGTGTGTGCGTTTGTGTGTGTGTGTATGTGTATGTGTGTGTGTGTGTGATACTTTGACTTCTACGAATAAATTCAAATATCCTCATTATAACCAATTTACCGATAAAAGTAATTTAAGTATCACTCGAGTTATTTTGCAATATACTGAATTTTTATTTCAATGTGTTCATTTTTCAGTTTATTTGTGAAATTGCATCTTTTATAGTTAGGAATACGAATACCGATATCCTAATAAAAAACTAGAAACGTATAGTATTAGGAATTTATTTTTAATTTGCACGGTTATTTATATATTACAATTGTTTAATTAGAAACATAATAATGACAACAATGATAAATATTATCTCTTTTTAAATCTCAAGAATATAGTTTCAGCAGGTTTCGAAGTAAGATTGAATTTTATCTTAACATTTTCAACTGGTACAGGTTCGTCTATTTGAACAATAAATTTTCTCAATACAGTAGCAGCTATTGCCTTTATTTCGGTCATAGCAAATATTTGACCTGAAAAAGCAATATTCAATAAAAACGTACTTAGTTGATCGATAGTTTAGATTACTATTTCAAGAATGTATAAACATGAGCTTTTACCTATGCATCCTCTTTTCCCAAAGCCGAACGGAAGAAAACATTTAGAGTTATAATTTCCAGGCAAGAACCGATCCGGATCAAATCTTAAAGGATCAGCCCAATATTCAGCTTTTCGGTGAAGTGAAAATATTACAAAAATTATTTCACAGTTTTTTAGAAATATCACATTGTCGTTCACTTAATAAAATAAATAAATATATATTATTACTACATAAGACAGTAATATCAGTAGAAAAAAAAAAAAAATTTCTTATTCTATGTAAAAATACCTTTTGCATCGCGATATAGAGTTCGCCCAAAAAGTGGTGCAGGAGGAAAAAGACGTAATGTCTCTTTGATGACTCGTTCCAAATATTTCAATTTCTTAGTATCTTCTATTGTAATAGGAACATCCTTTGGATCGCTAGAGCCGTACATATCGTACAACTCTTCATATACTTGATTCTGGAATCGAAAAAGCCGAATACATAATACAAGTTTTGTTTGAAAATATAATTGATTTTTAAAAGATAATAACTAATAATGTATAAGTGCTATCTGAGCGTACTTGAATGTCCGGAAACGTGGCCATCATTAAAAATAAAAATGTTAATGCAGTAGCAACAGTATCACTTCCCTAAAAATTAATACAAATTGTTTTTTACTTTTACTGAATGAAACAAAATTTTATATAATCTAAAATAAATTAATCTTACTGCGATAATCAATGTATTTATTTCATCACGAATATCTGCCTCCGAATATTCTCCGATCTCGTAAAAGGATTTAAATATTGCATCTAAAAATTGACTGGAATCTTTTCCTTTATTTAGGAGAGAATAATAATATATTATTTATTGTTATTATAAAAGGTATTTATCCATAAATTCATTACTAAAAGAATATTTTTTAAAATGATTATTCTTACTTGCATGTGGATCTTTTCCTTCCCAGGTAAAGTTATCTTTATTCATTGAATCCTTCTTTTTCTTTATAATCTTCACGAATAAAAGTTATATACATGAATAAAGTATTATTTTATTTCAAACTAATATTATTTTTTAATATTAGACAATTTAAAACAAGAATAGTTTGTTGGTATTTTTACCTCGTTTGTTATTTTATTAAAGAGGAAAATTATTTCTTGTAGCCGTTTTCCCATAGATGAATTGTTAAATATAATATTTGGATGTAACCAGAATTTCATTATTCTTTGTTTAGTTATGTCCATCCCTCTAAATAAAAATAAAATTCACAATAAGAAGACAAATATGCAATAATGTTAGAATATATTATAAATTTGAAAATATTCTTCTGATTATTACTCCGACAAATATTTATCAAGTTTGCAATCCGGATTGCTCTGCAAATTTAAATCACTTTCCAATAGGCCATCTGTCAGTACAAAAAAAAATTTTTTAGAAAATTTTAATGTGCTCATACATATTTTTTAGAATTTCCAAGTCTCACCATATATTATATCCAGCGTACATAAATGTACGTAATGCATAATGTCTACGTTTTTTCCGTTTGTAGTTTCTAAAATATTAGCTAGTCTGTTTGAATTTTTTATTATTGAGTCCATATAAGTCGAAACTTCTTTGAATACTGGATTTAAGATTGTTCGATGTATGTTCCATATTGATGCTTTAAATAAGAGAATATGTCTTAATTTTAATACTTATAGTGTCTTTTTTATATATTTATTAATAAAAAATAGGAAAAGAGAGATCCTCATTTATACATTTGTGGGTGTATAGATGTTATATGCAATCATAAAAAAAGAAAACTATTTTTACCAGCAGTCTTATACTTAAATAATACTGTATTATAGTTGGATATAAATAGTTTTCTTTTTATTAATTAAGAAGAAAGCATGTGAACGTATAGTTTACCTGGTGCAGTAAGTAATCCATTACCCAAATTATTTTTTGCAAAGTTATATACAGAACTTTTTTCATAACCGTAAGAACTTTTTGATAGAATCTAAAAAGGAAACAAAAAATTGATATAAAAAAAAGCCGAAATAAAAGATATTCTAATTCGGGGAAATCGTTTCTAAAGAAGTGCAGTAAATTTGATAAATCTTACCTCAATGTTTTCAAGATCATCCAAGCCAATGATTAATTTTGGGCCTATCCACAGTCGCCACGGCGAAGAATAGTTTGTAGACATGTTTATTAATTTTTGAGTTATATCTAATTGTAAGATAAATTTATTGAATAGAAGTCGTATAAATATAGATATTATAAATAATAAATACAAGTATACCTTTCATATCACCAAGTAATAGATTCAGATTTCCAATCAGAGGATAAGACTTTGGACCTGAGCATTTTTTTACCAATTTATGTTCACGAAATTTATCTGATATATATTTGATTAAATAAAATAACAGTATTATTATAACTGTAGGAGCAATAAATTTAGTAACATACAGCATGTTTAGTTAATTAAATTATAAACTATAAAACAAGTTAAAATAGTTTTAAAATACTACTAGATTTTCTCTTGTATGCTAAGATCAGATATTAAGTTGATACTTCACAGCGACTTCTTGTATCTTTTGTGTCTTAAGAAAAACTAGGAGAGAATCATTAAACGGGAGCCTATTTAAGCAAAACCAAGATAGTACTTTGTCAAGGTTTCAAGGATACCGTCAACATGTATGGAGAAAATTAGACAAAAAAATCTATTTTATCAATTCATTTATTCCGTGAGTGTAATAATACTATTTTACATAATCACAATGTGTCATCTGCGTAGTTTCCCTGCGTTTTTTTTCCTTCTGTTACGCTGTTACGCTTCCTTCTGTAACGTTTCCTTACTACGCTTAATAACGTAAACAACTTTTACTTTCTTTTATCAAATTTGTATTTTGCTTTAAACGGATAAAAAATACAAATACAAATTTTAATTATAATATTATTATGGTCATTATACTGTGGTACTTACTATTATTTATAAATAAGGTTTCGTTGTCTGCCGGGATATTATTACCGGAGAGCATGTCTGCTGTATAAAAGACTCCTAATACTATAATAAATAACATAGAAAGTTTAGATTTGTTAAAATACATTTGATATTTTTTTTTGGGACTTTCAAAAGTGTTTGTTTTACCTTCAAAACCGTCACAATTGCCTGCAATTATTTTTTCTGCATAATAATAATAGTAAAAAAAAAAATATCAAGATGACAGTCCTGGTAAAATGCTCTTGAAGTTGGTTTAAATTTTGTGCCTACGCTACCTAAGTGACGCCATGTGAACCACCGCCGAGCATAGTTAGTTTCCGCCTAATGTATAGTAGATATGAGAGATTGAAAGAACGAATTTTGGATTTTGGAAAATTACATGCAGTTTTCTGGCCACTGGATCTCGGACTATTACGTTTTTATGTAACAATAATTTTCTAACGAATTTCTATTGAATCATTATCAGACAAGATAGTGTAATAAAACACGTAACAGAAGTAAATAATAAATCGTGCGAGAAAAAGACGTGCTATCAAAGAAATATTTGTCTAGAACATTTATTTAACATTTCAATAAAACTAATTTAACATTTCAAAAAAAACAAATAAACTATGTATTTTTTTCTCGATTAATTAAAACTAATCGATACTTTTATATAATAATAATGAAAAATAAAGTTATTTCAATCTGACTTTTAATTGAAACATTTCTTGCATCTCATTTAATGTATCTCGTTTATCCACTTTATTAGCATAATACAAGGTCAAACAGAGGGAGGGGAAGAAAACAAGATTTCTTTAAGAAAAAACTATGTTTATAACACCGATTAACTTCTTCTACTTTTGAAAACTACGCAGATAATACGATTATGTAAAATATGTAAATTATGTAAAAATTGTGATTATGTAAAATAGTATTATTACACGCACGGAATAAATGAATTGATAAAATAGATTTGTTTGTCTAATTTTCTCCATACGTGTTGACAGTATCCTTGAAAAGGATAAAAAAGGGTAAAATATGGCCTTATCTTAGAATCTAGGCATTTAATCGAAAAAAGTTTCAAACAAAAGTTGTGGGGAATTGAAAAATACATAAAAAATGTTCTAAGGTTTATCTTCGTATCTGCAAAAATAAGCGAGAAATATTGGAAAAAAGTAATTGTAGAGTGGGGCGCAAAGTTCCGCCTCTCCGTCGGCTTTTACACGCGAGCGGGTTAGTGTGAGTGCGAGCGTCCGTGTGTATTAATACACAAACGAAGGATCTTCGGCAATCTTCGGGCCTCTCGGTCTTGAATGCAAGTGCGAGTGAGAGAAGAAACCAATATTTCTCTCTTTCTATTTGTTCATGCGATAGCGAGTATTTTTCGTCTTGGCCATCGAGCGTCGAGCGTTCTGTATATCTATGTATATCGCGTATAAGCGTGACGTTTTTAAATCGAATCTTGATGCTTATGACATGCCGTTTTTTTATTTATTGTAAAAAATAGTGAACCATGAATAAAAGAAAAACAATAATTCATTTTAACAGAAACTATTATTATTTAGTCGAGAGTAAAAATAATGAATTAATTTTGCGTCTCGACACATAAAATTAATTAGTATAATTAATTGATATAAATTTTTTGCCTCACAAAAATTTATTTATATATTTTTGTATAATATAATGAAGGCAAAGTTAGTCGCGAACGGTGTAAATAGCAATTAATTTTGATATTTCTGAAATTGTAAAGAAATTAAATGGTTTTATTTTTCCAAGTGTACTAAATGATTTTTTTTTTAAATGAAAACTATGTTTCACTCAAGAATGGGTCGAACATTTAACGAAAATAAGATGAGACGGAGTTTTTATGAAACACAAAATCTATTCATTTATCAACTTCGCTTTAAATGGTTATTCGATTATTATATCGTTTTCTTGCTCATTTTCGTGAAACTCTTCGTAATTATAAACCTCGGAGTCTACGCGCGTTACTTACTATTGAAAACACAGTTGCATTTCAGTCGCCGGTGATTGTTCAAATTTCTACTGTCTTGAGTTTTCTTTCTGTATTGAATGGTTGGACGCTTCGAAGCAAAAAATTCGTTTCAATATTACATATCTCGGTATGCAAAAGTCTAGTGCTGTGTAAGTTTTGTATGCTGTTTCTACACACTTCGAATGTGTTTTTTTGAATAATATATATATATCTAAAGGGAATATATTCTCTTTAAACTTCGCGCGCAAAGTATGATCCGCGCGCCTCTATGACGGTATATAAGGCAATGAAAAGTGATAACGTATTTAGTTTCTAAAAGTTCGTTAAAGAGAATTTAATAATTTAATAAAGAGAAGAAAAGTTTGTATAAGAGAAATTATATTAATCATATTATAATAATATATATAAATAATTATATTATATCAATAGAATTATATTATATTATATTATATAGTGAATTATATTATATATATTGAGGTAAGTTTAATTTTCACAAATTTTTTTAACACTTTGCCGTCCGGCGACACCACAGTGGTGATGTGCGCAAACTGGTGGCCAACGGCCGGCGACACCACAGTGGTGTTGTGAGCACAGTATCGCTCGGGGTCGGAGACAACACTTAAGTGTCTTTAGCTTTCTGCTGGTGTTCGAAACGATCGCATTTTATTTTCATATTTAAAAAAATTCATGAAAAAACGTCGAAATTTCGACCATCATATCGGGCTATTACTTCCAAGAACGGCCGATCGTAAGCGAAGTAATCCGAAGTATAAGCGCTGCCGGCGCCAAGCGAAAAAATTTTTTCGAAACGCCCGGACGTCAAAGTGTTAATATACAATTATAATAGTACTGTTAATAATAATACTGTTATAAAAAGGATACAGGACACAAAGGGAATACAAATACTCTTTGAGTAGCAGTACATTGTTTATTTCCAACGAACTTTTCGAATCACACTTTTCGAACTTCCTTTGTCTCTCTATTTACCTGTAATGCTCTAACGTCTCTTTGTTTCCTCTTTGAAAAATTAACCGCTTTTCCCTCTCCTTACCTGCGTTTGTTTATACTCACACGACATTGTTCGAGACGTCGCGTGCTTTAAATTCATAACAACAACTTTCTCATATAGTCCTACAATAAGCACAGTTTGTGGTCTTTTAGCATTCGAACAGTAAACATTAAACATTAAAATATTCTCTTTCGAACATTTATACAGTCCACATCAAGTATTAAAATAATTGTATCATAGTCGTCAAGACTTAAATAATAAAATAAATTGTTGACTAGTGAACTATTCATGGATGCGGACAAAGTATGCAACATATGCGATGAAGCACTGGAGTGTGCTACGTTGCAACTCATCACCGTTGGAAAAAAGGGTCTGAGGTCATTAATTGCGAAAAGCAAAGAACTTGGCGATGGAAAATGGGAGGTTTGGAGCAGTCGTACCCCGGTTCTCGTGCATGAATCGTGCCGCAAATGGTACACAACGGCGACAATCAAAAGTGTGGCCGCAAGAGCAGCAGAACTGAAAGCTTCATCGACATCTTCTGCTGAAACACGTAGTACGTCAGCGAAGCTTTCTGAATTGGCGCCCACGGAAAATGAATTCAATTTCCGTGACTTATGCTTAATATGAGCACAGCCATGGAAAGCAAAGGGCAAGCAAGGCTCCGTGATACAGAACGACTATATGAAGGAAAGGTTACTCAATATAGCTGAACAGCGAGACGATGACATGAGCATCGATGTGCAACATCGATTGAAAGATGTCGATTCTGTAGTTGCTGTGGGCGCACGATATCACAAAAAATGTTACATGCTGTTTACGAAAATCCCAACCGACACGTCAGATCATACTTCAAAAACAGAAGAAATAGACTCTGATATTCAACTCATTGCAAAGCACATAGAAGATTCGGAAAAAGAAAAATTCACAGTGACTGAATTACTGTGTCTTAAAAGGAGCAGATATTTAACAGAAAAAGTTATGCTTAAAAAATTGATGGAATTTTTCGGAGGAGATATCTACATCTTGCGACAGCATGGCCATGATACATTGATATGTAAATACTACAATATAATCAAGTTATGTGAAGACTGGTATCGTGATCCGGATTCCCTCGATATTAGGCAGAAAGAAGTAATTGTAAGGTTTGCAGCACTGATCATCCGAGAAGATATCGATAAAAAAACATAAATAATGTATGCTCCTAATACTCTGATAAATAACGTTTTATTATTTCAGATTTGTTAAAATACATTTGAAATTTGATTTTTTTTAGTATTTTCTAAAGTGTCTGCTATAACTTCAAAACTGTCACAATTGTCTGCCATTATTTTTTTTAATAATAATAATAGTAAAAAATAAAATATCCAGTATCATATACTGTCGAAGAATACAGTATTCTTTGATAGTATTCTACCGTCATCGCGTTAAGTACCTACTATCGCCCTCTGGTGGTCCCTGTATTAACTAACATAAGATGAATCTAGGGTAGATAAAAAAGGGGACTTCTGAGCTTCTATTTATTTTTGTATTCTTTGCTATTTGTCAACAATCTAGATTCAGATGATAAGACCTGTTAGTTTTTTCAATTTCTTTCTTATTGTCAATCAGTAAAGTAGATTCTGATCTAACTAATAATCAGTTTGAGATTTAATAGAATTCTATTGTATTAATTATAGATCAAGAAGATTACGTTCTCTTTTGTTAAATTTTATAACAATTATTTTCAATATAACTAATGTAAACTACTTTCAAGCTATGAGCGTTTCATTTTCTAGATTATGCAATTCTATGATTTGAAGATATAATAAAAATCTTTATTTTTTCTATCAATCATTATACATAAAAACAATACTTTTTCTTTAAGATACGGAATAATTGTTATTATATTGTAATCAGTCAATAAATTCATTCTTGATACTTTACTCTAACTATAAAACCTTTCGCATATTGTAAAAATTATCAAAAGTTATATACCGTAGTAATAATCGTAATATAGAAATATTCAACTTTGAAGCCAAAACAAAACAAAAAAAGAGATCAACATTATGAAATCAATATTAAATGCACGATTTAAAAGTAAATTAATCTTTTTCATGGAAATTTAAAAGGTATGTTATATCTTTTTCTTTTTTTTTCGAGATCTTCTCATAAGTTTAGAATGAATAGGAGGTACGCACCGTGTTATAAAACGTACACTTATTGTTTCTAATTGAGAACAGCAGCCTACTAATTTGCAAGCGGTCTGCATTCCAAAGATAAAACTTCGAGTCGGCACTTAAACTGCCATTCACGAACTTCAGCCGCAACAAACGACCGCGGGTACGAAATGAACCTTCCTATGTTACAACCGTGTGTACGAAGTACTAAAAGATTAAAGTGTCCGCGCTTTCTCCAAAAGCATTTAATGTACCTAGCGTTGCTGTTTAACCATTCAGAAAGCCGACTGCAATAACGAAGAACAGAGAGGTGGGAAGGAGTGTTGGAGGGCGGGAGGGAGGGAGGGAAGCATCGTCGGGTTGCGTCCTGCTCAACCGTTTCGAGAAAATCAAGGATTTCCAAGAGTAGCGCAGGAGTTATATATGCTGGTCGCGTACTTTCAAAGTTAGTTATGTCTTGCTTCTGCCAGAATCTCTCTCAGTCGTTTGTACGTTTCAACCCTCAGTTTCGTTTAAAACGTTTTCCACTGTTCAACTCATCATCTTCCTCCATATGATGAGAAATCTAGACGCGGTATGTCTGTTGTACACACACTTTCGAAAGAACAATAAAAATTTAAACGTAATATAATAATAACATATATTGCAGTACAGATTTAAGATCTATCATTTCGATTTGATTGTCTATACGTTATCATTGACGTGTATAATTCAGTTGATTGATGAATAATTTACGTCTTATACGAAATAACTAAACGTTTTAAGGAAAGTATATAACAGTTTTTTATTATACATTAAAATTAGTAGTTTTACGAAATATAATTGCGTTATCTTTGAATTTTCAAATGACGAATAGTTAAAGTATGAGATTGATATTTGATCTCTATTTAAAGTTTAAATATTCATAGTTATCCGTTCATATTTTTCCGTGTACTTTAAGAACCAATGTTCTGTTAGTCGTCAAGTTTTATCAGATCTAATCAACGGATTACATATCAAATTCATATTTTATCAACTTGCCTTTCCTGAATTATTTATTATATTACCTAGTTAAAGTATGTAATTTTGCCTTCTTTCATATTTAAACAGGTCAGTATAGTTATTTCAGGATTTTATTTCAGTCATTTTACGTTTTAATGTGTATATAAATCAGAAATTTTTAAATTAAAACCAGACGATCAACGTATCGGAATAAACAAGCACACATAGTTAAGAAATGAAACTTCTATCATAGTTACTTCGCTTCTCACTACTTATTTATGCTGTTTGCGTGCAAACGAAACTCCCTGAAGAGTCGTGTTCGCAAACAACTAATTATTTACATATACAATGATTCATTCTGTTAACAAATAAATCAATGGTATCCAATAGTTACCATTCTAATATTCTACCATATAAATGTATTATTCAAATTATAATATTAATAATTACTCTTTTTTGGCGTATCTATATCATTTCATATTTCATTAATTACGATTTCGTCTTGAATTTTGTGTATTATAAACCGATAGAATATTTGAATATATATTAATAACCGTAATACGAGATTATCATTTCATCCTCAATCCTGTTATATTTTCAACAAAGGAGTTTCATATTTTTGTTTCGATTTCTTTTCTTTCAATTTTATTAGCGAATAACCTATTGCACTTTCAGGTCACTACTTTTCCATAAGTCGTATTATAAACGCCGGTCTATATAGAATAGAGATTAGAGAAACGATGAGAAGAAGAAAAAAAGAGAAGAAAAGGAAAAAAATAGTGACGTGATGGGGTGGCAGGGGTGTGAGGGGTTGCTAAGAGTAGGATAATCTCTTCAATCTTTCTTATAAAATTATAGAAGCGGCTAAGTAGTGGCTGGATTCTCATCTCTCTACAGGTTTTTTTCATACGATTCGCCAAGTCTGACCACAGATGACCTAGACTACTTTTTTCTCTTGCCCCGGATTCCGATTAGGATAGTTGAGCGAAATTTTTTTCACTTCTCTTACAACTTTTGTTCTCTTTTTATTCACCTGAGCAAATGAATTCAACGAGGTATTTTTCTCTCTCTTTCTCTCTATCTTATAATAATAATAATAATAATAATAATAATAATAATAATAATAATAATAATAATAATAATAATTTATATGCTTCGAAATAATATAAGAAAAATATACGAAGAATTAATGCTAAGAAATATATAAAAAAAAATTAATATTTATAATATTAAAAATTAATATTAATGATATAAAATACTAATACTTACTTAATAATAATGATAATAATAATAATAAAATTATTCTCCCTTGATCAAGCTACCATTTTCATAGTTCATTTTCGAACCGCCTCGCGTTCGAATTTAATTTATCTCTGGCTATCCGCGCTGAACGGCTAACAATATTCTACAAAACGAATCAACGTCACGTCTGGGCCAGGCTCATCAGGAAAACCGATAGCTAATCGAGGAAGGATTACTTTGAAAAGAGTGCAACATAGAGTTAGGGAATCATTGTCCGATCGGTGTGGTCAGTCATTGATCTACTACTACTGTGTACTATGGAAAAGTGATGTTTCCGAGTTGAGCAAAGAGGAATTGCGACAAATGATGATGAAGAGGATAGTGAGTATTTGTGAAGGTGAGGGAGGGCATGGTCTATTCCTTCCCTTAGGGAGGAGAAATCATTAGTAAATTATTACGTGGGAAATGATTAGCGTACGTATGCGTTCGTACGCACGATCATCCTTGTGTGTACGTATTTGCTTGTTTGTGTATTATTAGCGCGCGCGCGTGTGTGTGTGTGTGTGTGCGTAAGAGAGTGAGCCGGAAGCGTAGCGCTGCAGGAACGTAATTTGGGGATTATGCTCGCTCGTATATTACCGTAGGAACAATGGCAAAATGACGTCACTGTCGTACAATCACGTACGTAATCCGCAAGGATCTTCTGGAATCCTCGTTCTATCTCTCATCCTTTGGTTTCAACCTTCTCTTTCCCTTTCACTATATTTCTCTCTCTCTCTCTCTCTCACACTCACAATCTATTTATCTCTCTTTCTGTAGGGTGCACTATACGCGCATCATATTTCTTTGTTTATCTTTAATGTTCAACCATTTCTAAAGGCATCAACAAACACGTGTTTTCGCAATCTAGGAAAGAATGATTGCTTGTATGGTTTATCCTCTCTTCTTCTCCCCTCTTTCAACCCCACCCCCCCACGCTCTCCTTCTTTCTCTCTCTCTGGAAAAAGAAGTTTTTATTATTATCCAGTTTAAACGGGAAAATATATATTATAATTGTTTTCACGTCTAACACGATACATATGCATATATTATTTCGTCTCGGTTAATTCTCATTTAATTACACGCTTGTTCGCTTTTACGGTAAAAGCTGAGTAGTAATTCATTGAAAAGAGTAAACATGAGTTAGTTTACGTGTGTCTCACTCTCTCTCTTGATATGTCTGTGTGTGTGTGTGTATTCATTTTTTACAAACTTTCGGACGTGAAAGATCAAAGCTATTAAGGGCTCGCTATTCCCTACCTCCCCTCTCCTTTCACCTTTTTTTAACTCTTTCTTCCTATAACCCTTTCAATTTTTAAGTCAATCCTTTTTATTAAGCTGCAAGGACTCAATTACCGAGTTCGTTTTTATCCTTTGAATGACGAACTCGAACAACACTACGTCTACCGCGAAAATGACTTTTCTTCTTCGCTGCTACTTGTCTGGGTTTCTAATTAAATAAAAGGGCGTCAGAAAGAGAGAGAGAAAGAGAGAGAGATGGAGAGGATAGAAAAAGAAAAAAAAAAGATCCTTTCTGAACTACTCGGCTCATCACGAGTCATCCCACTTTCCAGTCTAACCAAGCTCGGCTACCATCTTCTGAATGCTCGCCAACGACCAACCTTCCGACTGACTTAGCCAACTTTGCTTTTTTTTTCTTTCTCTTCTTTTTTTCTCCACATTTTCTTACCGTTTCTATGTTTTCTTCCCTTTTTCCATCTTCTTTTCATTTATATCATATCAAAAGTTCGATAGACTAGGTTATCGTAATTTCTTGGCAAAATATTTCTATTAATTTGTCCAGAATCTCGTATGGAAATAAAGATGATTTAAAGAATTATTCATATTGTTAACAATTATTATTACTGTTAAATATTGTTATACGAATTTTTGTTTTTTTTTTTGTTTTTAACGTACGTCAATAACTTACTTGTGATGTTTCTTTTTTATCTTTTTTCTTTTTTTATATTCGACTTATTTTAGTAATACATCACGTGGGATTATTTTTTCTTTTTTCAAATGTATGATTCAAGATATAATGTCTCACACAGGCGCATAAAGTGTTCTTCATGTATTAGTGCATGTTATCCACACGTATAAGAGTATACAGATTCCGAGAGAAGTTTGACCGCGGGCGATTTAACGGGAGTAACTCACTTCTGACTGAAAGTCCAAATGAAAGAAGCTTTGACGAAAGCGGAAGGACGCTTTTCGAGTGCACAATAAAGATAGAAAAAAAAATAAAAATAAAAAAATAAAAAAAAAGAGATAGGAAAGAGAGAGGATCAAGAATGAGAGAAGAAAAGGAGCAAAAGGAAGTGAGAAAATGTGAAACAAAGTATTCCAGAGAAAAAGCTTTTAGAAAAAGTCTTTGGAAAAGTGAGAAAAAGAGAAAGAGGGAAAGAGAGAAAAAGAAAAAGGAAAGAAAGAAAGATTTACCTCTCATCCGATACAAATATAGCTTCTTTTAGTGACATTTCCTACATCTATTCTCTTTCTCCTAGTTTCTTTTTTACTTTTTATATTTTTTTTTGTATGATTTTATCGTGAAAGAATTTAAAATCTTTAACGATCTAGTTAAAATTATTCAAATTATTCGTGTAGGAGACAATTGATATTAGTTTTTAAAATATATAAGATATATATGTATATATATTGTCTATAATAAGATTATATTACATTTATATATTAAAATAGATATATATCGAGGTTAATATACATTTTCTCTATTTTAATATATTTCTTTAAATATAATTTATATATTACGAATTTAAATTTATAAAAATATATATATTTCTATACGGGAATAGCTGAAAACAAATTTATTTTTTTTCATAAATATTGTAAATAAAATTAACAAACTTTTCCTAATTAAATTATTTTTATTATTTTAAGAGAATCGGTAAAAGTAAAAATAAAATAAAAAAGAAAAGAAAATAAAAACAAAAATTAGAAAAGGGAATTCTATCAATGTTTGACATGAAAAAATAAAGAAACTGGAAGAAAGATGACGCACTTTAAGTCGACGCACGTCCGATCAGGTGAACACAAATATCCCATACACGTAGACGTTGATGTAACTATGAACGTGTGTATTTTCTACACATATACTCCTCGTCGTACTCACGATTTCCGAGGACAGATTGAGCGGACAGTAACGATTCTCTGCTGAATTGAAACGAAAACTACTTCTCTCGCCGATAGCTTATCCCCATACATCCATTTATTTCTGTCAGTGGCACTGATTGTGACCAGGTTTATACCGAAGGCGTACGCGATTCACGATGAAAATTGCTTCCCAGAGTCTCTATAAAAAGCTTCCGATATCGGCGATCACTGACGAGCAAAATCGTTCAACCTTGATACTCGTTTATATCCAACCACTGACTCTTTCGATCATGTTCAAGATAATCAACGAATAATGCATTTTTAACGAAATACCAAAATATTTCTTACGTTTATTAAACGAACTTAAAAAGTTTTATTTCTACAAAAATTCAAGGAACACTAATGTTGAATTAAAATAACAATATATATATATATATATATTAGGCATGAATAATTTTGTCAATACTATTTTTATAGATAAACATTCTGATGATTGCGTAAAAATGATCAAACTTTTGAATTTTTTATTATTTATTTTAAATACATGATAATAATTTCTTCAAATCTTTTTGATATTAGGATTAATTTATTTGTACGGTTTTATTTTTTCCTTTTTTATTTTTAATTGACTAAAATTGTATTCACCACATACACCGATCAAAAATCCTCTATTGGTAATAAATTAACTCTTTAATGATCGTCTGAACGATATTTGCTGAGAATATAAAATTAACTTATATATATCTTTAACTTGATTAAAGCGATACAACAGTATTCGGAATGAGTGTTAGAATTGGAAAAAGTTTAACTCTGTTTTCATCGCATACAATATCGATGTAGATATCTTTAAAAAATAGTTACTTCAATATCATCCAAATATATCAGTGAAATTTCGAAATTTATCCGATTGAATTTAAACGAGACAATGAAATTAGTAGCCAAAATTGAAAAACTACGTTCTCTACACATTTACCATAGACGAACTATTATATAAATATAGAATTCTTCGTTTATTATAGTATCAAAAAATAAATTTCAAAAGTATTTTGGAAATCTAAATTAATTTACATAAAAGTTTGATCATAGTTTAGATGTTTTTAAGAAAAAAGCAGATATTTGAGGATTAAATTAACGCTAATCATCTTAACAGTTACCATAAACGATCTTAAACATCAACGGAAGCTCGCGTGTCTTCCTAGTTACTTTGACCTTAAAGCAAGTTGGCAGTTTGCGGTAATACGAGACATCTTTCAGCCATAAAGTGCTGGCTTGTTGCGTGCCTTAGGACAAATATGTCCTTTGAATCTCTCTCTCTCTCTCCCTCTCTCTCTCTCTCTCTCGGTTGGAGTTCCAATTCCAAAGGAGAGGATTCGCTATTTATGTTGTCATGCTTACGATCGTCCCGTTTATTTCTATCTACCTTGATGCTCACAACACCGAACGTGGAACCTTAGATCTTATGTCGGAAGGATATTTGCATACTTCATGACAAAGCTCATCTATACCAGTAAGTTCAATTGTGTTATGTATATCTCTCACGAATGCATTTCTACGATTAACTTCTTCGAGCATTGTTAAACAATTCACATTGGATACGATTTTATTATATTTTATATATAAGATATAACTAATAAAATATATATATTCATCAATATCGATACAAGATTTCTGTTACCATATGATTTCATTGAAATATATTATTTATAAATAAAAATATAATTCGCATTAATTGCTCGTGGGCTTCAATACAATTTTGGTTGAAGTGTGTAATCATGTAACATGCATTTATAATATTGGATAGGTCACCGCGGTGGACCCCCCACGGCAATAGAAGCAAACTTAGTGTTGGTTATCGATAATCCTCGTTATCGTGTTAATTTTATCAGAAATATTAAAATAATAACGTTGTTTATTTTAATATAAAATATTTCAAAGTATATAAGCAGGAAAATAAAAATGAAAGAAAACTCTTCATGTAGTATGTTTTTTATTTTAAATATAATAAAATATTTAACCTTGTGTGTGTGTGTGTGTGTGTTTCAATGATCAATTCGCTCAACCTAGTATGAAATATTAAATATTTAGCTGAATAAACAAGCACTCATATTAATAATTTCAAAATAAGTTGATGAAAATTTCATCATTATTCATTATCCAAGCGAAAACAAATTCATTATTTAATTGAGTTACTCTCTCGTTAAATCGTCAGTATAGTAAAGTGATGCCGGAATATCCATGATCCGTCTAATTGTAAATCGAATTTACTAGAGAGACGTAGATGAATAATAATCAATGAATCGTTAACCGAGAAATCGTGTTAAATGTAGAAGATGTTTTCGCTTTTACAGTAGTTGGGTATTGCTACGTAAAAATAGGATGAAACTATCTGATATTTACAAATTCATGTCTAAAAATAATTCATTCTATATACGAAATGATTAGAAAAGAGGTTCCATATTTAAAATTACAATTAAAAAATATCTAATTAACATCAGTCCAAAAAGTGTATATATACTCTTTATAGTATTTTATATTATTTATATATTTTTCTAAAAATCTTTTTTTTATATATTTAACAAAAGAAAATATATATATATTATTTATAATAAGATTTATAAATATTAAATTTATAATAAAAGTGGACATTTTTACATTTCCATTTACATTTGGTTCACCATGTATACATAGAATTTTCTGGATATTGGGTAGAAACAGAGACAACCTGATAGAAGTTATGTAACAGGACATGACGAATCACGAGGATCGAAAATTTAATTGGATCGCAGGTAATCACGAAGAATTCGATCGAGCGTTGCCTTTCTGCTGAGCCGTTAACTTCTCTCATTTCTACGAATTTTCGAATTTACTTGATAATTACCTCCATTGATGAATTTCTAATTATATCATTTATACAACGAAATTGTAATCGTTAATGATATAAATATACATTTCTACGTTCTGTCATCATCTCTACCCTTTAATATTTCTCTAACTTTTATTATTTTTTTCTCTTTCTTTCACTCAGTATATTTGTAAAAGGGCAAGAGCTTGTTAACTAACTTTTCAGTTTACTTCGAGTTAATTAGCCTTTCATCGGAGCTCGAATTTTTTTTTTCTTTTATTACAAATAAAACGAAAATGAATTTCAACAACTACGTAACACGTATTCTGAATTTCTCGAAAACTAATGGAATTCATGTATGCATGTATGTAAATATGTGTGTCTATGTTGGTAGCATTCGAGTTATCTGATATGTCTAAGGTGAATACTTTACTTGAAACGTACGAACTTATCAAAACGTCGGTTTATCAAACGTACGTTCCGCAATGTGAAAAGGGAGGAATGATAAAAAGGAAGGAACACGTTTATTGCCAAAGTTTCACCTTAACTTTTCCTACGATTTGCCAAACTTCTTCGAAGGTATACCAAAACTCCTCCCAAATTCGAACGAACACGAAAACGTGAAAACTCTTATCATTAACCTTTTCTTCTATGTTTCTTCTTTTTTTCTTTCTTTTTTTTTTTCTTTAAATAAGGCAGTCGATGTAATCTATCGATATCCGCATTATTTTCAAAAATCGATATTTAAGAATACAAAAAAAGAATAATTCAATGAAGATTGATGCATAAAATATTGTTAAAATTAAATTGTAACCGTTGCCTTTAGGAAATCGAAAAGACTCGGTGAAATTTTCCTGAATTTTCTTACCCTTGCTAAAGATTCCAACAACTTGGAATTAAAATTAGTTCCATGCATTTTACAAAAGTAGCGTTGAGAGAATAAGGATACAGAGGAAGAGGTGAGAAATTGAATCAAGTCGAGTCTAGATAAATCTGTAAGTTTCTTCTTTATTGTGTTACTATTGGTAAGTGTTTTATATAGAACGGAAAATGAATTGGTAATGATAGGAAAGAAGAAAACTTACTTAGAAATATTTAATAGAATAAAATAATTAACTCTAAAACTTGTTGCTATTACGAACACTTGCTGTATACTTTTATTTATTTAGTCAGTATTAAACAATAGTTAATATTTTATTTTAAATATGTTGTAAAAATAAATATACGAGTATTTTGTATAAAAATATGTATATAAATTGATATAGATATGGTTAGATAGTTTATTTCAAATGCACAGTTGATCACGGTGATAGTTGTTAACGGGATAAAATTAAATATATTATAACTAAACTACTCACAATTCTTTAAACAATACGTATAATATTAATCGCTATAATTGCAACCTGGTTTTTATCATAAATATTAATTATTTATTTTTAAAATAGTTATATAAAAATAATTAATTGTTCGAATAAATCTTAAATTTTTCCGATTAAAAAAATATTTATCACTTCTTTTTTTTCCTTCGAATGTAGATTTTATTTATCTTCTTATTGAAATTCTTGAGAAGCTAGAAAGTTAGGAAAAGGTATATTGAATCTTGTGAAGGATGTATTTTCGTAGATTTACCTTGTCAGTGACGATAAAGTTTGACGAGTAAGGGCAAGGGTTTCTTACGTCGTCGTGTCGCATCTCCTTTCTTCGCTTTTCCTATGGTACGTAGTCTCAATTTGGTAAAGCTCTCCTACCAGGATTTACGTGTAACGATAAGAAGCTTACCTGTTATGCACGCTAATGTAGGTCTCCGCATGGATCAGGAATTTCAAACTCCACTTGTCGTATGCAACATAATAGAACCGATACACATTTAGGAAAAGCTTTCGTGTCTCTTTAATGCCATATTTACAAACGTTCAAATCGTAAATGAGATCTTTCATTAAAGCTACTATGTAATATATGTACACATATACACAGTGTGCAGCGTATCTCTGATGAGCTGGTAAAAGAATATTTGTTGAAATTATTACTGCGATAACCTAACACAACTTATACTATTTAACATTTTTTTTTAATTATTTTTCACATATACTTTTCAGAATTTTAAATAAATGTTGATTACAATTAAACTGATTCTCTGATGAAAATGTATTTCTTTTTTTTTCTCTTTCTTTTTAAATTTAATTATCAAAAAAGTTTGTAACTGTTTTCTCACTTGTTATTTCATTGATCTTAATTAACTCGTAATACGATTATTTTTTGGTTTCAGTATTAGATGAATAATCATATTTTGATTAGATATACTAAAATACTTAGTTTAATTTTACTTTTATCCTTGTTAGAGACCTAATAATAAATTAGAATAAAAATCGTAAAAATTAATTGAGAACAACTATTGAATCCTCGTTAAAAGGAATTAAAGTGTTCAATAAATGACGTAAAATAATGCATATAAAATACGCTCCAGTATACTGTCAATCAGTAATATCGACGTTTCTTTCTATTCCTCGTTACTCTCTTCGATGTACGTTCATTACGTTTATCCATCGGAGCTTTTTCTATCACAAAACGCGACAGGCAGCGGTTAAAATGACTTCATGGCATACAATGAAATTGTCTCTAACTTTCTCTCTCTCTCTATATACATACATATATTTTTTCCTTTTATCTTCCACATGTTTCTCCGCGTACTACGTTGAAAATAATGATAATAAAAATAAAATTCTAATAGAGGTTTCCTTTCGATTATTATCGTTCTCACATCTATTATCACAAAAATAGAAAGAGACAGAAAGTGTATATATTTTGTAAGAAATAATGAGTTAAAAACAGGACTTTTCTTATTTTAAATAAACGATCATCGATTTAAATCATATACGCTTCTACGTGTTTGTTTTTTCTACGTAAAAAGAAGCCTGATAAAAACCATCAACAAAATCTTGGAAAAAACCATTAAAAAAACCCTAACACAAACCTGTAAAAACTCCGACAAGACCTGACGTGCAATTGAAGCACATTTTATAGATTGATCATATCCTTCTGAACATTGTATACATTGTAATACATTGACTGTAACATATATACAGGGTGGTCCACCTACTATTAGCACCTAAATATTTCCGTTATTTGTTATAATATAGAAAAATGTTATAATAAATCCATTTAAAATAAATAGTGAATCCATTTAAAAAAATCTTAAGATCTTAAAAACTTCTTTACGCGTCCACCCGCGCAAAAAATATTTAAACTACTTTATGTACCTCTTCATACCATATAAGTTTTTTATATAACAATTTTCTATATTACAACAAATAATGGAAATATTTGGATGCTAATAGTTAATGTATAGCTAATAATTAATTAGTTATATATATATTCTCCTATTTTTACTTTCAATTAATTTATTTTTTAGAATTTCCTAAACTGTGCTTATTAAATTTCACAATAAACCAATGACCAATGACCAAAAACCAGTATTATACTGATAAAAACGATACGTATACGATCGTCAACTTATTTATATTTATACGATATATGTAATACAGGATTAGAATACGATCCACGTAAGTACATATATATATATACACATGTAAATATCTTATCGAAAATCTAAATGCGAATAACGATGAAAGAACACAAGGTATACGGTACCCAAAGCAAACCCATTTCATTCCAACGGTGTTTCAATTAAGCCAACTCGTCGAAAGACTTCCCGGACGAGAGACTTTTATCGCGAAAAAGTTTTCCGTGAGGCTGGTTACCGGAGGGGTGGAGAAGAAGGAGGAGGAGGAAGAGGAGGATAATGAAACGACGTTGAGTCGAGAAGAAGAAATTCAAGACTCGTGTCTCTTCTTGCGTTTCCATCAACAAAAAGGAAGGAAGGAAGGAAAAAAAAGTTACATTTTTTTATAAGACGTAGAGAAAAAGGGAAGAAAAAAAAAAGAGATAAAAAAATGAATATGTTTTTTGTTACCCTAGTACAAAGCCACCCTTATTGATTAGTCCTGTTCTTTTAAATCGACTAATCGACTTCTTATTACACTAATTGCCTACTCTCGCTTACATGTATATATATATATATATTTTGTTCTTTTTATTTCGTCCGACCCGTTTCTTTTGTCAACATTTTCATAAATCGACGGACAACTACGGCCAAACCCTCCGGGAATTCTCATAATTTAATGTCGATCGACGACCCGTTTTGCTATCTACCCGTTACGATCTAATTGAATTTTTATTACATTAATTGCTCGAGGGAAAACCTTAAACCATTACCGCCTTAATCTCGTTTCTTTATACTACTTGTTTATATTTATCTTTACCTCTTTAGAATATTAACGTTTGCGTTTATTTTTGTATTAATTTCAAAGAAGCATTCGAGAGATGTTTCCACTTGTGATTCCTATTAAAAAAAGAAAAAAAGAAAAAAAAAAGAGAAAACCCATCGTATTCACGCTCGAGCCTCCATTTCAAAGCGAAATAAACAATTCTCTTTACTTACCGATTTTCTCATTCCTCTCTCTTTGCATTTTTCCATTTCATTTTTCTCTGTAAAATATTTTGTTTTGTTTGATTTTTACTTTGTTTTTTTTTTTTTATCTTCTATTTATACAGTCGCGTATATTTATTTATAAGGTAATATCAATTAATTGAAACTTAAACGAAACGAAAGGATTGACGATTAATGTTTTATTTATATTAGTTTTGTGTAGGTTCAATTATTTCGGCCCTGGTATTTACATTAATTTTCACATACGAAGATAAATATCGGTCGACACACGTGACGCACGATCGTCGTTATGACGTTACGAGAGGCCTTCTAATTTTTTTCTCTTTCTCTTAGCATGATTAATTTTTTTAAATAAATAAAAAAAGAAAAAGAAAAAAAACAGCAATAATCAATTCATTCGGTCAATGATTTCATATACATCGTATGCGCACACGTCAGAAAATAATCAATGTTACATGTAATGTAAAATTTAATAGAAAATATTTAACCCTTTGAGTGCTATGGACGCATATATGCGTCCAATGAAAGCAATTCGCGTTGACTAAGGACGCATATATGCGCTTGTTTTTCCTTTTTTTCATTTATTTAATCAAAATAGTTAAACATTAACAGAAAAATCATTCCGTTCGCAGTCGATTACAATCGTTAGCCGCGCTCTGCGTTCAAAGGGTTAAAGAAAAAAAAGGAAAAAAAGAGAGAATAAAATTAAAGAAAGAGACGATAAGAGATCATGTGCGTTTGTTTTGTTTGACTTTATTTTTTTCTTTCTCGTGCGTCGCGTGAAAAATATGATTATCTCGACGTCGAATACGATCGATGATCGAACGATCGTAATTAGAAGGACAATTGAAGGAAGAACAATTACTACGATGACGATGATGATAATGATAATGATGATGACGATGACGTTGTTGATGATGGTGATGATGATGATGATGATGATGATGATTACGACGACGAGATAATGAAAAGATTGAATTTAAACGGCATGAAAAATGACAACGGCGCTCGTTCAGCTCGCACACGTACACATTTTTTGTTACGTACATACATACATAGTATATCCTATGTAATACGTGTCCTCTGTGAGTATGTGTGTTTATGTGTGTACGTACATGACGACGAAATGTATTCTGTATGTATATACTTATAATATGACCCCTATGTAATTTTTTTTTCTCCCCCTTTTTCTTCTCCTTCATCCATTTCCTTCGCCATTTTTATTTTTGTATTTTTTTTCTTTTTTTTTTTTCTTTTCTTTTCTTTCTTTTTCTTTTATTTTACATACAATGTACGCAAATGTTTACAATTAATAAATGTGTGTAATTATGTATGTATCGATTTTACACGACAATGTTATGTTTAATTGTGTATGTGTATGTATATTGTTTCTTGATAACGAATACTTACATAACTATTGAATGCACGTACGAAGAAAACGATTTGCCGATATCACACACAAGAAAGGATACTAACGAACTGCGCAAGCGTGTCTGTTCAAACACGAGCATATGTGTTGTTAAGTGTACATACATATATTTTTGTATATGTATACGATAGCTCGTTTCGAACTAGTAACGTCTTCCAATTTTTCTTGAAAAAATCGTCCTTCTTTTACTATTCTCTTATATATATATATATTTTTTTTTTTTGATGAATTTATTTTTTTTATCTCGAATTTTGTTCGAAAAAGAGAAAGACTATTGTTTTGCCCGCACGATCCATTCTCTGTACATTGTGGTCTAGTAGTAGTAATAGAATAGTAGTAGTAATAATAGTAGTAGTATAGCAGTAGTTAGTAGTAGTTAGTAGTAGTAGTAGGTAGTATGTAGTATGTGGAAAACGTATTACATTCCACTCTGTTATGTATGGTTAGTACCCTTTTTTATGTTTCTCGTATTAGAAGTTATGTTAAGAGTAAAACGTATCCTACCGTACGATCCCTAAGTCAATTCCAAAAAACGAAGGATGATATTTCGTCCGACTATGAGCGCGTACAAGAATACAATGAATATATTTGTTTGTTAGTATGTGTGTGTATGTATGTATTTATATATGTATGTATGTATGTATATATGTATGTATGTATGCATGGCGTATTTTTTTTTTAAAGGAAAACGTTTGGAAAATAATTTGAAAATTTGTATCGAGGAAAGGAAAAACAAGTAGACAAAATAGGAACATGAGAAAGAGAGATATATATACAGAATATCGCAAAAAAAATGTTATCACATTTTGATTATTTATAAGGTGTTTATTAAATATCGCAAAATTTACTTAAAATGTTTCAAGTTTTCAAAGTGTGGTAACAAGTCTAATGTTTGTTCTTCTTCAATTTGACTTTATCATTCTTACCGAATAGTAATCGTTTTTTAAATTTTTAATTTGATAATATTTAATTCATGAAATTACTCGGAAAATAAAGAAAAAACAGGACACACCATTATGGAATAAGAATATAATTTTTCCTTCGATAAAACATAAGCAAAAAATTAATAAACAATTTTTCTCTCTCTCTTTCTCTCGCTCTTTTTTTCCTTTTCTTTTTTTTTATTGCCCAAAATTTTTCATTCGAAAGAAAATCAATATCTGATATTTCTTTTTCTTTTGATTAAAGACGTTCTTGACAATGGGAAGATTTACGTGAGTGCGTGTGCGTGTATGTTTGTTTGCTGTTTGTGTGTGTGTGTGTGTGCGTGTGTGTTTGTTTAGAGAAGAACAGGTTTAATCGTATCGACGCAACGCGCTCTAAAAATCCGATGTGAGAATATGATGATGAGTTTTCGTGTCGGATTTTATTAACGGGGATGGGTCGTGCGGATTTGATAGACAAATATGGCCGTCACCGCGAAACGAGTTGTTGGTGCCGGTGTTCCTGGCCGGCAAAACTTCGTAGTCGATGATTCACGTCGGGTAGAGGTTCGTGAAATTCGGTATCCTCCAGCTGACGGCTGCAAGTAGGGATACCAGAAAGTTGCTCGCCAAAATTGCTGGACTGAGGTTCCTCCTGTCGCCACCGTGCATTGCTGCTGGCTTTTCCTCTTCTATTTAACGAGATTAGAAAGTTATCGGTTAAATTTTTACGAACCTTTAATACTTTTATCGTTGATTTTTCTTTTTTCTTTGTATCACTACGATGGTAAATTTTAAAACACGGTTTTTCAATTTTTTTCTTTTTGTTCTTTTTATGCTAATTTTTATCATTTTATTTTTGTTAGAAATTTGTTAAAGTATATCGAGAAGTTTTTTGAATGGTGTGTTTGATAATTAAAATTTTCTAAGTTGCAGATTAATTAATTCTTATCAAGGTTATTTCTTATTTGTTTTTAAATATATAATACAATTGAGTAAAATATAATTATCTTGCTATAATATTGAGTATATATATATACGATTCTAGGATAACTGGTGTATACTATTTTATTTTATTTTATAAATATTTTTTTTTTCCTGTTATAATAAATCTAATAATAGTTGATTAGAATATACCCTACAATATTGATTTTTGTACTATAATGGTAGACAACAGTACAGTATAATCTAATTGTCTTTAAAAAAAATATTAAAATACTTTTATGTTAGAAAACGCTTAATTTGATGTAACTTTTTGTAGATAAGAATACCTTTAAGAGGGATGCTTTAATGAAAGGCACGTTTTAAAATTTCTCATGGTACTTCCAACAATTTCTCATTCAGGAAAGATCGTTCGACAGAACCAAAAAGAAATCGTCAAATTAACGAAAAGGATAAGGAAGTAGGTACTTTCTTCCATTTCGTCTTAGAAAGTACATTTTAAACGAACTCGAGCAATGCCAAAGTCGTAAGATACTCAATGAGACTAAAACCAAAAGAATTACTCGAAAGTTTGCTCACGTAAAAGAAACTCATTTCTTTTTCTTATCTCTTTTTTCCATCTGTTTTATCTTTTCTGCTCGATCTAGCGTGTTCGTTATTCGAAAAGAACATAGACATTAAAATTAATTGAAATCTAAACTATAATAGAACAAATTTCTTTCAATTAAATAACTTCATTTACAATATCTATTATTATAAAATAGATTGTATCTAGTCGTAATGCTTTGGAACTTTAAAAAATGATTAATTTTTGTCAAAATAATTGTTAAAATAACGTTGGAAGAAAATATTTTCTATAAAATTGAGAAACTGATAAGAAAACTAAATCGATGTATATTACGTGTATTAAAATTTTGTATTTAATATACTTCAAAAGATTGTATAAATATATATTATTTTTATTATTTAAAATTTTAACACACATATAGTACGTTCCTATTAAAATATATATAATAATTATAAATATAAATAAATAAACAAATAAAAAAAGTGTTATGCACGGAAAAGCTTATATCGATTATTTATCGATATTAATAATGATTATTTTTTAATAAAAATAAAATAAAATAGATTTTTACCTTCGATGACATGAACCATGACGTATGCCGGTCTTGCGTTACTCGCCTTGCACGTGTAGTTACCTCCGTGCGTCGGCTTCGTTTTGTTTACCATCAAAATGGAGCCACTCTTCGTGAGCTCAACATTAACACCAGGCTCGGCGTCGTAGTTTATCATGCGCCCTTGACGATACCAGAACACGTACTGGGGCAACTCCGTAGCTGCTATAAGTTGGCACTCCAGGCGCAAACTGGAGCCCTGTTTCACGTGTAAATCTGGTGCACCCGGTATTATCGAATACGCCTCCGTGATTTTCAAGCGTATGAAACTACGTTGTATGGGATGTGACGTTACCTGAAAACGCCAAAACATAATTTCATTTTCATCCTGTCAAGCAAATTTTCTTTAACAATTTCCAACCTTCAACCTTTTCGCACATACAACCGATGTTACAACAACGTCTTAATCTTAGCTTCTTTTTTACTTCACGTTCAAATAACTATGTATCATTTTAGGATAATAGATACAATAGAAGAAGAAGATACAATAGATCATTTTCTTTTTATTTTGATCTTTTTCAATCAGTTAAGCAGTACCAAAACGTATAGAAATGGTATTAACCGTTCTATTCAATACTTAACTATTGGATCAACAATATGAAGCAAACGTTAATGTCCATTGTCTTCGTACATCCATTATTAAACCTTTAGAAACTAATTTGACATTTACCTGACATTTTCGGCCAACGGAATATCAAAATGTTAAATCATATTACTTTCTATAGAAATGAAAATTTATATATAACTTTAATTTTTTAATATAAAATTATAAGACATCTCGCATTAATCGAAGGGATCATTTCAACACTAAACCTATCGACACTTCATATATACCTATTCCTTAAAAAAAAAAGAACATATATCTTAATGTAGAATGAGATCTTAGTTAACTCAACATTTTCTTTTTTATTTAAAAGTGAATAATGTAGATTTAATGCGTTTATACTCTATGTTTGTTTAATTACAGAATTTTCACAAATTGCAGGAAGCGGTGATTTGATGTGTGGTAGGTTAGTGTTAAAATGTTATATAATTTCATAGAAAATAAATAGTATTGAAGTTAAATTTCGATTAAAAATTAATATAATAATATAAAATAAAATAACGTAAACTATGTACCTGACATTCGTAAATCCCTTCGTCTTCAGGAGTGACCATTTGTATTTGAAGTGCCCAATCAGTATTCGTATGACGTACGGCAAAACGAGTATCGACCGAATGCCTGTTAGTTCCAACAGTCAATAATTGTCTGTCCCTTCGCCTCAACCACGTGATCTAAAAAATAAACGTGCAAGTTATAACTTTGTCAAACAAGCACACACGCACACACATACATACGCTTCTCTTTTGTTTAGAGATCATATTTTCTCGAATTTATAGAAGAAAGAAGACGTATGAATAAAGATAGTTTACAAGATATAGCATGAAATATATTTGATCTTTGTACGTTTTCTTATTCCTACCATATAGGCCAGTCAACACGGGCCTAACTTCCAGATTCTCTGGCAAACGCGTGCATCTTTGTCCTAAGGGTAAGTTGACGACGCTGAATCGAATGGTGCTAATTTTATTAAATTTGATCCCGAGGTTTTGAGAAAAAGGGTAAAAAAGGGTAAAAAATGGCCTTATCTTAGAATCTAGGCATTTAATCGAAAAAGTTTCAAACAAAAGTTGTAGAGAATTGAAAAATACTAAAAAAATGTTCTATGAGTTATCTTCGTATTTTCAAAAATAAGCGCATAAAATTGGATTGAAGATGGGAAAAAATTTAAGAGTGGGAGAAAGCAAGCTTATCCCTCCGTCGCGTTTTACACGCGAGCGAGCTAGTATGCGTGCGAGCGTCCGTGTGCACTAATACACAAACGAAGGATCTTCGGCAATCTTCGGGACTCTCGGTCTTGAATGAAAGTGCGAGTGAGAGAACAAACCAATACTTCTCTCTTTTTATTTATCATGCGATAACGAGTATTATTGTCCTTGGCCATCGATTGTTGTGCGTTCTGATATTTCTCTTTTTATATTTTTTCTTTCGGTAGCAAGAATTTTACGTCTTGGCCATCGAGCGTCGAGCGTTTTGTATACGAGTGCGAGTGAGAAAGAAAACCGATGTTTCTCTCTTTCTATTTTTTCATTCGGTAGACAGAATTTACGTCTTGGCCATCGTGTGTCGAGCGTTTTGTATATCTATATATATCGGCGTATAAGCGCGGCATTTTTAAATCGAATCTTGATGCTTATGGCACGCCGTTTCTTTATTTATTGTCAAAAATAATGAACCTTGAGTAAAAAAAAATAATTCATTTTAACAGAAACTATTATTATTTAGTTGAGAGTAAAAATAATAAATTAATTTTGTGTCTCGCCATAAAATTAATTAGAATAATTAATTGATATAAATTCTTTGCCTCACAAAAATTTATTTCTATATCAAATTGAATACGTATTCTCTTTAAGACGAAATTTAAAATTTAAATATTTTTCCTATTAAATTATGTATTTTATAAAATTTTAAATTACTGACTTTTGTCTCGTAAAAATTTATTAGTTTATCATATTTTCTATCCTTAGGTTATATAAATTGTTATAATTTCCTAATTTCTAATTATATATAGAAAAAAATTAAAATTATTACAACAAAAATTAAAAGCAATAAATTTTTTTACATCTTGCACAAATAAAGGAAGATTTATTACTTAAATTACAAATTCATCCTGTAAATACCATCCTAAAAAATGTCTCGTTTCGGCACATTAAAAATTAATTTTTGTTATTATTGGATATTATTTAATTTATAATTAGTAACTTTATTACTCGCGTAATAATGTTGATTTCTTAATAAATTTTATATCGTTAGTGCAAAATTGAAAAAATCTGAGGTTGGACTCACTGACCGTCTCCTTGTTAAGGATAGAAAAACTTATAAAAAAATAATTCCCCCACGAAGAATCGAACGTTAAATACCAGCAGCGCGAGAAGCGAAGACGTTACTACTTACGCTAACGCACCACTTGGTAATTGTTCAATTTTTTTCGTACAATTCTTAAGACTTCGAAGATGAATCAGAATGCATTACTGTTTTCTTATAACATAATAAAAATGAATTAAATTATGTATAGACAAAAAATAAATTCCACGTTTTTAGAATATCCTTTCATATATATCTTGAATTAATTTTATGTGTGGTTATAAAATTCTTCTTTTTCAAATATGTATTTAATATGATAAACTAATAAATTTTTACGAGACAAAAAGTCAGTAATTTAAAATTTTATAAAATACATAATTTAATAGGAAAAATATTTAAATTTTAAATTTCGTCTTAAAGAGAATACGTATTCAATTTGATATAGAAATAAATTTTTGTGAGGCAGAATTTAATATCAATTAATTATTCTAATTAATTTTATGGCGAGACACAAAATTAATTTATTATTTTTACTCTCAACTAAATAATAATAGTTTCTGTTAAAATGAAATTATTTTTTTTTACTCAAGGTTCATTATTTTTGACAATAAATAAAGAAACGGCGTGCCATAAGCATCAAGATTCGATTTAAAAAGCCGCGCTTATACGCCGATATATATAGATATACAAAACGCTCGACACACGATGGCCAAGACGTAAAATTCTGTCTACCGAATGAAAAAATAGAAAGAGAGAAACATCGGTTTTCTTTCTCACTCGCACTCGTATACAAAACGCTCGACGCTCGATGGCCAAGACGTAAAATTCTTGCTACCGAAAGAAAAAATATAAAAGAGAAATATCAGAACGCAACAATCGATGGCCAAGGACAATAACTCGTTATCGCATGATAAATAAAAAGAGAGAAGTATTGGTTTGTTCTCTCACTCGCACTTTCATTCAAGACCGAGAGTCCCGAAGATTGCCGAAGATCCTTCGTTTGTGTATTAGTGCACACGGACGCTCGCACGCATACTAGCTCGCTCGCGTGTAAAACGCGACGGAGGGATAAGCTTGCTTTCTCCCACTCTTAAAATTTTGTTCCCATCTTCAATCCAATTTTATGCGCTTATTTTTGAAAATACGAAGATAACTCATAGAACATTTTTTTAGTATTTTTCAATTCTCTACAACTTTTGTTTGAAACTTTTTTCGATTAAATGCCTAGATTCTAAGATAAGGCCATTTTTTACCCTTTTTTACCCTTTTTCTCAAAACCTCGGGATCAAATTTAAATAAAATTAGCACCATTCGATTCAGCGTCGTCAACTTACCCTTAGGACAAAGATGCACGCGTTTGCCAGAGAATCTGGAAGTTAGGCCCGCGTTGACTGGCCTAATAGTTCAATATGTTAACAATGATCTATCCCCATCTTTTCTTTATCTAGGTTTCATCTATTTGTGTACACAGTTGTACCCATAAGTATATTTCACAAATATCTTTTCTTTTTCTTTTTTTCTTTTTTCTTCAAATATCGGAAATGATCTAACGTTTTGGAAAAAAGAACAAATGTAAAGGAGATATGAAGAAATATTGTGAATGATTAAATCAAAACGCTTTTATACTTATACGTTTCTTCCTTTGTCTCTCTTATTTTTTTCAAAGAGAGCTTACTTGAATCAAACAAAATTTCCCTTTTTTTTTACCCATTGTGATTAATTTTATTGGTGTGGTGATACTATTTCTCAACTAGAAAATACAAAACGAATTTAATTCGCATTGATCTACAACGAATGGAAAATTTTTATAAGATTTTTTTTTCAACAATCCTTGAATAAAGTGGGGAATTAGGACATTAATTAACTAATTTTAAGATAGGTTACGTTAAAATTAGGACACGAGCTTTGCGCTTCACGCTCAAATAACTTTGGAGACATCTAACGAGGAGCTATATACTATATTCTCGTTACAAATATCTCGTTATCGTCTGGTATACAAAGTGATTCGCTAACTCTGTTAGAAATTAGAAGGAAAAAGAACGGGGGTACCAGTTTAACTGTATCAAAGAAGACTAAAGATTAATATTGATAAACAAATGAAAGTAATTTTATGTTTTAATAATTTGTTCCTTTAATGGAAACATTTTACACGAAATCTCTTAAAATCAATATCACGATTCTGATATATGTGTTATTAAAAGAAATACTTTACTCTTTTTTTAAAATAGAACATACAATATAATCTAATAACTGTTTTGATCAGTGACCAGAACGTAATTAGGACATTTCTAAGCAATAAATTCCCTAGGAAAGCAATTCCCGAACGATATGACATTTCAGAGAGTAGGACCATTGCTACCGTGTAATCCGAGGATGTTTCCTGTAATCCCAAATTCGGTAGTATCTCCGTTCCAGGCTAAGAGCACCTTATCCTACCTAAGGATTGTCGTAACGGGAAGTTCAATATGGTGGAAGCCTATACGAGTATGACCTAGAACGTGTGTGTAGGTTTTGACTGTATAAGTGTATTTGCCACCAGCGAGTTCTACAACTGAGAGAAGTTATCAGCTACTCGAGTTTACCTCAATCAGCACGAAGTTACGTGAGCCTCATCGTGTCTTCTAGAAGAGGACATAGTGAATATCAGTGAGAAAGAGATAGAGATAGTCCCTTAAGCGATAAGAAGAAAACGAGAGAGAGAGAGAGAGAGAGGGAAGGCGAGTAAAATGAATAAGAATCAACATTTGCTCTTCGGTTTCACATAAATTCCAATGGTAATCGTAAAACAACATAAAATAATAATTAATTAGTAAGGTGGATTTTATTATTTAACATCACGGAGATAGGTTTTTTTTAATGTTATTGTTATTTTAAAAATCTGAAACAATTTATTAATACTCTTTAAGGTTTCTAAAATATAACATTATCTAATAATTTATATCGCACGTTACTTATAATATACATATTAAATAAGAAGGTTATTCGACGTGGGCGATTTCCGGTGGATTAATCAAAAATTTTTATAGATTACAATGCTATAATACAGAATATAGAATTATAAATATTTGGATAAAGTAATATATCAATGTTAGATTATAGAGAAAAAAGAAATCAGGGATAGATAGAAATTGATCAACACTTAAATTTTATCCAATAAGTTATCAGAAAGTTTACCAACACTTGCCACTTAGTTTCATATCAATTCAAACAATCATCGTATAAAAATATAAAAAAATAATTAAGAAAAAATTGACTATATAAAATTACAATATACCTATAAATACTCTTATAAAGCAAACTATCGATATTAGATTATCGAGAAAAAGAAAATTATTAGTAGGTAAAAATTTATCGATACACATTTATCAATCCCCTTAAGTTTAATTCAATAAGTTATGAGAAAATTATCGATCAATTATCGACAGTCTAATGTTTCTTGGAAAGCTCGTTAAATTGACATAGATGCAATACGATAAATCGCAAAGCTCAGCATGAGAGTATGCATGTATAAATTTATATACATACATATGTATATTCTTAGATAGGTAGAGTACCCATGATTCATGGGTGAACGTTGATCAAGTGGAAGTGTACAAGTACTTACGTTACTCGCTATATATACTACAGACGAGTAGCTTAATTAAAGATCACCTTGGTATAGTTAACTACATCCTTCCAACTACATTTCCTTGGATCTTCAGTTCCCCCTTCAGTTCCCCTCCATTACCCCCTCCTTTTCTCTTTCTTAAATAGAAATTACCAAAAGACGATGAACAGTACCGAAAACTTGGCCTAGCAAAATTTTAAACATGTTTCGCATAATCAATCATATCAGAATTATTATATAAAATAAGAGTAAAAATAATTCCTTATCCTTATTTCTTTATCTGATTCTATTTTTTCGAATTCTAGAATGTTGAACAGGATTGGATTATGGTTTGTTTATTTCTAAGATAAACTATGACACTTGAAAAGTGGATAAGGAAGAAAGGGAAACCCATAATAAACCTTTCCTATATATTTTCAATCTGTAGAAAGGAGGTTAGTATAAAAATCGTTTAGTGTATTGAAGGTTACCCCTGGAGAAATTAATAAATACATCAGGGATTTTTGAAAAATTATAATTTATATAAAAAAGAGATAATATATATACATTATATATTAAAATATAAAAAATCTATATTATCTTCGATATAAATGTAATATAATCTTATTATAACAAATACATATATGGACCGTTTATTTTGAAAGTGGTGTAAGTCCATTTGCAGCCTGTAAATATACATTATTTTAGTTAAATTAGCTTAAAAGTAATGTATATAATCAAATTACATATCGATAAAATAATAGAATCATTGTCGAACTTGATATTATTGAATCTTTTTAAATTAACTAATATGCAAACCTTTAATTTTCTCGAAACAACAAAAAATGGACTTACACCATTTTCAAAATAAACAGTCCGTATAATATATATATATTTTTACACGAGAGTAACAAAAAATATAAAATATCTATCACCACATTGTAACTTTTTTTCTATCTATTTTTTTTTCCTTTAATAGTGATAATCATCTAAAAATGATCTTGAACGTTTTGTATGAAAACGTAAGATTTAAAATGTTCGAGAGATTTATACGAAACGATGAAGCGAAACGATGCAATATAAATCTTACAACCTCACTCAACACAACAGCCAACCGTTATCACGTAACGAGAATCTTTAAAAGATAGTTGGCTCGATCATTCGCAAAATAGTATACTGAAGCTCACATTCGGTTATCAGAAATATGCTTTGAAAAGTGTTACCATATAACGAGGAAAGTTCTATTCAAAGAACTACTAGTATTCTCTCTCGCTCTCTCGCGCTCTCTCTCTCGCTCTCTCTCGCTCGCTCTCTCTCTCGCGCTCTCTCTCTCTCGCTCTCTCTCGCTCTCTCTCTTTCTCCTTTATCATCTTCTCAACGAATCGAAGTTGAAGTTTAAGCGGCTCGCTTTTACGCGTATCTGCACATACCTTTATATTCACACATACACACACACACACACACACACCACACACACGTATATATATATTGCATGTACATTAAATGTGTATGCATATAACATCCGTTATAAGTTAGCTCAGAGAGAACGAACGATCTTCATCAAAGGATCGAAGGAAACTCAAAGCATTACGTTACTTGCTGTAAGACTATACTTGTCTTTCACTCTCTCTTCTCTCACTCTCTCCTCTCTCTCTTTTCTTTCTCTTTCATCAGTATGAATTGTAACTTATCTCTTCGTACTTAAAATGCTATCTTTGCAACTGATAAAACCGAGAAGAACTTTCTACGTGTATACTTGCTTGATTACAATCAAACTCTTTTAAAGATGTGTATGCATGTATTTTCTCTTCTTTGTAATAAAAGTTTTATTACGAATAACAACGAACGCTAAAATAAAACAGAATATCTTTAATATCGATCATAATTTAATCACCAATTGTACCGATCTATTTCAGGTGTAAGAAAAATATAATACCATTTGTGCAAATAAGAATTATAGATTCACCGAATAACGGTACGGACTCGTTAGAAATTCTTTTGGAAAGTTTTTATAAAAGGGTCATTCGATTTGTAGGTAGTAGGTTTAGTGTTGGGAAAAAAAAATAAGAAAATGAAATTATTTTGTTATTTTTTTTTATATTTATATGAGTTAACTCATGGTTTTTTCATTGCCCAATCATTTGCTTCAATTTATTACGTTTCTCAACGATTCTATCAAAGTTTCGTTTAGAATTATTCAAAATAATTCTTTTCCCTTCGATGAATTTTTATTATCAAACATATTTGCAAATTGCATGAAAGGGTTGCTCACGTTATTAAAAAAAAAAAAAGAAGAGAGGAGGAAAAAAAGAAATAAATAATAAAATAAAGGAAAAAATATAGGACGAAAAAGGGAATAGGGAAAATATTGAACGATAGAGTAGTAGTATAACGTGGAATCGTTAGAGATGCGTAGTATCATAGTGAAAATGCAAAATATTGCCAACTCATTGATTTTCAATGTAGCAAAGAGACTAGGAAAGTTGTTCTTTGATATGCGTCAAATATAAATACGGATAAGCGAATGGTACGTACGATCAAAGAAATAAAAAGAAAAAGAAAAAGAAAAAAAAAAATAGGGAAGAAAGCAATGAATAAAAAGAGAAAAGATAAAAGGCAAAAAGAAAAAAAGAAAAACAAAAAAATAGGAATAGAAAAACCAATTGCACGAGCGGGTGAGAAAGTAGAAAATGGGAAGGTGGGAAGGGTGGGGAGGGGATGGGTGAAGAAAGTTGGAGGAAAAAAGTGGAGGCTCGAGAATCGTGAAACGAATGGGATTGCTTTTTTCGTATTCTCAAATCGTACTTGGAATGAGAGTAAAATGTGAAAAAGGAAAGCTTGGATCGGTTCGATACGCGCTTGAAATTAACCTCTTTGCATGTGTAGTATACCTCTGATCTCGCAGTGTGCCTCGTACAAAGCTAAAGAAAAGAGAAACGTCTTCCTCGAAAAAGAACGCTAGCATAGGATGCATTTCTCCTTTCATCAAGTTATTCAATTCAAGGTATCTATGTAATCGAGAAACGATGAAATAGAATCTTTTTTTATTTCCTTTTTCTTTTTTTCAGAACGTATAAGGAAAATGAGAGAAAAAAACTTATATTTCCAACACTTATTTTAATATGGGAGTCATTTGATGGGACCTTCAAGGTTTCTTTTTTTTTCTCTTTTTATTATACGTTTTTTAAAAGGGTTTAGATAATGAATTTTAAAGAACGTAATTTTCATATGATTTGGGCATTCTTAAAAAGCTCGTTCTCAAAATTAAGTTATTTTTTTTCTTTTTTTTTTTTTTATTATACGAGGTGATCTTTCTGGCAAAAATTAAGATCGAAGATCGTGAAGAAGATTCTTTGAGAGTTTTGCTGACGACGAAGTAGTAATAAAGTTGAGATTTTAAAAAAGAAATAAACGTAGATAAGTTCATATTAGTAGAAAAGATGAAAAAAAAAATAAAAGAGAGAGAGAGAGAGAGAGAGATACGCCAGGAAAAATGTAATGGAATTATACTTGAATTCGAAAAAACCAGGTCAACGAACACATTCTCGACGTTTACATAATATTACTTTTTGTAAATTTTTGTGAAGCATATTAACTGTTTGCAGAGCATTCAAACTCGAGAGAGGTTTTTCGCGAAAAGAGTAATAGTATAGACAGGACGATCTAAAGGTAAAATGGCTTCGTTGGAATCTTAAAGATGTCGTTGAAAGCTGAATCGATAAAAGTGATTTTGAAGAGGGAAACGCGAATGTTTCCTTTTCTATAACGTTCTTTCGTGAATAGAAAAAGAAAGGTAAGTAAACGTTTTGCACGTAGTGCGATTCACAAATATTTAGTTCGCAAACTTTAAATGTGTCTGGCAAATGATATACCTTTGTATTACATTTGCAAGTTCATTGAACGTTGACGTTTTAAAGTGAATAGCATTGAATTATCCAAAAATGTTCATTCTGATTAATGAAGACATTTTTATCCGATGCATAATGTTGCTTTTTAATCTGCAAGAAATTGTTTTGGGACAACAATGATTGTTTGAGAAAAATGTACGTTCCAATTTCGTTAATATATTTTAATCGAACGTACTCATTTTTCTTCTAATCGGCAAGAACATTTTTCTGTAAACTATAATAACTATTATATAATACGTTAGATTGAGAAAAATTGATTTTTAAGACGAATAAAAAGTGTTAGTCGGCTGAAATTTTTTGTCGAGTAACTTAAATATCGAAATGACAAATTTCTGTAAGAAAAATAATTGTTGTTCGTTGTGTTAACACGTTAGAAACAAGAAGAAACTATGAAATATTATTTAGTATCAACAACGACTTATCGTATACAATTGAAAGTTTACGTTGAGTCAACGTAAAACTTTAAGACGATCGTAACGACCGAGGGAGGTTGCAATCAGGATTGTTAGTGCTGCTTCGAGGTCGAATAGTTAACCAAGCCGACGACGTTTCAACCTTATAAAGTATATATATATATATATACTCGTTCTTACTTGCTTTTGCCAATTCTGCATCAGATATATCCACTTGATGTTTTCCTTTTATAGGTAGCCAGAAATAGCTGTCATAAGCATTGTGAGAGAAATCAAATTTTCAAAGAATATCTAATGCTAATAAAAACTTTGATAAATCCATTCTTTTATGAAAATGATCTAACTCACGAAACTTTTACTATTATTATTATTATTATTTTCTATTTTTGAACTATGATTATAGATTATGTGCTCGACGAATATTATCGTACACGCGAGTAAATAAGATTTCGTATTTATACTTTAAATGTTTGGAATGTTCGTGTTGATGGTTTCTTCTTTTTATTCTTATTTTTTTTTATCTTTAATAAATAAAAATAAATAAATAAATATATATATATATATATATATATATATATATATATATAATGTAATATAATGTATAATATAATGTACAGGTAATAAATTTTGTCAAATGTTATGTTTTATTATAACAGTACACGTAGAATAAGATATTTTTAATAAAATGAAATGTGACACGAACTTTTCAAAAAACTTAATAGGATATATGATTGTTGTATTTTTTATTTTTTGTTTAACGTGACACTGAAACGTTTTCTTTCAAACGAGATACTATTCTAGACTTATGTTTTTTTTCTTTTTGTTTTTTTTTTTTTAAATTAAAAAGACAATTTCGTCAAGAAGCACTAGAGAAAAATTGTTTAACGAAGGATATTATTAATCGACGATGGATCATTTTCGAAGGACGATTACTTAGAGTAACTTTCCTATTAAACTGCTCGAGTATCAAAGTTTCTATGAGAACTTTGATAAGTAAGTATGTAGCGTGAAATCGATGAAAATCGTCGAAGCTTTTCCAATAATCCTACAAAAATGATTATATTCCATTGAATGATAGCGATTATTCTCATAACTGGCTTTAGTTCTCCTTCTTCTACTTTCAATCTTCACTTGTCGTCTCGGTCGATTGGACGAAATCATTGTCAAATTAAATCGAATCTTTTTACATTTCCTTTAAAACGTTTTGTAAATTTTACAAGAGATACTACTTCCGAAAAGTTCCATCCGATCGAATAGAGTTTATTCGAATCTCTTGGAATACCCTTTTGACAAAAATTTTTATACGAAAAACACAATTTTTTTTTCTGTCTTTTTCTCTTAAAAATCTCTATTTATATTTATTATTTACTATATTTATATTTATTACATTTTTTCTTTTTTTTTTGGTTAAAGAAAACTATAATCATAAATTACTTAATTTAATTAAACTTTATTATACCATCGTTTAATATATATATTTTTATATATATTAATTAAACTTTTTTATACGAGAAATTTTTGTTCTTGTTTTTCTAAATCTATATTTTCAATTTTTATTCTCTATAATCATAAATTATTAAAATTAATTAGAATATAAATCACTATTGCACAACGTTACTTTAACTTAAAATGAATTGTTACAAAAAGAATAATATATATATTTTATAATTTGAAGTATATATTTAAGAACTTAACGCTTACGATCTCTTGATATATGCAATAATTATTTTTTTATTTTTTGTTTCTCATTTTTTCTAGAAAATCGATTATTTCGATTACACGAAAAATATCAAAGAAATAATATTTGCAATATCCTAAACTTGAATCACCAAAAGATAGAAAATAGTAATACCAAGAACAAGTTCAATAAAACCCAAGTCAATTTAAATCGTATATCGTTTATATATATCTCGGAAAACATTAAAATTCGATCGAATTGTGGTCGATGTAAAGAGGACATTTGCGGTGTTAGGATAAAGAAAGTTTCTTCGCGTATGGTTGGACAAACGGGGGAGTTTAGAAAACGCGATAGGGGTTGGTAATGCGACTTGAAAGAGTTTCGACTTTCTCGTCGTGGTTGTCGCGTTGCCGAGTTGAGAACATTGACCGGAATATCCCTTTCCTCTTCGTTCGATTTTCCTCTTTCATTCTTCTTTTTTCTCTTTTCCTTTTTTCTTTTCCTTTTTCTTTCTAAAGAGGAAACGCCCTCCTCGTAGCTTTTCGTCTTCGGTTAGATGCGCGTTAGAGAGAATGAGAGAGAAAGAAAAAGAGAGATACACGGACGAATTCATCTTTTATTCATGCCCTGTGTGAAACTGTGTGTGCGCTTTTTGATGCGAGACGAAATCGGTTCCGCGTGAGTCTCTCGAAAACGAAGGCGACGGTACGTACAACAACGTAATACATATTTCGAAAGAGGTGACGGAACAAAAATATATATATAGAGAGAGAGAGAAAGAGAGAAATAATTCACAAATCATTCAATTAAATTTTTCTAATTTTATTCGAGATAAGACAAATTTGTCACCCTAAAATTACATTTTTGTTCCTAATCGTTAAATATGTTTCGAATTATTTCCAGATGTTATTTCCTATTTATAAGATTGAGAATTAAATATGTATGTGTGCAAAAAAGAGAGAGAGAGAGAGATAAGCAACTAACTAATTTTTTAATTAAATCTTTATAATTTTATGCGAGATAAGAAAATTTTGCCACCTGGAAAATTTCATTTTTTTAATGAATTATTTCGATATAAAGATTGGTAAGATTGGTAATTGTATTTTAAACGATCTTGAAATCTTACGCTTCGTAAAAACAAAGAAACAAATATAATCTATAATATTTTATCTCTTAAGATTAAATAACAATTTTATTTTACATATGTTGCCCATTCGAGAGGAAAAATTTGATCAGAAATAATTTCACAGGGATCGAATAAATATGACTCGGATATAATACAACATGTACGTACAATATGTGTGTATATACTGAATTACGCGATTTAGAATGTTATATAACGTTATAGAACGCTAATGGATTACGAACATTTGCAAGGACAAATAAAAAGCAAAACTAGGGAAAAAGGCAAAGCTCAGATATATTTTTAAAGAGCTTAAAGCTTTCGATACTTTTAACGATTACTAGGATACGAAAAAAGAAGAAAGAAAAAAATCAATTGCTGAGTTGCATACTCGTAACGTTACAACAAATGTATCAACGAATATCCGTTTCATAAATACGAATGACGAAATATCGGACTATCGTTTGTCCTACTACGATCATACTTTATCTTTGATTCCTTCCTACAAATGTATTCTTTTCTAAATATAAATTTTTGAAAAAATATATTGAATGAAAATCTTTCAAAGGATTCATTCTCAAGAGAATTTTTTTTGTTCTTTAAAAGAAAAATTTCAGAGTAATAATACTTGTCAGATTTATTCAATTTAGATAGATTTAGATTAAAATCATAATCTATCTTATATTAAAAAATCATAAGATACTGAATTTGATTTCATACTATTCGGAATTCGTTAAAACGATGTATCGAAGCAAAAGGGTTACTACTATTCCAACTTCTCCAATTGTGTCTCGTCGAGTTAAAAAGAAAGGGGATGGAAAAAATGAGAAATAGAAACAGAGAGAAAGAGAGAGTGAGAGAGAGAGAGAGAGAGATGAAGAAAAAGGAAAGAAAAGAAAAGAGAACGCGTATGTACGTAACCTAGATTTTCATCTCTTTCCGCCTTTTTCGTGAATAAAAAGAAAACGAGTCAGTGTAAAAAGACACAGGCATAGCACGTACACACAGATACATAAAGAAAAAAATAGAGAGAGAAAGAGAGAGAGAGAGAGAGTATCAGTTTAACACCTGAGCATAGAAAAATATTCAAAACGTCCCTGTGGTTTCAGCTTGAAGGGTCAAATCCAGACACAGAGTATACAAAAAGAAAAGAAAAAAAAAGAAAGAAAAGAACGGGAAACAGAAAAATAACGAAGCAATACTCAACTGATGATGGTAGTAGTAATGGTGGTGGCGGTGTGGTGGTGCTATAGAGTTGGGGAGGGGAGGGGGAATGATATCGAATGTAATTTGAAAATTGCTGTCGTAGCAGAGGTAGTAGACTCGCTAAAAGGGAATGTGTTAGAGGGTATTTCTTTAGTTGGTGTTATTTTATGTGAGTACGTGTATTTGTAAAACTTTCTACAATATAGTATTCCCGTGGAAAGGGTTTAAATGGAAGAAACGGAAGAGAAAAAAAAGGTAGAAAGAAAAAGAATTACGTTCGGGTGTAATTCGTCGATGTGAAATATCCTCGACAGTGGGACTGTTACAAAATGAGATAAAATGAAAAAAAGAAAGGGTAAAAAAAGAAGAGGAAGAAAGGGGTTAAAAGAGGTGAAAGAGAAGAAGAAGAAGAAGGTGGTGGCGAAGCTGAAGGAGGAGTAGAAGTAGGAGTAGGAGTAGGAAAAGGTGGAGGAGGAGGAGGAGAAGGAGGAGGAGGAGGAAGAAGAGAGGGCAAGTGGAGAAGGTAAGAGTGGTGGCAAGCAATTTATCTAAAAGTTAAAGGGGATGGAGGGTACGATAGGGAATGAAGAAAATTAGCGGAAGCCACTCGCGAGAGAGCCATTCGTTATCGAGGCGGCAATAACGCTGTTCGCTTTTTCGCACTGCGCTACCGCGATAAATCTAGCTACGTAATGTTGCTCGAAGCTAGCTAAATGCAACTGCTTCTCAATGGGTTGATGGTGGATAGGAGTACGAATCGTGATGGTATGAGAATAACGTGAACCTAAATCCAATTAAAGATTCAAGATGTCGTAAACCGTTGCGTAGACATTTACCCGTAAAGAGTTTAATCTCTTACATTGAACGGATTAAGATGAATAAAGTAATAGTTAACTGAAGATGTATAGAACTTAACGGATTGTACGATGGGCGTTTAAATTGCTTGTCTTACAACGAAACAATTATTCATTTTTAAACACATTTTTACAGAACAATTGATTTTGAATTTGTACGATATTTATGTTTCGTTCGAAATTGGATCGATGTGAAAAAGAATTAAATGATTACAAATAGAACATATTCAATGCGTAAAACGTATATAAACTGTGTGTTAACGAGTCGAAAATTGTAATAAAAAGAGGATCGGAAAAAATATCAAATATGTCTTATGTCGAGTAGAAATTTGATAGATGGTTCGTGAATTTGTTAGACGATGCGTGGTAACGTGCATGCGGTGACGCAAAACTAGGCCAATTTTGTTTCTACGAAATGACGAGACGCTAGATAATAGAGAATTGGAAACCACGGAGAAAGAGGGACAGAAATAGAGAGAGGTAGGATGAGATCGTTAGGAAGCAAACAATACACGCTTTAGACAATAGAAAAAGTGGTGTATCAGAGTGTACTATTTATTGTATATCTGTATACTGTTTCGGTCCTCTGCTAACGTCACGCTTTTTGTTTCGAGACATTAGGAAACTTTCGATATCGTGTATTACCAAATACTACCCGAAACCCACTTCCACCCTCTTCACCCGCCGCCGAGCCCAGCAAACGCATTGCAATTTATTTCCGTTACTATAAGAATACAAAAAACTCTCTATTTGTTTTTTCTAGTTTCAAGGTTTAACGAACGAAATAGAAATGGGAATATATTGTCTGGTATGTATATATCTATGTATGTAGCAGTGGTTGATAAAAATTAGAAACTTTACTTTACCGGCTTATCCAAAAAACTCGTTGATTTCTTTTTTTGTTCTTTTTTGGTCACTCTAACAAAGGATTTTGAGAGATAAAAAAATAAAATTCGGAAACTCGGATGTTTCAGGGTTCTTCTGTTAAGTTATGTTTGATAATCGTTTTAAATATTTTTCTTTGTTTTACGTTGATAATAATTTTAAATGAGTATAACGATTGGCAAGGTATGTATCTCAACGAATTTAGAGGGAAAATCGTTGAGATAGCTGAGGAAAATAAAAATAGGAAAACATCATTTGATAAAAGTGACGATAAAAAGAAGTACAAAGTATCAAGAAAGTTTTTTCTACGATCTAGAAAACCTTAATTCGAAGAAACTTAGAAGCAAGGGAAAAAAAACAAGTATGAAAAAAAAGAAAAAAATAAGAAAAAGAAACGAAATGAGAGAGAAAAACGATGGAATAACAAATCCCTTACCGTTCCAGCTCCAGGATCGGTGATTTTGCAAGGTAAGGTTGCTTTGCCTCCGCTTTGAGCAACGACCTCACTGATTGGTCCCTCGAGAACATCTTCTCCTTTACCTTCGAGACCATTTAATGGTTCGACTACATTCTTAGAGCTCGATTCTTGTTGATGTTTCGCATGACTCTCTGAAATAATCAAAAGAAACTCTCTCTGTTATATCTTTTACAATTCCTCATTAAACAAAAACAAAAATTGTCAAACAAGTATTCATAGCATAAAATCATTATAATAATTTTATATTAAGAATTCATAAAATACAATTTTCATAATAATTTACATACATTATTTTTATTATTACTATAATAATTTATAGAAAGATTCTCGTCGAATGATATTTAATGTTATTTTTAAAAAACGATAAAAACAAGAATTTATATTGCAATATGTATTATATAATATTATAATTGCATGTATAATAATATTATATCGCAATTTTTCATAACATCGTATTTAATATTATATTTAGAAAAACCGAGAGAAAAAAAATCAAACAAAATTATAATACATCCAACATCCGACAATAAACATTCTCAACAAGAATTTCATTGTATTATTCATTTCATTTCATTTCATTGCATTGCACTTGATATAAATAAAATCTTGCAATAAAAAGAAATAAGAAAGCTCAACAAAAGAAGACAGATATCGTATATCGTTACACAGTGGACAAGTATTAAGGTCGATTTTCACGGTATGCCTCGATTTGTAGAATAAAAAAAAAAAGAATAAGAGAAGTTTTTAACGACGCTATGGTAAAAGCGAGACCAACCGTCTCACTTGGAGATTAATGCCGGTACCATCGCGACGATAACGCATAACCGGGCCGTACTCTAAGTGGCTTAAGTGAATAACTTAGTCACGGCAATTACGAGGGTCTGCCCGCTACGTTTGCCAGGGTACTACCAAGTACTCCCGAAGCTGAATTTCCGTGGAGATTCAACTAGAAACTCTCCTCTGTATCCCCTTTACCCTCCCCCTCCCCCTCATACTTCTACAACATCACCCCCCGAACCGACTATCATCCCTTTTGCCACCCCTTCTTCACCCGGTTTTCCATTTTCTCTATCTTTCTTTCTTATTCTAACGAAACTCAACATTAACTCCTCGTTCTCGCGTTTACACAAAATAGTTGCTTCCCATCGTATAAAAACATAAATTTAATTAGACCCCTTCTTAAAAATAAAAATGTAGTATACTATTTAATCCTTTAGGCATTGTTGTTTTTTTTTCTTTTTAAAGGTTAACGTTGAACAAAGTTAGAACCGTGCCCTTAGTTAGAACTTTTGCCACCCGTTGCTTGATTTTTCAGGATTTTTTTCATTCTTTTTTTTTTGTCTTTTTCTTTTTTGTTTTTCTTTTTTTATATTTTTCGTAAGTAAATTAAATTATTATCGTACGCTCTCGTTATTTCAGTGTTTATATATAACTACTTGAAAAACATTGATATTGCAAATTGATTTATATTTTTGTTATATAAAACATAAACTGAATTTTAAAATCGTTTCGAGCTTTTCGGGCAACAACTCCCATTAGAAGTGGGATTTATTGAATAGAAAAAGGTATTCATTTTGTTGCTTTTTTAAAACAATGTAGTACTTTTCAATCCTTTAACTTGAATTTTTACAAAGTAAATATCGTAAAATATTTTCCGATATCAATTAGGAACGTTGAAACCTTGAGGAGTGTAAATATTTCGTATGCGACGATCAAACGATGAATTATATTTTAATACTTAAAAAAAAAATAGGAAGAAAGAAAGAAAGAAAGAAAGGGAGAGAAAGTGAATGGAATGTTTGTTAAAAGTTGAACTCTCTTAATTAATTCGAACTTCCCGGTAACATTTAATGCTTCGTTAAATTCTCTTTGACACGATATAAAAAAGGATGTATCGTTATTTAAATACAAACTACATTTTGACGTATCATTATGATCGTTCCATCCACTAGAACATAAAATAAATAATGAGTAAAATGTTACGTTTTATTGGTAAAAAAAAGAAAAGAAAAAAAAAAACATCGAATAAAGAAAATTGACAAATCTGCTTAACCAAGTTAAGCCAATTGAATGTTTAATAATTTACGTTGACTTTTTTTCTTTTTTTTTTTTTTGACATTAAATTAAAACAAAATGTCAAAGTTGTTGTTTATTGAATTGTTTAAACGAATCTCTTCTTATTGGAATAAAAACGAATTGGACCTCGTTCGATTAACTTCTCATCCATTGTTGTACTCTCTGTTGGAGTATATTTAAACAAAAACAAAAAAATATTAAAAGTTCTTTGGTTTTCTACTAAAGAAAAAAAAAGAAAAGAAATATATAGTCAATGGAATTCGGACCCTTCAGTTATGTAAAATCCTGAAAATTGGTGAAACGATTAGCGTCGAAAGTCGAAATTCAAGATTAATTTCAAGTAACTTTGAAAAGTTTCGTTCGATATGGCGATTCAGGGGGGGGTCGTAAAATGGTCGAGTAAAATACCGAATGGCATTCGTTTAATTAAATTTTTAATTAGATCGAAGGGGCTCGCCAACGACGAAAACGAGAACTACGACGACGACGACGACGACGACGACGACGACAACGGCAACGGCAACGACAACGGCGACGGCGACAGCTACGGTCGCAATTGTGTCGACCTAAATTCGAAAAATTCTACTTTCCAAAAAATAGAAATGATGAAAAAAAAAGAAGAAAAGAGCGAATAGACAAAAATAAAAAAGGAAGCTCGTCGATCTGACTTTGTAGTATAAGCTCAACGTTGTTACAAAAAAATGGACGTTTATTTTTATTTTTTTACAATAAAACAAAACCTCGTAATGCGAGAGAGAATATTTGTTATATATATATATATATATATATATATATATATATATATATATACATTGAAAATAATACAAAAATGTTGAAAGAAGAAAGATGAAAATAGATACGCCAAAAATATTTTGTACGGGAAGGGAAGGAGGAGCAGGAGGAGGATTTATCAACGAGCTCCTATTTTTTTTTTTTAATCTAATTTGATCGGATCTAATCTACCTTTTACGTACTATGTATTATTCGCTGTCTACGAATTTCTATCTCGCTAACGAGGTAAAAGTTCTCGTCTGTTCTCGGACAACGTGATATACCCGGAAATTACTTGTCAGTTATCTATAGCGTTTGAGAAGAAAATTAAGAACGTGTGTGGATGATACGTGATCAACGATTTCGTACAAATAAAAATAAAAGGAAAGAGAGGTGGGGGAGAGGAGGGGGAAAATAAATAATCGCATCTAAATTTAATCAAAATGATAATATCGTTTCTTTTTGTTACTACTCGATTATCACATCATTAATCTGAAAAGAACAAAATTTGAATAATCAATCGCGTAAATTAAGATCTTCAATGTTTTCAATTATGCGATCTTGACGATTTAATTATTGAATATACGTCAGAGGTGCCGGATCTGTTAGGAAGAATAATAAACGATTTTCAACTTCGTGTTTTCAAGACGTTCCGCTAAACTTAGATCAATTAAAAATTTATGGGGAAAAGAAAAAGTAGAAGAAAAAGAAACATAATTGTTGTAACATATACAGTAAATGTTATAATTTGTACTTAACATATATAAGTAGATTCGTTGCGCCATTTTTCTACGACCAACAAATCTGTGCGGCGTGAGCAAACGCACTACGTATGCATTATACAATACTTACTCTTCCCTCTCTATCTATCTCTTCTCTGCAATGTATGAGCTTTTACGTGGGCTTTTGCCACTTGTTATTTTTATATAAAATATAAGTAATATTAACATTAGATTCACACATTTCTTTTATCCACGTAACCGAACAGTAATAATGGAATAAAAAATAGATCTCACAAGAATTGATATTATATTTCTGTTGTGATTTATTTGTTATTTATGACGATACGTACCTGTAAAATGAAGATGTATTTCGAGTAGGAGTCCAACCAGGATTAAGAGAGTTTTCATGATGATTCTCGATTGGTAGGTGAATTATCAGCGACTGTAATGAAAATGAGACAAAGGTTAAAATTTTTTAACATGGTATATATACAGTTAACAAAATAAATATTATTGAGAAAGATAAACAAAGAGAAAAATATATATATTTAGGATTCAGTTCAGTGTAGAGGTGTGTAACTAACATATACCAAGGTTTATTCTACTTATAAACATTTAATAAAACGGATAATAGAAATAAATGATACAAAAAATGATTCACAATCTTTAGACAACGTAATGTTATTCGACTTGATTTAACTTGGGTTTATGACCGACCGATATAAGCACGCGATATTACACCACCGCAGTCACACACGTCAAACCCATCCAGAACAATGTCCCGTCGGTTTTTTCCGTCGCTAATTTATATATCGTCTCCCTCCCGCGTTCTTATTTCCTTTCTTGAAACTTCTCGACCATTCCCAATCGTGTGATATTCGGATCCTTTCTTCTTACTTCCGGTTCGGAAATGTTCGAGAAGCTTCGGCACGATCTTCCGCAGTTAGCAATAAGCAGGTGTCACTTTATATATTTTATAAACAAAACATATTCGAAAGAAAGCGATCTCCTTCATCTTACAACGTACTTTTATACACATACTCACGAACGTACACATACTTTTTCTTCCTATCGACTAGTCGGCTGTTTATCTTATGTTTTTTTTTTCATTTGATCTTTATCGTTCACTCATGCTGCTTTGTTCTTAAGCCACTCTTCTTACCACTCCTAAATATAGTATATATATATATATATGTTACCGTCAAAGCCGAAAATCCGTCATTGCTAACAGTTCCTAGACATTGTCAACAATGCAAAGCGTCTTTAGGTAAAGACGGAAACAGAAGAATTCTTACAGCTTTTCCTCAGCATTGAACATAATACTTTGGTATCCTATAAAATATCAAATTACTATTGAAGCAACATTGAAAAGAATACATTATCAGGCACAGGTACACACAGCATACGCAACAACCTCCCACAAACAACCAATATCTTGCTCCCATACACACACACAAAAGCGAGCATGGTGGGGGTGTTGAGACTGTGTGTGCCGCTATACTAAGCGTACCTCTATAAACTGAAAATTAGTTAATGTTGGTGTGTTATTATGTAGGGCCCACTGTTACTTATCGTAGGAGAAGATTATATTATGTTTAGACAGATATTCGTAGAAATGTCCACGAAAACTCTGTGCGGGTTTAGAACGAAATGTTTTATACCTGTATAGTCCAGTCAACTCGGGCCATCTCCTTCGAATCTCAGCAGATTTGGTGGAAACTTGATATAAGGGTAAATAGACGACGCTGAATCGAATGGTGCTAATTTTTTTGAGGTGGAAAGTGCCGTTTTTGAGAAAAAGGGTAAAAAAGGGTCAAAAATAACTTTATCTTAGAATCTAGGCATTTAATCGAAAAAAGTTTCAAACAAAAGTTGTAGAAAATTGAAAAATACTAAAAAAATGTTCTATGAGTTATCTTCGTATTTTCAAAAATAAGCGCATAGAATTGGATTGAAGATGGGAAAAAAATTGTAAGAGTGGGAGAAAGCAAGCTTATCCCTCCGTCGCGTTTTACACGCGAGCGAGCTAGTGTGCGTGCGAGCGTCCGTGTGCACTAATACACAAACGAAGGATCTTCGGCAATCTTCGGGACTCTCGGTCTTGAATGCAAGTGAGAGTGAGAGAAGAAACCGATATTTCCCTTTTCTATTTGTTTAGGCGATAACGAGTATTATTGTCCTTGGGAGCGTTCTAATATTTCTCTTTTCATATATTTTCTTTCGGTAGCAAGAATTTTACGTCTTGGCCATCGAGCGTCGTGCGTTTTGTATACGAGTGCGAGTGAGAAAGAAAACCGATATTTCTCTCTTTCTATTTTTTCTTTCGGTAGCGAGAATTTTTCGTTTTGGCCATCGTGCGTCGAACGTTCTATATATCTATATATCGGCGTATAAGCGCGGCACTTTTAAATCGAATCTTGATGCTTATGGCACGCCATTTCTTTATTTATTGTCAAAAATAATGAACCTTGAGTAAAAAAAAATAATTCATTTTAACAGAAACTATTATTATTTAGTTGAGAGTAAAAATAATGAATTAATTTTGTGTCTCGCCATAAAATTAATTAGAATAATTAATTGATATAAATTCTTTGCCTCACAAAAATTAAATTGTATATTTTTGTAAAATATAATGAAAATAGTAGTGTAAATAGTAAAAAATGTTTGTATTTCTGAAATTGTAAAGAAATTAAATAGGTTTATTTTTCGCGGTGTCCTAGGTGATTTCTTATTAAAATGAAAATTATGTTTTACTCAATGATGATTCGAACATTTAACGAAAATAAGAAGAGACAGTGTTTTTATGAAACACAAAATCTAATTTTTTATTTAAATTGCTACGAAAGGGTATTCGATTTCTTCATAGTCTTCCTGCTCATTTTCATCATATTGATTAAAATCAGAATCCTCGAGGTCCAGTTGTTCGACAATATCGAGGAATTCATTTCTTGCCATATCTTCGACATCCTCGTCTCTTTCTTCTACTCGAATCTCAGCTGAATTCTCGACTGTGCTAGTGGAAAAGTTGGAGCAGGATTGTTCTCCACAATATTTACAAAATTGGGTGCAAAGTAGCCCACTTTTTCGGCAGCTGCACCGCAAAGATTTGCAGTCTCCCGTGCACGCACATTGTACCTAGACATATACATGTAGTAAACATTTAAGGAAAATGATTAAGAATTTGCATGCGCATAGAATGTATATGATTTTTTGTATAGTTCATTTCAAATTCGCGAAACATTAATCGAACGGTAAAGACTTTAAAAATTCGTGAATTTTTGGAATAATCATTGAGTCGTGCAAATTTTTGCAAAATTCCAAATATTTTACTAATTGTTGTTTTCTTCTTCGATTCAAGTTTAACAAAAGTAACGTTGGCGTTCAATTTACAAGATAAAATATTAGGAAATATTAGTAAAATATTTGGAATTTTGCAAAAATTTGCACGACTCAATGATTATTCCAAAAATTCACGAACATTTTTTTAGTATTTTTCAATTTTCTACAACTTTTGTTTGAAACTTTTTCGATTAAATGCCTAGATTCTAAGATAAAGTTATTTTTGACCCTTTTTTACCCTTTTTCTCAAAAACGGCACTTTCCACCTCAAAAAATTAGCACCATTCGATTCAGCGTCGTCTATTTACCCTTATATCAAGTTTCCACCAAATCTGCTGAGATTCGAAGGAGATGGCCCGAGTTGACTGGACTAGTATTCTATTCAAAGTATTATGTTCAATGCTGAGAAAAAGTCGTAAGAATTCTTCTGATTCCGACTTTGTTTAAAGACGCTTTGCATTGTTCACAATGCCTAGAAACTGCTAGCAATGGCGGATTTCCGACTTTGACGGTTAATATATATATTTTATTATATTATATATATAAATATTAGGAATAATAGACATTACTTTGTTTTAGATAGTTTAAAGGAGAGACAGGAATGTATTAATAGCTTTTATATAGGTTGCTAGCCCCATCGTCTCGAAACGCATGATTCGAGTTACGAGTTATTTGAAACTTCAGAAAGGAAAAGAGAAAGAGAGAGAGAATGATAGAGATAGTAAAACCGATAAACTTTCGAACTCGCAGAAGCTCGTCTGTACGTATTAGATGTATCTCTTTGCTTATACATTCTGAATTAACTACCATAGAGATGGTTTCTATATTCCATTGATATTTTCCATCACTACAAGTGAAATATATCATTGAAATATGAACTTAATGCGAATTAAGATAAACTCTGTAAAAGGCTCGTTTTACTTAATTAATCTTATGAAAAATTTTGTTTCGATAAACTTGTTGTTTAACTTGTTATTTTAAAACAAATATAAAAAATTGTATTGTTCAACATTTTAATGAATAAGTCTTGCTAAATGAAAATTAATACCAAAAGTCACTATATTAAAATGAACATGACAAATAATGATGATTTCTTTAGTGATTGCTGTTACTTAACTAATCTTATAAAAATATTTTGTCGAGTAAACTTATTTAACTTGTTCTTTCAAATTACTACTTTAAAACATACTTTATACCACTGTTTTGTTTTGCATTATAATAAACAAGTCCAATTATAATAAAAAAAAAGAACACAAAAATTGATTAAATAAATAAAATGGATGAATAAATGAATTGTTACGTTACAATTTTTAAATTCTGATAGATAGATAAAAAAGTATAATAAAAATTATGAAAGATATTTGAAAATATAAGGAAGAGTGTATGTTATCATTGAGTATATGAAACTTGTTTAATTTTTAACTTCGTAATCTTGGTAAAGTAAAGAAACTCGAAGACTAAATAGGGTTGAAATAGAAAGAAGAGAGTAAGTCAAAGGAAGAAGAATAGCCAGGAAGGTTGATGGTGGAAAGTGGAGTGGGGGTTGGCGTGGGTCAAACAAAGGGATTCTCTGTAAATCACACGCGAGGCGTTTCTAACGTGACATTAGCTGGTCTCTACGAAAGAGAATGAAAGAAAGAGAGAAAGAGAGAAAGAGAAAAAGAGAGAACCGTATGTAGTAGACAGTGCACCCTTTCCATACCCAGACCTTTTTTGTCCTGAATGCTTTCAAACTAAAGCACCAAAGCTAGCTCTTCTCGACGACGATCGATATGCCTTGAGCACCAACGGTCCTTCCATTCTTTTTCTTCTTTCGGATAATGTGTTAAGAAGACGAGGAAGAATAAAACGGGTCGATTATTTAACGAGAAAAAATAAATTGCAACTAAGGTCACCCTCATTTATTTGGATTTTCTTATTCGACCGATTAATCATTCGATCTATTATGTAACGGTCAGATTTTTTATTTTATTTTATTTGGTTACTTAATCTCTAATTTTCTTTCTTTTTGTTGTTATCTTTGATTCTGTTTTTCCCGTCTTCGATCGAATATTATTATTTATAATTTCTTCTAGAAAGCTTTTAAACGATTCAATCGGTACGATCTTCTTTCGGAACTCTCTTTTACTTTCTTAATCGCGACAAGTAGAAATACTATAGCTCGACCCAATTAACGGTGATCCTGTTATCCTGCATTCTATTTTAATGAAAGGAAAACATCTATCACCGTGGTATGAGATGTTGGAGAAATTCAAAATTGGTACTCTACTTTACCTGCATACAATATTTCTTCTCTTCTCTCTGACATTTTGATTTAAATATTTCATAAAATCAGTAGAAATGTCAATATTTGTTCGTAATTTTAATTCAATTAATTGATTAATTAATTAATTTTGTTCTTCTAACTAAAAATAATAGGACATTTTTCCTGCAATGAATGTTTCTGTATTAAATAAAATTAACTCAAAATCATATATATATATTTATTCTTTTTCTTTTTTTCTTTTTTTGTTTTCTTACAAAATATGAACAACTTTCGTTTATTTTATTTAATCGTTACCAAAAAATTGTTATTTGAGAAACGTATTTATGTGAGTCTTGGAAAAAAATATACCAATTTTAAATATAAAGTGAACAAATAATCGTATAATATGTAAATTTAGATTAAAAGCTCGTAAGAATCTGTTTTCGGTTTATTCAGTAAAGGCACGTGTGCATTACATTGAACACGAATCTGCGGTTAACAGGACCAAACCGTTCGTAAACCCGACATGAGCACCATTCGTTTCGAATGAATACATACGTGAGAGTTTTCAAAGTAAACAGAGTACCGCCAGACCAAATGGTGGTTTTCAATTCCGCTCAGAGACCTCGAGGCATTTTCAAACCTCCAACGAAAAAGAGAAGAAAGATGACCTTGCTCGTTAAACGGCAACGTGGCTAACGTCTTAAATCGGTTATTTCGTTCACATATCACGAAAAATTGGATACATCTAAATCCTACTTTTAGTTTCATGTTATATTTATCTTTCAAAGAAAAAAAGAAAAATCTTCCAATCATTTATTATATTTACGCAAATGTTTTATTCTAAATGGATTATTTCATTTAAAATTAATTATGAATTAGTTAAATAATTAGGATACGTATTAGCATGACAAATCAACCGAGTTTATCATAAAATTAGAAAGAGAAATTAATTTTTTTAATTTTTGTGTAATATTTTTATTTAATTTCTGAACTTGTGTGCAATTAATTGTCGGAATTTATGCTCCGAGATTCGTTGAAAAAATAAAAACTTTCTGCATGAGCTAACAAATGAATAATTTTGAAGAAAAAATTTTATCATTTTTTTTCCACAAAAATTATGTTTAAAAACAAAAAACAAAAATATATACTTTTAATGAGTACTTTTCACGTGAATATAAAAGCGCTTATTTAAAAATAATCAAAATGAGAATCAGTAAGTGTAAAAAATGGTTATTATCTCGAGCATGATATCAATAATCAGTTTGTAGATATGTTATACGAGCACCCATCAACTAATTGAAAAACGGTCAAGCAAAATAAAGAAAGTGTAGATATCATATTATAAATTTTGCAAGAACAATAGGAACAATTCCGGTGGTATAAGCGATTCGTTTCCGGTCAGGAATCCTTTTAAATATTTAACAGGACGTCCGAAAGCAATCGCGTGTTCCGTCGAATGGCAAACCTCGTAGTTCGTCGTCGTTAGACCACTGTTGAAAGCACGCGAGGATTACACGAATGTTACTGATGGAATTTATATGTTTCCAAACGTATCGATTTCTTAAATATTTTTTCCATTTTCATTATTTTTACCCGATTTGTTATTTCTACTGTTTTTTACTTTTACATCTTACAATTAAATAAATAAATTAAATAATTAAAAGACAAAAAAAACAATCTTCAGAGCAGGATTCGGTAACAAACCCCTGACGAAATAATTTTCTTCGTTAATTACGAATTTGATATAACGCGAAACAAATTACCCGCGAATATAATAGAAACATTCCTATTAAATACCTCATTTCCATTAACTAATTATTTTTTAAACGAATTATATTGTCGGGAGAGAAAATCTCATGATCGTTTCCAATTCAAAACGATTATAACAATAAATGGGATTCGTCGTAAAATATAATATCCGTTTCGTATGTATGACGAATGACATTATACGATTATTTATGAAACAAGTCGCATTTCTAATGCATCATATGTCCTCGAAATATTATACACCTCGTTCATACATTTACATGATTACGGAATGATCCTAGCTGATTCTGACATAGCTGACAGAAATGGATCATATGTATACATATATAGAATAATTGGAATAAAATTAATAATTATAATACTCTAATAAATGTAATAATAATAATAATAATAATAATTTACAATTGCGCGTTTTAAATTGTCGACGTGTTGTTGACGACGTCACTTATCGGAATACTTAATATTAATAATTTAACGCGCTCTCTCGTTTAAACGTCTATATATAATATAATTTTATCCCTCTGTAAAAAGAAAACCATAATAACAATAATAATAATAATAATAATAATAATAATAATAATAATAATAATAATAATAATAATAATAATAATTTGAATGTTAACTTATAATAGATCGTCAATTACGTTCAACTGGCGCTAACTCTCCGTTAAAATTTAATTTAAGGTTCTTTTTTTTCCCTTTTTTTTTTTTTTTAAAGTGAGAGAAAGAACGAAAGTCTCACAGTAAATCGTTGAATCGTTACTAGCCTCGCGTTCCAGTTTCTTTCTTGCGCGATGAGTCGTAATTCGTGAAAAATGCGAAACAATTTCGCGGTGTACGAGTGGTATCCACTACCATCGTCACCATCACCACCACCACCACCCAAACCCACACCTTAAAATACCGCTAGACGAGACAAGCTTTTATTATTTCTCTCGTTGTGACGTGGCACGAAGCATGACACGGACGAACCTTTTCGGTGCGGAATCTCATCGTTGTCTCCCTGTTCTTTTTTTCTCTCACTTTTTTATCTCTCTCTCTCTCCCTCTCTCTGTCTGTCTTTTTTTTTATCACATTGCTCCTTTCTGCGTTATTCGGCCAAGCGCGAAATTAAGAAATATTTCCTTCCTTTTTTTTTCACCTGTCCACTTTCTGATCCTTCTCACACTTTTCTTCTATCTTTTTTGTTTTTACCATCCCAACCCCTTTTTTTTCTTCTTTTTCTTCCCTCTCCCCCTATTGTTTCTGATATAAAGTATACTTTGACTAGGACTTCAACTTTTGATGGATTTTATTTTATTTCTTTTTCTTTTTTTTTTTTCTAAGAAAAAAGAGTTTATCATTGTTCAGATGCATAGGTTTGAACAGTTTGCGAACTAGTTTGGATTTAATTGAAATGCTTGGATTTTCTTTTTTCTTATTTGTCATGAGAGAAATATTTCCGATCTTTTTTAAAAGTATGATTGATAGCTCGTCGATTTCATTTCTTTCCTTTCCTTTTATTGTTTTTTTACGATGAGAAAAAGAACACTCGGAGATATTTTTACTGAATTTTTATACTTTTCAAGATTTTATATGGATGAGATATGAGTTATTCAAGAATTCACGTTAATCTAAACAACGATATATATTTTCGATTCCTTTTTTAAATAGATTCAATATTCGTGATTCTCAATTTAATGCATTGAAGTATAAATAATTCCGTGACTTTTAATAATTTAAAAGAATTTTTGAATTGTCCATACGTTAAATTAACTTTAATACGAGCAAGAAATGTTTAAATAAATAGATAAATCGATTAAAATATTATATTAAAACTAACAAATTCAAATTCCTATTTAATTCGTGATAGAAAAAAAAGAAAAAGAAAAAAAACAAATTTAAATCTCAGCATTAAAATTACAACAATTTGTTTATAGACATATATCGAATAAAACGAAAAAAAAATGATAGGAAAACGATGATAAAATTCGTAGATCGATCATACGAATGGATATTTCGAATAATTTCGAAGCATTTTTCGATTACAGGTAAAACTCGAAAAACTTTCCTTTTGGAGTAGGTGTCAGAAAAAGAGTGAAATGGGTGGTGGCTCGTTTGGTAGCCGACCTTTATTCGAGCGCTTTACTACTACTTCGTAGAATCTGATATTTCCCTGGTGCAAAATTTTTGCTATTTATGAGGAGCCGAGGTTCAGAAGCGTCGTCCCGCGAGACTCGCCCCAAAATTACGATGAATGTGACATCTTCCGTTTCCGCAGTAGTCTGCAAGCTCCCCCACCACCACCACCATCACTACCACCACCCACTACCCATTCCACTCCTCTAACCACGTATTCACCATCCCCTCAACCTCATCCCAATTTCCATTCCAATTCTTTGTATCATATTCCTACTCATTTATTCCTGCAGTACAAGCTTTTTTGTTCGTCCTACGAATCCTGAATAATTATTAAAGTATGTATGCAATTAGCAAATATCTATTTCGATGTATTTTTTCTTTTTCTTTTTTTCGATTATACAAACACGTTGAATTATTGAAATAAAATTTATGTTTATTATATGAGTATAGATATATATTTGTATATTGATTTTAACGTGCGTATATATATATTTTTTTTTCTTTTTCCGACACAAACTTTTCATTCGATCTAATTCTATGATTTATTTGTTTTATTTATAAAGTTCTTCGTGGTTTAAAACAAAAAATTTACCTCGCATTAAGCTCGTAATTAAGAATATTAATCGACTCCGAATCTTTTTGTGGAATTTAATGCTAAAACAATTAATTTGTCCTGGGAGATTTTTCCGATTTGCAAAAAAATTGTACGATATATTAAAAATATTAATTAATCCCGAGTATCTCGGGCCAATCTGTTAATGTTAATATTATTTTGTTGCTCGTAAAGCTTCAAAAAAAAAAAGAAAAAATGTAGAAAAAGAATTTATTGAATATTAAAAATAATTATCGGTTTGAACCTTCCGGGACCACTTTAAATACACACGATACATACATATAAATATATATATTTTTCTTTCTAACTTTTTCTTCCCATACTTTTTACCCTTCTGTAATTTTAAATTCATATCTGTTGGTTCGATCTGTTACTTGTCCGAATTACACTAGGTTTTTTTTCTACTAATATACGATATACAGAACATTGGCGTGTTATCCAGAATTTAAGTCTCCTCCTTCTATCCCTCTCTTCCTCTTACACTTCACTGACCTCTCTTCTCTCTCTCTCTCTCTCTCTCTCTCTCTCTCTTTCTCTCATTTTCTCTCTCTTCTACCTACTAACGAGTTATTTTCTTACGACGCAATATGCTTATGTATAATTTGTCCGATGAAAATCAAAACACGAGTAGCGTGTTACCTTCAAAGAACCGATTTCCAGTCTCCTTCTCTCTGGAATTAGTCGCTGAGCAAGCTGAATGTCAAATCGATGAAATTTTACTCTTAACTTCGAATAAATCAAAGGATTTTAGATTGAATCAGTATATTAGAAAGAAAATAATTTCGTAGTTTCGTTTGATAGAATAAAGTAAAAGAAAAAAAAAGAAAGAAAGAAAGAAAGAAAGAAAAATAGAAATGATCACCTCGATCATTTTGTTACACTAGTCATATGATTTACATACTGATGTGATATACATTCGCGTTACAAGTTAGTATAATCAGTTTTGTAGGGAAATGTAGCTTTGGGAGAAATGAATTCTCAGTGGAATATACCGAGCAAAAGTGTTTCAAACATATGTAAGCCATGTATACATAAGTATATACATACATGTTCTATATATATGTATGTGCAAGAGAAAATATATAAACCAACTCGCAACACCTGTGTTGTTCACTTTCGAAATACTGTATATACAAAATTATTTTATTAGACTGATCTTAGATTAAACGTAAGCACGAAAGTTAGTCAATTTATCGATTTAAATTATTAACAAATGTAAAAGAAGAACATTGTCATATATATATATATATATATATGTAATTTGTTTTAGATAAAATAATCATATTTATCATTGAACTTATAATTTCTCATTTCCCAAAAACAATGACAATCCAGGAAAAAGAATTGCAACCGCAGATCGACTTACGATTAATCTGTTGAAACCTTTGGAACGAGCATCATCGGTTACCCTAGGATTACCTTAATCTCTTGACCGAACTCGTTCTCGTCCGAGGATCCAAAATGTTTTTGTGTGGCTTCTCGCTCGACTAACATCCTGTTCGCGCCATAACCATCGGCTCGTTTCTTATCAGTAAGCGCGTTACCCAATATCCCTCTACGGATTTATTAGATTTATCCTTACCTTTTTCTTTTCTTTTTTCTTTTCATTTTTTTTCGGTCATTTAATCGAAAGAAATTTCTTGAAATTAATTGAATCAATAAATGAAATATTTAAAAAAAAAAAGAACCTTAGAAATGTTCGTTCGTCAAATGAAGGGGACAAAATGTGCGAGCGATGTTGTGTGAAGTATAATCGTTGTATACAAAAAGTTACTCGAGGAAATGAGAACTGACTGAGTACGCGTTTTCGTAGTTCGCACCTTTGCCTTTGTGATTAAAAATAACCTGCCCACCTATATGACTAAATAATCGTTACGGTCCATTTAACTTGGTGCATGCGCACCACGAGACCGTAACTCGTAGAAGCAATTTGTCTTGGTGTCCTTCTCACGCGCTATCATCGAGTTCATTTAAATTCTTACTGTAAGAGACATGTATATATGTATATATGTATGAATGTGTGTATGTGTGTATTATCCATTTGACCATCTCTAAAGTCATTCCTAAAACGGAAATCATTACTTAATTACATCTGAATGATACGTCATAAAAAGAATTTCAAAGAAATATGTCATCTGATATGTTTATCGATAAGAAATAATTAATATTGTTTTAAGAGAACGAAAAATTCTTTGAGTGAAATAAAATTAACCATGAAAAATTGTTGACTCATCGTAGCCTAACGAAAAGTTGGCCGAGAGATAACGTTGATCAAAGAGAGATAAGAGATAATACAATTTTTAGTCATATGATATATAATATAAGTAGGTATAACATTTGTTTGCGTTCCTTACGGGGTAGAAAGAAATTCTCAAGCATGCGGCAGAGATACGTGAAACAAACGTAAGGCTAAATAAGTTTTTTTCTCTCTTCTGTTTCTTCTTTCATTATAATAATAATTGAATTAGACGCTATGTCGCTATGTCGAAAGACGGACATCTACTCGTGTTAATGTCTTCCAATTGAGTTTGACACTTTTTAAATCTTATTATATCTAATTAAAAGCATAAAGCTCAAAATGATTAATTTGCTTATTTTTATTTTTAAACATAATACAAGGAGTTTTACTAATAAAAATGATTGATTTAAGTAGAGTATTAAATTCGCGGGATATTACTTAGTCGTAGTTTTCTTATTAAATGATTACTTCCGCCTATTTTCAACAATTTTCAATTATTAGATACAATAAGAATAATTCAACTTCGGTCTTATCTTTCTATAACTGATATTTCAATTGTTCCATTGGATAATTTAATTTAACGAGCTATTTATTTCATTAGTTTTTATTTTCTTCGTATCGTATTTATCAAGTTTCCATGTTTTTAAATAATAAATTGGAAAAGAAACGAGATAAACATCGTCCTATTAATTATAAGTCATTTGCATAATTTTTCTAACTTATACTCTCTTTCGGTATACTAATCTATCACAGTAATCGTTATTTTTATAATATAAATATTCGCAAACTCAATCGTTATCAAATTAAATCAAAATTCATAATTGAAAATAAAAAACCTTGTTTGTGATAAATTTTGTCGTCACTTCTCTAATTCATTGTAACTTTTAATTATACATATATCCTACTTACGGCACTTATTTTTACCGTTTTCATTAAAGAAAAAACTATACTTTTCGATATATTTTAAGCTTTTATATCGTATTTTTAACATGTCATATTTATATCGAAAAATTATGGGTTTTTCAAGGGAATTCAAGAACTTGAATTCACGAATTTGCATTTTATATTACAGATTATTTATGTCTTGCTATCAGTGCCAACAGCTCCAACGTAATTTTGGACTTTTCCTACACTGTCCGGAAGTTTGGTCATCCTCGTAATTAGCATATTTTTATCAAACGTATAACATTCTCAGGTAAATCAATCGATTTTTGAACATTTTATTTACACGCGTAAGTGTTTGAGAGTCGTAACATTCCCGCATTGAACAAATATGCAAAAAAATAAATCAGGATCTTTACGTTTTAAATGAAATATGTTAAATGTGATCCTATTTCTAATTGTTGACTATTCTTGCTCATATATGAACTGTTATTACAGTACAATTGTGCTTTCAGTTCAATTATTTATGGTATATTAATTATCATTGATTATACTTTTGATCATATTCTATTTTCATTTATCGCATATTATGTAACCAACCACGTATTAAACATGTACATATCATTCCAGTACTAATTAAACATACATACACCATACGGATTATCATGCATGTAACTCATCACAGATGCACATACATTTATACAAATAATATTATTTTTTATAATAATGTTCTTTCATTTTACTTCTTTGAATATATTTTATCTTTTAAATTAACAACAAGAGAGATTGTGAAAGTAGAGTAAAAATAAAGTTTTATTTGTTTGTTACTTTACATAGGTGTAGATACATGCAAGTGTATTCGTTAAAATACTTGAAGTACATTTGGGCATAGAAGAGTATGTTAAATTCAAACTAACGAACTTTCTGTTGTGTTATTTTGCTCCGTGTGTTTTAGAAAATTCGCTTTACGAGAGAACGTAAACAGAAATGCGCAGTCGAGACTGTTCAGCTTTGTGACGGTCAAATGATGGTGACACTCTCACGTCAGTGTAATATGAAACTTGTTCGCACACAACGCTTTCTACTTTTATGCGTGTTTGATAAGTAATATTATATTCCATATGTATCATTGTAATAATCTCATTCTATTTTTATCTCATTAATTAGGATTAAATTTAATTACGTACACAATGAATAAATCATTATTAATGATCCTAAAATATATTAATGTCATGAAACAATGTACTATTAACATCATTAATATTTATTAGATAAGGTATATACTCAATAATTAACTATAATACAATTATAAATTAAAATAAGAAATACGTAAATTATATTATAACATATTTTACTAATGTTATTTGCAAAAGAAATACATCATTAAATATTACATAATTAATATTACATTTATATGATATATATTATTTGGTATATATTTAGTTTAAATATTTTAAAAATACTTATTAACAAAAATTGATTACATAAAGTTTAATATATTACATGTAATTATATATAAGATAAAACAAAAATAATAATACGAAATGATACATATAATAATGATAATAATAATAATAATAATAATATAATAGTAAGGTACGAGTAAAAGGAGATTAAAAAAGTACATGAGGGCGGATTTGTCGGTAGAATAAATCGACCGACCTACACTCGATTCGTGTTCGGCCTAAAAAGCATTGAGCCCGATCGTAAAAGAAGAAACTAATATATATACAATATACAAACACACACACATACACACACACACACACAACACGTGAGTCCTTTTACACAAGTAAGAGAGAAAGAGAGTGGAACGTTCTAAAGAATTTGTCTCGGTTTTCATCTATAGGAGTGATCGATCGTCTTTCCAAGATCCTTGAGAAAACGAGCGTCTTGCCACAACCGGAAACCGTCTTTCCATCGTTGCTCGTTCGGTATCGTAAAAAGAACCGCAAAGTGGAAGAGTCCGAGGTAAAGAAAATCGCGTTGCAAATGGAGAAATAGGTTGGTGGACAAAAATGTTTCCCCTTTTCTTTAACATTTTTTGTTCTGTTTTTTCTTTTTGTTTTTGTTTCTTCTTTTTTTTTTCATTCTTTTATTTTGTTTTGTTTGTCTTCTTCATCATGTTTTCTACTTCCTTTCATTCATTCATTCATTCATTCATTTATTCTTTCTATCCTCTTTACTTTCTTATTTTTCTTCTTTTACGAAAGAACGAAAGAAAAAAACGAATCGAGTTCTGCAAGACTTTCCCTATGATTTATGGATCATCAAGGACTCTCTCCAGACGACCTACTTTCTTATTCTCGTTCATTTGCTATTAGAAAGAAATTCGTTAAAAATGTCGTGGATTATTATTAAATCATTTAAATGTCGTCTCGATTCTTGAAAGATTTTCAAGATTTCTTCGAATAATCGAAACGTTAAAAATATCATTTATTTTGCGAACTTAAAAGTTATTCTTTGCTTTTGTATGTTTAGTATGTGAGTGTGTGTGTGTGTTTCTTAAACTGTAAGAAATTATGATAAAGTATTATATTTAGAAATTTCTACTACGTAGTTCTTTTTATTTGTTTAAATCTAAAAACACGATATTTGAAGTTATACAACACGAAACAAATTAATGTTAAATGTACTTTATTCATAAATTGGCCAACAAAAAATAACTCCGACGTCTTTCGAAATCGTTGACATAATTTTAAATTGGAACAAAAGGGGTATAAAAATAAGAACAAAAATAAAAAAGAAATAGAAAAAATAAAAAGCAAACGGAGCGGAAAGAGTGGGGAATATCAATCGTTGAAATCGAGTCTTTGGAATTCCGTAGGTCGTCAAATTTATTGATCCTTTAAACGAATTCGTGAGGCTCACTTTGGAATTGGACGATCGTGAAAAGAGCAGCTCCGATAGCAAAACTATCGAACGATCCTACGTAAAACGTCAATGGCATTTTCTTCTTTTTCTTCTTTTCTCTTTCTCTCTCTCTTTTTATTTTTTCTTCTATTTCTTCTTTTGTTACTTTTCTTCTTTTTTCGATTTACGCGCGTTTACTATACATCGTCGATCAGGTTTTTCGGTGATACCGCATACAGATTCGCTTTATCCACGCTTACAAAACGAAACGAAACTAAACTAAACGAGAATCGAATCGTATCGTATCGTATCGTATCGTATCGTATCGTATCGAATCGGATAGCGGCAGCATCTTTTGAAGAAAACCAAACGGTTTTAAAACTCCAAACGAGACATACGTTTAGCTTGGGTGATCGATCAAACACCGCTAATTGCGAAACTTCAGGATGCTACTTTATTCTTTTTTTTTTTTAAAACGAACGAATGAATCTCTTTGAAACACCACGATAAAACAAACTCCTCCTCTACCGAGTTATAAGATACAAATAAATAGGGGGAAAAAAAATAAAATGAATTAAAAAGAAAAAGAAAAACACGATACGATAGCCAAACGTTTAGTCAGACCAAAGAGAAGAAAAGGTTGAATCCCATTACAAATTTATTCGCGTTACGGTTCAACGATTGCTAGTTAACTTTTAATAGGTTTTTTCTATTTTTCTTCCTCTTGGAGGAAACAAATTAGGAAAAAAGGTAGAAAAAGAGTGTATATCATTAACACCATTACGTCCTTCTGTTTTTCATTCATTCGATCGGAAGATTTTTTATCTGTATTTCCCATACATATACACAATCTACCCTTTTACTTTAACCCATACACACGCGCATACATCAACCCTTAATCCTTCAACCGCTCCCTCTCCTCTCCTTCTTGTCCCTTCGATTACAGTTTCATGTCTATGGGTGGATGGAATTTTGGTTGAATCTATGAAACCAAGGCCGATTGCCATACCGCAAACGATCTCCTCTCGCGTTCTTGATTGATGAGCCCTCGAATGGATTCGTCGTCGGTTAGGAAACGGCCGACGTGATACGGCAAACCCTGACGCGTCGTGTTATCCTTAGCGTGCGATTCGCGTGTCAAGCAGGCCCACCTTCCCTATAACACCTCCATCCCACCCCCCATCACATAGCGCGCGAACGAGAACAACCCCCCGTTCTTCAAACGGCGCATTATCGACCGCGACGCGCTTTCGGGATAATTGCGCGTCGTTCGTGCGCCACGATGCACCATCACACTACTACAACTACCATTACTATAACATTATTACTATACTACTACTACTACTACTGCTGCTGCTGCTGCTGTTACTATTCTTACTATTACCTATGTAATGCTGTTGTTACCTACATAATGTTACGTGATCGTCAGATATTGTTCGAAACGTTGAAGGATAAAGAGCAGTTACCTAATTCCCTCCGGGTTTAATTTGAAAATGAGATAACGTAATTGACGGTTTTATTCTTGAACAAATTTACTTTGTTTGCTTTCTATTGAATTTTTAACGCATCTAGCGTTAAATCAATTAAAGTTTGTTTAAATGATTTCTATATTATTGTAATAATATAATAGAATTGAATTTTGTCATGTTGTTTCTTTGCTTTTTTTTCTTTTCTTTCCGTTATTTTATACTAATATTCGATTGATTATTATTTCTTTTACTAATATTTCGTTTTTTTTCTTCTTCTTTTGCCCAAATGATATTTTTAAACGTACGTAACCGTGTAATCGTTAATTAACTTTCCGACGGATAAAACGATTTTAAATTTAAAATTTATCGACGATTATTAGATATTGTATCGAACAATTTCTTTTTTCTTTTGTTATTTTTTCTTTTTCTTCAATAAAATCTGCTTCATTTAAGTGAATCCAATTTTTTTTCGACATCTTTTGAGAATATATATTCGATAAATTTTGTTTTAACCCGCAATATGATATTTCATTAAAAGTCGTCGTTTATTTTTTGACGCTTTTAAAATAACTTTTTACTTTCTAGAAATACGATAGTAGATATACATTTTATGAAGGACAAAAAGGAACGTCTTTATATTGTCGACGCGTTGTAGGCACAATTCTTCTTTCTTCGTGACCCATCAAAAGCCCCACACATTACGAGCTGGTCTTTTAATAAAATACACAATGTGAACCTTCTGTATGCATCCGCGCGTGAACCATATAACCTCATGGAAGTCGTCTTTGGTAGAAGCTCGTCGTTTTATGAGCTCGTAAAATTGTTACTACTCTATCACCCTTTCCACCAAGCTACACACTGTCGTTCAACTAAATTTCCACTTCAAACGATCCTATGTACGACGCTATAGGATTAAAGCATGTTCGATCGGTGTGTTTTCAAATTATCCCTACGTGTCCCGTAAACTTAAGCTAGTTTTTTACTTCACTAATTTAATTTATTTTTATTTTTTATTTCCCTCCCGATCGTATTTTAATTAACCTCAAATTTACCCTAACTTTGTTTAGCCTAATTTGTTCTAAGAACATAATGCAATTTTAGATTATACAAATTATTATTTTTTATTATTTTTTTGTTTATAATTATTTAAAACATCGGTTAATTATTTCAATCATAATTTTTCGTTAAATATATGTCAGGCTTTTGGAAATTTGTTAAACGTTAATTTGGTATTAGATGTAAATTTCGAAATTTAAGGATGCATGAGTTTTGCGTGCGATTCAATACTTTATCTTTATGTGCAAATGAGAAAGAGAGAGAGAGAGAGAGAGAGAGAGAGACAATGTTGGAAACCGCTTTAAAGCACAGCTTCGTACTTCGTTCCATAGCAATACATCTCTCAAGCTATTATTACACGTTACGACATCCTGTAATGGACTTTCCGTACTTCACAACCACTTGCTACCTAAAACGACATTTCGTATCAAGCAAAATCTGTGGCAAGATCTAAACTAATATTCAGATAACTCGCGCGTAATACAAAAATCTACAGAAATAATCCTTCAAGAAAAATTCTACGAGCTACTACACCTAAATAAATCAATAAAAAAAAAGTAATCAAAATATAAGATTTTGTTTAATACAAGCAAAGTATATTATAGAAAAATCACACATAAGTGAACTGAAAAGTTCTAAGCCTAATACACGAAGATGTGTTGAAAAGTTTCGAGCTTTATGATTTTCCACTCCGTGTTGTTAGGCTTGAAACTTTTCAACTCACCTATGTACATTTCTTACATCATCTCTTTTCCTTGAATTCAACTGTAAATAATTTATTTGCGCGTGAAACTTTTTCTATCGTTTTTTGGGATACGTTTAAGCGTTATAAAAAAAATGATTGTTTTTTAGGTCTGAGGTTTAGGTCCTTGTAAATCAACAAATAGAAAAAATTAATTTGATTCTTTATTTCGTAATAATCTACTGCCACCCGAGCTACTAATTTAAATATAAAATAAATTGTTTAAATTATTCGACTTAATCCACCATTGAACACGACCGGCCACAAATGTAAATTACATGTATATAAAGAGAAATATATCTTACAATTAAGATCGATACTGCTTGGGAACTGGGTCGCCGCACCGTTGATCGTTTTCGAATGCAATCGGTATCTAGGAGAATAGTGCAACTTCGTGACGCGGATACAATCGCAGGGATAGCAAGACGCATTGCCAGAACGCTGTGCTTGCTCCGTGATCGCGTGAGTTTAACGATGTTGATCTGACTCGAGTGAAAATGCGAAAACGCATTTGAGATCTTATGATTCTTATCAAGATGATAATTTTTTAAAGAGCTCAAAAGAAAAGAAAAGAAATGAAATGAAATGAAATGAAAAGGAAAATAAACATGAAAGAAGAGAACATAAAAAAAAATACGTAAGTCTTTTATAATAATACATATGGTCTTCTTTTCGACCATGCAATTGTGTAAAATTAAAAAGCGCAGTTCTAGGCTGACAACAAGTAGAAAATTATCGTCGATTAACCTACTTCCAGTTGCTCGACAAAAGGGAATAAACGACGAAATGGCATTACAAGTGTACTCGTATATATATATTATGTATTTTTATGTATATCTTAGGTACATAATATTGTATATAAAAGCGCGTATACATTTGGGGAAGAAAATCGTGAACGATTTTCTGAATCGTCTGGGATTTATTCGCAACTCGCGTTACCTAAGCATTTTAACGACTTGAAGCAAACGTGTCCTTCAACGAGAGCTACTTTCTCCCACGTGTACATATCGCTGAACGCTAGTTTGCTGTTAACGTTGACAGTGCTAAATCGTGAAACGATGATAAAGTGAAAAACGATTTTTTTATTTTAGTTTTACTTTTAATCTCTAATTTCTTTCACTTTAACACAAAACACTCCTGTACTAATATTATATTTCACGTTACTTCTATTTTTGTAATTAAATATATTAAGTGTTAAAAATTATAATTTGGTGTCTTGATATTAAATTCATTGCATAAAAATATAACCATTTTTATGCAATGAATTTAATTTTTTTTTATAACGGACGTATGATTATAAATAAATATTAAATTTATTAAAAATACGTCGAATTAATGATAAATAATATTACAATGTACGAGTATGTATTGATGGGGTGGGGTGGGGGGGGGTTGTATGCGTTATATCAAAGTTATTCTCGAAGGTAGATCAGAGCGAGAGAAGACAAACAAACACGCGGTAGCTGGGACGCGATTTTGGAATCCCTCGAGATATTCATCGCTTTACTTTAAATGCAACGAGCGAACCGTGCAACGCATTTATACTAAATACACGTACGGTGACCGTTCAACTGCTTGTTATTATTAGGCAACTGTTAGTTTAGCAGATGCTGGGACATTACGAGTTTTGCCTGTCAATGCATACGATCGCTGTAACTAAAGATTTATCTTCAATTTATTATTAGATAAATAATGAGAATTTTCGTTCATTAATTCATAAATAATTTTTAATTAAAGTAAAATTTATATATCATAATATTTATATATTTATAGATATTTATACATTTATAATGGTAGTAATTAATATTGATAATAATAGAAAGGAAAAATTCTTATCGTTCAACGGATTAGAAAGAAAAAAAAATAATGTTAATAAAATTTTGTTACAAATAATTGATATCGCATCGTGCATCAAGATACTTCAAACTATAGTAATATATGTTTCCTGATGAAATTAGAAGTATTTTGTTCTCATGAATTGTCACCTGAGTAAATTACAGAAGGGTATTGAGTTTATCAAGCCGAAAATCACAGGTTTGAGCGATCGTTGTCAGAGGAATCGGTGCTTTGCACTGAATCGGTGCGTTGAGACGCACACCAATAGGGATAACAAGGGCGGAGACAGTTGAAGCGTACGAGAGAACTGGAGGGATTGTATTTTATTGCTTCTCTGATAGGCGAAAATGGGTGGCTTAGGGGGCGGTTGGATGTTTGATGGTAGGGGGAGAAATCGGCTCACGATTCTGGCGATCGGTAGGCCATACACAATAGAACCTTTGTCCTAGTTATTAATCATCGTATTTCCTTTCTCTTCCACTTACATCCTCGTAACCTATACCTACGTAGTACATCACCTGATGCTTTACGAATACATAGATACGAAATTGACGACACGTTGACGTCCATTGTGCACGGAATCGAGAAGAGATCGTTATCAGTATATCGAGTATCATCTTATTCATTTTTCCAATCTTCATTTTTACTAGGAATTTTTTTCATCGATTCGTGTCGAAGTGTCTTTCTGTATATCTGTCTAGGTTTTTATTTTTTCTCTATTTATCTTTATATGTTACAAATGTTAATAATATTTGTAATAATGGAATGGTATATACTTTAAATGTTTTTTTTTTTTATATAAATTAAAAATACACTGTAAATTAAATTAATACACAGTTTAAGGTCACAGTCCTAAGCCGTTTTTTTTTTTTCTTTTACCTCCAACGCTCAATATTTTTCTCGCCGAAGGCTTATATCAAGGGTATTCCGATATAATTTTATTATCTAAACTAAAGGAACATATGACAAACATTTCTCATGCTCGTGCAAACATTTATCTAGTTTATAACAACTAAACCTCATCACTCGCCAACCCAGTTACAATTCTTTAGGTTATTCCCTGGTAACGGCTTAACTGCTTGACCAAAAAAGTAATTAATTGTTCAGAAAACTTTTGATCCGTCGTATAATTTTTCTAACAATTTAAACGACATGAAAGAACAATTATTCGCGCGAGTATATAAATGAAATATTTGTCGGTGAATTTCGTTTAAATATTTTACTAATCGATTAAATCTTTCAATGAACGGACTCATCAGAGAATTAGAGTTAGAAATTGAATTGTGGTATGTCAACATCAAAAAAGTCTCACATAAATCGAATACAAAATATTATATCTTATTGTTAGATGGAAATATGATTTTTTTAATAATTTTTAAATCTTATTGGATATCTTAAATATTTTTTTTAATGATTATTACAAGTATCCTTTTCGTATTTTAAGAGATAGTAGATCTATCTTCTGTTTATTGTTATCTTTTCATTTTTTCTCCAACTTTCTAGACATAGAAAATCTAATTTTTCAGAACGGAGGTATGATGGAATACGAACCTTTCTCAAGTAAAATATATATATATAATATTTTCTCATCGTTCCTTTCAAAACAGAGAAGGATCGAATTATGGTCACGCAATTCCTCACACTCTCTCTCTCTTTCTCTCTCTCTCTCTCTCATCAACATCAAGATGGAATAGAATTTTCTTTTATTAGGATCTTTTCTAAGGCAAGCAGATTTTTTGAGATTTTTCTTATTTTTTCCTTTCCTTCCATTTCATCACATTCTTCCTACAAGAAAACGAATCACCTGCTGTTCCTATCGTTGCCATTTCTCGAACGAATTCTATTTTGGGTGGCCTAGATTTTCAATTTTCCTAGCACACCGACATTCGAAACATCATAACTCGACATAATTATTATTATTATTATTCTTATTATTATTCTTATTATTATTATTATTATTATTATTATCATCATCTTTAGTACCACAATAAATGCATTTTTATTTTCTAACTACTGGTCAAACCCTAAGTAAACTTGAAATCATATACCGATTGATCAATATTTGTTTGTCTTAAAATTTAATATTTTAGTTTAAAACTATATATTGATTTAAAATATCAAAGAAATTTTATCTTTTGAAAATTTGATATTTTTTTAAATCTTTATTTGAAGTTTGTTATATCTTTTTGTTTCAAAAAACGTGTTCACGTTATCGAGGGTTAACGATCAACATCTTTTTTCTTTTTTTTTATCGATAGGTACAAAATATAAAATGGTATCATGGAAGAAGAAAAAGAAGAAGAAGAAAAAGAAGAAATAGGAAGAAAAGGGAGTTAGATAAGAAAACGTAGAACAACCTTCGTTAAAAGTCGGCACGGAAATAATATGGTATATCGAAGAAGCATACAATAAAAGTTTTCTCTTTTTATTTGTTAGTTTCTTTTTCTTTTTGAATCAAAAAAAGAACTTTTCCTATGTTAGGATAACTACGCATTTTCCAATTCTTTTTCTTATTCGAAGTTCAACTTGGTAAACATAAATATAAAAAATAATTATTCTGTCAGAGTTTAAATTTTCACAAATTTTTGTAATAATTATTTAAAAAGCACATTTACATATTTATTTTAATTAATCAAATTTTCGTATAAAAATGTTTCCACTAGAGAAAGATGGAAAAAAATATTTTTAAAAAATATTCTTTCAAGTTTTTTAAGATTACCAAATTTTTAATATTGTAAGTTAAACGTATTTACATGTAACGATATAATTTAAACATTCATTTTAGATGATTCATAATAACATAAAAATATATATATTAAGAAGAAACTGATTACTTTAAAAATATCTTTCAAAATCTGATCCAAGAAACTTAAAAATACGTTATCTCACACGTCAGAAGTCTGTTTCAAGAATAATCAATTTTTATTCCTTTTAGTAACAAGGTTTAATCGTGCAAATCAATAAATTAAGCAAATTTTCACGAGTAAGGAATGAAAGGTTCTCGTTAACGTTTAGCGATTTGCTCTATTCAAGTTTCTATCTTATTCATCTTTCCCCCTCTCTCCCTCACCCTTTCTCTCTTTCTCTCTCTCTCCATTGCGAGATCAATTTTTCTATCTTTCTACAATGAGTTTATTATTGGTCATTTTATATCGCTTAATTAACATTAGTCAGAATAGTAATCGGTGGTGACACAATTCTAGTTTATTATTACCACATACTATCGTATTAATATTTCACATTAACGTGAAATTAACGACGACATAACTCGCTCATCGAGGAATAACTGTAAAACGATAACTCTTTTAGAAGTCCCATTCGAGAGAATGATTTTTTTTTTTATTTATTTTTATTTATCTCCTTTCTTTGCGTTAGTTAAAAATACGATACACACGTACTATAAAGTCGTCAAATATTTTTCGAATTTTCGATAAACCCTTCTTTGATACTTATTTTAGTATTTCCCTTGATAATAATCGAATCGTATACTTGCTGTGTATTTAAAATATTAAAAGTTAAATGTTATATTGAAATTGATCGGTATTTTACCTGTTTCACAGTTGATTTATTTCGATGTCGAATATATTCGGAATATTACAACCTTTCAAGTACATGAATACAGGTTTTAATGATTTTGACATTACTTTATCTGGAACATCTATTTATATTACGCAAATTGTTGGATACGTTTTCATAAAAAAAAGAAACGAAAAAAAAACATTTTGCGTTGACAGGTTTTACTCGACATTATGAATATTCACTGATCGTATCGGGGATCGTTTTTTTTTACACGCGAATTGCTACGAGAAATAATATCTTGTAATAATATCTTTTCATAGGAATATTTCTTGCAAAACTATTTACGATTATGAACCAACTAAGCACGAAGTTACTTAATTTTAAATTTAAGAAAAGTCGAGTTTTATTATCAAAACTTAAAATAAGCTTCACATTTAATATTTCAAAACTGTCGAATATCATTTGTTGCTAATATTTTTCTAATAAACAATTATTATGTTTTTTTTTAATAATTTATTACTTACAACAACAACAACAACAACAAGAAGTAACGAAGTTTCCCTTTAAATCGTGTATTTAATTTAGCCTAAATTCTGTTTAATCACGTCAAGGAGGTAAGCATGGTTATTAGCAAAAGCTAAATTAACTTACTGAAAGAGAAAGAGGGGATGAATACGTGAGGAGGGGGAAGATTATTTGGAGCTTAAGACAAGGTAGTATTACGCAAGTACGTTAGTCGCAAGGGAACCGGAAGTGGCGAAACAGTGTGTCGCATCGACGATATTTCAAGCAAGCAAGCAAGCAAGCAAGCAAGCGTTAGTGCATGCTAGTACTTCCCTTGGATCAAGAACAGAGACGTAGAAATTTCACTCTTGGGACTGAAAGATCCAGCCTAATTACCATCGTAAACAGTGAACGCATAATGTTACCGAAACTTACATTCTCATAAAGCCGATGGAAATTCATTGTTCGATATAATCTTATATCTAACGATCGTTTTATAATTAGTACTTTAACACTGATTTTTTTTCCATTGTGCTATTAATCGAAATAACATTTAATAGAAATATTATTCGATATATCGAAAATCAATGAAATATTCATTTATACAGTTTAACATTAGTTTTATTTTTATATTTTCATTTTCTTCCTATTCCTAACATCAATTTATATTTCTACATCGAATAACAATAGACACAACAAATTTACACATATAAACCGTATACTTGTATATATTTTCTATATATCGATTATTTATACGTATCAGTGTATATTCAAGTTATTCGTATATACGATTCAATCGAGTTTAATGCCAGGTTTTGTAATTATCGTTAGTATATAGATATCGTAAAATTTTTCCGTTTTCACGTACAACGATCTAAATATTTGGCTCGAATTTTTTTTTATATTCTCCTTTCTCTTTCCCAATTAACCGATTAAAAATAAAAAAGTTACAGAATCGGAAAGAATGTTTGGTAGAAAAATAATAGCTTTCAGAGTGATAAGGAATTCCTTCAAGAGGACAACGAGTTAGAGATTGTGAAAGGAAAGGGAAGAGAGGAGATAGAGAGGAGGGGTTGTGGGAAAGGGTAGAAAGGGTGGAAAGACACTGTCGAATTGAAAGCGATCGATCGTTCTCAAAGATACGAATCCTCGAAGCTTCTCCTTTACGTTATCTTGGAAATTCGCCGTTTGTCAGAGCATAAGCCGCGGGATAGAGGATAGAAAATCCTAAGCGACGCGTTCAGTATCGCAGAATCTCGATCATCCAGGTGAAACTTGGACCAATCTTGGATTATCCCGTGACCCATCAAGATCCTCTCTCTCTCTTTTCTTTACTTTCTTTTTTTATCTTTTCTTTCCTTTATCTTTCCATTTCTGCCCTTTACTGCCCTTTTTTTGCTCCTCGTTTCGAGAATTAAAGACAAGAATTAAATAGATATTTAATCTATAATACATATTGGATTAGCTAATAATTTCTTTTTGAAAGTTGCGTGGTATTTTACTATTTATATATTGGATAGACTAATAAGGACATTTTTTTTAAATTCGAATATTACATATTTAAAAAAACTGGTGTTTGTACTTATGTACGCACGTAAAAAGTTATACTTCTTTGTCGTACCAAAACGAATATAGCCTCAATAACCTCAAAAATAACTTCAAAAAATAACTTCAAAAAACTGGTGTGTGTACTTATGTACGCACGTAAGACGTTATACTTCTTTGCCGTACCAAACGAATATAACCTCAATAACCTCAAAAATAACTTCAAAAAAAACTTCAAAGAAAAAAAATAACTTAAAAAAAATAATAATTATTATATATAGAAAGAATAAAAAAAAGGAAAAGAAAATATCAAAATATAGATATCAGTCCACACTAAATATAAGAGAGATATATCGAATTACTTTATGCGTTAACAGCCATGGCGCTGTGATAGCACTAATTCCTGCTCGATTATTTAAGTAAAGCAGCGCTGAGTACGATTAGTATTTGGAAGGGTGACCCGCTTGAGAAAAAAGGGGGGAAGAAGAAAAGAAGACAAACTTTTCTTCATGCCGTATACTTGAAATCGCTTTGCCGCGCGTCGTAAATACCGACAAACTTCATGGTGTCGTTTTTCCAGACGCTCGGAACAAAATCACTCCCCATTACATTTTCCCCAACGCGCCAAAAGAAGTATAACTTCAAAAAATAATATTTATATATAGACATACTTATAAATCAAAAAAACAGTAACACAGTTGATAGGATTACAGGAAGTATTCAATTAAGGACAAAGCTTATATACGTTTTCGAATGATTGGCGATTTCTTCGTTCATCGAACTGACATTCAATCCGATCGAGTAGCACGTTCTTGGCTTCCTGTTATACTTATCGTTCAAATTCGATTTAATCAAAATTCTTGACATTAGTTTCTCATAAGAATCCAGAAGGACAATATAGTTATCTTCTTTGCTTCGTTTTATTTCTTTTTTCTTTCTCTATTATAGATATTAATTTAATACGAATATAAAATAAGCGTCGGGGAGTTTCGTAAGATTAAAATATTTATTAAATTGCTATTACTTTTTTTAATGGAAATACATTGCACGTGTGCCGGAAATTGAATATTCGTGAAACAAGGTCATGAAGAAATTTAGATCATGAGTCCATGAAAGGGTAATATTTTTGGATTTAATGAATTACATGAAATATGAGAATTCGTGGTTTGTCGAAACGATGAATGTGTCTTCTTCAATGAAAATCTCTTTAACTATATACGCAAATGATTGATTTCTATAGTTATCTTCAAGAGATACAGAATGGGTAAAAAAAAGAAAGAGAAAAAGAAACTTTGCGTATCATCAAGCAAACGAACAAGCACGTATTAAATCCAATTAACAAGGTACTCATCATGATTCAATTTCTATAACTTCGTTTTTTTATATCTCTCTTTCGATTCTCGAGTATTGGACTCGTTATCATAGCCTTCTGTGCAATTAGAGAAAACTAATGAAATACTAACGTCATTATCTTGCTTTTTTGATAATAATATTACTGACGTTATTGCAAATAATATTTCAATCGTAATAAAGCTTTCTGTTCTTTTTGTATCTTTTATTTTCTAGTAATTATTTATTTCTTTTTTTTTTCTTTTTTCTTCTTCTTGGACAAAGGAATTAAATACAAGTAAAGTCAGAATTATTTCCAGTAACGTCTTCGCGTACAATTTATCTTTACAAATTTCTTTTGAAATTATTTGTATAAATCTAACGCAACAAGCGATATTATATGTATACAGTTTTTCAAATTACATATTAATGAACAAGAAAACAAAAATCCTATACCATTTAAAAAAACCAATGCATTTTTTTTTCCGCATACTATACACCGTGTACGTATAAGTGATGAAGATATGCAAAAACGTATAATATCTTTCATTGTAACTTTACACACAAAGAATAACACGCGTTAAAACGAATAAAAAAACATTGGTAATATCGATTTTGTATATCAAATTGAATCATGAAAAATAAGATCAATTGTTCTCTGTTTCATTCGATTAAAATCTTTTTTCTTTTTCTCTATCTCTCTATCTTTCCTATTTATTCACCTGATCCATATAAATTACCATTCGTAATAATCGCTAGATTTCAACTTACATATCGCAAATGGAAATACGATTACAGAGATACGAACGAACGTAATATCGCAGAAGTGTTTGCTACATTGACTCTTGTATCTTGAATTTCGAACACGAACCACTCCAATTAGAGTTGTACTCGGGTACTTCTCGTTCACTGCATCCTGGATCATTATTTATCGATTCACGTCATTCTATCATCGAACGTTTCAAGCGTTCAACTTTTTCAAACGAAGATACACTAGACCAATAGTAATTTATCAATGCAATAGTAGTAATAGCAAGATGTGACTGGTATTAATTACGGAATATCGAGGTACGGGAATGAAATTATATTCGTTTAATGTTCCTATAACTCTTTTTTCCCAAACTATTATCAAATATTTTCTAATTCTACGAGGCGTGATTATAATAACAGCGAGTATGTTTCATCTAGAAAGAAAAAATGAATAACTAAATGTATTATTTTTTGTTTCTTTCGGTTAAACATTTCGAATAAAAGTACGTTTATATGTTGGATTTAAGAAAAATAATAGATAAACCATAATTATATTATGTTTTTCTATTATATTTCGATTTATCTCGGTGGTACATAACAATTTTTCACTTATTCATTCGAATATATCTGTCTTATCATGTTGCTTTTCTTTTGAACAACGCCGTAGGGTTTTAGTTAAACGTATATTGGCAAGCAGAATGAAGTTTTTAAATGTTCCGGTATTCGATATAACCGTTCTGGTACTTTTCATCCTTCTGTTAATTAATGTTTAATTGCGTTTATCGTATAAAGTGTTAAATTGTGATTAAACGAAAATGATTAAAATGATTGTATCGATAAATTATTCGTTTATATTAATGTTTGCACGTACTCATTGTTAGATATATCGTAGTAGGTAGGTTGGTAGGTAGATGTACCTACGTAAATACCTATCTACCCACCTGAATTTCTACCTGTCTAGTCTCTTCCTACCTACCAACAGAGTCCATTATCGTGAACGTTCGATCGTTGACTCACGCTGGACGCTCGAGGTAATGACGTTCATGAATATTTATCGCGTCATCGTTTGAATTCGCTGCATTTCTCTCGCTTCCTCTACATCACTTCCTATCCCATCTTCAATATCCTCACCATGCAATGTATATATGTAATTTGTTCACAATTACATAAACTATCGGCTAAAAGCCTTTGCTTAACTTATCCGATTTCCTTTCACGTATCAAAAAATTAACTAATTATTATTCAAATGATCTGCCATTACATTATATGTTGTTTCTTTATTATTTTCATTTTGTACAGGTTTAAGGGTTACCCATTCAAGTACCAATCCTACCTACCCATCGTTGCTTTACTTTAATGATCCAACAGGAACATGTTTCTCATACAAGCTAAAGTCAAGTAACATCATTTTTATAACACATATAATATTATCGTATAATTTTTACATCTAGTTTAATTGTAAGACAATATTCGGAGTAAACTTTTGTCTTAGAATTTCTGAATTATTATCTGAAAAATGACATGCGCTATTATGTCATTTTTGTATGTAATTGATATTGTAATTGTAATTGATATTGCTCGCTCAAAGAATATTAATATTATAAATTTCAATCTTTTCGAAATGAATCTTCGATAGTAATAATAGTCAGATTTAAAATCGATGTTGAATTTTTCTGTCTGTAGCATGTAAAATGTAATTTTAATCTTTTGCGGTAGTGTCAAAGGGTTATGTTACACGACCACATACCATCCGTCATTTCATTTCTTCCTGTTACCGTTAATACCAATTAGTTTCTTTAGTTCGTATCTTTCTCTCTCTCTCTCTCTTTCTCTCTTGTATTTCTTTTTTCCTTTCATTTTTCTTTTCTTTCGATTCCCCTAATACACAAGGCTAATCCATGAACGGGAACAATTCTCCAACGGAGATTCGATGTGCACTGATAGCGTGCTGCACTTCTAACGGTAAATCAAACGAATCGATACACTTAATCTGGCATCTCTGGGCAATACGACGTTCGTTGGCCCATCCCGAGTAGAAAATTTATAACTCAACGGACGATCGAAACGATAACATCGATAAATTGCAGTTAGTCGTGATCATCGAGGAATTCTTGACCATCTTCTTTTCTCATAGTTTTATCATCCTTTAAAATATTTATCTTTTAGATTACTTTTATCTCTATGTTAAATCTTTCAATATATCCTTCTAATCTCGTCTTTTAACTTTACATATCATTATCAATCTTTTTTTTTTGTTCGTCGGACATCGTCAAGTCATAATCTTCAATGTTTACTTTACTTATTCGATTGTAAATAAATTATTTTCTACAAAAAAAAAGATAAAAAAAAAACAAGCGGGGTTTAACTATATTTTATTCAAATAACAAACTCAATGTTCGGGTATATAAAAATCTATTGCATTTAGCGATTAATAAATTGTGTTGTTTTTTTTTTGTTATTGCATTATATATATTTCATTGAGGGAAAAATGGCGTATGTAACACCATCTGTGCTTCCCAATCGCTGCAATAAGCAATTAATCGTTTTTACGATTCTCCAATAAATTTGATTTGATAATTAACCTAAACCCTTGTTTTTAAACGCCTGTTCTAAAAACTATTCGTTATTTTAGAAAAAAGATGTAAAAAAGAAAAATCTCCAACTTTATTCTAAACAAAAGTAACTGTACAAGCAATCTTTCTAAGGTATTGTCAAGTTTTTGATAACATCCTCCAGTCTTATATATATATATACTACAAGTATTGTTCTTACTCGGTACATTTGTATTTTCGTATTTCTTTCGTTGCCGAGGATCCAGAAAAATATTCTTCGTACGAACGCTAGGAAAAGGATAGACGGGTAAGGTATAATAAAAAGAGTAAGGAAAAAAAGTGAATAAAAAAAAAATAAAAAAAGAAAAACGGTGGATGGTTGGAAAGAAGAAACACTCAACCGTTCGATGCGTATTTGTCTATTTTCTTTCGTTGATCTGAAAACATGAGGGAAAATAGTAGCTGGAGGTACCAGTCCCGCCTAAATCTCGAAGAAAAACAAACATGGTGGCACCACCCCTATCTCGTGTCACTGTCGTTGGAAAACAAAATTTCTCTCTTTTCTGCGAACCCACGTTCGGCAAATAATTCTCTCTTTCTCGTAGAATTCCACTTTTCCCTTTTCCTCCCACGACTGGTTAGTACTTTTTTCCCTCTCTTTCTTCCTTCCTCTTCCTATCTCTCATTCTCTCCTCTTTTGTGCCTGACACATTTGCTACCACGGAATGAGAGAATGCATCTAGCCGAGATTTTCTCGTAAAAAACTCGTTGCATGTTGTATTCTTATCGTAGCTCCCTCCCTTTCGATTACGAATACGTAATTGAAAAATACTCGAATTTGCGTGACATAAAACGACTACAAACGTTTGCCAATCCTTTTAACGGAATCGATAATAAGGACAAGTTTTACTTAACTACGCGTTTTTATTTTTATATGGGTGTCTCCGTTTTTATCACGTTTGTTATGTTGTAGGAAGAAAAAGGTAAAATAAAATAAAAGAAAAGAAAAAAAACAAAAAAATAAAAGAAAAGGGAGAACGGGGAAGGTGAAAATATCGAATTATCTCATATACGATTATTATGAAATGATAAACCCGACAGTTCTCTTTAGAATCGTTCGTCCAAGCAAACCGTTTTTCTTTGATCTCTCAGTTTCACGTATACATATATACTCTTAAACATACACAGAGATATATACACGTGCATAGTGACTGAAACATGCCAAACGCTACGACGTTTAGCTGGCTTTGATCGGCGGAAAATTTATTTATTCACTCACGTGCACCGTGACCGTTTCAACGTGCAAATATCGTTTCAGGGGGGAAAAAGCAAATAACTTGTATACCTACTTGTTGACCTCTCTAAAAGTTGTTAAATCTGTTTCATGTTCTTTTACTGGATACTTCTCTCCTGTTTTCACTATTTTTAAAGGAAAAAGAAGAAATAAAAAAATACGTTTACGTTTTGGAAGCATTCGAATTCATTGAGCTCTCAATAACACAATAATAACCATGACCACATAAACGATGTGAATCTGGAAAAGCCTTAAAATATGAAATTCGATCTAATCGTAAAACGAAACAAGCTGTTACCAATGAATTATACAATACGTAAAGCGAAAGATTCCCAAAGCTCTACGGCCTTTACGATCAGAAATCCTTTTATTTTCCATGCAACGCGTGCAGCGGAACAAATAGGATAAAAAAAAAAAACAAAGAAAAAAGATCAAAAGATTTTGGAGAGAGAGAGAGAAAGAGGGTAAAAGAACACATACACACACACTTGTACTAACTCGAATAATAATCTCTAGGACACGGTACTAATAACACCACACACTATTCACCCTTGTCAACGATAAAGGCTCAAGGGAGGATTCGAAAAGTACGCGTGACAATACCACCACCATCACCCTTCCTTGTAGAATTCGTTGTGGTTCGTTGATAGTAACTGGCTACCCCATTAAACGCATACCGTGCCTTGCGTGATTCATAAGAATGATATTACATAAAAAGATGTGCTGGCTTTTCGAATAGGGGAATGAGAATTAGGGGTGTGGAGGTGTATGATTGGGGTTACGGTTAGGGTCTAAGATTCGGTCTTGAAGACTGGGTGGCCGGGGAAGGAGACGAGGGGAGGGGTTAAGGGGGAAATATATATATAGGAAATTAGCTCGCGCATCTGTCGCGTTTCTGATCGAACATAGAATAAGTCGGCAGATAGTAGATCAGATGAATCGTATAGTTAGATTCTATGCGTAATCCCTTTAGCTTTTGCCCAATCGATGAGCAGAAATAACCGCAGCTCGTATTACCCAAGATTCATCGCTAGAATGCCTCTCGGGGATGTACGAGAATGTATGGCGAGAGGGAGGGTGGGTGAAGAGGGTGGCGGGGTGGACAGGGATGAAGGAAGTCTCGAGCGAGGAATACTTTATGAGGACGACAGATGTGTCCGAGGATTATCCCTTAAACACACACGATTTCTTTTTTTTCCTCTCTCTTGCATCTTTCATTCGCGTTCAGGATAACTTAACATTCTCTAACGTTTCTATGAAATTACAATTGCTGCAAATTTTTACGGCTTAACTGGATTGATCTACAATATTACAGAAATATTTAATATTGTTATTACAATAATTATTAGGATTGTTTAATTTATATATATATGTAATTGTAATATTTATTTTTAAAAAAGATATTTATGATAAAGTTATATAACACAAAATATTTTGCATAATAGATTGCATTTAAATGATATCATTGGTATGGCAAATAAGTTGTAAACAATTAAATTTAAATGATACTTTCTAATATTGCATCACGATACATTTTTATTTAGTCGCTTAAACGTAGACGCGAAAGGATTAAATTTGTCCATAGGCCAATAACAAACCGAAATAAACCGTTTGCTATCTACTACGAGTAGAGCTAGAATTTTCGGTACTCTCCATCGAACCGCTCAGCACAAATTTCCATTAATCATTCGTTCGCATCGCGTTCGAAAGGTACCTGTATACGTGCTGTTACCTCGACCCAACTATTTTCCCTGTCGTCGTTCGGCAGATCGTAACGTGAGGAAATTAGCGCTTTATAACACTCGCCCGCCGATAATCGTATCGGCTACGTTCATGCTCGTTATACTGCCGATTTGCCTGGGGAACTTCCTTTCTCTGTGCATTCTCTATCTTTCTCTCTCTTTCTCTTTCTCTCATTCACGTGTTCGTAAAACACATGGACTTCATACTTTTATTTTTTACTTTTATTGTAAAGACCCTTAAAAATAGAATATTTATTCTACAAGTTTAAAAATTAAAATAATTCGATTCCTATTCGCGTTAAGACAAATCTATATATATATAAATTATTTGCAAATTATTATGAATTATTATAATACCTATCGATTGTCAAAAATATTTTATGCGTCGTAGATAGAGAATTAAAATAAAAAACTACGAGAGATAGAGAGAGAGAGAAAGATAAAAAAAATAGGAAAATATAGATTTGGTTGGAAAACGTATTACACTTTTCGTTTCGTCGGCAAAAATCCGTGAGAAAAATTGGCCACGAGCGGTCAAGCGTGGATGGTGAAAACCATTACTCCTCTCGACTACAAATTTTTCCCTGTGAAAGCTGGCAAGGAACGTGCCACGAGAGTTGAAATGGCGGTTTTCTATGTAGTTGGGAACTGACGCTATCCCGCTAGGGCTTCTCCCGTGTTACTTGCCGCGTACAATGACACCGTGACGTGGAACGAAATATTCTTACGAGCTCAACTATTCTATCGATCTCTTTCTATCTCTCTTTATTTTTCTCTCCCTTTCTGTCTTTCTTTATCACTTTTTCTCTTCTGTTATATTACCTACTGTGTACTCGGTGTTACGTAAATCGACGCTTCTACGTTCTTCGAACACGCGACTTTGATCTTGTTCGAATGAAAAGTCTTTTCAAATATCGAACCTATCCAACTTTAGTTATTATTATTTAAATTATACAACAATCAATATATACATATAATTTTCTATAATTGTTTATAATAAATAAACTTGGATAAAAAATAACATCGAGATTCATCGACGATCACAAAATATTTTTTATATTTGATATTTCAAATTTGTATAATATATTATAATTTGTACAATATATTAAAAAAAACAAATGTATTATCATAATTTCTAATAAAAATGTTAAATATGATAATAATACATTGTCCTATATTACAAATATAGTTCTATACGAAATCGATGTAATTAATATAGGAAGACCAAAATAGATGATAGATTGAATCAAAAGGGTATTGGAAATTGTCGTATACGGATAGTAATATATAATTTTAATGGGTAAAGGTATCTAGGGATGTTCCAGTTACATGAATGATGTATCTCAATGAAATGGAAAATGAAACCTGATATCTGACAGTATATATTACATTGCTATCGAATAAAAACCGTTTGTTCTGTTTCCGTGTTTGGATTTGGCGCTAAGAGGGATAGATAATTTTCTATCTAGGTATACACACACACACACACACATGCAAATATATATAGGAAATATCGTAGAAAGATATATTTAACCGATAGGCTGGATTTCTTTAACGTTGGTTGTAGGAGGAAGCCGATTCTCGAGGCACGAGGTGGCACGAACCGGTGCTTTTCCACTGGGAAACGATACGTCTGACCGTTTGATTACCCACGTTATACCCTCGAGCTCTGGTAATTACCAGTCGAACGCGATATTCGTCACGCCATCTGGCATATCTCAGAGCGTGTGTAACGCCATAGGATCGTATACGATCCTAGGACTTTACGACAAGAACGGAAAGGCTATCGAATATTCAGCCCTTTTTACATAGCAACTATCCAACCCTTCCTCGTTTTATCCTCTCTTACTCTCTCCTTCTTTTTCTTTATCTTTTTTTTTTGTCCTTCTGTTTCTTATCCCCCTTTTTTTTGTTTCAAACCGTCATCCTTTTCTATTCCCTCTTTTCTTTTTTTTTCTTTAATTTCTTCTCAACTGTTGTATTATTTTACTGTGCTAAAAAAAAGTGTAACGTCATGGTTTTTAAGTTATTCTCCCGAATTGCGGTCTTACTGGAACAGATTTTCCTTTAATATTTAAATTGCAAATATAAAGAAATTTAATGTTAATAATTAGCCCGCTTATCGTCTGACCGGTTCTGATATAATCGTGGTTTTAAGTATCGAATTTTTTAAGGACTTGATGTAGTTATAAGAAGATTGAATATTGCAATTAAAAATTCCTATAATTAAAATTAAAAAAGTTACGGAATTGTTTATCGATAATAAAGCACGTTTTTCTTTTCTTTTCTTTTTTTATTAGATCAATGTAAAAATAATTGCTATATATCGGCATGTTCACAATTTGTAATAATTGTACAATCGATATTAGGTTAAATCATTAATGAATTCTGTTTTATTTTTTTTTTCAAGGGAAAAGTGAATAGTCAATTGTAAAATCTATTGAAAAAAATTAATTCCACTTTTCATGTATTAGAATTGTATTGGCTAGTCCTAGTAATAAGATTCCCTCGTGGGAAGGTAAAAAGCCGAGAGAACACAATTGAGACATTAAAGTTCTAACAGGTATTCTCTCTTGACGTTTACGATAGATGTCATAGATGTGGACAAAGGTCATCCAGGGCATTCCACGATCGACTCTATACATCCACCTATTATTGTCTGTACTATACTATAGGCATCTACACATCCAACCTTACGTTCGAACGTTTTGACTAGTTCCAAGTAGTATTAAAATTCAATGAAATCGTTAGGTTGTTTTATTAACCAAGACATTTCTTTTTTCGTTGCTTTTAACATTTGAAATCTAATTGATTTGATTGCGATCTAATCTAACAAGTATTACCAAATGTCATTATTTCGCTTATAAATACATTTTTTTTATTTTTTTTTATTTTTTTTTCCTTTCGTTTTATTTTTATATTATGATTTAAAAAATATATACAATGGATACATTTTATACGAACACAGTATATGATCTATATAATTTATCAGAAAAACCAATGAGACAAGTCGACATGAAGAAATAAAATAAAAATGTCGTGACGTTAAGCCCTTCGTAAAGGTAGGCTTGACCTACATAAATTCCTCGAATCTAGTTGATTCGACGATTTGATCCTTTTTCACCCTTCGCTGCTACGTGTTCACGCCTCTTGTTCTCACGGCATTGTTTTCACGCATACTTTACACTTCATTTTCTTTTCTTATATGCAAGAATTTACTGCATTAAATGAATTTACAACACTAATTTACAATATTCTCGGCTGATAGATTTCGAAATTAAACGAACGGACCTTTATTATGTTAATTTGTTTGAAAATCATTTTTAACAATAACGATCGTTTAAAATTTATATTATAAATATAATATTTCTACTCTCTAAAAAATAGTTTAAATATTATGTACAAGTAAAATTATTTTTGCATCGATGATCACGTACTTTTAATCCGGAAATAATATTTGAGTTTTTGCAAAGAAATTGTTTTTCATCAAATGCTCGTCACATTTTTTTTACAATTTTAAAACTTTTCGACCGAATTTTTTCTTTTTTTCTTGCTCGCGTTTAAAGAAGGAAATTTTTAAATATTATAAAAGATACATCATTTTACTTATACTAATTGCAAGTGTAGCTTATAATTTTTTTCTTTTTTAAAAGACCTTTTAATCTTTGTAGAAAATAAAAATGATCGAACGAAACTCGAAACAGTATCAGATATATTTTATAAACGGACAATTAATTATATTGAAATGAATATTTTCCTAGGTAAAGATAAAAAAGTATCCTAATTAAACGAACGAACGCGTGTAATCTTAACAAAATCATTATCATTAAACAAAAGTTATTATGATTTCATAAATTTCATTCTAAGAACAAACAACAATCACAGGTTTTTACTTTGGCTAATGAGTTATCATTATCTTAGTAAACATTACAAATTTTTAAAGCGCTCAAAGTGAGAGCAAAAGATAAAAAGAGACAAACAGAGAGAGAGAGAGAGAAAGAGAGAGAGTGAAAGAGAAAATCTAATTCCTTCGTTTTCCATTAATCTGAACGCTAACAAACTATCCTATCCCTTTTTTTTTTTTTCAAGGTAGAATGCGTTAATTCTTCCTAGCAGAAGGTTTTCATACGATTCTTTCTAATTAGCACGGATGAGACTCGTTATCTCTAGTAGGAAGGACGCGAGAATTATTTCAGCATTAAAAAGGTTATAATACCCTCGAGGACCGTCTTTGCTAGTTGCAGAGTGATTATATCAGATTTTCCAGTAACTCGGCCTGCATGACGCATAGTTCTTTGGTAGAAAGCAGTATTACCGGACGCTGTGTGTATACAATATTTAAGAGCCCCGAGGACTCGTAACGCAACGAGAAAGTAAGAACATTCTTTTGTCACGTATAACAGATATGAGAAAAAGAAAAAGAAAGGTGGGATGGAGGGATAGAGAGTAAGAGAGAGGAAAAAAATGTAAAATAAATACGTAGTATGGTGGAAAACATCAAGGATTGTTTGTTATTCGAAATAAAGAAGATAACGAATATAGAGGTTCATACGTATCCTGTTGTACATGTGTTTACCCTTTCCTTTTTTTCTTTTCTTTTTTCCATCCGAATATATTTTTCACGATATATGTGTACGCGAAAAATATTATGTAACGAAACAGGATCAAGATAAAATATATATATATATATATAATATGTAAGAGTATTATTATAATAATAATGAATATAAAAAAAATATATGTTTATGAGTATGTAAATAAAAAATAGATAACCAAATAATACCGAGGAATAAACAAGGTGTTTCAAGAGTCATGAATAAATCCTTCACAAAAATTATACATCTCGTGTTGGTTTATTCGACTTTTTTCGTGTTGTTAAAATCCAGTTTTATAGAATATAATTTTTTGATTAAAAAGAATTAGAATATTTAAAAAAAATGAAATATCAATTAAAAATTAATAAGATTTTCTTACACTTAATATTCACTATTTTGAATTGAAAGAGCAACAATCTTCGATTACAAACAAAAATTGTAATGAATTTGATAACAGCAAAAATGATTTAGACCAATTTTCTATTAGATCAAGAACAATTGGTAAATGTCACAATATGAAGGAAGAAAAAAAGAAAAAGCACGGATGAGAAAAATAAAGAGATCTTCTCGAGTAATAGTAGAACATCGTTGTAAACCGAGTCGTGGCACAATTTTCCGACAATTTCGGATAATAACTTTTACATGTGAAATTGGTGTAATACGTTTTCCCAAGCGAGCACGGCCAGCAGCCTAAGACTGGTAGTAGTGGTAGTAGTTGTAGTAGTATGCGTTATGGAAAAAAGCAACCCTCTCTTTCCTTCTTTCGTTCCTTCATTCTTTCTTTCTTTCTTTTCTCTTCTACATTTTCCCGTGTCCGTAACAATCAGCGTTTATTGCCAGGTCAACCTTACCCCGGGATCTATTACATATACATACACACGCATACACACACGCGTATATCTTTGTATATCGTACACTTGTATCTACATTCTTCCTTCTATTTTTATGCACATACACACATATACATGTAGATATAGTATATCTGAAGCTTCTGACTTTTTTTTTCTTAGCATCACTTATTCAAGTCTCCAGGCCAAACATCGTCGTACCTTTTACTCTAAACTCGCTTCTCGTATTTTCGTCGCACGTAACCTACCTATATCTTAGGTTAGTAGTTTCACATATACTTTTCCATACTCTTTCCGTATTAGGATGATCTATTTGTTGATATGTTATTCACGCGAGAATATAGGCCTCATATATTTTCTATGAATTTTATTTTACGAGTATTTAACATATTTTGTGTGTGTGTGTTTTTTTTATTTATTTATTTTGATTTTATTTTTTTGTTGTTCCCTTTTTTTCTTTGATTCGAAGGCTAATCGAATATGCAATAATCGAGTATTCCAATATGAACGAATGAAAGAGAGAGAGAGAGAGGGAAAGAGAAGCGGATATATTCAAGTGAGTTCTCTCGGCAATCTGTATTTTTCCAGTAGATTGTCAAATATTTTTTCAGAAATCGAGTGGTATAGCTAGAAATAGGATAAGGGGGAATAAAAGGGAAATGAACGGACCGGAAGGGCTTTTTGCCCATTGGATTTTTACCATGAGAGTTGTACGTAAATGCGCTTTTCGAATTTGATAGGGCATCGAATCTCGTGGAACCGTCGTGGATATTTTTATATATTTTTTTTCGTTGAGATTTTAAAGGATATTCAAAACCACCACTACTTTTATTGCTATTGCTATTACTTGCTATTGCTCGTATTTTTCGCCAAACGAAAGGCGTGGCGCGACGTGTCGTTCCTTTCTGTCCGTTAGTTTGTACTACGTGAACGCGCAACAACCAATAGAAAAAGAGAAAGTTGAAAACAAAAAAGGATCGCAGAGAAAACCGCGGGAAATAAATTTTTTATTACGGATTTATCTGCGTCATACCTTTCTCTCCTTCGATCCCACGATCCGATAGAAATTTTTCAATTTTACGCTCACGTAATTAATGCAAAAGCGAGTCTTTAATTCATTGAAGTTATTAAAAAAAAAAAAAAATGAAGAAACAAGAAAAACAAAAAAAATTAAAGAGAAAACAAATTCTACTGAAACTAAAAAATAAAAGGAAAAATATTTTAACAATAATATTTAAGGTAGAAATATTAATAGGTTTAAGAGGGATTTCTGCATGTGGGATCTATCATAATTGCATTCCATTTTCAGTATGAGATTATACATAAAAAAATAACGTCACTCTTTGATATCGAAAATTTTCACGATTAAGGAATTAAACTTTCTCTACGGGATCACATAAAACGGAATCTCGTCGAATTGATCCCTTTTTTTTTGCACAATTTTTTTTATCTCCTTCTCTCATTGAAATTCTTTTTCTCTCGCGCAAAGCATCGTCCCGTCATTGGAATTCTAAACGGACAAATACCTCTATATAATTGAAATATTACTGCATTCCGAGCAATCCAAAACGAATAGTTATTGAAAAAGTAGAAGAACAAAAGGAAAAATTCTTTCTTATCTTTATAAATGATCTTAAAAATTTGAGAAATTCGAAAAATTGTTAAAAAACAAAAACAGAATAGTTATTAGGTGTACAAATAAGTTTCCGCCGTTTTAATGTAGATAGCGCGGCGCGGAGTTTCCGTTAACTTTCGCAGATGATATCCTGCTTAAAAATTAGTTTGGACGTTTAAAAACAACATTCCCTTTTAATATTATTGATTTCATATTGGTAAAATATAATTTTTTTTGTTGAAATTGTCCAAATGTGAGCCGAATAAGCGTCATTTGCGGGAAATATTAGTTTACTTCTTTAATATAAAAAAATCTGCTGCTGAGGCGCATCGATTGCTCGTAGAAGCATATGGTGAGACTGCTTTGAGTTAGAGAACGTGTCGTGAGTGGTTTCAAAAGTTTAAAAACGGTGATTTCGACGTAAAAGACAAAGATCGCAGTGGAAGTCCAAAAATTTACGAGGATGCAGAATTGGAGGAAATATTAGAGGAAGATTCATCTCAAACACAAAAAAAACTTGCTGTAACATTAGAAGTCACTCAGCAAGCAGTCTCACATCGTTTAAAATCATTAAGAATGATTAATAAACAAGAAAATTGGGTTCTGTACGAATTAAAGCCGAGAGATATTGAACGCCGATTATGCTTAAGTGAAATACTGCTTGCTAGACATAAAAAAACGGTTTTTTACATCGTATCATCACTGGTGACGAGAAATGGATACATTTTGATAATCTAAAAAGAAGAAAATCATGGTGATTACCAAGCCATGCGTCAACATCAACAGCAAAACCGAATATTCACGAAAAAAACTCATGCTGTGTATTTGGTTTGATCAGCTGGGTGTAGTGTATTATGAGTGGCTTAATCCGAGCGAATCAATCACCGGAGCCCTCTATCGAACACAATTAATGAGATTGAGCCGAGCTCTGAAGGAATGACGCCCTCAATACTATTCTAGTCACGAAAAAATTATTCTCCTGCATGACAATGCTCGTCCACATGTAGCGGCTCCCGTGAAATAGTATTTGGAAAAACTTGATTGTGAATTGTTACCCTACCCGCTGTATTCACCAGACATTGCACCGTCCGATTATCACCTATTTCGGTCCATGGCACATGCTCTGTCGGAGCAGCGGTTCAAATCATATGAAGATACCAAAAATTGGGTTGATTCGTGGATAGCCTCAAAAGACATGGAGTTCTTCCGACGTGGGATACGAATGTTGCCTGAGAGATAGGAAAAAGTCATTGCAAGTGATGGACAGTATTTTAAATAACCTTAAAATTACTATTCTTCTAGAATAAATACTTAATTTTTAATTAAAAACGGCGGAAACTTATTTGTACACCTAATAGTCACGTTGATACGAAACAAATTGGTAGATTCGCAATTAAAGATAACTCACAAGAAAAGGTGCACATTCGAATTAATCGATTAATAAAAAATCGATCGAATTAATAAAAAACAAAAAAGAAAATAAAAAAAAAGATAAAGATCTAGGAAATTTCTAGGAATGCAAATGAAAATAAAAATGAAAACACCCAAATATCAATACTCTCGCACGGATATTTGAAAGCTCGCAGTTGGACAGGTAAACCTTGCAAAAGAAATAAAAAAAAACATTTTATTCTCACGAGATAAATCAGTGAACAGAAAAACGAAGAGAAAAAAGAACGAGTACACGACTACCACCACTACACACTACTGCTGCTTTTTTAATTTTTTTTTTTTTACACTTTCACGAGTGTAACGTTACAATGACACGAGGATTATGAATGGAAAGGAGCTTTGGTAGAGCGTACTTTTGCAAATTTAAAAATAAAAAAAAAAATATAGAAAAAATAAAAGAAATAAAAAACAAAAAAGTAAAGATACACGTGAATACAGCGATCTAACATTTGTGCATACAACTATGCAGCTAGCTTTCCTATCTCATTGTCTGTTCACACGGTGACCGAACGAGTTAACGGGCTTTATTTTTACCTATCTACCAACTTCACAACGAGAAATCTCGTAGCCATTTTGTACCCTCTTTTCTACCATTCTCTCTTTTTTCCTTTTTTTCTTTCTTCTTCCCTTCTTTGCTCGCCAGTTTCATTCTTTTTTGTTCTCTTCTGTTATTTCGTCGTCCTTTTTCATTTTACGCTTCTAGGATATCCGGGAATGTAATAAATTATTTCTCCCTTTTTCCTCATCATCCGGCATACCTTGACTTATACTTCATTCGCGTGTAAATTTGCACGCATATAATGTCAGCCGTCTTTTCCATGCATACGAGATTGCGAAAACGTAAATATAAGAATTTAACTATGAAAATATAAAAGTGGTAAAAGATGGGGAATAGTAGAAGGGATAGATAACTCGTAAACTAAAGAAAATAAAATGTTTTAAAATACGTCAAGAAAAAAAGGAGTCTCGTGTTTAATAAATTTTCAATTTCTTATTCGACGCATTGTCCTTATTATATTCTTCTTATTTTTTTTTTCGTATCACCGCTTCTGCTCTGTAATATCGATTTTTCTTTTTGCGTATTTAATTTTTTGACGTACAATTCGATTAATTGATCGTCAAACGAATAAGAATTTGTAATATTTTCAATATTTTAGATTTAAATTAATAATAAAGCCAGTAACAGTTCCCAGATTATTAATAGTCGGAGCAGATGTTATTTTCTCATCGATAGAAACCTAATACGTATTACAGATATCACGAAAAGTAAAAACCGTTTTAAGGAATAAATAATGTTGCGTAATTGTATCACTCTCAAATGAAAATACTTTTCTATTATAATCTTTATTCCTAAAAAAGAATTTTTATTAACAAAATTGAAAAAATAAAAGAATACTGTCAGTTGATTGAATCGATATAAAAATTAAAATCCCTATCAAAAAGAGCAAAACGTTTTTACGAATAAAATGCATCGGATATAACCAAACTGTACGTTCATTAATCAAACAAATTCTTGAACGAATTAAAATATGTATATAGATATGTAACGGTCAATGTAAAGAATCCGGGCATTGCATAGAATTCCTAAAGGGTTTTGTCAATCTACAATGTATGCATCAATCAGGGTTTTTTGAGCTGAATAATCCTGGCGCAACCTTATGTGTTCCATAAACATAACCAACTAGAGTATATATTTTAGATTGAGCAAAACCCTCTGGACATTCTATAGATTGACCGGGCAGTGTACTAAAATACGCTGAAAATATACATTACCTATCTTAGTGAATATTTTATAAAATGCCCCGTGCAGTCTATACAATTCTTGCATTCTATACATTAACCGGAATATATATATTGTTTTCTTTTGTCTACCTACAAAATAAAATTATGAACGTAAAGTCGAACGTTAATTGAAAAATATTATCTAGGTTAGTAATGAAATGAGACAAATGGACTTTATGATTCGACTGAAAATGATCCCATGGATAGAAAATAGAACGCGTATCCTGACGAGAGAGCAAAACGTTGTTGCGCTTGTTACGCGAGATTCTCGATCGCGGATAGGAAAATACAAAAAGAATATATGCCCCGATCGGTATCGTTAATTACAATGAATTACGAGAAACAGCTGCCGCGAAAATATCGCAAAGCTTGTGCGTTCGAACGTACGCGCGCCATATGCGTTTCACTGGTTGCACGAGCGTTTACGCGAGCGGGAATCAGGGTAAGCGGGGAGAAATTTGGTTGAGGGTTGAGAGAGATAGGAGAGGGTTCAGGGGTTGGATGAGGAGAAGGGTTGGACGAGAGATAGATCGAGGCGATAAATTTTCAACAATTGAAAACCACTGGACATAGAATTTTCGAGTTAAACTATAACGACAGTACACGGTACCGCTAATCAACGATATAATTGTTCTGGCTGTTCTCATGCGAGTTATTATCACGAAATATCGATAAAGTTGACCAAAAAATTAAAAAGAAAAAAAAAAGAAAAAAGAAATAAAGATTTATTTAATTCTACATTAATCGAAACGAAATGGTAAACAAATTGTAAAATTGTATTTTGAAATTGCACAGTCTATACAATACTGATCGAACAATCGTTCTACCAATCCAAAATCATAAGTGATTTCCAATTAACGGGACAAAAAAAAATGAAATCAAAGTAAAATAATCTCTATAGAATTATGGGAATCGAAACGAATGGCGAGTATAGAAATTGAGAGAGATAAATAGCGAAGTATTACAAGGCAATTCAACGGCCATACTCAGGACACGGTTCGTGTTAATGCAGAAAATCCTGACTAAAGCCCCCATTTAACAGGCAAGATTACGGGTAATACACCTGATAAGGATTATAGAGAGTTCACCTCCTTTCCTCTCTTTCTTCCTCGCATTCCCATCATCTCGTTCCATCGCGAACTGCAACTTATCCCACTTTCTCTCTCACTTACTTTCATAAAATAAAATACCTGGGTCGAGACCCGAAGAGAGAGTTCGGTCTTCGCATAACGGAATTGTCCTCGTCTTTGAATAATTAAGCTTCTTTGCCTCGCGGGCAAAGCTCCGAACCGGCGATTCCGCACTTTGCTAGGGGAAGGAACCTTCGAGAAACGGGGAATGAACGTGGGGGTGGGGGTGGGAAATGAGAGTGAATTCTAAGAGGAGGAGTGACTTTATCAAAGGTACATTACTAATTCTCGTCCCATCGAATTAAATGGCCGAAACGTGCAACTTTCGCAAGTCCCGGGTGTTCTTCACCTTCCATTTTCATTTATCACCTCCCCCTCACTTCTTTCTTTTTTACTTCTTTTCCTATTGTTTCTTTTTCTTTTTTTCTGTTTTCATACCGACATTTTTCTATTTCACATTTTCTTAATTGTTACAATTTGTTTCTTTTCGGATTAAAAATTATCACGTTCGTGAAACGTGGATACTTTGTTAACCGGACGTAACTCTGATCTTAATTATCAAAGAACAAACTGAGAAGAAATACATTCTGTATGGTTGGTCTCTCTTCCAACCTACGAAACTTCCGACTCGAACGACGTAATTATCGAACAACGTACTAGACCTAACTACGAGATGCTCATTTGCAAGGCGTAATCACTTCCCCTTCGTACGGTTGCGAAATTGCTACTAAAAGATATCACGACACTCGGCTATTACCGTATCTTCTCAAAATCGATCGATTCATTTAATCAAAACTTTTCATTATCCTGTTTGTAAGATATATATTCATCGGTTTAATCGGATGAAATATTATCCGCGATATTATTTCTATATATATATATATATATATATATATATATATATATATAAATTCAATAATTCTTTTATTTATTTATTTATTTTCTTAATTATATTAGAAACTTGAATGCGAACGATAATATTAATTGTAGTTAAATTATGAATATTCTTGAAATTGTGCGATTGACAATAGTTAACAAAATATTCGAACTATAGTACACTAAACCACAGCCATTTATCTCAAACAGATAAATAAGCAAGCAATATTCATCGAGTACATGGATAATGGAACTAACACGTTTCGACAGCAAGCGTTAGGTAGAGCAATAGGATGTCGATGAATCAGCGATAATATCCGAATCGAAATTGGATATTTGATAAGCAAATGCGACGCGAAGTTAATCTCTTGCATACCGATATATACAAACGTTAGATATTAATCAATTGAAATGTCCTAATAAAATAGCAACAAAGTACTATGCGTTAATACCTAGGAAGTTTCAAATTGGCACAAAGATCTATCTTAATTAATGGATTTGGAAATGTTCATTCTCTCATATTTTTCATGATTTTTTAAGCTTTCCACGTATTAGAATAATAAATTTTCGTATTTTAACTCATTTCGTGCCAATTGTTTTCAACAATAATTTTAAATCGTTATCGTTTAATCATACGTCTTTCTAATTTGATTGATCAATAAAGTGACAGTTGAAATTTATCAAAGTTTCAGTGATTTTCAAAATTAATTACTTATCTCCAGACTTTTATCAATTAAATTTTCTTTACTTTTTGTTTTTTTTATACTTTAAAAAACGTCCCAGGTTGGTTCTCGTTATTCTATACGTTGAATAAATAACGTGTAATTGATTTTTAAAATCGTCTTGGGAATCTTAGAACACTTTAAAAAGTTCGGGGTTAACCTTATGTTAAATATTTTTACATAATTTATTGGCCGTTCTAATATCTGGAAGACCGAGGTTAACAAAAATATTACATTTAATGTTGAAAAATGTTTTATAAAGAATTATTATGATGCAGGATATTTCGTGAATTTCTTTTTCTTTCCTTTTCTCATTCTTTCGTAACAGCTTTGTTTTAGTCACGGGATGACGAAGAAACATTTCTTCGGAAAATTGCATTTCACGTCACGATTCAAGCATCCGGTAATACAATGGTATCATTATTACGAAGGAAAGTCGACGTGGTTGTGTAGAGAAAGAGAGAGAGAGAGAGATAGAAAAATAGAAAAATAGAAAAAGAAAGAGAGAGATATCCGTTGTGTATTCTTTTTCATAATATCACACAGCATAAAATGAAATTTTTCGTCTCGAGTGAAATCCACGGATCTGGGAGAATAACCATACACGAGTTGACTCTTATATTTGAAAATATAATAATATCGTAAAATTCCTTATACATTCGAAGTTTTACATAAAAATAATCATATCTATCGAATAATTATTAATTGCATTTCATTTACATCTGATTGTGTTACATTTAATATCAAAGGTATTTTAGATTATCCAAGTATTCGCATAGCAGTTAACAAATATCCTTTGATGTTATTACAATTCAATTAAATTGTCATAATATGGGCTTATTGTAAGAGGTAAAAGAACATTTTTTTTTATGAGTGAAGATCGAATCATAAAATTTAACGGGTTAGTAACAAGTCATGTAAATACGAGTTCAAAATTGAATACAGTGAAATGAAATTTATATAGCACAATTAATAATGTATAGTTAATTAAATAAATAATTTTTTAAAGTATTTAAATTATTCAAATCTTTCGATTTTTCGTGATCGACCCATTCAGGTCAATTGGTAAATTTTTCTCCCAATTTACCTATACATCTAAACGTTAACTGAACGGTACGTACGACTCGTATATTGTGGTTTAACCAATAGCAAATAGCATTCTCCTCTTAAAGTGCACGTAATTGTCTTTTAACTTTCACGTCAAATATACGTACAAAAATATACGTTAAAAATACATAGATATATAGATACTTTTACTCGTTTGCTATAATTTTATTCAATTACAACGTTACAAGTATGTACTTACATTTTCTCTCTTTCTCTCTCTTTCTCTCTCTCTCTCTCTCTCTCTCTCTCACACAACCTCCCAAACCTCTACCTCATTTCTACTATTTCTATAGGAAACCACAAAAACTGGAAACGAAAGAAAATAAATGTGTTAGGTGGTGGAAAAAGTTGATGAAAAAAAATTCAGTATGAAAATAATGAAACCCGTACGAATTTACGTAACGTGCTCAAATTATTTCTAACGTTGCTTTTTTTCCTCCCTTTTGTGAGAATAAAAAAGAAAAAAGGAAAAAAAAAAGGAAAAAGGTATGTTACAATTTTGCGAGAGAAAAAAAGTAGAAAGCAAAAGAAAAATATTATTCGATAAAATGTATACGAGATACTAGATATGTACTTATATCGATGTCTCGAAACCCTTTCAAGTACAGATGGATCGATGGAAGGAAGGGCAATTGGCAAAATTATACGTCGAGAAAGCCGAATAAATGGCTGAATATCGCTAGAACGTCCATTTCGTAACGTACAATCAATCCCTAAATTCTAATACCGTTTCATGATTTTGTCTAATAACAGCGATATTCATCTAATTGAAATATCCCCCACTACTTAAATAACACACCTATCCCTTTAAATTGAATTCATGTATCATACTATCCTAAATACAATAATACTTTTCAAAATTTTCGAAATAAAGATAAGAATTTCGTTTCCAACCTAAATCACGAAAAATAAAACAAAACAAAAGAAAAATAGAAAAAGAAGAAGAAGAAGAGAAAATTTGGAATCTTTGTCGGATAAATAGAAAAGAATTATATCAATGAAACTGTTAGTAAGAATCACGATCACGAAAAAGGATTTTAATATTTTAAACTCGAACGCGTACTGTAGAATATATGACTGAAAACGTACACATTAAAGTTATACACACGCGACGGAAACACATAGAGAGACACGCACACAGATATATCAATGGAATGAGAGAAATATAATGGTAGGGGGAGGAAGGGGTGATTCAACGATTCAATATCTGTCTCGGATAGATACCAACGTATAGAGAAATTTTGACGGTGAAACAAATAGAAAGTATCGTTCCAGCTAACGAAGCATCGATCCATAAATTGAATTCTCACTCATACCTACATACATATGTATGTATATATGTACATACCAAAAGAAGAAAGAAAAAATAAGCGGGAACTGGCTTGTTTCCTCTTGATCGTAGCAGCAGTAGTATGTAGTTGGTAGTTGGTAGTAGATATTGTATCGTTGAGAAAGATCCTTGATAGAATTAGTCCCTTTATTTTGTTCTTTTCCTTTTTTTTTTTTTACTAACAGTTTTCTATATCTTTCCTTTCCGTCAATTTTCTTTTTGGTCCTACAACCGGAAGAGCCCTATGGTTTTCGACGGAAACCGAAGGTCGATCGAAGTTACGCGCACTTTTTCGCGCCGTTCACCGCAATGACGGTAACACAATGCGGTAGATAAGAACAATTTCGAATAAATATAATAATAATTAGTTACTATGATTGTATTTGTATGTTGATTTTATATGGCATACACTTGATTAACTGTACTTTGTATTTGTTTCTCTTTTTGAATTAACATTTTTAGTTTAGCGATATTTTTAAAACAAACACAATCGATAAAACGACAGTTTATTTTACTTATGTTTATAATTTGTTTTTCATTTTTTTCTTGTAAATTTGTCGACTTCGTCGTTGTTTGATAATTTTCTTTTCCTCCTCTTCTTCTTCTTCTTTTCAACGCGAATTATCACTTTCACCAGTAACACCATCGATCGAATAGATCTCGATTGTCCACCATATTAAAATCCATTGATGAGATAAAGAGAGAGAGAGAGAGAGAGAAAGAGAGAGAGAGAAAGAGATTAATATAAGAGAAAGAAAGAAAATATTGACCGATCAAAAAGTACACTAGATCGATCGTCCTTCATCGTCCTTAAAATCGATATTACGCGAATCCTCATCCCGTAATATATCCCGAATAAGAGAGATCACTCCTTTCATAGCTCACTATCCGTCACACTCACGAAAAGAGGTCAAAGATATAAGACTATTTTCAGGGAACTCGACTCCTCCCATTGGAAGAAATAAAAGAAGAAATACGCACACTACAAGAGTCAACCTTTTCTTCTTCTTCTTCTTTTTCCTTTTCTTCTCTTTTCAAAAAAAAAAAAAAATAGAAAAAGAAACGAGAAAAAAAATGAAAAAACAAAAAAAAAATCAACAAAAATTAATCAATGTTCTGGAAACCCCATCTCACCAAAAAAAAAGAAGAGGAGAAAAATAAAAAAAGGGGAAAGAAAAAACTGTAAAAATTATTGAACGAGATGGAAATACAGAGAAAAAAAAAGAGAGCACCTCTCTCTCTCTCTCTCTCTCTCCACCACTCCTCCCTCGTACAACAACAACAACAAATTAAAACGCAACAGAAAAAAAAGAGAAAGAAAAACGCACCTAGGTAAAAAAAAATGTGAACGCGCCGACAGGTAGGGTTTGCCCTACGTTATTCCTTTTAACAAATTAGCTTTCCTTTGAAAATTCTTTTGTTGCCGCGCGAGGATGCGCGCGAACGAGCCGCCAAAGAGAACGGGCCGACTGACTGAGGGGGGTGGGTGGGGGTAGTGGCACGATACGGGGGTTGAGTTCGGTGCGGGTGTAAAGGGGTGTAATATATATATATATATATATTGTTAAAAGCGAACGTACGAACAACGTTGGAATGAAGGAATGAACGAACACGAGCCGACGTGAATGCGCAAGCGACGCGTCGTGTTGTTGGAAACCGACTAAACCCTGAGAGCCGTGCTGCACCCCCGGATACCGCGCATGCCCCTTCTTCGGAACCCTACGCTAACTCTCCTGCTCCACCTCCTTCTCCACCACCTCGAACCTCCAACCTCCAACCCACCCCCTCATCGTTGTACTCATACTCATACTCCTCCTATTCCACCACCACCACCACCACCACCACCATCACCACCATCACCATCACCATCACCATCACCGCCACCACCACCCAACGCGTGCCGCCTCCCCCCCCCCCAAAAACCAACGGTGACTTCATCTTTTTTTTCTTCTCTACATCCCGAAAAAGCCCTTTTACCTTTTCTTACCATTTCTTTCATTTCTTTCTTTCTTTTCTTTCCTTCTCTCTCTCTCTCGCTCTCTTATTTGGATTTGGATTTTTATTATTTTTATTTTTTTTTCCCTCCTTTTTTTCATTTCTCGAAGAGCTCTCGCACTTTCTGGTCGTCGTTGTCAGAGAATTTTCTTCTACTTCTACTTCGAAATGGCGAATCCAGATTTATTTGCCCATCGGCAATATATTTACAACTCTGGGTATAGGAAAGAGATCGTTAGGTGAGTTTCTTTTTTTATTCTTCTTTTTCTTATTCTCAAAGAATAGCTTTTCTATAAATCCCCTTCCCCTTTCCTCCCCCTATTTATTCTTTTCTTATATATATATATATGTATTTCTTTTGCTTCTTTTTTTCTATTTCTATACGAGAAAGTATTACGAGAAGTATAATGATTAATTACAACGTTCTAACGAGGAGTTCTGCTTTGGGTAAGAATTAATTGTTAAACTATAACAAAACGCTTACCAACGTGTACCAACTTATTTTGACCGATTATACTGATATCAATAATAAGCATAATCTGTATTACATATATCATGTACTTTAAGTTTAGTATATATTCATACTCGCATGCATACATACATACATACATACATACGTATAATTATAAAGAATATTTTAAAGGTGTTAAGAGTGAGTTTATGATAAAGCGAGGGAAAATGAAAATTTCACGGAGGCACTTGGGGCGGCAGAGTGGCGGGAAGGAGAAGGGGAAAGGGAGAGGGGAAGCTTCGAAATATCTGGAACGGAGAAAACACGTGCATTTGAATTTTCATGCCAAACCTCGAAGAAGCAAACAGGCTGGAAATTGTGGAGCAACGTTGAAATGGTAGATCGTTAAACGATCCACCAAAACCCTCGTTCTAAATCATATAAACTTTCTGATAAATACGAAAATCTCTCTCTCTATATATATATATATATATGTATACATGTGTTAGTAGAAATGTATGCACGTGAATGTATCAACGTGAACGTACGAACGTGAATCTATGTATTCTCATCCGAGCGTTTAAAGAGAAGTAAACTGAATAGTGAGATAGGGGAAGTGAAATGATTGTTGAGGATTGGGACGGGGTGGTGAAGAGGTCGTGGGCGGAGGGAGAGGTTAGGAGTTAGGAGTGGATGAAGGAGGAAATTCGTAGGAAGCGCTAATGGAACGTGGTGAGGCTGTGGCTGCTGCTGCGGTGTTGGCGCGATCCTCAAAACCACGTTGAACTTGAGAAAGCCTTGCTCGGAAAGTATCCTACGTTGAGATTAAGAAGAGTGGCCGATAAGAAATAAGAGTTAGAGGGGTAGACGAAGGAAAAGAGAGAGAGAGACAAATAAAATGAAAAGGGTGATTAATTCGAAGACGCACTTCTCTTACACTTTTCTTCCCTTTGAGTGAGGGGAGCTTCGTTAAAATCGCGATTCATAGCACGAAAAGCGAGAATAAGCGATCGGACAATGAAAAGAGGGTTGAAAGGGTTGCCAAAAAGAGATTGCGATATCCATCATCCCTTCTTTTTCTTTCTTTCTTTTTTTTTCTCATTATTACCACTGGTTCCTCATCAAGAGGCTATTGATTTTATTCTTCTACAGGTGCCTCTCTCTCTCTCTCTTTCTTTCTCGCTTCTTCCTTCTTGAAAAAAATCTTCGAGAGGATTCGTTTTTTCTTCTTCTTTCTTTTCCATTTTGGGAGGATTCTTTTTTGTTTTCCATTTTTCCTTCCTTTCCTTTTTTTTTTCTTTTCTTATCCTCAGTTGCGTAATCGTCGTCCTCGCGTTGTCATTTATTCACCAACAAGAACACTTCAATTTTTCATCTCGAAATCACAACAATGCAGGCTCGTTAAATCTCTTTTCTTCTTTTTTTTTTTTTTACTAATTCTTCTTCCCTTCTTCTTCTTCTACTTCTACTTCTACTTCTACTTCTACTTCTACTTCTACTTCTACTTCTTCTTCAATATCTTCTTATTTTTTATTTTCCCACTTTTACATAAAATCGTATACCAGTTTTTCCCTTTCTCTTTAGTTTTCTCTTTTTCTTTTTCTTTACTTCTTTTTTTTCTTTCCACTCCCAAGAGAGAGATTCAAAATCCTCTCCCGTCCTACCATTGTTCAATCTCCTTTATCCATTTTCTTTTTCTGTTTCTTATTTTTTTTTGTCAAAGGAAAGATAAAAAGAAAGTAAAAAAAGAAAAGAAAGAATAAAAAGATGAAGAGTTTTAATAACTACTCTCTGGATGGGAATCTTTGCCCTCCAGTAGATTGGCATGGGTTGTGATGACGTTATCACGATTATCAGTCGAGCAATTAATCTTTGAGATTATGATGGGGGGATAAATAATTCTTTAGAGAAAATGTAAGAAGAATAATTTAAAAGAGAGAAAAGAAAGGAAAATACGAAAAAATATCTGAAAATAAGTCGACCATAAATTCGTTGTATTATTTTTATATAACAAATTTTGATATGATTATTATATTATTTACTAGTTCAAATAAGAAATTCTTAAATATCTCTTTGTGTGTGTGTGTGTGTGTATTTGTATGGGTGCAAAATTATTATAATGAAAATTTGGAAATGATATTAAATTTAAAAATATTCTAACATTTATTAATTTTTATTGGAAGAAAAGTTCAAAGACACTATAAACAAACAAAAAAGTCAAATATTTATTAAATATAAACGATCATATTTTTTTTCCTCAATTTACGTAACAAAAAAGAAACAAAAAAAAGGGAACAAATTTACTTCTAAAACATTTCTCTCTAGAAAAAAAAAAATAAGAAAGAAAATAAAATGAAATTAGGTTATAGAAGATTAACTCTAGTTACGAGTTAGTTTTATAATTGATCCGATTCACGTCGAAAAGTTTTTACGCAAGATTCAAAAGAGATAGTCCGTTGTGTTGATGGTGTTGATTTAGGTTGAAAAAAGGGGCGTGAAAAGGAAGAGAACAGAGAAGAGGTGAATAAAGGGAGGATAGAAATCAAGATGGAAAAGGAACAAGACACTTTCCCTAGAAGAACTTTTCAATCTCCTCTTCTACGCCCTTTTCTAACTTACGGTTAGGGAAGAAAATTCTTTATGGAAGTGAACATTTCGTATTACCGATTGGGCACCCCCCTCCCCCTCCTTAAACGAAATCTTTTCTTTAGCCTATCTTTTTTTTAGCCGAGGTTTTTCGTGGATGCCTATAATCGATATAAACGAGGGAGATGCATGAAGAAAATCAATATCGCCCTTTACTTTTTATGCTCGTCCTTAACGAGAGTAAATACGCTCGTTTACCGAATCCTAAAGATTTTACTATAAGAGAGTATCGTTAGGAGTTATTCAAAAAGGGCCTGCTTTTGTGGTTTCCCTTAGATCGTTGAGTAAACAAAACTACGAATACGTATAAGAAAACGGCAACTAATTTAAACCATACAAAGCGTAATTCAATTTTAATAATTATTTATAATTATAATTAAGTTTACGCGTTGACTTGCAAATGGAAATATAACTTTAAAATAATCAACTAATTAAGATAAAAGGTGATTAATTTTCGTATATTAAGTTACAAATAAAAGAGGAATAAAAAAAAAAAGAAATTCACAAGAAATAAATTTATATTGCATATATTCTTATGCTATATATTATATATAATTATTCAATTACGTATGTAGTAAGCTTAATTAAATTATAAAAATAAAAGAAAAAACAATTAAGTACAATAGAATCATGATTATAAAGATTAAAGGAAATTAAATAATTAAATACTTTAAAGAAGTCAAATAGAGACAATTGTATTCGTCATGCATTTGATTTTCTTCAACAGTTACAAACTCGTGCGTTTTACGTTTGAAGCAAACTAAATTGGCTATTAGTATAACTGACGAAACTTCAGCAATAACAAACTCTCTATCCTTGTCCGTTCTTTCGAAAATTCTCCCTATCTATCTTCTTATCTTTCTCTTTCTATCTTAAGACCCTTAAATTGTAACGGTGTAAGCACTGTTTCCCTTCGATTTCGAAACGCACGGCGACGGTTCCCTTGAACTTTCCTATTAACTGGTTAATTTGAATCCGTCCCGTCTTGTGACACGTGACTAACGATCAAACGCCTTGCTTTTCTACTAACTGCTTCAACTTTACTTTCCTACATTATAACAGAACGAACAAGTTTTCGAGCTACTGTCAAGGATTTTCTTTTATGTTTTTTAATGTTGACTTTCGATCAAAAGATCCATACTTCAATATTTTTCAATTTTCTTTTATATATATCTTTTAAGATCTTAAAAAGAAAAAAACCATATACGCGATACTTTCCACTCGGTAAAAGTCGGTGTAAAATAAAAAAAACTCGTCTTACAATTAGTAACGAATCTAAAATCGTTAAAGATCGTTGAATCTTATCTTTTCTTTTTTTTTCTAAAATAATTAAATTGATTTTTATCGTAATTTGTTATGAAAAATATGCGAACACAAAGTTTTTCTATTTCCGATTTATAATGAATTTCTGAATAAGCTGATAAAATATATTTGTGTATAAATCAAATAAAGAAATACTTTAAGAAATGTTTCATTTGAAAAACTAAAAGAACGTTCTCTTCATCGAGAAATAGAAAAATCCTATTTATATATCTCGGAAACTATTTTTCACCGTTCTCTACCGTTTAAACATTATTCGTGAAAATTTACTTAACGTTCGTTATTAATAAAGCTCCGTTCCACGAATCCCTCTTCCCTTTCTTCCATCTTCCACGCTTTACCGTAACATTTTACTTGAACGTATAATAGAGCTTTAATAGTTACAACGTAATCACCTTACTACGACCACGAGAACGTTGGACGAGGACGAAAGGAAACGAGAGACCTAGTTTTCAAGGGAAAACCGGTCATGCAACGATCCGTTGAGAACGGTCAGTTCTTAAGATGGATCGCTTTGTGATATTGTAAAAGGGCAACTCAACGCGAAAAGCGATTTTATGTTTCCCCCTCCCCTCCGCCTCTCCCCTCCGCCCCTCCCCACACCATATCTTTGTATTTTATTTTCTTATACTCGCGATAAAAACTTTGCTTGTCCTTACGAAGTTAGTGTAAAAAAATAAAAGAAAAAGAAAAAAATAAAGAGAGAGTGAGAGAGAGAGTCACACGCACAAACATAGGACATGATTTAAATGAAATTTAATCTCGATTTTATCGTTTAAGGGAATTAAACGATCTCCCCTCCCCCTTCCCACCACGCTTCCTTTCCACCCATAAATTTCAAAATTCTCTATCAATCTTTCTCTTTCTATCTTCCTCTTAAATGCATCAAATGTAGCAAATTGGAAACTTCAAGAGCGGTGTTTGAATGCGCTCTCTCGCTAATTCGCCTAACCGAAAACTTTATGTTATCCATGTAATATGCATCGTAGGAACGCACCCAAACGTACGAATTTCAGTACGAGATGAGAATTATTACTCCTACAGCTATATAGCTGCTAGTACCGCGATTACGTCATTTCTAGTCGGTCGCGAGAGTTAACGCGAAGAGCATTGGGCTTTAGTCTCGAAAGTACTTTGGATTACGATGCCTCGAGGTAAAGTAGTAGGGTAGAATAAGGTAGAGAGAAGGGTTGGTACGTCACAAACAAACGTTACGATTATTCGCTCCGACGTCTCGTTGAAATTTAAACGAGATTCCCACTTTACTAACCTTAGCCTCCCACTCTCCCCCCCCCCACCATTCTCCAACTCCTTAGACGATTTCAGTCTTACATTAGAATCGTTTATATGAATTTACGATCAAAAAGCACGGACTCGATCGAACGAAGTATCCTAAAATAAATTACTCTCTCCGATATTCGTAGAAAAGTTCATTAGTATTTCAAAACATTTATTGCATAAGAAATACAAGGATACAAGAATCTGTTTCTATCTTAACTCGTTTATTATAACATTTACCAAATATATATATATGTATATGTATATGTTTAACATTAAATCCTATTGTATGATATATGAAATTTTCAAATGTAGAATCCTTTCAACACAAAGGGAATCCAGCTTCCCAAATAATACAAAGCAAGTGTCGGGATTGATAAAGAAAAGGGTAGAGAGACATTAACAAAGTGCCGTAGAGCGGTCAGCCCTATAAACTGTGGTAAAGTAAAATGTCGAGCTAGCTGCTGTTATTACGGGTCGATGCGTAACGGAGGGCTTTCACTGTTACTCCAAACGGTTGTTGGATATCTGGCATTTTGTGAGCTTTACAACGGGACTCATAAAACGATTTTAACCCAGGAAAACTCTTATCAGTGATGGTCACTGCGTTTGCAAATCAGACTATTAAGTATCTCTCATGACCATCTACTATATTGATTCATAATATTATCCAAAAATAATACCAAATACAAACCTATCACATCCCATTAAAAAGGAAACGAAATTGTATTTCAAACTAAACATTAACAAGAAGTATATCACCGTTAAAGATAAATTTGTAGAAAAATTTGTAAATAATTTTGTGGATAATTTCGTACGTAAAAATCAACAATATTCGGACCATGCATAAATTTAATTTAGGATAATTGTCATCAGCGATGGTTAACTTATTAGCATATTTATTATTATGATTTAGAATATAATTTAAAAATCAAATTAAAAGCCACTCAAAATTGTAGCAGAATGACCATAAAGTATCATACTACTAAATATAAATTTTTTCATAAACGTTAGATATCGTCAAACAATTTCAAGAATTCCGAATATTTTTCATGGAAGGAATCGCAGAGAATGAAATCAGAGAAACGCATTTGAGCAGTAAACAGTACTGGCACGTTTAATTACATCCCACATCAAACATACACGCAACCAACCGACACATACGTCAACCATAGAATTTAATCATCAAATTCAATGCATAGAAGAGATTCATTCGTCACGATTACCGAACGAAGGGCAAGTGGAAGAAGTGGAAGAAGAAGAAGAAGAATAAAAAGAGGTATCCTTTAAGAAATTTCTACAGAAGGAACAAAGAAAACTGGAGCTACGTTGATATGCGTGAAGTGTGTCCTAGCTAATCACAATTCGTTCTGTTGAAACAGGGAAGAAATTCGTTCGTTAGATAGTACGCTAGAGGAATTTAGACGAATTCTAGGGAATTACGTTAACCGTTAGTATCTACCGTTCCGTTCGTATCATCTTGTCGGTTTAATGCGAGACGTCTGCTACTAGTAGGAAAAAGGGAGGGAAACCTCCCAACCAACGAACGAACGAACGAACCATCTAACCAACCAACCAACCAACCAACCAACCCTTCAACCCTTCGCGACCTTTCGTTGAGAAACTCGAAATTACAATTGTGCACGGCGAGGGGATGACGAACAAGACGACAAGGACGACAAGGACGACGACGACGACTACGATGACGACGACGACGACTGTTGCTCGATTAGTCCCCCTTTCCATCTACCCCTTTTCCTCCTCCTCCTCCTCCTCCTTCACCCATCATACTAGTACTGTTACAGAACCCTTAGAGAGAAGTGCTTTTGTGAAACTGTGCCTACCTTCTCTCGCATTTCCTTGTACGCGTCTGCGTCTACCACAAGAGGCCGCAGGGTGTAAGACGTAAACACGTCTATCCTACATTTGCGCTTACCCTCATATCTTTGATCACTTTGAGGTCGTACTCTCCTAACTGCTTGTCATCGCTGTCTCTGTCTCTCTCTCTCTCTCTTTCTCTTTCTCTTTCTCTTTCTCTTTCTCTAATAGCTGCGAGAACGTGTAAATGCAACAACTTGGATTAATGAAATCAATTGTATTATCGAATTCACCCTTAATTCTTTGTTTTATTATTTTATTCAACGAAAGAATTAATGTACGAGTAAATATCGTTAACTAATGAAATAGTTTTCTTTTATTTTAATATTTAACTTTGTACTCTATGACTCGGTTGTTAACTTTAACCACGAACATCCATCAAATACTATTCTATATTAAGTTAAATAGGATACATGCACTATAATATATTTTGCGTTGAATGAAAACTAGTCACAATTTTAGTACTGTGTTGAATATGAATTTCTATCATACTAAATTATATTATATCTCAATGTCTTTTGTATTGTATATTATTTATATAAATGACAGCAACAAAAAATTAAATTATTTAAAATTGATTAATTATAGTAATCTTTTTTAAATGAAATTTCTTTGACGAGATAATCTTTGAGGATTAAATCTATCCGCTTAAGTGTTGATTCTTTTATCTTATCAGATACTTTCTTGATTAGATAATTTTATTCTATTTCAAGCAAAAAATACCATAGTACTTTCAAGTAGTCTCTCTCTTTCTCTCTCTCTTTTTTTCTCTGTACGTGATACACGTTCCTAGCATCTTTTGTTTCCGAACATTAGTGCTCACCGTAGAGTTTAGAGAACGACCATACTGCTTCCGTAACATTAACCTTCCAGGGTCCGTGAAGTACACAGGCGTTGAATTTACTCGAGCACATCTTTACTCGAACCTTTCTTCACAAACTTATCGTTAACAACAAAGGATTCGTTATCTCTTAACAAAGTCAAAGGTTAAAAAAAAAAATAAGATAGAGAAAAAGAAAAAAATAATAATACTCTAATGAGGGTAGTTATATTTTTTGTGTAATATAAAAATAAATTTGATACTTCTCTGACCTAAACACGTAACCTTCCTTAAAATAAAATTAAAAAAATCTGAAACAAATATCACACTAATTTTAACATAAATGTCACACTCAAAGATATATTTGTTTTCATTAGAAAAATTTGAAGATGTATAATTGAAATGACGTTTTACCGATTTTATACTCATAAATCATATTTTAATCGAACGTTATTTGTGTAAAAATGAAATCAAAAGTAGAAGAATAAAAATAGTTCTATTGAATTGTACTTATTTACTCATTTAGTGGTGTTATTATTTTTATCTTTTTATTTTTCTTTCTCCTCTGATATATATATCATATAATATAAAAATAATGATACACCCCAATTTTTTGTTCAACTGATACAACACCACATTTTAATTGGACTTTATTTTTATAGAAAGGAAATCGAAATTATAGGATAAAAACGGTGCTATTAAAATTTGTCACCTATTAAATCCAATTTGTTGTGTCATTATTTTTATTCTTACAATTTACCTTGACTTTATTTTTTTCTTTTTTTCCTTTTTTCTTTTTTTTTCTTTCTCTTTCTCAAGGCGTAGTCGTGAAGCCGACGCGACGAGACGCGGCAGAGACCCTCACCGAAACTCGATATTCAGAAGGCGAAAGCTCCTCCGGCTGACAAATTTTGTCTCCTTAGTTTCGATCGATTTCCCAAGACGCGCCCAAGGGGTAGACTTTCAAGTCTCTCTCTCAACATCGTATCGTGACTTCCAGTCGAAGTAGGTTGCGTCCTTCGAACGACTTTCCCAACGAAATCGCAGGAAAAGTTACATTCTTGGATATTCCACGATTGCCTATTCATAGATTTACCTTCCATCCCCTTTTATCTGTTTCTCTGTGATTTTTCTTTTTGTTTCTTTTGTTTTTTCTTTTTTTTTTTCTTTTTAGTCTTTAAGTGTACATCGTTAAAGAATCAAAAAATACTTTTTCTTTTATTTCTATTATATAAACATTCTACGAAAAAAAGTCTAAACCTTTTTTGTCAACTCGTCCCCTCTCCCCCTTTCGATATCTCTGACAAAAAATATTGGGGATATATATATATAATAAAAATTGTAATAAATTTACATTAACTCTTATCTAATTATGGTCATGTACATAATGTAAACTGTTAACCATTAAAAATATAATCATTAATATTTAATGTTATAATGATAAGATTCATTAGTTTTATTGAGCCAATAATATATCTTACAAAAAGAAAAAGGAAATACAAGCACACGTGAAAGAAAGCGTAGGGCATATATTTTCTAATTAAAGGATGTGATTAGGTATATACTTAATCTAGAAATCCCAGAGGAGACAGAATGAAAGGAAGGGAGAAAGGGTCGAAAGGGATTCGGGCAAAGTTCCACGCCCGATGACCTCAGTCTCCCACTATTCTACCATCGGGATATTTATGCCGTTGGCTAAAAAGGATCGGTTGGGAAGATTCACAGTACCTGGAAAACAAAAATAACCTAGGCTACCTGACAAACCAGATATTCCGTAAATACAAATTTATTAACATCATTATCCGGAAACCCTCCTACATCCTTTCCCACCTCTCCACCCATTGAGTATTCACCGAAGTGTAACACTTTTCGTTAATATCGATAAGGTTTATTTGGGGACGAACGTTTGAAAGAAAAATGGACCCAGGAAAAAAAAATTGACGACGAAAAAATTACTAGGTCAAATATTTTCTTTCTCTTTGTCTGATTATTAAAAAAAAAAGAAGAATAAAAAACATAAAGTTCATTTTCTGAGTCAGCATTGTCGGATAAGGTTTTGCGATAAAAAATAAACGGCAAGTTGTTTAACAACAACAAAAAATCAACGAGATCGAAAAAATTAAGTGGGGAAGGTAAAAAAATTTCTTAACGACCATGGATTAGATCCGATATTTCGAGATACGAAAATAATTTTCAATACGATTTCCGAATATTTTCAAACGTGCCCGATTAAGACGTACACGTTTTTATCGGATTTTTCATCTATCTCTATCTCTTTTTAACATTCGTGAAACTTCGACAAAAGGTATACGAACGATCGATCGTAAACGAGAGGAAAAAAAAGAAACGAGGGTAGAAAAAAATGCAGAAGGAAAAGACTGTAGTGTGTTCTTACAAAAAAAAGAGAAGAAAAAAGGGCATAGGGAAAAAAAAGACACGAGATGCGTGGTAAGCTGCGATTAGAAACGAATCTCTGGTTTGGTTTTTTTTAAAGTCTCAGCAGAACCAAATGGTAAAAGTAATACTTGCGAGTATAGGTTTATATTTATACACGTATATATACACTATATATACATTTATATATATATATGTATTTATACACGTATATATACATATATATATATATATGCGTACCATTTTTCAGTCTCCGAATAAATCCACTCAAGGATGGCAGCAAGTTGTGTCAACATTTCGAATGCTTTTCCAATAGATTTTTATTTTTACGTTTAGATATCATCCGCGTGTTAAATCCTGAATAGACGACAACAACACGCACGCCACTTTTGATCTCGTAATACGTTCAAGTTGAAAAAAGAAAGATAAACTACACACAGAAAACCTATTCTCATTTTCAACGATAAAAATAGAAAAATAGAAAAAAGAAGATAAAGTTGTTTGTAATCTTATTTGAGTACTTGGTAAATATATCATGCATATGGTTAGATGTCGTTTAATCTTCCGATTATGCTAAACCAATTTGAACGATCAAAGGAGTGGTACGATTGATCGATCCTCGTATAATATTTAAACTACATAAAATACCCGTAAAATAACCTAACATCCAAAAATCCTTAAGAAATTTCGTTTACTCGATAACACATTTGGTGTTGTAAGTTCGATTGTATTTGGCTTTTGAAGAAAAAAAATGGCTTCTATGGTGTTACATCAACAAAAAATACAAAAAAATGCTAATAAAGAACAGAAATGTAACAACAACAACAACTACAACAACAACAACAACAACAACAACAGCAATAAGAAAAAAATATTAAGTTTTTTACGATATTGATTTTTCTCCCCAAATGGATAAAAAAGGGTGACGTTCTTTCTCAAGGACTTCCGTTGGATGATCCCTTAGAAAAGCTACTTTTCTGACATATTGTGTAGGCCAGCACCAAAGACATGGATTTCTTCTTCCTTCTTATCTTTTAAGAAGCTGATATATATATATATATAAGTATTAAATAGTATACCTCCTGATTTGATCCTTCAAAGATTTAAATCTCAATGGAATAAAAAAAATCCTATAATTCTTTCTAAGCTCCAATCTATATTTCTTACATTAATAATTTCTTTCAAAGTCATTACTAATGACTTTTTATTAAATAAAAATAATAATACTATTTCGATTGATATTTTAATTGGGATACCAAATTAAGATATGTTTTGGAAAAGAAAAAGAAACAAGAAGTTAAATAAAATATAATACACCAACATTAATTAAATGTTTTTAAAATTCCTGATCATATTATTCTGAATACTTTTCTATATATATATACATATAGATAAAATAACGTGAGATAAAAAGAGAGGAATCTTCTTTTTCGGTGGCGTAAAATTGACTGGTACGCGAGCAAAATCTTATGCAAAAGCTTGGCAAGGAATTTTCAAGGAATTCTCCTGGCCATGCGACGAGGGCACATCGGTGAAATGTATGTTAGGTTTAGTTGAAGGGTGGTGTTAGTGGTAGAGGTGTGGGAGGGCTGGGGTGGGACGTGTTACAGAGCAGGGGAGAAAGCACGACTCGAACGGATTTACGAGTTCAGTGTTCGTGAAAATGGCTTTTACTAGGAGAGCTACGAGAGACCCGCCGCGACACACAAAGCTCTAGAAGCAGCATCCTGAAACTTGAAATCTAGAAGGAACGTTAGAGGAAAGGAGGAGTTACTCGCAAGGAATCCTGTTTCAGAATTTGGCCGAAGGCCGATTAAACTTTCCAAGTAGTTGACGACGTCGTACCTCTGCTTTACTAATTTCGTCAGGTCATAATCAACTATAGTTTCTTAACATACGTCACTAACAACAGCATATACACATCCCTTAACTTTAAGATAACTTAAGATTGTCTTACATTCGTATGGGTTCGAATTTATATACATCTTGATATAAATTTTTATTTGAATTTATTTTATTTTGGAATACATACTACCCCAAGCATCACGACAACTCGTTAAAATGGAATCAGATATGGTAATATTCAAATTTTGTTTCAATTTTGTTTCATCGATGCGATCGATATATATATATTTTTAAATCCGAGATTAACAATCATCCCTTTCGATTATAAAATACTTGAAACTGCGTGAAAATAGAATTGTTGATAGCTATGGCAGGATATAAATTATTTTGATAGGTACTGTCCCTCCATTACAAAACAGGCAGAGTAAAAGAGGGTTGTTGAAAGAGAAAGAGGATGAGAAAAAGAGAGAGAGCTTTTACGATCATAGCAGCAATTTGTTCGTGTCCGCGATTAGCATGCTTAATAAAGATTTTGCGCACACAACGAACCAAGCGACCGAGAGAATGGGAGTATCAGTTTTGCAACGTAATAGGAAGCAACGAAGTTCTCTCCAACAAGCTACCAGAAAAAGAGAGAGAGAGAGAGAGACTGAAAGAGTACAAAATCCATTCGGGATTTGAATAATTTTTGTCTCTTATCGTGCATTCACCAGGAAACGAAGAGAAGCAGAAAAGCAATAAATTATTTTACAAAATATCGAACGAGTTCGACGTCAACAGAAATACCTATCAACACCGTTTACCATTTTTTGTTATTTGTTTTTATTTATAAATCTCCATTTCAAGCTACATTTAACAAAGTGGCATCAATAAAAACAAAACAATGCAAATGATAGACAAATCAAATTTTTTAACAATTCATTTCACCCCATTTGTAGACATTTTATTCTAAATAAAATAATACATTAATATATGTTATTTTCTTTCTCTCTCTATTTTTATCACAAAAATAGGGTAATCCAAAAGTATTAATTACAATTGATTACAAATTACTATTCTTTTTAAAATAATACTATTACAATCCTTGAAACTTTTGTCTTAACCAATTATACCGACGAATACTTTCTCATGTTAATCGCAAAAAAAAACAACATTGACATAACAAATTCCCTTTACTCTTTCTCTCCCTCCCTCTCTCTCTTTCTCTCTAACCCAGTCGCTATTACAAATATTTTCTTAAGATAATTACGAATTCTTCGTAAACGAGTTAATCTTTGGGATCGCGTCAAAGTATCTTCTATTAAACATAAGGTACTAACTATGTATAATATATACGAGCTCAGTATTTATAGATACCTACATACATAGACACCAACTAGGAGGAGTTAGTAGAGAGTATAGATAGAGATATAGATAGAAATAGAAGGATGAGGAGTGATAGTGTGAGTTAGTGTGAAAAGCAGGAAAGGTGGGAGAGAGATCGGGAACGTGAGTAAATGTGGGAGTCGCGGAGTCAGGTGCGGAGTACATTTGCCTACGCATTTACTCGATCCCGCGTATACTATACCTATCTACGTATCGTATGTAAAACAGATTTTCGGCGTAGCCAACCGCAACGCAGCGGTTTACAAGAGCCGATTTAATCAAGCCCTCCAGGGTCGCAGTCAGCCAGAGGCGGTTCGTGTGCTCGCGCGAGTAATTAATAAGGACGTCGTTACCGGTACTCTCTATCTCTCTCTCTCCCTCTCTCTCTCTCTCTCTCTCTCTTCCCTCACTACCTCTCCCTTTCTCTATACGTGGCCAAAGTACCCCACCAATATAGGGAGAATTTAGACGGCTAATTCCCGGCTTAGTAACCGACCGTCATCGGCCCATTTACTGGCAAAGCGATTTTCCAGCGAAACGCTTTTTACACCATCTCTCTTTCTCTCTCTCACACACACACACATACTCTCTTTCTCTCTATATATATCTCTCTCTCTTTCTGGGTTATACGTGTCTCAAACACCAGTCTTCCTTCTCTCTCGTTCTCTCCCTTTCTCGTCATCGTCATCCAACATCCTTTTGTTCTATCTCTGTTTCTCTTCAACAAACAATTACAACAGATACTTAGTCGTGAGAACTATGTGATCGTTTAGGTTGGGGGTGACTGAGAATAGGGCGTTTATGTTTGCAGGAAATAATATTTTCGTAGGAATAAGAGTAAACATTAGCGTCGCGCATCACTGTCATTTAACTTCAACCTACGTATGTTTCTTTTTTCATTATTTTATAATACCTGATCTCTTGTTTTTCTTAAGTGTCCGTTCAGTTACCTGTTGGAATTCTTCGTATGAATGAACTCGAAGTATTTTTAACTCTTAGAGTATTTTAAGTTTGAGTGAGGGAGAGAGAGAGAGAAATAGAGAGATGATAGCTACAAATAGAGAGAAATAGTAGTTGACTTTAATGGTTAGAATTAAAGGTATCGTGGTAACTGCTAATTGAAAGTGTTCGATCGATATACCACACAAATACGCTAGTCTTTAATCTTTGTTAACTAAATATATACTAAATGCATCATTTGTTCTACTAAGTTAATTCTCATTGTTGTCAAACGTCAAGTTTTTGTTTTATTCGTAATACTTATGAATATTTTTAGTTAATAACATATTATATCTTGTGTGCGTGTCAAAACTTACAGATATTCTTCGAAATTTAGGAAACATTTTATGATTTACTTAGAACGATAAAGATTTGACATTAACACGAGCTAACCATAATCTCTTCTATCAACGATCGATTTATCGTCAGACACTCCTCTGTATATCGGACAAGTATACGTATATGTTGTTGAATATATAGATGTTGGAAAATCATCGATCATTTGGTATAGAAAAGGAAAGACATTTGATGGTTAAACGAAAGCTTGAAGCATTATGATAAACGCACGGAACGAGAAGCTGCTGATCCATCGTCCGAAGTGCAATTACGTGGTGCAATTAGGTACGATATCGGTTAACGCGCTAGCGCTCCCTAACAATTTGCTTTTCCGATAGAAGCGTCCGGTGATTGGTTCGATATCTTCGCACATGGGTTAGCCCTATCCTAGACATGACAAGAGAAGGTTGATCTAAAGCTCTTCAAGTGAACGCGAGTAGGATCGGGAAAGTTCCCAGAAGCTAGAGGACCCGAGCTTAACATTATCATAAGCCCTGCTCAAACAGTTTACGCCACAATAAATCTATTCAGGGTGGTTTTGCTGAATTAAGACCTTGAGAGAATAAGAGAGACTTAGGGATTATCCTTTTTACATAAAAATAGGATTTACATTAGGGTCGAGTATTATTTATAATAATAAAATTTTATTTATTGCCTTGCATATCCTATCTTCGTGCATTGTTTTCTTTTTTCGGTTTTTATGAATAAAATACGCTGACACCGTTTTATTGGAGAAAAAAAGAACCATAGACATCCCCCTGTACCCTTTATCACATAGAAATATTGTACTTTAAAGAAATAATATTCATTCGTTCGTAACGTTAAAAGTCGCGATTAAGTATAATATGAAAAAGAGCGCTCGTGTAACGTGGAATTAAATTCTGGTAGTAATAACGCACGCGTAAATTTGTGAAAAGATTTAGTCCACTTATTCGTACTTAAAAATTGAAACGGAAAAAGAAACACGTACATATATATACATATATATACATACATATATATAAAGAATAAAAATCCCCGTAATTCCGCGGATTGTGAGGATTACGATGGTAGAAGAAGGTCTCTCAGGATAAATAAGTTTATCTCGGGTTACCGAGTGGACGATGGAAACGACATGCGAGAGAGATAACTATACGAATAGTGATCCAATATAGTCGATTGCTAGACGAATAGAATAAAACGCGAACTGAAACGAGAAGAAGGATGAGGGGAATGAAGGGTGGATGAGGGGTAGTAGTAACGGTGGTGGTAGTGGTGGTGGGTAGTGTTGCTGGTGAACGTAGAACGGTGAAAAACTTTTTCCTAGATCGTTGCTAGACTAAAATAAAAGTTTTCCAATTGGCTCTTGCCAAGGGCGATTAATATGTTAATTCGATAGAACTTCGGTTTAGGAGGACTCTCTTCGAGAGTAGCAAGTGGGAAGTATTAATGCTTTTCTTATTCCAAGAACGACATTTTCTTTTCCTTTTCCTTTTCCTTTTACTTTTACTTTTCCCATTTTTTCTTTTCTTCTTTTTTCTTTCTTTCTTTCTTTCTTCTTTTATAATTTCTCTTTCTTTTTTGCTCTTCCGGTGAACAGTTTCCTCGATACGTTCGAAGATTTTCTGTTCTCGTTCTTGTTATCTAAATCGTGCTAATCTCATCTACTTGAATTAACCACCTCCTTACCGACATTTTTTTACCATATTTTTCTTTGTTTTTATATGGAAGTGTGTATGTGTGTGTGCGCACGCGCGGCAGTGTGTATGAGTATTTAATTTATTGAATTTTCTTATCCAAGAGGAAATTGAAATTTTTTGGTACATGCAAGAACTTAATGTGTGACAAAACAAACTATCTCAAATTTCCCAAGTTTTTATTGAATTGCGTTTATTCGTTTTACTTCTTGAAAATTAAGTTATATCCATTAAGAAATATTATTGAAAATATTATACGAATAAAAAGAAAATATTTTTGAGAAATCTTTTTCTTTTTTTTATATGCTCAATTTTTATACGAAACAAAAACAAATGTTAGTATCATTAAGTAAAATAATGGTGTTTGTCCCAAATATGATACAATTATCATAATATATTAATATCAGATGTGTGCATGAGGTTTTGGTTGAAATATACAAAGCTAATATAAACGAATGTGTACAAATGAACAGGGAAATTTTCTTCGGTAAGCGTTATGTATTTTATTACATAAATATTTTACTACGAGATAATTATAACTAATTAAATTAATTCTTCGATATAACAGTTTGGGAATAAAACAAACTTTTCCTGCTTTCGAGTCGTTCATAGTTAAAAGCATTAAACTCTAATCATTGAACATATTAATATACCTATAAATAATTTACTATTTATTAAAATCGTAACCTTTTAGGTACGGCTGAATTTTGCTCGAGGCTATTTCTCCAAATGGCAGAATTTGACGCAAACTACGTATGAACGATACATTATTGCAATGTTTGACGGACAATGCCGTTCTCTACGCGAGTACATTAAAATGAAGCATTTAACACTAGATTTACGGATAGTTTGTTCATTATTTTTTAATGACTTATAAAGATCGTTTGAATGAAGGAGATTGATTAGAGAGCATGAATTAATATTTACGTATATTTCATTACGTAATTAAAAACCAACATATATCTTTTTAAAAAATAATATTTAAGTTTTATATATATAGTAACCAAATTTTCAATGAGTCAAATTGGCTCAGTCCGTAAATCTAGTGTTAATGATTAAATTATAATTTTTCTTAAAAATATATTGCACATATATATTTAAACTTTAACATTTAACTTTAATATAAATGCATATGAAGACGATTATTTAATTCAAACGGTGAGCGAGTAAGCTACTCGATTGAGCCATTATAATGGCGCATCGTACCTAAAAGGTTAATTTATTGCGTATTTATTACGTATTTATACTTTACCATATATAGCAGTATATATAATATATTATTAAAAGTATAGAAATTAATTCGGTACAGTAAATATATGGAAATACTACATTTCTTTTTAAAATTATTTTTCAAATCTAATATTAAAAATAATAAGCATAAACGATACCATATTTTTAATATAAAATAATTATATTTCTAATTTAAGAATAATAAAAAGAAAAATTCTAGAATTGTTTAATGTTCAAGTAATAATATTTTGTACGTCTATGATTACGTGTTGAATCGAGTAGATAATTGTTTGGTCGTTCATGGTTATAGTAAAAAGACTGAAACGTGTATCTGCGTGTGACACGCGAACACAATCTATACATCTAAATATACAGGTAACATTCAACAGATATACATAGGTGTACCTAGGTACGATATATGTTTACACGCAGATCGTATGAATACGCAGGTGAGTAAAGACGATGTCATGCTGCGACATAGACGCCGTATGGTATTTGATGTATGCACCAGCATGCACGTAAGATTATCGTGAATCGTGAATCGTGCTCCAGCATATTAGCTCTATCTAACGGCTAGCTAACGCCTGTTAATTGCTTGCCATTCAAAACGGCATCATCTCGAATAATAATGTTTAATTATACCAAATGAGAGAGTTTAAGGTTCGAAATACACCAACGTTATAGAGACTGCTAATTAATATTTTCAAAACTGTTATCAATACTAATGAAGATTTACTCAGCTATCCTGTCATCCTACTTAATCCTAATTTTCTTGCCATTTTTCTATAATACGTCAGCATATGCATTAAACTGATGAGTGTTATACAAGTAGTAGTATATGAATGTATATTTAACATTTATTTTATTAATATTTGATTATGTCTTTAATCGGAATTTTGTAAAATTAGTATTTTTAATTTGCTTTTAAATTGCACGGGGATTACATATTTTTTGTCTCTTTTTTTTTAAATACTAATCAAAACTTCTTATAATTGGCAATCTAATAATTAATTGGAAATGTATTTGCGTTAAAAATTAAATCAAATTTTACAAACTAAATCGTATTCGTATTAAATTGAAATTAATTGTTCTGTATCCCTTATTAGAGTTAGGGGTTAACTAATGAATATGCAACAATGCAACTACAGATAGTTGATGTCGTGAATACCTATTTTTGATGGTAGATTTCGAGAAGAATTGAAGATTAGGAATCGAATGCAGATGGCTTGGACTACGAGTGGATTCCATTTGAAGACACTGTTCCCGACGGGATCTTGGAATAATCGGGTCTTAGCGACCAACGGAGCCTAGCAGATGTGTCAGGATTTCCAGGATTTGCACGTCTATTCGCATAAACAATCGATCTACACGGCTCACAAACTGCGACACGAAATTTACCGGGAGGTAGTCCAGATCCTCGGAATTTACATTAAATAAAAACCAAGAAATTTGTCTGTCAAAAATTATTCGATCAAATTGATTAAGACAAAATGAATTGGTTTCAATGAATTAAACGAACCAAAAAGACCTTGTTACTCGACTGATCATTCTGAACTCTGATTAATCAGCAAAGAAAAAAATTAAGAAGGGAAAAAAGAAAAAGAAGAAGAACAGAAAAAAAAGGGGCAGACGGAATCCGTGAAAAATTATAAAACGTTGCTTATCCCCTCCTCCTACCCCTGAAAGAGAGATGACAATAATTAAAACTCAGGAAAGGATAAATTCGTGGAACGAATTCTTTCGTATAACTCCAGCTGAACCATTAAAAAAAAAAAGGGGGCTGATACTGGTTCTGCTGTTGGTTGTTGATAATGGTACTGGTGTTACTACCACCGCGATGATGAAGACAAACTTAAAAAAGAAAAAAGAAAAACAAAGAGAAAGAAAGAAAGAAATGGATCTGTAAAAAACAAGAAAAGGGATGAAGAGGGCTGGACGAGACTTTCGAGAAAACACGCCAAAGGGACACTCGTACGCTCTTTCTCCCTTCGCTTTACCAATGCGACGAGTAATTTGGAGTATGTCTCGGCTTTTCTTTCGCACTTCTTCTACTCTTTTCGTAATTTTACACCCCCTTTTCACTCACCGCCCCCGCCCCCGCCCCTACCAACGCCCTTGTGGCAGAAACGACGCGACGGTGCCGTGTAATCTTAGCAGATAGCATCTACTACCAAGTCGTCGTTTTCCTCCCCCCGTCCTCCCCCTTCTCTTTCTCCTCCCTCTTCTACTTCTTCTACTTCTGGTAGTCGTCGTAGTCGTCTTCAATATTTACGCAACGTAACTCACCCTTCTTCGCACGCCCTGGACCGTAGATTCCAAAGCTCTTTCTATTATTTAACATCGAGAGCGTCCCTTTTTTTTCAAAAAAAGGCAAAAAACAAAAATACAACCGTAACTTAAAACACTTTAAGAGTTTGAATATTTGAAAATATTTTTACAAATATTATTTCTCTACTCGAGAAAAGAAGGAAAGGTGTCTCGTATAAAGGGGTAGACGGGGTATAGTGGATAAGAGTTCAGACTGAATTTTAAAAAATATTACCATGACGCTACCATGACGCTATACGCTGACGCAATCCTCCGCATACGTTTAACAGTAAATTCGAAAAATTTTGTTTATTATTTAACACCGAAAACGGCCATTTTTGTTAGAAACAAAAATATACCGTAACTTAAAACACTTGGAATATTTTCAAACTTTTTTAACAAATATTATTTCTTGTTTTGAAAGTTGAAAGAATGGTGTCTCGTACGAGGGGTGTTCAAACCGAATTTCAAAGAGGCGTTAACCTGACGCAACTTTAGTGAGAAAAAAAAGGATAAAATATTCCCTTACTCGCCACACAACAGATTCTATCCAAAAAGGAAGGATTAAAGCTGCTAAGATTATGGGGTGTGGGTATGGAGTAGATAAGGACATGATTCCTCTCGGTTGTAGGATGTGGGAAAGAAATCATGGCTCGCGTGGGCAGGGTTGTATCCCTAAAATAGACCCTTCTTTGCAAAGAACGCAAAAAAAGAAACTACCCGCTACCCTAACCCTAACGTAACTTTGACACAACACCCTTATGGTACCGTTTGCACGTACTGGACCGTAGGGTTTGAAAGATATTTCTGTTATTTCGCATCGAAAACGGTCCTATTTTTCAACAAATAAAAATACAGAGTACCTTAAAACACTTAAGGAGGTATTTCGTACGAGAAATGTTTAAAATAAATTTTTACCAGACGCGTTTATCTATCGAGAATAATCGAGAATATTTTTATTCCCTAAAATATTTTCGTGAAATGGAAACAAAATGAAAAGTGTAGTTAATCGTTTTGGCTTTTTAGCAGCTCATATGTAAGTATCAATTGCAGTGATCTTTTTTTAAAAGTACGATAACGATATTCAACTGCTAACGACAGATTCATAGAGATCGTAAAGCGTAGGTAATCGTAACAGGTCATCGCCCATTTCAAACCGTCCGAAAGAATTTCCTGGTTTTCAGTAGCGGTTCTGTGGTGATGGTGGTGGTGGTCGCATAAAAAGACTGAAAGTTTGATAAAAATAGGGAAATTACAGGACATACTTTCACAGTCAGCGCATTGTCGCATAAGAGAAACCAAGCGAATTTTCAACGAATCGTTGGATTGTCTTTTAATCTTTCTTTTTATATTCTATTTTTTGTCTTTTTTTTCTTTGCTTTTTTTCGTTCTTTCTTTTTCTTCTTCTTCTTCATTATCAAAAGGAAAAAAAGGGGAAAGTTAGTTTTCACACGAGGAATTAGAAGAATAATCGTTGGCACGTATGAAAAATAATAATTCAAATAAATAATGGTAGGGATAGGGGGGCGCCGATCCGAATGGTAATCCAAATGGTAATGCGACCTTTTCGTCTTTGTCCTTTCAACGAGTGGCTAACTTCCATATCTCTGTGTGGATGCATGTGTGTGTGTGTGTGTGAATGATCCTCTAGCTCCACCCTTTTTCGTCCTTTCTTATCCTTCTACCCTTCGTCGCCTAGCAATACGAATCGCACGTAGGAGATAATGGCACCAAGCCAAAACAATCGCCAGCCGCTAAATTTCCAGTCAACAAACATTGGACCTTTGCCAAACGTTATCCCGCTGGTTGCTCTTCTCGGGTCCGTACACTTTTAAAACCGGCGCGCCACTGCCATATCGTCTTCGTCCTTTTCGCGTCCACTATATAACCAAAACCACCCTTCTTCCTTTTATTTTCGATCTCCGAGCTTCGATCCAAGTCGAATGAAAACCTTTTGCGGTTGGTTACTAACTTTGCCGGTTCTAAATCTATGAATTCTCATCTTATTCTATTCATAAATGATTTTTCAATCTTCTTTTTTTTTTTTTATTTCTCTACAAATATATATCTGTATATATATTTATCTGTTGGATAGATATTTAGTAGATAACGTTGTATGTTTTGTTTTAATTTAAATTATATCTAAAATATCGTAACACTTTTATTGCAATCTACATCGCGTTTTCGGTATCTATGACTCGAATATGAAAGTTATTGTTAATTAAATGCAGTCTTGCAAGATGCATATTTATTTTCAAACAATATATATAAATATTCAATGAAATCTATACAAAAGAATATAGGAAAAGGGTATTTATTTGACTTTAAAATTTTCTTCGCCATATGGTTGGCAGACATAAAACATATTTGCACCATACGACAGTAATTATTTATACAAAACAAAAAAAAATTGTCCTTGAATAGGAATTTTTACATATGAATAAAATAAAGATGCGAATAAACGTTAATAATTGTTTTGACAAATTTTTGTACAATATTCAAATAATATGTGGATCAAATTGAAAGGAATAAACATTCACGTAGATTAAATATTTTTCTCTAAATTTATTTCGGAAAGGGAATTGATTCTCCATAAATAGAGAAGTATGACGGTGATCGATCATAAATCAGACGCAATACCATATATTACTCTTGGATAGGTGCCAGTATACATAATGCACATTTTCAAGCGCATTTAGCACCGATCTTACTTGACATATCGTGAAAGTTGAAATTTCTCTTTGTCGATTTTATCGATCTGTCGCGTTGATACAGTATCTCGAACATATTTCTCACGATATATGTATTCCTATAAACATTTTGTGTGATCTTCCCAATAAAAAAAAAAAGAAAAGAGGAATTAAAAAACACGTGTTCAAGCAGATAAAAAAAATACGCGTGAGTGTAAAAACGTTCAATTGATTTATAAAAGAAAAAGAAAAAAGAAAAAAACAATATACCATTAAAGCAAAAATTCTCGACGATACGTTTTACAGAATCGTAATATCCTTTCGCGTATTTGTAAAACAAAATGAGAAAACGCTTCAAGCGATATGATTTACCCGTCCGCGTATAACAATACCATTTCTGTACCATACCAGAGGAATAGTAATTTCGTACACGTCACAAGTTTTTAACGAAGTGTAAGTTTCATTTTTCGAATTCGCTTGCCATACGGAACAACGATTCGTTCTTTTATTATCTATTTTATTTTATTTTTTCTCTTCTGTTTCTTCTTCCGAACTTTAACTCGCGATTCTCTCTCTCTCTCTCTCCCTTTTTCTTCGATTAATCTGGTGATTTTCTCATCTGGTATCGGCAGTCTTTCGATAAAATAAAATCGTCGAAAATGAAAGAAAACAGATTTTTCAAGATACTTTGTACAAACCAGCTATCTAGTCATACTACTTTTTTTTCCTTTTTTTTTTCTTTTTCTCTCTCTCTATCTCTCTATCTATCCATCTATCTCTATTTCTTTTCTATCTTTCCATCAGAGATCAGAACGGAATGTCTATGCTCTGTACCACGATAGCAAATCTCGCAAATCCTTCGGGTTTTCCAACCGATTTTCAAAGCACCAAAACTCTCACTCGAATTCAAACTCTCTCTCTCTCTCTTTTCTTTTGCTCTTTTTCTTTCTTCCTCTTTCTCTTTATCTTTTTCCACGTTTGTATCAGTTTTGCCTTTTCGTCGTACCGACTACGAATCGAAACGAAACGAAACGAAACGAAACGAATTTCTATCCTTTACCTCTCTACAAATCAGTTGAGAATCAAACTCGTAGAAATAAGTGCACGTGGGGTAAGAGTTTGGGGTCAAACAATTCTTCAAAAAGAATCAAAACTCTTTGGATAATAAAGAAGCAGATCACTGAAAAAGTTACATTCCTATCTTTTACGTTGATGTACTTTTAGCTTTACTGTTGAAGTGTAAAAAAGAGCAAAAGGGACACTTTTCGTCGAACCGATTTTTACGATACTTGGTTTAGGATGATAAAACCAACAGGAAAGATACAAAACGCGTAATACATTATTCGTAAGTTACGGGTATTGTTGCCCGGTTAAATCGTCTTCATAGGATTTTAAATTATGGTTGGACGATACGGGTCAGTAGAGTTACTTTTATATATATAAATGTATATTTATATATACACAGGGTGTACTATTTAACTTTATCACTCGAAATATGCTCCTTTATTTTTATTTTATTTTTATTCAAAGGGAATGTGCATGTTAAAGCTACGAACAAAATTATGCTGGAGCATGCATGAATTTGCAGTAAATAATATATTATCGTGTATGTATAGACCTTGAATAATTCATCTAACATTTCTTTTCAAACTTATTAAAAATACCTAATTTTTTATTTATAATGCTTTGTGAAATAATCACTTTGCTGCATTTAAATTGGATACTTTTTTTTATTCGAACAATAGTTATAATCGTGAGTATACAGTCAAATGTGATTCATTAACTTAATATTTTTTGTCGAAATATGACCAAAATATACAATATGAAATATTTTATTCGGAATACTTAGCGAATTATTAACTCGTCTGCATTTAAATTCTATACATTCTTTTTATTTTTATCAACACGAAAGAATAGATTAACGCGAAAAAATTGTAGTATATTCTGTTTAATAAAAAAGAAAAACAAAAAAACGAAAAAAAGAAAAATTAACGACGTCGAAATATTAATAATAAATTAATGGATACAATATTTTCAATTAGATGGTGTATTAAGAAAAAGTAATAAAACTTTATTGAAGAAATTTGGCTTCTATACAACAGTCCAAGTATAAACGAGAAACATTTTAAATGATAAAGTTAAACAGTACACTCGGTATATACATATATTGTATAAAATATATATATATATATATATATGAGAACATGGTTGTCTTGTTTTGTTCCATGGGGTAAGGATAAGCGAGTAGTATACTGGCTCAACCGACCATATACGATCTATGTAACTTTGCAGAGACAAGCGAGATAAAGATGGAAAAAAAAAGGGAGTTGGGTCACCGAGCGAGTGCTCCTTTCGAAAGAAACTGGAAGTTAAAACGTTGCTGCCCGTAAATTTTCCTTCTCTAAGGCCAAGAAATCGAAAACTATTTCGCCACGCCCCATAGATTACATTGTGAAACTCAAAGCACATCGAATCTCTTTCTAAGACGCTAGTGGTAGTGATGGTGGTGGTGGTGGTGGTACTGTGGTAGCATGGGGTGAGGGTGAGGGTGAGGGGGACATCGACGAGGAGAGAAAACGGACGTAGAGAAACGATCCTTAAAATTATTACTTTCTTTCTTCTACTTTTTTTTCTCTCTCTCTCTCTTTTTCTCTTTCTTTTTTATTGTATTCACTTATTTTTTCTTTCCTTATCTTTGCTTTTTATCATTTCGATTTAAAACATATTAGATAGTTTATTAAATACGACACCTTTAAGTCTACCTTCTTATCGTGTTCTTTTAAATATCGTAGTAAATGTACCACTAGACAATTTCTTCCGTTTTTTTGTTCGTAGATTAATTTATTGAACTTTGATAATACTGTTATTTATTGGCTAGGTATTTGAAATATATTGTTAAATTACGCTGAACAGTGCAGCCCACAGCATAAGAAAACTATTTGTATAGTAATTCTATGGAGATAAAGATTTCAAAAGGTGTTGATAATCTAAAATAAATATTTAATATTTATTCGATCTCAGGTTACAGGCGATAGAAATAATATTAAGAGATTCGATCTCCTCAAAAGGAAGGGTTTGGTGTTTGTCCCCCTTTTTGTTTACACGTGCAAGTTTGGACGGGAAAATTCCAGGAATCGTGGAATATACTCCCTCTCTAAGGCGTTACATGCGGTAAAAGAAAGACCTATCGATGACCAATAAGGAATCTGTGATTTAATAAGAAACGCCCTGTAGGATAAAGAGAGTCCTTCCCCTCCCACTATATACGGGTCATAAAGATGGACACCAGACCAGAGATTCCGATTTCCATTTCAAAAGTAAAAGATATAAGAATTTTTCTTGCTTTAAATATATCGCAGTGGAGTTTGCATTTTTTTGTTGTGTTTTCTTGTGTTTTTGTTAAAATATATGATCCGTATTTTGTACTACTTCGTCTCAACTGTTATTCACCCCGACCTTTAATCGAACATATATGTTTGGTCAGTAATTGAAATAAATTTAATTTTTATGGCAAATAAATGTTATCTCCAGAAAATAATTGCTTTATTCTTTTCATTGTGAAAAATAAAAAAAAACTGGTGTGTGTACTTATGTACGCACGTAATAAGTTATACTTCTTTGCCGTACCAAAACGAATATAACCTCAATAAACTCAAAAATAACTTCAAAAAAAAACTTCAAAGAAAAAAACTGGTGTGTGTACTTATGTAAGCACGTATAGTCCAGTCAACTCGGGCCATCTCCTTCGAATCTCAGCAGACTTGGTGGAAACTTGATATAAGGGTAAATAGACGACGCTGAATCGAATGGTGCTAATTTTTTTGAGGTGGAAAGTGCCGTTTTTGAGAAAAAGGGTAAAAAAGGGTCAAAAATAACTTTATCTTAGAATCTAGGCATTTAATCGAAAAAAGTTTCAAACAAAAGTTGTAGAGAATTGAAAAATACTAAAAAAATGTTCTATGAGTTATCTTCGTATTTTCAAAAATAAGCGCATAGAATTGGATTGAAGATGGGAAAAAAATTGTAAGAGTGGGAGAAAGCAAGCTTATCCCTCCGTCGCGTTTTACACGCGAGCGAGCTAGTGTGCGTGCGAGCGTCCGTGTGCACTAATACACAAACGAAGGATCTTCGGCAATCTTCGGGACTCTCGGTCTTGAATGCAAGTGAGAGTGAGAGAAGAAACCGATATTTCCCTTTTCTATTTGTTTAGGCGATAACGAGTATTATCGTCCTTGGGAGCGTTCTAATATTTCTCTTTTTATATTTTCTTTCGGTAGCAAGAATTTTACGTCTTGGCCATCGAGCGTCGTGCGTTTTGTATACGAGTGCGAGTGAGAAAGAAAACCGATATTTCTCTCTTTCTATTTTTTCTTTCGGTAGCGAGAATTTTTCGTTTTGGCCATCGTGCGTCGAACGTTCTATATATCTATATATATCGGCGTATAAGCGCGGCACTTTTAAATCGAATCTTGATGCTTATGGCACGCCATTTCTTTATTTATTGTCAAAAATAATGAACCTTGAGTAAAAAAAAAATAATTCATTTTAACAGAAACTATTATTATTTAGTTGAGAGTAAAAATAATGAATTAATTTTGTGTCTCGCCATAAAATTAATTAGAATAATTAATTGATATAAATTCTTTGCCTCACAAAAATTAAATTGTATATTTTTGTAAAATATAATGAAAATAGTAGTGTAAATAGTAAAAAATGTTTGTATTTCTGAAATTGTAAAGAAATTAAATAGGTTTATTTTTCGCGGTGTCCTAGGTGATTTCTTATTAAAATGAAAATTATGTTTTACTCAATGATGATTCGAACATTTAACGAAAATAAGAAGAGACAGTGTTTTTATGAAACACAAAATCTAATTTTTTATTTAAATTGCTACGAAAGGGTATTCGATTTCTTCATAGTCTTCCTGCTCATTTTCATCATATTGATTAAAATCAGAATCCTCGAGGTCCAGTTGTTCGACAATATCGAGGAATTCATTTCTTGCCATATCTTCGACATCCTCGTCTCTTTCTTCTACTCGAATCTCAGCTGAATTCTCGACTGTGCTAGTGGAAAAGTTGGAGCAGGATTGTTCTCCACAATATTTACAAAATTGGGTGCAAAGTAGCCCACTTTTTCGGCAGCTGCACCGCAAAGATTTGCAGTCTCCCGTGCACGCACATTGTACCTAGACATATACATGTAGTAAACATTTAAGGAAAATGATTAAGAATTTGCATGCGCATAGAATGTATATGATTTTTTGTATAGTTCATTTCAAATTCGCGAAACATTAATCGAACGGTAAAGACTTTAAAAATTCGTGAATTTTTGGAATAATCATTGAGTCGTGCAAATTTTTGCAAAATTCCAAATATTTTACTAATATTTCCTAATATTTTATCTTGTAAATTGAACGCCAACGTTACTTTTGTTAAACTTGAATCGAAGAAGAAAACAACAATTAGTAAAATATTTGGAATTTTGCAAAAATTTGCACGACTCAATGATTATTCCAAAAATTCACGAATTTTTAAAGTCTTTACCGTTCGATTAATGTTTCGCGAATTTGAAATGAACTATACAAAAAATCATATACATTCTATGCGCATGCAAATTCTTAATCATTTTCCTTAAATGTTTACTACATGTATATGTCTAGGTACAATGTGCGTGCACGGGAGACTGCAAATCTTTGCGGTGCAGCTGCCGAAAAAGTGGGCTACTTTGCACCCAATTTTGTAAATATTGTGGAGAACAATCCTGCTCCAACTTTTCCACTAGCACAGTCGAGAATTCAGCTGAGATTCGAGTAGAAGAAAGAGACGAGGATGTCGAAGATATGGCAAGAAATGAATTCCTCGATATTGTCGAACAACTGGACCTCGAGGATTCTGATTTTAATCAATATGATGAAAATGAGCAGGAAGACTATGAAGAAATCGAATACCCTTTCGTAGCAATTTAAATAAAAAATTAGATTTTGTGTTTCATAAAAACACTGTCTCTTCTTATTTTCGTTAAATGTTCGAATCATCATTGAGTAAAACATAATTTTCATTTTAATAAGAAATCACCTAGGACACCGCGAAAAATAAACCTATTTAATTTCTTTACAATTTCAGAAATACAAACATTTTTTACTATTTACACTACTATTTTCATTATATTTTACAAAAATATACAATTTAATTTTTGTGAGGCAAAGAATTTATATCAATTAATTATTCTAATTAATTTTATGGCGAGACACAAAATTAATTCATTATTTTTACTCTCAACTAAATAATAATAGTTTCTGTTAAAATGAATTATTTTTTTTTTACTCAAGGTTCATTATTTTTGACAATAAATAAAGAAATGGCGTGCCATAAGCATCAAGATTCGATTTAAAAGTGCCGCGCTTATACGCCGATATATATAGATATATAGAACGTTCGACGCACGATGGCCAAAACGAAAAATTCTCGCTACCGAAAGAAAAAATAGAAAGAGAGAAATATCGGTTTTCTTTCTCACTCGCACTCGTATACAAAACGCACGACGCTCGATGGCCAAGACGTAAAATTCTTGCTACCGAAAGAAAATATATAAAAAGAGAAATATTAGAACGCTCCCAAGGACGATAATACTCGTTATCGCCTAAACAAATAGAAAAGGGAAATATCGGTTTCTTCTCTCACTCTCACTTGCATTCAAGACCGAGAGTCCCGAAGATTGCCGAAGATCCTTCGTTTGTGTATTAGTGCACACGGACGCTCGCACGCACACTAGCTCGCTCGCGTGTAAAACGCGACGGAGGGATAAGCTTGCTTTCTCCCACTCTTACAATTTTTTTCCCATCTTCAATCCAATTCTATGCGCTTATTTTTGAAAATACGAAGATAACTCATAGAACATTTTTTTAGTATTTTTCAATTCTCTACAACTTTTGTTTGAAACTTTTTTCGATTAAATGCCTAGATTCTAAGATAAAGTTATTTTTGACCCTTTTTTACCCTTTTTCTCAAAAACGGCACTTTCCACCTCAAAAAAATTAGCACCATTCGATTCAGCGTCGTCTATTTACCCTTATATCAAGTTTCCACCAAGTCTGCTGAGATTCGAAGGAGATGGCCCGAGTTGACTGGACTAGTAAGAAGTTATACTTCTTTGCCGTACCAAAACGAATATAACCTCAATAACCTCAAAAATAACTTCAAAAAAAACTTCAAAGAAAAAAAATAACTTAAAAGAAAAAAAAATAATTATTATATATATATATATAAGAAAGAATAAGAAAAAGAAAAAGAAAATATCAAAATATAGATATCAGTCCACACTAAATATAAGAGAGATATATCGAATTACTTCACGCGTCAACAGCCATGGCGCGGTTACAGCATTAGTTCTCGCTCGATCATAGTAAAGCAGCGTTGAGTACGATTAGTATTTGGATGGGTGACCCGCTTGAGAAAAAAAGGGGAAGAAGAAGAGAAGACAACTTCATGCCGTATACTTGAAATCGCTTTGCCGCGCGTCGTAAATACTGACAAACTTCATGGTGTCGTTTTTCCAGACGCTCGGAACAAAATCACTCCCCATTACATTTTCCCCAACGCGCCAAAAGAAGTATAACTTAAAAAATTATTTTGTAATTAATATTTTAGGAAATATTATTAGTTTAGGATTTTGAGAAATATCTTAAGAAATATTATTAGCTTAGAGTAGGTATACGATACTCCAATCTTAGTTTACAGGAGATAGCCGAAGATTTATAGTGTTATGGTGACAAGTAATCTAAGGAAGAAGGTCCTCTTAAGAGGATCCTTCCTCTTAAGAGGATGGTATTTGTTTTTAAGTAAATAACACGTGGTAGTTTAGACTGGGATATTCAGAGAACCGTTGAACGTATTCCCACTCTAAAGCGTCACTTATGCTTAGAAGAAAGACCGATTGATGACCAATGATGAATCGGAAAAGGACTAGGACCGCCCTGCGTCTCTTTTTCCCTTCCATTGGGAGTATGACCGATGCATAGGATATAAGAACGGAGAAAAAAGGGAAAAGTAGTTTTATTATGTCTTATGCCTTACGGTTATCTTATGGTTACAATTATGTTATTGTGAAAAACTTATGTTAAGTGAATTTATATGGGATTAAATGTATGTGTATATCAGACTTTCATCTTCAATCAATAATTAGTCATTGCGCCCATCATCCTGACACAAACTATCTGAATAAAATATATATTATATCATCATAATCAACCCTTTCTCCCTTATAATCTGAAATGTGCGCGAGTGATAATAAAAAGAATTATTTTTCATTTTATTTTATGAAATATCCAAGTCATCAATGATTATTCAGATGAACAGTATTAATAAAGTATTCGATTAGGTTTTTATGTGCCAACGATAATGTGGGATCCCGACCCTAAATCCGATCCCTTTTCCGAAAAAAGAAAATCCCTGACCCACAATTTTGGAGACCCGCAAAACCCTAATACTTACTCTATTATCATATACATATTCGTGTCCCACGTATTATATATGATAGAACAAATTCGCCCAGTATTTTTTGTTTTTCCAACTCACGTCAACCATAAGCTGAAATACGAAAGGATATTTTCCGTGAAACATTGCAAGATATAAACGATTTTATAGCTCGTGCACAAAAGTATAGCAAGATTTTCCACTTGAGACTCGACGGATGAATTTCAGCACGTGATACATGGCGTTGTTATCTTTTTCTAACAACTATATCGATATTGACGACAACAAATTCTGATATTTGATAAAGGAAAAAAAAAGCTAAGAAGAGATTTAAATTATTGGAAAAATAATAAGCAATAGAAAAGAAAAAATTAATGAGAATTCTGTCGACGAGTAGTTTTCTGTTGAAAAAAAAATAATTAATTGGATGATTTAAATCACATTGAAATTAATATTTATTTTACTTTATTTCGAAAATGAAAAAAAAATCGATGAAAGAACGACCAAAGTACGACCTGAAATGACAAGGATAAAATTTGATAAAAATAAAAAAGAAAAGAAAAATGTCGATATCCGGACATCTTCTTATCGAGAATTCTTATTGGAGTGTACTTTGAAATTTATCCAATGAAGAATAAGATGATGGGAATGAAAATGAGATGGAAATCCCACGGGTATATAATTCAAAATTTATTTCTAGATGAGCTATTGAAGATTCGTCGAAGAATTAAAAATTCATTATATAAATCGTAAAAGAATTAAATAAATATTTTTTAATCTTCCAATATTTCAGATCAAAGTTATCACAGAGGTCTTTAGAACGTGTATGATTTGCTTACATATTCTAGTTTAACAGAAAAACGTTCTATTTTATTACAAAATTTCGACACCCGATAAAAAACGAACAACTAATTCGATATTGGTCGAGTGCTACATTGTCTTGAAAAATTCATTAAAAAATTGAAGATTTATACATAAACGTATACAATTCTCGAAACAGAAATCCACTCAAAGATACATCGATCTCGAGTTTTCGCGATATAACAGTTACATTTTCAAGTACCGAATATCGCAGCTTCGATAAAGACATTTTATATATTTATTTTTGGTAAAAAGATAAAAAAAAGAAAACAGAAAAAATAGAAAAATAAATAAGGTTAAAAAAGTAGAAATAAAAGTGTCACTTATTCTTTCAATACTTTAATCGTAGTAGCATACATTTATGATTTCTTGATACTTTAGTATTTACGTGAATTGAAAACAAACGACACAATCGTAAAAATAAAAATAATAAATAACGAATAAATAAAAGAGAGAAAGAGAGAGAATAATGTAATATATAGAAATAAAAGGTGAGAACTATAGAAAAGGAAAGAAAAAGTGAAAAAATGAAATGAAAAAAAAGGAAGAAAAAAGATGCAAGGTTGGTAGTTGGGGTCGAAACGAGATACGGTAGCAGACGTCGAGCAGAAAATTACAGGGTATCGTGTAACTGTCTTCTTCAAAATTCTAGCATATAACAAGGCTTCTATTATTTTTGCAAATTCAATCAAGCACCGCAGCAGTTCCGAATGAGAAAGAAAACGCAAGAGAGCGAGAAGGAGAGAGGAGGAGGTGGAGGGTAGGGGGAGGGGAAAGGGAGAGAAAGTAGGAAAGAGAGAAAAGCGTACAATGCGGCCGACGCGATGTACCATCGCTCGTCAAGTATGCAAAATTTTCTACCACATTCACAATTTACAATGGAAATCGGATATAATACGATACACGCTGACGTGTACACGCAGAACGAACGTGAACCGACCAACCAGAGCGAATGTCGGTTAAAATCGACGAAATCTACAAGATTTTCTTTATTTTCTTCATCCTCCGACGAGAATCTTTCAACTCTGCATTTACACTTTTTCAAGGTCACTGAATTTTTAATATTGAATTATTACGAAACGTAGGAAATTTAATTAATTCGTTTAAACATCGATGTTTATTAAATTCATAAGGTTTTTGGTTTTCATTTTTATGTTTTTTGTTTTCTATCATTTCAACGAAGATTATTATAATTTCTTTATAAATCTCGAATAAGAAACTACTGCTATAGTTTTATTATTATTATTATTATTATTATTATTTCTAACCCGCTTTATAATATATTGCAAAAGTTTCTCCCTTGAAACAAATTTTTCTATTTATTCGCGAATATCCGCTATATATCGGCAGATACGAGATTTTATTGACTATCCTGTCTGTTTATAGTTGTATGTATGTATGTATACAGATACGTACATGTATATGTATGTATCAGTCAGCCAACGTTTTTATTGTTTTCCTCGACAATTCTGTATATGCAATTCCGCGTTGTAATTTGTATGCATATATGTATATATGTATGTATAACCAATGAGAATATTTCTTGCTTTGCTACGTTTTATCTTATTTTCTTATTTTTCCTCTATCAACAAAAACAATTATTCATTAATCCTTATCACACAAAGAATGTTATTACATTTTTCTCAATTAATTAGAGACAAAAAATACATGTACTTCAACTTATCCGAATTATAAAATGATTTCAATTAAAACGAAAAATTATTTTTATAATTAGGACTACTTTCCCGATGATTCTTTTAATCAATCTTTCATTCAAGTGGACAATGAAATGATCAGAGTGATCTGATTGAAAAAATTCAAAGATTTGTTCTCGTATTAGAAATCCAGAAGTTTTCGAAGGAAATAAATATAAAATGAAATAAGGAAGGGAAAGAAAAAACTAAGATCTCTGTAAAAGCATGTGGCAATACACCTAAAGTATCATACGATTATACAGGGTATTCGAGATTTTTTCATAAAAACCATTGTGAGCGTATTCTATGAATAAAAATAAAAAAAAATGTTCTATAAATATAAATCGTGTAAAAATTTATTCGAAAAGTTATAAAATTAATTGTAAAACTGTTAAAATGTTGTTCTCAAAAATGATCTTTAGCGATTCTGCGTATCTTGTTTAATATCTAAACCATAGCTTGACTATTTAGATCGCTTGATTTCACTTCACTAGATTTTTATTTCTGGAAACAAATAAAACAAGAAGTTTATGACAACTGAGATAATTAAACGTGATGTTAAAGTAGAAAGAAATTAAATGGATGTAGTTGCAGAAATGAATAAAAATCCGTAATAAATTCGGTATGTCATAAACATCATACTACAACGGATACCAAACCTCAATTCGCATAGATAAGCAACATTTTGAACAACGCATTTATCAGCTCTACAATTAATGTTCATAAAACATTTTAATCTTATTTTTGAATCACATATAATACATTCTCCAACGTTTGTATATAAAAAAAAAAAAAAGAAAAAGCTTCAGACACACCCAGTATATAGAAAAATCTGTAAATATATTTATCTAACTAAGGGTTTCCCATTTGACAGAACGTGTACTCTATTTTAGTTTGTAATTTGATTGAATCAAAGTTGTTAGTAGAACGTCACGACATAGTTGGGCTATTAAAAGAAGGGTCTAGTCGAGTCTTATGTAAGACAAAGAAGGATTGATGTAAACGTTGGAAACAAGAAACAAAGAAAGAAAGAGATAGAGAGAGATAAAGAGAAATAAAAAGCATAGAAAGAGAGAAAGAGAGAGTAAGGTAGACATGGAAGAGAATAGAAAGCAGAGTAGCAGAAAGATCAATAATCAGTTGGCGAAGGAATAAAGAGGGTGGTCACGAAGCGTGATAAGTTTCGTTGTATCGAAAGAACAAAGGGTAAAATACGTGTACGTATACGAAAGACGTCTGTTAAAAGATAGGACAAGTACTATTCGTGTCCTGTTTAGAATCGAACGTCAGCAGACACGTTGTTTCCAGAAGAGAAAGAAAAATGCGGATGTTTGGAGAAGCATCGGTGTCCGATGTAAGAATGGCAACGGAATACGAAAAGAATGAAAAAAAATAGGGGAGTGAGAAAGAGAGAGAAAAAATAAGAAAAGAAAAGGAAACTTGTCGAAGTGAACTTATGGGGATGAAACGAGAACGAAAAGAACTCGTGGAATCACCTCCTTCTGTTACCCCTTTTACACTTATTTCGATTTACACTAAAACAAAGAGAAAAGAAACGGATAGAAGAAAGAAGTAAAAGTATAAGAATGTAGAGGAAGAAGAAATTCTGGTGACGAAGAAACATTTTCTTCTTACGTTTTTTTTCGTTTTGTTTCGTTTCGTAAAACATTCTTTTTCATTAACGATCGTTCTCCTTTTACAGTTGCTTTTATTTTTTTATTCTCTACTTTTATGGATGTTATTTTTTTCTTTTTATGGGCGTAATTTTGCTCTATTAAATATCTTCTCTTATTTATATTACTTTAAATTTACGATAATATCGAGAACTCGAGATTATTCATTTGCGACTGAAAAATTATATAGAAAATTGTTATTGATTAAATTTAATTCGATTGTTTCAATTTTATAAACAAAATTAGCTTTCCTTTTTTTATTGGATATTTTTTTTTTTACAATGTTTTCAATTAATTTATTTAAAACAGCAAAGATTATAATTAATATTATTTCATGAACTTGACGAAAAATGATTGCTGAGTAATTAATATTATGTAAGAGTTATTCCAGGAGTATGTAATTATTTTGCCATTTCTTTTTTAAATTTGCCAGGTTTCTCTACAACTTGACCTAATTACGGTTAATTTTTTATTCTCTCTCTCTCTCTTTCTCTTTTCATTTTTTCACGAACAATGATATCGTTCTAAATAATATTTTTCTCGAGTGTTGTTTAATTCAGCTCGTTTTATAAATATCATTTTCATACGTAAAGATGAATGACACTTTATCGAACGAAGGTATTACGTAAAAGTTAATTGAAAACGTTCGCCGAGGATTTCTTTCATTAAGAACTCGATCCGTATAACGTAAATTTATAGTTTATTATTTTTAACGATGCTATGTAATGATAGGATAATTATTAAAGAAAATTACGAGAGAGAGAGAGAGAATGAAAAAAAACAAGTAAATTTCTTTGGCAATTAAAATCTGCTTGCTTTTTATTTGACTAATATTTTGAAACATTTTTAGTCGGTATTTTAAATAAATGGTCAGTATTAATATTAAAATAACAATCTTTAATCTGTATAAATATTTAATCACTTACATAAATCCTATTACGAATACTGGCAAATTATTATTTATAGAGAGCAATTTATTCATTTATTTTCGCAATTTTATTTTACTAAAATCGTATGAAAACTGTTGAAAAATACAGACCAATTTAAATAGATGCGATTAAAATATTAAAACTTTATCTCTGTCGGTTCCATCTAAAGTCAGTTATATTACATGATAATTCTATCTTCATCACTTCATAAACGTTTCTCTTATGGTCTAACATCAGAACCAATAAGTGCTTGAAACTCGTGGAAAACTTAAGGAAACTCTAGGAGCAAGCCCTCCAGTGTTACGTTTCGTAATCATTAAGATATCCACCTTAGGGAAAGACAGTCCCTTATTGAACTCCTTCTACTTAAACTTACATCAAATGTTAGACTAGACCCCCTTAGCACCGATTAATTCGTTACCTCTTTGATAATAATTAGAAAGGTTAGGAATTAGAAGTGTGTACAAGTTCAAAATATCACAAGCTAAGCCCATTTAGAACTCATCTTATTTTTATGACCCATAAACCAAATATTTTCCTGACCTAATTCTCAATTAGGTATCTTAAAACTCGATTAGGATCATCGGTATTTTATTTCTTATTTTAAAATTGTAATTTAATCGGTAGAGTGTCATAATTTTTAATGGCAAAAAAATATCAGATGTTAAATATAAGATATATAAAAATTAAAAAAAAATCGAATACACTTCGTGCGTGCCGAGAAATATTCCGATCTTTCAATCCAAATAATGAAAAAAAAAATATTATAAGAAAAAAAAGAAAGAAAAAAATTCCTTACCCGTGCTCGTAATTTCGGTTACCCGAACGCTTCGTAATAGAAAAGAAAAAGAAACGTATCGTATTTTATCGATCGATCGAGTAAAATCAATAGATGACGACGACGACGACGAGTACGACGATTGGTTGGTAACGATTTCGATGTCTCTGTTCGTTAAATAAAATTCACGAGTACAACTTCGACGGTGAGAAACTACTACGACGACGACGACGACGACGACGACGACGACGACGACGACGAAACTTGAACGAATTTGTATCCTGGAAACGAATCGTGCGATGACGTAAACGCAATTATACCATGGATGAGAATGTGACCAGTCTCGCGAATGGCAGCTGTCGTCCAATCAAATCACTCATCGCTATTACCAACGCTTCTACCTTTTTGTGTTAACTCTCTTTCTTTTTCTTTCTTTTTTTTTTTTTATTTCGTGTCTGTTTTTATCAGTTGAGACAAAAAAAGATGAAATATGTTACAATCCGCCCACCTCACACCCCTCCCCCCACCACACCATCGTTTTCCCATTCCTATATTTCGTTATTCCGTGTATTATTTTCGTTGGAACCGTGAAACAGTTCGGTTTTGTCGTGAAAATGATCGACAATGGCGGATGTAGTTACGAGGGAACGGGAAAAAAAGAAAAACGTTCTTTGCTTTTCCAACCTAACTTTTTCTCCCACCCCCCTCCCCAAGAAATATTGGAAAAGCTACGAAAAGAAAGCTAATGATCTCGGTTAAAACGTTCAGCTTAGGTATGATCGATGCGAATTTTTCTTCCCTAAAAGAAGAAACTTATTTATTGTTACACCACCAGAGTCATTTTTATCAGAGACCAAAGAGCTTTTACGTTGTACCTAACGATAACATTGAAAATATTTTCTCCTCTGTCGAGAAAAACAGAAGCTACGACGATAATAGATTAAAAAATGTTACGGTAGTATTATTTATATATTATATATATATAAATAAATTAGATCCAACTGTAAATACAATAAATCGTTGGATTATTTTTTTGTAATTAAACATTTAAAAAATTTCACATTTAAATATCATTTTGTATTTAAACAAAAATAAACCATATTCAATATTTTATATATTTCAATAAATAAGAAGTTATTAATATTTATATTGCAAATTTGTATATTTCTTCTAAGTTAATTAAATAAATAAATAACATTATAAAAAAGTTTTATGATGGGTAAAAGAAAAAGAAGGAGATTCTGTTTGTTCAGTAATTGCCAGTTTCCAAGTTTACTTTTTTTTTTCTTTCCTGTTCCCTTTCACCCACCCTTTGACCGACCCCTTGCCTTTTTCACAATGAGAGAACAGGTGATTAATTTCTTCAAACCTATCTATAACTATCTGTCGCTACTCCACACGCTGTTCCGTTTTAATTTATTATTCCTTAAAGCTCTCACGAAGAAGCTTTTAATAACCGTGAGGAAGCTTTTACTCTTGAAGAAAATTTTCCAAGCTTCTATTCATACCTCTTACCAGCACGATCGATCCAAGGATCGTCCATGCATGATTTATAATTCTACGAGAATAATACTTTTGTCGTAAGGAAAGAAGAAAAAGAAGAGGAAGAAGCATAGCAGGTTTTCTTTCTCCGCGAATCATTTTCAAAGGGCCAAAGGATTTGTTTCAGAAGAAGAAAAAAAGAAGAAATAGAAAGAAAAGAAAAGAAAAAATTCAAATGAAAAGAAGAATTTTCGGAATAAAAAGAAAATAATCGAATCTTCGTTCGTGCCGCTTAATTAAATAAAAAGAAAATCAACTATCAAGAAGAAAATTAAACTGAAAAATAATAATAACCGTGGTATGATTGATTAATCCATTCGAAAAATTTATAAGTAAAAAATAATAAATAAATAAATAAGTGAAAATGAATATGTATTATATATTCAAGAATATCTTCTAATTAGAGATGGGATGAAATATTCAAAAATTGAATATTAATAAAAAAAAAAAATTGAAAGATAAATAAATAAAAAGAAAATATTTTAAATCATACGTACGATTGATTTTCTTTTTCAACATTTTTACGCGAATCTAACATGAGATTGAAGATAGACAATAAAATAAATAAATAAATAAATAAATTAATATTAAAAAAGTAAAATAAAAAGGTGAATATATAAAATTGGGTGGTCATATAGGATTGGTGCATCCGATCATAGATTATTTGCAATGCTTCCAGCACATACCACGCACGGCATACTAACGAAGCGCATTCCACGTATTCGGAATCCATTTCTGATTCGTGATTGAACATCTATCTCAATCTTCATAAATTCTCACTCTTTCTAAATATATCTGATAGGTTGTCCATTTGAACGTATCGATCTATCACAGAAAGTAAAACATTTTCAAGAATAAGAGGAAAGACCAATCGACTAACCAACTGACTAACCAACCAACCAACCAACCAACCGGTCGACTATTCGTTCGAATTCTAATTCGACGGCATCGAATGAAATGTTTCATTTTGTCTTCATGAAAAGAGACAGAGAGAGAGGGAGGTAATAAAACAGAGAGAAATAATATAAGAAAAAGTTGGCGTACATTATAGCCAAAAATTTTACAACGAACGTTAAATAAAATTATTAATAATTTATACCTTCCGCGTTCGATGTAATCGTTTTCCGAGATAAACACTCTACTGAATAAATAAAACATCGACGCGTTAATTTATAAACTTAAATATATATAAACAAAATTATTATTTATAACGCGATGACAAAAAAATTAATAGTAACTGATAATGAAATGCTTCCTGCTTATTGATTACAATTTTAAACAAAAATCTAATTACTTTTGATAACAGTGAAAAAAAGAATGAATGAACGTTTACAAAAAGGATACTGTAACTTGTAATGTAAATACAATTGATGTACCCCAAACTTTCAATCGGTAGTGTATGTTCGTTCGATGCAAAATAGGATACGAATAGCTTGAAAGTGAATAAAAGAGAGAGAGAGAGAGAGAGAGAGAGAGAGAATGAGACTACTGTGAGTAAAAGAACAGAGAAATATATAGAGAAATAGAAGAGAAATGAAGAGAGTGAAAGAGAGATAGGAATGAGAGATTGAGGATGGGATATGTAGGAGAAGGGAAGGGGCATGTGAGAGGTGGTCAATCAACCTGGAGAATCGAATGTCTGCTGGGATCCAGGATAGATACTCGATCGGAATCTATTTACCAGATACTTAAGTGGACTCGAACTACCGGCCAGGATTAAATTGACCTGCAACGAGGCCGCTACGGTTCTTCGAAACTCGTGCACTTCTCTCATCCCTTCTCTTTCCTACCCTTCTCTTCTCTTCTCTTCTCTTCTGTTACTCTTTCATCTTCTCTCTTTCTCTTTCTCTCTTTCTCTCTCTCTTTCTCTCTTCCTCTTACTATCTATCTTTTTCTGTCTCTTATTCTAACCCTCCCACCCCCACCCCAACCCTTACTCATCCGATTCATCCATCTCTTCCTCACATTTTCTCTCTCTGTCTCTCTCTCTGTTTCTCTCTCTTTCTTTCTCTTTGTTTCTCTGTCTCTTTCTCCTCTTTACTCTTCTCTCTTTTCTCATGAATTTCCATCGCAACCGAGTTTTCTCGCATTTCCCCAAAACTCTAGGATCGATTCAGGGAATAAGCAGAACGTAGTTGCTGCGAAGGAAATACAATCGATTTCTATTCGATTCTACGAAGAATCGAACGTAGATATCCGGAGACAGACTTTAGTCAATTGTATTGAACTCGTCCCGATATTTTTGATGGTGTATATCTGTGTGTGTGTGAGTGTATTTATCTGTGTGTATATATATATATATGTATGATTGTTATGTTAAGTAGATATTTTATCGAAAATTTTTCATCTAGTTTATAGGCTGTAGAATTTTTTTTTGTTTAGACTATAATATTTTTTCTTTAATGTTCGTTCATTGAAATAGAAAATAAATAAAAGGATAACAATTTTGGAAAATATTTAATGCGGCAAATAAAATTTTTGAAATAGTTTGTATTTAAATAAATAACATTATATTTTTTTCTTTTTATATGGAATATTTTATATTTAAGAATAAATATTGCTATAATAATTTTATATATATAAAAATTAAAAAAAACATTTAAACACATTTTTCTTTTAATATTTAATTCCCTTGAAAATATCAACATTATTTATTCCTTAACCCAACGTACACATTTCTTTTTTCTTTATCGTGATACTTAAAGTATATTGCAACCTGAATCGAGTGGAAAGTATATACGTGTTTCGAAAAGAAAAAAGAAAGATAAAGAATAAAAATAAAGTAAAAAAACAAGATAAGTGGATTACATCCTATAGGGTGGTCCTTATTTTGAGTATTTTTGAATTTTTATGCTTCCAAAGGTTCATATAATTTGAAATAAATATAAAGAAAACAAAGAATATCACCTAAGTTTCAATTCTCTATCTCAATTATCCACAAATATTTGAAGTAACATTTTTTCTCGAATTCTAAATAATTATATTTCATATTTTACCAAAAGAGAGAAATTAATCGTGTACTGGTCAATAATTTATTTAAAATAATTACAATCAATAGTTCGTATCGATTAGGACCTTTTATCCTCGGCATGATTGAATACCGAAAAGGGAATTAAAATTTTGTTAACTCACTATTTAATAAGTTGCAGCACTCTTAATACTTCTCAACAAGTATTGTGGTCTGACGGTCTGAAAATTTCTCGACTTTCTTTTGAAGAAGATCCATCAAAGAATACATTCCACATCTTTTAAAAGGACCAAAAAAATACCGCAAAATAAGGACCACCCTAATATCTCTCGCATTTGATCGAACAAGACATAAATGATAGAGAAAATAAGAAAGAAAGAAAGAAAGAAAGAAAGAAGAAAAGCAAAAAAAAGGTAAAGAAGTTAGATAGAAAAAGAGTATATGCGCATATATAGAAATTTGGTATACAAAGGAGCTCGAAACTCGAAGGAAACTCGAAGCAACGATGCTCGTAATATTCTAGAAAAAGTTGAACCCGTCCTTTCGCTGGCTTCTGCAACTCTTTTCCTTATTTTACACCAACACCTTCAACGTATACGATAAAGTAATGTATGCTACCTTTGTCCATAGTATTATACATGTATATACGGATCATACTTATACGTATACATACATATATATATATATACATATAGATAGGAAGAATAAGTTGGAGTACAGGACGATCTGATTCTTGGAAGGCTCTTCGTGGAAAAGAATAGCTTTCGGTAAAGTTTTAACTGGTACCTCCGGGCCCGGAAACTCGGCCGAAGCGTGCTCGAGAAAATGGCTCGTTAAAGAGCAATGAAAGACGATGAGAGAAAGAGAAAAAGAGAGAGGGAGAGGAACAAGAAGAAGAAGAAGAAGAAAAAGAAGAGGAGAGAGTCGACTTTCTAACGGAAAGATCTTAAGGTCGAGTAGAATAAAAAAAGAGAAGCGTTTTTTATATTCCCTGTTTTCTTTTTTATTTCTTTTCTGTTTCTCTTTTCTTCTTCTCCTTTTTTCTCTTCTTTCCTTTTTTGTTGTTGTTGTTTATTTGATGAGCTAAAGTAAACATGCAAATACTATACAGGGAGAAAAAGAAAGATTATAAATATATCTAACTATATATATATATATATATATTATGGTTATTCGGAGATTATGGTATACTAAGTCGTTGAATTCGTCTTGACACGGGCTATAATACCGTTAAGTCAAAACTACAAAGTGCCATTTAAAAAATTGAAGATTGCCTTTATAATAATTAGAAAAAAAATTTGTTCGAACTTTTTTTTATTGCAATGTATAGCCAATTGAAAACTGATCAACTTTTGTTTATTATACTTTTTTGTTAGATTATCGCAAGTACTTGAAAAATCGTGAAAAGTTTTACGTGGGACACGCTGTATATTTGGTAATAAGGGAACTGATGCAAATTTCCCGGTTGCATGCATAATTAGAATCGAAGGGTAGCCAACAAGTTTTGGAAAGCAGACGTGCGTGTTAGACGTTCAGTTTCAGAACCACCCTCTATATCTTTGTATTCCTCAATTCCTTTCTAGCTAAATCCCTTTGGAAACTGAAGAGAATTCGAGGTAGAAAGGAAGGAAGGAAGGAAGGAAGGAAGGAAGGAAGGAAGGATAGATGAATGGATGGAGAAAGCAAGAGAATCAATTCTTGCATGCGTAATACGAACGAAACGAACCGGAATGATCCTGATCGACGGTAGAATGCTCGACATGAGAATGCCCTGTTATTGTCTTCTATCTTGCTTACGATGGATTACGTACCGAAAATCAGAAAACGAGGGAGAGAGAGAGAGATAGAGAGATATCGTTAATTCCAACTCATTAAAGTTTGCTTAAAATCAAACTCGAAGGATAATCTAAGCGTTGAAAGAACCAGATTAGACTATCCCATATTTTTTCATTTTCTGTCAAAATACCACTCAGTATCTAATAATGAAACTAATACATTAAACAGATTCAAAATCTATCTCTCGTTGAACTTACAAAGATAGAAATGTAAGGATCAACTTTGAAGATTGGTTTAAAACAAATTGGAAAAACATTTGTACAATTTTTTCAAAGCGTTTATCTCAAAATCGTTGCTGGTGAAGTAAGCCTCTGGCTCTGCTTTGATAAACACAAATAGAATAATTCTAGTTGCGGGTAATAATTGATTGTACTTTACTAACTCTCAAATACGTTTATCTTCAAATTCATTCTTTTATGTTACCGATCAATCTTATCAAATGTTTCACTGATTTTACTGAACAGTGTGTAAACTTATTAATTAAAATAGAAAACAGACTTATTACTAAAACAGAATGCAGACTTAATATCGAACACTGAATACAAACTTACCAACTAATACAGACTTATTAACTAAAACAGACTTACTAACTAAAACAGAAATACCGGATTTACAGAAAAATTATGAATAATGTATTGTCCTTTCTTCCTGATCTTGTTTATAGATTTATTCCTACTCCCACTTCTTAGACCAGTTACTTCGTTCCATAACGAATCAGTTTGCATTATATAAAACTTAGTTCCTTATAGGATAGTTATATTGGTGCTTACAAGGCTCATTGGTTTAAGGAATTAACAAAGAGTATACTTTCTGAGGGTAAAGTCCAGACGATTTCGGATCCACGAATTTTTATGAGTCTGCATCTATGGGTAAGAGAACTGATCCTTTGTCGAATAGTTATATTTCTTCAAAACGATATAATAAATACGAAATCTCAAGGATGTTTACTTAAGGTTATGCGTATCTTTTATTTGTGAACGATAACGCACGAGCCTGGGAAATGTTTGTCACCTGTTTCCTTAGTTTAGGTTATAAAAATATATCGGGTTACCCCTGATATAAGCCTTCAACGAGACAAATATTGAACGTATCAGGTAAAAGTAAAAAAAAAACGTCCTAGGATGTAACAAAGTTAAACGAGAAATTTCATAAATACTGTTTTAAAATGAATCCTTCGTTCTTAATTACAGATAAATTATTTAAAATTTGATTTTCTTTTAATTGACATTATTATTATCTATTATCTGAAGTAAAACAATATTCAATTTGGTTAGCGTGAAATAGCGGACAGGACGGGATTTATGGCAACTATTAACATTTGTTCACGACGTAAAACGCGTGTAATTCTGGCACGAAACTCGAATTGCTACTACGCTATGATTCTCCTCTAAGTTTCGCAGTTTCTATATATATATATATATATACATACATACATAAAATAGATATACATATATATACTACAGCAGATTCTTCTTCTAGGAGAAAGGGCAAGACCGCTAGATAAACCGGGAAACGTTTGCGCTCGAACGATCCCGCGTATCGAAAATTTATCGGTCCTTCGTAATACAGTCTCGTGCTTTTATGAATTTATAACGCCACGTAGAAGAAAGTATCGTTGCTTTATTTCATCCCCCTTTCTCCCTACCCCTTTCTCCCTCCTCTTTACCCCACTTCCATTCTCACCCTATGGCATAGAAAAGAAAAAGCGTACAGCGTGAAAAGATTTCGTACATGAACCATACTTTCACGTCGACGAAATCATCATCTTTCTATTTTCTATCATAAATCGAACGAGTATTCAAATATATAAATAAATGAATAAGTAAAGAGAAGAAAAAAACAACAAGTTCTTTCTTATTTATTTAGAAAAAACAAAAAAAAAAGAAAGAAACGTGTTACCAGCTTCCCTTCACTCGTGTTGCTTTGGATTTTACCGTCATTGTTAAATAGCAATATGAATAGATACTATATATTTACAGATATACAAAAATATAATATATAGTATGTATATTGTTGATGCGACCGATGCCTTAATCGGTACTCCAGTGGATAGTAGTGAATCGAAAAATGCCCTTACGAGTGATATCGAGATTCCTTATTAATGGGAAGGAGGATAGGAAAATAAAGAACACAATAACAACTTTATTTGAGCCCAATCAGTACTAAAAAGTACGCTTTATTTGGCTCGTCAGGGAAAAGCCTTTCGGCATAAAAACCCTGGTTGAAAACGATGAAGAAGAATCCACAAATCCGGATAATTCTGGCCAGTGCAGGACGCCTTTGTCCCTTGTCGTTGGCCGAACTTAGATGATATGGTATTACGCAATACAAAGAATTCTCCTTGAAGTAGTTCTCGCAAGTCTCAGCTAGATGAATCTCGAGCGATGAATCCAGAGTGACAACCGGCGCAAAAACGCGCTGGCTTTTATACCAAAAGGCGATGCAATGCTGCACCAATCACCGAAAAGTCCGATCATAACGCGGCTGTCGATACATATGATTGGCGTGATAAATGTAGTGGGAGAACGCGAGCTAGAATAAAGAAAGAGCCCTTGCAGGCATCTTAGCGCTGCCGTGGTTACCACTAGAAACAGCGATAATGCTTTATCGCACGCGTCTAACGCTTTGGCAGGGCCGTACGCGCCTAGGTGCTTCGCCCTACTCACTCGTTGCGTGGGATACGCAACATACTCCCCCCCTTGAACGGGCACCGTTCAAAATTTAAAAACCAAAATGCGCACACTTAAATACAAATTATAAACTATATATACATAATGTTAACCGCTTATTACAATACATATTCAGTAATTAATGCGACTGAAAGAAAAAAAAAAAAATTTTTTTTTTTTTTTTATAAATCGCTTGGTAAAGGAGAAAGACGTTTAATACCGCGCTTTACAAGACCGTTGGCAGTTTTTACGCTCGCCACGCGTGCTATACCGTCGGCTCCTTTATGTACTTCCGCGATACGTCCTAATGACCATTTGAGTGGAGGGGAATTATCTTCTCGCAAGATGACTAGTGTACCCGGACTTATTTTGTCTGCTGTGCCTCTGTGCCATTTTTTACGGACCGTCTGCTCGTTCAAATATTCCTTATTCCATCGGTTCCAAAAATGCTGTCTCATCTGCTGTACGTGCTGCCATTGGGACAGGCGCCCGGATGGTATATCCCTGTATTCGTCCTCTGGCAAACTCGTAAACGAATTTCCAATTAGAAAATGCCCAGGTGTAAGAGCGCGCAAATCATTCGGGTCATTAGACAGAGGCGTGATAGGACGCGAGTTAAGAATCGCCTCTATCTCGAGGACGTATGTTAATAATGCCTCGTAAGATAGCAATGTCTCGCCTACAATTCGAACTAGATGATATTTGAATGATTTTACGGCCGCCTCCCGTAGACCTCCAAAATGGGGGGAACGGGGTGGGATGAAATGCCACTTGATTCCTTCATTTACCAAACTTCGCGAGACGCGCGCTTTTAGTTCGTTCGCCGCACCTACGAAATTAGTCGCGTTGTCGGAATATATGTCCGAACATTTTCCACGGCGTGCCATAAATCTACGCAAAGCTGCTAAAAATGCTTCAGTCGTTAGATCATTCACGAGTTCTAAATGAACGGCCTTGGTGCTAAAACAGACGAATACCGCCACATATATTTTCGCGCGACCACGGTTCCGGTGTTGCCTTTCCTTGATGAATAACGGACCGCAGAAATCTACGCCGGTGTGGATAAACGGACGATTCGGTAGAAGACGACTGGCAGTAGATCACTCATAGGATATTGCGGCGTAGCGGGTTTTAAACGTCGACAAGTAATGCATTTATATATTACGCGCTTAACGCTGCTTCGCCCATTTATTGGCCAAAACGATTCGCGAAGTGCGTTTCAAAGTGGCTTGCGTACCACCGTGCCCTATTTGATGGTGCTTTTCGCGTATTATCGCGTTTGTAATTGTATGGTCTTTCGGCAATAATGCGGGATGCCTTTGCTCGTATGGCAAGTTGCTCCTTGCCAATCTACCTCCAACTCTTAATATTCCTAAATTGAAATGCATGCCTGCCCCTGCGATTATACTTATTAACTCGTCGCGGACTTGCTTCGCTTCCCTAACCGTACGTGCTCCGGTTAACAAGTCGTCTACATAGAAATCTTCTTTGAGCGCGATGGCAGCTCTCGGGAATCTGTTAAATTCGTCGCTCGCGAGTTGATGTAACGTACGAGTTGCTAAACACGACGCGGAGGCAGTTCCATAGGTTACTGTATTTAATCTATATGTTTTCACGGGATCACTTTCCTGTCGACGCCACAGTATAGTTTGATATTTGCGATCGCGCGGATCAATTATTATCTGCCGATACATCTTCGCGATGTCCGCGGTACTAGCAATAGCATGTGATCTAAATCTTACTAAAAGTGCAAATAGATCCTCCTGTATGGTTGGGCCAACCATTAATACGTTATTCAAAGATTTCCCGTTGCTGGTTTTTGCCGACGCGTCGAACACTACTCGCAATTTGGTCGTAATACTAGTATGCTTTAATACAGCATGATGCGGTAAATAGAATCTATCTTCGTGGGGTCCCCCTTCTATCCTTGTCATATGCCCTAGTTCTTCATATTCGGATAAGAATTTAATATATTCATCTCTAATTTTCGGTTTGCGCGATAATGATCGCTCTAATGCGTGAAATCTTCGTAACGCGCTCGTATATGAATCTCCTAACTGATTTTCTTCCTTAAAGGGCAATCTCACTATATATCTGCCAGTATCATCCCGTCGCGTGTTGCTTCTGTAATGTGCTTCGCACAAATTTTCCTCGTGCGACCTAATACTACTCTCAGCTACTTCCTCAATTTTCCAGAATTTTTCCAATTGTGAGTTCAAATCTACCGTGGCCGTGTGGCAATTAACGCTCTGCGGAGTGCGCGTATTTCCTGTGCTCATAACGAACCATCCTAGTACAGTTCCTTGTGCCATTAAATTTTCATTCAACCTAATGCTCTGACCTGCGCGCCATAGTGAAGCAAAAATCTCGACACCGAGAATCGCGTCGATATTCGCGGGCTCATAAAACTTGGGATCTGCCAATTGGATCCCTGCCGGTATAGTCAATTCTTCTTGCGGAATTCGTTGCGAAGGCAACCTATTCGTTACAGTGGGTAATAATAAGAATTGTAATTCTAACGCGTAATTTTCTGTTCGCGATTTCAACGTTGCTAATATTGCCTGTTTGACTCTAGTTTCCGTTTGGTTTACGCCAGAAATGGGTACATTCACGTCCCGTTTGGCTATTCGCAGAAGATTCGCGAATCGATCGATAAGAAATGTGCTTCGGAACCCGAATCCAGGAGCACACGACACTCGTGCGGCCTGCCGTCGCGATCCAGCAAATGCACCACTGCAGTTAGTAACAGCGCGGGTGCCTGCGAGTGATGGAGCTCTACATGTGCATTCTGCACCGCCGACGCCGTTCGAACGCAACAATTCGTGATGCCCGCCGCTGCACCTTCTGCAACGGCCTCTCTACATGTAACAACTCATGATGCCTGCCGTTGCACTTACTGCAGCAGTCATTCTTAATACATGTGTCTACGCGGTGACCAGCTTGTAAACAATTACAACACAAATTGGCGTTAACCACGATTCTTCTGCGCTCCTCGGGCTCGGCTCTCAGTAGCTGCTCACACTCCGATGTGTTATGCCTCTCGCGACATATGCCACACGAGACAGTCGCGCTTGTGGAATACGCTTGAACTTGTCCTCGGTCGGAAATTCGCGGCCAATTTCGCGGAGAATTAAACCGCGACTCGTTACGCATCAAATTCCTTGAGCGAAAATTTCTCTCGGGTCCTAACGGTGCGTTCCTTCTGCTATTGTTAATTCTTTTAGAATGTTCTGCCGGCTGGGAGTTTACTAGCGCATTTCCCAGATCGCGCAAAAATATCACAAATTCGTCTACCGTCGGTAAAGCATCTCGGGAATACCGTTGTTCCCATTGAAGCCGTGTTGCTGGATCCACTCGCGAAAGATGTGCGGCAATAGCAAATTGATCGACAAACACTTTTTTAGTCGCTACTAAAGCCCTATAATTTGCGCTTAGCGCATCGGACGCGGCAATTAAAGACGAGGGAAATTCACTGTCAATAGGGGGACCCTCTAAAATAGCTCGTACGTGCTTATTTATTAATATTAACGGATTGTCATAGCACTCGACTAAGGTCTTCCACGCAATCGGATAATTATCCGCGGTAATTTCCAAAACTCTTATTTTCTCCGCGGCCGGTCCCGATAAACATGATTTCAAATATGCAAATTTTTGTATATCGCGAATCGCGGGATTATCTCCTATCACCGATTGAAACGAGTCCGCGAAACTAGGCCATTCCTCATGCTTCCCGTCAAAACGAGGTAATTGTACCGCCGGTACTCTGTAAATGCTATCTACGGACGGATTGCTAACCGTAGTGCTAACTGGAGACAATAGATTCGTAGTAGGCGCATTCGTGTCTAAAGTGGCTACCGATTCAGCTCTATTAATGATCAATTCCGCCTCCGCCCTGGCGTCGATGACTGACTCGACATGATTGCGAATTTCGTCAACCAGCGTTCCCATCGTTTCACCGGAAGTCTTTTCTATCAAGTCCTCTAATATTGCCACATTCTTATCAACTTTGGAAATTCTAAGCTTTAATTTCATTATATCGCGCGGGTTGGTATGATCTATCTCGCTCACCGCCTTTTGAAATTGCGCGAATTCTTTCTTTACATACTCGAATCTACGTATAACGCGCTCAACATCACCACGTGCATACTCGAACGAGGCATTTTCACGACAAAAGGCAAAATTAAGAAGAGAAAAGAGGGGGAAAAATACAACTTCGAAGAATGATCAAGCAACAGAAATTACAAAACTCACGTGAATCCTCTGAATAAGGCGTCCCGTGCAGCGTACTCACGCACCGGAACAATAGAAGCTTCTCGGCTTGTAGCGATGATGCAATACCTCCTTTGTTGCTCGATCGGAAGTCTTCCGTTGCCTCTTTCTCCTCCGTTGAAGAAGACTGTATGCACAATAGACGCCGGACGAAGAGTGGGGAGGAAGCTCCCTCGATCCGGCTCGAAGGACCAAAATGTTGATGCGACCGATGCCTTAATCGGTACTCCAGTGGATAGTAGTGAATCGAAAAATGCCCTTACGAGTGATATCGAGATTCCTTATTAATGGGAAGGAGGATAGGAAAATAAAGAACACAATAACAACTTTATTTGAGCCCAATCAGTACTAAAAAGTACGCTTTATTTGGCTCGTCAGGGAAAAGCCTTTCGGCATAAAAACCCTGGTTGAAAACGATGAAGAAGAATCCACAAATCCGGATAATTCTGGCCAGTGCAGGACGCCTTTGTCCCTTGTCGTTGGCCGAACTTAGATGATATGGTATTACGCAATACAAAGAATTCTCCTTGAAGTAGTTCTCGCAAGTCTCAGCTAGATGAATCTCGAGCGATGAATCCAGAGTGACAACCGGCGCAAAAACGCGCTGGCTTTTATACCAAAAGGCGATGCAATGCTGCACCAATCACCGAAAAGTCCGATCATAACGCGGCTGTCGATACATATGATTGGCGTGATAAATGTAGTGGGAGAACGCGAGCTAGAATAAAGAAAGAGCCCTTGCAGGCATCTTAGCGCTGCCGTGGTTACCACTAGAAACAGCGATAATGCTTTATCGCACGCGTCTAACGCTTTGGCAGGGCCGTACGCGCCTAGGTGCTTCGCCCTACTCACTCGTTGCGTGGGATACGCAACATATATTTCTATGTATAAAAGAAAAGAAAGAAAAGTATAAAAGAAACGTTTACATCATTACATTAGATTGGCCTGGTTTTTATCGTCACTGGTAAAAGGTTATACGAATAGATCCTACATTCATAGAGTAAACGAGTCAAATTTATTGCAACTAACTTTATACGAAAATCTATACGCACTTACTACATATATATATGTGTATACATGTATATATATAATATACAGATATGTATTATACGTATCCGTTCGATAGAATTGTAGGAAAGTAGGCGAATTTTATGTTGGACATAACTTATTCATAGCAAAAGCGATATCCCTTTCTGAATTCGTGCGATTTCCTTATTCGCACGGTTAGAAATGAAAAATATATAATATATATTATATTTTTTTTTATTTCGTTTATTTTTCACGATTGAACGAGATGAATAGACGAGGATCAAGTCAATATAATAAGTTTCTTCCTGTATATAGATAACTCGCGTGTAAATTTATTACAGGAATCATCTTCTTCATCGAGATTCATCCTTTGAAGTGTTTATATTGATAACATTCCGTTCATATTTTCATTTAATAGCGACAGGATTGCGAGAGTTATGCCAATTATCCGTATTCGCAGGCATTCAAGCAACATTTGCCAATCTACCGTACTATGTCCGAATTGAAACCACGAACGTTTATGACGAGATAACTTCCCAACGCAGATTCTACGAAATTACACGCGATGTTCTATAATACATACAATCTAGACCCTTTAGAATGTACACCTACAAACGATTAGGAATTTTACAGAAAGCTTGTCTACAGGTTTTCTATCAATCCTATTGATAATACAATTCAACTTATAGTTATTATAATTTATAGATATCGTTTAAATTATTTTTTCAAATACTTCATTACGAGTGAAATCGCGTTCGGGTATTTTTTTGCTTAAGGTTAATGTTCGATTAAAGGTCGGGGTGAATAACAGTTGAGACGAAGTAGTACAAAATATGGATCATATATTTTAACAAAACACAAGAAAATAGAACAAAATACAAGTAAAAAACTCCCTTTATATATAAATAGTAGCACTTAAGGTTTAAACACTTACTGAATTCAGGCTTATTATAAATTATTCGTCCTTATGCATCTATCCGTATATCACTCTTTATGTAACTCTCTATATAAGCCTATATAACTTTCAATATTACTCCTTATTCCGGTCAGGTGTCCGTCTCTTATACCCCGCACATAGTGGGAGGGGTAGGACTCTCTTTATCCTACAGGGCGTTTCTTATTAAATCACAGATTCCCTATTGGTCATCGATATTTCTTTCTTTTAACGCCTATAACGCCTTAGCGAGAGAGTATCTTCCACAGCTATCGGAGTTTTACCCGTTCAAACTTGCATTTGTTTACATAAGGGGGAACAAGCATGAGACCCTTTCTCTTGAGTAGACCGAATATCTTAGAATTATTTCTATCGCCTGTAACCTAAGCTTTTAGAAAATATTACCTATTTATTTTGGTTTATCTTTAGATTATCAACACCTTTAGAATTCTTTATGCCTATAGAATTCCTATATAAATAATTTTATCTCGTGCGGTGGGCTGCTCGGTTCGGCGTAATGTGACACACTCCCACCATTGAGATGGCTAACACATGGCCTATCTCAATCCTCTATTACTCTACATTACGCTACGGAGGATACAGAATAAAATTTAATTATAATTTAACCTATCTGGTTTTTTCGATACTCTTCCGCTCCTCGTCATACGGCAGTCCTTTATTCCGTCGCAATGTTCCGGAGAATTTAAAGAATTATTTTTCTCATAACTGTTTACAATAATCGCTTCTATTCGAGACTCATTTGAGTCTGATTTTAACTCAAGTGGATAGACCCTTTGTATGGGTCGTACCAAACTACCCGTCGCAGTATTTAACTGAACGACCCTTACTTTGTCGTCCTTTCCATAAATTAGTTTCTCCACGCGGGCTAGTGGCCAATCTATCCTTTTCTTATTTTCGTTCTCTATCATTACAATGTCTCCAACTTTTACGCTACGGTTTTCTCTTTTAACACCCTTACGATGTATTAACGCTCCGAGATATTCAGTACGAAACCGACGTCAAAGACCTTCCTTAATTTTGGCTCTGTAATTATAACGTTTCGCAAAGTCGCATTTTTCAACTCTATCCAAGTCTAAAACACCGATTTCTTTAGTGTCTTGCAAAAACATAGACGGGGTCAGTGGTACGAGGTCTTGCTTATTTTCCGATAGAAAAGTTATTGGTCTACTGTTAATTATAGCTTCGCAGTCGAATAGTACGATCATCATTTCTTCGTAATTTAAAGAGGATCTGCGTAAAGTTCTTCGTAGTAGACGTCTCGGTAACAATACCGCGGGGCAAACGAAGCCTAAGGGATCAAAAACGCGGTGTGCTAACGCAAGGATGTTTCGTTTCGTTACTTTGGCTTCGCGAAACTGACTTTATACTCCCACCCTTGCAAATCAAAACTCGCTAATTTCATCTGCCATAATAGCGCCTAAAATAAAAGGACTCAATGAGACGCCAAATACTACTCTGCGATGACGTAAAATCATGATATTGCCGCTACCATCGTACCACAGAAACCGCAAGAAATCCCTATTATTTGCATTTATGCCTATTTGTAAAAACGCTTTTCTTATCTCGGAAATTATTCTTATTTTTACCCTTTCGAAAGCGTTGAAGCACCGTATGAATAAGTTCAATTAGATTAGGGCATACGTGTAAACATTCCTTTAATGATACCGAGTTTTTTCCTCTTGCGGAGGTATTGAAGACCGGACGAAGCCTTGTAGTGGAGCCTTCTTTTTAAACACCTCGATGGGGTGGGTAATGGCTCCAATTTTTTCCTATGTGGCTTTTATTTTCAATAGGATTTCCTAAAATATCAGGAGACTTTGAATCTGAGACGTTGAACATCGATATTGCCGTGCCGACGGCATCATTACGTCTTTCGCGTGTGGGAACTTTTCCTAAGACAGTCCAGCCCAGGCGCGTTTCTATAGCAGCGAGGCCATTCTTCAATTCATGGCAACGTCCAGTTAATAATTTTCCTAGAATGTCAGCACCAACGAGTAGTGCGACTGCATGGTCATCACTTTGCGTATCACTTAGACGGATTTTTAATTTCTTCAACTCATCGAGACACTCATCATTTTTCACTCGCGGTATTTTCTCGCATATTATATCTTGGTCCATGGCGACGAAATTGCACCTATAAGTGTCGTCGAGGTCACCTAAGTGGACCCGGTATTTTTTATGGCACACCGTTTCCGTTCTTCTTCCGCCGAAGAGTGAGTGTCCCATTGTTTGTTCGCCTATAGGTTCATAACCCATTTCATGTACTGCCTCTTTAGTGATATACGATTTTTGAGAGCCACTATCTATAATTAGACGAACGTTTATTTCTTTGGTTCCGTTTCTTAGTTTCGCACGCAAAGTTGGCATAAGCACTTCTGCATCGTTGCAGTAACTCGCTAAACTACACTCATTGATATTAATTTCCGTTTTATTATTGGTGATTCCTTTCGGTTTTGTTTCTTCCTTTTCGGTATCGTCCTTTACGTTTACCGGACACATGAGCGTCACATGCCTACGAGAGCATCCGACGCACTTCACTCTGGCGAAGCATCGCTTATAATGATGTCCGAATTTCAGACAGACGGAACACGTGTTGTACTTCCTCACACGTTCCCTTTTTTCTCGTAGGCTCATGTTCTTCCCGATCTCACAATTGACATTACTGTGTTCACTAGAATCACAAAACACGCACGAAGACCTCCTCCTTTTATTAATCGTAAGTAAACTAGCAGCACTAGGAACGTCTCTCATGTGTGGGCGATTTCTTGAAATTTTATCTTTTTCACGGTTATCACTTGGCAAAAAACCTTCCATAGCTAAGGACACTTTCATCTCACTTTTCACTTCCATTGCCAGAAATTCCATGAGTCGAGTTAATCGCCCTTTTCCACGAATAGCGGAACCTCCCGTTCCTCCTATGTAATTAGCGTTTAGTAGTGAGCAACTACGTTGCCACGCTCTCAATAATTCTTCTGGTAGTGCTGATTCTACGAGAGGATACAATATGGTCGCGTACGTGTCGTTGGTGAGACCTAAATATTCCAACGCTCGCAAACGTGATTCGAGGTTATCATATAAACCGGAGAGGAAATGATTTGTAGACCTGGCTGGTTTACGCAGGACAAGTTGCAATAATTGACGTATATATACTTCAATATGCAGATCTGTATCACCGTATCGCTCCATTAGACTATCAATCGCCTTTGTGTAATTTTCAGCAGTAGGCGGATAACTTTTAATCAATGCGGCTGCACGAGATTTCGGCTCCATAGATTGCATTAAATATTGGAACTTGTCTTCTTTTGTCAACCCGGAGTTTTCGTGTACTTTCTTGAACGAACTCCAAAATGGTAGCCAATCTTCTATATTACCGCTAAATTGATGCAATCGGATCGTCGGTAAGTTACAAGACACTCTTATGTCTGGTTGTGCTGGAAGGGCGGCGGCAGCTAGTGTGGAGGTAGACGAACTTTCTGTCTCTTTGAAGAGATCCTCGACTTGGGACTTGATATCAAAGAATGTTGCTTCATATTCCACGGTTTCGTTCGTCTTTTGCTCAATTTCTGCTTCAGAATAATCGTCTCCTTCCATTCTCAGATCCAAGTACGATTGCGAAATTGAAGTCAGTTGTTTCGTCTTTGATTCCAATTGTGCTAGGGAGTTTGAAATCGCTGTCCTACTCGATCCCTTTGCTGGATCCAGTAATGCATTCAAGATGTTGTACACCTTTGTGAATTCAATGCGAGCCATTGTTCTTTTCCTTTTTAAAAGATCCATTTTAATGATAAAGCACTAAAATAACGATTCGCACAAAACTGTAAAACTAGTAAGACCCCAGTCCTGTCACGGTCGCCAAATGTTCGATTAAAGGTCGGGGTGAATAACAGTTTTGACGAAGTATTACAAAATATGGATCATATATTTTAACAAAACACAAGAAAATAGAACAAAATACAAGTAAAAGACTCCCCTTATATATATATATATATATCGTCGCACTTAAGGTTTAAACACTTACTGACTTCAGGCTTATTATAAATTATTCGTACTTATATGCATCTATCTCTGTATATCACTCTGTATGTAACTCTCTATATAAGCTCTCTAAAATAAGCCCATATAACTTTCAATATTACTCCTTATTCCGGTCAGGTGTCCGTCTCTTATACCCCGCACATAGTGGGAGGGAAAGGACTCTCTTTATCCTACAGGGCGTTTCTTATTAAATCACATATTCCCTATTGGTCATCGATATTTCTTTCTTTTAACGCCTGTAACGCCTTAGCGAGAGAGTATCTTCCACAGCTATCGGAATTTTACCCGTTCAAACTTGCATTTGTTTACATAAGGGGGAACAAGCATGAGACCCTTTCTCTTGAGTAGACCGAATATCTTAGAATTATTTCTATCGCCTGTAACCTAAGCTTTTAGAAAATATTACCTATTTATTTTAGTTTATCTTTAGATTATCAACACCTTTAGAATTCTTTATGCCCATAGAATTCCTATATAAATAATTTTATCTCGTGCAGTGGGCTGCTCGGTTCGGCGTAATGTGACAGTTAATATGTTATTTTTAGACTACTTAAAAAGAAAATATTCTTTGATGATAATTACAAAAAATTAACAATTATCAAAAAAAGAAGAAAATTGATTAGAAAAGTCGTAGGTTTACAATTAATTGTAATATTAAACAATAATCACAAAACAAAACCTTTCCGAGTGATTGTATAAATAAGTAAAATAGGTACATTTAACGGTTAAAATAAATATTGTACATAAAGACAAAAAGAATAAATCAGAAAGCAGAACGAATATTTAAAATTTCGTATCGCGTATTAATTAAAAGTGCAATCAATTTTTTCTTGTAATTTATTTTTTCATTCAAACTCTTATTCAAAATATTTTCATTATAATCCAATCCATTAACAAAATATCGTCATTTAATCTCGGTGTTTCTTTCTTGCTCTCGGTCTGGTTCTCGTTCTCGTTTCTTTTTCATTAACAAGCAGAGTTTATTAAGAGATGAACATACAAACGTAGAGCAAAAATGTCAAGTAACTTGCTCGAGTGATTCTCGCATAAAACAGTCTCCAAATACTCCTTCATTATAAATTACGCTATTTTATATTATCGTAGAAATTAAAAACAACAACTTCACGACAATGGTTTACACAATGTCTTTCATTCTACATATTTTACTTTACTTTTAATTGTTCGTCATTGCATTATATATATATAGATAAAACTTCCACTCGTATATTTTTCTTTCGAATATTCCTATCTCTTTTTCTGTCTCTTTTCTCTCTTTATAAAATATTACTATACGTATGGTTAATATCGTAATGCTATGTAAATTCTTTAGACACGTACTAATATCGTACCGAACGTAAAAAATAAACTAGCTTATCATTTTTAATTTGTTACCCGTCAACGTAAAATCATAAATACTATTTTGTAATATTTTCCAACCATTTATCTTTACTTCCATAGACGTAATAAAGTTAAATAACAACAACAAAAAACTAAATATGCAAGAAAAAAACGCATCGAATGTTAAATTTAATGGTAATAGAAAATAAAAAATAATAATTATAATAAAAAAAAATTGTACATATAAAAAATTATTCGAATAAAAAAAAGAAAGAAACGAGACACGCGATTTCGTTTGATTTTAATTCGATATTATTTATGACATACATTATTATACGCAAAACACATCGCTCAGGCTCGAGTTAGCGTGGAATTAGTATGGTTAATCTTCGGTATACAGACTCGCTAAATCTTCGTTACGTACAATAAATCCCCAAACGTGCGTTCTCTTTCTTTTCGTTAACGCACGGCACCCGGACTATAACTACAACTATAACTACAGAAAGAACATTGTTATACATATATGTATATATACATATATACACAAACGTATACACTAACACAAATAACGGGACGGTTAAAGCAAATGATTTATATCGTACATGTTTCCACAGTAGCGTTACAATTTTCGGAGAGATATAAATTCCAAGCTTCATCGTTTGATTTCCGATTTTATTCGAAAGAGTCAAAAAGTTGTTGCTAACGAAGCACCATTGGATCAGAAAATAAAATCCTCTATTGTATAATAGATATATATATATATATACATATATATAAATCTGTAGGTAAAAAGTGAAACGCAAGAAAAAAATTAAAAAAAAAGTAAGTATGAGAATGTTAATGGATAGCAGTCCAACTCCCAACTCCCGACCCCAATGACTCCCACCTAACCAACTTTTTACATCAACGTTGCACACAACTTCACCGTACCGTCCTTTCACATTTTATTTCTCAGGAAGTGGCTTGAATTCTTTGGGACAGGCTTAAAAAATAATACAACGTTACGTAGGATTAAAAGCTTTCGAAGAGGTAACAGTGAAACGGGTGCTGGCTCTCGCTTGATTTTCTTTTTCCGTTGGAGCTTTTACCGCCTCCATTTCGAAACCTCGCGCCAAAGTCTTTCACAGTGAAAAGAGAAATAATATAGTCCGCGGAATGAGAGAAAGTGAGATGGACAGATGAAAAAAGAAAAAAGAAAAAAACAAGGAGACTTGAAAAGAAGGAATAGAAAAATTTTCATTTGGCTTACTATTCTACATTTCTTTAGCCTGAATTTATAGTAACTATTAATAGCAGGGAAATATAAATAATAATAATAACAATAATAATAACAATGCTTAATACAAAATTGCAAAATAGTGTCTAAATTTTTCGCAACATTCTTGGTAACTGAGAATATGAGACCCTTTTCATAAGTTAGTTGTATGTAAAAAAATCTGACATCCTATTATTATGTATCTATAGTTCGGAAAAACAATAGAACCTTTTCCGGATTTATTAAGGGCATATCTTGTCCTTAATTGTATTAGGAATGTGTGAGGTGTGATATGGCAAAGGATAACCGAAGAATATGCTAGCAAAAAGTATCGAGGAATAGTACTTTTTGGAAAATCTTAAAACAAACATCGAATAAATGTTAAAGCAACTAAATACCATATTCAACTATTGTATTACATTGTAATATTGACGATCATTTCTGAATATATTATTTTTTTAATAATTATTAGCCCTCCGTTGACAAGATAGATTTTACTAACGTGGATTTATTCAATGTTACTATTATTATTATTAAAAAAATCTGATATAATTCACTAATACTCTTTCGGGTCTCTAGAATATTGTTTAATATTTTACTTTATTATTTACAGCTTCGAATTAAAAATAAACATAGTATTATCCCTAAAAAGATTCACGTTGCTTATGGAGGATTTAAATGATGTTCATTCCAATTACAAACAACCTCATTTAAAATAAATATAATACAAATTGAGAAGTGAAATATTATTACTAACTATTGAAAAATGTATTATATATATATATATATATAGATTATATTTTATAAAATATTAAACGTTAAATAGTTCATTTTCTTGTAAGACGAGAATAACGTTAGTTACCAGATAATGATCCTACAGAGATTAAACGAGAATGTTTAGTTTAACATTGGCTCACGGATCAGAGTCACAAGGGAACCATTCTCTTGCGTTAAAGAAGATAACAGAAAAAGAGTGTAAACGAGTCATGTTAACAACGGAACACGGAAGAAGAAGGTGTTCTAGCGAAGAAACAAAAGAAGAAGCAAAAGCTAAAGAGAGAAAGATAGAGAGAGAGAGAGAGAGTGAGAGATAGATAGAGCATAGTAAAGCTATCGACGAAGCCTATCCTGTCTTTGACGACCTTCTCTCCGTGGTGCACGCGGATTTTTCAACGTAATCGAGCGTAAGACATCGTAAATAAACTATGGCTGTGATCCGCATGGAAAGCCGCGAGGGTGAAAAAAGAATTAAAGAGAATAGAAAAAAAAAATTGAAAAAGAGAGAAAAAGAAAAACCATTGCAAAAACCGTCTACCGTCGTTAGATCATTTTTATCGACTAATACATGTGTATATGTGTGTATATATAAATATATAGGACACTGAAGCTAAAATCTTATCAAAAAATTTTTCAATCCTTTCCATGGGAATACATATATTTATGATTAAACATTGTGCCAAAATAAATACGATTATATTCAAAAGAAAACCGTATAAATTTTAAAATAAATTTCACTAAATGTTCTAAAACCATCTTAAAGAAATCCTTACGTAACTCGGATAAAACTCTTTCGCAAGCTTTACATAATCCTCATGCAACAATGATGAGATTCTTAAGTTTCTTCAACGCAATAATGCAAACAATTCAAAATTTTATCTGGTATAAAAAAGAAAAAAATATATTCTATTGAACCTTGGAAACTCTTAGGGCTATTTAGCCCTTGGTAAGGAATTTGTATTTCACGCCGTAGCGCTTCAATGGACTCAGTGCAGGATAAGGGTGGGGTGATGTGCTTGGGGCCTTATGCACGGGTAGGACCCGTAGTCACTTGAGTTAGGAACTAGTCACGAGAAAGACTCACGGCTTTAATAATTAATTTTTTCTTTCCTATTATTTTCTCTAAACAAACACAACCCATAAACGATCTGACACGATACAAAAAATACTATTAGGTTGAACGGAAAGTTTTGAACTAGTTTTAGACAGAAACTTCACGCGTAATCAAAATATAAAAATATGATAATTATTTAATATAACAAAATTAAATCAATTTTAGCTGATGCTACTCACATGTTTCATCCACAATATCCTAGTCTAATTCTAGGATTCCTATCGTAAGACGTACGGACGTGTTTAGTTAACGTTACGATAACGTAGATCATAGGTCGCAGCTCGTAGATCCGTAGGTCCTGGATCCGTTCGTTGCGTCCTGGATCCTCTAGGTTACGTATTACGGTTTGGGGAGTTGCGGATTGTGGCTAGTTGGGTGTGGCTTGCGGACACTCGATTGTAAGTTGCGGTATTGCAAATTGTAGATTGCGGCTTTGGAATAACAGATTATTAATCCGCAGCTACGTATGAGTTTTAAACGAATAAAATGAAAATCTTATAATCGTTTTTACGATTAATTTCAATATTACGACGATCTACGAAACTCTGATGACACGAATTACAATTTTCTTTTCCGATTGATATCATTATTTGTATTTGTTTTACACCGAGTATATAATTCGCACGTATAATACTTGTATTTGTTCACGTATACCTATTTTAAAGCATAATTAACGATAATTGTTTAACCTTCGAAGCAATATCGAATTAATTTCGAACCAACCGAGATTGAGTTAATTGGAATTGTATTAATTTTGTAATCGCAAGTTCACGAACAAGATCAGCTTACGAGAAAGTTCGTATTCGTGTTTCGGGATGGCTCAATTAGACGTAATGAGGAGTGTCGATATGTGAATGTTTCGTAGAAATGAATTTACGTCGTCTTCTACATTCATCCAATCTACAAAGAGATAAATCAAATTAAATAAATATAACAAGATATAATGTATTTTCTCAAATACATATATATAATTATTTATTTTTTCGTAAAAAAATGTAAGAAAGTACTTTTAATAATCTACCGTGTTTATTCTATAGAAAATTGATTAAGGATCGTGATTGGTACGATATGAAAAACTTGCATAACTTATGCGACGAATAGCCTTTTAAATCGATTGAAAACACATTGAAGAAATTTCAACGTTGGCTCGTCGTTACTGTATTCATTCTCCCATGCTATCTGGATGAATAAAAAACCACAGTAGAAAACTCTGCGTTTTTTTTTCTTTTATTTCTTTTTTACCTTTAACCCTTTAGCAATGAGAGTGAAAGAGAAAAGAGAATGGGTATGGGGGTGGGAGTGTGGGAGAAAGAAATTAGAGAGAAAAAGAAAGATACTTGCTAATTACACGAGCTTTCAAGTGAGCCCCTTCGTGCTTTCCCATTTTTTGTACATCTCCTCCACTCAGCAAGCTTTTCACATGTAATTTCTCACGCATTTCCTTTTATCCTCGCTTATCATTCCGAAATTAACTCACCGACTACGCGATGGAGCTCGAAAACAAAATTCCACCATAGTGCGAGACCACAGCACGTAGGGGAACTTTCGTTGAGCGTGCATTCGACTTCAAAGATAACTAGGGGTAATTTTTTTCTTTGCTTTTTTGCTTTTTCCACTTTCCTACCTGTCTACCAATCTTCCATTTCTTTTCTTTCCTTTCCTTTTCTTTTCTTTTTTTTTTCTTTTTTATTTGCTATTTTATTTTGTCTTTCTTTCTCTTCTTTATACTTTACGCTTGATAAAAAAAAAAAGAAAAATAATAGGAGAAAGAGAGGGGAAAAAAATTTTAGAAAGGAAAAGAAGAATTATATAAAATGCATTTGTTTTTTCGTTACTCTGGTCTTCTTTTAAAGTACACAGAAGGTTTCAAGATAAGAGCCAAAAATGCCTATGGTTGTACCCATACGCTTCTGCTACCCATTTCTTCTATAGAAACAGTCAGGATCGTTGATGCGTGTAAAATAAAAAGAAAACAAGAAAACGGGAAAATAAATTTACAAAATTTGATATTCAAAATAATCGTCGGCCTGGTGATATCTAATCGCACGATATTTTGTTGTATACAAAAAGAAAAAGACATTAATATTTAAATAAACAAAATTATCTATTATATAATATAACATCGTTGAAATAAAATGACTCTTAGAAAATCACACCGATCGAATAGTATTGTTTCTGTTGCCGTATTAAAAACGAAAATAAACAAAGGAAAAAATAAATGAAGGCTTTTATTAACATCGTCAAAAAGGGTTCTTCATAAATCGAGTCCTCATAAATCGATAGGATCGAAAATTGCAAAAGTTTTATCGAGTAACACTACAAAAAGCAAGCTTTCTCGATCGAACGTTACTAGAGTTAAAAACGTCACAGGTATTCTCGTTAAAGTATATCACACAGAACGTTTCTTTGTGAGACAGCAAGTTATATACGTACACGTTCAGAGGTCAATAATCGACTATATGACGAAAGTTTTCGATCACTCGTGGTACGGATCAAAGGAACGAATTTTTATGTGCATGGTATAGTAACTATGTACCTCTCTTTCTATCTCTCTTTTCTCTTTCTCTCAGCAATAACTTTCTACGATAAATCCAATGCCACTTCTTTTATAACCAGTACCTTCTTTTTTATATAAAGATTACTTTTCTCACGCAAAAATTTCTCAAAAATCAGTAAAACAAATTCGAATTTAACATATTTTCAAAAGAATATATTATTTAGATAGGTTTTCATGGCACGATGGTATAAAAAAGGTATATATAATTTTAAATAAACTTATTGTTAATTAATTTATAGGACCTATTGAAAAATTGATATTGCAAATTATGCAAATAAACGACCTAAATATATATATACGGTATAATGAACATTGATTAATAAAAAATTCATACCGTAGTAAAACGATATTGCATTCGTTATTTAAATATACAATTTATAAGCACGTTTAATTGTATTCTCGAAATACGTATCGATAATTTACGCATTATATCATTCGCTATTATATTAAAATACTTTTAATTGATTTTATTAATCGTTAATAAAAAAGAAAAAAGAAAGAAAAAATAACAGCACGTAATAAAAGAAAGAAACTTTGAAGCAACGATTTAATGATAATCAAATGCATCATTCATTGTATGTTTAATTGAGAGAGTAAAAAAAAAACTTAAGATATTAAAATGTTTTATTGTGTTAATGAATGTTTTAATAACTCTCGTCTATAATCGTAATAAAAAAGATAATAATAACTTATTTCACATAAAAGTGAGTGCTTTAGTTATAATACTGTAAGATCTATGAGGTTCTTAAGCAATAAACGACTATTTCTTTGCAAAGAATCATTAATTCTTATTAAATGATAAAAGCTATTAGAAGTATCATAACTCAAATCGATCTATAAGAATATTATAATATTATATTACGATGAAATAATGTATACATATTTTTTATATTCCGATAACATTAGATTTTTGGTTTATTGCACATTTTATGACAATAATCTTAATCATTTTTTTATTGTTGCGAACACTTTTAATTTATTTATTAACAAAATTCCATTAATATTTCCATGCAATTAAATAAAAATAATTAATAAACGTTCCCTTCATAATTCGTTAGTGAAAATAAATTTCAACTCATATTTACGTTGATTTTACATGACAACGTACAGAACGAAGTGCTTGGTAAACATTACATTCTTCTTCACTGATTTGGTACTCTTATTCTCGTATATTTTATCGTTAGAGAGAGATAGAGAGAAATTTTGTAATTATAATAATTACATACTCGTCCAATACATATACCTGGTTATTGAATAAAACAAACAAACAAACAAAATCTATAGCACGAAATTATGTAATTGAAGTAACATGTGGGAGTTACGAAATAGAAACAAAAAGTAAATATAAATTTTAAAAAGAATGAAAAGAAAATTGTTAAACATTTTTAATGATATTTGAAATAAAAATGCGACAAATCGTTACGACAAAATTTCGAATGCATGTACGAGTTTTTGAAAATTTATCGCACGTACGTGGATTATCAGAATTATTTCAAAGTTATACGAGAAAATATAATGCTTTGAAAAATCAAAAATAAAAAGAGATGATAGAAGTAAAAAGGGTGATATCAGTGATCGCGAAAACTCGTATCTCGTTTGTTCTTTGTCTACTTTGGCTTACAGTCAGCTAAAGAACAAATGGTTCGTGTCAGAAAACGCGCTAGACGACGAAAAACACGCACTTCTTTACATTCGCTCGCTTAGATAAAGAAGATTTATTAAATGCAGAATTTGAGAACGCAGAAAGAACACAAAGAATAGGAGAAAGAAAAGAAGAGAAATAGAGAAAGAGAAATAGAGAAGAGATGGGTGATAGGTACACACTTGATGGATGGAAATTGCTTTGCATATTTTCTTTTCTATCTTTCTATCTCTATTTCTATCTCTTTTTTCATTTCTTTCACTATCTCATTCACTCATTTTAACAGTTCCTTTATTACTAACATTATTTATCTCTTAATATGTTTATATATCTCTTCTTACTATATTATAATACTATACAAATAATAGTATACTATTATTACAGTGCTTTACATGATTTACTATTATAATATTATATAATATTCACTTTTGTCTTAATAATTTATTACTATATTAAAGTATTATATTAAAGTTATTACTAACATAGCAGTAACTAATACAATAACATTATTATTATACCATACTACTTAATTATTATTTTATATTTTATTTACTAATTTAATATTGTCATATACATATTTAACATTTTATATTAAAGTAATTAATACTGTATCATATTATCTATTAAAACCAATTAAATACAACATATTGTACAATTAAAATTATATTTTTGAATGAACTAATTCACTTCTTAGCTTTTACTATTTCGTTCACACACGCGCACACACACACATTAGACCAAAAATATAAGATGAATATAATATTAACTAACGATAAGAGACACACACACACACACACACACACGTGGTCTTGACTTTCGACCTTTGATTTGTTCTCGACTTCGTTCATCCAAACCTTAAGTGCAACTAGTGTTGCTACTTTTAGATATCTTGAAAAATACGATGAAACTTGCTATAATAAAGAACTTTGTCTCTTCTTTCTTTCCTTCCTTATATATATATATATATATATACATTTTCTTTTTCTTTTAATTTTCTACTTCTTTGTTCCAATGTCGCAGCTTGTTCAAAGATGAAATTAAACGAAATGGAAAAGTATCGAACCGGAAGCCTGAGGCACCATAAACGAAGAAAGAAGCGTATCCAGGCGCATGAACTTCTTATTCTCTTTCCTATTTTTATAGATTACTTTCAATGATACCGATCTAACGAACGAGTAAATAATCGGAAAAAGGGAACTATTCTTCGAGAATAACGGGAAATTGGAATCCAGGGAATCTTTCGAATTACTTGCCCCGTTGTCGTTATTGCCCTCACGGCTAATCTTACAGCGAAAAAGAAATTCCAACGTCCAATCTTTTTTCCAACTGCAGAACCAAACTATTCCTCTTCTCTAGCACGAATTTTACGAATAGTCTCGATTTATTGCCTTACACTCCTCTCCCTCTCCCTTCCACCTTCTTTCCATCCCCCAACCAATCCCTTTTTAATACCGAAATAAATTCTTTATACTTGTTTTTTCTCGCATTCCATTCATTTATTTATTTATTTTCTTGCAACGCTTTATAATACGTTTCATTTTAATATTAATTTATAATATTAATTCAATAAATAACAAATCGAATAATTTATTGTTCGATTTTTTTTTTTTCATATTACTAAAAGCTCGTTCGATTAAAACGTACTATTATATTATTGCGTAGCTTTTGAAATACAAAAGAGTTCTATAAATAGAATTTAATTATTTCGAGTCACTTTAATTATGTAGAAACTGCTGACGAGGTCGACAATCATTTATAGTATTTTATTACGAACGATTTTTACTTAAAAAACGGGATTCGTGATTTGGTCTCATGAAACCTTGTTTTTATGAATTAAAATGAGAATTGTCAGAATAAAAAGAATTCGCGCACACATTGAGGAAGAAGAAATAATTAAAAATATCGTTTTTAATTTTTTAATTATCAGAATAACAAAATATTATACATACGATTCTCTTGACTTTTTACAATTTCAAAAAAGCATGTTAATAAGAACATTGCCTACCACTTTCTATCTCTCTGGTTTTCCTTTTCTGACTTCCCTTCGCAAATGTAGATTCAAATCTGGCAGAATTTCGTAAAGGAAACTGACAGGAAGAAGTGACTCTGCGCGAGACACCGTACCGAAAAACGTCTCAGCTTCAACTACTCGAAGAAACTTCGAAATTTCCTTCATTTCTTTCTAACCAAGGTAATCGTGTGTTTAAGTTTCTCAACTTATTCGCAATAAATGAGAATGTTTCTCATTTCTAATGTTATATCTAAGAAGAAGAAGAAGAACTTTTTGACACTAGAACTTAATTATTCGTTAACAAATTATATTATTTATTTTCTCGGAATATTGAATTAAAATAACATGTTGTTTAATTTTTAAAATTCTTTCCTTTAATATAAATCATTTTTAATAACAAAACAACGAACGAATATAAATATTTTAGCTAATATACGGTAGAAAGAGAAGAATATATTAAAATATTATATTAAAGTATTTTCCACCAAATTGTAAATTATAATTTTGTCAAGCAATTTTCATACAATTAACCATTATATGTTATTCGTATGAAATACAAATATATTAAATGTCTCTGTCTCTTTCTCTTGTAATAAATTGTAATTGTTTTAATTTTCTTCCTATTTAATTATAAATTCTTTTTACAAAAGAAAATAATTTTTCTTTTGACTCCACTCTCCTACCCTCTAAAAAAAAAGCCAATAACAAATTTAATTCGCAGTAATACTATATGAAACGAAGCGTAGGAAGGAGGGCAGGACTTCGACAATGCAATAAAATTATGTCAAATCGTCCAATTAAATTTCTAATAAGGTTACTTCGTAAGAAAGTAATTATGCGAATTTAAAGAAGACGATGGAATAAAGAAACGGGGGAGAAGAGACAAAAGAAGAATTCGGGGAGTAAAATTATAGAACGATGCACAAATTTTTACATTTCTTTTTATTTTGATTAAATAATTATAAGTGTGAAAGAGAGAGAGTAAAAGATTTGGTAGATATATTTCATGAAATTTATTTATACAAAAAAAGTGGAAGAGAAAATTATTGATCCTCCAATATCCCTAGTAAAAATATTTTAAAGCATAAAGTTCTATCAGTTTCTTTTCGAAACATAAAATCTCAACCAGTAGCACTGGCTTGGCTATTCCCAAAGGATCGTTCCAGAAACGACTTTGTTTCAATGGCACGAGTATAGTCGACTCTCATAACTCGCTACGCTCGATTTTTCTTTGCTTCGACGGAGTATATCGAAGCTTTTCAGAAAGTATTTTTTTCCAATACCCATCTAATGTTAATAAAATAAACAAAAGATTAATAAAACATTCATTTGTTATATTACATTATATATTCATTAATTCGAATAAATTATTTTCTATAATAATAAAATATTTTATACGTATTAAATGTAAGTAATCGTTAAACAAATAATCGTTATAAGCTTCTTTATTTAATAGAAATAAATAATTTATTTCTAGGAACTTATATATCAAGATCCAATACTCTTTTACAAAAATATTGTACCATGGTAATCCCATGAAATAGTAAAACGAAGTTGATTTTGAAATTAGATTTACGCACCCTCGCATAAGAAACTTTTTTTTTATGTATCGAAATAATATCGATTAGCGATCTCAATCAATATTTATTCCTTCTTGCACGCTCGTATTGTAAATACATTTACTATTATAATATACATGAACACACATTTCCAACTTCTCCGTACAACAATAATAATCTGACATTTGGCTTATTTCGAATGTAACGTGTTTATTGTTAAAACGATCTCACGTAGAAATTAACTGAAGTGAAATCTTTATAAAGATTAAACGTATTTCGCATGGGATTGAATGAGGTTGAGATTGAATTTATAATATTTATACGAAATTGTATAAATTTTCGAAAAATAGGTCACCATTTGATTAACAACCTCGAGTTTATTTGAAATGTTTTATCCTATTTCAATTGACTTTTGGGATGTTTCTTACGCAAACTGAAAGGATGTCTCAACAAAAAGTAAAAAAAAAGAAAAGGAAAGATATTAAATTCATGGGAAAGAAGTAGAAAAAGAAGAAAATGAAAGTTCAAGTTAGTTGTTTCACATTACGAGTTTTAATTTCTTCCCAGTCGTACAACAAACCTCACATTTCTATTCCAGTTTCTTCGTGTATGTATTTTTAATGTGCTCTGTGCTACCTTAGTTGCTGCTGCTACGTGTGTTCTTTTATGACTGTTTTTTATTACCACTATCAATATTATATTTACCAACTTAGAATTCTTTTAATTCACTTGTGCGATAAACTCTGAAGATAACTGTCATCCAATATACGATGAAATTAAATGTTTAAACTTCATTTATCTTCCAACTTAAAATGTGCACTTATTCGATTCTAATTAAAAAAAAAAAAAAACAAATATTATTAAATATTATTTTTATATTTGCGAGGTTGATGTTTAACGAACGAGATGATCGATAGACATATAAAATATTGATCGTTTTACACATAAAATGTGTATCCACAGTGTGTACATTAGAATTGTACATAAAAATCAGAGATTTCAAGTATTCTTGGACCATTAGTGAATTTATTTTGTTATAGGGATTTTCTTTAGTAATACTACGGTATATATGTATAGTTTATCTTATACATAGGTGAAAAAGAGTCGTTCATTCCATAAAGCTTTCTACGTCGAAAAAATACGGTATCGATAAAAGCTCTGCACTATTGCACTTTTCTTAAATTCGAGATACTTTTATCTTGAGATTCTTTTTCAATGTTGAATATCTTGATTGAAAAGTGTGCAAAAAGAGAAGAAAAAGAAAAAAAAAGGAAAAAAGGAAAAAGGAAAAAGAATACTTCTTTAAAGAAATTAGAAATAAAAGAAATGATAGAAATAACGAAAGCGTTAAGCCAAATAATGAGAAACAATCGTGACATAAATTGTTCCAGTAAATAACCGTTTTAATTGAGTAACAGGGCGTGATGTAAAATAATGATGAAAGGTAACAGGTAACACGCACGTAACGATAAGAATAAAATGTGAATGGAGGTATATTGAGACGATTTTTATCTCCGTTATCGAATATAACCTTGTCAACGATAAAATTTTTTAAATTTCAATCATACACGTTACACCTTCATACAATATTCATACTTTGATACGCTTTTAATTAAGATTTTAATTAAAATTTTAACAATTATGTTTTCTTTTTTTTTTTTACTGCGTTATAACTTAAATTCTAATACTTTATTATAGATTTAAAATACTAATAAGAACTAATAATAATAATAATAATAATAATAATAATAATAATAATAATAATAATAATAATACTAACTTAATAAATGATAATTAATTTGAATAAAATTAAAGAAAATAATAAAAAAAAAAACAGAAAACAACTTATCGAATTATAAGCTGAAATTATTACAAGAACGAAACTGTTTTCGAAAGACCAACGAGATCGAGATCATAATTTTCGAAGCATTCTACCGGCTAAATTGCTATCGTAAGCCCCGAAGGCTTAAAGCTTTTAACAAACTTTCTACTTTCTTACAATTCCAAGTAAGAAAAGATATATCTAATAACGGGATCGATTACAGGTACGAACTCGAGCACCCACTTTAAAGGGCCCTGACGAAACTTTCATAATTCCCAAGTTCCATGAAGTATAGTAAGTACTTATAACGCCTAATGTACGATGCTCCGGAAAACGATTAATCGTTATTCCATCGATCTCATAATAGAAACTAAAAGAAAAATCTTTTATTACTTTTACGTGATTTCCTTTCAATCGCTATACACACATATACAATACACACATACATATACATATAGAAAAATATATATAAATCGAGCGAATACAACAACACGATCGCTTTATACGATGCTTAATCGTCTTTCATTTTAACGACCACGTGGATCATTAATCATTTGGTCACAACAGAACACAGTGCAATGGCGACTCTTAGTCTTGATAAATGATCGACGACGTGTATCTAGATCGTATCCCCTTAATGCAGTTAACTATGCAACTTTTTTCCCCCGTCCCACCCCCGAATATTTTTTCTTATTCGCATACCTTTTTTTTCAACGCACACAAAATTACTACATGCTAAACGTGACATAAGAAAACCGATTGCCCGGCCATCGTGAAAATGCCGAGAAAGTAATTCTCATTCGTATAAAAAAAGAGCACGGTCACGATTTAATAATCTTCATGGCGGGAGGTGGTTGGAAAAGGGGGCAGAGTAAGGGGGGGATGGGTTAAGGGTGTGGAAATGAAGTGAAGTAAGAAAAAAAGAAGTGCTTCTTCCTATCCTCAACCTTTTCTAAAAGACTCGTTCGCGCGAACCACCCCACCTTTCATTGTACCCACCCTCTTAACTCCCTCTTCCCTCCACCAACGCGAATAGAATTTTTAAAACGTCGTATCCTTGAATATATTCTGTTCTTGGCTCTCGTGGCACGTCATTGTGCGATTATAAGATTAAGTGTTCCTGCCTAAAGGGCTAACGTTCCAATTGTGTTTTAACTTTGTTTCAGGAAACGGACCGTAAAGATTTTTTACGACCCGGCAGGTAGATAAAATTTTTAGCCTACGTGACGACGAAAAAAAAATCTTCACTCTCACCCTCAGTCAGTCAGTCACTCACTCACCCACTCTCTGGCTCACTCTTTCTTTTTCTTTCTCTTTCTTTTTTTCTTTCTCAATTACTTCTATACACGATACGTTAAAATAAACGAACGATTAAGACACCTGTACGTGAGTGTACGTGTATGTTTGTGTATTACGTGTACGAAACTCTTGTTCATGGTTTACAAGCAAATATTATCTTGCAAGTGGTGGAATAAAAAATATTAAATAAGTAAACTTTTTACTATTGTACCAGTTACAAGGCGTGAATAATACAATACTCTCAGTTGTAGGTGTAATAATAATATTTTTAATAAATGAGAATGTTCGTATGTTCATTTCGTTTCTTTTTTTTTTAAGTTTAATTTTGTTAGTTACTTCGAAGTAGTGTTAATCTATGTTCTTTGATTACATTTTCCTGTAATTTTAACTAATTTCGAGATATTCGAGATATTTGTTCTATGGACAGACACTCTTGTTAAATATAAACGTATGTAGAGATACACACATACAAATATACATTTCAATGTGTAATAACAACGTTCACTTTCCTTAAAAGAGAAACATAGTAGGACTTGCATACAAGGGGCGGTATCTAACAATAAGTAAATTTCGAGGTTACACGTTAAAGCCGTTAAGAAGCGTGTATCTATGTTTACAGAAAGGTAGACGGCACGTTTTCTCATTGGGTACGCTTAATTGGAAAACTTTCCTGTAGCTCGACGCCAAGAGTACAAATCACTTTGTGGCGTCATTCTCTACTCTTGTCTAACAAGTATATTTTATACTATATACAGTTATACAAAGACGAAAATACAGTTTGTTGTATTTTCTTCAAACTCCACCCTCCTCCCGTCCCGGTTTTATAACTAAATATTTCAATAATAATTTTCGTTACCTTTATATGTTCATTCATCTTTTACATACTTCTTTATATTTTCATTGAAGACAGATTTTATTAAGAGTATTAAAATAATATTTTCTTTTTCCCCCTCTCTAAATCAGTGAAAGATCTTTCATTTATTTTTTAAAGGTTTGAGTAATATTTTCATTAAATGTTACTCCTTATTTTTATCATTTCTTTTCAACATCGATTGCAAACCTTTTTCGAAGATTAATCAAAATGATACAAAAAATGTTCTATTTACCAAACGCGACTCAAATATTTGTACTGAGTAATTGGAAAAAGAAAAAAAAGAAATAAAATAAAATAAAATAAAAAAAAAAGTAGAGAAAATAAATTCTACGTTTCACTTTAATCAATTTACAGTTGAATATAAAGAAAACAAAAAAATATATAATAATTTTTTTTCAAAAGAGGTTTCCTTTTATTCTTTTGTTGTTTTAATTATAAATAACAATACCCTAACAAATCTAATAAATAATTTACAAATTTTGTTCGTACAAAAAGTATGACAAATAATGTATAAATATAAATATTTTGAGAATATTATTTGACAAACCTAATCAAACTTTTGGAAAATGGACGGGCTACTTGAATTTCCCTCAGGTCATGATGACCCACGGGTAACAAGTTTACCATAGCATGAACATAACCAAATCATCCCCGTACAAGACTACTATAGCATATTCATTGGAAACAGGGTAAACTTAATTAAAAAAAAAAAATGAAAAATAAAGAAAAAACACACATTGAAATGATCTTTGTAAATTTTTAATGTAATTTTGAATTCTTTTTTTTATAAAACTTGTTATCAGATATCCAAACGGTTTGATAAATTATTATAATCTGTGAAGCTTATCTTACGAGCTTACAACACAGGAAGCTTGTTAATCTTGCCAATTAATTGTCGTCTTTGAACGAATATTACGATAACAGTGTAGACATCGTCGTAAAATACAAACGAGAAATACGAAGCTTAGACGGAGGTAAAGTAAAATTCAAAGGATCTTAAAAGGGAGCAAGAGAGAGAGAGAGAGAGAGAAGGAAAGAAAGAAAGAAAGAAAGAAAGATAGAAAAAAAGGAGAGAAAGAACAAAAAAAAGAAGAAGAAAAATAAAAAAGGAGAAGAACAGTAAAAGTACTCGTTATTTCTCGAATAAATCAGCGATAACGTCCCGTCGACAGAGAGTGCATATTAAAAAACCTTTTCTTCCAACCATTCGATGCCTTCTTTTCATATTAACGAGACATAATACTTAACTTTCGGCCAATGAAATCGGCTTAAATTGTAAATACGTTCGATCGATTTATTTTCTCGCGTTAATCTCGTTAAAGATTTATTTTTACTTTTTTTCTTATTTAAAACACAAAAAAAACGTACGATAAATTTTTTACCCTCCATCAACCTATTTTCCAATAGTTTTTCAATCTTGTTTTACTTTTCCTTTTTTTTCTTTTATTTTACCGAATATTTTACTCGCGGTAGCGCGAATCGATATCATTGCGGAATGAATAAATGAAAAAGTAGAGATGGAAGAGAGGGTTGACGAGAGGGGTTGAAGGGATGAGGGTTGAAATAGTAGTAGTAGTAGTAGCAGTAGTAGTAGTAGCAGTAGTAGTAGTAGTAGTACGGAAAAAGCTTATTCTTTGAAGAGAATTACTTTACTCAGAAAATGTTCTGTTATCCTTTTTATGCAAGATATACAGAAGTTATTGAATGGGATAGATCTAAGAAAAAAATACATTATAATCAAAGACGTCGTATCATGTATAAAGAAAAACAGAAAAAGAGAAAGAGAGAGAGAGAGAGAGAAACGTTAATTAAGATTTAACAACGTCGACTAATGGCTAATTAATCGTTTGCTCGAACGATTATTAACTTAAAACTTATATCTCAACGTGTAAAACGCTTAGTTTTAATCGTATTTGTTAGTTTGTTTCAGGAATGTTCGACAATGATTTAAGAGCATTTCATTAATGAGAGTCAAAGAGAGAGAGAGAGAGAGAGAGAATATTGGACGCCTGAAGATGAAGGTATCTGACATAATGAAATTTTTCATCGTTATTAGGTACAAAAGTGTGTGTGGAAGAATTTTCGTAGTTGTTTTAAACAAATATCTCATACCATGTTGTAAACATTAATTTTCTTTCGGACGTTAACGCGATACCTACGAGAGAGTTAGAAAATTTGGATTCTCACTTGAAAGGGAAAAAGGAAAAAAGAAAACAAGAAGGAAAGAAGATAAGAATCCGTCAAGGAAAATTACGCACGTCTTCGAGAAACTAACGTAATATTTTTAATAAGAGAGAGAGAGAGAGAGAGAGAGAGAGAGAGAGAAAACAAAGTTCCCACTGACTTTCTAATTCCAATCTCAACAATGTCTTCGTGTCTCTTAAGTACTCGACGTAAAATTTGAAAGCCCTAAAAAGTGAACAGGAAGAAAAAGAAGAAGAAGAGGAAGAGGAAGGTGAGGAAGAGGAAGAAGGAGAAGAAGAAGAAGAAAACACGTTAGAGAAAGTATAACCGCAATCTGCATATTGCATAATAGAATGGCATAGTGCGAGCAGCTTAAAGCTCTTTCTGCTTTTCCTTTTCCTCTTATTTTCTATTTTCCTCTCCCCCATCTCACCCTTCATCCTCGTGCCTTTTCCTCGCAAATCCTCTCTTCTCATTCACAACATTCTCGTGAAAAGCCTCGCGTGTATTGTACGAGTACAAAGTTTCAACGAGTATCCGACTCCCCTTTTCTTTCCTGTCCTTTCCCTCTTTCTCTGTATACACACGTTTGTTAGTGAAAAGAAAATACCAGAAATAAGAGGAAAAAAATTAAATAAAAAAAAAAAAATAAAGTAGAGTCAAGAGTTACGATATACGATGCGGGACGATGTTAGCACGAAGTTAACTTTGTTGTCGACAATTTTATCCAATGGAAACCCCAGTGACGTAACTACAAATGTTCGGTCCACTCATGTCAGTAAAATATATATTGAAACAATAAACAACGTGTTATATATTATGTATAGAACATTAACCATCTGCACTCGATGGGTTTACTCTTTGATAACACGAAACGCTAGGTCAATCTAAAATATTTCGTACACTGACTGACCCATAAGCCGAAAATTGTACATTGCACGAATAAAAGATGAGACGAGAAAATGAAAGAAAATATCCACAAAATAAGCTAAGAAGAGAGAAAAAAGAAAGAAAGATTAAATAAAATAAAACATAAAATAAATAAAAAAAAAGAAAATCACGGGAAAGTATAGGTAGCATTCATTTATGTTTAAAGTCAGGGCAATGAAATCACAGTAAACTCGAACGAAATTAAGAGCTCCGTTCGAGACTGTACAAAGAAAGAGTGAAAGGATGAAAGTGAGAAAGAAGAAGAAAGAAAGAAAGAGATAGAGATGAGGATAGATAGATAGAAGGTGGAAATAGGGAAAAGAAAAAGTAAGTTTTATCCACTTAACGAATGGGCGAAGGTAATCTCGTTAGTGTTTCGTGTGCTCGCTTGGTGAAACACGAAAGGATGATGTTGGCGAACTGTTTGTCTAACATAAGTATTATGAAATAGGGATAGGAGAGATAAGAATGAACATCTAAAAGAATAAAAAAAAGAGAAAGAAGAAAAGAAGAGTTAGAAAAAAAAGGCAAATAAGAGGGAAGGAAAAAGGAAAAAGAGAAAGAAAAAGTAAGAGAAAAAGAAAAATAACAAGCTACCGTGAAATACTCGTGCAAATGAGAAATCTCTTCTCTTCTCCGGACTGAGTTTTATTAGCAGGAAGAAGAATTAATGTTCCGCTCTAACGGTTTTCTTCGGTAATGAATGCTGTCATCCTTTTTACTAATTTGCTGGAAGAATACCAGACGGGGTAATGTACGATATATATTATTATATGTACGTATATAGGTACTGATATTATAGAAATATATATGTTAGCTAGAAAAGAAAATGAAACGTCATGTTTTAAAGATAAGGACAAAATGAAGTTTCGTTAAGCCAGTTAGATAGCCCGTAGACGATCGAGTTTACCAAGCGACTTTACTTCCCGAGGGTGAAATCGCTCACGTTGCTTTTACAAATTTATAGGCTAGATCTGGTGTATCCGTGAAGCGTTACAAGAGACATCGGTCTTATAGCTATACTACTTTCTAACTTATTTTCCTACCTATAAAAAAAAAGAAAGTCTCTTCAATTTATCTATCTATTATCTAATTTAATTCACCTTATTCGATCTCTCTGATTATTAGATAACAAAATTAATTCATAAGACTTAAGGAAATAGTGATATGAATAAATCTGTATTTAGAGACGGATTTAATTTTTCTCTTTGTTTTTTTTTTTAATATTATAAAATCAGAATTAATTTAAAAATTTGTTCCATATTTCGATAAAATATTATTGGCCTAAGATGTAACAAAAAGTAATAGTTAATGTTCAAAATTATTCGTAAAATATTTCTAACGAACAATTAAATACATTTAAATCAAAATACCTACTACTGATTAGCTTGAAATGATTGTATATAATTTAGTATTCATAAAGATTAACTTAAATTATTTGAAAAAATGATAATAAATTTTTTTTTAAATCATTTTAATAGCTTTTATCCTTCAATAACAATTAACGTACACACACACACACATACACACACAAAACTACTGTATTATTAATAAAGATTACAAGAACATCATGCATTCTCGGTGCATAATCTATGAGAATGATTCAAGCACCCTTTGCTTATTTTATATCGTTGTACATAAATGTGCCTACATATTACCAATGGTAATGTATACAGTTATAACGCCACGGTTTGTACGTTGAACTATAAATTTATCGAAGCACATAATTCATGCTTATCGAGCGGATAACGCAAATTCTATCGATGGTCGAAAGGAAATACATTGGTGAGTGAGCGAAGCGAAATGTCGGTACGTCGATCGCACCGAATTATGCTTTATTTCTCACGCTTGTAGGAATACTAACAATTCTGAGTAAAGTATTATCTGAACGTGTACGATGTTTAACATTTTTTTACTTATTACTGATAAAGTCAAGGCAAATAGTTAATTCAGAAGAAACCAACTATCAGAATTTCAACAGATTCTATATTTAAACACGAAATTAAATATTTGTAAAATTATAAAGTATACCGTTCGAAAGCTTTGTCTATAATAATTATTATTAAATATTATTACTATTCATTTATATATATATAAAAGAAGAAAAAAAATAATAACAAATATTAAATCCAAGCACAACTATTTTCTAATTACATCGTTAATCAAATAATCGACCAAATATTAATACCTAAAATTACAATAATTCCTATTATTAAATTAAATTTAATTGAATGGTAAATAATTTCCAGATTAATTCGTTAATATCGATAGAAACCATATTCCTAATTGCTATTACTATTTCACTTTTCAAACAACCAGGAGAAGGAGGAAGAAGAGGAGGAGAAGGATGATGGATATTAACGATAATTAAATCGAAACGATCGCGCAGAAATTCCGCGGCAGAATTTCTGAAGCAGAAATAAAAAAAAAGAAAAAGGAAGAGAAAAAAAGGGAAAGGAGGAAGAAGAGGAAGAAAAATAAAAAAATAAAAAAAAAAGGGAAGAAAAAAACAAGAACGAAATAAAACAAAAAGGAAGAAAGAAAGAAAGAAGTAAAAAGAATGGAAAATAAAATTCCAAGTAGGTACTTCGACCGTACATACGAGCGGTGAATAAAATTGCTTGTCCTCCGTGTAACACGCCCCTCCACCGCGACAAATTAATATTACGCCCCGTAACTGGAACATCGTTGAAGAACAAAAAAAATAAATGAAAAATAAAGGAAAAAAAAGATGAAAAAAAAATGAAAGAAAAAAGACCGTACCGAGGATAGTAATAGGGTGGAGGAATAGAGGATTGCGAGAGTGAGGAGGGGGAGGGGGGAGCTCGAGCGGGACAGAGGGGGAGTTGAGTGGGAAGGGTTGGTCTGTATAGTACTACAGTGGGAGAGGAAAAGGAATAATAAGAGAAAACAGGAACACGTCTCGCTCGTTTTCAGCATCAACGAGATAATTCCTCCTCTTCCTTTGCGAACAGTCACATCCGGCCACACGTCGCATCTGGTGCGACCATTCTCTCTTTTCCAGTCTTCTCTCTCTCTCTCCTTCTCTCTCTCTCCCTTTTTCTTTTTCATCCTTTCTTTCCCTTTTCTCCAGTTTTGTTATCTCTTTTGGTTGCTATCTCCTACATCCTACCGTTTCCACCCAAACGACGATTACTTATGGTACCCTGTACGCAAAACGCAAACCTACCATTTCTAACCGTCCTCTATCCCTCTCTCCCTACCACCATCACCACAAAAATAACACCAAGGTAAAAACTACTCCCACATTTCTCTTAACCTTTTGATTTTTCTTCGTATTCTTTCTATTTTTCTCTTCATATATTATAATATAGAAAATAATATTCTTTTTTCAATATCAATTTTATTAACTAAATCTGAACGGAAAAGTATCTAAAAGTATCTAATAAGTATTCAATTAAAATCATTTTAATCGTATCACAAATATCATTAAATTTGCCAATCTCTAATTATAGATTTTGATCATACAAATGCTAAATTATTCTCTCACGTATTTTTTTCATTTCCGTGTTTTAAATAAATAATTTTTATATTATCAATTGTAATAATACATAACATTAGTGTATATGAATATTTTTAATATATTCCATTTATAAGAACGTAGAATAAAAGCTGCAAAAAAGAAAAAGGAAAAGAAATGGAGAAGGAAAAGGGAAAATCTAGCAAACATTACGATAAACCGTGTATATAATATCGCAAACAAACATCGAATTACAATTGCAAATGACGCTAACCGACCGTAACAAGTTATTTTAATAACCTCGACCGGATCTCTAGCGAAAAGATAAAAGCGAGTCCAAGCGAAACATTAACCCATATCTTGAGATGTATATAGAAAGAGAATAGAAAACTGCCTTATAGTTATATTTTTTCTTCTTTTTCATTATTTCTTCTTCTACCTATTCTTCTTCTTCTTCTTCTTCCTGCTATAATACACTCTGTAACAGTAAAACTACTTCGCATTTAAATATATATATATATACACGCTTTTACTGGTAAATTATTCCGAACGAAAAGAAGAAGAAGAAAAGAAGAAGATAATAATAATAAATAAACTTTAGGAATTAAAAAAAAAGATATGCGTGGCCTCCGCGCATGACGGAAGTGAAACTCGTAATATCTTGTAGAAAATAATCAATTGATTTATGTATACAGCGAATGATCCCTTAAAATTGTACGTTAGATTTTTGCTTGAAAATTACTCACATAGAGTCTTGAGGATTTCTTATATAAAGAATGAGAATTACATATTTAATGAGTTTAACTTGGAAGCTTTATTTGTAACTGTCAAATGGAAATGTCAGAACATTCAAATTGTACGTGTTTGTATAACTGTAAAAACAGGGAAATACCACGTCTAATGATTAATCATTCTTTGCTTTTTACTGTTATTTCAATGGTTTTTAGTATCAAAATCAATTGAAATATCAATTAAAGTAAGAATAATACAAAGTAAATTTACTTAAAAATTACATATGCTTCGAATAAATGAAATTCAATCTGTCATTTTATTAGATGAAAATTTTCAACTCAAAATAATCACTGGCCAGGAACGTTAAAACACATATATATATTAGTGTAAACAATCCTAAATATTAGAAGAGTATATTAGAATATTAAAAATACCTTAAATGATTATTAATTAATCGAAGAAAATGTATATCGTAGTTTGAAAGCACGAATGTGTACCGTCCTCTTTGAAGTCCACGACTAGACTACTCCCGTTGTCCTCTATGAAAGTTCTTTTATTGAATGTTGTTTATATGATTTTACGAAGAATAAATTCTATTTACTACGCATATTATTTTCATTATACACATATACCATATATATATACCCTTAAGAAAATCTTATAAACAACGATCGATAAAAGAAATTTGAATGACTTTCATAGAAGATAACGAGCCAGTCTATTGGTGAATTTCGAAGAGAACGGTACGTCGATTTTATATGCTTTTAAACTATAATATACATTTTATTCGATTAATTAACAATCAATTAAGGTATATCGAACATTCTGAATATATATCATTACACCCTTACTCATCCTTTTAAAAACAAACGTATCACAATTCAGTAACTATCGATCGACGTATCTCATGCATACACACACACACACATACATATACACACACTAGAATCTTTCATAATTTCGTTCAACTGTCGATCGAGTGTTCAAGTATCTATCTCGCATACATTTCCTCTCTTTTTTCATATAATTTCATAAAATTTTATCGTTAACGTCGCCTACGAAGTTTCACTTCAAAATTATATTTTCCCCCCTAATCATATTCCACTTATATTTTCTTATTTTCTTTTGCGAAGAAAAAAAAAGAAATCGTTAGATACAACGAGAAAATTTTCTAAAAGTCACGAAGAACAACGTATAGACAATTTCTTTTGTTCAATTTTTATCGAAGAATAAAGGCGATTTTCTTCAACAGTTGTAAGGTATTTCGATGAATCGCCTTTAGCGTTAGAACAGCCAGCACCAGTACCAGCACCGTTACCAGTACTATCAAAATCTACGGTAAAAGAACTAACACTACCAATAATAATGCCAGCAACATCAGCTAACACGAAGGGACGTCGAACGAAAGGTGTCAGGAAAATCGAACTGGTTGGTTAGAAAACGTGGCGCATCGTTGCACCTTTTTATATATAATATATCCAGACACACACACACAGGTGTACTTACATATATAAACCATGTATACAGGATGGCCCAAAAATTGCTTTACCAAAGTACAAAATTTTCAATTTAATTTCCACTACAGTTTTCACGTATACGATCGTTTCTTTTGGAAGGATTTTATTAGGGCTTCGTCAGGCTTGTGTTAGGACTTTGTTTTATTCGACAAAACAGCATACCCAGACACCCGGTTTACGTATATCTATAGATATGTATACACAGTAGTAAGGGTTGTGATGCAACTCGCCAAAAGATCAAACGCGGTAACATAAAAAGAGTAGCAGGTCGTTCAGGAAAGTTATCATTCCACAGTGGTAGCCTACCACCCTGTTCAGTTGGGTAAGATGAAAATCTGTAACGCCATCACGTACGAAGCATTGCGGATTCCGCCGGCTAAGGCTAGCGTCATATCTAGACGAAAATTGGAAAATGCTCTTCATTTTCGCCGGCGTTGCTCAAAACACGCATGCGCACCTATCTAACAACCCTCTTCCTTTGCCAGATGAAGTAAAAGAAAAAGAATAAGAATAAGAAGAAGAAGAAGAATAAGAAAAGGAGGAGAAAGAGGAGAAGAGAAAGGATCTGGATAAAAAAAAGGGGAATCTACTTGAACATTGAAACTGTCGACAAAATGCTTTCGTGTATTTTTAACAGACTCTCTAAATTACTCGTTTTCAAAGTTTACTTTAGAAATGGGAGATTGTATTAGGAAAGAAAAGAGGACATGGATTATATTAAATTAAATTACGAACGGCAGACTGTACTTAGTATTATAGTCCTCTGTTAACTCAACAGAATTTAATTTCATATATATATTAATATATAATTTTTTTTCTTTATCTATTAAAGAAATTATTAAATGTGTTCAAACGTATCAAATTAATTACTACATTTTAATCTAAGAAATAAAATATTTGTTCTTCACTATTTGGCTGCAAAATATATTAAATCATAAATACAAAATGCACATATGTTTTACTACAAAATAACACACAACTGAATATTCTTCATTAAAAAAAAATAATCAAATTCGACATTGTTTTACACAAATATACTATAGTGTATACTTTAAACGTGTTCTTCGTAAAAATATAATATTATCTAAAACAAAATATATCTATCATACACCCATGCGTGTAGCATAAAAGTCGATAGATCGAAAATATCGATAGAGCCTTTAACGTCAAACTTTCAATTGAAAATTTTAAAGCAACCGAAGAAAGAAAGAGAGAGACATACGTACATACATATATATATATATAATAAAGAGAATGGGGAAAACTCTCGAGTTTCTCGCTCGAACCGTGATATTACGTAATAAATCATCCGAATCTCGCGGTGTCATACAATATGGCCTTGTGGAGGTGAACGACGTCTATACCAATTTTCATTCCCGACGACATTCGACGTTCCTGTTGTACCACCCAAACCTTTTCATTCCAGCAACGACGTCAGACTCCTCACCGGTGAGGAGGTAACGTTCAGAGAAGGGGGTTAACTGAGGGGTTTAGCTAGTTCCCTCTCTCTCTCTCTTTCTCTCTTCCTTCCAACATCTTTTTCATACTCACTCACTCGTTCTCTATTCTCTGATATCCTATATATCCGGAACAGGACTTCAGGGAGAGGTCGGAGGGTGCCGTTTTGTGGAGAGAATGGGTAAGAGGTGAGTTGAGGAAGGAGGGTCAAAATGTTGGAGGTGGGGGAAGAGGGTTAGCAGGGTGAACTCGCTACTCTCCCGTCAAAGATTAATTCGTTCTGCGTCATCTCGCAAGTCGTATTTCAAGTTGGACTCGCACCTGCTTTAACGACACTTTTCCAAAAGTGTAGGCGCCAGCGATTTTTCCATACGGCTAAAGAAAATTGGAAAGTGGTAGTATAGATATTATGTATATATATATTCATCTCTCTTTCTCTCTCTCTCTCTCTTTCTCTCATTCTCCAACCTAGTTTCTTTTTTTTGATAAAATGCATGGATCGATACCAATCTCGAGGGTTTCAATTAAAATTGATCGTTTCGGTAAAACGAAAAAGGTTTCGCGCGTTTTAGTTTCCTCTGCTGCTATTATTGCTTGTACTGCTGGTACTGTTCTGGTACTGGTTATTCTCGTTTATCAATTTTACTTTCTTTTCTATTATATTCGAGATTTTGACTTCGATTCTTCATATTTTGTACGTTCTACAACGATAGACTCAAGGATCATTTAAAATAATTTCTAATCTTGTGTATTTTTTTTCTTTTTAAAGATGTATTGCCATTTAACCTTTTTTTAATCGTAAGAGACATTTGTTTCACTACATTGTTGTTTGATAACGAAAGAATGCAATACGAATAACTCATTTGTTTGTAATTAGCAGATAAAAACTTGTGTAATAAGATAAGCATAATCGATCGTAACTCATTAAAGGCGTTTTTGATATAATCAGTTTCCAAGAAAGCAAAGACGTTTGTAAGGATGTGAATGGTTACAGTATCCAATGGGTAGTGTTTATATAACAAACAACAGTAATGTCGAGTTTAATCGTACGATAGATATTGGAAAATGTCGCAAACAGTCCCATCTATAATATTGAATTTTCCAGGAAATTCCTACCATTCGTGTATTGCATCAAAACATGTCAGAACGTATATAACTATACTGACTTTGTGCATATATCCAAATAAGACATTTGATAATATTTTTGTATATAGTATTTTCCTATAAATTTATTGAATGATTCCAATTCTAACGTCTAATTAAAAATTGAAGACAATATTATAAGATTTTTATTATAATAAATTTAACTTTATTAATTATTAACTAATTATTAACTAATTTGATATAATATATAGTATATGACAAAATAGATTTATATGTTTATAGAAATTTTATTTGAACTCTTAGAAATATTAAAATACTTATTTGACAAATTTATATGTTGAAAATATCAATCAAATATTCGAATAACGAAATTAACAAGCCGATTACAAATCCAATGCACGAACTAGTACAAATCTTCAATTTTGGACTAACCCATACATTAACCCAATTATTAAAAATATTATTCTATTGCAAATTGTATTCGACTATACTAATCTCAAATGAACACTTTATATTCTACGAAATAAATTAATTATATATAAAAAAAAGAAAATTTTCAAATCATTATTATAATTAAATTACCCCTAAAACAATTATTCGTAAGATATATTACTATAAATAGATATGTTAAATGAAAAATAAAAACAAAAATAAAAAGAGAAACGAGTATCAAACCTTAACAGTTTAACACGACCGACGACTAATTTACTATGTTGGAAAAAAATAAACTTTCCTGTAAATTATCCAAATCTTAATCGTTTCGACTGTGACAACACGACGAATATGACCGAGGGTCGCTGTTTTTCTTCTTTTTTTTTGTTAAAGATTACGCTTTTCACTAGGCGTTAAAATTCTTCTTCTTTTTTTTCTCCTCCCTTGCCTTCTTTCTTTTTGTTTCACTTCCACCACAGTCGGTAATAACTTCTCTCTTCGTCGCCCGTTGGAAAAAGCTTTTGAAGCTTTCAACGTTATAGTCGTCGGCTTCCTTTTACCATGATTCGTTGATCTCCGGGTAGAACGGCCGGCCTCTTTATCCACGAAAATGTGCCGAAATGTGGGCGAAATAAAAAAAAGAAAAAAGAAAAAGAACTTTCTCAAACATCTCTTCTAACTCTCTTTTTTCTTGCTTTTTCTTTCTTTATCTGACGTTATAAAGCAGAAGGAAGTCCGCTAATTTGCGGAGAACTCTTAAGTACTTCTCACTTAGAGAAGAAACTTTCTTTGCTATGATAAGACGAGGAAAACAAACCAACAAGAAAGGGGTAGGTGGTCAATATAAATAATTTTTTTTATAATATATATATATATATATATGAGATAATTTGAGATTACAATTCAATCGTATTTTTTCTATTCTAATATTTATTACAATTTATTTTAAATATAAGATTATTAAAATAACCTTGTATCGTCGGTAACGTAAAAAATCAAATGATTATATTACGTAAAATATAATATATACCAAGCAAAGTGTGTCATAAATTTTTAAACAACGTATCTATTTATATTATAATATCACAAATATTATTTTAAATAAATGAGAAAAAAAATAAAACTATCGTAATATCTTTTTGATGAATAAACCCAGACTAAATTTCAAGTTTTACGTTGAAGTCCAATAGCAAAAGAAAAATTGTTTTCGTATTTTCAAAAACGAAAACTAAAAAGAGAAACTAGCTGGGCACGTTATCTTTTACTCACGAAAAAGAGAAGACCATTTATCGGCTTTACTTCTACGAAAGGAAACAAATTGAAATCTGAAATGGTTTTTTGCCCCAATCGTACGTACGATTCAAAAGTTGAGTTCGTAGTCTTTTTTCGATAGATTTTCATTCGAAATAAGCGGACTTGTAAAAAAAAAATTTCACTAACACGTAAACGTGTTCCACGAATTTTCGCATCCTTACGCACGTCAACCTTCGCGTTTTTACAAATTATTTTCGAGAATTTTTCTCGTTATTCGTGCGAAACTTGGCACTTCGAATAAGAAATAATAAAATTCTTTTTATTTTTTCTTTCCTTTTTACATTCTAATGGTATATTTTCATCGACACAAACCTCACACGTGTATGTGTGTGTGTGTTTATATATGTTATTGCAGTGAGACTAATTTAATATAAATTCAAACCCGACTACTACACGAGTAACATAAAACGTTTAATACTAGAACACGTGTAGTATTCATTTGTTTAATCCCTGGCAAACATATTTAAATTTCATCCGGTTGTTGATATAGTATTTTTATTAAAAACTAAAGAAAACAAAGAATTTATTAAAAAATAGAACTAAAAAAGAAACAGGATTTGGAATATAGTAAAACAAGAGAGGCAGACAAAAAGAGGAAAGGTGAGAAGGGAGGGAGGGAAATTTGTATGTAGGAGAGATCGTATGGAAAGGATGAATAAATATAAATATAAAAAGTAATATAAATAAAATAATAAAAAACATACACATTTTTCTTTTTTTTCTATAGAAGAGCGTGTCGCTCGAATTTGGATTAGGTTCTTTTCCTCTTTCTCTTTGCGATAAAATAAAACATATGTATGTCTGTCACACACCCTTGTGTATAGATAGATGCGTGTGCGTGCTTGCGTACGTGTGCATGCGTGCGTTTTGATGAAATTTATATTTACAAAATCTGCAAATTGAAATTTACGAAAATGTCATTTCGATTCGCCTTTCGTTAAATAATTTAGGAAACCAACCACGCGATCAGAATCGTGAAAACGAACATTACCGCGAAAGATTGGCACCCGAAACCACAGTATTTGTTATGATGCAACCATATCCAAAGCTCCGATGGCAAATGTTGACTTCATTTTCCAAGAGAAATTTCTCTTGTAAGCGATGAGGAGGAGTGGTTGGGGGTTGATATTTAATCGACGTGTCGAAAAAAGAGATTGAAGAAACTTTAAAAATTAATTCGCATCAAATATCGGTCATCTTTGTATTTTCTTGGTAAATAATTCTGTACTTGGGTTTCCTTTTGTTCTTTTTATTATTATTTCATACCAACAGTACAAAATGGTTAAGCTTTTCTTATTAAATTTGCCAATGTTAAGGCAAAATTTAAATTATAAATAAGACAATTAATTATAACGCATTATTATTATAACTTAAAGAAAAACGCGAGTTGTCGAATTAAATTATAAAAATGATTTGTAAACACATATTTTTTTGTCTATATTTTTTAAAAGAAAATATAAAAAAATTTGTTAATTTCACAGGATTAAAATAATTGTCGATATAAAACGAAAAACGAAAACCACGTTGTAAATATTTCCGCGAGAAAAATGTAGCAATTAATTCGAGCGATCAAAAAAATCCTCTCTGGAATTTTTATTCTCTCTGAAGATTTCGAAAAATTTGATTCATCGAATAAAAAACAATACGATCGAGTAAAAATCTAATGTAATAGAAAAATAATAATAAAATGAAAAGGAAAATATTTTCTAATAAAGTAAGTCGCGTTTCTTTTTTTCGTACATACGAGTTTCTACTTTTTTTACAATATTTTTTTTTCTTCCGATGCTTTTATTTTCAACCCCTTTTTTTTCATACATTACATTTTATATTTTACGTTGAACGTCCATTTCTTTTCTCTCCTCAAAGTATGCATATACTTCTTCTTTTTTTTTGTTTCTTTCTTTTTTAAACGCTACAAGAAGAAGCAGAGTATGTTTTTAAAACGCAATATCACAGACTTGAATGAATTTATAAAATATGATGTAACGTTTAGCGTATAATGTAGTATAGTATAATATATTAACGTCTTTTTCAACGTAAGAAAATATCATTGATCTCACATAGATTAGAAGATGGGACTATAAAGATGACTTTACGTTTTTTATCGTTATGATCCTGAGGGAAATCCCTTATTGCTTTGAGCTTTTCTATCTCTTTCACTTAAGTAAATATCCTTGACATTGTAAAGTATTCACATTTTAAACTCCAAGAAAAAAAGCTTCGACTAAGCATTACTCTTAAAAATTATAAAACTCGAGAAGAAAATTTCATTCTCTACAATAAATATTTTTTAAATAATTCATAACCAAAGTCTCAAAAAATAATTTCTACTAAAAGAAAAGACTTAAAAAACTAGACAACAAAAAAATCCAACCCAAACACGGTCCACAAATATTTCACAAGCAAACCAAAAAATATGATTTAAATTACATTAATTATCGACAATGTATTATATTTCCACGAATCATAGCATAATAACCATGAATTTCATTTGAAAAGTTTTTTTTTTCTGTTTTACCATCCATTCTTTCTGTCCGCACATTTATTTTTTAGTTCAACAAACGCACGTATGCGCGAAATCCTTTCTCGAGATAGTACGTGTCAGCAGCATATCTCTCTTTTTCTATCCTTCCATATTAAATTAATAGCGACCGTCCAATTTCCCGGACGGCTATGGTCTCGCACAACAAAGTAATCGTGTTCCCGGTACCAAAATTTCATTTACGTTGTACGCTTCACTCGTGTGAAACCATACTATACCATACCTTTGCTTCTCGTTTCTCTTAACGGATCAGCGCTTCGGCGCGTTCGATTCAATCCGGAAATTCGACTGTTCATGTCGTCTAGCTCGACAAGCGTAAGTACGAAATTTCATCACCCAGATAGACAGACAGACAGACAGACACATACACACACATACATACACACACAGAAAGAGTAAGATAGAGAAAGAGAGAGAGAGAGAATGAAGACGAAGTTATTACGAATACAGATGATCGAGAAACATCTGTTCAGAGATATCTTCGCATATATGTCTTGTTATGATTTTATCTTATTTATTCAAATAAATTCTTTCTGCTTTTTTTCCTTTCAACGAAACGTATTTACAAACGATACTAATTGAATTTAATAAATAAAACATAAAGAGTGTACGCGTAGAGAATTGATTAGATTGAAATTCTATAAACGTAAAGGAAGTGAAGTGAGGTTGGATAAATAAGAAAAAAAATGTAAGAAAAACAACCGGAAACAAAAATTGCTCCGTATTCAAGTATGAAACTTTTTAATTTATCTTATATGGGTAAATACTTCGAACCTAATTAAGCGTCCATGAACTTTTCCTAACTTCATAGAAATATAATATTATGCGAAGAAGAGAACATAGAACAACTCTCTTTCCAGTATCTCAATATGTTTAAACTGGGGTACGTATACTCTACCCATATATACACACACATATATATACACACACATATATATATACACTAATATTAAACTAGTAAGAAAAAGAATAAGAAGACATAGATAAGAATAAGATGCGAGCCACGTTCTTCGAGGCTTCACGATCTCAAGCAAGCTCACCCGATCCCAATCCGATATCCTTCGTGATTCTTCGTTTCGACGTCGAAACCAATATTATGGAACTTAAGAACGATATCTTGCTCGGTACTTCCCGCTATTGCGAAAATACGTAAAAGAAAGAAAAAGTAAGCCGAAAAGAAAGAGAGAGAGAGAGAGACAGAGGAAGAGGAAGAGAAAAAGGGGTGGGAAAAGAGGTAGAAGGCATCACTTCGAGAACGAAGAATCCGCAAACTCCGCAGAGATAAAGTTAAAATTGACTCTTCAACGTCGATGCCGAGAGCCTTCGGAAGTTGCTAAGTAGTTTTCAGACGACGAGCTACGCCCCCTTCTTCTTCTATTTTTTACCCCACATCTTGCCACCCCTTTTTACGCTCCATCTCTCTCTCTCTCTCTCTCTCTCTCTCTCTCTCTCTCCCTTTCTCTTTCTATCCTTTTCTACTCAAACATATCTCACTCACTCTTTTCGTCTCTCACTCGTTCATTCTATTTTCGTCTTTTTCTATCCTTCTCTATGTCACACTCTCGCTCACTGACCTTCTCTCTCTCTCTCTTTCTCTAAATGTCTCTCTTACACTTTCCATCCTTTTCTTTCACTCCGCCTATTTTAGTCTTTCACTCGGTGCTCTTTTATTCTATGTCCCGAAGGAACACCAACGTTTCTCGGAAAACATGCACACACCCCCAAGAACCATTTCCTTTCTCTCTCTCCCTCTCTCTCTCTTCTTTTTTCTGTCGATCTGTTTCTTTCTCTACTTCTGAAACAGAAAAAGAAAGAAAACAGCAACGTTTGTCCAACGTGAAAGAGTCACACTTGTGTGTCTCAAGAACTTACGCGATTTTATCTCTCGCCTAGTCTCGATCTTCACGATCGACTACACTCGTACCTATCCCCAAAGGATGTTCACTGTATTTTCCTCCGCCACCCCCCACCCACCTTCCCCTCCTCCTACCTCTCGTTCTGCTTTAAAATGGGATCAAGAGAATGTGTGTGCGTGTATACGTGTAGGAGAGAGAAAGAGAAAATGAACCTTTCCGGACTGTAAAACTCAGTATCTAGCTTTCTCAAAATCTTCGATCCGACAATCTAGGATGTTTACTCGCCGTCTTTCGTCTCTTCGCTTCGTTAATATCAACTAAAACGAAAATGAAACTGTTTAGAATAAAATAAAAATATATTTCCTTTTTATATACTGCACATGCACACACACACATGCACACAAGCGATCAGCTGACTGATCATGACGAGCCGAAAGAAGAAACAATAAGAAGAAGCTCCTTCTGTTGTTTTCTGAGCTTTCTCGTAAAGATAAAAAGAAACTAATGACGAGTAAAAGTTTTTTTTCCCTCACTTCGTAACTACCCCGACCAGTACACACAATGTATCAACATTTGTAAATACTCATGTCAATGTATCACACGTCAGCATAAATTACTTATAATTCTCGACTGAGAATTGATTGTATATTCTTCTATCGATAAAACAAAAATATTCTTTTCATCTTTATCGTTGCAACAAGTATCATCGCAACATTTAATTGTCGGATAATATTGTCCTCTACCCCACACCACTCTTCTCTTTCTCCCAACAAAATTCGGCCTTTTATATAGAAATTTTTATACGCATTAATTCTATAACAATACCTGCGAAAAATCACTGCGGCAAATATGATTACGAGTGTAATTTAATTACCGCAAATTGCGGTAATAAAAATAATCATTAAAATATTATAATACGTCGATGACAAATTATGAAAAATAATTATTAAATGAATGAAATAAATTATAAATATCGTAATGCGCGTAAACGGAAATACCGAGCATGGGAAAATAAAAAAAAACAAATCCAAAAAAGAAAACAGAAAAGACAGAAAAAGAAGAAAGAACACGCATTTGTGCAACCCCGGCTGTTGTTGATTGAAGTGATAAGAGTTAAATGAACGGAAGAGAAAATAGGAAAAAAAAAGTTCAACGAAACATTTGGAATCCTTCGAGAACTCGTTGGGATTTTTAAAAGAAGATACTTTTTGCTCCGGTATTTTTCTTTCACCTCCTTCTCTTCCTCTTCTTCCTTTCTCTCTCTCTCTCTCTCTCTCTCGTTTACTATTTCTCACACTTTTGTTGTTTCTCTTTACAACATCCCAGAGAGAGGAGTAAGATAGTTTCATCCTTGTATCTTTTGCCACACCGACCGTTTGAAAACGACGAAAACTCGGAACGAATAGCATCTATAGGAAGGAGTTAGTCCAAGGAAGGTTAGAAAAAGAGATCGATAGGAGTAACCTAATGCTTCGACAAAAAGGAAGGATCCCCTCTCAATCTTCCACCCACCCAAACTCCCTTCCCCACTCATCTCTTCCTCTTATTCTCCTTCAAACTATTTCTCGATGTTCTTCGTTCATTTAATCCTTCTTGCGACTCTTATGACTCTTTCTCATAAAACTACTCTCTCTCTCTCTTTCTCTCTCTTTCGTTTTCTTTCTTTCTTGTTTTTTGTTTACTTCCATCTCATCGTTAGATCTAATCCTAAGGTTAAACATTTTTATTTCTTATTTAATAATTATTTTTTTCAAAAATGTGATATTATATTATTATATATTATTTTTATAAACTGATCTTAACATAATTATGTTGAATTATGAATGATTATATTGAATGATTATATTGAATTAGGTTGAATTTTGATCGTTAAATTTATTTTTAACAGTTTACGAATTGGGATTTTAAATAAACTAACGAATCAGTTAGAATATTTTTAAAAATGATTAAATTCGTTAAACAAGTCGTTACAAATTTATTTTCTTTTATATTTAGAACACCAAATAATGCAGAGTTTTTCCTTTAAAACATCTTTAAGTTTGTTGACTTATTTTACATAGATTAAAATATTCTTGAATTGATTAAAATCGGAAAATGGTACGTTATTTTATTTATTTTACAAATTTATTTCCTTGGATTTAGAATCTCAAAATAATACAAAATTTTTCTTAAATATCTTTAAGGTCATTAACTTATTTTACATAGATTAAAATATTCTTGAATTGATAAAATTGAAAAGAGCACGTAACATTTTACTTATTTTACAAATTTGTTTCTTTGTATTAAGAACCAAAAAATAGTACAAAATGTTTTTTAAATATGTTAAAAAGTTCTAAAAATTTATTCAAAATAGTCTACCTATTCTTGAAATAATTCAATTGAAAAAAGACAACTATTTACCTACTTTAAAACTACAATGCTTCGTATTTACAATAACGAACAGATAAATAAAAAAACTTAGACTACTTAACCGCGTACATTTACTATCGCAATATAGTTCATTCCAAAATAAACGATTGAATAAAAACCAAAGTACGGGAAGCCAGCCACGCCTTAGTAAAGAATTACAAAAAAAGAAAAAAAGAAAATACCAAAAAAAAAGAGAAATAAATGAAAGAAGAGAGGGTAAAAAAGAAACGGAAGCATTAAAAGAAAAGAAAAGAAACGAAACGAGAAGAAAAAAAGAACGAAATAAAAGGAAGAAAATGAAAGAATCCCAGACTGGTTGTAAATTATTCCGCACCGTCGACGTAAAATTGTTTCAAATTAACAAATCGATAAAAGCACACCTACTCGTTGGTTTGCTTCTGGGGGATAATCTGCAACCCCTATCCCTGTGTCCCTTTACCCTCACTTCGGGAAGTTCGTCAAAGGACAGAAGGAATGCGTACTCGAATGTAGATGGGCATTAAGCTATGTATGTTACAGTTAGACAGTGTAGAACAGTATGTTTCTATAGAACGTTGTCCAGAACGTAGTCGATATGGTCGGAAAAGCAGAAATGTTCTGCACTTGCGCGTGTCGGGTTTACTGTATACACATACATATGTATACAGGTGTATATATGTCTCTCTGAGTGTGAAGTACCAACCGGATAGAGAAGAGACAGATAGATAGATTAAGAGAGAGAGAGAGAGAAAGAGAGAGTGAAGCTGAAACTCAGTTGCATCAAGCTGTCAGCAATAAAGCTACCTGTATCGGTGTCCTCGAACGCCTGCTAACTCTGTTCAGAACGTTTGTGGATTCACCATTATCGCTGTCATAGCCCTTGCGGTTGAATGTCTGATGATGCGTCTTGAAATAACATATGCAAATATTTAATTACGTATAATGTTTCTTTCATTAAAATCATTTCTAACGCATTATATATTATTTAATCCCCGTTTGGCCCCATTTCTTATTTGACTATTTTGTTAGTGTTTTGTTAATAATTTGCATTTAACAGTAATAAGTTTCTGATTATTTCTGTATATTTATTTCTACGGACCACCGGTTAAATTAACCGGGTAAAGGAAAATACGTATTTTGTGGTCTACATCATAAATACAAAATGTGAAAATTATATACCTATGAGAGAGAGAGAGAGAGAGAGAGAGAGAGAGAGAGAGAAATGGTTTTAGGATAATATATTCGTATAATTCGATTAATAAAAATAAGTGAAAAATTGTTGGAAAATGATAATCATGATTTTTATTATTTTTCACGCAGAGTTTGAACTCGTCTAATTGAAAAGGCCACGTAAATCTAGTATTAAAATTATAAAAATAACATGTTTGAGAAAAGTTCACAATCCTTAACGGGGAAATTAGTTTCCACAGTAGAACCAACGGAATGCATAGGATTGAAATAATTTCTAAAATGTACGTCTACATATTTTTTTCTACGCAATCGTTTAATTTCATAGAATTATTTTTGTACATAACTATACAATATAATTATACGATACTGGCTAATAATTTTAATTAATTTTCTTTTTTCTTTTCTTTCTTTAATGATATTCATTTGTTAATTTTATTTTTTTGAAGGACGATTACGAGTCTTAAGAATCCGCAAATGTAATTGTGGAAATGCGAAGACATTAAAAGAACCATCCACCTCCCCACCCCCTCCCCTACCATCTAGACCATAGTTTTAAATTTCACGCTGTCGACAATCGTAGGATATTGGCTGGAATATTTGCCAGTTACGATGCGCCCCACATGGAAATTCGTGCTGAGTTTAATTATAACGCATTAACGAAACGGGTGCGTCCAGTGAAAGCCGAGCTTTCAGCCGTTTTCTCGTAATATGGAAGTCCTAGAATCGTCCACGAGGCAACAATATAAAGTGGCTTAAAGTAAATGAGTAAAAGAAAGAAAAAAGAATGAAACGAGCAAAAAAAGTATTACATAAAAATACTAAAACGTGAAATTTCTTTAGTTTTTTATATTTATATTGGTAACTTTATCGAATAATTAGATTATTAATAATTATTCTTTTTTTTCTCCACGTGTACTCGAAAAGTAAAATTATTCAAATTATTTTTACGTACAAGTAAATATATACATAAATAAAACATTTTTTTAATCTTTTTTATCAATAACATTGTTGCACTTTTCGTGTCGCGCTTTAAATTGTTTGTACCCGGTGTACGGTTGTCATGTATCTCCCCTGCCGTCTTGCCTAAGTTTTACACGATCGATATTTCCCCTCTTGTATCTTCTCTACCATTCAAATAATAACTCACTTCTTACAAAACCTTTTTTCACATTTCGTCTCACATGAAAATTTTCAACACCCTCTCAAGAGAAATGTCACTTGAAAAAATTCAAATAATATCAACGCATTTTTACTTTTTTTTATAATAAGATTTAAAGCTCGAATAATAATTATACATATATATAAATATAACATGATATTATAATATTATGATATTGATAAATCATTTGGATATTTTAAAAAATACAAGGAAACTATCATTTGAATGCTTTGTCTTTAAGCTTGTTGAGGAATTATCGTTCATTTAGCAGTATTAAAATAATTCTCAACTTTTTGATCGTATGAAAGCTTAAAAGCAATTTATTCGATAGCTTTGACACACAGACCTTGTGCGTCGAATGTATACCATGTAATTACATTCAACCCTATATTGCAAAGCGCATATAAAATCTACTATTATTCGGTGTAACGTATCCTTCCACGATTATCGACAAAGTAATAAACGTTTTACCTGGTCCTGTAAGGGTCATGCTCATTCGAATATTCCATTGCCAACCAATTGAAAATTGTTATTATCAATGACATTAATAATCGTAGATAATACATACGCATAACATAATTATTCATCCTAAAAGTTTATACTCTCTACAATATATATATATATATATTGTTACGGAAAACCTAATTAGTGTCCGATCTTTGATTTCCTATCTTAATAGTAAGATTGAGATAAAAAAGATTTTAAATATAAAAATAATTCAATTATCAATTTATCATAAATACATTCTTGAATGAACAGAGTTGTATGGATTTATCAAACGTTAATCCTTTCTCTCACTCTTTCCTTCCCAATTAGTAAAATTTATGAATAAGTCTACATTATTTATCTTCTCCTCGTGATTGTTTCCTTTTGTTTTTGAAAGTACTAAAAATGAAGATACTAATATTGCAGAGCTTTCAAAACTAATTCGATTAAATTGATTTATTTAATTAAAGAATATTGTAAAACTTAATTTTATATATTACTAAAATTGACGAATGAAACTGCGTTATTTGTCTCCCTTTTTTCCTTTTGTTTTTTTTTCTTTTTTGTATAATATTAAAAAATGAAGGTATTAAAATAATTCAATTATATTAATTATATTTGAACAAAATAATCGACAGGACCGTATTCAAGTTTTATTTAATTTTTAAAGTGAAATAGGAAAACGATGTGACTACTTTTACGTCCTTTGGCGTAATAAAAAGTGTGATCAGTTTTTGGTCAAGCTTTGAAGCTTTTACCAGGGAATGACCTAAAGAATTGTGGCTGGGTTGGCGAGTGATGAAGTTTATTTGTTAAAAACTGGAGGGGAAGAGAGTAGTTTAAGTATAAATTTTATTGGAATTCTACTACAGTGAAAGTAGATAATTAAGAATTAAAATAAGATGTTTACCTTTTTCTGCTGCTGGTGAAGTAAGCCTCTGACTCTGCTTTGATCAACACAAATAGAATAATTCTAATCGCGGGTAATAATTGTACTTTATTAACTCTCAAATTTGTTTATCTTCAAATTTATTCTTTTATGTTACCGATCAATCTTATCAAATGTTTCACTGATTTTACAGAACAGAATACAGACTTATTAAATAAAACAGAATACAGACTTATAAACGAAAACAGAAATCAAACTTATTATTGAAACTGAATACGGACTTATTACTAAAATAGAATGCGAACTTAATATCGAAAACTGAATACAGATTTACCAACTAATACAGACTCATTAATTAAAACAGACTTACTAACTAATTGTCAATTAATATTGTAATATTTATTTAAGACATACGCACTAAAAAATACATCGAGTTTATACCAGCAATAACAACAAAATTTATAAACTTCGATATAAAAAGAAAAGACGTTTATATCATAAAATTTGTGCTCGAATAATTTTAACTAATTTCCAATTCGAAAGAAACGAGAAAAGTTGCCAACTTTTGTAGAATTAATTCGTGTCATATGTTTCCAAATTTAATAAAATATTTATTACAGATTACTATAATTATATTTGATAGTAATATAAATACATAAGATAAAAGAGATAAAGGAAGATATTTGATATACACAAAATTTGGAGTAAAAATATGCCAAAATGAAGTATCACATTCAAGTTTTATTTGAACACGGTTTAGAAAAATTTAGTCGAAGCTTAGATATCATAAAGGTAAAAAGATAAAGTGTTTAACGAGTCTCGTCACTATTCAAAGAGTGAGAGATGGATGTGGAGAAGGGAGGGGGGTTGCTTCCAGCAAACAAAAAAATGTATCCTTCTCTTTCTCTTTCATTATCTATCTACCTCGAAAGATGTTTGGGTGTTGTATCGGGATAAGTGATATCGTGTCTTTGGTAGCAAAATAAAAAAAGAACATGAGTTCAAAGTAATGCGAGAAGACGGTGTTAGATTTTACCACTGGAACGAGAAACACGATACAGAAATCTCTCTCTCTCTCTCTCTCTCTATCTATCTCTCATTCTATCTTTTGAAATAAAAGTAAAAGATATTTCGAAAAGGATAAACTTCCTCTCTATCTCTCTATCTCTCTTTCAGGCAAACTAAAAAAGAATTTAATGAAACCCTTCTTTCAAAGAAAAATCTCCCAAAAAAAATCATTTGAAAATTGTAATTGTTGATCCGATATCAGAGATAGGATTTAGATAATAATCAAAACAAATGTTAAAACCACGAAAAAATGAATTCAAATAAAATACAATACACTTGGTGTCGTCTTTGAAATATTACTAGATCTTTTTTCTATTCTTAGAAAATACTTACGCAACAAAATAAGAGATAAATATTTCAAATGAAGATCGTTTTGCAATGAACTGCTTCTTCTTCTTCGTCTTTTTCTAACGAACATAAGTGGAAGAAGGAAGGAAGATAGAAAAGCTTGCTAGTTATTGGCCCCGAGCTTAAAACCGTCTAACTACGTTCTACTCTCAGCTATATAACTCCTCTCTCTTCTTCGTTATATACATGATCTATTTATGTACATAAATATATACCGGGTGATGCATTTAAAATAGTTAATCTAAATAACTTCAAAAGATAATGTCTTAGACGAAACATTAATGATTTCAAAGTTCGCATAATCCCATGTTACATACTGGTACCATGTTCACAATGTTACTTGACCTGTCTTAACTTTGACTATCCTAGTTCTGCCTGTCTTAAAGTCTGGCCTGTCCTACCCAAGTATTTTCTTATCTTACCAATCCAAACCTAACTTGTCTTAATCTTTCTATCCCAAACCTAGACTCGCTTAGATTATCCAATCCTATTTTTACTTATTAAAACCTGATCTGCTTGAAATATCCCTATACCTAACAGTTCTTATATTTTTTATTTTCATTCTTTATATAAAATTGAAATCGAAAAGGTGTAATAATAGAAGCGTTACCGCAACTCTTTGTAAATATATATTTTAATCCTTTTAAAAAAAAAAAACAGCAGAGAAGACTATCATATGTCTTACAAGTACACCAACAAAAAATTATTACCATTGGACTATGAAGTTTCGAAACCAAGTAATCATTTTAAACAATTTCTTTCTATCGTTATTAGCAATTTCGGGTTATTTAGGTAGTCAATTTTAAACGCTTCACCCGGTACACACATATACGTATATATATATATGTAAGTATATGTATTATAGTTATATACCTCGGAGGATGCAGTAATGCAAAGGTTTTGGTCAACGAGAGTGAGCAAGAAAGAGATATGAGGTTAAAGGGAAAGAAGTAGGGGGGGTAAGGAGAATGAAGGGGTAGAAATGGGGTAGAAATTTATGAGAACGCTCGATTTACCCTGTAGGGATCTCATCCAAACGCGATTTCTCTCTCTCTCTCTTCCTTTCTCTCTCTGCTATGCGCTACTTTCGTAACAACATCGCAACTCCTCGGCAATAAATTTTCAAGCATTCTTCTTTATCTATTAATCTATTTCCATCAAATATTCTATGCATTTAATGAAATATTTAAATAAATAAAATAAAAATATATATATATATATATAAAGTGTATACTATGAGGTTATATACGTATATTCCGATTTTAATGTAAACTTGCAGTGCTTTTTTCCACTCGGCAAAGAATTTTTTCAATTATAAATATTATATTTCATTCGAGCTATCCTACAATAGTCCCATGCGTGTGCGTCCGATTGGTAATTTTTAAATATTTATTCAGGCAGATCTATGAAATCTATATTTAAAGGATTGCATGATGTTTGATTACTTTATTTTTTTATTTTTTTATTAAAACTTTTGAGATATAATAGCGAAAAATAAAACATTATTCTTTTTTTCATATTTCTGTTTAAAGAATTATAATTATAAATTATAAATTATAAATTATTAAATTTAATTTGATTCTAAATTAACTTACGTGTATTTAAGTAATTTTTTCATCGTATATGATTAAGTAATTATCATATATGTATATTAAAATTTTTGTCTATATGTTGTTTAGTAAATAGAAATGTAAATTATTTCTAAAATATATAGAATAGCCCATAGTAGCAGTGAGTGTTCTTGGTATTAATATATTTTCTCTTCTTGGAAAGAAAAACAACTGACGCAACTAAGCGCACGTAATTTTGCAATTAACGTACGTATTGTTAGATAAGAATCATAAAAGGAAAGAAAAAATGTTAAAAATAGAAAAATAAGAGAAAATAAATAAGGAAAGCGTATTTTTCATCTAATATTTCTAATACGACAAAGTACAGTAAGTTTATATATAAATAAATTCTATTTATTGATTATAAAAAAGTAATTAATAAATATAAAATATATTAGACATATATATACGTAAAATGTATAGCAATCTATCAACTCATCTTGTCTCTTTCGTCATCCATTATGGCATTTCTTTTTATCTTACTCTCTCATCTCGTCAGAATAATGGAACGTGTATATGTATATGAAAAAGAATATGTACACAAAACGGGCGCATATACGTGTACCTATTCATGTATAAGTATACACAAAAGAGAAGATGCAGAACTATGCATTAGGTAATAATGAAAAAATCAATCTCACTCGAAAGGTTTTTACCTACGATCAACGTCGCTGTGTTTAACGTAACTCTTTTCTATCTTCCTCAGGTGCAACAAAACAACAACAAAAACAAAAACAACGCCATTAAAAAAAAGGGGACAGAATCGATAGCTCGACGCTTAAAATGAAATCGTCTTATTGGAGGAAAAAAGTTGTTCGACGAAAAAGATAGCAGGGTGCTGTGCTTCGTTAGGAAAAAAAAAATCAAAAAAGAAAAGAAGAAAAAGGACAATAGTAATGCCAAAGCGAAACGAAACGAAACGAAAGAAACGAAAAGGAAAACAAAAACGAAGAAATAAACGCAAATGAATCAGGGAAATGGGCTTTTTGTTTGGGACCACGTCGTGTGTCGCGTCTCGTCGAAATCATTGCGATAGACGATGACAGAAAAGCTTTCAGACGTCTACGGTAAAAATTCATTCATCGTCGATCTCTCTCACTGTATGTAGTAGGAAATCAACATCGTGAAGGAAACGAATAATTCGTTGGGAGGTTTAACAATAGTTCCACGTTCGCCCATTTACCGAATGGAAGTAACGACATTGATAATGCCGTAAAATTTTCCCTACCCAACAATATGCAATACTTCCTCTTACCCCTCTCTTCTTCCACCAGATTTCTCTCACTCCGTGATTTTCATCTCTCTTTCACTAGTGTTTCATCGTACTCTCTCTCTCTCTCTCTTTCTCTCTCTCTCTCTTTCTCTTTTTTTCTCTGTTTTTATTACACACCCTCGTCATACTTTCTCCATATTTCTCTCTTTCCCTCCGTTTGTCTGATATTCTATCTCGCTGATTTTCTGTCTCTGTCTTTTTGTTTTCTTTTTATTATCACATATATACACATAAAAAGATAAATACACATATATGGCAACGCATACACGGTAAAGCTATTGTTATCGAGATATATCGGACAAAGCTGTCTGTAAACTAAATGAACTCGAGTAGGGAGGATGCGACGTCGACGAGGTGCTTACCACCTAACGCCACGTTCCACTCGACGAAGCAGCTTCGAATATACGATAGAGAATAGAGTGCACCAGCAGCAGATAGAGAGACCACCACCTATGTAACCACGATGCATCTCTTTCTCTCTATTTCTCTCTCGCGCATACACTGGTATGCATACCTTCGCTTACTACCACTACACTCTACTAGCATTCCCCATGAACGAACCATTTCACGCTCGCGTATCTCGTAATAACGTAGTCTAATGCACTCGAGAACATCGATAGAATCATCACACAAAACCTCCTAACGACAGATTACCATCAAAACTGAATGTCTCTATTCATTGCTACATACTTTCAACGTGTTTCTTTAATATCTTATTCTTTGATCTAACATATAGTTTTATCATCTTTCATTATGATTTTACCAAACAATTTAATTAGACTGATTTTTTTTTGTTTTTCTCTTCTAAATATTCTTATATAATATAAAAAAAAAATGAAAAATAAGGGGAGGAAAAATTGGTAGAAAGTGTTCGAAAGATTTATCTCAAATAACAAGGAAGACAAAATTATCGAATAAAAAATTAAGCTGTTATAATGGGGAAATGGGAAAAGCAGAGGTAAACAAAAATATAAGAGAATGTAGTAAGAAGAAAGAGTTTCAGGATAAATATAGAAAAGAAACGTTTGACAAAAGAATGCGTCGGTGATAAAAATTTTCAGTCTGATGTGAGCGAACTTTTATCCAGAGAGATTTTCTACTGGCAGTGAAAAGTAGTATACGTCATGAAAGTGAAAGAGAAAGAAAGAAAGAAAGAATGATAGAGAGAGAGAGGGAGTGAAGGTAGTATACGTATAGTATGACGTTGAGGACTTGCAGTTTCTTTCTCGATACTTACTACTACTTGTTGCACGAATCTCTAGGTAACCAACGCTTGATTCTTTTTGTTATTCTACAAACGTGTGTCCCACGAAACTGTACGTCGTCATTTTATGACTCTTCCCTGTCCTTGTTTCTTTTATAAATTTATTTGGTTGAATATCGAACATGCTAAAACACATTGAAACCATTGAAATTCTTCAATGTCACTTTTCCCCCTTTTCTAAATCAATTCGAAGTTTCTAATAAAACTTTCAAAAGCAAATAAATTTTATTCGCATGTCCGATAGAGTTTAGGAATGCGTGGGAAACCAGATTTGATAAAACAAGGTTAACGATAACAAAAGAGAAAGATAAAGAAAGAGAAATAGTAAGAGAGGAATCTTAGAACGCTACTTGTTGCTCTTACATACACCACCACTAGAGAGAATCTCTCAGTACTGTTTTGTTCGAAGCTTGAAGTGGCCTCGTTTCACAAACGTATATATGTATATATATATATACGTATACCCTTTGTCACTAGAAAACCCTATCTGACCTAATCCCTATCGTAATTGAAGGGCGGAGTTTGACCCACGACAGGCTAACCCTATTACTTCGTATTATAACACAGGACAAAATAGTTATACTAGAGTATTACCTTATTTTAATATACCTAACGAGCATTATACGAGAATCAATGAAATTCATTTAATTCGTAATTCAATTAAACTCTACAATTCTTTTCTTTATTTTTGAAGTTATACTTCTTTTGGCGCGTTTGGGAAAGTGTAATGAGAGTGATTTTTGTCCGAGCGTCTGTAGAAACGACACCATGAAGTTTGTCGGTATTTATGACGCGCAGCAAAACGATTTCAAGTTTACGGCATGAAGTTGTCTTTTCTTCTTCCCATTTTTTCTCAATCAGGTCACCCATCTAAGTACTAATTGTACTCAGCGCTGCTTGACTTAAATGATCGAGCGGGAACCAATGCTATCACAGCACCATGGCCGTTGACGCATAAAGTAATTCGATATATCTCCCTTATATTTAGTATGGACTGATATTTATATTTTGATATTTTTGTTTTTTTTTTGTTTTGTATTCTTTCTTATATATGTAATATATCGATCGATTGAAAATATTTTTCCTTTCTTTTTTTTTAAAGTTATTTTTGAGGTTATTGAGGTTATATTTGTTTTGGTACGCAAAAGAAGTATAACTTCTTAAGTGCGTACATTAGTACACACACCAATTTTTTTTTTTAAATTATAACATTTGTTTTAATACAAAATCGTAAAGTCTACCTTATTCAATACCAATGTTCATATACGCTTGTTGAAATAAACACAAATATTATTTAATAACTAACAAAAATTGTGCAGAAAAAGAAGAAAGAAAAAATTACAGTTGTGGTCAAGGATAAAATTTGAAGTGGAATAGAAACTGTGTAATTTTGACGTACCTATACTTATTATTAAAATTGAAACTATATAATTCCCGAGAAAAGGGTTACGGTTTATGAAAAAGCTTTCGAATTCTCTCAAATCCCTAGTCGTTTCAACAAACATCTTTCTTTCTTTCTGTATATATTGTTCTTTTCTCATTTTTTGTTTGTTTGTCTTTTTTTGTTTCGTTTTGTCTTTGTAACTATAAGATCCAAAAAACTCTGGCGACAAAGACTAATGCGTTCTCTGGAGGTAGGTAATTACCTAAAGATACCGTCATCTTCTTCTTTCTCTCTCCTCGGAAAGCTGTGGTTGGTAATGGCACGGTTCAGAACGTTCCTCTTATATTCTCCACCTTTTCTACAACTTTTCTTTCCTTTTCTTTTACCTTCTTTACCTACTTCTTCTTCTTCTTCTTCTTCTTCTTCTTCTTGTATACTTTGTAACACTCCGTAGAACCGTGGCAAATCCTTCGCAGGCATCTTCGTACTTGGTTCGCCGGTTCGTTCAAGAAAACCTCGTGGAAAAAGCTTTTCAGAAAATCGAAAACATCGTTGACGGCTTCTTACATCGATGAAAACTCTCTTTTTATTATTTATTTCTCTTTTAATTTAATTCTTTCATTCTTCCTTTCACTCTTTTGCTTCCTTCCTTCCTTGCTTGCTTGCTTGCTTTTTTATCTATCTATCTATCTATCCATCTTTCTTTCTATCTTTATCTTTCTCTTTTCGAGCATATTATGACTGAAGCTTCTCAACGGATATTGCATAGCCGGAGATCGGCTTAAAATTTGCTTACATGTCTGTAACTTCGTATACCCCGTTTACCTTCAAGCTTAAAAACATCATTTTATCCGTGAATATACGAGATATCGACCATTGTGTCTATCTACATATACCAAAGATTATATCTTTGTTACTTTTTAATACAGAAAATAAAAAGAAAGAAACAATAAAGACTGTTAGAATAATTAACCAAATTTATACTATTTGTTAACTAACGCATTTCATTTAGTTTCAATTACCTTACATACATATATATATCTACATAAATCGCAAATATTATCTTCAGTTAAAATTTTCCTATTTTAATGTTAGAGAAATCATATAACATTATTTACTTTATCCCAACATTTATCTTGACTTTGATTGATGCTATTGATATTAATTTATGTACCAATTGAATTCGAATCAAATCGAGCAAAAACTTCTCAATATGACGGATGATAATAAAAACAGATATACAATCATAAATCTATCTATGTAATATTAATTCGCTTATCTCGAAATAGACAAAAATATTACACGCAAATAATTACGATTGAAATGAATTATCTCGAAATAAATTTGTTCAAGAATTATAGAAATAAATGAATATTTTGTCTTATGGGAATTTCTTGTTCTACGAAAACGCGAGATGACCATAAATATATATACCGTCCCAAAGTAAATCCTTTACTGGAGAAAAAGATAGATGAAATAAGAGAGAAAAATAAAAGAAAGACCTATATATAAGCAGTTTCACCTCCCAAGGAATCCTCTAAAGAATTCCGAGAACAAAAGGAATCCCCATAGCCTTGGCCTCGGTTATCGATCTTTCCTTTAGAGTTTCGTATAACATCTCAAGAATCTCGCATTATCTAATTTCAAACTCCACCACAACAAAAGCCCTCTCTACTCTCCCACCGTCCATCTTCTAACGAATATTTACAAGAGAAAACAACATAATTAAATTTGAATATTTATCTACCATCTGTCTACATATTTTCTTTAACGATTTTTATAATCTTAACTTGTTTCATCGCGTTCTCTCGATTTTAATATAAAATTAAACAAATATTTTAAGTGAAATAAATGAAAACAGTATCCTGGGAAATCCGTTAGCTTGATAAAACCTATTTTATCTTTTAAACAGAAGCTAGAAATCGTAGGCCCTATAAAAACGTAACAATGTTTCGTCCCTGGTATAACGATTTATCTCTCACGGGAAATAACCAATGATGATCCTGAAGAAAAGTATAAAAATAAAATTTAGAAGTGAGAGATAAAAAGATAGTGAGATATTCATTGTGTTTACCCTAGAACATAACGGTTATTATGGAAATCGTGATTGGTTGTTGCACTTTTTTATTGAAACTTTACACCGAATCGATTGATCGTAAATGGAAACCAATTTGTAAAACATTTGAGGGTAAAAACAAAATTCATGTAAAGATATTTAACAGAATAAATGTAACAATAAAACATAGTAGGAAATTAATAACATGGTTTGTATTTAATAACAGGTTATACGTACCCATGGAAAATAGAGAAAAATTACATTTTGAAAACAAATTTTTATTACTTTTCTTAATTCAATTTTTTTTGTTTCAAATCAAAACCACAAATTGTATTATTTTTAAATTAATATAATTAGTAAATAGTCAAGAAATAAATTTCTTTTTCTACCTAACAAAAAATTGTTTCGTACTTTTTCTTATAATTGATAAAAACACATATGTTTGGAATTAAAAGTCTATAAAAATTTGAATAAAATACTATTTTGAAGAATACAATTTTCTCTATTTATTAAACACTGTTTAACGTATATAAATATAAAAGAAGAACAGTTTTTCTACGTATAGGAGAGCTGAAAAATCCTGAATTTAGCCTGTGGAGGGCTGAAATGTTCAGAGTCTATCATGTAGAAGGGTGAACATTTTTGTCATGATTTTTGAAAGGTACTGTTAAAATTTTTTCATACTTACACGTTTGTCGACATACACCGATGATGATCCGAATGTATAAAAATATACCTAAATTTTCGGTCTTTCACCGACGTATTTTGTATGTGTTGACACTCATCATGTGAATCTTTATATTCTCTAATTTCGGTTTTTCACGGTAACATGTATATATCTACTATTACTTTGCTTTAATCTATATTTTTCTATTTCCACGTCCTCTTTTCACTTCTTTAAAAAAAAATTGACAAGCGTGATATTAACACCACAAGGATGTATGTATTCTTAAAGAATATTTGATATTATCTCAATTCGTAAGGAAAAAATGTTCAAAAAGGATTTTTCGTGTACAGGAAATATTTTTATTAAATTTTGTAAATAGGAGGAGGAGAGGAAGCAACTTTTAATCATCAGAAAATGTATTTTTCAATCCAGTATCCAAACAATGGTTAAAACTGGTTAATTATAATATATGAACATAAATATTCCAATTTTTATAACATACACTATTTTAAAATATTCGTTGTTAGAACAAATTTATAATAAATCGTATATATGTATCTCGTCCGGAGATTGATATAACAATTGTTCCACGTATCGTATGAAACAACAAACCTTTCCTATCTAGACACACAGATAATGATTTATCTTTCATTATTTTTTTGATATTTTCAACATAATAACGTTATAGCATTGTTAGCATTCACAACGATATTTGTTCGCAGGATGATCATTCACGTAGGAAAGTTCATTAAAAATTAAGTAGTTTTCGTGGTTACATACCACTCTCTACCTTTTTTTAAAAAAAAAAAGAAACAAATAAAGGAGCTAACAATGTTTAATTAGTTGGTTTATGAATTACAATTAAAAGTTAAAAGTTTTACATTCCTTGAAACCTGAGGTGGAAACAAATCGGAATATAATACACATTATTCGATGTTAATAATTAATTAAAATTCATTTCAAAAGTACCTCTCAGCTTGTGAACATCTCGTCGCGTTTGTCGTCGAGGACAAATCGACGAGGCAGGTTTTCGTCGTTCAAATTTTTCGTAGCTTAATAAGCAACCAGTCCACCCGTCGGTAATTAGGAAGGTCGTTGGCTCAAATTCTGAGTTTGAAGACGAAACGCCGATAAAATTGCACGAGAAAAAAGCGAAGAGTTTTACCATGAACGAAAGAAAAAAAAAGAAAAAAGAAAAAAAAAACAAAAACAACAACACTAACGACAAAAAGAAGAAGAAGAAGAAGAAAAGTAGCAAGGGTAGATAAGAAAAACGATCGCAGTAAAACCTTTCCTAGACGTGTAACAAATGGGGGACGCAGTAATCGTGCCTGGTAAAACAAAAATCTAACCAACTTTACGGATACCACAAATTTTCTCTTCTGTCCATAAACCCGAAAGAACTGGCCGTACCGGACTCAAGCCAAAACAATCGGTAGACGTATCCTGCAAGACACAGTCGACCATTTCCGTATCCCTTTTGTCTACTTTCTTGTTTTTTTTTTCTTGTCTACTTTGTTTCTTTTCCCCATCAAAATGTCACAAGCTTTTTTTCTTACGTCTTAATTCTTTAATTCCACGCTACAATCTTTTTTATTTTATATACCGATTCTCCTAAAAATCATGGCTCAAATCAAAAGAAGTTACAGGGTAGATCATTTCTAATAAGAACAACAACAAAAAAAGCTTCCTGCACAGTTTCCCGATTTTTTTTTAATCTTTTCAAGCTTGTAAAAATTTTTTCCTTTTATTTTCTCTTTTTAATTAATTTTTTTTAATCAAGCTGCTTTCTCGAAATTCATGAATTCATTAATTATTGTTTATGTAAAAATAATAATATCGTTTAAATTGAATATTAACAATAGTAATCATCCATTTTATCAAGAAAAATGATTTAGTAGAATTTACAAAAATAAAGAAATCAAATGACTGTACGTAAAATTTCATTTGTTGAAAATGACCCTCTTTACGACCGCCTACTCGTTATATATTTATCTTCTATTGGATACTCCACAATTCCTAAAACATCTGTAATCTTTATCTCATCCCACGTTTTACTTGGTAACAAGAATTTATTGAACTTCGTTATAAAATACCCCTGCTACAATATCCCATTTATATAAATAATACAACTTATATCTGTTTTGACAAAAAACGACTCATGCTTTGGAAAGTATTTCGACGGAAACCAGACTACTCTCGATTCATTTTCTTCTTCTTCTTCTTCTTCTTTCTCAAAATCGTTTGAAACGATTCGGATCGCAGAAATAAGAAGATCAGAAGAGATCGAAAAGCATACGTCGAATTCCGAAATCACTCTCCAGCAATTTCAATATCCTTGGGGGATTTAGAAGAGTTCGATCTTCTTTCCCTTAACCCCCTACCCCCTGCCCCTCTTTGTCTTCCTCTTTCTCTCTTTCTTGATTTTGTTCCGCTTCTGCTATTACAATGAATGTACCCTTCTAACGTCACCGCTATCTCTCTCACTAACTCCTTTACGAGAACGATTCGAGATCTAAGTTATTAAAATTAATCCTACCAATGTTATCCAACCTTATTTTTCCTTAGTTTTATTGTAGATTCAAGAGTAAACTGATCAAAATGGAACGAATCTTCGTATTCGAGTTCGCTATTGAACGTTTTTACTATATTTCCTTGTCTGACGATCAACGGTACGTTTATCTTATCAATGATATGGCCAATAAAACAAAAAATTCAGTACTGCATTCGTAGTCTTGAAAATCATCCTCGGTGACATATTATTCTTAAAGGATCAAAATCCAAATGGAAAAAATACAATTATTGGAAGAAAATATTTTGTTGCAGTAGTGATCGTTAAATTGCTTTTTGCAAAGAGACAAGAATATAAATAAATGTTGTTCCTTTAGAAGTGTTTCAATGGTGTCCCTTTATAACAAATGCAGTCCCTCGATTCAAATATTGCAATACATTTTCACGTCTTTATTTCTTATTTTTTTGAAAATTCATCTAACTAATCATACCCCTTCTCGAAATATTCAACGTTAATAAGATAGTTATCGATTATACTTGCCTGTCTGTATTATTGCCATACTAACTGGCTACTGAACTTTTCATTGAACATTATCGAAAGGTGGCAATGTCTTTAGATCTGTCAGTGCAAAATTACGAATCAGGTTCGATAATTATTGAACCTCACAAAGGTGGTCGAGTAAAGTTATTGAATTGAATTAAAGAAAATGAAAAGGGAAAAAGAAAAGAAATTAAAAAAAAAGCCACTGTGGATTGGTACGAGCCAAATTTGCTGGAATTCCTCAAAGGTTATAAAGCTTCGAACCTTGGCCAATATGGAATGAGAAAAAGAAAGAAAGATAGAAAGAGAAAACTCGACATGTTGACGGACAAACTCAATTTGATTTTACTCCAAAGCCATTAGTCCCAAAGTCCTTGACGATCGGACATTTTTCATACGACTATCGGAATACCACTTCACCATCGCTTAATTCACCGACACTTTGATCTATTTTCTTTCCTCTCTAGCACTCCTATACTTTTTCTTCCTCTTTCATTTCATTTTCGTTCGTTCGTTCCGTTGGTTGATACCTTTAAACCGTCAAAGAACAAATTGTCTCCCTTTTTTGCGAAATCTAAAACCAATGACAAATTCGACGATTCGTGATCGTTAAACTAATCAACATTTTATTCATATTTTTTATTTATGATTAAAATTCTATATTATTAACAATTGGATGTAAATAATATTTCAATAATTATTAACCGTTTTAAATAATAAATCGAATAATATTGATAATTGTAATTGCATTTGAATTCAAATGAACAAATTCAATACGATTGAACACAGAATTTTAATATCAAATGATAAATCAATTGTTTGATTGACCGTAACACGTTTGGTATCGACATTTTTATATAATCTTGTCTTAAAAATTCGAAAGAAAAAAAAATAAACGAAAGCAAAAAAGAAAGATAGGTAAGACACAATCGATCGATAAACCAGCCGGATATATTCCCACGATTTTCATTTTCTTTCCTCTGTCTAAAACGTAAATTGATTACACCGTAAGTGTAAGAAGAAGCTTCGTAATTACTTTCACGGTCATCTTATACGCGTAGCACGTTCGATCCCTTACTTAAAGTACCTCGTAGCTTCACCTTCAGCAGGTAATCAAGTGAATAAAGTTCGAACTAAGGGAGAGTACCTACCCTGAGAATTAAACGAATCGAGATCTCTCAGTTACTCTCTTTCTATCTCAAACTTTCTTTCTAAGAGGAAACCAACAAAGATATTTGTCAGGTTCATCAACATTCCCTACATTGAATTTCTTACTTCCTTGACATTACAACGAGTCACAGGGGGTTGATGTCTTTAAATCTCTCTTTGAAAGAATTAAAAAAGAAAAGAAGAAAAAGGAAAAAAACATTCCTTTTTCCACAAAAGAACGCGAAATGTTCAATAAAAAAAGTTAAATGCTTTTTATCCCTGAGCCACGAGGTACATAGAGAGAAAGAGAGAGAAAGAGAGAGAGAGAGAGAGAGAGAATGAGTCAAAACGAAATGCAGAAATTGTCCCCGAGATATTTGCCGTACTAGAATCCCTTTCGTAGTCTTCTTTATCGACATACTTTCCTGCTTTAAATTATACCCATATAGCATACATAGATCTACCACATCCTTTTCCTGCATTCCCTCTTATTCCAGCAGCATACTCACATATGTACATACATATAACCATTCGTTGGAATACACGGAATAGGGTAAAACGGGGATCCTATTGGAACGTGGCTTCTCTTTCTGAATTTTGGATTTTGGCCAAGCTGGTTATCTGTTGGAGGTCCTACGGTGTTCACAGCTAAAGTGAGAATGAGGTAATGCGAGAGAGAAGGAGGGAAGGTGTTCTTCTGAAGAAAGTGTCAATGACATTGCTGCTTCAAAAGCAGATAGAAGTTGAGCCATCGGCAGAAGAGATAATATCGACCTTGCGACTTCCCTTCCAAACCCTACCCGTTATCATCCAATAGCCACCCTTTTAGACAGCTTCTGCACCATCGCCAGCAGCTACCTCTCATACTCTCTCTTTCATACTATCTTCCTCTCTTCCATACTCTCTCTCTCTCTCTCTCTCTCTCTCTCTCACTGTGTCTCATACTCATGCTCTCTCACATACTCTCTGATTCTGTCTCATACTCTCTTCCAATCTCATAAACCCTATTTCTGTCTCTCTCTATCTGATATACTCTGTCTCATACTCCAACTTTCTCATATAACCTCTCTGTTTCTCTTTATCTACCGTATACTATATATCTGTCTCCGTCTTTTAAAGAGAAGACGAAACCTCACAGTGTAATACAGGTTCAGAAGTCACCGAGGCATAGCAAACTTCTCGCGGTGCTAACAGTTAAGGTTGGCTGCAACGACTACCTCCTCCCACCTACCTCACCTCTTCTCTTCCCTTCTTCTTCTCCTTTCTCCCTTTAGCAGTTCAGCCTTAGTCCTTTGGCTTCTGTCGTCGCGCTTTTGGCTCCTCTAACAACCTCGGCCTTTCTACCTACCTCGAGGCTTCTCGTAACGAGCTAGTGATGGTAAACCATCAAAATTGGTCAACACTAGGTTAAGTTCGACATCCTGCTCGATAAACCTACCATCTACCGCTCTCTCTCTCTCTATTTCCTCTTTCTCACTGATTAAATTGTTCGATGGGAAGATGTTTCTTCCTAAAGTCCTACCGCCAACACGACTAGTGTAATCATCGTGTTGAGACATTTGGCAAATCTGCGAACGATTAGACCAATTCAGAGTTCCTACTAATATCGAACATTGAAAGGAACCTTTCAACGAGTGACGCATGTTTCCTTAATCCCCTCCCCCCCCCTCCTCTTACTCTTTCTATTCCTTCAAATTGATCTTCAATGCACTTCAAGATTTGGGTACTTCAAACTTTGCAATAATCGATGTTATCACAATTGACGTTCATTTAATCTCTATGGTCTAAATAAAAATATCACTGATTCTATCTTTTAGTTTCATATTTGCGTCAGAATATAATGAAGAATGTGAAGAAAAGAAAAAAAAGAAAAAAATAATTATACCGTTCCACAAAATTTAATCGACGTTTTATTAAAATGTCGAATGTACTTTTATCTTTTTATTAATTTTGTTCTTTTTTATTTACGGCACGTTCAACCCACGTAGATACCATACTGACAAACAGAGTACTTCGGAAACTTTGAAAATTGCTAAAGTTACCGATGAAACCATAAATTTCGCTTGGACTCGAAAGTTCATCGTTCAACTGCCAATCATCGATCGTTTCCAGTCGTTTCTTAAATATTCTTGTATTGTATCTAGTCGTATAAAAAAAAAACCAGAAGGAATAAATAATCGAGAAGTAATCGAGAAGTAAGCTCGAGCGTAAAAAAAAAAAAAGAAATCGTTTCTCGCGATTACTTAAAATCCTTGTGACTCGTTTTTTTGATCGATACTTTGTTTTTCTATTTTGTCAATATTTTTACTAAATAAGAGAAATTAGCTTGAGAAATAATTATTAATTTATATTGAAATATATTAACAAAAACTGGTGTGTGTACTTATGTACGCACGTAAGAAGTTATACTTCTTTGCCGTACCAAAACGAATATAACCTCAATAACTTCAAAAAAATAACTTCAAAAAAATAACTTTAAAAAAAAAATAATTATTATTATTATATATATATAAGAAAGAATAGAAAAAAGAAAAAGAAATTATCAAAATATAAATATCAGTCCACACTAAATATAAGAGAGATATATCGAATTACTTCACGCGTCAACATCCATGGCGCGGTTACAGCATTAGTTCTCGCTCGATCATTTAAGTAAAGCAGCGCTGAGTACGATTAGTATTTGGATGGGTGACCCGCTTGAGAAAAAAAGGGGGGAAGAAGAAAAGAAGACAACTTCATGCCGTACACATGAAATCGCTTTGCCGCGCGTCGTAAATACCGACAAACTTCATGGTGTCGTTTTTCCAGACGCTCGGAACAAAATCACTCCCCATTACATTTTCCCCAACGCGCCAAAAGAAGTATAACCTCAAAAATATGAATAATTTAATTACAAAATGAATATCTTTTTTTCTTTGTTAAATATAAGAAAATATTAACTGAAAAAAATATTAACAACTCTTCTTTTCTTTTAAAGTAATTTTCTTTCGACTAAATTCAATTTAGATGACTAATTTCGTAGTTACCCTAAAACGGAATGTTTATATTATATTATAATATCTAACGGTTAGCACGGAAATGTAATTCAAGGCGTATTTTTGAAACAAAACCACAGCGAACTTGGCCTCAGTCCGCGATTTTGGCTTTTTGGTAAGTTTGGAGACTCTGAGGATAGGCGGAAAACGTTGCCCGAGGTACACACACCATACTACACCGTACTGTACTCCACCGTACCGCACCTTACCGCACCGTACTGTACAGCATCGCGTCGGTACTTACCTAAGTGCAAATTGTACCGTGGAACTTTGTAAATTTACACAACACAAACGGTACGTTTAACCGGTCGACCTGCGAACGGAGAAGCAAACGTTAACTAAATTGTTCCTCCGGTTCTCTTCTCCTTCTCTTATTTGATTTGAGTATACTGACCCTATATGTTAATAGAGATACTCCAAAAAAAATCAAATTCAATTTTATCATAACAACAAAAATCTTGTTCTCTCAATCCTGACACGCAAGTTAAGAAAGTCACGCAAAGTGTATTAAATATATATATTTTTTATATTTTTTTTATTTTATCACTTAAAAAATGATTACATTAGCTTAAATGAAACATTTCTTATACCGGGCGTTCAAATATATTTTAATATATTAGCTTAATTATTTGTCTTTTATCAAAAATTCAAAATTTCAGCTTAGATTTTCATAAGGTTCGTGAAACGTTTATAAAATCCATCTTAGAATTAGTATTCATTCTTGATACAAGAGATACTCTTTAAGATTAAATTCAGATTGATAAAAATGAACAAAATAACTTTTCAAACGTGTCCTCAATTCCAAGACGTTGAACCTACTCAAGTTCGTGATTTAAAACTAAAGTATTTCGCAAAAGACGATACCAATACTACTCTCGCGAAATGTTTCGTGAGAGTTTCTACCAGTGGGTAGAAAAGGACCCTTTAGACCTTTCCTCAGACGTTACAAATGAGTGCCTCGTAGTTGGGTATTACGAAAAAGGTAATCCTCTATAGGATCCGTCTTTAATAATTCTCGTACAAATTTATCGCTGGTTAAACCAGGAAAACCTTCATACTTCCATCTTTAATTCGAAGAAACTTTTTCCACAGAAAAATATTTCTTATTAGTTTTCATATTTAAATACGTAATATGAATAAGATCTAAATATAAGCATCCTTATAAAATATTTTTAAAAAATCTTTAGAATATTTATAAATAATGTACAAAAAATGTTAATAAATTAAATAGGAATCAATATTAACGTAAAACTTCTTAAAACGAGCTACCAATATCGTTCCTAAACGCTTATCGACCTTTCCAATTTCTTCTCAAGCTTTCTGAATTTCTCGAGAATGAGAGAGAAAGGAAGAGAGAGGGAGAGAGAGAGAGAGAGATAAAAGTTTTTTCAACTTTCAAGAGAAGACACCCCCATTATCAGCTATTCGAACGAATCCAAATCCGACATCATGTAATTTCGGGAAGCAGTCTCCTTCGCTAAACTACGAAGTAGTAATTAATTCTACGAGACTTATTCGAGATTCCAAACTCTTCGATTACTCGATAATTATGGATTTAAATCGATAGGATAAATAAATTAATCAGCGATTCGCTCGACCGTAAACTTCCATCCTACTTTTCCAATTTCATGTATTCACTTCATTCATTTACTTTTATTTCGACGCAAAAATATTACCGTTCTACTATAGGTTGACACTTAATTGAATTTTTTAATTACAAATGGGTAAAAAATGATAGAATATTTTATTTATTTATACTTTTAATGATTGATTTATAGTTCGGAAACAATCTATGAACAGTAGAGTTGAAATATTTTGTTATTTTTGTAATTTTTTTATTGAAATATTTAAAATATTGTTTATACTTCTAATTAATTTTCCTTTTTTTCAAATATCTCTGAAAATGTTCAAAATGAAATTTTACTACGACAGATGATTCTTGGTAAGGTTACGCTACATTTCTACCGACAGATAACCGAAGAAAGTTTCCAATTTTTCTATCTTAGCGAGTCACGTAACGATTCAAGTTTTTAACTTTCCTAAAGTTATCGACAAACTTTAATACTCTGCGGTACCATCCTCTGAAAACATTTTTCTTTATTAGTATCAACTCTTTCTCTTCTGTAATTAACCATCTTTTATTTATTTATTTTTTTGTTTATTTCAAAACAAGAAATGTAAACAAAAATTAACAATTTAATTCAAATATGACATTATTTGCCAATCGCCATGAATCTTTTACGTTTATTTAATAACAGTTCAAAAACAATCACGATCATTTGAAAATGTAATAACTTTGATATCCCATGCGAAATCAAAAATAAAACGTCCCAAGCGTGCCATCAACGAGTGATGTTAACTTTCTCAAATAAAATTTGCGATTATTTTAATCGAACGAGTTTAAACGAAGCGTTACTTTTAAGCTCAAACGATTCATCAAAAAAGCAGCTACTTTCAAAACAATTTTCTTCAAAAATAAAAAAACAAAACTTTTTAAATAATTCAATAAACGCAATCATAATTTAATCGTAATTTAAAATCTCACCTATAAAATGAGATAAAATTAATCAAGATTGATGAGAAATTACCGAAGAACCTATATTTAACGTAAGCCCTAATTAAATCAAACCCGAAAGCTCAAACCTACGGTTAAAAATCATTAGAATTCTGAAAAAATTAAATCACTTTATTTCCTACAACGAATGATCATCAATTAATGTTATCTAATAAAAGTTTCGATCAAACAAATTAGAAAATGTTATTTGCAAGCTGCAATCTCGTGCGTAATGAATGATCCGAACGGTACAAGAAAAAATTCTCAAGGAATGCAACAAACGTATCCTTTGTATTTCTTCTTCTAACATTTGAAAACGATACGGATTTTCTCGTATGTAACTTCGAAGGTATCTCGAGTATATTTCCGAAGGGAGAAATAATATGTGCTTTCTGCTTTTTAGGAAAGTAGGAGCAATCGCGTTCGAATCATTTAAGAAAAAGGCTTCTATCTCGAGAGATTCAAATATGTATAGTATACAAGTATTCCTTCTTCACAATTCTTGAAGAGCTTTCAAAGTTCCAACGTATAATGTAACATATATATACACATATAAACATGCATATAGAAATATATATATACACCAGAGTATATCTTTCAATTTGCATCTTCTTTACTTTCTCATTTTTATCTCACTGAGAAAAAAGTTACTTCTTTTATATCGCTCAAGGCACTCATCATTTGCACGTGATAAGCATACCTAATAATTATCGATTTAACTCAAAGGAAGAAAGATCTTTCGCAATAATCCCAAGTAATTATTTACAATATTCACAAGAGAGAGGAAATCCACAAGGTTTGTGGTTGCTATGGGATAAGTGAAAATCATCGAATAATAATACGCCAAAGACCACCACCAGATGTTTATCGATCAATAAAAACCAAGTAAGATTTGGATTAAACAAGATTAATTACTTCTATCAATAAAATATAGGTATTTATTTATAGATCAAATGGTAGGGTCAAAATCAAAGTGATCGATAATTAATAAAATAATTTAGAACAGAGTGTTTGGTGTCTTGCGTTATTAAAAATCTAGAAATATTTTATTTTTTAATATTGATAAAGTTTTAAGAATTCAAGTAATCAAAATAAGAATTCTTACGAAAATGATTTAAATCATTTTCCAAGTTTTATTTTTATTATATTTCCACAATAATCTATTCTGATTCTCATTTTATCAAATATTCCAATATAAGTTAAACGATCAAATTTAAATGATTGAAATAACATATATACATTAACTTGAACTTTGTTATTATAATGGAAACATTTAATACAAAATGTTCGTGGAAAAAGAAAAAGAAAAATAGGAAAATAATATTAATATAAAATGTTCATTTATGAGGGGAATCTATAGAGGTTGTACACTTTTGGTCGTGGGGTTCATTCAAATTAGGTGGACCATTAGGGTGTAAACAGCGTCGTTAAACATCGATTATCGGTGCTGGCGGCAACAGCTCGAGGCCAGATAACGTGGGAATAACGAAGCCTCGAGTAAGATTAACCCATTGTCTACCACCCCTGGAGGCGTATTAACGTTCACGAAACGTTCCAAACACTCGATTTTTCTTTATTTCGTCAGCCAATGTTCTCTCTCTCTCTCTCTCTCTCTCTTGCTTTCCCTCGCTCAATTCTCCTACTACAATAGCCATCTCTGTAATCCTGACGTACTCGACGAAACTCACATCCCTTCAGGGACTCGTTCTCAACAAAAGTTCGATAGCAGTTTTTCCAATTTTATTTTTCCCCTCATAACTATTTTCAGCTTCTTTTTTTTTTTTTATCGTTTTTCATGGTTACTTTCTATTATCCATCATCTTGAAAAATATTCATAAAAGTTGAACCTCAATAGAGAGCGCTCGGGCCAAATATAATATTTCTAATATTATATTATATATAATATATTGTTTTTTTTTTTCCAAAATGTGCACAAATTTTTCCGAACAATCAAAAGAGTAATACAATACTTTTTTCTTTTTTTCTTTCGAAATTATCTCGAAATTTATTTCCTATTAAAAATTAATATCATAATCTTTACGAACTTATCGGGCAAACCAATAGAAATTAAATTTGTAAGAAATAATTACGGAGAATTTCTCTCCTAGCTGATATATCGTGTTATTCGTATAATAATTATTATATTCATTTGACAGGTCGGGTAAAAAATATGGCAATAAAGTTTGCCAAGTTTATCGATCGATGCGAAGAAAATATCTACTACGAGAGTTTATTTCAATCTTGTGTCTGTCTCTCTTTTTCTCTTTTTCTCTCTTTCTCTTTCTCTTTCTCTCGTAGCAATTTAAAGCTATCCAAGTTAATTTTGCAATGCATAAACACCATTTTTTTAATAGAAATTCTCAAAGCGTAGTTCTGAGCTAAACTTATAACTTCGTTACCCACTCGATGCGCGCTATACTGTAACCAGCGTGGTACGATTTGCATGCTACCAAGATTTCTCAAAGAGCTTCGTTAGGTAACGAACGTCCCTAGTAGAATTTATTTTACCTTAGACATAATAATCGCCGATGTAGAGTCATGATTTTAATTACCAACGTTAAAAACTAATCTCACGGTTCTTACAAAAGAAAACGTCTACGATGTTGATAATGATAATGATGATGATGGTGATGATAATAATAATAATAATAATAATAATAATAATAATAATAATATATCTCCAAAACTATTTTATATCGCATAAAAATACTATAATATAACTTATTTATCCAGAAATATAGTTTTCATTTATTTTAATCTCGATTTTATAATCACTGATATCTTGAAACAAAGAACAGAACATTTTTAACAACTAACATTAACAAAGCAAACCTTTTCATGACATAAAATTCTTATTGTTTATTTAAATGATACTTATTTATCAACAATACTTAACGCTTTACAAAACTGTGCCAGTTTTTATTCTATGATACGTCATAATTATAACAGAAAACAATTCTACAAATACAATGAAAACGAATGGTTTCTCATGATTGAAAGCAAAGTTGTCTGGAAGAAATTGAAACAATGCCTAGACTGGATATGTCTTAATTTTTTAAAAGGGGAATATTTTAGCACTTAATTAGCCGTACCGGGTACCCTCATCAAGATACTCCTCGGAGAACTGAGTCGTTTAAGTGAACTTGTCATAAAACGTGCCTTTTATTTCGCTGTTTCTTTCCCAGTTCAGGTGTTCTTTCTTTTTCTACTTTCTCTTTCCTTCCTTCTTTCTTTCTTTCTTTCTTTCTCTCTCTTTTAAAGCACTCGTCGAAGGGTACCTCTCGTTCTTCTCGGTTTTTTACCATCGTCTAGCATATGCTCGCGAACAACCTTATCCTCATTTCACTCTCACCGACTTCGGACGAGTTCAACTCGACAAAGCTAATGTACATGCGTAATTTCTCCTCTCAGCCATTATGAAGATGCCTCAAGACCGTAAAATACGAAGGCAAAGCATTCCGCTTTGACCCGTGAAATACCCCACCTACCATCTACCCCCTTCCCATCTCTTCTCTCATCCCTAGACGCTGATCCTAACCTTCCAACACAATTTACAAAGTAAAAGTAACCATACTTTCGTTTTGCCGTGACCACTCATCTGAAACTTCTCTGATAATCTTGATAATAATGTTCTTATTTTTACTCATCTGGTCTTACTTTTTTCTTATTTTTTTTCTTTTGTTCGAATTTGATTAGATGAAAGATATATTTATAGGATAGCAATAAAAAAAAACATGCTGGGTACTTTTCTCTTATAAATAAAAAAATAATTCAAAAATATTTAATAAACAAAAAAAAATTATCAATTAATTACTTTGTGGTTTCGAAATGAAATTAAACTCATTCGAATACTACTAAATCGGAGTAAAAATAATATTGACAAATATTTATTGTCTCGTGGTAAACGTTGTTGGAAAATAAAAAAAAAAAATAATAAAGAAGCAGATCTTTTTGTAGATAAAAAAATTAAGTGTTAAAGTAAGAGGTCGGAGACAGAAGAAAACTGTTGTTAAATAAGAAGTGGAAGAAGACGTTACGAGAAAAAAATAAACGGGGTAAAAGGATGGAAGGAGAACGATAACGTTTTTCTTTCTTCGTCGTAGTCATCGTTGTCGTCGCCTTTTGCCAACTTAAACGGACATCTAAAATTTGTTTATGCAAATTTTAATTGCGGCCCAAAGCGTAACTCCTAATTTCGGTGAAATTAATACAAATTGCATTCTATCTCCAAGGCTACCCGACTTCCCCCACGTTCTCCTTTCAAGATCTTCTTAGTTACTTTTCTTTCTTTCTTTCTTTCTTTCTTTCTTTCTTGCTTTCTTGCTTTCTTGCTTTCTTTATTTTTCTTACTCTTTCTCCCTTTCTCTGCCCTTTTTTCTCAATCTCCTTGGGAATTTCCACGAAAAGATTTGTCCTTTTTTTTTCTCCCGCTCTTTCTTCCTTTCTTTCTTTTTCGTCTGCTTTGCGTCATTTTTTATCCTAACTTTTCATAAAACAAGACAAGAAATGGAGGATTAGTGTCTTCGAAAAGAATAACGCTCGTATTCTTCTTCATTTTTCTTCTCATTTTTCCTGTTTCATTCATCAAGACTTTTTCAAAGTTCTTAAAATAAACCGAATGTTACGTGATTTGACAAATTATTAATTATTTCGCGTTTCTTAAATTTCCAAATGAATTTTTGTCTTATTTATTACGAAACAACTAGTCTAAGTTAAAGCTTGGAACATTTCGAAAAATCATAAATTAAATTTTTAAGCTAACTCGTATTTGTTTTTTAAACAACTTCATACGCATATAACACCGATGAAAAATATTTTTTTATAAAATTGAATAAAAATAGGAAATCCTATTTAAGTAAAACGAACGTTGTTTTCAATAAAAATATATCAGATTATATTTTCCAACGTGTCGCTAACTTTCCCAGAGTCGATTAAATATTTTGTTTCTCTTCCTTTTTTTTATTTTTATTTATTATTTTTTTTTTTTCAAAAAATGGCACTCTTGGCACTATTGCATTACCTAGTAACGCGTCGTCTGCATAAAAAAGTTGAATATGACCAGGAATGTTGCGAATGCGATACAACTTTTATGGATCTTCTCTTTACATAACTTTCTACACATACAAAAAAAAATCGAGATATATGAAAAATGTAGAAGAGAAATAGAAACGAATTATTTATCGAACGATTTGGTGTTTTATTTTCTTTTTTTACCGTACCTAACAGTTTTTAACGAAATATTCTATTTCGATTGTTATTTAAAAAAGAAAAAAAAATATATATAAAAAAGTAAATACGGTTGTGGAAACTTCGATACTTTGATTAACCAATTTTCTCAAAATATTTTATTTCGATCGTTATGAACTTCAAAAATAAACGAGAGGTATGTAAAACAAGTCAAAAATATAAATAAATAAAAAGCATTATTTATATTGAATATTTTTTATCCAACCAGATGAATTGGAAATCGAAGTATCTGCAGGTATAGAAAATAATTGTTCGATATTCACAAATATTTTATTTCGATCGTCGTTAGAAAACAAAAATAGAAAGAAAAGGTGAAGAAGGGAAAAATAAAAGAATAAAATAGAACGTAGAGCAAAGGATAACGACAATGTAATAAAAGTTGTAAAGGTTATAAGGAAGCATTTAACTCGCCGCAATGCATTGACCATTGTCATAACAGTGTAATGTTTCTCGCGTATCAATTTGCATGATAATTACCGGTAGAGAAAAGAGAATTGTAGTATAATGAGTATTGAAAAGAGTGTATCGAGTGTAACAAATGCTGATATCCAAGTATAATATAATAATGCTATAAAATAATGATACTAAGATAAAAAATCGTACTCGTGTTAAACGTGCTGACATAAAATCGAATAAATGTCATATCAAATAATTTATATTATAATATCGAAAATGTTTACATCAAAAGCTTTTGATACGTACATATGTGCCTATCCGCCAAATCATCTGTGTATTTATAATCGAAAATAATTTCTTTATTTTTTTTACCCCTTTATAAATATTATATAGTAATTACATTGATATTAATGGAAAAATATATCGGGCCGTTCGAAAAGTTATTTTATTTTTTAACACCTAAATTTAATTAATCAACCTAAACTTACTTAACCAACAAAATTATTTGAAATTCTAAAAACAGACAATTCAGACGTGATTTAGGATATAAGTATTTTGACGTAAAGTAAGTTTCAAATAACCTTTTTTTAGAATCGAATAAGAAATGAAAATTCGAAGTCAGAATTGTCGATAATTGACTTTTTATCACTGTGAGAGTTATGCTATGAAAACAAGAATACGATTATGTTCCGTTTATAGAAAATATTTTAAATGAACGTCAGTGTTAAAATTGGATTTTTAAATATCGTTCTGATAATTTCGATTTGAAAGATGCCAATTTAGAATCATCCAACTCTGATACAAAAATAAAAACTCTAGTGAATGCCAGCCGTCGCATAACCTCGTGAAAAATAGCACAGAAATTGAATTTACAGAATTCGATTGTTCAAATGTGCTCAAAACGTCTTGGATTAGTTTCTAAAAATGATTTTTAGATTTCAAATAATTTACAAGGGAATAACTTAATATAATTCATTAGAGTCTTCGATTCACTATTGACACTTGATTTATTTTTTAAACGAAACATAACCAATAGATAAAATATTATTTGCTTGCAATATTGAACGTAAACGATTATTTTATTAATCGATAATGAAAATACAATTATCATCGGTTTATCAATGTTTTCGAGTACGAATAAAAATTGAAATTAAAACAAAACAAAAAAAGAAATTCGTAAATGAAAAATAAGAGCAAGAGGAGGGAAATATTTAAGCTCGCAACAGGAATCGAAGTCACGTTTCGACAGTATCGCATTTATTTTCAATCTTTCCTATACCCCGTTCTACCCGAAAATGTGTTTCGATTTATTTCAATCGCTTTATTAATGTCGCTCGTCGCCCTACCATGCTCCGCACCATTTGTCGCATTACGTTCGCATTCGAGCTTGAGCTCGTCTATAAAACGTTAGCTGGAGAAAGAAAAAAAGAGAGAGAGAGAAAGAGAAAGAATGTGTAGTTGTTCTAAATGTTTTCCTTGACTTTTACCGACATACAAAGATTTTTGAGTTCGATATTACATTGCACTTTTTCGTTTAGAATTTTTCTCTTAAATTGTCCAATAAAATCCAAGGTTACTTACCCACGGCTGTTGTATTTCGTTAAAACGTTCCTACGGATTTTCCAGTTTAATGTTTTAAGACGACATATATATATATGTATTATAATACGGCTGTTGTTTAAATCAGCATTTCTCAACCATTTCATTCTACGATTCAATACATTTCTTTATTATAATATTTAAGTCCAAATACTGAAGTATACAATTTTTAATAACCTGTTCTAAAGATTTGAATTTCCTATTCATCGTTTACTGTACATTAAATTAAACGACATTATTTATTTGACAATTAATGCAATGATGTTTTAAATATACGATTACTATTAAACTCGAGAAAAAAGTTCTACTAAGAGTTATTATAAATTTTTAACGATTTAATTACTTTCCTAACTTTGACTTAAGATAACAAGTAACATTTAGCGACTACTAATTACTGATAATAAAAATTTAATGCGACCCAATATTGGGATTACGGACGATAAGTTGAGAAACGCTGTTTTATATCAAAGCATAAATTTTATCGTTTCCTTCTCTCTCTTTCTATCTTTCTTTCTCTCTTCTTACGATTGAATTATTGCACGTTATTATTTTACCATGCTAATATATCAACAGTTATTACAACAATGGATTATCTGCCATAGGAGTTTCACGATCAACTACGAAACAAGAAAATTCTTTAGAAATAAAATAGCTAACGTGCGCATTGGTCCTTCGTAGCAACGTTTTCTGTCATTTCAACTATTTACGACTTTGGAATTTTATCGTAAATGAATATCGATAGTACAGTATCGAAGTATATACATGCACGTGCATAAATTTAACGATGCATTAATATAAGACTTTGATTTTAAGATATACACTATTATTTATTAAACTATAATATATCACGAACGATTAATATATATTCTTCAAATTTATACAATAAAATGATATTTAAATGATAATACAATGTCTATAGAAAAGAATTTTTTTCCATCTTAAAAGACAAGCAATGAAAGAAAAAACAATTTCAATACGATATATTTCAAAAGGGTATAATATAAAAACAGGGATGATAGAAGGGATGAGGGTCGGCATGTTAAAATGGAAGGAAAAATGCAATTTTTTCCACGGCCTAAATTCAGTTCATTCTTACAGAAAGGGCATGCGACGAGTTCAAATTTATGACTTTTTTCTGGTGACGCTCGTATAAATCTCGGGAAACCTAATGGAAAAAAAAGCTTTTCTGACACAACGAGTATATTTTTATCAACGAATGTGTACGAGAATGTAGCGACCGAAATCAAGAAAAAGAATTTTGTTGAAATTATTGAAAATAAAAGAAATAAAATACTAAAGATTTTTTTAATTAACTGCGAAACAAAAAGGTATGAAAATTGTATAGTAAAACTAAACGAATAATAGTTGGAAATATTAGTTTAGTGTTCCCCATATGATACGTTAATTGGTCAGAGTGGAGTAGAAATCAATTGGAATGCGTAAGTTGTAACAATATGCATGTGAATAACTATGGATATTTATGGGGATTTCGAAAATGTAATAACGATTCAATTATAGCAAAGTGGAGTGAGCTTCGCAATGAGGGCATCGTAAGCGTCACGTGTGCAACGATATGGGAGTAGTGTCATTTTAAGCACGTGCTACAATGATACACACATTCATTTTCGGTCACATTTATTTCTATATCGTAATTCAATATAAACTATACATTGCGTGACACGAAACCGCAACAATCGAAATATTTAGACATGACGCAATTTAATATATTTTAATTTATTAAATATAACTAATACATATTATCTACATATAGGTATATATTAAATAATAATAAAATTACACAAGATATTATTATACGAGTCAATATCTAACAAGATAAAATAGATAATACTTTCTTAACAAAAGAAATAAGATGAAAAGAAAATAAGAAATATAAAAAAAGAGGAAAATTATCTAAAAGTTGCTTTCAAAACTTCTTCTTTATCCCAAGGGTTTCATACTTGGAAGTCTCGTTTCGTAACAAGCGAGCTTACTACCCCATATATACTTTCGTGTAAATACCTCTAATCGTAGACAATTGTGTGTATGTGTGTGTTTTAACGTATATAGTATAAAATGAGTATGTATTGGTATAAACTCCCAAATGTATGTCGGTTATCCCGCAGATTTTAGAAAGGTGAATACACTATGTATACTTAAGGATCACCGACGTGGAAGACGCAAGAAAGAAAAAGGAAAAAGAAAGGAAGAGAAAGAGTATTTACTCTATCCTTTTCTATCTTCTTCCACTTTTCCATTCTTGGATATCCAACATTGGTGTAGTCATGCATTGGCTGCTTACTTTTCGTATCCGACAGTATTAATAATGTATCGCGAACAATGCATCGAAGAGAGAGATCAACTCACATACATACGTGTAGGTAATAATACATGAATTGCATTCTCTTACAACCACACGATCTTTCCTAACTTATCCATAAATTTGTAAACCCATCTTACCCCTCTCCTACACATATTAAGATATACCAATATATGTGTCGAAAATATGTATGTATACGTAGATATGTATTTTTGGATTCGCATTAAGGCTCTTCAACCCATTTCTTACTGACACAAAATACTTTTTCTTGTTTCTATTCTTATGCGACTAACCGACCGTACATAGATTCCCCAAATGGAGAAATTTATCCTAATATTTTTTTTCTTTCTTTATATATTTTTTCTCACCTTTTCTTTAATAAATATTGATTCAAACCGATATCGAATATAATAAGTATTATTTTAATGTAGTGTTATATATATTGTATATTTATGTGTGTATGTGTATATATATATATATTTTAATAGGGAATGAAATATGTAGATAACGAATTACTTCAAAAAGAATATTCTATTTTATTATATAATAAAAATTAGCCATAAGTTTTTTTATTACTTGAAAAAATGTCGAAAATTTTATCATTAATTTTATCATCATCGATCGGACCGAAGAAAAGTCTATCCATTTTTTACTCTACATAAATATGCAAATTTATATAGAAAAACAAATGTAATTTGAATAAAAATTCAGTTTTTAACCCAAATTTCAATGAGAAAATATACTCAATTTAAAGAGAATTAAAATGTACAATTTTTGTTCAATAGGAAAAACAAAATTCGGTGGTAATCTTTAATATTTTGAAGAACCTAAATTTCGATAATAATATACTTTTATTGATTCAAGAATGAGAAGGAAAAAATATATACATCTTTCTGCGTTTTGTGGGGCGTCAAAAAGTATGTCTGTTAAAAAGGGCCGGTAAGGAAAAAGCAAGCGACGAGAACGGAAGTCTCAACGGCTACTCGACGTTAAACGCTTTACAGAATTCAAAGGGAGACGAATGAAATTTCGGCGAGTCTCCGATTATACTTCAACTTTCCTCGTCTACTACCACTATTCTCGTTCTCTCGTAAAACGCGAGCATCGTCTCACTTTCGTAGGTGGAAATACGTAGCAAGCTTTGGCACGCTGTATAACCAACGTTACCAACCATGCCAAGTACCTGCTAATAAAGAGAACAGAAACGTGATGTTCTACAGAAAAAGAAAGAAAGAAAGTCGAAAAAATACGTGAAAGAAACTAAAAGAATTGAAACTTTTTTATAGATTATCGTTGCAATGTTTTTGGCTTGGATACACAGAGCGAGACAAAAGTTCCAAGTTGATTTGAGAACAAAAAATCAATTAGTCTTCAAGAAACTTTTTTAGTATTTCAGTTTTGCAATTTGGAAAAAAAAAAGAAAAAAAAAGACTATTAGAAAAACTACAGTAAATAATTATCAAAATTATCTAGAAACTTTTGAAGGAGGCTAATTTTACAAGCAAAGTTTATAGTTTTTTAAGCTAAATAGAAAAATTAGCCTGTAAAATCTGAGACCTTTTAAAGACTTCTTCTTGTTAAACCTTGACTTAATGAGCAACTGAAACTCATATGAATGAAAATATTATATAAACTGCTTCCAAAAACTTTTCGGTTTTGCTCTGAACAGGTATCATTTGACGAGGTTCAATTGGTTGACATATATCGCGTACATGCATGTATATCATAACGCACGTAAAGCTACAAATTAAACTTGCAGATCGAGAAGCCGAAAGGCAGAAGGAACGAGCCAACTCGTTCCTTCTCGTTACGTTGGTACGTTTGCCAAACTGAAATCGGATGAATACTTCATGAAAATGAGTGTCGTGTGTATTATAGACCGTCCTACGAGAGAAGTAACACGAGAGAAGAGAGAAAGATATACACAGTGTGAGCCAAAATTAAATATCAAATATACCAATCGTAAGTTTTTAAGCCATTCCAAAGAAACATAATCAATTATTCATTATTTCGTACATTTTTTAAATATGTAATTTAGACTTACAGTTTTATAATATGAATGCAAGGTGGCTTGAATAACCTTAGGAGAAAGTAATTAATTTGAAAAGTAACGTAGAAAATTCTTGCTCACCCTTTGTATTAGTCGCATACATAGAGAGATAAAATGAGCATGAGAGAGAAAAGGAGAATTTCGGAACCACACCTCGATCGCACTTTATTCGACTAACGAGCCAACTATTCGTGCGTATTCAACGAGCTGTACTCGAATACTCTCACAATAGCGTCACAAAATTCAATCCTATTCAACCAAGATACCGAATTGATGATCCACCTTAAATATTCTTTGACACTACCATCACTCAAAAAACATTTTTAAATAATATATAAGGATATATAAACTTGAAAGTAGCGAGATATTTGATATTATAAACGCGTTATTTTCTTTTAATCATATTATAAAAAAAAGAGAGAGCTACGTATAGCGATGGTAGTATGTATGTAATGAGAATTTAATTTAATAAAAAATTAAAAAAATACTTATCAAATTTCATTATATCGACTAATTAATTTTGGATCGAATTACAAATAATCTCGAATCATAAAAACTTATTTGAATACCTTATTAAATATTTTTAATGATTTACTAATACGAGATATGAAAATTATCTTTTTAAGATTACTATGATACACGTGTAAGCATTAATTAAGAAAGAAATTGATTATTATATTATTTCAGACATTATAATTATTAATTATTGCATTTATTTGGATTCACGTTATCAACAAAAAAATTAAACTACGTAACGAGAAGCTAAAGTGTTAAGTCGAGAGAATTTATTTAAATTGTTAACTGAGAAAATATTTATTTAATTTTACTCTATCATCCAATAAATTAATAAACGAATAAATATAATCGACCGGTCAGCGTTTTTCCTACCTCGAGTGCTTCAGATTGCAACGAAGCTTCGTCGTTCTATTAATTATAGATAATTAACATATGGTTTCTAATGTAAAGCATTTTTCAATATACTAATCGATTCCTAAAAAAATAATTTCCATGTAACATTGTTTTTAAATTCTAATGATACCGGGAATAAAAATATTCTTATCATAAAAAATTATATGCACACTCTTATGCAATTTTTATACAATTTTATTTTATATTTCCTAACTAATTTATATAGATATTGAGTTATAATGATTATTATTATTCGTTTCGATCAATAAAGTATCAATTGCAAATTATTTTAAATTTCTATATCGTATTTTAAATATATCAATAATTTCGTATAATAAATAAAAAAATTCTTACCTTATATTATACAGATGACGTTGTTTGTAGATAGCCCTTGGTTACCTAATTAGACATTTTTTTCTCCATGCATCAGATTATTGCATAGCTGCATTATCCAATTAATTATAGGTTTTTGGTAGATTTCTTCTAACATATAATCTTATATCACTTATCAAGCGATTATCGAAAACACAATTTGCACATATAAATGTTCACAGTCGTAGCACTATATTATTAAACAATTATTCGCGAAAATAAAATCGGGGTCACATTTGTCGAATTTTCAAACTGTATTTTAACATCATCGAAAATTCTCTCGTTTTTTAACGATGCTTTAATTAAAAATAATTCAATAATTAATCGCGTTAGATGTACTTTATTTTATATACGATGCTTATATATACACGCATACACGTATATATCACTCTCCAACAGTAGTAGACACACACTCGCGTGCATATGCATCTAATTTGCATAGCAACAAAACACACATACGCGTATACGCGAAATAAATTGAATATTATTCTTAATATCGTTCTTACATCTTCCAGTGCTCGAGAAAGACTAACAATGAATTTGAAAACAACTACGCGGTATACTCGACGAATATCGAATCACCTTCCGAACGAACACGAAGGTTAATATGTTTACAAGTTCGACAACGAGATTTTCAGTAGAATAAAAACAACAAAATTTCAATGTAAACATCGACGAAGGAGTGAGATATGTATACACATATAACAATAAGATTTAATGATCGATAAACCGTTCTTTCAACAAGCTTAACGTTTAATCATCCCTTTCCTTCTCAGTCGTCTTCTAACATTCGACGAGACGTGTTTAGACGCGAAATAAATTTAATACTTTTCTAATATCGTTTTTCCTTTTCTTGACGTTGGAAAAAAACTGACAATGCACATTTATTATAAAATCATTTGAATTCGATATTTTCGTACGGGTTAACCAGAAACTTGAAATTTTCGTGTGACTTCATCATCGAACGATCAATTAATTCGATTCATTACTGCGATTATCGAAACAGTTCTTTTTGCGTTTTCGATGAGTGAATATCGTAGTCTTCTCCTCTGGACAGGTAAGATAAATAATTAATATGTTTAATTGATTTACAGTTTTTAAAACTATATATGTGGGGTTTTGTCTGTTTCTTTCTTCCTCATATAAAGAACAAAAAATGCATCTAAAATAATGTGAATGTAAATAAAAGGAAGATGATATGTTTTGGTTAATTTAAATTAAATTGATGCTCACGTGTTCGGATAACATAATAAGTCATTTATGTGGGGTTTTGAATTGTTTAAGAAGTGTAGATATGAATGTGTGTAATAGTATGAGTGTGAGAGTGATTGAAGGAAATGAAAGAATGCATCCGGTCGAGGATAAAGAAAGAGCGTTAGATAAGAATATTAAGTTTTAGGTATAAGGTTACGCCGTCTGGACTTGTCGCCTTTGTGTAGCTACATCGAAGTCTCCCGAACGTTCTCGATAATGTGAAATACCGGAAAAGCCTTTGTGCGTGGTTTGGAATGATCGGGAAGTTTCCAGGGGAATGACGAGAAACAACGGGAGACGATGGAGGGGATGTAGGATATAAGTAGGCGACGGAAGGGACGGGCGTTCTGCGGGCTGTGCGTTTTTCTGTGAGTTCAATAATAATTGACGAGTAATAAGTGTAACGGGGAGTACGGAAGACAACGGGGAACGGCGAAGGATTACGATAAGTGACGACGAGTCGGATTCGGGTGTTCCTTGCGGTTGTTTTCGGACGTAGAGAGTTACACTTATTGTTAGCATTAGATCATTAGATTATAGATACTTACTACTTTATTTCTTACAAACATTATACCTTGTTATTATTTATTTAATAAATAAAACTTTACAGTTACCATTATAAATATATATATCTCATCTATACGTAAATCTTACATATATGTAAGATTTTTTTATTTGTTTATTATTTATTATTATTTATTATTATTTATTAAAGTAATAACGTTTAACAATAACTATTAAACGATTTAAAAATATAAGAAATAAAACGGTAAGCATCTATAATCTAAATTAATAATCTATCGCCACGAGATATTAGCCCACAATAGTTTTTTAATTTCGTAATCGTTTGCTTATCGTCATCCTATGGGTAGGAGACCCATCGTGCATTCATCACTGAAGATTTAAAGTAAGTCAATTTTTATTTCAAACACTTCAATAATAATTGTCTTCTTCTTCTTCATTCTTTAATTTAGGCAAGTTGCCTGTTTCGTAACGACGTTTTTCTGCCTATTGCACTGTTAAATTGTCGCACCATCGTTTTCGTGGGCGCCCCGCACTTCTGCGGCCAATCGGTGATTTATCCCGTGCAATTCTGCCGATTCTTGTTGTCCATTCTGCTAATAGACAGAGTGTCGTTTCTATGAGCCGCAAATTTTTTTACGTTGGGTAGGGACCTAACCTGATCCAACAACCTTCCTCCTTTTCCCGGGCTTAGGACCGGCAACATGATCGCTGACCTTGAAATAATAATTGTAATAATTTTTAATTACGAAGACGATATTAATCGTTCTTTTTCTTTTTCTGTTTCAGAAGATCATTGCAATCGAGCGCGTAGGCAATGAGGTACTTGAGTATTTGCATCGTTAAACAAAATATTAAAAAATTAAAAATTAGAGTCAGTGTTGTTCGCCGTATGTAAAAATTTCATTTTTTCCGGGTTAAGAAACTCCGAAAGTTTCTTATATTCGATTTAAACACGTGTGCTGATCGACATCTTAAGGGTAGGAAACTCATCGGGCATTCATCACTGAAGATAAAAGGTAAATTAATTTTTCTATTAAACATTTTGTTAATTATTATTTAAAATTTTTAAACGATATCAATGATACTAATCGTTTTGTTCTTTTCTCTATTTTCAGAAACATGGGTAAGCATATGTTAGTATTTGATATTTGAACTGCGTGCAATGCAGTTGTAAAATTAGAGTCAGTGTTTGTGCGAATAATTAAAGTAAAATTTAATCACGGAATAAAATCAGTGCCGTGGTCGCGATAAGAAACTCTTAGTTTTTTATTTTCGTAATCGTAATATATGGGATTGTTATATCGTTCAAAATAATATTAAAATCACGAATTAGAATCACGTTCGTACATTAATTTCAATTCCATCGCGTTTCGCGAACTATTTTTGAAATTTATATAATAAATTAACTGCGAGCAAAGCAGTAATTGTGTTAGAATTTGTTCTATTAAAGTTACATTTTTATTTTAAAACAGTCGTACAGACTGTTCGCGTAGTAGAGTCAGTGCATCAATGAAGATCAAAGAAGACTTAAAACTTGCCGCGTTTCGAGATTGAAATAAAGTTTTAAATTTTTATATTTGCATTGATTGCGTGCAAAGCAGTGTTTGAAATAGTTGTAGAATCAGTGATCGGGTGAGTAATAAGTTAAAATCAAACGCGAATTAGAGTCAGTGTTGTTCGACGTATAAGAAAATTTCGGTCGTGATAAGAAGCTCATCTATAGTTTCTTATTGTCGTTAATAACGCGTTATTAGATTCACGCGAGTGCATCATCAAGGAACTACTTCTGCGATGAGTCTTCTTCAAGAGGAAATCAAGGAGCATGATGCAGCTTAACTATTGTCTACGAGGTAGGAGTGTTTTGGAGCCACCGCAGAACTTCTAATGCTAACTGTTCATGTTTCAAATACCTATGTGATATAACAGTTGGTAACGAGTGAGTCAAAAAATTTAAAGTTCCTCCAGCGCTCAATCATGCCGAGGATGTAAGGTCCAAATCGGCACAAGCTACTGGTTATAATTATTTCAATAAATTAATGACGAGCACATGAGTAATTCTATTTTTTGGGATAACTCATGAGAGAACTGTATATTCTATTGTATATTTTATTATTTCAGGATAGGTCTTAGTATCAAAGTACTAATTTATTTATTTTTAAATTGTCTTCATCCTGAACACACTATAGCCATAGTTTTCCAACAAAAATATAGTAAGTCTAAAGGTGTACGATTTTAAGTGACACACATTGTATACCTTCTTTGATATTTTCAATGATAATACGCGATGCGTTTCTCATTAAAAGAATTTTTTCAACCGAACGTGATAATTAATTTCTCTTTTATTTTTCGTTCACGTGAACGTAGAAACAGTATTTATTGTTGAAATAAATTCATGGGGGAATAAATCAATAAATAGACGAATGAAACACGTTGGATATTTTCTCGAAGTATAAAAAGAGTGATGAAAAAATCAGAACTAACTCGTAAAATATTATCGTTCGACAAAGTTGTTGGACGATAAAAAACAGAAAGAAAAAGAGAGAAGAGAAGAGAAAAGGAAAATATGAATAACTCAATAAATGCTCTAATTGTAAATCCAAAGGAAAAAGAAAAATGACGAAAGCATCGATAATTGAAAATAATATTGACGCGCTTTTAACATATATCTTACTCTCTTTCTCTTTCTCTTTTGTGACTATTAACGAAATGCAAACAACTCGTTCGTACAGACTTTCGTGTTTTTACACTTTACAAGATATATAGTTGGACGCATTAAAGTGAACACGATTACGATTTACACAAATCCTATATGTCCTCTTTGAATAATTAATTTAATTTGACTGTGCATTTCGCTATTGTAATGGCATATACATAATCGAATAAGTTAATCATAAAAGTTTCCATAAATGAACGCGTGCCTGTAGCAATACACAATTTCAATATAGATATGTTTTATTCATAACTGAAGAAATATCATAGTTTTTATCAAAACACATACATACCCACAAGACGATACGAAAAAAAGCGGCGTAATATTTTTTTATGCAAAGAAAAAGTTATTCGCGAAAATGCGTTTATTTTTTTGTTCGTTCATTTTTTTCTTTTTTTTCGTAAAAATAAAATAAATTACTTTCTGCGCATTTTTTGACGAGAGTTCAGTTAGGATTTCTTCACAGGGCTGTTACGCGAGATACGTTATAGCTACGTTCTTTTCCCCTGCTTTTTTTCTTTTTTTGCTTTATTTTTCTTTTTTCTTTCCAAACACTACGTTCAATTTCGAGATGCCGGGTTAGCGTTTATCGCTACAGCGCGCCGATCCCCTCATCGATCAATCACGTTCTCATCACTTTGATGCGTCCCCGTTCCCTTTCCACTTTAGGCCAACGCGTCGAAGGACAAATAGCAATTTGCGGAAATCAGAGACGGTGTGATGCTTTAAAAATGAAATTTTTCTCGACGAAGGCTGCGTTATAAAGGGCGTATTGAAATATCGTTTGAAAGTGTGCTTGATCAATATGTATATATGTATATACATACACACATGTGCACGTCTATCTCATTTGAAAAACTTCTTTTCGTATCATCGATTATGTAAAATGATGTTTAATAAGAATTCAATACGTTTACTTTGAATATTGAAAATCTAATAGAATTCCAGATTTTATATGCACAATATGTATGAATATATGTATGTATGCATTTGTATATATATGTGTGTAAATACCGAAAACACGTAATAGGATTTTCTAATTTTCTATAGCTATACAAGTATGTACATGTTATTGAAAATTGACGAACACAGAGAAAATGAATATTTCATACATTTCCCCAATATTATCATCATAAATTACATCATTGAATAATCTATCGTGGCGTATAATTATGAGTAAGCGTTATTAATGCTACCACGTAAGTTTAATCTTCCAAACGGTCCTTCCCTCGCTAATTGATTATTAACGGTACAGATTTGTTGTTACGGATCAACCATGGATCAGTACAAAATCGTTTAGAATGTTTCAATTAATTTTTTTCTTTAATTACTTGAGCTTTTTCTTAATCGTGTATTATGCTGAAGTACTCAGATTCAGCTATGTACACATACGAATTTCACATCCTGTATTATAAACTTTTACGTCCTATAATTAAATAATAAAATAAAATTCGAATAATTACGAATAAACTCACGTTTCAATTATATTTCATAATAGAATAATGTAATACGATGTTAACAATTTTTCAAAAAATCAAACAAATCTAATTATAAGATAAATCTGGTAAACTCAATTTTACAAAGACATCCCTTCGCTCGTCGTAAAATACGAAATATTTCAAGTTAGTATCAGTCCCTTTGTGAAATTCTTACGAGATAGATGAAATTCCCAAACGGGATCCCATGAAAAAGTGTGATAAAAGAAAAGAAAGAAGAAGAGAGAAATAAGAAAAAGGAATTCGAATTAGACAAATACCTAAATGTGTTGCATTGTTACCGTGTCTCACATCTGTGTAACACACCGTAAACCCATCTCATAACATTTAATTTAAACAAATCAAATACTAAAATAAATCAACAATTAAATTTCTAGTTAATTATCCGTTCGTCTTAATCACCTGTCTTAGTTTTGTTTAAAAATAATACTTGAGAAAAAAAATAAAATTAGAGAAATAACGAGGCGAATTTTGCTTAAGAAAATTTCTTATCGAAGATCGAAGTTAGCTTCGTCGAGCATGTTGTCTTCGTTAGGATCTAATCTCTTTTTTTTTCGCGTTACCCTCTTGGACAGTTTGCCAAGCTTAACCCGAAGCAAAGAGAAACCCTTTAAGTGGCATCGATTATTCCAATCGGTAAGATATGCAAATGATCGTCGTTGTTTCTCTCTCTCTTTCTTTACTTTTCCCCGTATCTTTTCCTATTGCCACATGTCACGCGCGACCAACATTTACATCTTTCTTTCTTTTTCCTTTTCTCTATCTTCATCTTTCTCTTTCAACGATAGTCTCACGCAAAGCGTAACGCAGTCACTGTCGCGTGATTTACGTTTTCTAACGAAGATATACTCCGCGAATTAGAAGAATCAACGTTTTTTAACTTACCACTTTAATTTCCATCTTTTTATCTTTCTCTCTTTTTCTTTTACTAACTGGAATAGCAGATTGATCTTTTGGAAAAGAAAATAGAGAGAGAAAGAGAGCGAGAAGAAAAGATAAAGAAGAAAATTAGCTTTAAAACACGTACATGAAACTTCCTTTAACAAATTCTACAAATATGTCTTTCTCTCTCTCTCTCTCTCTCTCTTTCTCTATTTCTCTATTTCTCTATTTCTCTCTCTTATAGTATTTTCAAGACACCATTATATGTACATACACATACATTTATATTGGATCTTCTCTCCTCCCGTTTCCCTTTTCATACACACACGTGTTCTAAGTATATAGTATAATACCTACAATAGTGCGAAACTGCCGAGGGCAATCGAAATATCACGAGCAGCTGCGAATCCCTTCTTCCGACCACGAGAAATGCTATAAAATCGTACGTGAACAAAACTATACAGCGTGACATCGTAAAATGTAGCTGTGAACAGAATTGTCTCTTTGTTTTCCCAATCTCCTCTCTCTCTCTCTCTCTTTCTCACTCTCTCGTTGTTTCTACATTGTTCGTTTTCTAATCGAACTTCAAATCATTTTAACAATAATTGCATTTTACGCGGAAAAAAAAAGTATACACGAATAATTGGGAAAAATTTGTTAAAATTACATTCCACAGTTTAACAAATGAAATAAAATTGGAAGAAAATTGGAAGACAAAAAAAAATATAGACGAATATAATAGTCGAAATAAGTGGTACGTATGATAAAAAAAAAAAAAAAGAAAAAAAAAGAAGAGAAGAGGAATCCTGGAAAAAGTGCATTTTTAGATAGAATGAAAAAAGAAAAAAGAAAAATAGGGAAAAGGTTATATAAGGCTCGATCGATTAAAAAGGTTGGTTGGCTGATCGTGACATGGAGGGAGTAAACGTAATCGGAAGACGAGCTAAACGCGCGCACCATTACTCGCATCGCATCGGGGCTTCACGTTAACGCCACAGGTATATGGTATAGAAGGTTACCGGCACCTAAAAGGTCTTTGTTCTCTCCGCGGTTGGGGCTTTTACATGCTTCCACGTGCGGATCCATGAAATAATAGGATGGCCCTACTAATACCACTGACGACTACACAACGATGACAACGACGTAGACGTAAACGTAGACGTAAACGTAGACGTAAACGTAGACATCTATCTTTACGTCTTTACAGTTCTATAGTCCTTGTTGATTTCATTGTATATATGATATTAGGTACATGTGTGGGTGCGTAAATACGTATGTGCACGTAAACGCATCCCTTCTATCGACACTTTCAGTTCCGGTCGAGCAACGCTAGGTGCAGGGTGCTTACCACCCCTTACAGCTTATACTACTCGTGAGTTTAATTATTCATATAGTAATTTCGTGCCATTGTCAGGACTCTAATGGTCGTTGGCTTTTAATAAAGGTACTTCTACTCTACCCTACCTACCTACCTTCCTACATACCCCCTTTTGGATTTTCATTGTCACCTTCTCTACTCTTCTTCTTCCTTTATTCGTTTTTTTGGTTCCTCTTTTGTTTTAGATTGGTAAGCCTCTTTTTTAGGATTGCTGCAATTTTTATATAAAAAATTATTATAATTTATATAATGTAATTTTCAAATAATCTCTCAAATCGGTATTTTAATAATTATTTCCTTTAAATTAGGAATGCAGAAACTAGGTATTTTGATTCTAAAAGTGGATTGTTAATGATTTAGGTTCCTTAACTAAAATTCTTCTATTTAAGCTCATTTAATCTTAGTTAATTATTTTTGAGATTTCTTATTAGCCATTCTCTTCGTTATTTTATACTCCATAAAGTTAAACGATTAAGGAAATAAAATGAATCTTTGGAGAGTTATTTAAAATTTTTTAGGAGTGTAACAATTGTGAAATAAAAATCATTAAGACGAAATCTTTCAATGCATGAAATTGAATTAAGTTGGAATTCTATTTAAATTTCATGAGAATCGTAAGGCGTTATGTACACGTGTAGAAAGATTGAAACTACTCGAGATTTTACGATCACGCGACTCAGCGTAGAAGTCGGTGGTGGTTTCCTAGTGACACTGGCAATTTATTTCAGCATCGAAAGACGCAAAACCTCTGGCCGGTTTAACGGATAACGATTATGGCTGGCGCGTTTTTCCGTTTCGGTAGCGATTTACGAGCGTACCTTGTCGAACCTTAGTAAGAAAGAGAGAAAATGATAGAAAATGATAGAAAATGATAGAGAAGAAGAAGAAGAAGAAGAAGAAGGAAAAGAGACGAAACGAGATTCTAGGAGAACTTGGATTTTCTACGTCGGGGATATTTTTATCGTTCTCGAACTGTCGACGCTTTTGATGTTGAATGGAATATGGTCGATCCCAGAAAAGTTCTCTATATGAAACGCTCGATGTGTTCTTTAGGAAGTGAGACTTATCGCACGATAAAATATACCCTGTTAACTATCCTAACAGCACGACGTTTCCTTCTAACATCGTCGATATATTTCATAGAACGAATGTAAATGGTATATTTATATTCATAATAAATTATTTCCGTAATTTATAATAATTTCATTCATAAAATATTTTCGTAATATACATAGTATATCAGAATGATAGGAGTAGTTGTTATCGAGAAAATTTGAAAGATTTTAAAGTAGATAGGTTCATGTGTGTTGTATGTGTGAGAAGAAACGAAATATCAGTAGTAGAAAAATATCGAAATTAACATTGACAGAAAATAAATAGAAAAAATACATGATAATTCGAACGAATTTAATATCGTATTAATAATTAATATGTATGTTCTAATTAATATTATCAGATATAGAAAATAATCATTATTATTGAATGGCATTTGTTTTAAATTAGCAAACAATTTATCGTATATTGTTTTCTTTCGGATAAAAAAGAAAAACAAGGAAAGTTTAAAAAAAGATTCATTGTTTTGATTATTACTCGACAAAGATGGCTTCAAAAACCACAGCATTTTCTGTATTCTCTCGTTACCCGCTTTAAGCTACTTTTTTTTTTGTTTTTTTGCTTTAATACCGCTCGTTGAGCCGAGACCGCTCCGCAAAGTTTTAATAACCCGATGCCACGCACTGCAGCCCATGAAAAAAAGGAGGAGAAAGAGAGAAAAATAAAAAAAAAGAATGAGCGAAACAGGAATTGTTTGTGGGTTTATTTTCATCGACGTTTAAAAAAATATACACAAGTGTACTTTTTATTTATTTTTTTATTTTTTCATTTATTCGTTTTATTTCTATCTTCTCTTCCTTTTTTCTTTCTTTTTTTTGGTCTATTTTTCATACTTCTATTTTTCGGTTCTATTTTATTTCTATTATTTTTCTTCTTTTTTAACATTACAAATCAAGCAAACAATAGCACTCGACGAAATACCAGCTGCACCATTTCTTCCTTGTTCGAAAATTTGCAAATATTTTGTTTGTTTGCCAGTCGATAGTCCATCAGAACGTTAACATGAATATGAATCGATTGCGACCTATCTTCATCCGATTTCTGTTACACCTTCGTTTTTTTATAAAAGCAAAACTGTTCGGAAATTGATTTTATCGGAATTTCTCATCAAGAAAAACATACGAACGTCTTTGTGCGCCTTCTTCGGAAGAAAATTAAAGAAAACAGAAAAATTCGTAAAATAAATACTAACTTTTATATATATATATAAAAAGATCGTTTTGTGAGCTGATTATTTCGTTTGAAAGATAGAGATAAACTCCTGAGGGATCAAGGGATGAAAACAATTTCCTTGCGGGTTCCTTCAAGGGACGAAAACAATCCCAAGGAAGTACTTTCGTTACTCCCGTGTGTTTCCATTGTGGCTCATTTCGTTCTTTTCCATTCCTTTCCCTTTCTTTTTTTTCTTCTTCTTTTATCTGTATTACACATATCTCTTGTCTCTTTTTCTTATCGTCGAAGTCTAATAACGGAGGAAACGTATAAAGCATTTAGCAAATGCAAAGATAATTTATAGGAACAATCCAACACAGTGTCGCAAGCTGTTACTATCGTAAAATTCGTTTTCCTGGCAGTCCAGTGTCACTAAGAAAAAGAGAATAGAATTTTCTCTCGCAATACCGAAGAAAAGAAAATTCGAATAGTAGCAGTAGTAGCCAGGTGCTAGAAGAAAGCTGACGATTCGCTAAACTAAAGTAGAATAAAAAGAAAATGACGAGAGAGAAATTATTATGAATAGAAAAAAAGAAAAAGAAGAAGAAGAAAAAAAAAAAGAAAATAGTAGAAGGAAGAATTGAAATATAGTATTTCATACGAATGGAACGTAATAATCCTAAGACTAGAATGAAATAATCTTAAGAGAAACTCTCGATCTTTGTGGATCTTGATCGTTGAGAATAGATCCGAACGTTAAACCCCCTTTTCCTTCGAAAGCTTTCGCAATGGATAGTCTTCTCTATCTGAATACTAATCAAGGAAGGAGAGAACAGCATCGAATCGACGTTACGTCTGCTCACCGAGAATTGTTCCTGATCCTTCCCCTTGCCATTTCAGTCTGAAGCACCTAAATCGTGCTCCTCTTCTATTCTATTCTCTGAGCAAAGAAGACAGGCATACATTGCTAGACGGAGATGAACAGACAGAGGAAGAGTGAAAAGGAGAAGAGAGGAGAGGAGGACGATGAATGTACGTTCTCTCGATGGCACGATAGGTATGGGAATCAATTAATGGTTGCCCCTGAACGACAAGGACCAAAGTAAGACAGACGAACGGATAGAGACAGAAAGAAGTGGGAGGGGGGAATCTTCACGTTAGAGATAGGTAAAATAGGAAGGTCCAGTAAGTACGTTTACGAGAACATCGGAAGACCGCAAGAAGCTCCTCTTCACCCAAACTAAGCAAACGCGTTACCTTCAATGCATATGCATCGACCACTTCCGGATGACCTAGTCGCATTAATTCTAATTGGATTTGCCATGATATGCGGAAACGCTTTTAGAAGCTAGTCCTCATCTCCCGGATAAAAACATTTTATTCATTCTCATCCTAAAAAACTTCTACGAATTCATCTAATTCTCTTCTTCTTCATCTTCTACTTCTTCTTCTTCTTCTTCTTCTTGATGATCTCATATCTTGAATTAGAGATTGTCAAGCTTTATCATTGGACTATAGTAAGGATTATAATTCTATTTTACCTTCTCACTCACATTTAGCGAGCCAGGCGTTAAGCTAAATCTCTGTCTACTTTTTGCCTTTTCGCATAAGTTTCAGATCCGGGTACGCTTACGCGACCAACGGACAAGGGAAGGCTTTTAACCGGCGGTAAAGCAATTACGTTTAATAAAGCTTGCAAAATTGAACTCTCCCTTCTCATCCAGGAAACGGTTTTACGTTGACTATTCACCCTGTTGTGTCCACTATCGTTATCTATTTCACACCTTCTCAATTTCATTTACGATTAAGCGTACTATACTTTAGAATTTCATGTGGTTGAAATAGATTTATGTAAATATTAGAGAATAATGAATATCGATGTTAATATTGATGTACCATCTACATTTTAAATAGATGAAAATTAAATTCTAGTTTCTATTGTATTAAAAAAAGATATCTAGTAGAGTAGAGCAGATAATAATCTTGTTTTCATTCGTAACAATAACTGGAAGGTAATCAAATAATAGAATGATTCAACTAAAAATTCCATCTCCCGTGAACACAATAACGATGATAGTCATACCTAAACATAAATTCAAAGGGAAAAAAACCAATTCAACTTTTCGACATCGATTATTCCAAACATTTGTCGTTTCCTTTTATTCCTTTCCTTTTTTTTTTCTTTCATTCCTGGCCTTTTTTTTATTCGCATCTTTTTTCTTTCTATCTTTTACGTAACATCTTCCTCCAATATTATTTCGAGATCCCCCTTAAAAGCACTTTCGTTTCAAGGTACACCTATACAACCCTCTGTTTTGTAGGAGGAAATTTATGGTATTGACACTGGCGTTAGCATTAATAGATACCACAAAGGAGGATGGATAGTATACATATCTCTCCTTTTCCACAATTTACCCTCTTATTTAGTTATACATACAAACAATATACAGATATACTTATACAATTTCTCGTACATTTACACTAGAAGTTTGGTATCATTGCGTAAATTTAAGGAAATAGCTAATTTGTAAGAAAAAAAATTAATGCCTTTAGGATAATTGAATTAAATTAATTTGCAAAATAATTTTTTAATAATATTATTTACATTTTAAGTTATTTTTTGTTTTATCAAGGAACGAGTATTTTATTTTTAAAATGTTCTTTCATGAAAACATTTGCCTTTATTTTTAATATATTCTCTGATAAACTGCATTCGATTGAGTGTCATTACAACGTGCATTTAATATATTCGCGAAATTTGCCTGTTGTTTTTATTTTTTTACTAAAAATTTATTTTTATGGTATTTGTAAATATGTAAAAAATATAAATTTTAATTAACACGCATTTATATGAATTGCCTACAGACGTATTTTAAACGACAAATATTTGAGAATTTTCGTGACCGATTTTTAGTCGATCGATCAAAAACAAAAATAAATGAAAATTCTTTTTTTAATATACCAACCAATCCATAAACGCTGCCAATGTAAAACATAATAATCAGCTATCTGTAAAAAATATTTTAAAAAGTCACTCGACTCTGTAACATTTGATTTAACAACGATGAATCGTTTGAAAATTTGTTAGTATATTCAATTTCTACGGAAATCAATGACTCGAAACTTTTAGCTGGTAGTATCGCGTGTAAAACAATCGCATTAAATAAAATACTGTTGTATAAAATTAAACAGTTATAATATATCTTGTAATTACCGTACTAAAAAGAAGTTGGAAAATTTCCATCCTCTGTTCTTCTTGTTCCTTGAGACGATAAAAAAAGAATACTATATTTGAATCTTTACGTTGTAAAGAATAGTTAAACATGGTCTACTTCAGGTCTAAGTACAAGAAAAGGGCAGTCTATTTACTCTTGGCTAAAACTCTTAGTCGTTACTTACAGAACTACCTCTTATTGCATTATGTTATATCAAATGTGAGTCATTAAATGAAAGTTCTGTTCCGTTCTACCTAAGAGTCATTAGATGAAACGTTAGTGAGGATAATTAAAGAAGTAGGAACACAACGATTAAAAACGTAGCGAAGTAGTTGGAACATTGTGTAGAAAGACTAAATCACGATAGGAAAGAGAATTCTTTAAGAGAATTTTTTATTTAATGAAGTCTCTTTTTATATTTTCTTCTTTTCTTTCTCATCTCAGCCTCAGATATCCGTCGTCAAATCCAAGATCAATTCTCGCTTCTATTAATACTTTTTAAGAGTTTTATATCGATGAAAAAAGAAAAAAAAAGAAGAAGAAGAAATCAAAAAATCAAAAAAGTAAAGAAGTTCAAAATAAAAAGAATATTTAAGCAGATTTAATAATCGTTCGAACTCGGAGAATGAGGAAGAGAAAGGGGACAAGAGTGAAAGAGATGATGAAGAAGACGCTTGAGTTTGAAAGAACTCATTGAGCCGACCATAATGAACTCGGAATGAAAGACGGATTCGGAAGTCGGGTCAGCACCCAACTATCTACCTCGACTACTATGTCGATGAGAACGATGATGACGGAAATGACGGTGTTCCAGAAATCCGAACGATTGGAAACTACTTGAAAAGTATTGTCAAACGATTGAGAAAGATGAAGAAAGTACTCCCTGATAATATCGTATATTCTGAAATGAAAATCCTTTTAAATTAAAATCATTTGGTATTGCATTGTTCTTGGTTTGGTTTTTTTCTTCCTTTTTTTTTTTTAATTATGTGAAATAATCGTAGCAATTTATTCTAGTTTAATTGTACAAAATTAAATCCAATAATTTTCCACGCGAATTTATACAATGATTTTTATTAAATAAAATATTTTATGTGACCATAGAATCATTTAACGTGTTAGCTTGAAAAATATGCAGTATTACCCTCATTACCCTTCTAACAATTTGGCTAATGTTTATAGTCAACTAGTACCAGTACTTTAGATGTGCAAAGGTTTATTCTTGATAAAATTGTTTTATATTTAATTTTTTTTTTTTATATTTTATTGAGCACGTAACGACGTCGTAAAAATAAAAGATAGTTTCGATCGACGAGGCGGATTACCCAGCAAGTTTAATTTTTTCTTTGGACGATCGAAAAATCGGTTGCGTTTATAAGACACTTTTTTTTTCTCATGACGTGGCAAAATCGACGGACAAACCTCCCTTACGAGATACTCGCTTTAGGGATAAAAGGTAGTAGAAAAGAAAAAGAGAGAAAAAAGTAGGAAATGGTTTTACGAGTAAGTTTCGCGAGCTCGTTCGATTTTATGAAATCGAGGATCGTTACTGGGTACCTAGAGTTTGCTGAGAAAAGGTACAAAATACTTGGATCCTTTTCTGTTGACTTGTGAAAAAAGAACTGACGACCAAAATGCGAAAAAATAAATTGAAGAAAAGTAAGAAGGTCAAGCAGGAAGGTATCTTACTTGGAATAAGGCTTGAAGAAAAGTGTAAGTATAGTGAAATAGAAGACTGTTGAAAGAAAGAGGAAGGGAAAAAAGGAAGGGTAGGTTTTGTAGTAGTAACAGCTACTACGGTACTCTACTAGGGTCTACGTGAACCGAATAAATGTCGATGTAGAAAATATGCTTCTTACAAACAGAGAACCTTTCGTTGGCCTTCCAAGAGATGTTGGGATCTTTATTTCATGTTCTTATAGCCTTTTCTCACTTCTTCTTATTTCTTCTTCTCCTTCTTCTTTTTCTTCTTCTTCTATTCCGTCTATCCATCTTTAGTATTTTTCTTTACTCGAGCACAAACAATATTACGAACGATCCTCACGCTCCAAATAACTGATCGAATGTGTGAAAAAAAAAGTCTATTTCTCATCTAACAGTCTCATACAATTTTCAAATACAAGATTTACGAGAATGTTTGTACAAGATGAAGAACAATCGTCGAGTGAATAATAAAATCCTATGTTTCAGCGATGTAGATAAAAAAAATAAAATATTTCATATCACTTTTCTGGCCTGTAAATAATTTTTTGATAGAAAAATATTTATTAATCGTTCAAAGAAAAATGAAAAAGTCAAATCATGATAATTCAATATTAAAATCAAAGATCTTTGTATAATTATTATTTGGATTAGATTATATGTTTGATTTCGATGAAATTGCAGAGAAATTTCAATAACATTTGGTTGTAGTTTTATGCGTACTGGACGTCTCGATTTTCATGAATATCTAGCCAATGAGATCTTCTTCGGCAGATCGGATATGCTACTCCGAGCAAAGAAGTCAACAGCAGACTGATAAGAAAGAGGAATACAGAAAGACGTTTACGGTATCAAAGTCACTTGAGAGCAGTCCTACGAAATGGAACAAAAGTTGGATGCCTTTCTCGCCTGAGTATACTATTTTCTTATTCTTTTGTTTCTATAATACCTGCCACTGACACTTTACTTTAACCCCCATAAAGAAACTATTTTAGATTATTTTCTCGATGCATTATTATGCGTGCAAGATGCATTTAAATATAGGCTGAACAAATTTATACGAATGAATTAATAACAAAATAAATCTATAGGAATGAATTAACAGAAAAACAACACTGTATACGAATGAATGAATTAAATCATTTTTATTTGTTTCTTTACAAAATTTATATAGAATTGCAACAAATATATTTTTATAAATATATATAAATAGAAGGTAAGATAAAAAGAATATAGCAACGCGACACATACGACAAAAATGCAAAAAGCGTATACGAAAGAAATGTGAAGTAGACGGGGGTAAGGGAATAAAAATGTAAAGAAAAAAAAGAATTAACAGAAGAAATCTTGCACGTGGCAGATAGAATAAGCGGGAGAGAAAGGGGGTGGGGGGAGAAGGAAAGAGGTAGACGCTTTAACATCGATGCAGAGCACGTGCAATGAAGGAGGAATCTGTTCGTACACGGGCACACTCTAGGTGGGATGCGTGCTTTCGTGAACAATCTATTCTTCTCTTTTTCTTTCCTTCCTCGAACATTCCCCCAAGTATTGAGAAAGGAACGCTTTAAAGCGACGCGTCCCTACGACATGCAAAGAAATAAATACATACGTCTTGAATCTGTCTACTTTTTCCGAAGAAACTACTTTCATATACAAGATATGTATATTTTACAATGTACGTATATATATATATATGCAATATACATCCATTTTATTAAATCCTTATAAGCAAATTATGTTCTCTATGAAAATTCATTTTACATAGAGTAAGATTAAGTGAACCAAAATTTATGGGGATTATTATTTTTGATTTTTTTTTAAATATAATATATTCCAAAATATCCGTAATTTTGATTTAACGTGTTTAGTGATTCAATTAATTTAATTTTAATATCCATACATATATATACATAAATATTTGTGGTAGATTATTTTTGTATTTTGAATTTAAAGAAAATTCTTTAAAAATACAATTACGAGTAGAGGAAACGTGGTAGAGATGATGTGAAAATTCATTTTATATAAAGTAAAATTATGTTAATCAAATTTCATATAATTATTATTTTTGATTTTTCTTTAAATATAATATATTCAAAAATATTTGTAATTTTGGTTTCACGTGTTTAGTGATTCAATTAATTTAATTTTAATTCACATACATATATATACATAAATATTTGTGGTAGATTATTTATGTATTTTGAATTTAAAGAAAATTCTTTAAAAATACAATTACGAGTAGAGGAAACGTGGTAGAGATGATGTGAAAATTCATTTTATATAAAGTAAAATTATGTTAACCAAATTTCATATAATTATTATTTTTGATTTTTCTTTAAATATAATATATTCAAAAATATTTGTAATTTTAGTTTTACGTTTTTAATGATCTACTAAATTTAATTTTAATTCACATACATACATACATAAATATTTTTGGCAGATTATTTTGGCATTTTTTGAGTTAAAAGAAAATTCTTTGAAAATACAATGTTTAGTAGAGAAAACATGGTAAAGAAAAAAAGAATAGAAGTGAGAGGAAATAAACGAGCAAGGAGAATCGTAAATTAAAAGTGTGATGCGCTTAGAGTTTGGTCTATCTGTCTTCCCAGAAGGCGCCATTATTTAGGTACTCTTTCTCTCAGTATGTTCTCTGTCCTTTCTTTCCCGTCCACTTGATAAGTCTTCGAAATGTAAAAAACGAGGGCAAACGGGATAAAAGAAGAAGATAGAGAAATAGTAAGAGAAGGAAAAGAAAAAGAAAAAGACCGAGATGTTCGAAAGGAGCTACATGTTTTACAAAGAGTTGCCCTTCTTTCTCTCTCTCTCTCTCTCTCTTAATTTTTTCTATTTCTTTCTCTCTTTCCATATTATTATTATTTTTCTTTTATTTTCCAATTTCTTTTAAAAAATTCACTTTCTTGTCATATAAATTTCTATAGACACCCTAAAATAAAATCACAAATATTTACTGAACAAAAATTAAAATTATTTCTTTAATTGATACTAAATATTTTAATATTAAAAAAATAATCTTGAATATTTCTAAAAGCAAGGATCCTTGTCAACAAGAAAAAAAAAAAGAACAAAAAAAGAAAATAAAAATCATTCATTAAAATAATCCCACCTCTTAGACCTACTACTCTACCTTTTTTTTCCGGTCTACGTCAAGCTGCCAACTTTCTTCTTCAACCCTCCTTCTCTTCACCATTCCTCGACATTTATCGTTCGCGCTCGTTTGTACTCGTAAAAAGAATCGTTAACACCTAGAACGGATTTGTTGTTGTTGTTGTTGCTGTTGCTGTTGCTATTGCTGTTATTATTCGTCTCATACTGTTCCTCGCAAAAAAAAATCACGTAGCCCCGATTGCTCTTCATCTACCCATCCTTTCCCTCTTTAACATTTTTCCTTCATTCTTTCTTTGCATTTTAGCGTTTTAGTTTTCCCGTTTTAGTTTTTACTTTTCCAAGCGTGATCGAGTAAACCGTGCATAACCTTCCGGCATAAATGACTACATCCGTGAAAAATACGGGGAATGTTCCAGGTCCAGGATTCAGCCAAGTCTCGCTAACAACCGCTTCTTGTTATCTCGTTTGCAACAACACTTCTTGAGTATTTGTACGAGCTGGATGAAATAATAAAAAAGGACAAAGTGTTTGCGTAGCAAGTATGCAACGATGTCACACTGATATTACCTCTACTTACATTTAGTCACTTCTCTTCCATCTCAAATCGTCTGTTCTTCTTCTTTTGCTACTTCTTCCCTCCTTTATTCCTTCCTTCCTTCCTTATCGTCTTTTTCTTTTTCATTCTTTATTTCTGTCGTACTTTTGAAACAATACACGGTACAATTTTAGCGACAAGTAGTATAGAAACTTTTTAATAGCATAGTCGAGAGAATATTTCAAAGGCGACAAGATGAAAGATATCTACTCAGTTTACGACAAAAATACAAATTGCAAATACGGGCTTATATCGTACTAAGGTAAAGTATTTCACGAATTTATTTTCACTCAAATCTATAGAGTGCAGCTAGGAGATTTGTCGTATAATAATCAATAATATTTACGTGTATTTCTTTTCTCTTTTTTCTTCCTCTTTTTCCTTTTTTTTTTTCCTTTTTGGCATGGGAAATTTTAAATACACACAGCTGCCGTGGGGTTGTTAGAGGATGAAAACGGATCAAGCTTAGGTAAACTTTGAATTTAATTTCCTTTAAAATTCTTTTCTTTATCGACTACACATTTTTTATTTAGATTAAAATGAAACGTAACAAAGGTTAATTTTAATTCGATAAAAAAAAGAAAAACCAATACACTCTCGGGTAATCGAATCCATGAGAGAGATTCTTTATTTTTATTTTTATTTTATATTTTATTTTATTTCTTTTTCTTTTTTTTTTTTTACGTCGTTCACTAGACTCTATCATCGATCACGGGTATAAATTCTATCAGCTGTAGACGTCCACCTACTTATAAATATTTCACGTTACTTTTATACAGCTTATTATACTTTTATATCGCACCGTTCGAATCACTATTCCCGCAAAATTTTTTTCACTGGACTCGCTCGATTTTTAACTCATACACTCTGATCGTGCTCTCATTGGCAAAAAAAAACCCAGGTATCTATCATTGATGTAAAACTGTCTGCAAGTAAACGACAAAATACAACTAACCTTATTTTAATCAGCTCTTAGCAAAGTTAACGAGACACATAATTTATAGGAATTCGAAATGATAAAATCTTTGATTCTTGGTACTGCAGGATTAGCTAAAAAAAAAGGATAATAGAGACTCGTATTAAAATAGAGTTCTTAATTTTTCTCTTCTTTTCGTAACAGCAATGATCTTCCTTCTGTCGCATTTTAATGTTCACGAGACATACAATCTCGAGACAATCAATTTATAACTGTGAATTATGAGTGAACTAAATCCCTATCAATAAGAAAATGAATAAGTTTTTTTCTTAAAAAATGAATTTTTATTTATTAATAATTATTCTTTTTATTTTTTTTATTTTCGTTTTATCGTAGTTTTTTTATTTTCTTTACAATAGCAAATGAATTATTCTGTAAAAAAGAAAAAGTATCCTCGTTACTTAAGCCCATTCAAAACTCAAGATTTTAAAGCACAAAATATAAACCACCAAAGAGACTAAAGTAATGTACCTCTTTCAAACATTGTTTGAATAAGAGAGAGATAGAAAGAGACTGAGAGACAGAGATGGAGAACAACAAAAGCCAGAAAGTCTTGAATGAAGTCTTCGTCGCAGAATTGCATATTATGCTAAACAGAAACGCACGAAATTCTAGCACAACAGGATAAATTGACTTACGCAAATACCACGTTACAACAACTCTATGATAATTTACCAAGCGCATTGTTGATAGACTGCAAACATGAAAATTCCACGTTGGAGGAAACTTGAATTTATCCACATTTAAACGACTGCATATATGCAGTAATTATTCGGATATTTTTTTTTTTTTTTATATCAAAATTCATCTCGATTTACCATATCGATGAAAAGTTTTATCTGATTTTTACGAGATACTTTTATTTTCACGAATTTAATTAAATTTCAAATAAAATACAAAATATGGCATTGAAACAACAACAAAATTTATATAAATTCATATTTAGAAGGAATTTTAATTGGGATAATTTTTTTGTGTGTAGAAAAAATAAAAACAGGAATAAATCTATGGATTATCCAACTTTTTATTTATTTTCTTTTTTTACCTAATATAAAAGCATATTTCCCATTAGAGAATGCTTTCTTATTCTGTTTATAACTGATCATTAAATTATATACGCATGACCAATTTCGATGCGCTTGAGAGATATGATAAAGTAGAGAAAGGGTAGGGGTAGATGTTTCGATTTTAGAAATTGTCCACGTTGATCTCGATTGGTAGTCTTGTCGTTCCATGAAACGAGTGTCTCTAACAAACGGTTAGAGTCAACGTTCATAGAACCGATTAATGTACCGAGACGAACGCTACATGTCTCTTATCTCTTACCGGATGTAATTTTCTTCTCTTAAACATTAAAATAAACTTTAATCCTAATAAAGAAACTTTAAAATCCAATCTTGTTAATGTAAACACATTAAACAATTATCCAGGTTTTTGTTATAATCGAATTAATAATATCATACACGTGTATGTTTTAATTTCAATTAATAATTTGTAGAAAAATATTAACCTAATAAACCCCTAAATAATAAAACCTGTGTGCTTTTGTTGTTGTTTTTAATTATTACGATGCTTATGCTATATATTTATTTTGTATAATGCACAAAAATTTGTGTAAATAATGCATTTAAATTAATATTTAATAAAAGGAATAACAATTTGATTTAAATTATTTGAAGACGAGAGAGACAATTATGAAGTAGTTGGATTTCTTTTGAAGGAAAAATCATGGACTTTTTAGTTCCTTCATTCGCATAACTGTCGACTCGATAAAACGTTTCACAAGTAGCCCTAACAATCCCCCCCCCGCCTCTCTCTCTCTCTCTCTCTCTTTCTCTCTCGTTCTCTCTCTCTCTCTCGAGTTCACCTTAAGTCACTTATACCGTACGTGCGAACATGACTTTCTTACGACTTAGTTCGTCGATTTAAAGTCACAGATAAGTACACTTCGGTAAGAAACTTGTGCCGGGAATTCTGAGGAAAGTTGTTACGTGAGTGTTGTTTGCCCCCGAAAACTGGGTCGTTGTATACGATGGACGAAAATCTTGAAAATTGTAGATACTCGAGACTTCCGATCGTTGCTCAGTCAACTAAAACATATTTTCATAATCTTATAAGATTCAGAAAAAAATTAAAAAAAAATAAAAAAGATTTATCTCGTCAAAATTTCATTTCATAGATCATGCGAATTTCAAAATCAATGTTATTTTAAAAAGATCAAAATGTTATAATAAATTGTTAGGGAATACAAAATTTGGACTTTTTCGAATGTCGTTTAAAGTTTTCTAACAAATTGCAACATCTTCGATAAAACTATTGCATCCCATAAGTTAGAAAACCTTAAGAAGAATTTCTATTCGTGTAAAGTCGTGGTAAAGAATAAGAAGATCTATGAACATACAAGAAAGATACATAGGAAAACTCGTAAGTCTAGTGAGAAACGTTAGTCTCGAGTCGACTTTCGCGTCGTTGCACTCGCTTGAATCCGCATAGTCAGACTGAATAACGGCTAGGGTGGGAGGTCGGTTATGGTGGTGGTAGTGGTTCAGAAGAAGAGGATTGTATCGAGATCCTCGCATATCGAAGACGATGGGATCACACTTCCGAAGTCATTTGGAAGTTGGGAGAAAGGATGGGGTGTGCAAGTATGGAGAGAAAGGTTTGTAGGGTGTATAAAGATACGGGAAAGGGAAAGAAGGGGGGAGGGGACGATTGAAAGAATGCAAACGTGCATGCGGAGGTAGATCAACGAAAAGAGAAGGAAGCGTTAGTGGGAGAAAGAAGAAACATTTGGTATATCCCAGTGACGGTGTTTTCCTCTTGGATGTAAATCGTAGCAGAAATTTCAAATGAAAGAAAAAGGAAGAAAAATGAATGTAAAGGGAGAAAGAGAGAGATAAGAAGAGACAGTGTAGAAGTGGATGGAGGATAAAGAGAAAAAAAGAGTAAAAAATGAAAAAGAGAGAAGGAGTGTTATAAAAGCAAGAGAAGAGGGGTGGGTGGGGTAGATTTGGAAGGAGAAGGAAGTACTCGACTAGGAAGCATTGCTTGGTGACGCTTTTCGAGGTGGTTTCTGTCGCACGAACGAAATTGCGGCTGTTTATCTGAGCCAACCGACAGAAATTCCATTTCGTCTCGTGCCGGCATACCGACTCTTCGTGGCATGCACGAAAACCTTACACATAGACTCAAATACGTTTCTCAACGTTTCTATAGTTGTATAGTGGATAAGAGAGAAAGAGAGAAAATAATATAGTTTGTTGTGTGTATATATGTGTGTGTGTATCTCTAGTAGTCGCGTTCGAGTCGTTGGCACTCTTATTTATTTCGTTTCATTGCATAGAACTAGCGATTCTCACACCGAACTAAATTATGTCCCCCAATATATATATATACATGTATGTGTATATGTGTAAACGTATGTATGCATTTAGGTAGTTCGTTAACAATACATGAACACACATTAGATTCGAAATAGAGTTTGCATGTTACCTGTCAATAAATACGACTTCGATTTTAAAGTGGTAACGTTTTATATCTGACATCTAATGGACACTTTTCCATGTCCTCTTTCTCTTTCTTTTTCTTTTTTAGCAATGGACTCAGAAGAAAAAATAACATTTTATATGTATATATATATGTAGATATATATGTAGATATGAAATATTAGCGTAAAATGTGTTACCCTTTTAAATGACGCGTTCCATTTTATTATAGTTAGATCAAAATTTATAGGACGGTTATATTTCTTTTCGTAACTAACTTTTCCTGGGTTTATACGTATCAAGCGTGCGGATTTAAAAATGGATACCAGAGGTATGGTATAAAGTTGCCGCGAATATTCCTGGTCTATATTATCTTGTTGTTTTTTGCTTTGCATTTTTATATGTTTGTTTAACTTTCTATATTTTTATTTTTTGTCTCGCTTTGTTTTATTTTGTTTTATTTTGTTTTGTTTGACTTTCCACCTCGTGTATTAAGCGATCCCAGATAATTTAGATTTATGACCATCCGTAAAGATACGTTTCCATAAAGCTTGTGTTATCAGTAAGAATAAAATACCTATACGAGTATGCTATTCGTTAATATCTCAAACGTAAATATCTAGAATATTTTTTCTTTATTGGCAGATTATCTAATGAGTTTAATTTTCATAGCAGAATACAAAAAAAATGGCTGTTTTTATTAACATTAATATCAACTGACCACATCATGCAATTGCTTTTGCAACGTTTCTTGCAAAATCTGGAAAAAGAGAGTATAAAAACCATTTTCCGAAGTATTTAAAATTCTCATGAAAAGTTGATTACTTTGAAACTTAAGGAAAAGAGAGAAGTTCACTAACTGAACATTTGTTCGTTCCTTCGTTCTCGTTCGTTCACGTTCGTTTGTTCGTTAGTTAGTCAAGTTCTTCTTTTGCCCTTTGCGTTCATTAACCGACAAGAAACTTCAAAATCCTCTACGATCTTCGTTTCTCTTTTGCACCGAAAGAAACGTATTCGCTGACTCAATCGTTACTTACCTAGTCTCGATTCTATTCTTTTCCACAATAATCATAAAACGATTATTTCATTTGGTTCTATTTATCTTTCTATCTTTTGGATTACTTTCTTTCTTTTCTTCTCATCCCTTCTTTCCTATTCTTTCTTTAATTACCTTTCTCGTTTTATGTGGTAAAAATAATTATAGCATTCAAAAGAAAACAGTCATGTATTGTTAAAACTTCTTGTTTTATATGGAAAATCTTTGCAAAAATAACTATTATCCAATTCTATTCTTATATAACTCATCATTGTTAAGGATGGAAGGAAGCTACTTGTTACTCGAAACGAATACTCCGAGGACAAGAATATTGTTCAACGATAATTGTTTTCCACTTGATGAGTTTTTAACTAGAAATCTTTCTATTATTGTTTAACCCTTCGTTGTTCATGAATTCATTGGTCTTGAATAAAATACATTATGAGAACTCATCTCTCTCTCTCTCTCTCTCTCTCTCTCTCTCTCTCTCTCTCTTGTGTGAAATATTTTTCGATAAATTTTACATAAAAATGAAAAAACTTAATGCACGAGAAAATTCATTATTTTATTAAACCATGGTAACCATTTTTTTCTTTAGGTAACTTAATATTTTAAAAATTACTGAAACCATGATAAAAAACTTAGCATAATATAATACTTGAAACGAACATTATTCTATTAAAATATCGCGTAACAGAATTTCACATTGACTCAGAGAATGATCGTCATCATGTTCGTGTCATATTTTCGAATGGAAAAAAACTTTTGACGGCTTTTTCCACTCGTCAGATTTCTAATACGGGACCATCCCTTTCCGAGGAGACATCTTGTCCATTCAGTTGTCACTTCATTATTCACCCGCATTTTTAGAAAGAAGATGACAACGAGTGTCTTCGAAGGAATCTATCCATAAAAAGAACCATCAGCAATATTCGACTGAAGTGTTCAGCTTTGATCGATTTCTTTCGTACTAGTAATATCAAAATTATCTAACCTTTCAAATTTTGTGTCTTTTGAAATGTCTCCATTAGAAAAAAAGAAAAAATAATATTTTTTAACCACAGCCACACACTTTAACCTGTCACAGACACTTCCCGATGCTCGATATGAAGATTAACTTAAACGGATTGACATTTCAATAATATTTAAATTGAAAAATGATTATTTCTGTAATAATTATTCGGCGGTGAAAAATTTTACTTATTAATTTTGATGGCAGTATTCATTTAGATTTCCGATAAGAAAAAATTGAATATTGATAGACAGATAGATCTATTGATAGATCTGATAGACAGATTGACTTTTTAAATTTGACAAGTTATCGTGAACGTTGAGCCAAACTTAGTAACTAACTTAGAACGTAGAATATTCTATCTCGAGCAGAGTGATTAACTTAAGATGTAAAGTAATACCACTGATCCTTGAGTTGGGTCGATGCGATTACCCCTATCGTAGTAACCGGAAGGCGGCTTCGGCTCTAACCCAATTAAATCGTTGCAAGCGTAATTCGTGTAGAATAGGCATCACACCTTACAACGAGAACGGTTTAGCTAAGTGACGACATTAATTGGTACTTTGAAATATATATGTGATCGTTCCACTCTACTCCACACTCCTAAATAATTATCAACATAATACAAAAAAAATTACCAAATATCCGAATTGATGATTATTTATTCGATATATTTTCAAAATAGAAGATCCTGTCTGTTTTTCTTTTCATTATCAAATGTAATATAAAAAAATGAAACGATTAAGTAAATTAATGAAAATAAATTGTCGGCACAGAACGTACGCGTATAATAATATTTTTTTCATATTATTTAATAATTAATTACTCAATAACCCCAAGAGAATACAGTGAAAAAGATATTCAATTGTTAAACTTAAATAAAAGATCCTATATAAGTCAGAATTAAAAATAATATTTCTTTGCATTCTAATTAATCATCACATATAAAAATGAAACAATTTAAGAAAGTAATGAAAATAAATTACTAATTCAAAATATACACATAAACCAATACTATTTCATAATGTTGGATATCTATTAAATATCAAGAAAATAACAACAACAAAAGTAACTTAAGATGAAGTTATCGAAGAAGCTGAAAAAGAAGACGTTAAATCGGATAAAACGAAGTTATACTATTCGTCGTTACTTTAAAAGAGAAGATCTCGTTTGTCAGCTTTTCAAATAGTATTTCTTTGTCTCGTTCGTAAAAGAGTGAGTATGATAGAGAGAGAAACAAAGAGAGAGAGAGAGAGAGAGAAAGATCACGTTGGTAAGCCTGCTTGCTTGCTTGCTTGCTTGCTTGCTTGCTTGCTTGCTTGCTTGCTTGCTTGCTTGCTTGCCTGCCTGCCTTTCCAGAAAAGTCCAACGTTTTTACGGAGAAGTAAAAGTGGAGCGGAAGAATGGAGTAGCCGAAGGAAGAAGAAGAAGAAGAAGAAGTTAGGTGCACCTCGGTAACGGGAGAATGCATTTACCCTGGCGAGCCGATGAAAGGTCGAGCGAACTGCCCAGTGAAAGACTAGAAGAAAAGGGATGAGGAAAATAGAATAAAAACAGTCGGATCGAAGGGCATTAAGTAGAATTCCAAGAAAATGGCGTAAAGAATTCTCCATCGTATACACCTATGAATGTACACGTGTATGTATATGTGTGTGTATGTATGCATTTATGTAATACGCGTGTAAACGCGTCCAAGTATATATGTGTATAAATGTCCTCGGAAAAAAAAGAAACGTTAGTTCAGGGGTCGAAAGTATGCGAAGAAAATATTACATCCTTGGATGCGGAAAAAATACTTACGCGTCATTCGCCGAAAATAAGAATTTTTTTTCTTTTCTTTTTTTTCTTTTTGTTTCTTCCCTTTTTAAATTACAAAGTCGACGAGAAAGTTTTCTACGGTCGGTTAAAAATGCATTTGCTTCTTCTATTTCTTAATTTTTTTTTCTTTTTGTTTTCTTTTCTTTCTTTCTTTCTTTCCTTCCTTTTTTCCTTTTTTCACTTTAGACAAATTAGAGGGAAGTTTGTGGTCAGAAAAAGAAAGGATGGAATAGAAATACGAGAATCGTTTAGTTTTTTTTTTTTTTCAGTTTTGTTTCAGGGTAAATGTTGGGATGTACAGAATTTCATTCAAAAATTTAATTAATGACTATGAGAAAAGGGAATTTAATAGAACAGAAATAGAACAAAAAAGTTCTCTTAGGATGTTCTTCGTGTTCTTTTACTTCGTTTTCAGGATGATAGTTGAATGTAATAAATGCTATGCGAAATCAGGATTTAAGCATAAAAATTAATGAGTAAGGAAGAGAAAGAGAGGGAGAGAGAGAGAGAGAGAGAGAGATAGAAAAGTTTTTATCAGTCTAACAATAATTAAAGGAAATACAGTGAAAAAGCAAATGAAAATCGAAATAAAAGTAAATGTTACCTAGATTTTCTTCGTATATCTCTACTCTCTATTTTTGAATGTAAAAAATGTCATTCGAAATCAGAATTTAGGTATAGGAATTAATGAATAAGAGAGAGAGAGAGATAAAACTTTTTGTCAGTCCAGCAATGATTAAAGGAAATACAGAAAAGAAACAAATGAAAATAGAAATAAAAGTAAATGTTACCAAGCTTTTTCCTCGCATGTTCCTTACTCCATTTTTGAATGTAAAAAATGTCATTCGAAATCAGAATTTACGTATAGGAATTAATGATTAAAAGAGAGAACTTTTTATAAGTCCAACAAAGATTAAAGGAAACGTAATGAAGAATCAAAGGAAAACGTTTCCAAAGTGTTCTCTTTCGTAGATCGTTACTTCATTTTTCACTGTAAAAAAAAACAAAAAAGCAGAAAAACCCGTCATTCTCTAAATCAGAACGTAGGCGTGGAGTTTGCAAAAAAAAAACAGAAAAAGAAGAAGCAAAAAGAGATATTGGGGACAAAGTGAATTAAAAAAAAATAAATTATCTTTCGTTCTCTCTCTTGTTCCCTCTATCTGTAAAAATTTTCGAATCTTAATTGCAGAAAAATGGTGTTTAATGGCGTGAAATATTGGTTAGAAAAAGATGCTGACTCTTGTCGCAACCGAGAAAGCTTTTAATCCGTTGGTTGGGAACCTGTGTGAAAAAATGCTGACCCACCGATTTCACTGCCAATCCGTTAAAGAAACGCGCAAGAGATACCGAAAGAGAAGAAGGCGCTTTTTGAAATAGTTTAACGTGAGAATAGAAGAGAATAGAAAGAAATAAAGAAAGAAAGAAAGAAGAAAAAGATGATAAAAGAGATGAAGTGACAGACAGAGAGACAGATAAAATATGAGTGAGAGAGAGAGAGAGAAAGAGAGAGAGAGTGAGACCGCGAGAGAAAGAGAGGGAGAGAAGGAGAAGGAAAAGCGCGGGATATGCGCGTCAGGGCCGTAACTTGGGGTTGGTATTTAGTGGGGCGCAGGCGTCGGAAAATAGGAAAGGATCCCCTCAGTCTTCGAGCGAACCCGATACGCGCGGCTTCGCTTCACTTCGTTTCGCTTTCCATGTGGAGTATCGAAAAATCCATTACTAGACTACTAACTTTCTTTCTCACGCGTATCTCCCTCTCCCCCCCTCCCCCTATACCTCATAACACAATCGTATTACGATCGATAAACTATACTTTTTCTAATAATAACATATGTATATTTAATACATATTTCTAATCCCAAAAAAAAAGAAAAAAACAAAAAAGACAAATAAAAAACATACAAATTTTTTGTTTTTATTTCATCAATAATTATTATTTTATTTAGTAAAGACAAAACATTGTTTGCTTTTTTTTCTTTTTTCTATTTTTCTTCTTCTTCTTCTTCTTCTTTCTATAGATTTTATCTCTTCTTCATTTCTAATTAATTTTATTATTTATCTTTCGTATTTGTTTTTTCTTTCGTTAAGAAAAATATTATTTTCTTCTTCATCCTCTTTTGAAATCGAGAGTCTCGAGTTGTTTATTACAATTTGTCTTAAGTGTTACTATTTTCACGCGATACTACTATCTTTTTAACTTTCCGATTGTAGTTTTATACTTTACTCGAATTTTAATTCGGTTTTATTCTTTTTTGTTTTTTTCTTTTTTTTTTTTTGGTAACGAAATATTTATGGTTGTTTCGTATTAAAGTATATATTAAGTTTTTTAATTTGTCCAAGTTGTAGTAAATTTTCTCTTTCAGTATGACCTGGCCGAGCCGTACTTAGTAGCAAATACACTGTAATTAACTCTTTCGATAATAGATTAATCATTTCGTAGCGAAATACGGTTGAGTAATTTCAAGTGCGTTGGTAATATTCGCTGACGCGTGTTAAATAATTAACGTGAACTCTCTCTCTCTCTCTCTCTTTCTCTTACACACACACGCAATCTCACACTCTCACTCTCTCACTCTCTCGCTCTATCACTTTCTCACTCGCTCGCATGTATCTATTTGGAAATATTGTAATAATAGTTTAACCAAATTAGATCGTGCTTCAATTATTATTATTATTATTATTATTATTATTATTATTATTATTATTATTATTATTATTATTATATGTAAAGCGTAATAGAAATTAAAGCGTTTATACTTTATATTCGTCAAAATTTAAACGATAACATCAAACGAGAAGAAACAAATTTTAATATCAACAAGAAGAACAGTAACAAGGAACAATCTTGGAAGAAATCATTGATACAATACAAAAGGAAGCACTTATACGAAGGTAAGCGATCAAGTATACTCGATAAACGAGTACGTACTTAAAATATATATATAAAAAAAAATAACTTTACTTACTTGAGTCACTTTAATTCATCCTCCGAGATCTCACTTGAAACGAAAGGAAAAATGAAAAGACAAGAAAGAAAGAAAGAAAGAAAAAAAAAGGAAAATAAACTTGAGAGTTTAGTTAAACCACTTTTCGTGTACTCTACACTTTTTATTATAATTCTTAAGAACGATCGATAACTTACCCTTATTGGTGTGTAATAACTCGAAGTATGGTTTGAATAAAAAAAAAAAAGATGAAAAGAAAGAAAAAAAGGTAAAAGAAATTTTAGCATTTAAGGGTCGAAAATTTTTCTTAGATTAATTATAGTCATTTACAATATTTTATAGGTCGAAAGTTAAGTTTTTGAAAAGTTATCGAAAATTTTATTTCGTGTAAAAATGTATACTTACTTTTAGGTAAACATTTGATTTAATATCTTCTTTTGTTTTTGAAATTTGAAAGTTAAATTTTATTAAAGATAAAATTACAATTATTTAGATTATAGAGATATTTCATAATTTGATTATATAATTTGAATTATATTACGAATTAATCATAAATTAATTTAAATGTTTCTTAGTATTAAAGTTTTCAAAATAGTGCTAAATTAGAATGTTTGGTAATTTGAAAAGATCGAAAATCCTGTCGTCTCAATAAAAGTAGTTCGAAAGCATCAAAAGAAACTTTAGTTCTTTAAGTAGAAAGAGAATGAGAGAAAGAGAGAGAGAGAGAGAGACAGAGAGAAAGAAAGAAAGAGATAGGGGGATTGGACTTCGACGTTAGAAGTTGAGTTATGGCTTTTTCATTCTCCCCTTTTAAAAGACGTTTAGAATCCTCTCTGGCACGTAAGGGCACACAGGATTGGTTGCTCAGGCACTGTGTGGCCAAGAAGAAAAATGAAGTGTTCGAGTATACTTAAATGGAATGAGAAATAGAAGCAGAAAAAGGGAGAGAAAGATGGGAAATTATTGATCTCTAAAAAGCAAATACGGGTTCGAAAAGGGTGGAGATTCTTTCGGCGTGACGTGAAAAGCAAAATGAAAGAACCCCCGTGACAAATTTCTTTGAAACGAGTCACGAGCCCCGAACAAGAATCGCAAGTACAAATACTAACACAAATACGAGTTACAACCACGGGAGTTAACGTATGCAGATTTATTACTACTGCTCGTGAAAAAAAGAGAAAAAAAGAACGAAAAAAAGGAAAAAAGAACTTAGGTAGTCATGCTTGCCTCAGGTTGCTGGAAGCTATCAAAAACGTTCTTACTTTCGTGGATAAAGACGTCAAGATATACAAACACGCATACACAGAGACATTTATATTGCGTCAGATAAAAATCGTCTTTGTATTTTAATGCAAAAATGAAACAAGCTTTGTTTTTTGTTCATATTTTATATACGACCATCTCCAAATTATTTAAAACATTTTTCTGATCGACGTTTAAATCTTTACTCACGTCATAACTACGTTAACGTACATAATTGTGTCCAACAATTCATCGATTTTTTCATTTATTAATCGATCAGAGTTCTTTTGTATCTTTCAAATCAAAATTTCCAAATGAAAAACATTTGAAAGAATTTTTCACAATCCTTATCCATACTGAGAACATAATTTAATTATTTTGTAATATATCACCTTTCAAATCTACTTTAGTATTATATTGACAAATCCAATTAGTAGTACGACCAAAAGTATACGATTATAAAGTAATTTACCGAATAAAATAGGAAGAAACTTTTTCCCCAAGTGCGATATATATTATCGGAACGATGGGTAAGTTGTAAAATCGAAGATTAACGTTGGAATTTTTTTTTAACGACTTTCGGTAGTACGATACGTGCAACGGGGGATACTCGAGAGCCAAGAAAAAAATATCTTTCTTGTATCAGCGTTACTACCACTGTGGCACTTTTACTTCTACTGCAACTGCAAATGCAACGAACGCGATATTCTCGCGAAAAATAATGGGGAATCCAATTACGCATGGGCCAGTGGCACATTTTCGTAGAAAATAATGTCGAAAGTACCTACCTCGTTACACTAACGAAAGGATTAGGGGGTCGAAAGGTGGAGGAAAGAGAGGGGTACTACTGAAAAAGTAGGAGAAAAAGAGAGTGCAATCAAGAACTTTACTTGTAGATTTTTAATCGTTATAGTAATCAACGAGTTAACTGCCGTAGAAATCGTAACGAGTTTCGTGTAGTCCAAACGGGGTAAAAGAAAGCTTACTGTTCGACTCGATTTTCCTACCATCTTGTCTCCTCTTTTTCCTCCTTCTCTTCCTCGTCTTTTTCCTCGTCCTGCGACTACGACTACTACTACTAATACTACTACTTTCACGTCTAATTATCTCGACTTACTGCTGCACTTTTAATTAGACATTCATTGTACATTTCCGGTCATAAAGTTTAGTCCTGCGTTACGTTTATTGTAACTAAATGAATACTACTACTTATCGTTCTAACAATTCACGACTAGATTAGTTGTATTTTATTAGGTGTTTTCTTTTTTCCTTTTCCTTTCTTTCTCTCTTTTTTTATTCAGTTGAGTTAAACAACAAATAATGCAAAATTAACTTAAGCTCCTATTATGTTTTTCTTAAAAATTTTCAATATTTTTCATGCACTTTGATAAATATAAACTTGTTATCCACGATAATTGTACCGCAAGAAGAATTTAATATTTTATATCTAAACAAATGACGGTCTAGAAAATATTTCGTTAACCTTACGATACTTTTTTAATATTTTATATTTAAGTAAACGGTATTCATTTTATTTTTTATTTGATATCCTAATATATATATTTTCTTCTTTTTTATTTTATTTATTTTTATTTTGTTTATTCGTATAGGACTATTTTTTCAGGAAACATCATTTATGTTATTTTGTTAACAATGTTAGCGCCTAATATCGACACGAACTTATGTTTCCGTTATAAATTTCATAACGATCGATCCCTATCCCCCTAACCATTCTAAATTACTCGACAAAGAAAAAAGACTCCCACGAAAAAATAAATGATTTGACCCGAAAGTGTCGTTCGATTTAATAACCGTCGGACGTTCACTACGTGACTAGGTTTCCCTAACGCAGAAATTCTCTACTATGGGGGGGCAATACTAATGGCCTCGAAAGCTCTCATTTTGAAACAACTTTTTTTTCTTTTTTATACAAAAAGAATGTCTAACTTTTATACATCTCTCTCTTTCTTTCCTTCTTCCTTTTTCTCTCTTTCTTCTTTTTTGTCTCTATCACCAAATCTTGTTAAAAAGTCGTTGATAAAACTTTCTTAAATAAATTCATTGAATTCGAGAGTGAAAGAATTAGAGAAAAAAAAAAGTAAATCGTCCGAGAAGGAATAAATATTTTTAATATCTATGAATTTTCGTCTCATTTGAATTTACAAACAGGAAAGAGATAGGAGGAAGAAACTATTACTCGGTGCATATGTATAATATATAGTACACACACACACACTCACAAATAGATATATATATATGTATATCTTTATGTAAGTAACGTGCGGAAACATTCGTCAACATGCAAATGCAAATGCAACGTGTGCAAATTTCACGTACAATGTTACGTGAAATCACTTGACGACATTTACATGAGAAATATTCTATGTGAGATATCGTTCAACTTTTAGATAAGAGTGGAATTTACAGGGTATTTCGTATAACATATACATATATATATATATATATATATATATATATATATATATATTTCTTTTTGTCTATTAACGATAACAATCAAATTATTTAAATGGCTTGTATTAAATGATTCACCTTGTATATGCTCATGTTACTTGAACAATGATGCAAAGTTTTATGAAACAAACAAAAGATAACAGAAATATAATGGAAATCGGTTTATCGTTGAATATAAAAGCGGGACAAAACTAAAGGTAAAATAAATGGCTTTTCTAAACCCTTCATGTATCTTCCTCATCGTCAATTTCCGTTGGATATTCTTTCGCTCATTCACTGGTTCGTTCATTCGTTCGCCCATTCGTTGGTTCGTTCATTCGCTCATTCATTCGTTCATTCATTCGTTTCTTCGTTCGAGTAACGAACATTCAACAACTATCATCGACCGAGTAATCCCTTCTAACGCTATCGTTCGTTCCGTCACGGAAACGAGAAACGCAAAGTAAACAGCTTAATTCTCTCTCTGTCCGTCTTCCTTGGAATTTAATTACAACGCTGAATTCCCTTTCTACCGCATGCAATTGCTATTTTCATCATTTAAAAGGCAACTATTCTCTTCGATACTATTCTAACAATAAACAACTATTGCATACACTAGATTAATTATTCTTCACTGTACGGATAAATGTTGATCGTTATTGTTAACCTACTTGATATATTAAATAATAATATTTAAAATATTTGAATACTTATCTTGAGAATATTGCTTTTTTTTTCAAAAGAGTGTATTTCTCGATATAAATTATAAATAAAAAATTCTTAATAATATCATACATCGTAAAGATATGATTATGAATCAGACAATGGAAGTGCTTAAATTAAATAAATCATCCTATCTGAAATATTATTTTGTTCCCAATCAATTTTCTGATATCATACGTAAAGTGTTAATTTTATACAAAAAAAAAAAAAGAAATAAAAAGTAAAAATAAAAAAAAAAGTAATAAAAAAAGTAAAAGTAAAAAAGTATAAATTACATAAGTGGTATAATAGAAATGAACTAAAAGAGAAGAAGAAAAAAAAAATAAAGGGAAAAAAAAAAACAGTTACACAACGGAAAGAAGGTAAAATTCCAGTCACATCTGCGTCGACTTACAGAATCCTTGAATTTTGGGATAGCTAGCAGTTTTCTCCGCGAATACGAATACGAGGAAAACTCGGAAAGTCGGAGTTTCGAAAGAAAAGAAAAGAAGATGACAAAAATAAGGAAGGAAGAAAGGGAAAAAAAAATAGAGTTTGGGAAACAAAACATGGAAGGTCTGCGGAAATCTTGTGGATCTTGCTCGCATTACTTTTTCTCTCCTCGAAACGGGCAGTCGGTGATGGGAGGGAAGGGGGGTTTAGAACGTGGCGACCACTGTTAGAGGAGAACTCGACCATGGAAAATTTGAATAAAACTCCAAACGAAAGTCAGAGAGAGAGAGAGAGAGAGAAAGTGCCTTTTTTTATTTCTGTCTTCTTTTTCTTCTTCTTCTTCTGAGTCGTCTAGTTTCCCCTCATCCCCTTGGCAAGACCCCACGTTACCCTTTCTTTCCTTTTCTCTTTCTTACTTCCACCCTCCCTGACGCAAAAGAAATGCAAGTTTTTCAGCGGAAAGTCGTAAAGAGTCGCGACCGTGTTCGGGAAGAATCGCACACTCGACTTTTCAACGTCGTCTCGACATCTGCGCTCTGAATTGCTTTCCTTTATCCAGCCCTATGTTTCCGTAGGGTTAATTTGATGAATATTCGAAAAGAATTTTCATTTTATTTTCTTTTTTTCTTCCGGTAGAATTCAAAAAGAGGATTATTATTATTATTTGAAGGATTTCTCGTTAATGCAAATTTATTCGTAATATCTCAATGGGTCGTTAGAATAACGTTTGAATGAAGTATCGTTAAGATAAGAAATTGATGAATCAGTGATATAATTCGTTGATATTTAATGTATGTTCTTTTAACTTATCTTTAATAAAAGGGAGATAAAGAGAGAGAGAGAGAGAGAGAAAGAGAGAGAGAGAGAGAGAGAGAGAGAGAGTAAGGAGAATAACCAAAGCTTCAACATTTCCTCCATCCATTTTCTCGAGTTGTTGAGAATCCACCTCAAGTATGCGTGCCGCAGTCCCCAGAAGCAAGTTGCTGTACTAACTTGTCGTTTCCGACCAAGGAGAAGGAATCCTCTTCTCATTTGTCCAATAACCCACGAACTGGAATATTCCATTTTCTCGAGTTTCGCACTTCTCTTGAGAACCGCGAACCAACCAACCAACCAACCAACCAACCAGCCAGCCAGCTAGCTAGCTAGCTAGCTTGCTTACTAGCTTGCTTGCTAGATAGCTTGATAACTAGATACCTGCTAATCCAAAGAACTAAATTCTATATGTATCTATCTATCTATCTATCTGTCTATCTAACTAACCTAGTTGAACCACGCCAGAAGGAGAAATTTCTTTCGAAAAGAAAATAAGGATATATCCTTGATCGTACGATAGAACGCAGATAGATCGTATACCGCATACGGTATCCTCCAGGGCTATCTTCCACAGTCACTCACTGACCGACACCCCAAAACCACTGGGAGAACTATGTCCTATCTATAACACTCTTCGATTTAAGAAAGAAACTAGGGATCGATTTCCACAAGATTTTCAACATTTGTGGACGTTTTATAAACTAGGAGAATTTATTTTTTACTTTCAAATATTCTTTTATTTCTTTTTTTGATTCTTAATATTTTTTTTATTACTTGATAACTATCATCCGGTATACAATTTTCGGTCTTCTCGAAAACTAGATATCTATCGGCTGGTATTTAATTACTATTCTTGTTTTTTTATAACTGTTTGGCCTACGACTGGTATCCGATTAATCGTATTTTTTTACTTTCTTTTTTTTTGGCAACACATATTTACCTTAAAACATAAACGCACAACATATTTAATTTTAATGCAGTTTAGATAAGGTTATAAAATGAAGTAGAAACATTTTGCATTGTGAATTTTTAGAAAAACGCAACTGATTCTAGTCACGAGTTCGTACTCAACTGATCTGGTACTTATCAAGTTTTCAGCTTCTGTCGTGAACGATCAATAAAATATTAAAAACATAATTGAATAGTATAATATAATATAACCTGATGTTGTTCCTTAACGACATAAACTTTTTTCTAATCTTTATAATAATAATAACGATAATACATTTGCATAATATAACGTTGATACGTCACTACTCATAAAAGACGTTATCACCCCTCAGATCTTAAATATTATAGATATACGGAACAAATGGCACGTGCAATACGTTAAGTATTATACTTACCTACGGAACTTTTCCAATCCCTTGGGAAAAGAATACAAAATCGGAGATTCTTATCGGTTACTCTGACGATTAGCATAAATACGTTTACGTATTGATCGTATATATTATATTTTATGTCAAGTTAACATAACTTTTCTTTTTATGTCATAGTAAAGATAAATTAACATTTATTGATTGACGAGAGAAACTGATCATCCTAAAGAAACAAGATGCCCAATCAGGGTACACCCTAGTAGTAAATGTAAATCTATCAAAGTCTCCCGAAACTTGGTATACAGAATTTACTCAAAGTCTGAACGTCGATCTAGGACGCTTACCTTATTACAGGTACTGGATCAATGTCCTGCTAACTCAGCAAACCAATCCTATAGCAAATACCTCAGTGGTCCATTACGAAACGGGTCGTTGATTCTCATAAAAGAAAATAAACCCAACTAGGGTTTAGACCTATTCTTACTTTTACGACAAAAGATTCTACTTTTATCTTCTCCAATTAATTTATTTTCTCCCAACCAGATCACATTTCATCAAGAGTTCACAATTTTTTCCGAATCCATAGAAAATGATGTTTCCTAAATTAAGTATGTTATCTGTTTGATAAAATTTAATCAATTTATGTGATATTTATTTTCCATCAAATTTCTATTCATGTTTATCTGACGCAATTACATTCAAAACGGGGTAAATCTTGTAAATAGATTTAATAAATTTAACTGGGACATCAATGATATATTTTAAATCCGTGTTCGTAATATATATTTTCTTATCGCAACAAACCATCCGAAATCATTTCAATAAATATTTGATAATCTCACTTATATTTTCAGATAAAAATAATTTACACACATGCACATATACACACACAAATTCATAGATACATATAATATTACACATTCTACGTCGATCTATCATCGTAATTACCAAAAACTTTTCAGGAATTATAAAGTAAGATGTATAAAATGAGAAAACAAAAGAGATAGAAATATATTATATAGATATATTCACTTGGAATTGTGTGAAATCGTGTGAAATCGTGGTAGAACGCGATCGTGATCGTAAGAGCTGATCAACTTGGTATAATCTATGCGAGAAAGAAAGAGAGAGAGAGAGAGAGAAAGCAAATGGAAAGTTTCCGAGTAGAACTTTGTGTTCCACAGAGGAAGTTAACCAGGACGATCATTAGCATAGCTGGGGATGAGTTTCGGTTAATTCCGTGGTTAGCACCCAGTGCCACCTCGTTACGGCCACCCTCCAAAGTGCTTCCCCATTTTCGGGGAGTCCCCAGGGACTTTGCGTACTTTTACTCGCTGCGTATCGTCCTATGTGGCAACTTAAATGGAACCAACTCGATATACATGTATGTGTGCGTGTATTCCTCTTATTCATGTATTCATCTATGTATGTATGCATGTATGTACATATGTACTTATATATTATGTATCATTAACCAGCCATTACCTTCAACTTTACACATGGACCATTTACTTTTTCACCTTCGCTTAACATCTATTTTATTTCTTTTATTTTTTGCTAATTCTATTTCTCTTTCTTTCTTTCTTTCTGTCTTTCTTTCTTTCTTATTAGAATTCATTGTCTTGTATTTGAAATTTTACAAATAGCCAATACTTGTAAATTATTGTCAGACGTTGCAGATGAAAATGTTACTTGGTTTGAAAATAACTGTATACTTGTGAAGATTATAGATAAATGACAGGTTGATATACTGATGTACAACTGGAAATAGATCGAACTATAAGCTTGGTCGAAGTTATATATAAGTATTACTTTGCTGAAATACGTGTATGCGGGCTTGAAGTAAACGTCAATAGTGCCATTAATAGATAACCGCATAAAGACAAATATCTATCAACGTGCAAAACAAATTTTGCGACCAAAAATAGAACATATTTGCATTTAGCTTTTGTTTCGTTTCAAACAAGTTTGCAAATTATTTTTCTTTTTGCGTTCTTCAACACATTTATAGGGATATAAATAAATACACGTGAGTGTGGGTTTCATTGAAAGAAATCAGTAAAAGAAAAAACATTGAGATAGTTTAAGAAAATAATCAACGAATCTAATTTGTTTGAATTTATCGTTTTATGGTTTAATAAGTCAAAAGTAATTGGATGATACTCAAATAGGATATTTGACTAACAAGAAAAATATTTCTTGGTTAGTTGATAGTCGAGGAAAATAAATTAAAATTAAACAGATGTTACGTCGAAAAGCGAACACGTACACACTACATGCGCACATATAATCTACGATGTTTCCAATTACAGTTGGTCAGAATTTCGTTAACAAGTCGGAGCATATTCCGGACATCTGTTCGCTGGAAGGGTCTCTATGACGTCGAGCTGACATTATTAGAAATTTTGCTTATATCTAGGTAACCAATGAAATTGACAACAACGATACAAACCATGTCATAACTTTTTTACAAAGTATACGCACATCTTTTTGTAACCGATTTATCATATCGCAAACGTGTCATTTCTTAACGAAGGATTTTTTTGCATTCCATTACGTATTATTACTTGATACGAAATATCACGATTAATTATAGTAATATTAATTACTTGTAAGGCTAATTTCATATTTTTAAATTTCAAATTCGTAGCATTCCTTAAATACGAAATCGCAATTTTAATTGACTTAACATTCTTAATTGTAAATATTAAAATTAATAATTGTATTATCATGCTAATTTATTTTAAGTATCAAAATTATTGTACAAATCCGAGATACTTTAGGTCAAGTTATTTGCTTTATTTTATCACGATTTTATAATTATATCAATCTAATTGATCCAATATACACTTTAGAGTTGGAAAATATTCATGAATTTTGCATTATTAGGAATGATATTAATTAGACCGTCATTAGTAATTAAAGATTTGTAGGAAATCCTGGAAGTAAACGAGTTGTATCCGATAGTCCGTACGAATGGAGCTTGTCTATCCATTTATCCATCTTGATAATGGATATTGAGTCAGGATACAAAGCGTTCGATGACCGGTCGTGGTACACGTTACGTCGAAATAGTAGTGTGAGAGTCTCGTACTATTGAACAGAGAAAATAGGAGTGAGAGAGAGTGATAGAGGACGGAGAGGGGGATAGAAAATAATGTACACCGATACGACCGCTAACCGAGCGAATGATCGGTTGCCATGATCGATCGTGATGCATCATGCCCGTTCTCGTTCGTTTTCCATTTGCTGCTTTTAAAATCGTCGTGCTTTCGAATAATTCGCTCGTCGCGTATAAAAGCTTTCACTGAACGCCATTTTTCTAAAAACCTTAGCTCCGATTCGATCACAAACCCCAACCTCCAACCCGTCCCTTCCCAGCCAATCCCGATTCCCCCACAAAAAAAAAGACCAAAAGCACAAATTCAGGTATATTTTATTTTTATTTGTCTTTTTATTTTTTGACAGTTTTGATAAAACTCGTTTTCATCTCCATAACAATTTTTGTTTGCTCCCTCGTAAACAAAACAAAACAAAAATATGGCCGAATAAATTTGGAGTAGTGAAATTCGTCTGACGATTGCATTTTTGACACGGCATACGGATATTAAAAATTGGGAAATTATTATTCATTACATTGGTATGTAAATGTAATATCTGATTACTGTTTAGGAATAACACTAATGCAACAATGTAATATATAGGAGTTTGGTTACTGTTCAATAGAAAACTTCCTAACGCGGGATTATCGAAGTCGATTTAAATTAGAATCTTTATTGTGTCAGAGTTTAAAATACGATATTTCTTCTTCTTTTTCTTTTTTTTTTATTAAGCTATTCCATAGAGTCAGCGAGTTAGTACCTAAGTTCTAACATGGAAGATACTTTAAAATAAGTACTTTGAACGTAAATCTTCTTTTACATTGCCATAGTAAAACTGGAAAGTACTATGATATTTAAATGAAAGTGATTGGTAATGTACAATAACATTTATTGTTAGAGTTTCAGTTTGCCAAATGTAACTTTATCTTGTTTTCTTTTTCTTACATATAATCGCATTTTGTATGTATACGTTTTGAAATTAAAATCGTCAGCTCATTTTCATTCTCTCGTTAAAATCCTTTCTCGAAATTTATTGTTATTATTTTGTTCTTTTTTTTTCTTTGTCTTTTTTTGTTTGTAACAGAATATTATTTTAAATATATATAAATGTATATAAAGATACGAGGATCCTTTTACTCGTTAGTTAAAAATTCTACATTGAAAAAAATTGGATTACATTTTCTTGTTCTTTTCGAGATGATTTAAGAAAATATTTATATCCTACACACGCGTGTACGTTTTCCTTTTATAAAATGTAATTTGGCGAAATGGTTGGTCGTAGTTGCTCGTTATCGAAGCAAGCTGTTGCACTACGGTTTAAGAGGCTGTGATTCGAGTCGTACAGTAAACTCACTACACAATAATGTTCATTTTTATGTTTGCTGTATTATTATCTTGCGGTTAACAAGTAATGCAGCATTGTATAGTATACTACAAGAGACTAAAAAAAGTATATCATATTACTAGGACTGGTAAAAAATGTCACCTTGCATTAATAAGTTTTCTTTTTTCATCATTATATTTTTCTCGTTACATAGAAAGAAGAATTACAATTTTTATTATCTTGCGGTTAACAAGTAGCATTCTATTTCGGTTTAGTAAAAAAATAATAAAAAATAATATCTCGTGTATACTTTAAACTGCTAAATGTTAGTATACATGTTTTTAGATTGTTAGATCTTATTGAATAGTAAATAGAAAAATAAAATTAGGAAATAGTATTAGATATAGTATTATAGTGATCTAAATTTTATTGAAAATCGAGAAATATTCATAGACATTTAATAATTTCAAACTAAAATCATAAAAAATGCAACGTTGGTTTGTTCGGTTTTGCAAAGAAAGAATTCAGGACATTTCTCTTGAGCATAACAAAGAAAGAATAAGAGAAGCTGACAGAAAAGTAGAGTAGAGTCGAGTCGAACTTGGGAGACGTTGTCGAGGATGTTTGAAGGGGGAACACACGATCGCGTTTACACGCGCTGGCATAAAAGTATATCCGACAAATCGTGACACCTGTTCCAAATGGAAAAAGCCTTCCTGTAACATCCTTTATATATATATTTTTTTTTCTTTTTTTATTTTGTTCAAAATGCTCATTTGTGCACTTAATTTATAATCAAGAATATTTCTCGTTATAAGGTACTAAAGAATTTATTTTTAAATATGATACTGCATAATTACAAACATATATTCGTCATTGCGTTTATAAGTGTACAGTTAATGATATTTAAAATATATTTCTTATAAATCAATCCATTCCTGTACAAGTTGCAATTGACTATAAGTTTTATTGTCACTTCGTGTGTACTTGAAATGGTACACGTGACTAGGAACGTGTTAATAAAATATTTTAATATTATTATTTTATATATTTTCTGCATACTAAAAATATATATATACCATGGTAAAATTTATTTAAACAAAAATAATTGAATACAAAATATGAAAACGCATGTATTATATCATGTCATTCACGTTTTTATTGAGCAATAATAGGTTGGATGTTAGAAGCACGTGTTTGAAATTATTGATGAAACGGTAGATATTTGGTAAAATAGAACATTGAAAAATCGAGGAACAAAATGTCGACACGACGTTCGAAATGTTGACATACGATATTTCGATAGCAACCGCTAAACTCTTCCTGGTTTCAAACCGTAAGCCATAAGTTACGCGTACTAACTGCTCATACACAAGCTCATGTTTTAGCGCTTTCAAGTTTTATGCATCCTACCGGACTGTTTCTCGATAGAGGCGAGAGATTTACGATCTTGTTTTCTATCTCTCCCCCCTCCCACTCTCTCTCTCTCTCTCTTTCTCTCTTTCTCTCTTTCTCTTTCTAACTCTGCACTTTCGTTTCCATATTTCGCGTTATTACAAGCTCATACTTTTAAATCGAAGTGCCAACGCGAGTAATGTTAAGTGTCAAAAGTTAAAAACAATATTTTGTCTCAAAGATAAATTTATTTCCAGTCGAACGAAACACGTGTGTGCCGTGCGCGCGCGCGCGCGTGCACACAAATGACCCAAATTCTTCGACAATATGCCAATATTTGTTACGCTAAAGAATAAATAAAATAAAATAAAAAAGACGAAAAAACCTATAGGTACGAGTATCCATTATAAACATTTGTCAAAGTTTGTTTTAGGACACTAAGCTCGAGTTACAACTTGTCAATTTATCTTTATGATCTAGACGCATATTACACTAGCAGCCTCAACTAACAATTCTCTCTTTATCTTTTTTTTATTTTTTTTTTTTTTGGTTTTGTTTCGTTTCGTTTCTTTTTGGTTTAATCTTTCTTTTGGATTCACGTTACAACGATACATAATGCCTCAAGTTTTGCTTCGGACATTTTTACGATATTCAATTTTCGCGCAGGATTAAAAATATCGAAGAGAGGAACGATCAACGATACGTTTCGTTCAGAATTACTATACCACCAGCGTTATGTATATTTAAAAAACATGAATTCTAAATTTACCTTGATTGGATTTTTCGCATAATTTTTCAACGTCGTCAAATTAATCGCCGTTGTTTGATTTCTTTTTTCTTTTTTAACAAACGACAATTCATCTTCTAATATTCGCAATTAATTTTTGAATCAAAGTTTTCATCGACATCCAAAATTCTTCCTTCTTTTCTTGTCATCATTTAAAGACACACACACACACACACACATACTTTTAAACAATTAATTACATTTGATAATTAAATATTAAATATTCGATTTCGAAGTGAGAATATAATCGGAGTAAATACGACGTTAATATTTATATGTTATATTATATAATGTTATAATATTTACTATAGTAACGCAATATTCGGATTATTAAAAATAAATATTAAATATTATTTTTATCAACGAAAGGAACGAATTGGGCGTATTTTTTACTTTCTTTTTTTTCATTTTCTTTTTTTCTATTTATATAATTCTCATCGACGTAAATTCGTATTTAAACATCAAAGAGTTAGGGATGTATATTTAAATGGAAACCCTTTTGACGAGAGGGTTTAAATCACGACGCGGAATATTTCGATTTTAATTAAACGTTGCATTCGTGAACGAACCAAGGCTGATAGTTAACAGTCAGCGAGCGTTCTAATCGCTTAATGCGCCGAGCACGACACGTTTACGCGCATTTTTATGCGTCCATTAAAGGTCTCGCCCGTTTCCGTTGTTTCAACTATCGCGCGCAATATTTTATCGCGGAAAACTGTGCTGGAGCTGGCCGGCCAGCTTGATTGTGGTGGTGTGATGCTGGCCTTTGGCAAAAGAAAGAAAAAAAAAGCGAAAATAAAAATAAAACAAGAAAGAAATAAAAAAGGGTACAATAAATTCATTCACTTACGGGCTTTTAACGTTACGTAAAGTATGTTCCTATGAACTAACACACGCACGCGCACACACACACGCATGCACACTTATACATTCAGACAGACAGACACGCGTGTGTGACATTTAATTCGCAATTATTGATCTCGACAATTCGTAAATCTATTTTTTTTTCTTTTTTCTTCTTTTTTCTTTTTCTTAAACGAGAATAAAGTATATAATAAAGTTAAAAAGCATTAGAAGGATTAGAATTTATCTGAAATCGACTTGATATAAATTTCGTGAACGATAAGGATCATTGTAATGTTAATAATAGCTAAGTTCTAACACTTTCTCTCTCTCTTTCTCTGTTAGTAAAAGGATAACGATAATGATAACGGTTACGATAACGTAGACCGAGATAAATTTCGACGCGGTTTTGTGCACATACATTCAGTCGAGAAAGTACGCCTTAAAGGGAATTACCGATACCGTATCTAGATCCTCCTGAGAACTCTCAGGGACATGGTTATCGTTCAACGATCGTTAGAAGACGAGAAGATAAAAATTTGTCTTACTTTTTTCTTCCTTTCTTTCGGACAGCTTAACTTTTATCGTTAGAAAGTCATTTCATTTTTCTTTTTCTTACTTTCTTTCTTTTTACCGTGCCTTACCTTAGTAGTAGATTTCATACAACTTCATTAATTTAGATTAGAACCTTAATAGATATTTGGGTACTCGAATTAAATACTCAAATAAATGGCAAATATTTAAGTATCGTTTATGTTGAATTATGTTACGTTTAAGATAAAAATAAATCGTGAAAATATTTTTAATTGAAAATCGATGACGGATAAAAAAAAGATGGGAAAGAATATGGAAAAGAAAAAAAATCAAGTGAAATTAGGAAAGTAAGAGAGAGTTCAGGTGAAATATATTCATGTAGGATTTCGTATATTTCTTATCGTTAGATCGTGACCATGTAACGTTCCATGTCACGACATTGTGTCACTGGTATCGACCTACTTTTAAGCGAAACCCGAACCAACGGGTCATTTAACATGTTGCATTACGTATGACAGGATTACAAGACACACAAGAGGTCGGTTATTAATTCGATGTATGCATATACGTGTGCATGAATGCATCATGTATGCATGTGTGTGTGTATATATATATTGAGCGTCCATGACGAAGCTTTCTCTCTCTCTCCCTTTCTCTCTCTCTCTCTCTCTCTCTCTCTTTCTCTCATTCTCTCTACGGATATGATATCAATAGTTCGACAAAGCAAACGTTTAACATTAACAATGTTAATGTAAAAGGAACGAATATGAAATATCAAATCAAAACGTTATAATAAATGCATTTATACATTCCAAGAGATAATGTCAAATTCTTTAGCAGGAAAGTTAATACTTAACGTAAACGTAGGATATGGAAATATACAGATTCACGAGTTGATAAATCTGCGAAGAGGAGGACAGGGGTGTTGGTACTGTATCATGTCATGTTAGAATCTTAAGAATTTATAAATGTGTTAGATCTATAGTGAAATTTACTGATCGATGTAATCATTATTCCTAGAATACATCAGCTTTGTAACTCAAATGATCCAGTTTCATCGAATCTCTCTATTGAGGTCAAACACTTGGATTTCACACGATTTATAATGCAACCGAATGAATCGGAATATGAAAGAACAAATTCTCGAAAAGTAACAATCGTATATATAATACATTAGTAACAACAAGAGTAAGAATTTTTATATTTGCTTTTTTCTTTTAAATCGAACTAACGTATTTCAAAATCGCAAGATTTCATTCGAATAGGTTTATCTAAAAGTTTGTACGTATTGAACGTATGGAATTAAACATAAATAAAGAATTATTAAATCCAACACACACACACACATGTTAAATTATTAAATAATAATCGTTTAACTGATATCAGTTCGTTGCATAAATTCATTTTAAACCGTTATAACTTTACGAAGACGTTTATCCAACCGCTTCATCGACCGCTATCCGATTACTCAGCTTTTCAGAGGAAACCATTGGTTATCGACCGCAATCCGATTAATCAAATTTACGGTTTTTACTCGTATCGTTGTTATTTTGTTTAAAAAAAAACTAAAAAAAAAACAGAAAGAATAAAACAAAAAAGAAAAAGAAATAAAAAAAACCGCACAACGTTTATTTTACAATATACTCAAAAAAATATTTCATTTTACATCGATATATCGATCTTACGAAATAGATTACATATAGATTATATATATTTGTTTAAATCTAATCACGAAAACGTATAACAATTTAGAAGAAGTTTCTAGTTTATCCTAAACTAGCGTAATCCTAACAACTCTCTTGTAACACGTAGGTACCTATAGCAAAGCCGACCACAACGGCAGACGTCGAGTTTGGTATTACAGGTTCTAAATCCTGTCGATCCTATCGTGTATCTTTCGTGTATCTTTCGTGAACGAGATTTCTCCGTTGTATCCTTCGTTATATCGTTTCTCAACGATATTTTCCTATCCCTATTCTCTTTCACCCAACCTCCCCTCCTTCCTCCTTTTATCCATTGTTCTTCAATTTTATTCTCCAATTTAATATCGAAACGAAAATCTATATCTGATTCCTTTATATCTTTTCTTCAATGTGTGATGGGGTGGGGTGAGGTGAGGTGGGGTAGGATAGAGAAAATTATTTTTTTCTTTTTCCGATTTTTATGAAGAAATACATTTCGTTTCTTTTTTCTTACGTCTTTACCCCCTCCCCTCCACCGCTCGTTCCTTCTCTTTTTCAATATAATACACACATACATACACACACATATATATACAGGAGTTCGTAAAGTTTGTCGTTATAAGTCGAGAAAGAAAAGTGGATTGATTTCTTGTATAGGGAAAAGAAGAAGAAAAAAAAAGAGAAAGGAAAAGAAATGGTATGAGATCGAGACGTGACCAAGCTGTTCTCGATAGGGATAATTTGTCAAAGAACAAAACCCTGAAGGAAGGAGTCCTTCTTCCTTAGCGGAATTTTCAACGAAAGGTAGTAGTAAGAATTCTTAAGAGAGATGTTTCTTCTTAGAGGAGGATCTTAAGAAATGCCTTGCAATCGTAAATCCTAAAGATTCGATCGACGAAATCTTTTTCTATCTTTTCGTTTTATTTTTTTTTCTTTCTTTCTTTTTTCTTTTTTTTTCCTTTTTTTTCTCATTTTTCCACATTCTTTCTTTTTTCTTTAAGAGAACTGAATGAGACTTGGAAATCGAGATTCGAGGAGACACACGACGAAAAGAGGTTAAAGAAGTAAGCTCGTAGTAAGTAAGTATTCTTATCTATGAGGATAAAGAGAGAGAAAGGGAAGTGGAAGGAGAGTGGGGGTTTGACGGAGAAGGGGTTGGAAAAGCTATGTCGTCTTAGTTGATAAAAAAACGATCTAATTCGATTGGACTTTTATCTTCTTTTAAAGTAGACATTCTAAGTAAGGAAGATAAATCAGTGGTTATATGTGACATTTAAATGATTTTTTGTATATATATATGTTAGAGAAATATTTCTTTTTTTTTTTTTAAGGTAATATCTTTTTTCTTCTTTACTTTTTTTCTTTCTTTTCTCTTATGGTTTCGATTATTCGTTTAAGATTTTAGAAATATATTTGTTTATTTATAAAACGTCCCTCAACGTGTTCATTTCATTTTCTTATATTCAATTTTCGCGTCAGTATGGTTAAATACACTCGCATAATTTGTTCTTACGGGAATTATTAAGAATATTTTCAAAAAATAATTACGAAATTACTTTGATAGTAAATAATACATAAAAACAAAGAGGAAACTTGTATTGAAATTAATTTGACTAATTAGAGAGAAGGGAAAAAAAATGGTAACATTTTATTGTCAATTGATTAACAAAAATAATACAATTTTATTATTTTTGATTTATTGAAAAAATAGACATTTTGTACAGACAAATTAACCTCTCTCTCTCTCTCTCTCTCCCTCTCTCTCTCTATTTCTTTCTTTCTTTTTATGATTACCATAAATATTTATCAAATATGTACTTACGAACATTTTTCATGTTTCATGATAATACATTTTGCGAAGAGAAGTAAAAAGAAGATCAAAAAAGTATCGTCATAGTCACGAACGCTTAACGCTATGAATGGAAGGGTGCGAATATTACTTTTCCACCCTCAACTTCCAACATATTTTCTTTCGTATCCCGTTGTCCTCGTAAAATCGAGGGAAACATATTGTACTTGACTTTTCTTCTTCTTCTTCTTCTTCTTCTTCTTTTTCTTCTTTTTCTTCTTTCTTCTTCTTCTTTTCCTTCTTCTCTTTCTCTCATTCTCCTATTCTCCCATTCTCCCCTATCTTCCCTTTCTTGAAACGGTCGTCTTACAGACGCTGATGTGGCAGGAGCCTTGAAATTCCGCCTCTTCGCTCCCGTCTTCCATTCCCTGGTCTATCTGTCGAACCGCAATCTCAGGAATTCTGCTTCTCGTGTTTGACATCGATAGGAGGGTACACACGTCCCTCTTCGTCCTACTCGTTGAGAGAATACCACAAGGGAAAGAGGGAATCTGAGAAATGAGGAGGAAGGGTACATGTATCCTGGGAGGAGTATATATATATATATACGTAGACATATATGTATTGATAGACCACCACAATTCCGTTTAATGAGTTCAAGTTTATCTCTACTATATGATAGAAATACCATAGTGTTACTATTTATACAGAACAATAATTGGCCAATTATTTTGATCCAAAATTTAACTGCAATTAACCATTTACATTAAAAACCTTTTTCGTTCGGACGAATCAATAGCAACTCGTGACGATTTTCCGCATATTTTGTGAATTTCTTTACAGCTATCTTGAAATGATTTAACAGAAAATTTAATTTGTAAAACATTTATATTTAAAAATTTTTTATATATCTTTATACTTCGAAAGAAGAACAATTGTTAAATATTAAACAATAATATTAGTATGACCTCCACGTGCTAGACTCTGAAATTTTTAATTCTTCTCTACGTATTAGACACAGTACATTTTTATTATATATAAGTATTACTTCCATTCGTTCAGAGTAAGTATGAAAAAATCTTATCGCAACCTTTCAAACATTATGACACAAATTTGCATCCCTCTATATGACAGTTTCTGAATTTTTCAATCCTTCATATGGTAGACTCAGGACTTTCTAGCCCCTTCGAAAACTGCTCTTCTTTTATATATAAAAAATACTTTTATGTATTCCATGTGTTGTCATTGTTATGTCGTACATTACCCGATCCCATAATCCGACAAAAATGGAACGAAATAACAGATATAATTCTACTACTTTTATAAAGTTACATACATTTTTTTAATTATTTAAAATCTTTATAATACATGCATGCATAAATTATTATTTGATATTCATCAAACTATAATTAATAAACATTTTTGAAGTTATACTTCTTTTGGCGCGTTGGGGAAACTGTAATGGGGAGTGATTTGTTCCGAGCGTCTGGAAAAACGACACCATGAAGTTTGTCAGTATTTACGACGCGCGGCAAAGCGATTTCAAGTATACGGCATGAAGTTGTCTTCTTCTTCTCCTTCCCCTTTTTTTCTCAAGCGGGTCACCCATCCAAATACTAATCGTACTCAGCGCTGCTTTACTTAAATGATCGAAGCGAGAACTAATGCTGTAACCGCGCCATTGCTGTTGATGCGTCAAGTAATTCGATATATCTCTCTTATATTTAGTGTGGACTGATATCTATATTTTGATGTTTTCTTTTTCTTTTTTTTATTCTTTCTTATATATGTATATATAATAATAATTATTTTTTTCTTTTAAGTTATTTCTTTTCTTTGAAGTTTTTTTTGAGGTTATTGAGGTTATATTCGTTTTGGTACGGCAAAGAAGTATAACTTCTTACGTGCGTACATAAGTACACACACCAGTTTTTGTATCTCTGACTTTCCTTCTCATTTAATCCGATTTCCTAAGACAAAATATAGATTTTTGTGTTATAAAATATATACAAAAAAGTAATATATATAAATATAATAGAGAATATCGAATTTTTAACAAAAACTTCCCAATTCTTTTTCATCATTAGCATAAAATGAAATGACGATACCGTCAATTCATTTTTTTATCGTCGTTTTCTCTCTGGATGTTAAAAAAAAAGAAAAGATAGAAAAAAACCAAAAAAAAAAGAAACAAAACAATAGAAAAGGAAAGCAAAGCGTTGTGCAGCCGTAGTATTGTTCACCAAAACAAAAATCGATTCAATCAATAGAGCAACGACAAAAATTGACGGTCAACGATTCAACGATTCGAACGAAATTTCCGGCAATTTGAAAGTCGACGAGTTTTCTCACTGTTTCGTACCTCTCCCCTCCTCCTCCTCCTCCCCTTTCCCCTCTTCTTTATTTCTGTCACTATTTTGTTCACTATGAATACTTTACCTTTCTAATCCCTTTCAACAACAACTATTTCTCTCTTACTCGTTTTCTTTTTCCGATTATTCGAGAATAAACCTCGAGAAGAAAATGGGGACTGATAGTTGAGGGGGAGGATGCAAGGTGGAGGAGTAACTTCGAGTGATGAAAAACTTCAGCGAGGCGAATAATAAAAAAGTTTCCTTTCAATCCGGTATAAAAATTTCACGCCACAACAAACCATGGATAAATATGGAAACGATGCGTTTTTTCAAACGCGTGCAATCGACCGCAATCGTTTAAATCGATCTATTTACTTGCCTACGATTCTTTCGAACATTCTACACCGAAATAATAATAGATTTAATTTTGTGTATTTATAGATAGAACGGATGTTTTTAATACTAAAAAGTATCAACTTTATTAATTAGATGAATGAAATATTTATTTTGAATATAATTGTTGAAGTATTGTTAGTCGTTTCTTTTCCTTTTTTTTTTTATATTATACAATTGAAAATGAAATTATTAATTTTATTATTTTAACTAATAATTATATTATGAACTTTTCGATAAATTTTAATACATATTGCGTTTATTAAACGTACGTATATATGCGTGTATTAATTTCTTTTTCCTCTCGAAATAATCGAATTTCTCTGACTTTAATTCACGATTATTTCAAGTTAGAGATCTCATAAAAAAAAGATATATATATAGGATGATATAAAAAGATAAAGAGAGAGATAGAGAAAGAGAGAGATAGAGAAAGAGAGAAGAAGAAAACGATATGGCGTTCACAATGCTCACAATCTATCGCGAATTCTATTTTTCTCCTCGTACTAAAAAGTGTTCGAGTTTGTTCGAGTGAGAGATACGAGTGGTACAAATACATGTACACATACATCCATACATACATACATACATGGTTATCCAATAAAGATAAAAATCGTAGTGATCGCAATTTTTGTTGCATCGAATCGGAACGTACGAACGAGAGTTCGATCATTAAACCGAACAAATCGAAATGACTGGAACGATAGTTCGATACGCTGGCCAAATTACAAAATCGGATGGTTCTGTTCGGCCGTTAAATCTTTTCTATATTAATCTCGATATTATTATTAAAAGAAATACGATCGGGTAAATTTAATAAGCTGACAACAAATGATAGAAAAATCATTTTTACAATTTTATTCGCACTATCACCTCGTTTAATTTAAAAATAAATTGTAAAAATAAATCGAAACGTAAAGTTCTTTAATTACGTTTATAATTTTTATAATTAATTTTTTACTCATAATAAAAATATTAGGTCTAAGTCTCTTTTTTTTTTGTATGCAAACAATACGTAATTTTATATAATAAATTTTTTCATTTATACTAACAATATAATTATCGTTATAATCAGCAAGTTCTCGTTTGATCACTAAAGTCAAACAACATTGGGCACGATTTAGTTTTGGATGGGTGACCGCTTGGCAAAACCTAATTATCCTCATCTAATTTTACATATAATAAAATAATGAAAATCACATAAACATTCAATGACATAGCCACGTTGAATTAATCGACTTAAAATAAACACGTTTCTATATCTACGTTGGATAAATAGTTCTCGGCAGATCACTAAAATCAAGCAATCCAGGTATCGTTAGTAAAATGGATGGGTTACTCGTCCGAAGAAACAAAAGATAAAATCCAGGCGGTAAAAAGACGCGACCATTTTTCAATGCTATTGAATAAATATGAAAAGGTATGTGTGTTTATGTGTTAGTAGAAAAATGAAACTGGAATCGTAAAATGGGAGAGAGAGTAAAATATACAAAGGACAATTAAAATCGAATAAACATAATTATTAGAATAAACATAGTTAATACTATATTCTCGTAACAATGTGCAGACATTGCAGAAATTTGCAAAAGTGACACAGAGAGAGAGAGAGAGAGAGAGAGAGAGGAATTTAATGGAATAATTAATTACGAATAACGAGTAGGAGAGAAGTGTCGAAGGCTAAACTAAAGTGTCAGGAGAGAGGATAATTGACACGCGACACATAGAAACAGCCCGTTAACCCTAAGTTGGACTACGCAACGATACACGCTAGGTTCACCATTGGTTCATCTAGCAATCCAGTTGCTCCGTTTCCATTGTCTATGCGGGAACATCAACTAATGTTTACCCTTGCTTAACCATACTACACTACCCAGACTGCAATTACTTCATTTGACGTAGTATCTTCACATCCATATCCTTCACACACATACAAACACGCACACATGTATATACACAATAGCATACGAGTTGGTCCCTGGAGGGCTCCGTACCCTAACGGCGTTCACTCTGTCTGGCAATATCGTTTATATGCGCCGTAAGAGACGAACTCGTGCATATATCCATATCCATATGCATGTATGAGTGTACGTAAGAGAATAAGGACTAAGGAGTAAGTAAGAGAGGGAGAGAGAGAAAGAGATTGAAATTGATGAAGGGTCATAGGGAAAGAGGATTAACCTGAACAATGGGCATTCTGTTAATTACCATCGTAATAACTAATAGCATAAAAGAGATAGGAATAAAAGGGACCACTAGATTTCTAACATCCTTTACTTTCAAGTATCAACGAGTCTTCATTATATCTTCGAGTAGTATTACTTCTCAATCCAATTCAATTCTATTGCCATATCGAAAGATACGAATATTATGGTTTAAAGAGGTTAACCAAATGTACACAAATTATTGGTCGAGTTCTAAAACTATACCAAACAGTTACTTGTCAAAGTTAAACATGCTGTCGGATTGATATGATGCGACAGTCTCGTTCTGAGTTTAGGTTAATGATTATTAAACTTGTCAATTTAAATGATTTTTAAATTATCGTTTATTGGAACATACCATATATGTGCCCATAATTATGAAAGTGGTCTAAGTCAAAATTAAAAAAAAATAAGTTTATTAGTTATTTCACACCACATTATTCAATGTAATTTTCACGATATTGTCAAAAATGAATCATTAGATAGTGTTTGTTATTTAAATATTATATAGAATTAATTTAATGTTCAAATGTTTTCCTTTAAATATCTTGAAACACAAGAAATATATGACTTAGACCACTTTCATAATTATGAGCACATATATCATACACATATTTTATATGTATACATAAACTCTCTTTTGGTTGTGTTTATTCAAGAAAAAAATGACGATGGTTATAAAAGAAGAAGGCATCGTGCTTTGGATACTCAAAAGTTTCCCCTTAGAAACTTTTCTTTTTTATTTTTTTTTCCCCGAAGGCTCACGTCGTTTCGTGCCTGATAAGCCCGATCAAATCTTCAAATACCTTTCAAACTTCCTTTGAACTTCTTTCAAACTGCACCACGTACTTAACTTTCGAGAGAAGAAGAAAAAGTAAGAGAAGGAGAAGAAAGAGGAAGGGAAAGGGAAAAAAAAAAGAACACGTTCGAAGCATAATTAAATTACGCTTCGTGGGGGGACTTCTTTCAAGTGGTAAAAAAGAAAAAAAAAATAGAAAAAAAAAAGAAAATGTCCCCACCAATTTTTGTTCTCCTTATTCTAAAATCGTGCAGTGAATAATATTATGCGAGATTTTCTTTCAATCCTTTTAAATGAATATTTCTTAAATTAAAAATCACATGTACAAATAAAAAAAATAAATATCAACGAAAAAGGGATTAGAAACAAATTATTCGTTTCTTTTGCTAATCGTAAAAAAAAAAGAAAAACACAAAATACGTTTAAACAAAAAATTGAAGTCTTTAAACTCGTATTAATTTGGAACGCAAGCTGTAGGGTTAAAACAAAACGCAAAGCGATTTAAAATGTGATTGGCGAAATAAAACGAGGAAGAAAAGAAGTCGAAGAAAAAAGGATAGAAACGTAAACAAAGACAGTATGCGAGTGAAAGAGAGAGAGAGAGAGAGAGAGAGAGAGAAAGAGAGAAGATAAAGAGAGAAATGAAGAGAAAGATGTCAAGGGATCGGGATCGTCATAGGGCGTGAACAAGCATCCTCTTTCATTATGACGTCCCCAATAAATCCGAGCCCTCACCGGGGGAGAGGGTTTGCCATCCTGTCGACGTTCGTTGGCTGACATCGACAGCTCATTACATCGTCAAGGAGACCGCTAGCTCACTCACTCGCATACTCACGATCCCGTGATATACATAATTCAAGTATTCCCGCGTGCGGCTTCCCCATCACGCGAAGACGTTTCCTACAAGGGCTTCTCCTATCTCCGTCTTTTTTTCTTTCTTCTTTTTTCTTTTTTTCTCTCATACTATGACGACAACAACGACGACGTCGTGACGACGACGACGACTTGACCTCAGCTTCTTCACGTCAGGCTTTAACGAAATACCATAAAAAATGAATTTACATTTATGGGAAAATAATTCGGTTTTTTTATCTTTTTTCTTTTTTCTTTTCTTTTTTTCGTCGAAGGAATTTTTTCGAAAGGAACATTCAATAAAGATGAGCGTAAAATTTTAATGACTTTTATGATGTTTATTTGGCGATTCGATGACGTGTATACGTTATTAATCCTTTGCACCCGAGGCCTTTTTTGATCGGGCGAATCAACGATTTAAAATGATTTTCCGAATATTTGGCAAATATTTTAAAGCTATCTTAAAATTGATTTCAACAGACAATTTAATATTTATAACTTTTATATTGTAATATTTCATATATTTTTATACTTCAAAGAAAGACATTTGTTATTGTTTTGTGTGTGATAATTTATAAAAGCAATCTCCATTATACGAAATTAAAGTTTATTTTATGACCTGTCAGTAATATATAATATTATTGACATGTCATAAAATAAATTAATAATATATATATGTATATAATTATTAAAATATATAACAGAACTTTTATTATAAAATATATAACAGTTCATAGCAGATTTTCTGTTTTTGTTAATATTAGAAAAATTAAATATTAGTTGTTAGAAGAACGTGTCGTCCCAGATTTTCATGGTATGTGCCATCTTGAATATCTACTACTACTTACTTCTATTCTTATTCCTTCTCTCTCATTCTCTCTCTCTCTTTCTCTCTTTTTCTTTTCAAAGGAAGAAAAATCTCTCCATATGTTACCAAGCCGGGTAAGGTGACGGAACGATACCAGCTCTGTGTAAGATATTATATTGCCTTCCTAACAATGGCGTTCACGGTATCAGAAGCGGCAAGAACGTATTACCGTTAATATATCGACGCTCACAGGGATCGATAATTTCGCAAGACTCGACATTAAATCACGCTTTCTCTCTCTCTCTCTACTTCTCTCTCTACTTCTCTCTTTCTCTCTATCTATTTCTTTCCCTTTTTCTTCCTTTCTCTCTTTCTTTTTTGTTCTCTTTATATATCTCTTTTCATACTCGTTAAATGGCACTTCTTTTGTAATATATTTTTATTATTGCTTATGACAAAATGTTTTTTTTCTTCCCCATTTTATCGCAAATTATTTGTCATAAATGTTTTTCTAGTTTTTTTCCTTTTTTTGTTTTTTTTTAATTTTAATTGGTAACGATTCAAATTTTTCTCTTCATTCTTGAACGACGAATTATTTATACTATATATACGTGTATGAATCTGTTGATATTCAGTATTTGCATTCGAAATAAATTTTAATTTAAGGTAACGTCCTACTCTATATTCATTTAAACTCGTATTTTTTTATCACTGAGAGTATCTGAAAATATAGATTTATTGTCATTAATGATAAAAATAAGTTTCTGATAATAATGATCATTTTTTCTAATAGATTTTTTTTAATTTTCTTGGGAAGATCTATTTTTGTTCTTTTTTTAATAATATGTTATTCTTATTATTTAGTAACAGAAACTGTACTACAGTATAAGAATAATTTTAATAGATTATTGCAAATTAGTTCATATCAGAGAAAAAGGGAGAAAGATAGAGGATTCAAAAAAAAAGACAAATTGGATGAATATTTCATAAGGATGTTAAAAATTTAAAGAGACCTTTTTATGTTCGTACTTAAAATTTTACAACGCATCGCGAGATTTTTCATAATCAAGAAAGAAGATATTATCTTTATAATACTCAAAAATATTCCTGTTTTTTTTTCTCCTAGATAAGGATTATGATACCAAACTCGTTTTTAGGCAAAGAAAAAAAATAAAGCTTAGAATTACAAAAAAAAAAAGAAGAGAAAGAAAAAGGCAGGAAATAATGGAAAATGAATCAAGAATCATATGTGTGAGAAAACTACCACTACTTACGTTATTAATGAGAAGTGAAATTATCCTTTAATGTTCTTTTTGTTTTCCTCTTTCTCTCTTGCATGTGAAACAAACACATCCACACACATACACGCACACACACATACCTATCTACATTCGTAGACTCATTGTACTCGCATTGAATATGATCGTCTTCGCATATAAAATATGAAACGGTAAGAGAGAGAAAAGAAAGAAGTATAATTCAAACGATTCGATGTGCGCTTGATCCAAGATTAATTCGTCGCAATTTACGCCTCGGTCACCCAACGCATCCACCCATCTAACCCCCTCTACATAGACACACGTACAGAGAAACTACCCTTCGCAAAGCTTCCCCGAATATACCATTCGTATACATACACAGAAACACACACATTCATGCAACCGCAAATCAATGTTAATCCTTTCCCACCGACATGAATATTCGTACTTCGAAACGATTTGCAAGCACGATTGTAAATCGACCTCCACTCTGCTAGACTTGCATGGCATTGCATTGCATTGCATTGCATTACATTGCATCGCATTGCATTGCATCGAACGATATAGAAAAATTATGGAAATGACATAGTGTTTAAAATGTCTACCAATTACAATCCTCTGAACTTATGTACTACAAGTATAAACGTTTGTTGTGGTTCGATGTATACGTATATGTATGTGTGTGTTTGTATGTGTGTATATATATAAATATAATATCGATAGGTATACTGGATATCACACAGTACACATTCGCATAAATTTCAAGTAGGTCAATAATACTCGACAGTTTCGAATGTGTACGCAAGAGTATAGAAATATTTACGAAAGTAAAAATGTATTAGTGTGTGTGTGTATTGCGTTTGTGTGTGCGTGCGAGAGAGAGAGAGAAAGTGAACAAATCGATCGAAACGAAAATTTAGATTCTTGATTCATCGACGAAGAGAACAAATTGCGCTCTTGGGAACGTAATTAGTAGTGACCAATTCATCGTACTTAATTGAAATTCGAAACTGACCAAACAATAATCTCTTATCTTTTTTACTGTTGTCATATCTTTCAACAAAAATTTTCATTATGATAGGAAAGAAGGATGACGGTAAAAGTTATTCATTTGGTCATTTACTTATTTGTTCATTTGCTCACATACACATTTACTCATTTACTCAGTTGCTCATTTACTCATTTACTGATTACTCATTACTCAAAGATACTGGTTTCCTTATTGATTTTTAAAAAACTAAATAGAAAAAATTAGATACTAAATTATAATAAATTATTGTATATTATTTCGCTATAGGTTTATAAAACTAATGAAACCTTTATAAAAGGGAAATGAAAAAAAGTGTTCTTGATGCGTTGTCAACGTAATCTTTGCTACAGAAAAAAAGAAAAAAATAAGGAAAATGAACCTATTATCGTATTCCGTGAATGGTTGAATAGATCTTATATAATCCAAGCAAAGAAGATTCAGGAAGAGAGATTAAGAAGATATCTGACAATAAGGAAATTGCTTACCATCCTTCCGAACTTTTATCCACATAATACATCGTCTAAGAATATTACGTTTAATCCTAAGTATTTTCTTTTGTCGTAAAAAAAGGAAAAGAAAAAATAATAATAATCGTTTACGATATGTTCTTGCATAATGATAAAAGAAATAAAGAGATAGAGAGAAGGAGAAAACGAAAATGGAAAATTGTCCTTAGTTTATATTCTGAAGTCAGTATTAAACATTAATAAAAGAAAAAATACACATATAAGGGAAATGAAATCTATAATAACCTTAATTTACTTGATTATAAAAAGTAATAGTACAATATAAAAACAAAACAATAGAGTGAGAGACAAAATATAAGAAAAAAGAAAAATCAATGAAGTCAATTATATATTTGATTCCAATAAACTAGATCGAACAATGATTTCTCGCGTACGATGAAACTATTTCTTTTTATTTTTTTTTTTTTTAACGTAAGCTGTATTCTTCGACCGAGTTTCTATCCTACCCTTCATCCTCGTTTTCCGCGTCTTCATTTTTCTTCAGATATATTTCTTTTTTCTTTTCTTTTAATTTTTTCTCTCTTCCCCAACTTCTCGTCGCGAATAAAAGTTTTCTTCCGCGCGCGAAGTTGTATAAACGAGAGAGAGAGAGAGAGAGAGAGAGAAATAAAATTGAGAATTCGTTCATCGATCGAAATGACAGAAAAAGACGAGATAAACGAAGAAATGAAAAGAGGGGTGAGGAGAGGAGAGGAGAGGAGAAAAGAAGTAGAAGAAGGGAAGAGAGGAAAAGTTAATAATTCGCGAGAGAACATCGAAGAGGATAGAATAAATGCAAATCGCAAAGTACGATGCGACGGTGTGACGTTGCATGAATATTCGCGACTCGCCGCAGGCACGATTTACGATCCGTCACGGATAAGATCCGTATCTTCCGGATGTGTACGAAATATACTATGCATATATATATATATATATATATATACCTATTCTCTATTTTGCTATGAAAATTTGGAAGGAAATTATGTCGCCGAAATACACGAAATACACCAATTACACGAATAATTTCATTATATTATCGAATTTTTTCTAATTCATCTTAAAATATCCAAATGATTTCTTACGTTACTTTTCTTTTTTCTATTTTTTAATTTTTCGATTTTTATACTAATTATATATAAAGGCTAATTATAGTAAGAAATAGTAGAATTATAAGTCTGTTATTCTAAACAGAACATTTCATTTGCTATTGGTCGACAAATTCGTTTATGAAGTAACAAAAATTTAATGGTAATTGGTAATGCTGTGAATAATTATAATAACTAATTATAATTACTCTCAATATACAATTTCTCGAATTTTCAATATTTTATTAAAAGAATAATTATTAAGAAAAATTTTGATCGTCATATTTGCAACATTAACAATATAAAAACACCTTAATATAATATAAAATACTTATATTATTATTCCTGTAAGAGATTCAACAGTTTCAATAATGAACCACGGAAATTTCATAGAGATAGAATCACCGTTACATTATTAAACAATTAAATATTATTACTCGAGTGATTAATTCAATGATAGTTATAAACGTTTAGAGAACAAGTACACTTTCAAAAATGATGCTCGTTTTTAATCATAATGATGAAATTAGCCGAACAAGTATTACACAGTTTAATTCAAGAATAGTCGAAAACGAGGAGACGATTGTACGAAGTTCGCAAACGGCATACTTTTGTAGAAAAGAGAAAGAGAGAGCGAACGAGTGAGTGAGTGAACGAGTGAGCGAGTGAATGAATGAATAAGAGAAAGACAGAGAAAGAGAGAGAGAGAAGGAGAAAGAGATAACAACAATACGAACACTGGGAACATAACGAGACGATGATTATGCGCTCCGTACGTTCTGCGACAAATCGTCGCTAATGCGAGACAATTTGCATTAGCAATTACTCGATAGAACGAGTAGTATGTAACTGCATCCGTTTAGTTATGCAGACTCTGCAAAATTAGGATAATAAAGAAGAATGTGTATGTATATATATATACATACAACTACAGTAAGCTTTGTAATACGATCCGTCGGGAATTCTATTATTTCGAAGAGGAATTTCATGATTTACCGATTGAAGTCTCACTTGATAAAATTAACCCCTCTTTCGAAGGATTGTGATCATTATCCATAAATCCATAAGATGAGAAAGAAAAAATGTTATAAGTTATAAATCCCTTAGGCATACAAATAAAATGGAATTCTATATGTTTGAAAAATATTCTTTTTTATTTTTGTTGTTTATTTCATTCTACAATTATATGCATAAGATTAATAAATAACACGAAATATTAACATTGTTAAATATTTATTTATATATAATAATAATGGACAATAAGTAGTATTGTTTAAATAATAAATTGATAGTTAATTCACTGTAAATTAAGCAAAAAAATTATGAAATCTTTGAAACATTGTATGACAAAAGGTTAATAAATTTGTTCGTATAATTTCAAATTATCAATCTTATTTAGAGACTTTAATTTACGAATGCATTCGATAATTAATAACATACAATTAATTTCTGTAAAATTTGAAATTTATCATTTCAAAAATTTATGTTTGATTATATGAATATTAATTTATGAAAAAATTGACAATGATTATTCTTAATTGTAGAATCGAGTATAAATAAATTAATGAAACTATGAAGCTCTTAGTAATACGATATATATATCGATCTCTCATAAATAATTTAACATAGTCAAACGAACGTTATTCTCGTGACCAAGTGCAAACATCTATTTCAAACATCATTTCGAAAGGTAAATGTTTTATAGAATAAATTATGAAGATTTTCATCTGATTACCCATACGCAAATCGAATAATGACAATCTATAGAAGACGTGGATTTGACCGAATTGATTTATTATTATTGATACACATATTTCGGTTATCTCTCGTGGTTATTGTTTAATCAAGAAACATATACCAGTTATTAAAGTTTTTCCATTATATTTTTCTATTACAGAAAACTTCACATAAATATCGTCGTTGATTATGGAAAGTTGAACGAAAATGGTGTTGAGCGTGTTGCTGCCTCTACTACTTGTAACAACTTTAATTTATCTCATACATTCTACCGGTAAGTATAATTACAATAATAATTACAGTAACGAATGAAACTTAACCGAAAATCATATTTAATTTGTCCAATAGTTTTAAAATAAACCATAAAAGTTTCTTTTATAGAATAAACAAATTTTTTAAACAAACACTTTATTTGTAAAAAAAGAAAAATAAATACATAAATTATTGATCACCATCCTGTGATGTAACCATACAATTCAAACTTTATTTTTATTTATGAATCAAATAAGAAGAATGGTTCGATTTATAGTTCGAAGATTAATTCATTGAAGAAGAAAACAATACAAAATAAAAAGAAGAATACAAAAACGAATTCATTAATCACGTAAGTAAAAGAGAAAGAAATATGTAAAGCATTTCTCGTGTAAGTCGAAGAAAGTATAGGTAACCTAGGTAGACTAGGAATAGAGGGAATAGTTCGACTATCTTCATCCAGAGGAAACATCGACCACGGCGTAGAACTTTCTCAATTAGTGGCCCAGCCTGATCGACCAAGAGCTCATTCGTATTCACGATGAAGCCACGATTGTAGCCACGATTGTAGTCCAGAACAGGACGATAACTCTCTGTTTCCTCCTTTACTTTATTTTCTATCTCTTTTTACTACCCCTTCCTAACCCCCTCTTTATATCCCTTTTATACCCCCTTTCCATCTCTTTTTATCCTTTTCTATTTTTCTCTTTATTTTCTATAGGCACTATCAAAATACTTTCTATCTGCTACTCTCATTAGTTCTCGTTTTATTTAACATTCCCCCCTCCCCAACCCCCCTCTTTCTCTCTCTCTCTCTTTTTCTTGTTTCATTCATCGTTTCTTTTTATCTTCTCTCTTTTTCTTTTCTATTTCTCTGTCTGTATCGCTTTCTATGATTTTAGTTTTCTTTCCTTTTTGGCCTATCAGAGTTTTATTTAACATTTTCTCTCTCTCTCCCTCTCTCTCTATCTCATATTTTGTTCCTATTTTCCCCTCTCTCTCTCTTTTTCTTGTTTCATTCATCCTTTCCTCTGTCCTTCTCTTCCTCTTTTTCTTTCAATTTTTTTTTCTTTCTATATATCCTTTTCTATGATTAGAGGTTTTTTTTCTTTCTTTTTTGTGTGGTCTATCAGAGATACCCTATCACTCAGAAGGACGACCAAAGATAGACGACGACTGAAGCTACAGCCTCGCGAAAATAATTAGGGTCGCTGCTTTTAATTACTCGTTCGTTCGTTTCCATCCATCTCCTCTTTCCTTCTCTATTTCTCTATTTCTCTATTTCTCTATTTTCTCTATTTCTGTAGTAAAGAACTGAACGATGTAACCCGTCTTTCTCGACTCTATGCACGACCATTCTCGATCCGGTCTAACGGACGTGCTTTAAAGCACGAGCTTTCATCTCTCTCTCTCTCTCTCTCTTTTTCTCCCATGGTATTCAATCCCAAGCTAGAAATAATATCGGGAATCGAAGTCAAGCGTGAATCCGAGTATCAACGTCAGAGAAATGAACGTTTAACAAAATTTTAAACTGTTATTACTATTTCCTTTCCCTACTCACCACCAACATCACCAACACCATCACTACCAACACCCTGCCTTTTCTTTTTTTATCTCTTCCATCTATTTTTCTTTCTTCTTAAAAATAAAGATAGAAAGAAAGAGAAAAGACAAATAAACAGACAGACAGAAGGAAGAAAATCGTTACGTTGAAATGAATTTAGAAAAATAAATCAAATAGAATAAAAATCTCTTATAAGCGGTGAAAAATACGGGAGGGAAAAAAAAATTTGTAAAGAATTTTCTACAAGATTCTCCATTACCCAGGATCTCTACTTTTTATTCCCTTCAACAACCCCCATAAGTCTCACGTTTAATACTGAATTTTTTTCATCTCTCGATTTCATTCGTTGTCGCCACCTCTTTAGATATTTTCCTCTCTCTCTCTCTCTCTCTCTCTCTCTTTCCTATTTTTTACTTTTTTATTCATTGAAATGCATCGGAAAACGCGATTGAAATACCGGTTGTTTCTACTTGAATAAATTTCAACTGAAAGTAAGAAGAATGAGAGATCTTTCAATGTAAAAAGAAAAAAGGAGAGAGAGAGAGAGAAAGAGAGAAACGAAATGGACAACTTGCTTTTTTATTTGCTTCTCTCTCTCTCTCTCTTTCTCTCTCTTTTTCATTCTCTTTCTCATTCCCCTTATTTCTTTCTCCCTCTCTCTCTCTCTCTCTCTCTCTCTCTTTTATTTTCTTTACTAAAACTCGATTCGTTTCCTTTACGTTAGATCTCCGCTAGGTTCTTTTTTTGTTTTTCAATCTATTTTCTTTCTTCTTTTTTTTTGTTGCAATCGAGCGAAGAAAAGGCGTTAGGTCGAGAACCAAATAAAAACCTCATCGTACAGATAAAAGGATTCCGAGGAAAATCAAAAGCAACATTACTGAAAATCTTTATCATCTTTATTTTTTTCTATTTTTTCTTTCCTCACACATTTTTGTCAATCTTATTACGAATGAAAAGGGAAACACGATTCGATTCGTTGTATAGATTAATTTGTTAACGAATAATAAATAGAAAATATATTGAAAAAGTTTAAACGCAAAGAAAATAAGTGAAAGTAAAGAAAAACGGAGATGCATCGTGTTAAATTTCATCGTTAACAATCCAACTAGATTTTTCTTCTCTCTCTCTCTCTCTCTCTCTCTCTCTCTTCCTTTTTTATCTTTTTGTTTCTCATTCTCTAACGTCTATGTAAGAAAGAAATTCGCTCGAAACTTTTCTCTCGGTTCTAACATTACAGCAAAATACTTTTCTATCGTTTCCAACATCCCACCCCACTTCACCCCACTTCACCTCTATGTTCACCTACCTACTTACACCCTATTCCTGTTCTACATTTTTATTGTTTCTATACGAAAAGACCTTTTTCTGTATAAGAATTACCACTACTAACCATTGTTGGTTGCAATCCCGATGTAATTGTATTCTCACCTAACCGTAAAAGTAAATATAATATTATTCTTACTATTCCGTTTAGAAATGATTACAAATTGTTAGTGTATTCTTCAAACAATAAGCTTACTCTAATTTAAAACTCTATATTAGTATTGCTCTATCTCAATAGATTGATCTAACTTCCTGCTGAGTAATTTAGTTCTCCAAACTTTGTTACGATGAATCATAACTAACAATTCTATCACTATAACGCTAACTATTAATTAGAAATTGTTTTCTTATTTAATTCCATTCGATATAATATAATAAATTCATAAATCGATTAATAAATCAAATCGGTAGAAACGCGATAATTAATTTAACATATAAAAGTAATATTTTCCTTTTTCTTTTCTCTTTTTTTAAAATACTTTATCAAATTATTAAATTTAGGCAAAGTTAATATAAAAAATTGTTCGATTCAATGATTCAAAAATTCGATTTACTGGCGAAGAGAGTGCGCATTTCAATGTTCATAGTTATTCTCTAGCTTCTTATTAGGAAGGAAAACATGCAGGAGATAGAGTGTGTGTGTGTATGTATTATATGTATGTATGTATGTATGTATATATGTGTATGTGTATGTATGCACAGCAGCACTTTCCACTTCTCTTTAAGAGGCCACGACGGCGAGCTCGTTTGCATCGTTATTGACTACTTCGAAGAACCGTTGCGAGCGGATCTCCTACTTTTGCCAACCACCCCCCTTCTAATCCTCCCCTTTTCCTCATCCCTACGTACCTCATTGTCAAACGTGTGCACTCGTGCTTACCTCAGGACCTGGGATACCATACCACTAGTGTAGTAGTTCTATTCCTAGCACATTGTCCTCCTACTGTTATATTTACCCACCAGCTTATACTCGCTGAACTAAAAGTTTTTACATTATTTTTTTCAATTAATTAATTAATTAATTGACTAATTATTTTTCAAACTTTGTTATCTAATTTTTTATTCCTTTTTTAAACATACGTATCATGAAACGAAACTTTATCTGCCCCCACCCCCACTTCAAAAAAAATACAAGTTAGTTGCAAAGTAATAGCAAGTTATTTTGTAAAAAATTCATTATAACTTTTTCGACATAACTTTTTAAATTAATTATTATTTTTTCTATTTTTTACATCGCAAAATCTCTCGTTCGTCCTAGAAAATTTTTTTTGCCCGATTTCGTACAACTTATCTCGTGAAATTTTTTATCCAATGGTAGAGCTTTTGGTACATTGTAATAAATTTTTTTTTTATTTCTTCCTTCTCCGTATTTTTTTTATGTCGTAAATTTTATCCTTTCTTTCTTATTTCTCTTTTTTCTTTTTTCTTTTTATCATTTATGTTTCGTTTATATACGCGATAGAATAAATTTGATTAAATAAATATTGTATAAACAATAACATGGGGCTCCTCTTATCGTACCTTTAAATGAATTTTGATCGATGTGGGATTTATGTAATTTGCATCTCTTTTCTCTATCGTAATTAGATAATACTTTATCAAAAAGTTTTCTCCATTCATCCATACCAACATCATCGTATATCTACATTGAGCATCAAACCGCGATAACTTGTACGAGGAAAAAGTTCGATACGGATTACATCTCTCTCTCTCTCTCTTTTTCTCCCTTTCTCATTCTCTTTTTTTTTTCACACAACCTATCATGAAATTCATGCATCCGTGCAATTTCATGAATCCTTTCGCACGTTCTTCTGACGAGTTTCCATCGCACTGATTACTATCGTCACACGTATAGACCTGAATCGATGAACAACGTATTTGTAGAGACAAAGTATTGGAAAATGTATGTAATGAAAATTTCAAAATAACGTTTTAATATTATATATACACAATAAAAATACATTTTTTTTATACTCATTTCTATTAGTTTATATTTATCCGCGTTACTTTGTATTTGTATCATCAACATTTTGTAATTATTGATATTATTTTGTAACCTGTTTAAAAAGTATTTAACATTTATTATATTAATTATTATTTTATATGAATTTTTATCAACCGATACGATTTCGTATTCATATTTTTATCATTTTGTAACTCCCAGTGCTTAACGTTTACTTTAATTATTGTTTTATTCGAATTTTTATCGACCGGTACGATTTCGTATTCATATTTTTATCATTTTGTAACTCCCAGTGCTTAACGTTTACTTTAATTATTGTTTTATTCGAATTTTTATCGATCGGTACGATTTCATATTCATATTTTTATTATTTTGTATCTCTCAGTGTGCATAACATTTACTTTAATTATTATTTTATCCGAATTTTTATTGATCGGTGCTATTTCGTATTTTTATTTTTATCATTTTATAACTCGTAATATTTTACATTTACATTAATTATTATTTCATTCAAATTCTTATTGATCGATGCTAATCTGTATTATTTTGAAATTTACATTATTTTACATTTATTGATTTAATTTCTTCTATTCCATAATATTGATTTAAACAACATTTATATTGTCGAGTTTAAATGTACTTACCTTAAGATCGATTATAAATAAAAAAAGAAAATATAAGTCACATTAGAATGACAATAATAACATAACAAACAAGTGCCAGAGAGAAGCCACAAATGTACTGCGAATTGACATTAAAGCATTCGGAATGGGAGAGCAAAGTACGATTAGGCAGTGACAACTAAACGATAATTTCACGCAATAGTTCGACGGATCACTAAACGAACCAACAGGTCTAAACCGATATAATATCCTCTACGTTTTCGAATGAACCGTCAAACGAATCACCACCACATTGCATCGATCTCGATTGATTTGAGTTTTGTATATGTGAGAACTGAGCTATTACCATATACAATTATTCCTTCTATATATATATATATATATGTAAATATATGTGCATATGTATATGCATTTATTGAGAAAATTTTACCATGTATTCGTCTGCATACATAATATATTTGTTAGTGTATATATGTTAATGTGTATGTATATTTCTATATCATATGTATAGATAAAGAAGTGTATCTGTTTGTTGTATGTTTGTTGTATGTATTCGATGATCGATTTGATGGTAACATAGAGAGTCAAAGCTTTCTCTTCTATGTAGAGATATATTTCTAAAGTTACCTTTATCCCTTTTAGTCAAAGCTCTTTCAACCATTGATCGTGTTCGTTTTAACTCCTCGGAGCTTAGCCAACAGGAAGATTCTTTATAATATATGTTGTTTGTGATTTATGTCAACTATATACGTGCATTTGATCCTTTTGATTCTAAACGAAGATCAAGAATAATCCAAATGACAAAGTTCAATTAATATATTATGAAGTCCTTTTGAAATAATTTAAACTCATTATCAATTTATTCCTCATGAAATATAATAATTTAAGCTTCATTATTAGTTTTAGTCATCGTGATATAAATTGGACTCATTATCAATTTATAGTCCTTTTAAATTATTATTATTTTTATTTATAATCGGATTATTTTAAATAATATATAAGAATAATCCTACTACTACTACTAATAATAATAATAATAATAATAATGAAAAAAATTATTTATGTTGTAGCCGAGTAAGAAGAAAAATATGAATAATGTTATATTATAAATAAAATTTGGAAGGATAATAATAGTGAAAAAAATAAATAAATTTGTTTTTATCCAAAACTTTGAATTTCAAATGAAGAGTTTAAAAAGACATAGTAGAAAACAGGTTAGTTTACGAGCGGTTAAAACAAAGACACTCGCTTTCCTTAATCGAACAAAGCGTATCCTGTAGAATGAGTTAAGAGATAATTAAGGTGATTCGCGACACTCGTTTCCTTCGTAATGGCATCGTCCAAGCAGCGAGCTAAGTTTTCGCGAAGGAAGCATCTGGAGACTTGTTCTCTTCCAATTTCATTCTAATCGACTTTGAGATCGAGATAGAGCAAATCTACGGATAAGATTTGTAAGAGAAAAATAAAGATAGAAAAGGTAGTGAGATCTTTTTCCATGAAGTATTTCGTTAATGAAATAAAGTGACAAGAAAATATTAGCTGAATAGAAAAATAAAACATTAAGTTTATATGTATATATGTAAAATTAAATTTAAGTAAAATTAGTAAGAATATATCTTTACTGAAAATACTAATTTAAATTTAATTCGAAATAGTTTTTATTTTAATGTAATTTTTTTTTATTTTATAAGTTTAACAATTTTATTTTTATTTTTATTACAATATTATGTCAATTTTATTTTATTTATTTAAAATAATAAATAAAAGAAATTTTATTTGTATTTTTTAATTTTTCAGACAAGATGTCAATTTTTCTATTATCCTTAAGAATATTTATTACCTATGTACTTTTTATAGAAATTATAAAAACTTAACAATTTAACACGAATGTGATTTCAAACGAATTGGTTTATGAATTTTTTATGATAGATACCTATACGATATCAAAATGCGAATATAGATATAGAAAGAAATATAAGTATGGATATATAGGGATAACCGATGGAATTACATCGTTGCCTTAGAAAGAAAGATATCTTGTATAATAAGAATTCAGATCAGATCTCAAGAGACGCAACCCTTATAAATATAAGGGTATATATATATATTTTTTTTAATAAACTGACGTAAGTTATTTAAATGTTTTTCTATACATAAAAAAAAACGCTCGAATTAAAATTTCCCCTCGCATTGAAATATATATATTCTCATTAATATTCAGAAATTAATAAAATGATGATGAAAAATAAAAAACGTGTAGGTAAGAGATTTAATGAGGGTTAGACTAAAGGGATTTAATTAGGAGAAAATTCGCAAAAGATTTCATCTAAGGGTCTTGAAAGGGTTTCGTCGGGTCTTAGCCAAATAGCGCATATAGTCCGTTGGTAGTCCGAGTTAATTCCCTCCCACTAACTCTCATCACCCTCTCCCTGCATCCAAACCACCCAACTTTACCCCACCTCACTAACAACATCGAGAGATAACGTTTCTCTGAGTCGGGGGATTGAATTAAACAGTGTAAGAGAGTAAGTGAATGAGTTGAGTGAGAGTGAGTGAGATAGAAAATGTTGTCCAGAACGGTATGCACAAGCTAGGCATACCAACGATGCAAAAAGATAGACAGAGAGAGAGAGAGAGAGAGAGAAAAGAAAAAGAAGAAGATGGAAATGTTAAGAGAACCAGAATTTTAAAGTACCCGCTTTAATAGCTAATGCAATTTAAGGAAAGTCTCGTCAAACAAGATGGCAGTTTCTCGCGTTACCAGTAGACACTGTGGTGGTTTAGGGAAACGTATAGCAACGTATACCACAGCCATGAAAGGGGCCCAGAATCTGAAATTCTGCTAGCCACCAACGCCACTGTGGCTAACGTCTCTTCCGTTTGCATAGTTAAAGGAATAGCTCGTGTAATTACCGAAATCCTGGTTTACTACTAACTACCATCCTTGTTTATGTTATTATTTTATTCGATTAGTTTGTTTATATAATTTTTCTTTTTTTTTTCTTTTTTCTTCTTTTACTTCTTTCTACCTCCCTAACCCCCTCCGCCCGCGCCCTAATTACAATAATTATTTTATCGTAATTCGTATCATATTGATTGTATTTCAAGAGATTTTCGTCTACTTCGAATTGATTTGTTTCTTTTTTTCTTTTTTCATGTATATTTTATTCACTCCTTTGACACATATTTTCATAGTTCTTTTTCATCCGTTCATCCGAATTTCAAAGATCTTGTCAAAGTAAAGGAAAGGAAATACTTAGTGATTCCATTCTCGATATATCCACTAGAAAAAGATCTTTCAAACGGAACAGTAAGAATATAAAAGGATTCTCTCCTATCGTTCATTTGTATAAAATATCACGAGAGCAAAAGAACAACCTTTTTTATTTCTTTCTTGTTTCCGGTCAACAGATACACACAAAGAATTTTCTTTTCCTTATTATTATTTCCTCGTGATATTAATGTTACATTTACAATAAATTAATCATACACACATATACAAAACCCACACACACATAATATATTTACGTAAAATTATAATAATAATAACCAATCACAAAAAAAGTACAAAAATACGTAGAAAATATTTTGCCAGTGCTGTTTTTTCTCATAATTTTAATTTGCATTTTGTATTGAATCAATTAAAATTAAATCAATATACACGTCGTAGAAATAAATTTCGATCAAAACCCATGTAAATACGCAGTAATTTAAAATGATTATAATATTTACATATATATGTGTGTGTGTGTGTGTGTGTGTGTGTAGAGCTGTTTCGCGTCGAGGGCGTCGTTATCTCTCTAGGCTAGTATAAACTCTCTATTACCCCCCGAGAAACTTCCTAGAAGTTTCCAAGAAACTCGAGGTATAATTAATGGGCTCTCACATTGATCGACGACTTTGGAATAGCAAATCCCAAATGGCAAAACGCATCTATAGATCCATTAAATCGCTTACCTACTCACATACTCGCATATGCACACGCGCGAACATGCACGTACACAAACACACACACACACACATCTCGTTCGACCCGAATCGTTAGAATAAAACTTCAAATCTGATAGTAATTGGATAAACGTCGAATAACTAATAGGATAAAAAAAATTAACTAGAAATAAATTCCACGAAGGAAGAAAATGTAAAGGGAGAAGAGGAAGGGGGAAGAGGATGGGGATTAGGGACAATATAAAATATAGCAAAGACAAGAAAATCGTTAGAAAGTAGGTAGGAAGCTTAGTTTAAATGTCGAATCCTGTAAGGCAAAGCAAATAAATCCGAACTCGAGAAAGTTTTCGACCCAAACAACAAGCCGACGAACTTTACCAATATACCGCAGGAGTAAAGTTTTAGCGGTGAACGTTTATGTCCCCTTCTCTCTCCCTCTCTCTCCCACTCATTCACTCACTCACTCACTCTCTTTCTCTCTTTCTCCTTCTGACAAACCATTTCATTCCACGTTTTGTCCTCAGACGACGACAGTCGGGAGAACATTCGAGAGAAATGCTCGAAATGAGTTTACCTGGTACTTTTTGTTTTTTTTTTTCATTTCGACCATGTAACAAGTCTCCACTTAACTCTTAGTGTACATAATCCTGTAGCACACACAAACATGTTAACCTCCTACTACCATAAACGTTTTAATATATAACCTTGAACGAAACAATGTATTTTAAAGTTTAATACGCGGCTTGAATTAAATGTTAACTTTCAAGGACTGTATGAACGGTGTAATTGGAAAATGTAAAAATTGTGTCATGGTTTGTGTTTGTTAGATGCAGTAAATACTATAAACACCACCACTGCCACCACCACCACTACCACGGTGGGGAATGAAAAAAGTGATGATGATGATGATGGTACGAAGGATGTTATCAGACGTGGGGAACTCGTGACAGATGTCCTTGCACAAAATGGCGGTACTGCTGTACTTCCTTGTATGTTTACTCATCCTGGCTTAGTAAGTAAATCATTTTATTTATATTTTAAACAATAATACAATTCTAAATGAAATAAATATTGAATATAATTGTGATTAACGTCGAAATTTATGTTTAATACGTTTGACTAAGATTTTAGGTTTTTTTATTATTTATTTTCATATTTATTCATCAAGGAAAATCATCACTTTGGTTTTGATGTGATTTAAAATTACAACTTCATAAATTCGTTTTTAAAAATCATTGAAATTATTATTATTATTATTATTGTTATCCAAACCCCTTGTGGGTAGGGGGATAGAATATATCCACAGTATTCTCTGCTTGTCGTAAAAGGCGACTAATAGGGGTTGAGTATTGACTTGACAACCCAAACTCGTAAAAAGTCACTTGTTAGAGAAACTTCAGGAAGAATAATTGTGCTGATTCTTCGATTCAAACTTTTTGAAAAGAAATTCAGATCCTTCTCCGAGCTATAAATTTTATTGGATATATAAATTATTATTATATTTGAAAAAATAATCAAATTATTATTCGCAATCATAAGAAATAACATTTCACAATTTTGAGATGAAATTATACACACGCGTGGTGTTAGTCTCAAAAAAATTAAATAAATTAAACAAAAAGATTGAAAAGAATAAAATAAGTGTGAAGTAATTCGAAATTTGTACACACAGAATTATAAAAATTTCCTTCAAATCGTACAACGAAAGAAACTAAAATTTGTATGCACGTACACGCGTATATCCATAGGGATACAAAATGTCAAATAATAAAACACACTTAACACTCTAACACGTACACGTGTAAACAGTGATAAAAATTTACAAAAAAAAAGAAAAGATCATACCACTGAAGTAACTGCAATTTAATCACATAAATACGAAGGGATGAAAAAAATCCTATCACACAGAGAAAAAGAAATTCTTCCAAATCATACGCTTGAAATAAAGCGAAACTAGGTGCGCGTAAATGTGCACACCATTAACAAAGAAACAAAGAAAAATACAGAGAGAGAGAAAGAATAAAAAGCTAGAAGTTCGTTCACAGTAGACGTAAATAAATAATCGAACTGGTCTACTGGGGTATTCAAGCCAAAGGCTAGTTCTCATGAGAAAGAAGTGTAGGGTCGAGAAATCGCGAGAGTTGGAAAGCACCTTCCGCGAATATATTACATGCAACGAACCTTGGCAAGATGAAAGGGAACTCGCTTAAGAGAGAGAGAAAGAGAGAGTGAGAGAGAGGGAGAAGAAGGGGAGGGGGAATAGCAAAAAGCAACGTCTTTCGTATAGAAGTACGTCTAGGAGGGCATCCATCCTCACCCGGACGTAATTTCTCTGCATTAATGTTGCAAGTGTCAAGTTGGCTCTCGTCAAAAAACTATGCCACAAGAGTAAACTCCAGTTCGGTTTAGACTACAAGCTCCTGTTCTTCAGCTTCTCTTTATCCAAAGAAAGAGATAGGGTAAGAAAATTGTTTGCTAGTATTACATAGGAAAACAACATTATAATAAAAGTATTATATCTTGCTAAAGCGAGAAGTTCTCGGGCAGATTTATTAATAGAGTAATATATTTGTTGTATATTTTATTCAAATATTATATTATTTTATATATAAACTATATACTCATTTATTTTGTCCGTAATTTTTTTCCGGGTAACCGAATGTCTGAACAATAAATACACGAATGCAGGAATATAAGAAATACAGGATATTGTTAGGTAGAAAGAGTATATTAGAAAGAAAATATCTTGATAAAAATTCATTTAATGGAAGGAATATTGAAAAATAATACAATAGGAATGAAATTGAAATGGAATGTTTTTGTAAAGGGGTTGTTTATCTCTTTTTAATGCACTCAATCGTGTTTTACGATTCCTTTCGGAGTTTAAAAGCAAGCCACGGGAGGCAAGGTAACAAGGAAGCGAGGAGGTTAGCAAACAAACCATGAGAAACGCGTAAAGTGTTCTACTACCTCCCTTTCTTCTTATTTGATCCTTCTTCCTCCTCGCATGGAAATAAGTTCGTCGTTGGACGGTGGCCGTTGGCTTTTGCTTCTCTTTGAAGCGGTCAATTTCAGACCAGTGTGCTTCGTTCGACGCCGCGGGGGAAATTGCACGAGAGAATTGCATTTCCTTTGTCCTTTAAACTCTCTTGAACGTTGGTATATATCTCTCTATCTCTGTCTCCATGTATATATGTGTATGTATGTGTATATATATGTGTGTCTTGCGTCATGAGTAGCTTTGATCCTCTGTTGGTGACCATTACCACTAGGTAGGAAGGATACGTGGAATTGATTTTCACTTTGCAACGTTTCTGACGAAGGATAAGTTTACTTGTTGACGATTAATAATTCAGATATTATTGATCCGCCTGCATAAATACTCTCATTCTATTATGCAATATTATTCGTTTTATCTCTCTCTCTCTCTCTCTCTCAACGTTTCTTTTATTTTTTTAATTAAAATTTATTTTTATATTAGATATATTTTTTTTATATTTCTTTTTTTAAGTACCATAGGGTTAAACGAAAATTTTTGAGCTTTAAAATTCGAGACTTCGTAGAATAATATTTGTTCGTAAACTATCTAAAAACATTAAAAATCTCATACAAATTAGGACGAATACTCTATTTTACAAAGTATAACATTTGTTTAATAATTTTGTATAGTATAACGTGTGCTAATTTTTTGCTCAAATAAATAAATCAGGTCCAATTAATAATTAAAATATAAAAAGTAAAAGAATTTAATATACAATTACGGCAGATTAAAAAAAGTAAAAAAAAACGAGAATAAATTTGATAGGAGGAGTAGTAGTAATATCGAATAGAAATTATTTTCGATAGATCGATCGAGATGTTTCAACGAGGGTAACAAAGAAATCAGTTTGATGCACATCCCCCTCTCCCCCCACCCGACTCATTGCTTCCTTTCTTACCCATTCTCTTCTCTTCCGGAACTTCCCCTTTCCGTGCTGCTTTGGAACGCACGTGCATCTGACAGGAGTTAATTACACCACGAGAAGGAAAGAGAAAGAGAAAATGAAAGACATAGAAAAAGAAGTATAAGAAGAAGAAAAGAGAACGGGAAAGGAATTATCGTGACAATGCGACCACCTTTCGTTGAACCGAAGATTCGAATTGGCCGAAAAGATTTTTCCCTGAATTCTCAATCTATCTATCTATCTATCTATCTACCTATCTATCTTTTTATCTATCGATTTATTTCTTTTTTTTATCTCTCTTATTTTTTTCCTTTCTTTCTATTTTTGTTTTCTCTCTTTGAGAACTCGCCAAGCTCCAAATAAACGCACGGCGTATCGGATTACGGTCGAACACGTCGAGAAGGAAAAGGAGATTAAATGTTTGTACGACCCAATTCCTGTGCGAAGCTCAGCACTCGTTGGCTAATCGTGCGATTCGTCTCTAGTCCTTTCGCCGATCGCCACTTTCTTATCAAAGAAAATCGCCACCTTTAATTACACGAAATTATTTCCAACGTGTATGGAAAATGAATACACGTGGCAAGGAACCTATAGCACAACAGTAGTTTCCTATTATTACTATAATACTATAATTTATAACACATATTTACTATACTACAACTGTTCAGGAACAAAAAACTAATCGAAAGAAAAATCCCTTCTCATTGAAGAAATTACACGAAATTAGTTCCAGCGTATACTAAAATTGATACAAATGGCTAGGAACGTATAGCACAACAGTATTTTTCGTTTACTACTAAAATACTATAATTCAACATATATTTACTATATCACAATTATACAGGAACAAAAAATTGTGGAGAAAAATTTATACATAGCATAATTTGTTTTTTTCTATTTTAAAGCTGTCACATACGTATGATGTCGGATTTTCTAAACAAAATCCAGGATGTCATACACGTGACGTTGCTCAGAACGTATATTTGAAAAATATACATAGATCCATTAGATATTTAAAATATATCAATCTTCTCTCTTTTTGCTTCAATTTTTGTTATTTCGAGTCGTCACGTTGATATCCAGTTTCAATAACATAAAATTCTATCATCCTTTAATTACAATATATTTTAATTTAGATCCCATCTAAATATTAACCATGAAATTATATGTACATATTCTATCTTTTTCTTTACATATGCATATATAAGTTTTTTTCTTTTCTTTTTGTGACATTTTTCGTTTCTCTCGGGTCAAACTTTAAAATACGAGATAGCTTATTTCGCAGACGTGTCTTCTCACTAAAAGTTGCTTCATCTATTAGAAATAAGAGAAACGAGGTCGAACGGTAAGATGCAAAGAAAGATCATCGACTCGAAAGATGAAAATAAAATTTAACAACATTCCTCATACTGTGGAAATCTGTCAATTCAATTTTCAAACCCCTAATATATTTATATGTATTCTGGATAGCTTTGATGTGGAAGTTAAACATTAGAATGGTTTTTACAGTACACTGTACCATATTTGCTACACGTTCTAAAAATATATAGTACGCCATACTCCATAAAAAAATTTCAACCTATTTACATTCCCGAGGCATACGAACGAAAAATTCGTTATCGATATTTTACGGAACTTCGTTGAACATGAAACTCCCTCAAAAGAAAAAAAAAAAGAAAAAAAAATATATATAACAATTTATTCTTAATATTCGTCGAAAACGTTGTAAAACAAATAAAGTAATTGAACAAATCCGCTCAAAACTTTATCACAAATTATTTATTTATTTAATATCAATTCACGAGATACATGAATAAATATTAATAATAATCTTTCGAATATAAACTCATCGATAAATTTATTCCACTATTAATCGTTTATATTTATATTATTTAGATATTTTATAATGAGAATGATTTATCCGTAAACGAGTGTGTTCCGATTAAACGTAGAAAAAAAACCAATAATTATTTTTATCGAAGCGTTTACTTTTCCCTCCCCCCATAATAAATGAAAATACAACCCCTAATGGTTATTGATCGTGATTATTGGATCGTTCGATTTAACCATTCGTTTCTTATTCTTTTTTCTTTTTCTTTTTTTTTTTTTGTGTCGATGACAGATCGTCGACAGTTGTCTTGATGGGCTCGTTCGAACGAGAGGGTAAACGTTCGTCGGGAGTGGTAAATGGAACCTTTACCGAAACAATAGGCAAAGAAACGAGCTTACGGAAATAGCCCACTTAACAATCCCTCCACAATATATACACGGTTACTGACATTAATGGCTAAGACTTTTCTTACTGACAATGATTTTCTCCGTTGTATTTTAATATCATTGTCTTTACTACCCTCATTTAGTATTATAATTCATTTCTAGTTTTATTCCCTTTAATTAAATCCTATATATAGTACTTTGTGTTCTAATTTTAATCAACATCAATTATTGTATTTCATTCAAAGTTTTGTACAATTAAGAGTTACCGGTGCGGAAATAGCAATAGAAAAATTTAATTCGAGATTTCGGGAGGAGAGGAGAGGAGAAGGAAGGGGAATACACTGAAATGACTTTGAATAATTTTTGTGATCTAATTTGATTTCATTTAATTACTTGACGCACAATTTGATAATAAGATTGTGATATAAAAATTGCAATAAAACAATTAATTCGAAGTTTGGAAGGAACACATTGGAACAATAGCCTTGAATAATTTTATGACCTAGTTTTGCTTTATTTTATTTTATTGTATTAAATTTTATACATTTCAATAATCCTAATTGACATCGATCCGAACAAAATGTGTTATACTTTACATCCAATTTTATATTTAACAAAAATTACTCCCATGACAGAGAAAAATTGGATTGAAAAAAAAAACAGAATTTAGATGTATATAAAAATATTTAAATATTCTCAATCAAAAAATCAAATTATTTAGAAAAAAAAGGATTTAACATCAATGAACGTCAGTCTTAAGAATAATACAATAAACGCGATGTCACTCGTAATAAATGATCAGCCTGATAAATATTCATTATAAGATAGAAAACATATTTAATAGAGGTACGTTTAATGAATGAAACGATTAAATTGAACTTAATATTCCTTGAATATGTTTCACGTATCATTAATCTCGATAGTTTTGGATCGATCGAGTTTCGAGTGTAAATTCGATTTCATCAAATAGCTCACGTTTCTCTTGCTTTCGATATTCTAACGTATACATGTATATCTAATTGTAAGTATATACATCTTTCTCTATGTGCGTATGTGTAAATGTTTGTTGTATGTTTGTATGTATCGTTTTGAGTAAGATGCAACGATGTTTTCCTCGGATCTACACTTGACTCCTGTGATTAATTCAGCAGTAATATAAGCAGCACACACCTACACAAATACATATATTGGGTTCAACACAAATACATAGACATATGTATCAAACCATTGGCGAATAGGACTTGCATGATACGGCATATCCAACGTGTCGAAGCCGGAATGGCATTCTCGTTTGATGAGACTAATACCTCAAGCTAACTACGATCCAACCTATATCCGCTTATAATTCGCTGTTAGAAACGCATCTATGTCATCTGTTCATTCCAATAAATCTTTCAAAAACTAACATTCTTAAAACTCCTAATTAAAAAAACTATTCTATTACGATATCATTTCAAATAATTGTCATTTCAAATACTTCGAAACCGAACAAACATATTACGATATAATATCAATCCGATTAAACTATAAATATCATTTCAAATCTTCATTCAAAAACTTTAAAAACAAAAAATACAATGATAGTTATATATATAATAATTTTATTTGCAAACGTAGTACCTATAATTTTACATAAATTATAATTAAATTAAAATCAACCTACGTAAATCTATTCTTTTATACGCCATTTTATTAATGGTCAGAAAATTTTTCTCTGAGACACACATATACAGACTAAGAAATATTAATAATAAAAATAATCAGTGTCAAGAATAATAAATTATGAGATAACATCAATAATAATAATAAATTTCTCAGATTATTGTTGGAAATATTGTTCAGCAATGAAAATTTTTATCAAAATAAATTCAAGATTTTTCTTGTCAGATTTTTTTTCTTTTTAAGTCAAAAAGTTTATTAATTATTAGATGATAATGCTACTAATAATAATAATAATTTGTTAAAATATAAAAGCAATTATTCATACTGAAAGATATTGTAGAATCTATAGGGGGAGTGTATAGTGCTGGTGGTCGACGAATCGGTCGGATGGAAATTACAAGGAGAATAACGCCTACTTTACAACTAGCAGTTACACTAGAGAGTGCTTCGTGGTTTTACAGGCATAGGGAAAGCCTGCTCTTGGCTAAGCAATTTACGTCGAGAGAAACTGTTCAGGAAATTAATCTTCGACGATTAAACTGTGAAAACCGTTTAATACGTTTCGTTCGAATCTATTGCTACATAACTTCGAATTTCATAGGTGAACATGTTAAGACCCTACATATACTCTAACTAGGCATATATCATTCCCATAGTTATATTTTAAACATTATAATAAACTTCAGTGTAATCCTATATCACGTGATCTTGGGAATTTAACTAGAAATTTAACCGAAATATATACATATTTTTTTTTATTTAAAATCCTAGTGAAATTTAGAATCCTAATGAAATTTTTGAAGTTATACTTCTTTTGGCGCGTTGGGGAAAATGTAATGGGGAGTGATTTTGTTCCGAGCGTCTGGAAAAACGACACCATGAAGTTTGTCAGTATTTACTACGCGCGGCAAAGCGATTTCATGTTTTCTTTTTCTTTTTTTATTCTTTCTTATATGTATATATAATAATTATTTTTTTTTTTTAAGTTATGTATTTTCTTTGAAGTTTTTTTTTTGAAGTTATTTTTGAGGTTATTGAGGTTATATTCGTTTTGGTACGGCAAAGAAGTATAACTTCTTACGTACGTACATAAGTACACACACCAGTTTTTTTCTTTAAATTGGACAACACAGTTAATCGTGAAATTAAATTAGAAATTTGATTACAATTCTGTTATTTTCTGGGGTCTAAAGTATACAATTTTATATTGTTTACGAGAAATAACAAAAACATCATTGAGAAAATATTAATTCTATTGGTGTCGATCGATCGAATAAAGTTAAATGCGGTTTCGTACAGAACGCGACGTTCGTTTGATAATCAAAGCCCTGACACATAGCAAGCTGTCGTGTTACTCGTGTACTCGTAACTCGGTACTCATGTACTGTTCGCCTACTTGATCAGCCATGTCGAATTAACCAACGATCAGTGTACCTTTCGTAACATATCTATTCACGATTTCTAAATGTACCCTTAAACAACAAGTCCATAAATTACCATAATGCTCAAACTAGTACTGAACTCTGTATCGGTTTATCAAATTTGAACATCTGAAGTTAGCACATACAGATCAGACGACTCATTTTTGTATTTTTCAATTGAAATTCACTATTTAAATTTGTTTTTTATTTGTATACATTTAATTTTTAAATATTTGCGATTACGAATTAAAAATTTTATTGGTGTTTAATAATTATGTTAATTATTATTTATATATGCATATATTTTTTGTCGTTGTAAAAAAATGGTCATAATTTACGATAACATAAAAAAAAATATAAGTAGCGTGGTATGTTAATAAAAAATGTGTGCATTTGATAAACTTGCATTATAGTGGTTTCGAATAATTTTACGTTTAGGACCTCGGATGATAAAAATACATTCCTGTCTCTGGTTACGACAGGACATGGAATATGACAGGTGAACATTTCGATAAATTTTTCTAATATTTTGTCGACGTAACATCGTAATTGTCAAGTGCGTAACGTAAGAAGAAAGAATAATAAAATGGACAAATATTTATGTTCATCGTAAATTATTAAACGATATCAGACGACATTTCTCTGCTACGGTTCGACAAGTCCCATCGAACTTTACGTTCAGTTCTCGTAAAATGGTTATAAAAGGGAAATATCCAAAGTCGATAAAGTTTAACATATCGATTGTCACGTGACGTTAAAAGAAATAAAGAAAAAGAAAAAGAAAGTTAACTGCAACGAAGGATAGAATTAATCGTTCAAAAAGATATTAAAAATGAAAGTATCGTGATTAGGGGGAAAAAAAGAGGGGGGCGATAAATTTGTGGTGACTTATTTTTTTTTTTTTAAGTATCACACGACATAAAAATTGAAAACAAAAAAAACCACATAAAAAGAAAAGTAAAGTAATTTAATGAACGAGTACGATATTTTATATATATACGTTGAACTTAAATAAAATATGCAAATGAATAAATGAGAATTGAAATAGAATTTTGTCATTGTACTAGTTGAAATATTATCGAGTTATATCAATGTTACTCGGAGAAATTGTAATTTATTTTCTATCCTATAATCGAGAGAAAAAATGAAACCAAGGTAACTGAAAGGGGACAAGAGAACAAAAAAGAAAAAATATAATATATTATGCGAACCGTTGGAATTTGGCGTCAATTAATTTTGAACAAAATCTAGGCTAACGAAGGGAGGTGGGAGGGTGGGGATGAGGAAATGAAATACAAATTTGTTGATCAAATTGGAAAAATAACACAATATTTCTTTACAAATTGAAGAATATTTTACACCATTCGTTAATTCGTGCATGCGTGCATGCGTGCGTGCTAATCGATACAAATATTTGCGAAAAATTTTTCTACATGTGCCTGTCAAATCGAGCTTTTTGTTTTATTTTATTCTCCATTTCTCCGAGATTTTTTGTTTTGTTTTGTTTTTTCCATATATGAATTAAAGTGAGCAAAAGCGATCACGGTTTAATTAGAATTGACGTGGTGGGAATTTCAAAATTGATTAACTCGGTTGCGACAATACCGAACGCGATTTGTTTCGTCGAATGATTGACAGTTTTATCATTTACCGGATGAGAATGACACGTTCAGCAAGGCACTAGCAATCGGATTTTCCGTAATTAACGTCATAGTCGAAGAATCAATATACGATCAGCAGAGAAACGTTACTTCTTTAATTAATCTCGACGTAATTTTGGTCTCTATCGTCAGAATTTAACTTCCAAAACATTGTTCACAAGTATCTTTCAAACAAATACTACAGACATTTAACCAAAAATTCTATTACCGCGTGCCTAATCGACGCGATAAAATTTCTACTTAAAAAGAAAAAAGACAACGAGAGAAAAGGATAGGAAGAAGTGAAAACAAATTGAACGAGGGCCATAATAAAATTATCCTATTATATTATATTATATATAAATATTTATTTTTATCTTTTATTTATCCCCATAACAATGCCTATTTATTTTTCATACTTTGCCTATCCTACATTTTTACATTTTTTTCTTCAAGTATCTCTCTTTCTCTCTTCCTCTATCATTTTCTTTTCGCAGAAAAAGCAACGTCAAAATATCCATACACATATACGTAAATTAGGTAAACGAAAGGATCATAAGAAATGGTCTATCGTAAACTCAAGTATTGAGCGACGATGTTTAGTATAGTTGAAGCTGTGAAAACTCACATACACATACATACGCGTGTACACACTTATATACACTTTTAAGCTAACAACGAAGTAAGCCAGCATGATACCCAGCAATAGAAACGCGCATACGCGAAAAGCTGTAGATAATAGGTTCACATTCTAAGCAGACGTATACTTGTCGGTTGGCTTGCTTGCAAGCTGCAACGTCGAAAAGCACCAAAGAAGGCAATCAATATGCCAGTGACACCATGGACACGCAGAGAATCATACGAAGCATCGTCATCTTTTATTCATGGTGCGTGTCGTCCTCGCTTTTACTCCCACAACCCACCTCTTCAGATTCTCTTCACCCCCTTCACCCCGCTCACCATTTTCACCTCAACCTGCTTCTTCTCGAACCAGTAGCAGCAGCAGCACCACCACCACCACCACCACCACCAGCCCCCCTTTCACTATCATCTTTATCCTTCTTCTTATTCTTATTCTTCATCCAATACTTTTTCATCTTTACCCCTATTTTTTCTTTATTTTTTTTCTACTTCGTCTTCTACTTCTTCTTTTTCTGCTTTCTTTTTATCGCATTCAATGCTATAACTTTGACAGGTTTCCTTTATTGTTTCGTTTTGTGTCACTTTATTTTCTTTTCTTTCGGAAAATGGAAATATCGCGTTTTAAAATGAAAAAAAATAGGATAGATAATTTTTGTTTCATCGATTTGTCGGATCAAACTCATCGAATGAAATTGAAGATTGTGTACGTGTGAAAATTTACAGGTCATATATCTCAATAAAAATTTATGAATTAAAAGTTAACAGCACATTGATGTCCAATAAATGTTGAATTTGTCGAGTATTTGGCTAGGTCGTTTTTATCAAAGAAACCTTTCGTTTCACACCGTCATTGTACCTTTAAAGCGTTTAAATTAGTCATGAATATTAGCCTTCTCTCTCTCTCTCTCTCTCTCTCTCTCTCTCTCTACCTTGATTTCTCTCGGAGTATATTATTATCCAAACAAAGAGAGAGAGAGAGAGAGAGAGAGAGAGATTTTAGCTGAAATAATCACGTTACGTTGCACACAGGACAACAAGACAACTTACTACCGATTAAACACAAACATCATTTCACCGAATCTCTGTGTTTTTGTTAATCTATTTAGTTAGTATTTACAGATTTATACACTGTTAGTATATATAATAGTTATACACAAATTACCAACGAATTTAATGAAAGTGCAGTATTTGTTTTATACCTTTTTCTTTTTCTTTTTCTTTTTTGTAGTTTTTTTTTTTTTTTTTTTTTTTTTTTTTTTAATTATTTTTTCATAACTCTTTTCTGCAAATTACATTATTACAGGTTTTTCATACTGACCTCAACAATTTGAGGAATAAACAATAACCTACAGTTTACCACTACAACACACACACATACACACATACATACGTTTAATAAACGATTTATGCGTAGATATATTTTTTTTTAATTTTTTTTCAGATCCTTTTACAAATATACAAACCGTACAGGGTATCCGTACTGACCTAAATAATTTGAAGGATAAACAATAACGTTGAGTTAACTGACGTTTTATAAACGGTTTATACTGTAACTCATACACATTGGTTTTATGTATATGGGCAGGTGCATAGACGATGTTGCAATAATTAAAGGGACGACTATGGTAACAGGAGGCGTTTGCAAATAGCCGTCCATTTCAGATGCAATAAATTTCTGAACTAGTCATAGTGTTCGTACATAGTGTTGTTACGAATGTTCTCTAACGAGAAATCGAATGGTTCCATCTCTCTCTCCCCTTTTCTCTCTCTCTCTTTCTCTCTCTCTCTCTCTCTCTCGTATTCTGGCTTACGTTAGTCGATTAAATCGGACTAGCAACGAGATTTCAACAGAGAAATATAAAAAAATCAAACAAGATCAACTGAACTTAAATCGATAGTTTTGTATTTTTAATTTTTATTTTCTCTTTCTCTTTCGATTCAAAAAGTTGAAAACACAAATAAAGTTTTATTTTGTTTTTACTTATTTTTTAAAGCTGTAACAATGAAAAGTTTTACAATTGATTCGAATATATGGTTCAATGAAGCTTGATGGTATTATAAAAATGATCGATTTAAGTAGTATAAACAGAGCCAAACTTATTTGGTGAGTCATTTTTAAGTAGTATAAGAAAGAACATTTTTAATTAATTTTTGCAGAGAAAGATAACTTATATAGCGATTGTTGATCATTGTAAATAACGGGGTGCGACTAAAAAAAACAAGAAAAAACATTTCATAACTTTCTTTTTATTAAAGTTACGAACTGATTTTAATTTTCGATCTCTTCAGTAAAACGTCCTTGTAAAGTTAACGAAGTAAAAGAAGAAAGTTCAATTATTTTTTGTTTTTTTTTTCGTTTTAAGTCAGAAACTTATTTCCTCTATTATTTCGTCGTTTTTATTAAAAAAAAAAAAGGATTATTGTATACTGGTTTTAATAATACGGAACAAAAAACCGTACCGTTTTATACGATGTTTATAATAATATGCGAAGAAATACAGATTTCATTGGTTTAGAAGGAAAGCAGAAAATGGAAAGAAAGAAAAAAAAAAGAAAAAGAAAATTCTTATTACTTTTTTCTTCCTTTTCTTTTTTCACAATTTCGATTTTTTTCTCTTATGAAAAAAAGAAAAAAAGTAAGAGTTCATTTTGTAAAAGAAAAAGCAATATCTCGGCTGTAGTATAACAATTATGGTAATCTAAATTATCGCGTACTCTAGGTGAATTAAACCATTGAATTTTCAAGCTCGTCTTGGGCTTTGTTTCTCTTACGAACTCGACTTTATCGAACGTTGATAAATAGAATTTACTGGACCGAGTTAGTGATTCGATTTATAACGAGTAAAACGAATGAAAAGCGACTTTGTGGTTACTTTATCCTTTCTCTCTCACAAACTAACACTCTCGATACATTAGTACGTAGCACAATTGCGAGATTCGATAGTTATTCGCACTTTGTCGAATAATTTGGCCTAGTGATTTACCGGTTCGCTTTTAAAGAAAGCTTTTTGAGTTAATGAATACGAAGATATGAAGAAATAAAGAAATCAGGTAAAAAATAATTCAATACATATATGTAAGATAATTTTTCTGAATTTTAGGTAACATGGATAAGAAGGAAGGATAAACAATTTTTAACATTAGGGAGAATCACGTATTCCATAGACACGAGATTTATCGTCTTACCCGATAAACCTAATTGGAATTTATGGATTAAGAATGTTAAACACGAGGACGGTGGTATCTACGAGTGCCACGTGAGATAATTTCTTAGTTATTTATATCTATGTACTTAGAATGCGAATGTATAATGATAACGGGTATATATAAATCAGTTTTGGGAGGAGAGTGCCTTAATATAGGCAACCATTTGTACGACAACGTGTTTCTTTACGCAACTATATTTACTAACACCTGTGTTTGTACAAATATATTGCCTATATTAAGGAGTAACTCGTCCGTAATACGAATATAAAGGGTTGCCTATTCTAAGAAACGTTAATAATTGTTAACTTTTTCAAAATTGACAAATATGAAAATTTGTCTAACTTAAAGCACAATTTTTTGTCTAGTATTCTGAAAAAGAATAATACAAGATATTCGATTAAATATAACCGGTATAGGAAATATACAGATGACATTTTAGTAACTGTTTGAGAAAGTTATCTTCTAGTAAACAATATAGTTGAAAGTATTTCTATGGTTGACCTAACTCGTTTATATTGTCATTTATTCATGAGTACTAAATCCAGTTCCAAAGAGACGACTTCGTACCGACAGAATATATTCCTATAGTCTGATCCGCGAACACAATACGTTTATATTAATCGCATAAGATAGCATGCCAATGGCAATGGTGATGAATCGTACGGTCGACGGTAGTAAAGGTTTATCTTGGACAAACAGTAGCTATGACCAGTCACGATCGGACAGCAGTAGTGATAGTATAATACTAATACGGTGTGAGAGAATAGAATGGTGACGAACTACAACCGGACAATAACTACATACTATACTTACTCGGAAACTACAATAATAGGATAACCTAATCTTAATATCATTCTATCAAATCTTCGACAGAAATGTTAATACATTAAAAATGCTGCGATTAAAATGAATCTCTCATTAAAAAAATACAAAATAAACCCATAATCTTTCGGTAATTTCAAAAAGTATAATTAATACTAATTTTTGTATATCTAAAAATTAGAAGCCCCTCGCTCGTAAGTTTAAACAAATGTTGTAAGCATGTGGAATGATTTTAGAAACTTTTTCTTAATCAATTTTTGCTAAATCTGTTACGAATAAATAATATATAATCGTATTATTTTGTATTAAATTAAAGATACAATCGGAACCAATGAAACAACGATTGATTCGTTTAAACATTACCGACGCCTACTCCGTCATACCTGGAAGTCCAGACCTACATATAAAACAGGGCTCGAACTTACGTTTGGAATGTCGGTTAATGGCAGCTGCTGAAACACCTAGTTACATATTCTGGTATCGCGATGATCGTATGATCAATTATGATAACGAGCCTGGAGTTAAAGTCGAGGCTACGAAAAATGGTTCGGTTCTTCTAGTAGACAAAGTTAGATTGTCCCATGGTGCTAATTATACTTGTTCACCAAGCAATGCAAAGCCAAGTTACATCAGGATACACGTTATCGAAGGTCAGTCGAATACAGTTAGTAAATAGTATTTTTTTATAATAAAAATAATTTTTTATCCAATAAAATGTAAGATAATTGATCATTTTTTAATTGGTAGATAAAATTTATAGACGATTTTTTTTTAATAAATCATCTTTCAGTATATAAAACGATAATAAGAAAAAAATATTTGTTCGCATAATTCGGGCGTAATTTTATAAAAATTTATTGTTTGAAAAAATATCGATCTATTCTTTATCGTACAGATTATATACGTTTATACCGTGAGAATAAAAAAAATTGAAAACAGGAGTTCATCGAAATGGAAAGATAATGGAAGAACTCGGCGTAGTGCATACAAACGAGAAGTGGAATCGACCACGACTCATGGCTCAAGATATCAATTTATATCTGTCTTTCAGCAAGAAGAAGAAAACAGTCGACGAGTTTAATCCACTTTTGATAGTAGATCGAACGTGATCGTGAAAAAGTTAATGGAACATTGAGCTCTCCGTGCTAGGTTTTTCAATAATCACGAAAATAAAATATTCTAAATTTATTGAACACACATACGATACGATATAAATTAAATTATTTGTAATCGATAAAACGTATATAATTAATATCTTATATTACGTTATTTGTAACGTAAATACAATAAGATTAAAATTAACATTGTTTTTATTCAAAATTATGTTAAACTAATATATCTTGAAATCAAAAAGTCAAAGGGAAGTAAATTTATTTTGTATAAAGATCCGAAAAAAAAAGAAAGGATTTTTCTTAAGGATTTAAACTAATATGAATAGTAGTAAACTTTTAACGAATATTTCAAATTAATATTTGTTTGTATATTTCGTTGTTTGCAGAAGAAGAAAATCCAGCAGCCATGCACGGTGGCAGCGAGAGAAGAAATTCAACATCGAATACGAGGAACAACGTTTGGTCCATTTATTTTCTTCTTTTATTTTCTGTAGGAGCTTTCGAGTTAGTCTTTCGGAAAAATTCCTTATCAACTACGTGACTGTCAATTTAAATAAATCTAGGTATATATATAGGATCGTTGCAAGTTTTATCAAACATTAATAATAATATTTATAGCAATAATAATAATAATAATCATCATCATCATCATCATTATCATCATCATCATCATTATCATCATCATCATCGTAATAATATCATTTCTTTTCATCGATTAAATATAATAATTAAAATTTGAATCATTTGCAATTTAATAATCGATACAATTTAGAAATAAAATTGAAATCTAAAGTTGAAATAAAACTTCTTATAGAGAAACCTAATACGATTCGAAAGCTTCTACAACTTTATCAAAGCAACTATTCTATATAGTAATTTAACAAACTTTGCAAATTCACTGTAAAGTTTTCAATTCACTCGAAGAACACATCAAAGGTATTTTCGAAACGTACACTTAACAACGATAATGATCAATACAAAGTAATCATTTATCTCGTTCTATTATATATAATCAATAACGTTTGTTAGTAACTAAATTGAAACTCAAACAAATTATAAGCCAATAGAAATATTTCATTTGATTTGAAAGCTCGTGTAAATCAGTTTATTGGAATTCAAATTTTACAAATTTTCGATAAAGTTCAATCAAATGACATATCAAAGAGTCCGTTGATTAAAAAACCAAAATAATGATTCCTATCAAAATTCAATCGTTTAACACGTAGAACCAACAAAAATATCTAATACGATTTAAATTTAATTTAACAAGTTTTTACGAAAAAATATAATTCATATAAAACAGAAAGGAATAAACCGTTTAAAGACGAAAATATGAATATTAAAGGTGAAACAAATTCGTATTGAAATGATATAGAAAATCTTATAATATAACCAATTAATTTACAAAAGCATTGTAACATAAGTCAAACTTGGTAAATTATCTACGAAGTTAACTCGAAGGACACGTTTCGAATTTCACTGAAGTATCGCTTCCTTGGATGTAACTAATACAATATCAAAAACTTCCAGCGTGGCATTATTAGGTGGAAACTTGGTACTTTAATACTAAAGTTACTACCACTAGTGGTATAACTTTTGACACGCGTTACAATTCGCCGTAGACTATATTAAACTTCTCGTAAATTTTTGTCTTCCCTACGAACGAAACAATGAAAACGGGAAATGATACGTCAACGTATACCTCGAGACACCCATTGTTTTTAAAAGCTTTAAAATTCGTAATAGAAAACTCTGATAACAATTTTTTTCATTTTTTATTATTATCATTATTTTCATTATTATTATTATTACTATTATTATCATTATTATTATTATTTATTTCTTTTTCTCCCATTTTTAATTTTTTCCTTCTTTTCTTATTATTTTTTATTTTTTGCTTTTTTGTTCTTTATTTACGTGACATACCACCATTTTTTTTCATGCGCGTCTAATACAAAACTATTGTATAATACATTACTTTGTGTCAGAACAGTCACGCGCCTCGCAGCACGATTTTTCCCAGTTAACGTTGGGCACTTTATTAAATTCCACGCCACCGGACGACGTCTTGAATGCGTTTTAATTAATCCACTAATTGAAGGTATACGCGACAGAAATGAATCGTAATTTTCTACCTCATTGAAAGTCTTCATTCATATCCTACAATTCTGAATTATAAATATATCATCGATATAACGTCATTTTAACCACTTATTTATTCGTTAAAAAGAAAAAAGAAATGTGTACTTCGCATGAAAAAAAAAGAAAAAATTTAACCATTGTTCTACCGGCAGAAATGCACCATCATTTTTAAGACCACTGCACAACCAACAAGAAAAAAATAATGACTATGTCTCTATGTGTAAATGAATGTGTTCACTGGTATTCATGTATATAAGAAATATATTACACACACACGCACACATTCTCTCTCTCTCATTTTCTGTTTTTCTCTACATATAAAAATACGTCTAGTTATTAATTACAATAGGATATAATTAAAAAGGTAAGTGTTATTAAAATAATTTTTTGTGAGGAGGGGGAGGTAGGGTAGAGGGGGAGGAAATATCATGTTAACCTGCACGTAAAAGATTACCATTGGGGAAATCGAAAATGCAGAGAATTCGTTTTATACTGAGCCTGTCATAATCCTTTCATAATAAGGATTAGCTTGAACACACCGAAGACGATTACGATCAGGCTCGGCGACGACGCTCGATTATTGCGAACATTGCGGAAAACGTATCCAGCGTATCAGGGTCAACATTTAATCCTATTTACCTTCGCAGATTAATCCCTCGGTCTACACGTGAAATTAATTCTCAGCAAACAATTTCGTATAGTCATCTATATTGTGTTTTATCGCTTCTCAAAATAAATTTTAGTAATCGCGTTCCCTTCTTTCTGGGATACATACACCCCGAAGTACGATTTTTGTATTTTTGTTTCTTTTTTCAAATCAAATCATTACGGTAAAATTATTTTTCACGATTCACGAAGACGTTACTTCTTTTTCATTCGATTTATGCGAAATGCGCGTCTGAATATTTGTATACCGTATAAATGAGGAAAGTAGGGGATGAGGGTGGCATATTATAATTTTTTGTTTCACGGGAAAATGTAGCACATTTAATATTGTTGATTATTAATTTTCATCGCGTATGGTTGTTATTATTACTTTTTTTTTCTATTAAACGACAATATAAATTTATTTTCTTCATTAAATTCAAAATGGAAAATATAACTAAAGTAAGACGTTAATTTGTTAATTGTTTGCAATACTAATTTGAATTGGTACACATTTGTGAATAACCCACAGTATACGTTTATATTGATTCACACTTTTGAATTATACATAGTACAAATTTGAATAGACACACATTCGTTAATAATTTCCCACAGTACAAATTTACAATTGTTACCAATATTTTTTTGTTTCTTTTTAATTCTTTTTGAATTAATAATTAGATTGACAGATTACAAAAAATATATTTTGTTAAGGGATAGGTTTCGATGTAAAAAAAAAATGTTTAATTGGATAATAAAATAAAAAAAAACAAATAAAAAAATAACAATAAGAAGATCGGAGAATACAAGAAAAAAGTCCGTTACTCCATTGGTAGAGAAAATTTGATTTACCGGTGCCTTTCGAGGATTCGAGGATCATTACCAGGAACGATGATTTCGGAAAGAATTTTTCTAGCGTGATATTACAAAGGGGAAAAGACATTTGACGTATCTGACGAGGGACAAAGAACAATCGTTTCGAAAAACTCGTGACCTACATAGATCAGTTCTCGGTGATGCAAATTCTCGCCAACTCCCATGAGATAGGAAAAGAGAAATAGAATGACAACAGAGAATAAAAACCAAAAAATATAATAAAATATTAACAATTTATTCGATATTCCTAGACTTTTTGTAATATTTTTTTTTATGTTTTTTCCGTTCGATTATATCAAAAGTTTGAAAGAAAGAATCTCTTTCTCTCTCAGTCAGTATTAAAAATAATGATGATCAAGATCAAACGAAACGAAATAGAAAGAAGGAAAGAAGGAAGGAAGGGTCAAACGTTGTAGACAAAAAAAAGAAATTTGAAATTATTTTTTCTTTTTTATAAACGTAAAACGATATAAATCAAATTATCTCGTTATTCGTTTCTTTTAATTATACAAAAAGAAATTATTATCTTAAAGATACTATCGAAATATATAATAATAACGAAAAAGGAGAAGACCTGTTTTATTTTCTTTTCTTTTTTTCATGCTCGCTGAAACGAATGCAAAAAAAGCATTATTTTTTTCGGAATACAAAGCTCAAGTTACTCGGTGTACCGCTTAAAAATGAGGTCGGATCTACAATATGGTCGAAATAAAAAAGCAAAAAGGAAAAAAAAGGAAATAAAAAAGAAAGAAAAAAACAAAGAGAAAGATAGAGGAAAAAGATAGAGATAGAAAAGGGAAATACGAAGGCCTGCACGGTGCTTGGAAATACACCTCCACGTGGCATTGTTAGCCGAACATTGGATTACTTTCTTTAACGCCGCTTGATAGCAAAGCCATTGTTTTATCCTGAGACAATATAGATACATATATATGTATATGTGTGTGTGTATGTATGTATGTATGTGTACATATGTATATATGTGATACGTATCATGCTCACAGCTCGTTTTTGCTAGGAGTTTCGAAAATACACAGATGGTACTCTTGTTAAATGCAATATCATTCAATATTGAACAAATAAAAAATAAATAAATAAATGTATAATAATAAAATATAACGTAACTACAAATAAATGATAACAGTCAAAACAATTATCCATATATTTTACAAATTAACATTTTAAAATATCAATTTTGATAGTTGAGTTTCGACAAAGGTAATTCAATTATTCGATTAACAATTTTTCATATCTTTATTTCGATACTCATTAATAATTTAGAAAGTTTTGAAAAGACTTAACAAAATTATCTTTGAAAATAGAACTTTGTAAAGAGAGAGAGAGAAAGTGGTCTTCTTTTTCTCTTTCTTCTTTTTTTGTTTTTTTTATTTTTAAATTTCTCCCTTTAATTTATATAAGATGAAAATGGTTGCTGCTCAGTTATATACGTATTTTCACTTGAAGCTTTTACCTTCTGGAAATTCCTACAAATTAAATAAATAAGATTAATAGGAGAGCCACTCGTTGAAGAAATTAAATATCCGAGAAAACGAGCTAATTTAACTTCTTAACGTTTCATTCGTATTAACAAGTGAATCTTTCGGTTCTTATCCGTCACGTATTAAATTAAACTAATACAATAATATTAATTTAAAAAAAAAAAAACATTGTATGTATATTGAACAAAATTTATTTTTTCATACGAATTTCATATGATTACAAAAATAGTTTTCTAACGATATTTATAATAGAAAATTACTTGATTGGAATTACACATTTAATTTTTGAAATTTATTTTTTTATATTGAAATTCATGAAAATTTTCAATTGGTATTAAAAATAAATCAAACTTCTTTATATTATAACTATATCGGTTAAACTAAATTTAATTGAAAGGTCAAGTTAAACTAGAGATAGTTAAGCTAACATGAAGTAATAAACGAACAGAGTCAAAGCATGTGTACATGTTTCCGAACAAATTGAAACTAATAGAAACACAAAATTCACATTCTCTCTCTCACTCTCACACACACACACACACTCACACTATCTCTCTATCTCTGCCTTCCTTCAATGTTTAATTCAATTTTCTTCCTGGACCAAATATTGTACAGCTTGAGAAGAAGAGTATCACTATCTGAATCACACTTTTTCTGTTTCTTATTTTTTATTTTTATTTTTTTTTCGGACTATACAAAGAAACATAGTGGACTAAATAAAAGAAAATTTCGTCCAATTCATGAAATTGAATAAACTTTACACTTTAAATCGTTATACCCAATCGAATTTTAATAGTTTTCTATTCAATTGACTGCTAAATAATATCCGAATTTTTGATAATTTATATTCAAATAAATTACTATAGTATTTTTTATATAATTTAAACACAAATTTTATATTATTGCAAAACTAAATAAATGAAACAACATTAATGCTTTAATAATAAAAATTCTGACAATACTTTTTGGACATATTGAAAATTTTCTGAAGATCGGAATAATTTAAGAAATCGTAAAGGATTCAAAATATATTCTTTTTTTTTCTAAAAAAAAACAAGATCGACTATCAACTTATTTTTTTATACCCCCCTCTCCTAAATACATTAAAATAGATAACACACATCCATACATACATACATACACATATATAAAATAATCAATTCAGGAACAATTTGAAGATTTCTCCAGGGCAAATGAAAGTTTCGCTCGATCGTGTCGAATTTAAAGAAATCAACGAATGAAAATGTTACTTCCTACGGGAACGAACTCTCAAGACGCGACGTATCGTGAATAGAAAAGGAAGAAAAAAAAATAAAGTCGAAGAAATGGTCGTTTTTATCTTTTCTTTTCGTGATGTCACTATGATTAGACAGAGACGACCATCCCATCAAACGAAGAGAAAAACCCAGACGAATATGCTTTCAATTTTCTTCTTTTTATTGCATCCCTTTTTCCTCCTATTCTTTTTCACAATTGTGCAATATATGGTCCTAATTAACCCCTTCAACTGCATGGAATTAAATAAAAATCGATATCTCGTCAATTTAGATTTCTTTTCGTACAAATTATTTACGAATAATATACGAAAAAACAATATATACTAAGAGAATTTATAATTATAATATAATAATATTAAATTAACAATTACTTTAATAATAAAAATTCTGAAAATAATAATTTATTTAATAATAATTTTATAATATATATAATTTTATATTTAATATATTTTAAAAAAATTAATTAACTTTATATAATAATTTATATAAAATATGTATAAATTATTTACGAAGGATCTATATACTAAAAATTATATACGTATAATAAATATATATAAATTTATATCTATATATATAATGCATCTTCGTTTAATTCTGTTTTTACACGATAGATACGTTCCCGTAGAATACGATTAAAAAAATTCATGTAAAAAAATATATTGCATCTATCAAAAAATAGAAGATTTATTCTAGTGCTAAGAAATCAGCAAAAAATAAAACAATAAGCCATGATTTTAAAAATTTTCTTCTTAGAATTTGGGTCGATCGTGTTAAATCAAAATCGTGTAAATAAAAGTTCGTGTAAAAACGGAATCGGGTATATAGTATATAATATATAAATATATTAATATACTATATATATATATATATATATATATATATATATATATATATATATATATAGGTATAAATCCTTAGGAAGATTTGATCCCATAACGAACACGATAGATGATCAATGTTGTTTGATTTTCGCTGCAGCTGCGTTAAAGTAAATAGTAGTGAGAAACGAAATAGTAAAAAAGAGAAGGGAAGTTTAAAAAGAAAAAGAAAGAGAGAGAGAGAGAGAGAGAAGGAGAAAAAGCAAACATGAAAAGCCGTGCCGCTGGCGGCTACACATCGAATCGATCACGTGAAAATTCGATGATCCAATAAACGCGAATTCAACATCGTAAACATCCTTCCTATTATATCAGCTTATTTTTCCAAGAAAATATCGATAATCGATATAATGCTATGTAATGAATTGAAATATCTATTCGAGCATTTGTATACTCGTAATTTATTCTTAAAAAAAAAAAAAGAAAAAAAAGAAAAAGAAAAAGAATCAATTAAAACGAAAAATACGGAAAAACATAAGAATATTTTACACGCGCAAAAAAAACTCGACGTCAAGAAATTCATAATAATCTATAAAATAAGTATATTATTATTAAATATTTATATTAATAAATTATTATATTTCTTAATGCAACAGGAGAGAAAAAAAAACTTCGTTTACTTACATCAATTTTTATAATGGTTCCGTATATCTTTTTTTTGTTTTTCTTTTTCTTTTTCTCTCATCATCTCTATCCATCTTTTAGAACAATAACGTGTTCGCAATATAAGTGTATGATCGTAGTACTTTACTATATATACAAGTAAACGCAGCATGATTCATGGATATCGGTTTCCGATATAAACGCTTGGTATATTCGTGCGAGTTAATTTCAAGTATCTTGGATGGCACCCTAGAAGATTGAAAATTCCCTTTCAAGGATATAACCATAACCTAGGTTTAGAATAAAGTACATCATGGAATTAATATAGATACCCATAAATCCTTAACTGGACACTACATTTTTATCTTATTTCTATTTTAATATTTAAAATAATAAAACCTTAAGAAATTATATCAAATATTTATCCGTAAACGTATTTTGCCTGGATCGTAATAAATTTGAATTTCATAAAATTAGAAAAATATTTGTGTGAAAAAAACTAATGTGTGTACTTATGTACGCACGTAAGAAGTTATACTTCTTTGCCGTACCAAAACGAATATAACCTCAATAACCTCAAAAATAACTCAAAAAAAAACTTCAAAGAAAAAAATAACTTAAAAAAAATAATTATTATATATATATATAAGAAAGAATAAAAAAAAGAAAAAGAAAATATCGAAATATAGATATCTCAGTCCACACTAAATATAAGAAAGATATATCGAATTACTTCACGCGTCAACAGCCATGGCGCGGTTACAGCATTAGTTCTCGCTTCGATCATTTAAGTAAAGCAGCGCTGAGTACGATTAGTATTTGGATGGGTGACCCGCTTGAGAAAAAAGGGGAAGAAGAAGAGAAAGAAGACAACTTCATGCCGTATACTTGAAATCGCTCTCTGCCGCGCGTCGTAAATACTGACAAACTTCATGGTGTCGTTTTTCCAGACGCTCGGAACAAAATCACTTCCCATTAGATTTTCCCCAACGCGCCAAAAGAAGTATAACTTCAATAATTTATATAATTTTTGTAATATTAGAGATGCACGTTCCAATTTGTTGCATATAAAATAATATTGCTAATAAGGAACCATGAGTAAAATATTGAATTTCCTAGTGACATGCTTGGTACGGTATATAAACTTAACATTGATATTAGGTTTACAAATAAGTTTCCGCCGTTTTAGTGTAGATAGCGCGGCGCGGAGTTTCCATTAACTTTCGCAGATGATATCCTGCTTAAAAATTGGTTTGGACGTTTAAGAACAACATAACCTATTATTATTATTGATTTCATATTGGTAAAATATAATTTTTTTTAGTTGAAAATGTCCAAATTTGAGCCAAATAAGCGTCATTTGCGGGAAATATTAGTTTACTTCTTTAATATAAAGAAATCTGCTGCTGAGGCGCTTCGATTGCTCATAGAAGCATATAGTGAGACTGCTTTGAGTGAGAGAACGTGTCGTGAGTGGTTTCAAAAGTTTAAAAACGGTGATTTCGACGTAGAAGACAAAGATCGCAGTGGAAGGCCAAAAATTTACGAGGATGCAGAATTGGAGGAAATATTGGAGGAAGATTCATCTCAAACACAAAAAGAACTTACTGTAACATTAGAAGTCACTCAGCAAGCAATCTCACATCGTTTAAAATCATTAGGAATGATTAATAAACAAGGAAATTGGGTTCCGTACGAATTAAAGCCGAGAGATATTGAACGCCGATTATGCTTAAGTAAAATACTGCTTGCTAGACATAAAAAAAAAAGGGTTTTTTACATCGTATCATCACTGGTGACGAGAAATGGATACATTATGATAATCCAAAAAGAAGAAAATCATGGGGATTACCAAGCCATGCGTCAACATCAACAGCAAAACCGAATATTCACGGAAAAAAACTCATGCTGTGTATTTGGTGGGATCAGCTGGGTGTAGTGTATTATGAGTTGCTTAATCCGAGCGAAACAATCACCGGAGCCGTCTATCGAACACAATTAATGAGATTGAGCCGAGCTCTGAAGGAAAAACGCCCTCAATACTATTCTAGACACGAAAAAATTATTCTCCTGCATGACAATGCTCGTCCACGTGTAGCGGCTCCCGTGAAAAAGTATTTGGAAACACTTGATTGGGAAGTGTTACCCCACCCGCCGTATTTACCAGACATTGCACCGTCCGATTATCACCTCTTTCGGTCCATGACACATGCTCTGTCGGAGCAACGGTTCAAATCATATGAAGATACCAAAAATTGGGTTGATTCGTAGATAGCCTCAAAAGACAAGGAGTTTTTCCGACGTGAAATCCGAATGTTGCCTGAAAGATGGGAAAAAGTAATTGCAAGTGATGGACAGTATTTTAAATAACCTTAAAATTACCATTCTTCTAGAATAAATACTTAATTTTAATAAAAAAGGGCGGAAACTTATTTGTACACCTAATACTTGTAGGAAAAAAAAGCAAAAAATAAGTTTCCTGTCTAAGGGCTATAAGCTCGCGGTGTTTGCGAATAGGTCGGCTAGAAAATAAAAAGAAAGAAGAGGAGGAAGAGGAGTAGTTCGTATCACAGTCATGACTACGATGAATAGAAGCTGAAAGCATTTACACTAAGCAACCAGGTTCCATAGAAAAAGAAGATCCCTTTGCTTCTACTACGACATGTTTTTCTAATATGTATTTGAATTTCGTTCAAATAAACGTGCAAAATTTCGTCGTACATTTTGTTGCTTTTTCATTATTTATTTATTTTTTTTTTTCGATAATTAAAATCAACGAAATTATTCTTTTCGCTAAAAATTACGTCAATGAGGATTCTAAACGTATTTCTATTTACGAATACATAGTATTTTGTTTTTTCCTTTTTTTTTTTTAAATGTAAAAATTAATGAAGTTTTTTTCGTTGGCTAATAAATTCAACGACTTAAAAAAAGAAATGTTCGACTCAAATAACCAGATCGAACTTTAGAAAATTTTAATCATCCTGTTAAAAGGTTTACCGTTCGAGCGAGAAAATTAGCCGAAAAAATATTAGCAGATTAACGGGAGATGATCATGGGAGAAGAATAATTGATTAAATTACCGGATCGTTCCATTCATCTTCCTTTATGGACTATTGATATTAATTACATATAATCAAGAATTCGCGGAATTACGAGATAAGGTTGATGAGAGCACGAGCTTGAAGTATCGTTTGCATTAACCTAATTCCGATTTTACTGATTCAACGATAATTAGCGATATTACAAACGAAGGGGTATAGGCGGGTGGTTATTGGAATTTCCACTGATGAATTCGACCAGCGAATCATAGATTTATGTTAACTATTTTGTCGTAGAAAGAGAGAGAGAGAGAGAATAAAGTATTCTAAATCTATCGAAATACTACATATATACCTAAATGATTATAAACAATTAAAATTCTATGCTATTCTTTAAAACTTGTTTAAACTTATTTATATTTCATTATTAAATCAAAAGTCTACAAAATATTTTCGATTCTACAAAACATAGGACTAAATTCATCCTGATCGTAACAAATTTTTCCAAAGAATGTTTTTCCTAAAGTTTCCGCACAATCAAAACTTTTGATTCAAATCGCATTAATAAAAGTTAACGCTTAAATGATAGAATATTTAAGAAAAAAATTTCATTAGAAAAATGAGCTTATTATTTATGCGAAAACATTAAACGCGGGTTAGGAAAAGCTAAGAAGAGACTAATACGTAATTTCATTCGACCCTCTCAGCAAATACTAATTCGCTGGAATTAGTCTCCCTAATTTAAGCGACTCCAGTCCTAACATAAATACAATTTAGCGACCCTCCTTCCTCAAACTGAAATATCGAAATTATACTCTGCATTTGTCGGAGGCCCGATGAATGAAAAGGTAAAAAAAAAAGGGAAAATGTGAGATAGAGATAGAGAGAGAGAGAGAGGGAGAAAAATAGAGGAGGATGAATAAAACGAAGGGGGAATAAAAAGTAAAAGTAGGACAGCCGAATCGGCTATAATCTTCTCAAAGAGTGAAACAGACAGAGACGGATAGATGGATAGATAAAAAAAAAAGGAAACAGCAGTCCCTTATAAGTTCCAATCGAAACGATATATCGGCAGACAGCTGATTTCCCATGTGTATGTGGTAGACATCGTCTTTCTACGTCGGATTATTCGTACTAATAATTCGACGCAAGATGACGTCAAACGAACGCAATAATACGCGGAGTATGGTGTAACGTTGATTATTAAACGAGACCATTAGTAGAGATAGCTCGTAGTCGTGGATTATTAGTGGAAAAGTAACACACCAAAGTAACGTCAAATTTTTAACGGGAATTTTGTCAACCCCGTTTCTTTTTTTTATTTTGTTTTATCTTTTCTTTCTACGTTGCGCTCATTGGCAATCTCCCAATTTCGCTTGTCAAATGAAAATCTCAAAAAGCATGAAAAATTTCATTGTGCGTATCAAAAGAGAAGTGGGTAACCGCCGCTCGATAAATAATACCCATGAAAGTATACAGGAGGATAAAAAAACAAAAGGAAGGAAAAAAAGAAGATAAACGAAATAATTAAAAAAGTCATCGCTAAGAGGAGAAAGTTTTATAACGCAGCGATTTAATTTTGCAATATTTTTTCACTCTCTTCGTAGTCGGCTCCTTGAATTTACTACATTGCGGTTTTGCGGTGAAAACAACGGGTTACGAGCTTTTCCAACTTCAAGCTTTTTCTTTCTCTTCTCGAGTTTGCACTTTCCGGGACGCTAAAGAACGTCTTTTTTTCGTTTTTTTTTTGGACAGGTAGAAAATCTTCAAAAGATATTTCTATTCCACCCACTTTCGCGACCGCTTACTTTGGAATAATAAATACAAAATTCCCCGTAACATTACCTACTGCCGATGTTCTAGTTTTAAGCAAATTACACTCTTGCATTTCTGCGCCCAACAACCAACCTCCTCGACGAGCTAGGAAAATATTCACCCTGTTCTCGTCTTTAATATTCGTGAAGATCCCTCCCGTTTGTAGTCTGTCCACAAATAACCTAATGCGGTTGTCGTGATTTTATAGAATAATGTTAATTCTTGTCTGTAAATATATATCTACATATGATAAGGCAGATTTCGCAGAATTCTATAGTTGTTAACGTGTTTCTACGTTATTGACAAAATTACTATCGATAACATATTGCCTATAGTTACCTTTCTTATCAACTACTTACACTCGATAAGAATACAACCTACATTATTTAACGAGATTTTTTTCCTTATCAATCAACGAAACTCAATACTAAAAGAACTTTCCCAAGAGATGGAAGATTTATCGTAAACTGACTCCGAAGTAACTTCCAACTATTGTATCTCCGATCGATCAAAGCAGTAAATGTATAGAAGACACGACTGTCTCCTATAAGCAAGCTTCTTGTCAATTCCGACGTCCTTTTAAATGTGAAACCAAATAGAACAAATAAAACACGAGACAGTGTATGCATTTAATAGGTAATCTAGAAAAATGTAATGCGTCATCGCGCATTAGTAGGCCTTTCAAAGAACGAGATGCGTTTGCAACGCTACGATCCGATTAGTCCGTACACGAGCGGCAAACATTATTCTTTCGTGGCGTTATGTAAAAGCGAAGGACGGCGCTTAGCTAAAAATAGAAAACAGGCGTCGAGTTTATATATACATATATATGTCTCTTTCACACGAACTATCTTGCGTTCTCTACCGTCCCAACCAGTCAGTCAACAGAAATCGCCTGTTCCATCTCACATTTCCCTTTTCCCTGTTTTTGCGACGTACTCCAGAACAAGAGAGGACGAAATGCGCATAACTTCGAACAGCCCCACCAAAATGTCGTAAAGCAAAATCATCGAAACGAACGACGACCACGTTTCCTTCGTGTACGACCAAGGTCACTTGGTGCTTATTCCATTCGAATGGTTACGCCTTTCTTTAACTCTTTTTCGTCTTCGAAAAAGATATTACAGCGTCTTCTTCGCAGTACCTGTAGGCCCAGAGGTTCTCAACCTATCGAAATTAATCTAATTGTAAAATAATTAAACAGATAAAAAATAATTTCCAATTTTATATCATAAGCTAGAATATTTTATTTTTTTTTTCTTTATCCGACAATGAACGAATTACTGCAACGATGATGCGCGTTATAGGACACCAAACAAAACAGATCGCGCCTCTACCACCAAGAGAAATCAATAACGAGAACGTGTCGATCGAGAACGAAAGGCGTTCAACTACGACGAAAGAAATAATCGTCAATTGTTTTATTCATTTTTAGATAGGAAATCAAGAAATCTGCATAAATGATCTATACAATATTCTCTCTCCCCTTTTGTCTGTTTAAAGTAGAATTAATCTACGAAAATAGATTAGAAACTAGTCGCTCTCTCCCTCACTTACGTAACAATCAAATAGAATAGTCATCGTTAGTTGAGAAACTGAACGCTAAACTACTTCCTATATTACTTAAAACAAACAATTATTAAAAATAACCGTTTAAAAATATTGAAGAAAAAGTCATTTTGCAAGCGTAGATGGCGCTACAGTTTGCCATGCTCCATTGCTAGTCTCCATTTGTCTACCCTCTAAAGTAAAGGAAAAAAATTCTCGAAAAAGTAGTGACCTTGAGAACGATCTCTCCCTCTTATTCTCTCTTTATCTTTCCCTCTTTTTCTGTAAGATCGTTGGTATAGATGGTAGGGCAGCGCTAAGGCATACTTCGAAGGCTTGGAACGCGGCGCTTATTACGAAGAAAGAGAAAGAAAGATGGACATAGAAAGACTGACAGAAAGAGAAAGAAAGAGAGACGAGAGTGTAAAAAGCCAACCGGCATAACTTCACAACGGAGGACGAGGCTTCGTATTGTAAGATACGAAAAGTGGGGAGGAAAAGAAGGAGAAGTCATCGTTGTGAGCATTGCGCATATGTGTGCAGCACAGCACACAGTTGAAGAGAGTCTTGAGGTAGGGCAGTGGAAATTTCCACTGTGCTCGCTCCGAGACGACGGTCAATACTCTCTCCCTCTCTCTTCGAATTGCTTGCGGAGTATACGGCCGGGGGAGTACAGGATGTTTCAAATAAAACTATCTGTCTGGGTTGTCATTACCATTAGACTTCACCCAAATTCATTATGACCATGTCATTAAGGAAGATTGGGATTTCTTAACTATTAGGATACTTCTGAAACAAGAGGGTAGAAAATAATCTTCTTAGGTATCAATTAAAACGGTCAAGAGCTTGTTTGATTCAACAATTATCTTAAAATCTACAATTAAGGTCTTAAACATGAATAGTAATGGATACACGAAAACAAATTTTCGAAAATTTGCGAAACAGATGACCATAGAAATAATTAGATATAGTTCTTCCGTGTTTTCTTTTTTCGAATATTCAAGGAGGAAAATGAAGGTTATTTGAAAGCGAATAATAAGCGTCAGGGATAAGAATTTAAGCGAGATTGACTTTCAAAGGAAAAAGTTGCTTGCTGCGCGTCCTTTCGTACATTTATCGAGCTACTTATCTTCATCTGTATACCAGTTTATATGTCTCTGTATATTTCTATATGTATAGTCGATTCTACTGTAGGAATTGTCAGAGACTCGACCTCAGCACCGTCTCGACGCGACTACATGAATCGAGGCCAGCCTCGAGATCGGTAAATTTAAAATGACCAACGAACGAACTTTCTCACCGATCGAGATACCAAAACCGACGATGCTCGCGCCAACCCATGACCGACGTATAAAAACTTTTCTCTCCAATGATAGTCTCGCAAAGTTATCTTAGCGAACTAACCCTTTTACGAGATGATCTTTGCGAGTAACGCCATCATCAATCTTTCTAACAGTTAATTGTTCATCTTGATTAAAATGGCGGATAGAAAACAATATGGCTGTTACTACATTTAACCTAACCTTTTATATTTTCATTGGACTTTACAGTGATTTATATAATTAAAAATATTATTTTATTTATTATTTGAGTCAGTACCAACTTAGATTATTATCTGGAATTTATCAGCGCTAATAGTTTTTAGGTTAAGTGCAAACAAAATGTAAGAGAAATTTGAAAGTGGTATCTATTGAAATAAAATAGAAGACGATCGAAGTCTTTAATAATTCGCATTGAAATAGAAAGGTATTCGTTACCAAGCTTGAAGTAACCTGTACAAGTCTGTAGATTTTCTCTTTCCACGAAAGAACAGCCTAACCCCTTACTTACGAAAGGGTCGCCGAGGGATTCGTTCCTGACGACAAAGAAACGGCAGCTAGCCAGCGGTCACGTGACACGATTTGAATGCAGCGAGAATCTTTAAATAGCCCTCCGTCTATGCGCGAATACTTCGAGTTCTCTTCGTTCGTTCAGAGTTATCGCTAAGAGAGTAATTCTGCATGGAATGCACCGAGTCTCATTGTCAATGCAATCCTTCTTACAATCTTTCCTTATAAAAATTACACCAATTTGCACCAATCTTTTTCAAAATTCAAATGGCAGCGGAGTGTAGTGCGCAATAAACAAGAAATACATAATAGGCAGAAAGTCAACCGTGTGACCACATTTTTTCTTTTAAATTAAGCATATTTCAGGAATCAAAGGTCAATTGATTGCATTAATTAATTTTGTATGTGTGTAATGCATGATAATAAATTAATAATAAAAATAAATAAATTAAAAATAAATAAGACACTGCAATTTGATGTGCCATGATATTTTTTTAATTTGTCTTTTTTTTGTCTTAAATGAAAACAATTCAAAACCCAATGAATAATTGGTATTACATCAAAACGATTAGCTAAGAATTTGAAATATATGATAAAATGTTTACACACCTGTATAAGTAAAGTAAGTAAAGGGGAAAAGTATGTAATCTAAATAAGGAATTTCTTGTAGAACACAGACTGACTGTGAGTGAAACTCACATATCGTTACGATTGAAATTTGCAACGTTTTTCTTTCTTAGGAAGAAACTGTCTCTAATATAAGCAACGTCTTCTCTTACGTCTTCGATTCTTCCTGGAATACATCCGATGCGCCAACCTATTACCGATCGCTTTTGCGAACTACGAAGCAATTTGAATTAATGGCGGGAATCTAAATCTCTTCTTTTCATTATTTTATTGAATAAATCAAAAAAAAATTATCATATATTGTAAATAATTGATTAATTATTTAATTTAATGTCTGTAATTATATTTTGTTATTAAATTATTATTATATTTAATATAAATTAATTCAGATATAAATATGCACACACACACGTACACACGCATATGTGTTTAGATATTACAGAAGAGGAATTTGAACGGAAAAGGTTAACCACCAAATAAGAACCCAATAAGTCTCGTCTTCTCTTCACATTTACGTCGTATGGATTAGAAAGTACTGCATTCGATGGAAAGCAATCTCAAAGGAAGACGAAGTTCGAGTCCTCTCGTTCGAAATAAGAAAGAAACTCGTTCGCAGGCTCGCTACCAACGAGAAATCAAACTAACATACAACTTTTTACACATTCTTAACTCGGCATATTCTTTTCCTTACTTCTAAGACTAAATATTACCATGAAATAAAACATAACTATTCCTTTTTTTACATTTAAACACACATAACATAAAAAAAAATCATAACATATAATTAAAATCACGAATAATTTCTAAGCAGGGCGAAAAGGAAAAAAGTAAAATAAGCAGAAGCACGGGTAAAGTGCGTCGCCATTTTGTGAACAAAAAAGTTTGCGAAAAAAGTCAAATTATCATCTTTATTTTCTCGTTTTAATTTAAAATGAAGAAAAAAGGAAAAAGATGATTGTGTTTAAATAAATTAACTTGAATGTAACCGAGAAAAAATATGATGATAATGACGCGCGTGTCAATTTTACGTTCCTTTGAAAGACGTCATATTAATATTATCGTTGGTTGAGTCCAAAGCTAAGAAAATAGTTTTGATAAAAGTAGATAGTATAAGAGTGGAATGGCACGTAAGTAGGTATATTTACGTATTTAAATACTTATCGTCAGATACTAAAAGATACGTGTTTAATAATTTAATGCATGCACGCGAGCAAGAGAAGAAAAAAAGATAAAAAAGAAAGAGAATAAGCCTAATCGTTTTCATAAAATTGAATACGTTTAAGATAAACTGTAAACATCTGGCGGCAAACATTGAGATAAAATCGATCCAGTTTCTACGAATAAATTTCATCATTGAGTCCAACGTTTAGCGTTGTTCTCACGTTTTATTATCTAAACAAATTTTATTTGTTTTCTTTTTATTTTTCACTATGCAAACAAAAGATGAATTATTTAGGTGACGGAGGGGGAGTAGAAAAAGGAATAAAATATCATAAATTTAGTATTAAAAATAATTTGAAAGAATTTACCAATGTAAAAAATTGGATGATTTTTCATAATTTTTGTAATAACCCAGGGTCCTATTGTTAACATGTTCGTACCTGAATTACGAGCGGGTCGTCCTCTCGTCGTCATTAAGCAGAAGCTCCAAAGAGTCCAGAAAACGAATCATCATCGTCCGTTTCCAGAACTGAAAGCGCGACCGCTTTATCGTTCGTCCGACCAACCAACCAATCAACCCAACCAACCAGCCAACCAACAAACCGACCACGACCGACCGAGTTCACTTCAGACGACCATAGTATTGCTCCCTTCGCTCGGTAAAACAGAGTTTTCGACCAACGACTCGTTCGAAGAGCTCGAAATCATCCACAGATGTCATCGAGTTTAATTACTCTTTCATTCCTACTGAAAAATTTTTTATTTATATTTTCAGTTAGTTCATCCAATTGTAAGATTTATCTTACATCGATGTAACAACATTATTTAAACGAAACAAACAAAGCGGGAAAATTTTACTTAGAATACACGCTAAGTATAATACGTCGAAAGTTCGTGATGCTTTTTTGTTTATTTTTATTCTTTTAAAAATATTGATGGTTACCCGCCTTAATATATGCGTGGTAAGTAATTTAATATAAATTTGATGTAATTGGAAAATCGGAAAAATTTAAATACGCAATCACGCGAGATATTTGAAGAAACAAAAAGACCGTTGGATTAATTTTATTTTTTATTTTTTATTCTTTTAGAAGATTAATAGTTACTTAATATACGTGTGAAAGTAATTTAATGTAAATTTTATATAGTATAAAAAGACGAATTAAAATTCCATATGGTAAGTGAAATAGAAAGTGAAAGTAAAATATTATCTCAATTTTAATTGCTTTAATTTGTTCATTTTTATTATTTCAATTATAAATATCGTAAAATACGTAACAATAATAATACGTGTATATGTATATGTATATATGTACAATATCCGCATAGAGTAGGAAAAGCTAATCGATAACGATGTATGCTTGTAAGCTTCAGCAGTCTCGATAAAGTTCTCACACAATATTCTCGAAGAATCCCTATCGCCAAATGCTACGTGTTTCCTTGTCTAATCCGATCTAACGAATTTCTTTTGCAAGTCACTTTCTTATTCTTTCTCTTTCTTTTCCTTTTTTATTTATTTATTTATTTTTTTGTTGGATCGTAGTTATCTCTTTGTTGTTACACTGCTTGTTGATTGCCAACGCACTATGTGATATGCGTCTTTGGAAATGTACGCTGGTGATATTAATTGCTAAACGATAATTGAAAGGTGACTTTACAACTTTTTTTTAGTCTTCTTGTTATTCTCCAATGGAATAAAACTTGTGCACACATATTATATGCATCTATTATACATAAACAAATATGTATCGATTACAAATATTTTAAATATACAATTATGATGAATGTACAATTGTATAAATAAAATACATTATATATTTTATTAAATTTTAATATTACAATATTATATTAAACAAAATTAAATATACTTTAGAAACTTATAGAAATTTTTTGGAGAGTTTATAATAATAATAATTTATTATAATACTATATTCTTAATTAATTTTAATTTATTATTTAAATCGTATATTTTGTCTAAAAAATTATAAAATAATAACCTAACGAACAGACTAGAAAAGTATTAACAATTGTTTAGTTATCATTAAAAAATATTTCATATATAAATGAATTAAATTAAAATATCCTTTGCCTATAAATAATTTATATTATATAAATCATTTGATAATTATATTATTAATGAAAATATTTCTATTAATAATTTCATATCGATCGATAAGAATAAGATAATTCAATATAATTATGATTCATATATTAAACAATACATTATCATTCTCAATAATAATTTTTCAATTAACATTAATCATAAATTAATATAAATCGATAAGAATAAGATATATGTAATAATTATTGCGTATTTTAGTGAATCATTTATCAAGATTCTTGACTGATTAGAAGGCTTGAGATTAAGAAATTTCCGTTGGCTTGATAAAAATCGTTCTTTCTCCCTCTCTTTCTGTTTTTTTATTATCTAAACGATAAAATATCCAGAAAAGAAAAATGATGTTAATCGTATCATGACGCGTGCCATGCAATGAAGTTTCGTAACGATTCTCGCAGTTTGTTTACAGTCTCGCAACCGTAGACACGCGTTTTAGGTCAGGTTCGGCGAACCTACAAAAGAGAACAAGAGAAAGAAAGAGAAAGGGCAAGGGGTTCAAATTTAAACGAGACCTTCTACGATGCTACGAACCTAAGAACTTTCATAAAGATTAAATTTAGAATTTAGAGTTTGATTTATATCAGCTCCGATAACACACCTAAATTCAACTTAAAATAAAGGATCACCGTATTGATTACGAAAGTGGTCTCCTTTTAAAAACAAACAAACAAAAAATTTCATAAAAATAATTAATTACATAATTATTACAATGATAAAAATAACGAGAGAAACTAATTGTTTTATTTATTTTTTATCTCACCTAAAATGAATTCATTTTTACAATTAATTTTATTTTGTTCTTTGACGATTGATCTTTTTAAAATTTGCAATTCGTTCAATTGCAATATCGTGGTAGAAACGACTAGATGAAAATACATTTAATTATTTTGTTATATTTTCGATCTATATTACTTTTTCAATCAGTTTATTTATTCTACGAATTATATTTTTGCCTTACGTTATTAGATGGTATTTGAAAAACGGCAAAATATATGATTGGATTTATTTCGATCTATATTTTGTTTATTAATGTAAAAGGTCACGTGTCAAGAGAGACGAGATCATCCATATAAATCGCACACATACACAAACATATACACGTATTTGTTAAATTTAGATAAGAAAAAATATGAATATTGAAATGTTAAAAATATAATCAAAGATGTGTACGTTAATTGATAATAATTTCTAGAGACATATAAATATGTGGATCTATTTGTATAGAATTTATAGGGAAATTAAAAATAGATCGATTGATAATAAAATTAAAAAAAAAAGAGTAAATAAAATATGTTTGCAGAAGAATATAGTAACGGATTCAATGAAATTAACGAATAAATAAATTTAACAAGTAAAAGAAGGTCATGACGTAGTAGGCCAACGTAGTATTGATTTCAGTTGGTTGGAGAAGCTCTCTCCATCGGTGCATCCCTCAATTTCGTAGTGCATCAATTGTACTACGACGTAGATCGAATATTCACAAGAATGGCCAATCCTAAAGCAAGAAAAACAAATTCTAAAAATCAAACATTCATTTACTATCAAACCTAGTTATATACTAATTCTTAAATTTATTATATAAAAAAAATAAACAATTGCAATTAACCGCAACAAGGATAATCGATCTAGAAAAAGAACGCAATAGGAAAAACAAAAGAAGTTTCACGTTCTAAAATTGCACGACGGTAAATAAATTAGCCAATTAACTATTGACACAGGAGAAGAAGAAAAAGAGAAGAAGAGAAAACCATTCGAACGATCAGAGAGTATCATCACTTAAAGTACAATCTAAATTTACATCAGTAGACTTATTTAAAGATCCTAATTCCCCGTAGAAAGGAACACACTAGTCTCATTGGCATTAGTCCATAACGTGATTCTTAACAGTGGACTATAAGAACCATTACCAGTTGTAGCATCCAGATGACCAGCAGAAATAATTCTTCTTTGGAATTCTTTTGTATAGTAATTGTAGTAGTAGTAGTAGTAGTAGTAATAATAGTAGACATTGGTGTCCGTGACATTAGAAAGACGATGAAAAAGGATTCTTCAGACTTTAGCACTTCCTCGAGTTATTTTAAGCTTGCAAATTCTGACACATTAAATTTAAATTCAAACAAACCCACATATTCTTCTTGGTATTTCCGGTTCTTGATTGATTAGAATCAAAGTTTATCCATTTCCACGTAAACTACATTTCTTAGAACAAATAAATTTAACAAAAAATAATCTCTCTCTGTTAAAGTATTTTAATATAAATTTATGGGAAATAATATAAAAGTTTTATGTGATTTGGCGGATAATGATTGGTGACCTTGAAAAAAGAATCATCGAAGATTATATACCTAATAAACTACCTTTCTTCGACCATTCTGAATAGAATACAGACGACTTGGCAACTATAACTACTTCGGATATGTAACATAGAAACGTTTTCGAGACAATAAACGTCGCGTTAAGCGAATCTAAGACGCCTTAGATTTTTATTGTTAGCATGATCTTATTATGCTATTGGTTATTCCCCAAAAATAACTTAATACAAATCTGTTTGTTGTTCTTACTACAAATTTAACTGCACGTATTATATTTTATATATATATTTATATGTTATTTATATATATATATTTAATTAAAATATAAAAATAAAATAATATAAATAAAATAATAAATATATTAAACTAAACTATATGTGGAAATTTTTATATTAATTCTTAATCATTAGAAAATCAAGAATGTATATGAATGGGTTTCCTGCTACGCGTACCATTTTAAGTCAGATGTTTTGACAATTTTTACTAAACATTCAATACATATATATTACAACGTATATAAGAAAAACAAGACGAGATTGTTTTAAGCAAGCAATAATTAAACTGTAGCATAGTATTTTTCGATTAAAAAAAAAAAACTTTAAAATGGTAGAAAATGTCTTCATTCAAAATTTGATTTGACACAACAGTTGTAAATGCGTTGATGGTTGCGAACAAATTACACGCTTACATTAATTTAACAAACAAAATTGGTTAGAATTTGTAATTTGTATTGTGGACGATTCACAAATGTGCGCCGATTAAAATTTGTACTGTAAGTTAATTCACAAATGTGCGTCAATGAAAATTTATATTGCAGACTATTTACATACTAAACGAACTTTACTTTAAATATTTAAATGAAATGTTACACACATTTTTGTAGATAAAAATATAAATAATAAAATTTCGATAAAATTGTTCGCCCACGTTTCTCAAGCGTGGTATCGATAAATCGATTGAACTTTTCCACACCCTTGCATTATATTATTTATTTAAAATATTAAAATAACGTTCATCCCTTATCTAAAAATATAATTGAACTGTGACTAATTCAACATTTTGTATCTGTGCCATCCAAATACTCAGAAATTGGCTCATTTTTCCTAAGAAAAGTTTTCTCTATATGTTTATCTCGTTTCTTTCTCATATTACTTCAATTTATTTGTATAAATTCATACGCGAATAAAATAAACATACAAACATACTGTAAATGTTATTTTTATAATTTGAAAATGAAATGATGTAATAATTTAATAATATAAATTCATATATAAATAAAATACATGTACACGCAAATAATACACACATACAGTACACGTTTCTTTCTCGTATTATTTAGATTTGTCAATGTGAATTCACATGTGATTAAAATACACATACACTGATAGTACATACGTACTTACATTATTTCTATCAAACTTAATAGAATTCATTTTGAAATAGTTTTATAATTCAATTTTATTGGCTACTGAACGTCATTTTAGATCTCTTTCTCTCTCTCTCTCTCTCTCTCTTCCTTTCTTTCTTTCTTTATCTTCATCTCTGTCTCTCTCTCTATGTTAGAAAATAGTTATTGCAACACTAACATGTGTCCGAGGCGTGAAAATCACGATCAAATCTTTGATTAAGCCAAACGGATGATGATGCATAAGATCTGTATTAAAGGTAACTACGATTGACACATACATACATCGATTAAATTTTTTATTGTTAAATCGTTTGGAAGAAAAGGTTGAATAATATTAGAAAACACTCTTTATTTCTTTTTTTTTTCATTTTTTTTGTACGTTCTTATTTACTTACTTTCATATTTATTCAAGTTTAAAAAAAGAGACAGATTGAAAAATCTTATTATCGCTGTCAGATAAAAAATAAAAGAAACGATATTGGCAGAGTACAAAAAAATAGAATTTATTTTCGTCATGCGACGATGACTTCGTCTATGTTTAAATCTGACAACATTTACTGTGACGTAAAATCGTGTATTATACTATGTAAATCGAAGACAAACGTGTATAAATTTGTATTTCCATTATTTGCATTGCTAAAAATAATCTGATAAATCATTACCAATCATTAAAATATTGCTTCTTTTTTTTATTTCACCAAACATTTTTTAAACATATTAAAACTATTTAATTTTGTTGTTGTTAAATTTATTAATTAATTAAATAATATTTACAGATATAAATATGATCTCAAAAATCATCCAAACAATTCTACATTATTTATTTGTACGTTTCCAGACAATTATATAAGTAATACCTCGTTTTAAAAAAATTGTTTTTAAGATCGAAAAATATTTGTCAAAAGGTTTAAATTACCTAAAAAATATTCTACTGTAATTTATTGTAGCTAAAAATGTTTCTATTTTTGTTTCGTAGTAAAATATTACGAAACTTTAGATATATTTAATAAAATGATCTATTTCAGGGAATAGTCGAATGTTTGTTGATAGCAGAACACGTACGTTAAACCAACACGTGAATAGTCGATACTATGAGTCTTTAATTAAATGCAAATTCGCGCGTGTTCGTAAAGAGGATTAACTGACGCACGTGTACTTTCAGAGAACGTGTTATTAACGCATGCAAATTTTCCTTACCGAGTGTTGAAGACTTCAGGATTTTCAAGATTGTTCATTTATTGCATGCTTCCTCCTCGTATTTGCGGTTAGAAAAGTTTTAATAGAGAATTATCCACGATAAAAATACTTTTATTATATTAATATTATATATAGCAGATAATAAGATTAACTTTAGATATTATATTTTCATCTCAGAAAATCGTTATCTTTTCTTTATTCTACTCGATTTAAAATTACATTTCGCGAACTATGAAAAACTATATTTATTAAATCATGAATTTATTTATAAGTTTTGAAACATTTCTCATACAAATTTGAACAATTCGTAAGATATTGATAATTAATTTATATTGAATTAAAGGAATATTTGTTTTCTTGTTTTCTATGAATAAATCACGTTCAATATTAATAATAATTATCATTATTAAAAGCAGCATAACAAAATGATTTTTACAATCTTCCTGATAAATTGACAATTATAATAAACAACATACTGGTAATAAAGTTCAACGATAACGCGTACAAAAAAATATGCATAATCTCTCGTAGCTTATTATGCACATTACACTGAAACGTTCACATATGTGTATATATATATATATATGGTTATACATGCGTATGTGAAAAATAAAAAAGGAGAGAGGGAAAGAGAGATAGAATAATATTAGCCAAGGTGGGAAGAAGAGAAGAAGAGAAAGTCATAATCTCTAGTGACTTACATGAGTTACACGAATCGTCACAAGAATGGAAAATTTTTCATCTATTTTTATCGACTCGATTGAATACAAGTTGCAGTATTATTTTCCTCTTTAAATATATGTAATTACTTTCAACATTATCCTTCATCGATTTACGATTTCTGAAAAACATTTATCTTACCTGAGAAATTATTTCGAAAAATAATTTTAATTCATATTTTAATAAATTAATTTTAATATAAATCGAACATATTAAATGGATACAAAATGTTATTATTGTTTATTATTAATTATAGATTTAAAATAATAATTTATTGTTTGAAATGATTTTCTAAAAAAAAAATAAAAAATCATTTCACACGAGATGAAAGAAACAGACAAATAATTTGAACTTGAATTGACAATCTAACAATTTCAATAACGCGATAGATTTCGTAATCCTTAGATTTTCTTGCGTAACTTTATGAAATATTACGATAGTGTTATCATCTCATTGATATAGATAACAAATGATCTATATCAATGGGATTATATTGCAAGAATAGATATTTTCGATTTATCTTCGATACAATGATTTTCAATGACTCATATTGATATTTCGTAGAAAATAGAATTCTTAATAAATATGACTGATTTTTTAATGTCATCGTTAGAATCTTACAAGGATAATACCAGATCCGTATACCTCGGATATTTTTAAAACTTTATACAATTGTAACCCACACGATATTTCATCCATGATCCAGTGATTCGTTATGAGATTAAGGACATTTATTTGTTCTTAAGAAAATGATTATTTATGCGTGTATAAAATGAAACCATAATTTATTAGAAAAATCCTTTACGAAGTTTTCTAAAGATAAAATTTGTTCCCAATAATTGCAGTTTAAATCTAAATACGAGAGAATAAATAACGCTATATAATAATATAAAATAATGCATATAATATAATATATAATACCATTTTATGTTGTACAATTAGATATAATACACGTTAGGCACCCTTAAAATTTTATTTAAACGTTTAAAAGTATTTAAAAATATTCATAAAACATTTTTATAACTAAAAAATTTATTTGATAATAATTGGGTGTGTTTCTGAATACAATACCACCGATTATTTCCAAGTGTACGCATTCTCACGATAAGATTATAAACCAACTTTCATGAGTTCGCATTAATTATGGATCATCGATCGTATGATAGATAAACCAACTACGCAAATATTAAAAATATAAGATTGTAATCTGTTATTAAATGTTGATAACATTCCTCCATCTATTTTTTATAATAATTACAGTAGATTACTTTCGATGAGTCAACGTCTACATCCTATGAGTAATATTTAACAATTATTACGCTTCAATAATCTATTATTTTGTCGTAAGATTTTTAAAATTATTTCTTCTTAATAAAATTTTGAGAAAACCAAAAATACATAAACACGTTTTCGTAATTCATTGATATAATTATATATTTTGTTATTGTTAAACAATAGCAAAGTATTAAATATGTTACATTTTATACACTTGTTATAATACATTTATTAACTATGATATATTTGTTGATACATTTTTTGTTGTCAGACGTACAAGAATTGGGTTGCAAAATTTGTACACCAACGTATCTCTTATGTAATTATTACATTTGCAATAAAATATTATAAATAAACGATTAATTATAATTAATAATTTATAATAATTCCAAAAATAATTTCAATCAAATCAGAAATAATAGCATCGTTTTGTAGAATTGATTGCAAGTTTTACTCTACACCAGCCAGAAAGTCCATCGACCTGAATTCTTTTTCGAAACACCGTAGACCTTAACTTCAAAATATATATATATACACACACACACTCATATACATATTTAACCATTATACATGTAACAGTAAATATTCTCTGTTGTAAGAGATTCACTCAAACATATAAAAAAAGTCATCATCAACAGTCGACTTGATCGTACAACGTCGTGTATATTTTAAAGAGATGAAGAGATGAAAGAAGCAAAAGACACACACACACACACACACACACACACACGTACAAACTCTACTTAACATGCATACACGTGAAAAGTTCAAAGACACTTTTCCTATTTTCTTATTTGTCTCTTCCAAAATATTTCGGCGATCTTAACTCGTAAGTGTCGACGACTTTACAGAAACATATAAATATTATTCCTTTCTCCCCTACCTCCCACCCTCCATACACATACACATACATACACGCATGAAAGAAACACGTTGTAGGATTTAATTTAAATATAAATGATATGAACGATTTTTCAAAATTATTAGCATACTTAATATACGAAATAATTACCGTTGTATAAGTTTTCATCAAATTATCAAAGTATCGTCGAAATAATCTCGCGTGTTTAAAATTTATTTAGAGACTGTCTAAAAAGAAAATTATATACAAGTACAAAAATGTTCATGAAGACATTTTTGTCGAGTTTTTTATGAAGCTCATCATTGGTAAGCTTACGACCTCGGTTTCTTGGCAAAACAAGTCATGAGATATTATTACCACCCGAGACCGAGGTAACAAAAATTCTTGCGATAAATTTCAGTGCTTATTTGTTATTATTATTATTATTATTATTATTATTATTATTATTATTCTACTAAAACTAATGCAACAAAGTTATAATCACAGACCCTGCATATGCAAGTATCATATTGTATGTAATTATATAAATGTACAAGCATGTAATTATAAGCACGTATACGGGTTTAAAAAGTTTCTTTAAAATTAAATTCTAGAAATTACCAAAAAATTAATAAAATAAAATGGATGACTCAATTATTGAAACTAAATTAAAAAGAAACTTTGCAATATCGCGCAAATAAAATTGGTTTCGATGTTATAAACGAGTCATTTTTTGTTTCTATCATATTATACATAATTTATAGTTACTGGTAATTAAAATCAGATACATCGAGGAAAAAAGATCCGATATAATAACGATTACGAAAGAACTTACACTCTCATTCGTGTCTTCTCGCAGTGTCATTGCAATTTTCGCCTAATGACCGACCGACCAACGAGAAGACGGTGACACACCGTCGACTTACATACGAGGCCTCTGCACTAACGGAAATTTCCATTCGAGTTAACCATTGGCGTAACCGTTCGCACATTCCTTGCTAAAATTGTCAAGGATACTATTTTATCTTTCATTTCATCAGGAAAATTGAAAAAGAAAAAAAAAAGAAAAAGAAATGTTCGTTTACAATTAAATACAAAACTATTGCACTAAAGGAAATTTTCATTGGGTAAACTCATTGGCGTAATCATTCGCATATCTCATTCATGAATTGTTTAAAATATTTAACTGTGTCCTTCATTTTAATCGAAAAATTTCCTATTTTTAACTCACGTTCAGTTTTAACTGAACAGATTAACTGATATTTGCATTATTGAAAACTATTAGCAAAAATATTCTCTAATTGCGTCGGAGAAATTATAAATAATACTTTGATCTGTTATTTTATTTGGAATATTGAAAATAAAATTGTTTTTTACTACAAAGAATGATTCTAACTTTGTGAGTTCTTTTCCAAATATAGGTTATGTTCAATATGACTCCTATCATACTAGGAAACAGGTTATACATATATCAGAAGATAATTTGTAACGTTGAATTCTTTGTTAATATAGTCATCAAACGAAATAGGAAACATTAGAATTGAATGGTAGTGAAAAAATCTGGAATTTTGACTTGCTGTTAATTTAATTGCGTTTCATTTTTGTTTAAACATTGATATGTCTAATTTTAAATCAATGATGATTTAGGATAATAAATTTATACCATTAAATCAATCCAAGTCGAGATAAATTTGTTAAAAAAATAGTATTAACGATTACTTCAACTTAAACTGTAAAATTTGACATGTGTTGTATTAATGAGCACATTAACATGTGGTTTTTATTATCATCACATTAATCAAAGTCAAGATAAATTACTAAAAAAAGATCACATTTTTATGTTTAAGTATAAAATCAAAAATCAAATTGAATTGATGAATGCATTCAGATTTATTTTATAATTAAAAGAATTTGGCTTTACTTTATAAATTCATTTTTAATTAAGAACATGATTTATGATATACTAATAATTAAATCAATCGAAATCAAATACCATAAGTTTGTATATTAAAAGAATAATGTTCATCATTAATGTAATTTAAACATTGAATCTGAAATCCATCGAAAAACAATTCGATCAAAACTCCATTACTTCTTCATTATAACATTATACAAATTTTAAATGAAATTAATAAAAAACGAAATATAAATTAAAACTATAAAATGAATGCTACAAAAGAATAGCCACAATATTTACAAATTCTATCATAAAATTGATCAAATTAACGATCACATAAAAATCCAATTATTTTTCCGAATAACAACAAATGTAATTTAATTTGAAATCAATAAAACCATATAAAGCCTTATTAAAATCATTGCATTAATATTAAAAAAAAAAAACTAACACTAATATCTCCAAATTTTGGTCAAAAATCTGTCAAATATAAAACCTAATTATATTCCCTAATAAAACAATTCTATAATTAAATATAAAATTAATGCTAAGAAATAATAATAATAATATACTAAATAATCATATCTTGAAATTTTGATAAAAAATCGATTTAACTGACTGAATCAATAAAATTACCAAAAATCCTGTCTAATCTATCAATTAGATATCAAAACAAATTTCTAATATGTATATATGTATACCTATGTATCTGTATATGCACATCTATAATGTGTAAATATATAAAAAAAAAAAAAATTATTCTTAGAAAGACCGCTAACATAAGTTGAACCCGTTATACGTCGCAGTTCGGTTTAGCTTTGTCGAGTTCGTCGTTGTCGACATCGTCCAGAATTGCACGACGCATATTGTCGTCGACGAAACGACGCCACAAAGCCAACGACGAACAGGAACCTATAACAACTCGTGACACGTTTCGTTGGATTATCGATAAACGATATATATTCTTATCATTATTATATGACTCGTCCAAAAGCTAATTCGGATAAGTCAACATTTGTTGTCTATTTTAATGGAATTGTGATAATGAAAGAAAACAATTTTAATATTGTTTTTAGTTATTGCAGGATTTACTCGTTTTTATTCTTTTTCAGCTTATCGAAATATTATAGATTAAAATCCTAATGTTTTTAATAGACCACAATTGATTGTACAAATTGAGTTTTTATTTGCACATCCTGTACGTATTTTTTATTTTTGTTGAAGAAAAAAGATTTTATATACTTTTCTGATCAAATTAATAAATGATAAATTTTTAAAACCGATGTATTAAAAAACATTGATTTTCTCAATTTTCATTTTCTGGATTTAATCGTATTGGATTTTGAACGAGTCATATATTACTGTCGTATTTGTGATATTAACGATTTATTAACGAACACATTTAATGTTTTTATGAATAATACATACACTTTATTATCTTCAGCCTTTCCTTTTTTCTTCTTTTTTTTTTGTATGAATAATTTATATTCGAATGAGTTTGCTTTATGTTAGTTATCCTTAAAAGATAACAGAGCAACAATTGTTCTACCTTCCCATTGAAAAAGTAGAAACTTCCAGAAGGTTTCAGCCACGCGCGTTATTCAATTCCTACGTGTAAATGTATTTTATATATACGTGTTGTATGTGTGTGTATTTATATATGTTTCTATGAGTTTGATGGTGTGAAATAAAACGTCGATGATCTTCAAATGAGCTTCGATTGTGTTGGATGGAATTGAAAGTTGAACAAAAATTTCTTTCAGGAATGTCTATCCTTTCTAATTGTATTTTCTATATATAGGGTGGGCTAAGCATTGCTTAAGCGATTTTAAAAATTAATTACTATTCCTTACATTTATTTGAAGATATGAATTTTTGTATATCGCAAATATCAGAGGCATTTAATCGTAAAATGGTAGGACTTGTTGTTAGTTTTAAGGGTTTTCAAAATTAACAACTAGAATCGTTGAATTAATGATGAATCATTTAGTTACACCATGTATATATAATTTTTTTTGTTATGTATACCTACGTATAATCTAGTATATAACGTTTGACCGACTCCAAGTACATTGACACTGTTTTTTTCCTCCGGACATAACTCTCGACGAAGATATATCCTTCCTACGTTTTATTCTTCCCCCATGTTTGCCTTCACTTCCGATAAATCTTTCATTTCAATGTATACTATATCATGGGAAACGTTGTTACTATAATTATTTTCTTGATTATAATTTCATTTATCTACTACCAGTAAATTCATTTTTATCACATTTGGCAAATGATTCGATAAAGTTATTAATAAGTAGAATTTAATCGTAAAAATAATTTCTTTCATTATCTCACTTTTCACAATAATACATTATGAAAATTATATATTAATTTATATTACGCTTAATTATTTAACGAATTTCTAATTTTAGTATCGAATACCTTAACACATTGAAAAAGAACAAATTTATATGTAAATATAAGGGATTAAAAATTCAAACTATGTACACTTTAATTATTCCTATATTTGCTTATGTATAATTCGACTAAAAGCGTAATAAATGCTTTGCCTTTATTCTCGATCTGTTCATTGAAAATGCAAACGTAAGAATTATTTTAGTAACTCATTCGCATCTAAATATAATTTTATAACGAAATATTATTAATTAACGAGAAAGTGTGGGATTAAACATTTACGTAACTCACCCACGCATACATTTGCGTATTAAACAGTAATGGTGAAAATTAAATATAGGAAATAGAAAAGAAAGGGGCTTTGTTTAAAACTCATTTATTGAACGTGACATAAAAATTACGATACATAATAATAATAATTAATGAAAAACTGAAGTCTGTCTCGCAAGCTTCGAAACTTTCAATATATTATCTTCGTGTTTAATATTATTTCGTATGAGAATTCTTATATCAAACGCTAACAAATTATTCATTTATTTTTTTATTTTTTTTTTCTATAATATATATATATAATATACATAAGCTACATATGTTATATATATATATATATAATACATTATATAATATATATATAAAACTAAACACGTGGAATGTGCACCCGTAGGCTCGTCCATTCACTCATAGTCTAACCATAATAAAAAATTCAAAGATGATAAATAGTAAGCGTTTATTAATACACTTAAATCATTTCTTATCAGTAATAATAACGATTATTACTGAAAAATATCAAAGCGTTTCGTTTCATCTTCAAGTTGTTCGTTGTTCTTGCTTCCTAAAAGCACAAACTCTACCCTCTTACTTTATTATTTCTCTATTTCTCTTTCTTACTAATCATAATTAACATAACATTTCAATTAATATTCTCTGTGTATCGTATTTCTCACTATCGAACGATATAATAATAATAATTTACGAACAAGTCTTAGGAATATTTTCGCAGCGTATTGACGAAGATCGATGTAGCGAGCACAAAAAAATGTTTAAAGAAATTATTTACGTATAACTTACTATACACGCAATAACTTTTTATAATGTGTATAAATATAATTATATTGTAACGAGTAATATAACAAAATTTTGTATTAAAGTTCAAACAATATAATTCGCTAATTAATTTTAAACGAATTTATTTATAATGAGCGAAAAATGTTTAGGCAAAATTAAAGTATCTCGAGTAATTTTTTAAATATCAATTATTCGTCCTTGAAAATTTTTCAGACGCAAATAGTTTTACAATTTTCGTAAAGAATTGTTCGAAAAAAAGTTTCAATAAAAAGAAAATGAATTTTTAAAATACGACGAAAGATTATTATACGCCCAAAAAATTTTCAACCCACTCAAAATAGATAAATAAATAAATACCGAGTAAATAAATTTCGATCGATAAAAATGGAACTTCTAGCCACGAAGTATTCCCTTTCTTTCTTTTTTCTTTTTTCATTTCACGTACATTCCAAATGGAGCCGAGCTTTACGGGTAAAATTGAAACGAAATATATAAAGAATAAAAATTAAATCTAGAAAAATTAAAAAATAAAATAAAATAAATTATAAGGAACAATATTTTATAGTAACGCGAGTGTTGTAATTTCGTTAGAATTTTTTTGTTTGTTTATAAATCAGCTTCGCCGCATACGCATATAAACATAGTTTATTTTGCACTATCTCGCTTTGTGTTTAAAATCCTGGGCTTTTGGCAGTGACATTCAATCGCTATGGATGAGGAGAAAATGTGTCCTTCGAGTAACGCGATAAACAAAGATAAATATATATATAAGATCAAGTTTATTTCAGAACACTGGATTCTATTTTTATATTAGTCGGAATTCAAAACTTCTTTCTTCTTTTTCTCTTTTCCCTTTTTTTGCGCTTTTTAACAAAAGAAGAGTAAATAATCGATTTAGAGTCCCCGACCTAATTTTTTTTTACTCTACGATTAAAAAATAATGAGAAAAAGATGAAAGAGAACGCGTTGTATTGTCAAGTTCTTTTAATAAAATAATGCACGTTTATTAATAAACATGAAATGTTTAAAAATAATTCGATTGAAGTATGGAAATTATTATTATTGTTGTTATTATTATTATAATATTTTTTGCTTATATATTGATGATAAATTCATAAATCATCGTAATGGAACAAACAATCTCCTCAACCATGCGCTAAAAATCCGCTCAAAATGTCCCGAATAAAAAATATCCAACGTATAATCCATTAAATATTAAATAGTAATTATTATAAAAGATAGTCGATCAAAGCATCGAATAATAAATTATTGTTTAACGTACATATGTATATCTCTATATATGCGACCATATGTTTATTATTATTATTATTATTATTATTATTATTGTTATCATTATTATTATTATTATTATTATTATTATTATTATTATTAATATTAATATTATTATATTACGATCGCGCGAGCATTGCGATCATAGAATAAAAATGTTGATCGAGCAATAAAAAAAAAAACAATTCATTTACTTGTATTTATTAAACAATCAAAATTATTATTTTTTAATAAAAATGTGAAATATATACCAGAATTACGTAACACGTACTAATTTCTCGCTATTTAGGATGAATAATTTCTTAAACCGAGATTTTTCCTATCTTTTTTTTTTATTTATATATATGTACCGTTTCTTTTATATATTATTAATAAAAATATAGAACGTACTCACAAAGCAAGAACGGATAATAAAAAATGAAAATAATCAAAAGGAAATAAAGCTCGATCTACTTTTTCTTCTATAATCCGAGGCCGCCGTTCAATAAATAGAACGTTTATAATACATGTCTCGTCGTTCGACTATAAGTTTCTAAGTTTTATTAAACACTATTGTTTTATTAATTTTTTCTTGTTGTTTGTTTAATTTTGTTTCCGTTTAATTTTCATTTCTCTTTTCCTAATCAGTACGAATTATATTATTTCGACGAAGATTTTATCGAGACGATTTTATGAATTTGAATTTTGTTAAACACACATACGGATAAAGAGACAATTGGAGAATAATTGAAAATTTTTGTTCGCATCTCGATACCAGCCCTTCGTCGCAACAGATGCACATCATTCTGATATTCTAAATAATCTTCATATATATTTATACGACTATATTTTTATTATTCATCTCGTAAATCATCTTGTATTTATATATTTATATATATCTATCTATATATATTTATAATGCAAGATATATATATATATATATTTTTTTTGTTATATCTCTAAAGCAGTCTTACACGAAGCGGCAACTTTTGGAAATTTTATTTCGTTTTGTTTTTTTATACAACTCTAATACGATCTTTCCATCTTATTTTTCTTCATTTTCTTATCAATTTATCAAACCATTTACTTTGTTCTTCTTCCATCTTCTATTTTAGCTTTTTTTTTCTTTTCTAATCTTAATTATCCGATCTTTACGTGATTATTTTTCACATTCAGGAGCAAACATGCAGGACGACGACGACTTGGATCAAATTTTCAAAATTTTCCGCACGATTATATTATAATCTTGACTATTTTATATAAGTATATATATATTTATTATGACGACACTATAAATCCTCATTTATTTATAAGTCATTTTTCTGTTTTTGTTCTTTTCTATTTCTTTTTATTATTTTTTTTTTTTATTTTGTTTTTTAATTTGGGCCGAAAAAGAGAATGACAGAGACAGATTGAGAGAGAGAGATAGATATAGATATGAAAAATGTGATTCTTCGTTTTTTTTATTATATATTCTCCTACATGAAAGTTCAATGATCTTTTTATTTATTAATTTATTATTGCAAATGTTTCGATACGTATTTTCCAGGAGAAAAGGAAAAGGTGAGAAACATTATTTAAACTTTGAATATAAAAATGAAATTTTTACTTGAGTTTTATTTAAAAATATTGAGAAATAAATCGTAACATAAGCTATTATAAATGTTGTTTTACTTTTTCATTTAAATATCGAGTATCATCAAGAATATGAAATCACTTTGATGTGAAACGTTCGATTTAAGTTGAATTTCAAAAGATCAAAAATATCTATACTCTTTGATCGAATGATGTGAACACGTAAATAGAAAATATTCAACGGTTTTATTCTATGTAATATTTTAAATATCAAAGGATTGAAAATGGATAGAAACTACGATATTTAATCAATTAGATTGATTTGATTTATGTCGAATATCAAAGGATCGAAAATATCACTTTGATTAATTTGATTTTCATTTCCAAATTTATTTCCTTCAAATTAAACGTTAAATATTAAACAATCAAAATAATAACTTCTTTCGATCGATTAGAAAAAATAATGAAAATTTGTAATATGAAATAAAAAAAAAAAGAAAAAAAAAGAAAAAAAAAAGATTAAAAATATCTAATTGATTTATTTTTGATTATTGAAATTAGTCTTCCTTATATATTCTCGAATAGATTTTAACACGTTGACTGCCAGTGTCACTCATGACCAGTTTTTGTTCTTATCAATGAGGGCCACGTGGGTCACCGGTGACCGGTTTTAAACACATTTTTAACATGTAAAATTAACATGGCAGTCAAGGTGTTAATTTGTTAATCAACTATTCCATACTTTCTCTCTCTTCTTCTAATCTCCATTTATCGTTGCAAAATAATTCTATGCCTTATAGCTTACGGTATCACAGAGTTACACACATCATTTCATCGCTCCTAATATATCTTAAGTTTTTATTTTATATTAATATTATTTATTATTATTATTATTGTTGTCATTGTTGTTGTTGTTGTTGCTGTTGTTGTTATTGTTTTAATTATTTAACGTGTAATTAATTAATCGATAAATTAATTCATTCATTCATGAAAAATATGCTCAAAAGATGTGAAAAGAAAAAGAAAGAATAAAAAAAACTTTAGCACGATTATTAATAATAGACTTGCGTATTATTTATATATTGTTTAAACAAATAATAAGCCGCTTTTCTCGAAGAAGAAAAGCGGAAATGGACGCAGAAGACTTCGACCGTTCCCTCGACGGACAATCCATCTCGTTTCACGTTCAACGACGTTGTGTTAACGTGCGTTTTCTTATCGTACGATCTTTTATACTGGAAAAAAAGGAAAATAAAAATAATAATCACACAGCAGACAACTATTAAAACGATAGACATTAGGATTAAATTATCAATTTACCGATGATCGCGATAATTATTTTTCTTTTTTAAATGTTTTAATAATAAATAGTTCTATCGATAGTCTCTCACGTGTATTTGTGTGTGTGTGTATGTGTGTGCGAACGCGCGCGCGCGTATGATATCTTTAGAAAAAAAAAGAAAAAAGATAATTTAAATCTTACGACAAAAAAAGAAATTGTATTTGAATTATTTAATGTAAATATAATAAAATTAAAATTCCTACGAGGTAGTCGATAAACGTCATTCTGCATCCGAATTTGATTTTTGTTTTTTGTCTTTTGCGACGGTCAAAGTTTCTCATTTTCTTTATATTGTCTTAAAGAACAAAAATTATCGTAATAATATATAGGTAACATTATTAAATAATTAAACATTTCTAGATTCTCGCCAATTAATATAGATAATTTAATATAATAACATATACAAGAATTTAACCAAAAATGTTTCTAAATGATTTATCAAATCAATTATTATTATCTCTCTTTATCGAGACGTTTATGCTTTTAATTAAGGATTCATAGTTTAATATTACGATTTGAATAATAAGATTCTACGAAAGTTACAATAAAAAAAAACAGAATAATTAATTTATTAAATAATTAAAAAACATTTTTGGTTTATCCTGTATATATATATATATATATATCTATTTGTATATAAAAAACAAGAAAGGGAGAGAGAAAAACCAAACAAAAAAAAAAGAAAACGAATAATCGACGAAACGCAAACACATTCACTTTTTTTTTAATACTTTCTACTTTTAATTTAACGAGAGTCTTTCAAAAACTTTGGTGGCCGACGCTATTCGTCTCAATTATTTATTAATATTTATTAATAAATTTTTTCTTTTGTCGTCTTCTTCTTCTTCTTCTTTATCTCGAAATAAAATCGAAAGTCAACGAATTCGAGGATGGTCCACTCTCGGAAGAGTAAAATTCAAAGATAACGGAAGAGGGGAATTAGAGGGGGAAAAAAGAAAAATCAATTTCTCCTCTCCAACCCTTTTTTTTCCTCCCTTCACTCCTTTTTTAACAACGCTTTCTGATTCGTGTGTTGTGCACGTTTACGTCGAACGCGACGATCGCGTCTTTTATATGAAAAATATTCTCTTCTCCTATCTTTTTTTTTTTTATTTCTTTTTCTTTTTCCTAATAAAAGCTATAATTAGCATTATGTTACTTTATTTTGCAACTTCGTTCCGTTCTTTTAACAATGATCTACTTATTTAAAAAAAAAAAAAAAGAAAAATGAAAGACATATTATTAACTAAAAAAAATTAAATATACAGAAAGTGGATTTAAAGTTTTACGATCACTAAAAGTTAAACACAAGTTAGTCTGCAGAAATTTATTAAAATTATTTAACGAATTTTTTTTTTCTAACCCACTCCTGTATAAGATAAATCAAAAAAGATATATAATAATTGTAGAGAAAAATATTCTACTATTTTTATACCAAGTAGACTATTTTCTTCTCTTGTTCAAATTTTAATTGTGATTTAGAAAAAAAACAAAAAAACAAAAACAAGAAAAAAGTAATCAACAATTTAAAAAAAAAAACAAAACAGTAAGATTAAATTTGATAAGGAAAAATAAAAATAGACGTATAAATGGATCATTTCTTAAACCTAATCCTGATTTTCATACGCATGAGGCACGCTTACGTCATATCGGAAATAGGCTCTAAATCGGCACGCTCATTGAACAAAATTCCTCCTCTCTTCTAATTCAAACGCATATTTTACGCATAATTCATATAATGTGTGATTCACTCATATCAATTAGAACTTCGCCATTACCAGATTTCTTTTTTCTTTCTCTCCTATTAAATCCCTTGCTTCGAGGAAGATATAAAAACTACGATCTTCAATCGACACTCCTCGGTAGTCTCGAATTCGAAAAAAAAAGTAAAATAAAAATGATGACCATTTTTTTTTTTCGAACTTGTCAAAAATCTTAAGTACTTACTTATAAGAAGGAACTTTATTTTGTTTTAAATAAAAATAATCGAACGAACTTAAAATTTAATTAATTAAAAAGAAAAAAAAATAATTCTCTAAAAAAAAAATATATAATCATTTCCTTTCGTATGTTTATTTTATTCTTTTTTTTTCTTAATTAATTAATTCAGTAAAGAGAAAAAGAAAGATCCGACTATTTTTGTTGATAAGAAAAAAAATATCATAGAAAGAAAAAAGAAAAATGATTGGAGAGAGGATCGAAGAGGTGGGGGTGGAAAGAGAAAAAAAAAGGGAGAAAGATAATCAAATTATTTTCGCAAAATTGACGAAACGTCGTCTTGGGATTGGCACTGACCTCGATCCTAGTCGTCTGAATGCATCGGAAGAAGATGCATCGAAAACTGCATACGTAACAGCAAACAGCTTCCTTTTCTTCTTCTTCTTCTTCTTCTTCTTCTTCTTTTTCTCTTCTTCTTCTTCTTCTTCTTCTCTTTCTTCTTCTTACTTCTATTTCTTCTACTTCTACTTCTACTTCTACTTCTACTTCTACTTCTACTTCTTCTTCTTCTTCTTCTTCTTCTTCTTCTTCTTCTTCTTCTTCTTTTTCTTCTTCTTCTTCTTCGTTCGTTAGCTTCGAATACGAAGCTGCATATTTCAGAGACGATCTTAAAAAGATCCTTTCTCAATCATTATCAAGCACAATAAATCGATAACAGAACCTTCCATCGATGATAATAACATTCTAAGAAGGGGAAAGAGGGTGGTGGGGCTGGCTATTGTTAGATTTTCTTTTTTCCATATAAACATATATATGATTTCATTGAAAATAGAAATCTCCCGTTAATCATAAATCTTCGAATATTTATCAAAGGAAAGAATAATTTTCAAAGGGAAACGAAAAAGAGAAAGAATTTAGATTGCATTGTATCAAGAAAATGTTGTCATCATCATCATCATCATCATCATCATTATCAGTGTTGTTAAACTTTCAAGGTCGTTGTTTAATCGAATTTATAAGATATAAAATCCTCATTGATTTAATGATCATTCTGATTCTCTTCACATTCGCCATTTTGAATACTTCTCTCTTACTAGCTGGTCAATCCAGTTTGGTCATCCCGTTGGTTGGTTGTTTGATCGGTTGGTTGTTGATTGGTTGGTAGTTTGGTTGGTAGATTGATTGGTTGATTGGTTGGTAGGTTGTTTCATTCGTTTCCCATCTCTTTCCTCATTTATTAGAGATTTACTACCACGCCGAAGGTTGATTCGGACATGATCGCGCCACCACTCCGCTATTCGGTTCAATTGTCGCGACTGGTGCCGAAGTTCGACGGATCTCGATCGGTTTCGAAACGGAACCTTGTGTCCGCATCGAAACCCTGGAACTGTTTCATGATAAGTTTCTTTGATCTTCCTCATCGTCGTCTCCTTTTTTCAAGCTTCTTTTAAGTTTGTCAACGAGACAAATGTGAAACTTGTTGAGGGAATTGGAACTACCGGTCTTTGGGGGAGAGGAGCCGGTACTTTTGCTTGGGCTCTGAAGCGAGCTCTGAGACGCTCTTGACGATGCTCGAGAGAAATGTCGAGAAGTCAAGGGTACAGACCGATGGGCTGGTGAGGTTAGAAAATCCGAACCTGGTGACGTCGACAAGGACGGTCCTGCCGATTTTGAACATTCCGATACCTGCAACAATAAACATAAAAACGAACATTCTTTTTTTTCTTCTCAATTTTTTCTTACAATTGTTTATAAAACTAATTTACTAGTATTACGTTAGCCGAAAATTTTACAAACACTACCCTTTTATATATTTGGATATTTATAATAATTACAATTATTAATCGATACAAATATTCATACCGATCTTAATAATTATGTCTATGATTGCTATTATGACTGTTCACGTTTTACTATTTGTCAAATAAAATTAATCCCTCGTGTAATACCGAACACCCAGATCGTTGAACTGATCAAACATTTGCTGCACAAATTGATCTATACAACCCCTAATTCAAATTTGCTTACGGACACCTATTTAAATTAGAAATGAAGATATTCTGATGATCGATGAACGTAACTACTATTCATTCAATAGAACGTGTATTTCCATCGAAATACGCTAGAAGATAAGATAACGATCTCAAGTAGGAACGATGTTAAGTAACAATATTTGGTGAGATAACAAAATATAAAAACGAGCGTACATTTAAAAAGAGAGTAAGAGAGAGAGAGAGAGAGAGAGAGGGACAGAAAACACATTGACGCCCGTGACCACGCACTCGCAAGAGAGTGCAAGGTTACGCGAGACTATTAGATTCACCAACCATGCGCAAGTAACACTTCCCTCCTTTTACCATACGTCTCGCGTGCGCAAGGCCGTCGTCGTTGGTCTCGATACAACATACCACTGGTGTATGTAACATGGGTATGCTACGGGATCTTCTATATGAACATCTCCAGTGGTTCTCGATCATCAAGTAGATTTTTTATTGGAATTTTTGTTAAGGAAGTTCAGATGATAACCCTCATAAAAAGTTATGATCCATACAACCGGTGTATGTATCTAACCGGTGTATGAACCTGCATACACACAGTTACAAAAGTACATCTTGACTGTTACAAAAATTTTGTTTGTAATTTTTTTAAAAGTTCAAACAATCCCCATCAAAAGTTTGGATGCATAAAACAGTATGTATGCAATATGGGATATCTTGCATACACAAAGTTACCATTATTTCTGACTTTCTATACAATTTTCTTTTAAACTTTTTTTTTAAGAAAATCTATATAATCCTTATAAGAAATTTGGGTATATACAATTGGGGTGTATGCAATACAAAACCTTGTAAAGCTACGATTCTAATCGTTTTTTATTTTGAACAAAAATTGTGTTAATTTTTAAATGAACCAAGCTAATCCCCATAAGTTATGATACGCACAACAGATATAAAATCTGTGATTCTCAATTCTTAAAAGAATTTATTTTGTAATTTTTTAGTAAACTCAAGACATAATCCCCTTCCATATAAAAATGTTACTTTGGGTAGAAAGAATTGAGTACACAATAAACGATGAAGCCCAACGAGATATTTGAGGAGGCTATTGCGCAATATCGTGACGCGCAAAATAGCAGGACACATACACAAACACGCACACATACACACATATACGTATACTTGCATTGCTTAATATTTTCTTTTCTCCCGTAAGATGAAAAGAGACAGAAGGAATGGAAACAATACAAGAAAAGGAAATGGATCGTTTATTCACGCCAACCACCAACCAGCGTAAAATTTAAATAAACTAATGACTAAGAAATGTGTGTACGTATTATATGTCTTTCTCATTGATTGTGTGGGAGATATTAAAGTACACAGATACATACATGTGATACATGTAATTGAGTCGACTCTCCCTTTCTCTTGCTCTCTATTTTATAATATAATATATATCATACTAATTTTTAAACCACCTGTATCCTTTTTTACTATTCCAAATATTAAACAAAAATATATTTCTTTTAATAATTACAATTTTTTTTCAGTAAATTCAATTTTTGCATAATTAAAATTTATGTTTAGTATCTACGAGGGTGGATTGAAAAGTTTTGAGCCTCGGTCAGAGATAAAAAACTTGTATCATTTTTTTTTATTTAAATAAAAGTAAATTCTCGACCGAAAGAAAAATTTTATTTAGGCTCAAGACTTTTCAATAAACTCACGTATTGATTTTGAAACCAGCTGTATATCTCTTTTCATATTGCTTCGAGTTTTATTTAATGAATATTTCTTTTTTTGGAGGAAATTCAAATTTAGTATAATGAAAGTTAGTTTGGCTTGTTTTTTTTCTTTTCTTGTAAATAACTCACCTTTCTACTGCGACAGGCACGAGGATTCGAACATTCGGAGGATCTCCTGTTTCGATTGGTTTTGTAAATGTCCCACTCATTTTTCATCACCGGCATCATAAACGCCATCTCTGTTGTTACGATAATACAAGCAGAGTCGAGTTCTTTTTTATCAAGTTTTATTTAACCTTCCTTTTTTTCCTTTTACCACAACTCGTTTCCTTTACCCTTCTCTCTGTCTTTCTTCTTTTTTATCAATAAAATTTTATCTCTTTCCCTTTCTCTCTCCTCTCCCTGACTTTCAAATGAAACTCCACGCGCCTTCTAGAAAGTTCAAAACGAGTTTTTTCAAGAACTCCGTGACAGCGCTGGTAGTATGATGGTAGTAGTGGTGATAATGGTGGTAAAGATGTAGTTGTTGCTGATACCAAAAAAGAAGGATTTAAAGAAACTCTTTCCTTTGGATTAAGGAAAAAGAACAACAGAGGTGATTAATCGAAAATATTGAATTAATTTTCAAATATAATCACCCGAGTATTACCAATTACGATATCAAACGTAAAGGTAATCAGTTATTCTCAAAAAGGACTCTTTCTCAACGACGCGTAATATATAATGCACGTCGATTTCGAAAGTAAGTCTTTATTTCTTTTTTTTCTTTTGCTTCCTTAAAAAATAGGGAAAGCGTGTCGTTCGTCTCGATGTCGATTGGCCGGATCCGGTGATCGTTATTTATCGGTGATGTAAATCAACACCGCAGTTAACAACCCTTTCCAAATAGAGAAATCGTTCTAACTCAGCCACCGTCTTTTCTTCCTTTTCTTCTTCTTCTTCTTCTTCCTCCTCCTCCTCTTCTACTTCTTCAAATTCTACTTCCTCTTCTTTATCTTCTGCTTCTAATTAGAAGTTGCTGACTCTGAGGTTGCTGTTTTGTTGACTTTATTTAGCCGACTGGAAAACTGCATAGATACGCGTGTGTGTATATATGTGGTATGTGTATTTCGCGCGTTAGCCTTTTCAAAATAGTCCGACGTCAACAGAGTCCGATCGGTTCGACGGTCTGCTACAGAATGAGCACGTTAAGGGGGGCGATCTTGTTGGTAGGTGTTTGACGGCGCCTAAGAGTGGGGTGTAAGGTACGGAAGACGATTGGATGATCGCGAGGCGGGACTGCTACTACGTCATCCCTTACCATTGATTTTCCAATGTTGATACACACTACGGCGTGACGTGGTTTTCGGATTGATTTCTTTTTTCTACGCGGTTCCTTCTCGATCCCATCTAATGTAAGTAAATACTTACACAAAAATATAGAAAACCTGCCAACTATCATTGTATGTATGATTAGTTAGTATACACAAAAGAGGATATCTTAAAACATTGTTTTGCAACTTTGATACGAAATGACGCATTAAATGATACCTTGATCGATACGAGCAGAATAAACTACTCCAAGGTTAACATTTAATCTCGTCGCGACGTTAATAACTGTTAATAGGACAAAATAGATGCTATTCAGATTGTATAAACAAAATCTATGTATGCGTAGACGTTAAAGATGTATATACTTTTCTATTGCACTAATGGGTAAGGAAAATAACAGGAAAAAAATATCATACAATGATTATCGTACCGGATTTCTTTTCAGCTAATATCAAGGTTATTTTATATAATGATATAATGATATCATTTTGTTAAAATGATATCCTGACAATCGATAATCTCGTAAGGATTCCTATCTGCTAGATTTTTACATTCAATAAAATAACAATTGTGGAAAAGAAGCGACGTTAATCGTGCACATAAACTCCAGATTTCTACTACTACCGACTAAACAAGTACGATTGTAAGATTGTCTCTTAAATCTTTGTTAAATTAATATTTTATTTTTCTCAATAATCATTATTTGATTCTAAGCTATTTATTTTATTAAATTGTGTTAAAAAAATTGTAAAATGTCTATAATACTCATTTGTGAGCAATTGATAAGTTATCGACTTAATAAAATAATAAACACAATATATAAACGTATTACCATGTATTGATAAAATAGAAATCTCTAGAAGATATAATATTTAAATGTGCTACCATCTATTGATATTTAAGAATTTTTGCTATTGATAATATTCGAAACGTATTACCATCCATTGATAACATAACAATTTATCATACAGATACAAAATGTTACAATTACAATTTTTTAGTTGTTTTTCTTTTAAAGTTAGGAATATGAAGAAAAACAATGCGTAATCATTGTATAATAATTAATTCTTCTTGTAAACATAACAAATATACATGTATATTGGCAATTACAATGTGGACGCTTAAAATATAATAAATATTTCGATCTGAAAATATATTTTACTTTCGAGCAAACGAAAGATTTTTTTCAGATGTGCGTATAGCAAATATTTATTTAAAAAATATCAGTTTTGGATAGAGACACCTAAAATTCTCGTTCATTGTACACTACGTACGTATAATGATAGCAATTGTGCATATCGTACGCATGTAATTGATCCATGTGATTAAAATATCCGAATCTTACGTAGACCTGCTAGTAAAACACATTCGGATATCATTAAAACAATGAAATCAATCAGTTGCGTACATATAAACGTTAATATAAATACAAATGTATATCATTTTATATATGTATACGTATATGCCTGCATATAAATAACAATCAATAGTATTTACATGGAATGTATAATTGAAAAATACACAGCGACTTGTTTCTTTTAGGGAACAGAATTTACGCATACATAAGCAATTCCTTCTTTTTCTAATTACTATTGCACGAATAATCTCATTTAAAAATAATATGAATTAATTGTGCAAAATGTTTGTAAAATAATTACACGCGTTAATATGGTAACGAAGAAGATATAGACATAGAGTAAAACTGACAGTTTACACAAATCATCAATAAACCCTATACTCTTTTATGTGCATTTTAGCACGTACGGAACAATATTTCTTAAGTTAATTTTATGTCTAAAGAAACAGAAATATCTCACTGAGATTTTGGTTTTTCATTTGATATTGGAATACCAAAATAGACCCTGAGTTGTTCAAGAAATAGAAATGTGAGAACTGTTTGTGGAGCTAGTCGTATAAATGCTGGCACATATCCCTATAATAATTTGTTGTTAATACAGAATAAATAAAATTTAATGTTATTATTATGTTTTTCTTTGAAGTAAATTTTATATTCGAACTCACCTTAAAAAAAGCTAATGGTCCGAGTTTGGCAGTATATAAAAAGAGATCCGCAAAGTTCTGTAAAAAGATCAAACAAATTGTTAATGATGCTAAAACCATAAAAAATATTTATTAATACTCACCTTGAATTGTCCAACCTTGGCATTCATTGCACGCGTTTTTAGAACATCCAATGGTTGTGTTAATGTTGTAGCTACAGCACCCTTGTGTAAATAAAATTATTGTAAGTCTTACAGATAAGTAACATATATTGATAAAAAATAATAAAACTTACTGCGCATAGGCTTGAAATTACATGGGTCGTAGGATTGTCTGTAAAATAATCACTAGACAATAGAATTATTTTAATTTGATCATAAAAACTTAATTGTCCTATTGTCATTAGCACTGCTCTTCCAGTTGCAGTAGAACAACCACTAAACAACCGTAATACACCTTCTTCTTTAATGACTCGTACTAACCCATCTAAAGCGTGCTTGTAACTGCAAAATTGAAAATTATTACTATTAAATAAATAAAATTTATTTATGCATTACTTACTTTCTTCTAAGGTGTGACGGTAACTTAATATCATTTTGCATCCTAACATTAATCACATCTCCTGGAGTACCAACAACTCCGCCAGCAGCACCTGTACATCCAGCCAAAAGCAGCTTTTGATAAAATGGCATAGGATTCCCATGTGATTCAATCTTCTGCTTACCTACCTAAATATAAATATTAATATTAAAAAGTTATATCATCTTGGAATACTAATTTTTAGATATTTATGAATTTTCAAATATAAATAAAAATAATATAAGCGTACCTCATAAGCACCAAATCTTGTCATAGAATACGTAAGCTGACGAAGTAAGGAAGCAGTGAGACCGTTGTACAAAGCTAATATACCATCCTTTTTAATAATAGTTACAGTAGAGTGTATCGCAGATATTCTACCTTCTTGTTGAGTTTGCATATGAACCTAAAATAGTTACAATATTATTTTATTTATTTTCTTGTCACCGCGTAAAAAAAAATAATCCAACATAATACCTTGAGCAAATCCAATGGATGTGTAACACATGCGGCGCCAGCAGAAGCAATTCCTCCAAAATACCAGCGAGATAATTTGTTTATATCCGTCATCTTGTCCTCTTTTTTAATTTGTAGCTGTAAATAAGAAACAAAGAAATTAGTATAAAATGTTGACACAACAAGAAAAAGACAATGCTTGAAATAAATAATAAATTTACAAACTATTACATAAACTGACTTACATTGTTTTTTTTTTTATTATAAACTAGAACATCCATAATAAATTTTCCAATAATATCATGATGTTAATTTAACGTAATTTAAATAAATAATTTCAGACGTGTATATACATATGATACTGAAAACATACAAGAAACAATTAATTAGAATAACAATTTAATAATAAATATAATAAAGGAAAATAAATTTTTTTTTTGTATTTTCATGTAAAATGAAAAACAAGATTATAGAAAATATTTTTTAATATTATAAATATTTTGTTTTATAAATAAATAAATTGTATAATAAAATATCTCAAAAAAATATGCTAAAAAAATCATATAATTGTACCAATCCTTCAGACAAATGTAATAAGTAAGACTGCAAAATGTAGTTTGCTATTACAAAACAGAATGATAAGAAAGACGATATAAATAGATTAAAATATTCATTATCTCAAATAACCACGCTATATATTCATATATACATGCATACATGTATTACATTCATATAAAACCGTTAAAAGAAAAAAGAAAAAAGGAATGAATTAAATAATAATTAAAATTTGCATAAAATAAAAACTTACACATAAACATATGGAATAAATATTAAATTATGAATAAAAAGAATATTTTTAATACAATTTAATAGAAATCAAAGAAATAAAGATACTTATAGATTAAAAAAATAAAAGGATGAATGCTTACAATTGATTTGGATGATAAGAAGAATTACATATCACTATGAACGAATATCACTGTATTCCTGGAGGGGAACTGAACTCTGACTGACGTAACGTATCCGTGGTATCGGCACAGTTCCCTATGGTCAAACTCCAGAGTTGTATACATATATTTATTCGTATATATTAGAAGCGCACGCATCAGCTGATTATTTAGCACACATGTAATACACACATTGTACATATATCTAATACATATACTAGATGTTCCATAATAAATGGAACTCACTTCAGAAATAACCAAGGAATCAAAATCAATTTAAAAAAGTATGTCCTATTTGACCTTGGTTTAAAAAATACCCAGAAATAAATGAATTTTGTGTTTGTACGAATTTTTGTTCATTGTTTTATGTTCCTTGTCACTCCTAAAGTGGATCCCATTTATTACAAGACACCTTGTATATTTAATATCTATATGCGCATGTTGGAAGTTTACCTTGGCCCACATGTTATCCTGATTAATAAATTATTTTTAAAATGTGTATAATAAATTTGCAAGGATAATAAAATAATTTAATAACTTTTAGCTAACCTTACTTATTTATTTTTCCATTAAGAGTTATTCAAATTAATCTTACAATTCATATGTACAATTTTAATTAAATTTAATCATTCAAATAAATGTACGCGTTTAGTGATTCACTGATTTACTTCGAAAACTACAAATTTGATTATTTAATTAAATTAATACTTACTTTTTTATTTATTTAATTTTAAAATATTCATTATGATATTATCTCTTTCTCTGCATTTTTACATTATTTATTTAAAAAAATAAAAATTAAAATGGCGCGAAATTGAATTTTTGATTGCAGTTAACTTGCAGCGCCATCAGTAAATTTAAAAAACTTAGTGGCGCCGTCTGTGGAATTAAATAGTTATTATTGTTATTCTAAAAACTTACGTGACAAAGTTATAGTTTATAATCATTTGATTAAAGTTATTATAATTATATATTATTTATCCTATACACAAAAAGTAATTATTTAATTGAGTAATGCTATTGTGATACATTAATTAACAAAAATGAGTAACGTCTATATTCAAGAACCTCCTACGACAGGAAAGGTTAGTTAAACTTTTATAAAATTAAATAAATCAATTGAATTGATTGTTCTTGATGAATTATTGTTTTTATTGATTAGGTTTTAATGAAAACATCCGTTGGAGATATAGAAATCGAATTATGGGCAAAGGAAACTCCTAAAGCTTGTAGAAATTTTATTCAATTATGTATGGAAGGTTATTACGACAACACAATATTTCATCGAGTTGTTAAAGGGTTTATAGTTCAAGGTGGTGATCCAACAGGTACAGGAGAGGGTGGTGAGAGTATATACGGTGCTCCTTTCAAGGTAAATAAAAAATATAATTATTATGAATGAGAATATTTATTAAATAATAAGTTTATATTTTAGGATGAATTTCATACTAGGCTGCGATTTTGTCGAAGAGGTCTTCTTGCTTCGGCTAATGCTGGCAAGGATGATAATGGCTCACAATTCTTTTTTACACTGGCTGCTACACCAGAATTACAAAACAAACATACCATTTTTGGCAAAGTCATCGGAGAAACTTTGTACAACATGCTCAAGCTTGAAGAAGCTCTTGTCGACGAAGTAATTTAATTATATTTTATTTAAAAGAATTATATGGAAGATGTTAAATGATAAATGAATGTTTTATTATTATTATTTTCTATTTTTAAGGATGATAGACCTATTTATCCACAAAAGATATTGAAAACAGAAATTTTGAACAATCCATTTATGGATATCGTACCACGTATTGAATCCAAGAAGAATAGCGATGTAAAAGAAAGTAAAAAAGAAAAGAAAACTGGAGTGAAGTAAGTATTATAGAAATTTTTGTTATTTCTTTCTAGATTAGGTAAACATTAACATGTATGACAATAATCATTTTTATAGAAATTTTAAGTTATTGTCTTTCGGTGAAGAAGCGGAAGAAGATGAGGAAGAATCTGTGATTTTGAATAAGCAATTGAATAATAAAGCTAAATCAGCTCATGACCGGTTATCAGATCCTAAATTAAGTTCGCAACCAGTTATTGATACCAGTGAACCACCAAATAAAAAATTAAAAGAAAGTGATGACGTTGATTCTGAAAGCGACGACAATACATTGCAATCTTCTGAGCAAATAGCAGCCATCGCAAAAGAAAAATCGTGAGTTGAAATTATATCCTTAAAAAAAAAAAGAAAAAGAAAAAAAGAAAAGAACATTAAATCTATGTACAACTGAAATGAAATTTTTAAAGTTTCTCCTGTAGTCTTTCGGAAAATATTTGAACGATCGATACTCCCCCGTTTCTCCCCCACCACTCAAATAACTTTAAGATCTTTCATTTTTCGTATCGCTTAAAAATTTTCGGTACCCTCCCAAAAGAACTTTCATTTCAAAAAAACGAAATTATAATTCATAACATTTAATTTATTATTAATTTTATTTATTACTTTTAGAGAAATGACTGAGAGGGTGAAAAATAAATTGAAAAAAAGTAAAAAGACGAACGAATCAACAAAAACTGGATCCACTAAAGCAATCGATAACGAAAACGTAGAAGAAGAGGAGGAATATTATTTTGGAAAAGAATTATACGAAGAACGTAAAAAAAAAGTGTACGTACGCATAAAAATAAAATAATTGTGAGTATTATTTTTATATACATTTATTTAAACTCATTATTCTATTCGTAATAACAGGGAAGCGATTAAGAAAGAAATTCGTGACTTGAAGCGCACTGTTCAGAATGAGAAGAAAGAGAAAGAAGCTGATAAAAAGATTGAGAACGATAAACAGGAACAAAAAAGAAAACAGAGTGAAATGTTGAAGGATTATTTGCAGACTCAGGAAGAGTATAAAAAAGCAAAACAGAAAATACCTGCAAAGGGTAAAACACGTGAGGATTTTACTTTAAATCTTTTAAGTAAATTCAGGAATAAACTTCAAGATACTAAAGAGTGTACGAAGAGTAGTTCGAGTACAATGAAAGATGTGGAAGATGAGGAAGGAGAAGCTAAAGATGATGTGGAGGACGAATTGTGGATGGCGCATATTCTGCGTTGTGAAGAAAAAGCTCCAGTACTTGCGAAAGATGCTAGTACAAAGGATGATGATTGGTTTGAAATTTATGATCCACGAAATCCGTTAAATAAACGTCGGAGAGGTGAATCGACGAATAGCTCGAGAGATGGTAAAAAAGATAAAAGTCATTCGCGTAGAAGATAATTATAAATTATATATATATATATATATATTATTCTGTATTTTTATTATAATCTTAAGCATATACTTTACAATGTGTATAATTATATATATATGTATATATAATTATACCTTAATTTTTTATACTTTTTTATATATAAATATTTTTTTATCATACATTTTTAATAATTCGATCAAAATTTAAATTGCCGAGTCGCGTTTGTAGAATTCATGAATTTAGAAAAATACCTTTATTAAATTGACTAATTAATTTTTTTTACGTTATAAGATACTGTATATATAAAAATTACTGATTAAATTAATCCAAGCGAATTCGGTAAATGTAGTTGCTTTTTCAACATTACAACTACAGTTGCATTATTAAAAATACCACGATCTCAATTGATTAAACTACGTTTAAAAAAAAATTAAAACCTGTTTCAACGATACAAAATAATTCGAATGATTAGTAAAATATAATATTTACAATTATCTGTAAATATGTGTACAAAAAAAAACGAAAAGATAAAAAGGGAACAGTCGATCATGCGATATTCGTTTTGAAAATATCCGTATACACTTGTATATATATATTTAATATAATTATTATTTATTAACTTACTCAATACAAGTACTTAACGTCGAGTTTCATGCAGAATAGTCACATGTACTTGGCTGCACGACGGTTGTACTCTCATTTATTTTTTTTTTATTTTTAATATGCTCGTTAAGAGCGCAAAATTTGCTCGAGTTAATTGCTTTCGAGAACGATGAACTTTTTAGGCGGGGCAAACTGTAGAGTAGGGTTTTTTCTGTCACATATTGTATACATTCATAATGTTGCCATAAAAATTCTTTCTCACTATCAAACTTGCTTACTTTACAGAGATTTCTTTCATTAAGTGCTTCTCGATATTTAAACGCACTAATTTTTTCTTACAATCGGAAATTCGGTTTAACAAATGAATCATTTGATTAATAGTTTTTTTTCAAAGAAATATACAATTGCAATATGCCTATGCTAAAGAATTTCATTAAATGTAGAAATAAAGAAGAAAAAAAACAACATGCGAACGAATATGTAATCAACTTTATCATTTACTATTTTGTTGTGTTGTTGTTGTTAGTTCTTTTACAAATTTATGAATAATTATAAATTATATTATATGTCGTGTGTGTCACTTTTGATGCATAGAAATTATTTTTTGTAACAACCGACGGTTACAGACAAATTGAAATGATCCATCATAGGGCTTACAAGAAAGATAGACACAATTTTCATGGAAACACAAATATATACAATAAAATATAGTAAATTAAAATTTGTAAAATTAATTTCTAAAAAAATCTAAATATTTTTCATAATTAAATTTTGTATAAAATCCTCTTACACGGTTCAAATTAATTGTAAAGTGAAATATGTCGATCATTAACCCTTTCGTTATTAGCGACTCATATATGAGTCGTTCAAGTAAAATCCCCGTATGAACGACCAACCGACCGACCCATATAGGGGTTGTAACATGGAATGATGGTGAATTTATATGAAAGGATATTCGCGTCAAAGCATGCCAAAACGAAAGGATTAATGACTAAGTCTTTTACTTGTAAAAGTAAATGATTTATTAGTAGAATTTAATAATTGGTATGAACAAGTGTATTGAAATTCAGCCCTCATAGGCAGAACAATAGAAGAAATCGTTGACAAATTGTGTCGATCTGTTTTCGACGCCAAGATTTTCTTTCTCTTTCTTTTTGTTATTCTCGATAATACGCCTATCTCTTTCATTTTGTCCTGATATCACCTTATTTTCATCTTATTGGTATATTCAGTCCCGTTCTCCCCTTTCCTCGGCACGTTCCTCCGCTCTTGCTTTCATTCTAGTAATGAACGCTTGTCCTTTGCTCTTACGAAAATTTTCGTATGGATCGTTCAAATTAATACCGACTCCTTTGTATTGGTCATTTTTATCTCGAATTTCACCCCCCGATATAGGAGCCTCGATACCTTGTTCATTAGCACCTAATCCAGCACCAGCCCAGCCCATTTTTTTTAACAACTGGTGTCCTTTATTACTTTCATCGAGACTTATCTCTTGCGGAGCTTTGCTATATGTTGATCCACTAAATAAAAAATAATTATCATTTATACAAATCAAATATGTTTATGATAACAAATTTCCAATAGGAAACAAAAATTATTATCATAAAACCCAGCGCGCCACTTTGGGAATGAAAATACACATATTCTTTAAATTGGATATATATAAAAATACTATTTTTATGTATTTAACACAAGAAGTTATAATATTCACTGAAATGATTAATAATTAATAATAAATAATAATTATGTTTAATGTTTAAATAGAGAAGAATCTGGAACGCTGTGTTCTCACAATAATAAAGTAAAATAAAATAAAAAGACTTACAGAAAACTTGGAGGAGTTGGACTACGATCCTGTCGGTCTAATCTCCTATCAGGACTTCGATCCTTATTGCTGTTTCTTCTTCTACGACTTCTAGTATTATGATTACTATTGCGACTATTTCGTCTATGATTCGCCGTTGGTGATCGCGATCTACTCCTACCCCTTGACCTCGATCGCGATCTACTACGAGATTTGCTTCTGTAACGTTTCTTTGGAGGACTAGGACTTTTTGATCTTGGCCTTAAAATGGGCGAGGGTGATTTTGATTTTTGTCTAATTCCAGCTACAATGTCTTCTTCTTTGCGTTTGCGCGCTAAATTCTTTGCTTTGTAATATTCGTAGAGACCAAGTTTCTCCCATCCATCGCTAAAATAAAAATTTGAAAACATTTATATTATAATTGATTTATACAAATAGTAATATACAAGTAATATTAGTTGGTTTATATTACCATAGATAAAATAAATTAATTACAACTCACCTGTCTCTCGGTGAATCGTGATTTGGAGGTGCATAAAAAGCTTCTACAGCAGCAACCAATCGATCACTGGGTGGTGCAGGTGGTGGAAGTCTGATAGCATCAGGATCTAATGGTTTGTATTCTCCATCTTCAAGTTTGATGAGGGGAACCATCAAACCAGCAGGTAATTCAAAGTATGGCATGCTGGGCATCAGATCTTCGACGGATGGTTCGTGAATGACAGGCGGTGGACCGAATCCTGGCGGTGGTTTAGAAAAATCTGGTAAAGGAACATTCGAGAATGGTGGTGGTTCGTTTCCTGGTGGTACACCCCAACCAGGTGGGGGTTGACTAAAGTTAACATCGCTACCCATTGGTCCGCTGGGACCAGTGTGATTAGGTGGTAGTGCCATGTTTTGTTGATTCTATAAAAAACATCATTTTATAAAAACCAATGTTAACACCACTGGTAAAATACAAATGATACAATAAAATAAAATACCAGTTGCGGAGGTGGTGCTTTCAGTTGCTGATCAATTGCAATTTTTTGCTGTTCAATATTTTGAATTTGTCTTAAAGCATGCGTAACGAATGCTTGATGTTGAGCTTGATAATTGTCAAATGTTTGTTTTGTTGAAGTTGTAATAGGAGTAATAGCACTGGCATGTTGAGATACCAAATTAGCTTGATATTCTGACCATGATGCACTGGGTTGTTTCAATTTATCTATAATTCCTTCGTCAAAGTAATTATTCTTTGATTCCCAAAGGCTTAATAATTTGTTAAGCTTGTTAAGTTGTTCTTCGGATGCGGCTAATGAAGTATTACAGAACATGGGTACAACTACACTTTCCATCGCCTTTCGAAGATCCATAGATTTTTTTCTAGCGCTAAGAAATGTTATACTTTGCAAATATATATATGTATATATATATAAATATATAAATATACATACAGATGCAAGCATAATTATAAAAAATATACATTTCATAGATAATCTCACAATTAATAAAGAATTTCTATTTGATTGTAAAAATACACCTAATACTATTAATCAAATATCACACACATACAAAGTCGATGAAATATTTAATAATATAATCAAACTAAATGATTGGCGTATTCTTAGAAAAATTCATATACTCACCAATGATGCAAGACATCGTTTACCAAATATATAATGTGTAGCTTATGGCTAAATGTCGATCCTTGGATAACTCTGTAACAAAAACATATGTTAAAAGATATTTTCAAATAAAGTAATGATTATTTCATTTAATAACAATATTACACTACTTTTTTAATAAATGGTCAGCAACAACTTGATTGCTTTGTGGCGTAACAGAATTTTGAAGAATCCAAGCTTTTCCCGCACTTATGCTGTCTTTGGTACAGCTATCGATAATGGGTTGCAAAACAGTATCAAATGCTGTTAGATCAGTGTTGGTAGTTTGAGCATTATTTTGCAGAGCTGTTTCTTGAGCTTGTCTAACTGCATCCTCGACTCTGCCTTGTTGTTGAGCCATCAATGCAGCATGTTGAGCAGCAAGATTTTGTTCCGATTGTCTAACTTGTTCCTGCAGAGTCGTTTGTTGCGATTGAAGATTGGCCAGTTCTGTTTGAAGCCATGCTGGTGGGCCACCGATGTTAACCGCTGGTGTGACTCCACCTATAGGTGGGTTTACACCTCCCATGGCAGACGGTACCGTTCCAATTGGTGGTCCGGTATTAGTTGGTCCTCCAATTTGTCCGGGTACACCTGGTATCACTGTACCAGCCGAATTTCCCACTGGTCCAATTCCAACTACCGGATTTAATCCATTGTTCTGAGTATTTAGGCCAGACGTTAGATTGACGTTATTCAGCGACTGGGTGGCGGTAGCGGCTGTTTGCTGCTGCTGCGAAACGTTTAAACGTGGGTCTGCATTTTGCATTGGATTTATTCCTTTTTGCTTTAAAACTGTAAACGAATGACGGTTGATTATTGTAAGATGTTTTATTTCTTCAATTTGTTATTGAAAAAGTATACAAATAGTCCAATTTCTGTTCTGTATTATCTTTACTGGTGCATAATTTAATTCTTGGCGGGTTTATTAGAGAAGTATACATATAATCAAAAAAATCCGGTAAGTCTTTTGGGAGCACTATATTCTTTTCCCTGTTTTTATATTTCTATATTACAAGGGCTTTACAGGGTATATACATTATATGGGATTATTTATACCTCCCACATAGATTTAAGCTTTACACCGACAATGTACTCCGTATTACATAAGTTCCAGTAAGAATCTTAAAACTAATTCTTCTCAAAATCGCCATTGTCGAGGAATACAAGATGTCTTTAGCAAAAGCATTCTGCTTAACAAATAGCAATCCCAAAATCTTGAAACCAAGTGCTCACATTTGATGATTAATTGTACGATGAATTCAGAGACCCTTTCAACCGTATCTCTTATTTTTTTATATTAATATTATTAATATTATTACTTTGATTTATTTATAGATATATTTTTTTTTGGTCAAACTCATTCCTTGTTCGTTGAATAAAGCATGGCCTTTATGCTTCTCAATTGTTGGTAGCTGTTAAGGGGCTGTATCCCACTTACTGGCTTGCTCTGTAGTCACTTTGTACTGATAGTAGTTGAAGTGTTCCCCGCCAAACAAGAAACCAAACTTAGGGTTGTCCTTCTGCTTGTTTTTGGTCATCTGCTCGAACTCTGGTCCATTGCGGGCGACAAACTGTGCCAGTTTGTCAATGATGTTCCGTAACTCTGTATCTACATGTTATATCAAAACAAATAGAATTAGAGTCATCGATTAGTGTTAAACGATAAAATCCATAAAAAATAAATAATAAAATTAAAAAAAAAAAATAAAAATAAAAAAGAAAGAAATGTAAAAGTAAACGTAAAGTACATGTTAGAGAAATATAAAAGAATATTGCATCAAATATTGAACCCTGTCCTAAAAAGTGTGCCCATTGTAACCTGAAAATTTGAAATAGTTCATATTGAACATTCACCGAGTTAGGGTGATACATAACACATTGATCTCCAGCTTTGATCAAAATGAAAATGCTAAAACGATTAATCATACAATATTACGATTAATACGAATACGTGATATCATTCGTAAATTTTCAATTAAAGGTGAAAATATATGTGTGCGGTAAGATCGCGCGCACGGTCATTCCTTTTTCTTTTTCTCTCTTTCTCTCTTTTTCTCTCTCTCTCTCGCCCTCTCTCTTTCTCTCTTTCCCTCTGTGATCGTCGTCGTCGTCGAGCTTAATAATTGTTTATTTACCTGTAGGTGCTTGGTCCATTATAGCGACTTCTTTCGAGTACTCTTCCAAGTTAAATAATTAAAGTTGCTTTTACAAAATTGGACCTTCTTTTTTATACGATCGGAATTTTCCTCCGAAAAACATCATCTACTCACAGTGGACACAAGACGCTACAAATCGCCATTTTTACTTTAATTTGTTCCTTAACCATCAGTGGCGCCATCATCGCTAACCATACTTGAGAACCTAAGTCACATCCGGAAATACCGCCATATTAATCGCATTTTGCTGTCTGCGTTCTGATTCTCGTTAATTGTATCCTACAGTTTTTCTTCGTATTTTAAGGTAATTGTTTTTATATTTTTTACCGAGTTCCATTAATCTATCGTTAAGTATGGATTTTTTAAAAATGTTGTTATCTCTACAAATTATCTCCTGATTTTCGTATACTTCTTGTACGACAATATGATTTTCAATCGTTTCTGACGTATATATCAGCAATACGGTTTATTGTTTATTAATCTTAATTTATAGAAATGCCGGTAGCATCTGAAATTAAGTCCAGCTGGGCAGATGAAGTCGAAGAAGAAGGAGGAGTATTACCTCCACCTTCTGAGGTTTATGAGAATGGATTTAAGATACTTACAGAGTATAAGTATAATCAGGATAATAAGAAGGTTAAGGTAGTAAGTACTTACAAAATTGAACGTCGCATAGTATCAAAGACCATTGCTGCAAGGAAGAATTGGGCAAAGTTTGGAGACTCCGCTGATGACAGACCAGGTCCCAATCCTGCTACTACAGTTGGTGCGGAAGATGTCTTCATGCAATTTATATCTAGTAAAGAGGAAGAAAATAAAGTCGAAGAGGATACTCTAGATAAGCTTAAAAACATGGGTGATAAGGGTGTCGTTAAATGTCGTAATTGTAACGGTGACCATTGGACTTCTAAGTGTCCATACAAGGATACTGTACTTGCTGGAGGTAAATATTTTTACAGCGAGTTTTACAGATTCTTTTTCTAACTATTATTATTATTATTATTATTTTATTATTATTATTATTATTTTTAGGTAAAGTACCAGATGATAAGAAACCTCTTGTAAGTCCCGCTGTTCCTGGAGCAATGGCTGAGTTGAAACCACAAGGAAGTAAATACGTTCCACCGAGTATGCGAGATGGTGGCAACAAGCGTGGTGATGCTATGCAAATGCAGAGAAGAGACGATACTACAGCCATTCGTATTTCCAATTTATCTCAGAGTACTACAGATGCTGATTTGGATGAACTGGTTAAATCGTTCGGAACGGTTGTGAAACAATACTTAGCAAAGGAAAAACAAACAAATTTGTGCAAAGGATTTGCATATGTACATTTCAAGTATAGAGCGGAAGCTGCTAAAGCTATTGCCACTCTCGATGGTTATGGATACGATCATCTTATTTTAAGCGTAGAATGGTCCAAACCTCAACAACAAAGTAACTAATTCAATTCGATGTAAAACAATAAGAGAAAATCTTTACGGTGAACTTAATGGGTGTGGCTGTGCCAAGTTGTGAAGTCTCAGGACAAGTAAACAATATTCAATATTTTTCACGTTTTCATGTTTTCCATTTTTACATCTGATATTTCCAATGAATACAACACTTTCATGAAATGACAATTTGTAATCTTATATAAACCGAATTCAAATGAGGTCAAAATTATATTATTCTCGATGACACAACTTGTCACCAATTTATTTCAATTTTCAATCAAGTTTTGCAGTAAAGTAATTCTCTTTAAAACATGATTTATTGGATTATTTTTTTATTTAAAATTGATTGTAAATAGAAACGATATTATATACATAAGCATTGATTATTACTATGAATATAATTAACAGCCCAATTATATTAACACTTGGTAATGCAGTATGATTTATCGATAATACCTATCCTTTATTTATTGTCCAATCGAGTTCCAGTAAATTCCAATACAATTTGATTTCAACTTATTATAAATTAAGTAACTAGATATCTCTTAACAAATTATTTTATATGGTTTCATAAAAAGTTTAATTATGTTTATTTTGTGTGTAGATTTTTAAAATTTTTATTATTATTTTTTAACCATTTCATTACTAACGACCCTTATAGAGATCAGTCGTTCATGCGAGACCTTTGCATGAAGAATCCTTAAATGGATCGCTTATACAAGATCTTTGCATGGATGATCCGTATATGGGACGCTAGTAATGAAAGCGGGTTAAGAAAGTAGGTGATAAAAAATGAATGCTGAGCCAAGAACTGTATACGTAGAAAGTGTGATAATATAAAAAGCAAGGACATATATTTTTTGTTCTTATTGTTTCTGTGACATAACTATAATATGATTAATACTAGATAGTCTAAGTACTTCGAGACGGTAACTATAGTTAACAATTATATAATGCTCCAATGAGCTTAGTCACCATTTTTAAAAAAGTACCAACGGAACGTATGTATTGTTATTATAGATTAATATAAAAAGAAATATGTCGAGAAAATAAATCTCAAATTTTTTCTTAGGAAAAAACTTTAACAATCGTAGGCGTTGCTTTTCAATTTTTTAAAAGAATTTTTCTGATCCCTTAAAAACGATATTTTCGAATTTTCACACGAATTGTTAAAGAAATGTTTAAAAATCATATTTCATTCCAATACATGTGGTACTTTTTTATTATAATATCATAATCAATGTTAACGATAGAAAATTTAATAAAACCTAAAAAGAAAAACAAACAAAAAATCGCATAAATGCGCGCTTGCAACAATTGTCTCATCGACACGCGTTTAAATGTAAAATTTAACGAGAAAAAAAATATTAATAATTAACGGCGCTCGCAACAATAATCGATCTATCATCCGCTTGTATTATTTACAGAACACGTAGCATAAACGAGATATAGTTAATTTTTCTTTTTCTTTTTTTTTATATATATATAAAAAGACAATAGTCGTTTATAAACTTGACATTTGAAACACCAGGATTTATTTTACATATAAAGCGTAAAATTCAACCCGATTATATATAATTGATCACGAAGCGACCTAATCCGACCATTGTCCAGAAACACCAATAGATAATTCTTCTTAAGATTTCATTTTTTTTTTCGACCTTTAGAATTGTATTTAAAAAATGAAGAATATTTCTTTTGACGAAATGTCTTCGTTGTTTCTATAAAGCATCGAGTGCAAACCATTCATCCTTTGAGGATATCAATCAATTGATCTGCTAAATATCAACGATGTACAAACATACTTAACGCATATGCATGCTTATATATCGAAAACGCATTGTCTTTGCTTTTTTTTTTGACTAACAAGAAGATAAAGAATTAGTCGATCAACGTTGAGGATGGAGGGTGAGTCTGGTCTGGTTTACCAAACAGCACACTTCTTCTCAGGATTCATTTTCGAACCAAGCGGACAATTGAAGTCTTTAGAAAATTCGTTCATATTTGAGAAAGGACCTAAAACACGAAATTCTCCTGGACTATGGAATCCAGTGGTAATGCGAAGCTTCATCGCTTCTGGTCGATATTTGCTGCACCAAGTATTGGCAGCACTAATCCAAAACATTTGTTCGGGCGTATAGGAAAGTCCTGGTAATTTTGGTTCGGGGTGATTTCTTTTGACCCATTCTTTGTACGCTAAGTAGGCTTCTTTGATGCCACCATTATCCGCAATATTTTCACCTTGCGTATTAATGCCGTTTAACTGTAAGCATAAAAATAATGAATTAATGTCTTAATTAAGATTCGATGAATTATGAAGAATAAGAGAAAGGTTTTCGTACGTTCAAACCAACTTCCTCGACCGTGTAATTTCCATATTGGTGAACAATACATTCAGCTCTTTCTAAATAATTTTCCTTAGTTTCCGGTGCCCACCAATCGACGAGATTTCCTTCTTTATCGAATTGTCTGCCCTGATCGTCGAAACCGTGCGTAATTTCATGGCCAATAACAAATCCGATAGCACCGTAATTCATGTACCGTGGTCGATTGTTGTTGAAGAAAGTTCCTTGAAGAATACCGGCTGGGAATTCTGTCCAATCATTTTAATAAAATTATATTCAGTATTATAATAAAAAAGATAAGGGGAAGATTTTTAAGATTAGAGACAACGTACGGATGCTGTTTTCTATAGATGAATAAAATGCGTTAACGATCGCTGGTCTTCCATGAGTAATCCAATCACTCTTGTTTACAGGTTGCCTAAGTTTGCTGAAAGAATATTCCGTTCCGAAGAGCGTTAAGTTCAAAATACTTTCGAGATAATTTCCTTCGGTCAATTCGAGTTTCTTATAAAATTCTTCAAGTTTTTTATCATCCAATAATTCGTCGGGATAAGCAATGTGACTGGCCATCGATGCTGCTTTGTCCAAAGCACTTTCTTTAGTATTTTCGTCCATCCAATCGACCTAAAAAAAAATGTACAACAAAATTTTAAAAACATGTTAACAATTAATTAATTTTTAGGATTTTTAAGATATTAGAGCAATGAGTTTTACCTTCTTCAAAATTTTCCTAAATTCTTCTCTGATATCTGATACCATTTCAATCGCATTTTTCTTAGCATCTTCCTTGAAATATTTCCTTACGTACATCGCACCAACACTTATCGATAAACTTCCCGAAACTATGTCAACGCATTCCTTCCATCTAGCTTCTCTCTCAGTTTTACCACTCAAAGCTGTCGAATATTGAAGTTGCCTTCTTCTGATGTTCTCCGTAAGATAACTGACCGATGCAGCAGCTGCTCTCCACATGAGATAATTAGCCTGAATCCTTTTCGGCGTTTTACTCAAAAGTTCTTCCAAACTTGTAATATAACTTGGCACGCTAACTATCACCACTTCATTTTCATCAACCTGTACGGTCGGTGCTAATATCGTATTAAAATATTCCTTCCATGGTATGCTTGGAAAGTTCTTGTTTAATTCAGTTATGGTCATTGGGTTGTATAACAACGTTGCGTTACGTCGTTTTTCGTTGGGCAATGATATCTATCAAAACAAAAAATAAAAAAATAAAGAAATCAAGATTATCGAAATGATCCTGATCAATTGTAACAAAAGTCATGAATAATAATTCCAAACCTAAAACTTACATTCGCAAGTTTCATTTCGAATTCCAATGATTCTCTAAGTTCAGTTTTAGCTTTGTTCTTCTCAGCTCCAAGTATTACAGCAATATCAACCATGTAATCGTAATAGGCTTGCACGATTTTATCGTTAAATCCCTTGGACAAATATTCGCGTGACAAACCGAGCGACGCTTGATCCAACTGCAAGTAAATATTTATCAGAGTTTTTGTTTGATTTAACAAAGATCGTTGAGATATATTTTATACTTACATCAATAATGCGCATTGTGCTATTCTTTAAATCTACGCCGATGCTAAAGTCTATGAAATAATCTACGGAATAACCTTGTGTTCTGAACTTGTATACCGCATCTTTCCAAGTGAAATCTTCCTCTTTCCAATTGTCACCATCTAACACAGGCCAACCACCTAATTCGCGCAAAATATTGTGCAGAGGTTCCAAACCTCTTTCTTCGATAGCCGCTAAAAAATAAATCAAAACAAATAATTAGAATTGTATAAGAAGTTCTGAACAATTATACTAGAACAGGATTACTTACTTTTATTCATACAAGTTTTATAAAATATCTTGGCTAACGTGAAGGGTCTTGGCTCATTCGGTGGACTCTTCTCTTCAATGCTGGTTCTAAGTTGTTGTTGAAGATTATCGCTGATAATACTAAACGTATTTACGCTAGTCTTGTCGTCCGGAATGATGGTGGATTTGAGAAAACCACCGCAAGCGAATTTGTAAAAATCATCGCAGGGTTCCACGTCGGGATCCATGTTCTCCAATATTTTCGAAGCTGTATTCAAATTAGTTTCACGCTGGTATTCTATGACAAATTTGATATCTCTGAAATTTTTTTTTATAAAACTCACCGGTGTGTACGCATCCTGCAGAGACGCATATATTTTCTTTCTCTGTTGATTGACGATTGATGGTGGTCGTTGTACCTTTGATTACTTGCAGAGCTTCCGCTGTGGACGGTAGTTGTTCTGAATTAGCAACAGCTAACGACGCGTGCAGATGGTATGCGTGCAGATGCGGATTGGTGATGATAAGAAAAAATAATATGCAATATTAGTGTTAAGCTAATTTATTTTTCTAAATGAGCAATGTCAGTAAAAAGAAACCAAAACTATTAGCAAGCAAAAATGTATTACAATAAAAAAGCAAATACGCGATTAGGACTCTAAATGACTGATAATAGCGATAATGCTTAGGATGCTAATATTTCCGAAGGTTTAAAACGTAAAATTAGTGGAGATATTTTATTTTATTTTATTTTTTTCAATATTCCATAGATAATGGATTGCAGTAACAACTCAAAACAAAATGATTCACCAGACCAGTCATCGTACATTATTTTCTTTTCTCCTTCCAAAATAAATGTTAGAACTACCAAAATGTTTTTTTTTTCGGTGGGAAGGGGGGAGGGAGATTTTTTAAACTTCGAATGAGAACAGAAATTCATTCGCCATCTTTTTTTTGTCTCGTCAAAGGTAGAAAAAATCGTTTCGTTAGTTCCGATAAATACGATTCTGGGTGGTTAAGCTTTTTCAAGGTCAATGAAATAAATTTGGACATGTGTGTTTATTAATTGTTTAATCAAGGGAATTAGAATAGAATAGAAAAAAGAAAAAGATAGCACGCGAGATCGATAAATTTCATTCTCCTGGGTTGCGTTCTATAGTCAATACCGTTGCGATTTATTAAACTTAATGGTGAACATGAATCGTTTAACCCAACTTTATGCTCTTCACCTCGTGTCGTAAGAAACGAAGATCGATTAATCTTGATTATATATCGAGTCAACTGTTTAATGTTTGTACCGAATTGAAATAATTGTGTTCGACATAGATTATCGGACTATTTGACGAAGAGCCAAGTCGTAAAACGAATAACAAACAATGCGAGATCAATAAGATCAACATTCTAATCGATAATACTTAACTCGATATCGTTATACACGATCTTTAGATCTTGTTCACTAGCGTATAATAATTTCGTTAGTAAAAGTGAACGCTGTTTTAATAAATTTTCATACTTTTTGTATTGTAATATTTATTTGAGATGATTTATAATTAATGTATGCTCATAATTATAATTAGAGGGAGTCAAAAAATTAAACAAATATTTTATTACAAATATTTTTATTCTAAAGTAAATTATAAAATTAATTTTTTGATTTTTTTATTGGCTGCAGACTCAGGACCCCGTTTGATCAAAGAATCCTTTTCGCGATAAAAAAAATAAAAATAAAAACAATTTAAATCTCAGAAACTTAAGACAAAATAAATGATACCAAATTTTATTGAACAATTTTTCGACAAAATGGCAAATTTATCACCACAATTAATCCAAATTCGGGTTAATTTGGGTTAATTGAGTAACTCCCCAACGGTGATAGTTTAGAGCCCTCAAAGTTGTTGGTTCAACTCTGTTTTTTTGACTCATATCAGTCCACTGTTATAATTATAGTTGCATTATCAAAAACTTTATTTATTACCGGAAGTTTTTTCTAATTTGTTGGTTGTAAATAGTTTATTTTTAATTTTAAAAGTCGGATAATTTCTTTGGTTTCTCTCTCTTTTCTTTTCTATTATTTTTAATCTTTCATGATTTCGATACCGTAGGAAACATTGATCGACTAAAAATATCATTACGATTGAATGTAAATTAAAACTCAAACACTTAGAAATACTTTCCGGTGTTATCGATCCCGATGCTTACGTATTTTCTTTTACTTTACGTATTTTACTTCGACTTGGTTAGTGACTAACTTTCAAAACACTATTGATTCTGACGCGATTCATGTAATCAACGATTCCAAAAATATTCTTATGCGTCAGAATCGGCTACAGGGATTGATCTTTTTCCTTTTTTTCTTTTTTATATTTTTTTTTCTCAATCATATGATATCCAATCGGACGTCACTGCGATTCACCCTGCTGGCTCGAATGATCAACAAGAATCGTAATCAAATTGATTCATTTTAAAATAATATTTATCAAGTTCTTGATTATTATGATTGCAGCATTAGGTTAACAGGTGCGAATAAAAATGAATCATAAAAAAAATAAAAAAACATTTTTTACCGTTCGACGATTGCTTGCAGGACGCTGTATTTGCGGCCAACACACCAAGCGCGACAGCCAATGCGATGCACAAGAGGACACCGGACACTGCGATTACCGTTAATCCACGTTCCAAAGCCGATCGTCTCTTCCACCATGTTGGATTTCTGAAAACGAATATCAAGGTAAAGAAATATCAAATGTTTATGCAGGGACGAATTTAGGTATAATTTTTATCGGCTAAAACCAAGGGTCCTATTCAATCGAAAGGCCCCGTTTGGGGTAAACGATACAAAATTTCAGAACAAAATTATACAAAGTTTTATTTAAACAAAAAAATTTCTCGACAAAATAGCGAACAAGTCCAATTAACCTAAATTTGGATTAATTGGGTAGGTTTTCAGTATTAATTCGGAGTCCCCAAAGTTTGTGTATCTGTGTTTTTAAACCTGTTCATACGATTTTTTCATAAAAATTGTCTCTAGGTTTGTATTATGCGTTTGTTTTCTAACAATTTATTCTAAACTATGAGTGTAGAAGAATGACAATTTAAAATTATAATGAACCATAATTAGAATGAAACGCGCAATGAACATGCGATGGTCATTTTTTTTCTTGTATTTCTTGCACAATGCCATTCCTATTAAACTGATAAGCGCATGAATTGTCTTTTGCTCATGTTTAATGAGGAATTACGGATTATGTGAAAATTCAAATGTTTTCCTATTCAAATTCTTGTCGTCAAATGAAAAGAAATCAATAGTAAAGGATTGAGACATTTCCTTCTTGCATTCACTTTTTTACAATTGTTTTCGATTGAACGATTTCTAGTATCAAAGGAAGTCGATAATATTTTTTCGTTTAAATTTAATTAGGCGTGTCTCTGACGAATTAAAAAGGAAAGAAAGAATAGGACGATGATTTTTGCAATTTGCCAGTTTTATTGACGAGATTAGGAAAGATTCGAAAGCTAGTTTCATGCATGTACCTATGTGTGTGTATGTGATTAAAGTTGAACCGTTGTTCGAGATAGGTAAAGAATAGATCGTTAAATTACACACGTATACACCCACTGAGAAATATCTTGTATAGAAACTAAAGGAGAGAAGAAAAAAGTGTCGTCTGTGCGGTTTCGCTTTTCTCTACTCTAAAAAAATAATAGCGATAAAGCACGTAAGTATTCAAATTTACTGATTCATACGTACACACGTATAAATAATACAATGTCGCAATAATTTCGCAAGTTCTTTTGTTGCATTGTTATCACTGACGTGAGACCTGGTCATTCGATGATAATGAAAAAGGGAATCTACGGAACAATCTAACTGATTAATATTTAAGCTTAGGATAAATAGTTTTCTACATTTCAATGCTTTTTGTCTACCTATCATAACTTTCATTTTCTTTTCCTGAGAAACTTTCATTTTATTTCTAATCCATTTGTATCATGGTTTACGCCCACGAATTCCCACGGTTACAATTTTTATTTTATCTCGATGATCAAGGTTCCATTAGAGGAAAATAAAAATTTTTCACACGAAATGAGTTTCCAATATTTTAAAAAGAAAAGTTTTATTTACTTTGAAAAAAATGATTTTTTATAATAGATCATTTTTTTATGCAACAAGTAAACTGGTTATTTTGAAAAATATAAAATAATTATTGAAAGTATCGTTGTTATGGCAAACGGTTTCCCATCTTCTTTCGTTTATAGTGAATAATAAAATACGAGTTTGAAAATGTGGTTGCATGAAAGGTGCCGTTTGCGATACGATGCACACTTTCAATCCGGTTTACGTTCGAATGTTTGGTCTGAGACTCATGCCGTGCACGCACATGAATATATCTACGTAGAAGTAAAGTACTTAACTTAGGCCAATGCCGAGCATCGCAATAGAGTCTCATACTCTACGGGACGATGCAACCGAGTGTAATGACCTTTTTGATGCAACATGCGTTGCCACAACATTTCGGATACGCATACAAATATTTATCATTAATCTTTGCAATTCAAAATCACAGAATATCAAGTCGAACAGATTTGAATATTAATCATTACTATCATAAAGATTAAAAAAGTGGCTTATAAAATTTTATTATAATAAAATGAACAAATTGCAATTAATTATTCTAAAATATGATGAAAGATTGAGAATCAATTGATCATAATAATAATAATCAAATAATCGTAGGAGAACGTTATCACTATTCAATTAATTTATTGTACAATAATTATAGTATTTCCTTCGTTAAGATTTATGATAATTGTGTTATGAATTGGAGAAATGATTGAAAATATTAATGCATCGAACGTAGTTTAATTGGATATTTTATTCGGGAGAACTTGTACGGATAAATGGCGCGGACCACACCACGGTTGGATAATTGAGAGAAAGTGTTATTTTATTTCTCGATTGCAAGCCGTGTAAGTTGTTAAGAAAAACCTTAAATTCCGTTTGACGTTTTATCGATATTGATTGGATCGTTACTGGTCATCGTTCGCGTGGTAAGGAAACATTTTCCTCGTAATCGAACGTCGTTAGAGAATCTTAAGAATGCAACAGGTTCCTTGTCCTCGGTGCAAATGAATTTAAATTTATTTTCGACTTTCTAGATATTCTTTTTAGTTTTTTTCATATTTCTGCGACCCCATATAGGGTCAGTAGTCGTAACACGAAACTTCATACAACTATCAATTAAGTTTAATTAAAATAAATAATTAACATGTAAAAGTTGTATTCTTTTTGTGATAGATCATTGGGTGTTGCACAAACTCAGTATCACGTATGATGTTTAATATTCTTATTTGATAGATTACATTTAAAATTAGCGAGAAAAATTAAAATAAAATAAATAACTAACATGTAAGGTTTACTTAAGGTTTATTATTCGAATGGTAATAGAAAATAAATGTAGCCATTAGACAACCTAAATCGATAATTTAGCAACCGATATAGCAATTTCCATAAAGATTATTTGGATAACGATTTGATTTTTTGCTTCGTTTTATGACCATAACGAGATTCATCGATGAAGATGCGATATTCCTCGTATTTCCTAGTCGTTGTACGAAGCTAGCAGAATTAGGTTCCTGTTCGATCTCGAATTTGTCGCGCCAGTGATCAGAAAATCTAATTTACGCTCGTGAAATCGCAAACGATATTGATCACCATACGAGAAATGATGAATTTTTAACGATTTTTTAACAACTAAATGTAATTGCAGCAGGTTTTAAAAATAAATCTATTCATTACCAATACTTTACCACGATCGGTGAAATGATTAGTTAAAGATTTTCAATAACAATTTTCCATTCAAAATATTATTTTATTATATGGAAATTATTTTTATTTATTATTTAATTTGATATTAAATTTACCATTGAGTAAATACCGGTTGTATGATAAATTAGCTGACTATAAAACTGTGATTCTTAATGATAAATATAAATAAGATAAATTAAATAGATCTCGAAGTTTTTCACGTCATACTTGTGTCTTTAATTCGTAGAAATCTTTGCTATAGTTGTTTCTCGTATTTGTAATCGAGTCTCGTTCGACATCGGCACGGTAACCTTTTGACAAGCCAACTTGGCTGGCAGAGCCTTGAATCGAACGGTTGATCGTTTAACATACTTTTCATGACGGAAAAAAAGAAAAAAGAGGAAGGGGCAAAAACAAACTAAGAAAGACGAATCCAACACGATCGACTGATCGAACGGTTGAACGGTCGGTCGATCGTGTGAGCATGTCGAGTACTACATACTCTAAAAAAGGATGCAGACTGCATGTTAACACTAAACGCACCTACAAAAACGTGTAACAAAAAAGTGACCGGTTTTTATTTTTAATTAAAATTCTGCATCCAATGTTACACTACTTTTCGTTCATTTAATTTTTACAATTATTGTTTTATTTATTATTTCAAACGAGAATCCAATTACAACCGTTATTATCAACGCAATTGATTGCAAAGAAATTGATTGAAGAATTGATTGAAAAGAAAAATTGTAAAACAAAATAGAAATTTTGTTAAAGATCGGTATAAAAAGGTAAATTATTATATTTAAATAATATTTAAATTAAATAAATGAAATATAAATTTTTCTTATTCGAATGACTCAACCAGTCATCTTGATGAAATCATCATCAGTCCTTCCTCTCTTCGTATCATTTTTCTTCGTTTAATTTATCTCTTTTTCTTTATCTTCAATAACCTTCAACGTTATACATCCTATTGTCTTCGTCTTCTTGATTTTCATTTTCCACCTTCCCTCATCTCTTTTATGGTTCCTCACGCGATATACAGTGGGTAGTTGATAACCGTACATCTTCTCATTTCCGCAAATTACTAAGATCACGGAAGACGAATTAATTTGCTCGTTTGTGAATTTTATATGACAATTATCAAATCATATTCTCACGCGACTATCAATTCACATCAAGGTCAATAATATTTCCTTGTGATTCTCTTATTCTTCGCGTTATTCGCAATTCCCAACTATAATAAAATCTTTTACTTTAATTTACAAAAAATTCCAAAAATATAATAGAAAAACAGACAGTAGATGTATCACGTAGGAAGAAATTTTTCCTCGACCATTAGTAAATACAAGCAGAATTTAAAAACGACATTGATTGAAAAACCTAACGTTTGTACGCGTCAGAATAGTAGAATAAAGACGAAAAGACCTCGGTTTTAACTTCAAAATTTATTCCGATCTCTAGGCCAGTCACTTTGACGAGAGACAAATGCGATCCGAGTACAAACGATTGGAAAGGTGCGCAGAAGAATACGAACAACTCGTTCCTGGTTCGGAGGTTTGTAAACCTAAAAGCTTATTGTTGTATATATAAGATAGATAGAAGAAATAAATTACGTATGATGTGGGTTTCCCCTTCTCGACTCGGTTAAATTTCTCTTACAATATATGTCTCGTGTCCCTTATTCTTGAATCCTATTTTAAATACACGCGCGCGTGTGTATTTGTGTCTGAATAAATCTAAGTGTTAGTAATTTTGAATAGAAGTTTAGTCGTTGTATTCTATACGTTTACAGGTATATATTTGAATCAAAATGTTTCTGTACTCATTGACGATCCTCACACAAACAAACATAGGCTCATACATAAGCAAACAATCGGGACTACTGTAAGCATACGAAATTTCAAGGTATCTCTTGGAAATATAGGAGTCAATATTTCGAGTATATACCACGAACAGTGGCATACTTTTTATCGATAATTGTATTTATCCTTATATCGATTGGTTCGTTGCTAAAGGCCAGTTACTTGGTACGCGTAAACGTCATTTCCTGTAGAAAGTAACACTTCTGTTTATGGAATGATGAAAGAAAATAACAGATTAGAGGAAGACTCGTCCCCGATTGAAGTGATCCCCGTACGTACAATTTTATCCAAGAATTTTTATATTCGTGATTTGAACTGTTAACACGTTAAATTTAGGAAAAACAAAGTTGCTCTTATTACCAGAATAAACCGGCGATCAGTGCGGTCAATGGGACTAACAGAACTAATGTAACAAGACGATAAGTGAAGATGTCGCGATATACTGATCGTTCTCGCTTTATTTGCTACGCTGCCAAAGATAATATTTTTGAAATCTACTTGCGTAACGTTTCCTTTGAGCAAGAATAATTCTGAACCCGCGTCTGTTAATTGTTGAGATTGGCGAGATATTATAACGCGTGTTTCTTTAATAATTATTCGAAAACTTATAATTTTATGATACTATCATTTATTTCTTTTTAAATTACTAGTTTGTGCAGATACAAGGATGTAAAGAAAAACAAAAATGATTTAATATAAAATGATAGAGGATGGAAATTAATTCTCGCTAACAGTGTGCACAATACTGTAATTTAGTTTTATTTAATATTTGATTATTTATTATTATTAATAGTATTATTTTTTTCTAATAAAAATAATTTTTATTACATATAATAACAATCTTGTTTCTATTTAATTATTAACTTTTAGTAGTATGTAAAAATGAAGGAGAAAAGAAACGAAAAAATTAATTATCAAATAAAGAAAAGGGTGGAAAAGGGATGTAATTGTCGGAAACGGTGTACAGTAAATCAAGTTATTTGTATTAAATATTTTATTATTTATTACTATTAAAATTTTTATCAAATAAACAACTTTTACTAATACGAATACGTAAAGAGTTAATGCGAAAAATAAATGAAATAATAAATAAAAAGAGAAAGTAATACTTGGTGGTACCAGTGGCTTTTAAACAAGATCACGTCTAACGTGATTTTCTTTTTATACGATATAGAACACGAATCTCTTCCGCTTATTTTTCTCTTACTTCCTCTTTCGTTCCTTCTATCCTTCTTTCCTTCTCGAAACATACACACACATATATATATTATATATCTATGTAAGTACTCACATTTACTAAACACAAGATTATGCAACCGACAGACTGCGATGCGATATCGCGGAAATTATCGAATGCAATATTTACGTGGCTTTTCCTATCATCTCTTCTTGCAGAACCACAATGTTGTTCAGTTTTGCAAGAGATACGCGCAGGACACGCGAATAAACTCGATGACAAATACTCTGTTCTATGATAAAGTTGCAACAACATGAATCAAATTAATCAAGTATTTGAATAGTTGCATAATCGAATAATTTCATTCATTTAATTGTATAGAAAACATTCATAGTAATCATAGATTTTGATTGAAGATAATCAATTATTTCAAATCACAATATGCAATTTAATTTAACGATAAAAATTAATTGCAATTGATAATATTCGGAATATCGTATACGATTAAGTCGATTGTAATTCATAGTAAGTTAAACGAGTTGTGACACTATAAAATTGTAACTTCGTTGCCAGGAGTCACCGTTAATTAATCTGAGTACCGGCTTACGCGTAGAACACTATTAAACTCTACGAATCAAAGGTCACTCAAATCTAAATCCCATGAAATGAGATTAAATTATACAGGATTTTACGAAGATTCAAATGTTTATCTTATTAATTAAATCTTACAAAAATTCTTACCGATATATAATCAAATTTTTAAGCCAATTTTTATTATCATCATCTTCTATCGTTAGATATTTCTTCTGTTATTTTTTTTTTCTTGTATTTTTTTTTCTTCTTTTCGATGTATATCTGATTTCGCATTGAACGACACGATTTATCAACGTGCAACGTCGATTGCAACGGGTTCCACTCCTGTCCGGAATGACTACTGCAAACTAAAGATAAATCAATTTCGATAATTGTGCGAGATATGGGATCGTTCATCGAACGATTGGCCGTTCGTTATAAGCGAGTTTATATGCCAGAGGACTTCTCTTCATTTTTTCCTCTCCTTTTTTTTTCTCTTTTTTTCTCTTTATTTTGTTTAATATGTTTCCTATTATTTTTTTCATATAATTTTTCTATTTTTAATACACACAAAGTCTGACAATATTTCCGCATTTTCTTTCACATCCATCAACGCATCCATTGCAGACGGTCTACGTTATTACGATTTTACTACTCATACATATATTTATTTCCACTTGATCTGTGTGTGTGTGTGTGTGTGTGTGTGCCATCGATATATTCAACGTCAGCGTAGAAAAACCTTTGTGTAAATTTTAATCGATGCTTAGGATTTATTCTTCCTTTTTTATTTATTTTTAACAGAAACTTCTCGTATATTTCAATCATATTCGTCACGTCTATCGTTCGTTAATTTTACGAGACGCATATTAATTGCTTTTCAAACATATAGGACAAATTTAACAGAAAACCAATCAATTTCGTTGACGGCTTGCATTATCCTATTTTCTATATTTATTTTTCTTTTGTCTCTTCTTTCCATTTTCTTTTTTTTTTTTTCTCTAAAGATATGTGCAAATATTATTATTCTCATCATTACGGATCGATTATTTTGGTTCAATAACATCATTCGTGCAAACAAGAAACGCTAATTCACTACCACTCGAAAGAAGAATGTCTAAACCTAATAACCTTTGTTCAAATGATTGTTGTTCAGACTTTCTGCTATGATACTTATTCTTGATACAAGTTGCAACTTATGTAGACATTTGTAAACTTGTACCATGAACCGTAATGTCTCACGAGAATAAACGGTACTGGTTAACTTTCACTCTATGTTACCTCCGATTCAACCTTTTGTAAGTTTCGCAAATTTTATATGTTTACCAATCATCATCCATACCTTTCTCATTTTATTTTCATTCCTTTCATTCGTAAGTTAACACAAATTTTCTGATCTAAATTTATTAAATTTCTTTTTTATGCTAAAAAATTTAGCATTGCTCATCGAACTGAATTTTTTTCAGACAATTGGCGAGAATTTTTCAAGCAACCGTAGAATAAATTTAAATTAAACGTTGATTTACGTGGAAAATTGTATTATACGTTAAAAATAAAAATCGGTCCGAGTTGTTACGGGCAATCCAATATCGTGAAACTAATTAAAGATTCAATTGGAAAAAATCGTATGATTAATCTATTAATCCATAATAAATGTGAACGCGAACAGGAAGATAAACGTAACGTGCTAAGTGAATTTCAATCCTTTCGTGCTGCACATAATGCATACACATATACATCGTCTTATTTCGTTCCACTTTGGTGCAAAGTGCGTTTAACATGCAGAGCTCTATTGTTAGTAAGACCTCGATAATTGAATCGATCAACGAGTATACACTTTGAAACATTCACATAAACCATACATAAACATAAACGAGAGTACTATAATGTTCTTAGAAATAATTTCTACATATTGTTCTGTATCGATTTCTAACGAATTTATGAAAAGAATTAACGCACTAGATGCTATTGAGTTTGTTCATTTTTGTTGTTAAATTTATTATTCAACGAGTTTGCGTGATAATTTTGTCAAAGTTATATCGTACATTTTGTGAATAATATTTAAAGACAATTGAAAAGTTGTCGGGCGTAACATCAATGCCTGGTCGACGTGTTTTATCATCGTCAATCCTGACGTGCATTGAAATCACGAGATTTCTATTTCTATCGCGGAAGAAAATCGTTTAATTGTGCAACGTTGTTTCAAGTCTTGCGACTGAAAACGTGATCGACGAATTCGCCGGACTAGAAATAATTTACGTGAAAGTATATTTATAATTGAAAAGAGAATAAGAGAGAGAAAGAGAAAGAAAGAGAAAGATTAGTTAGTTGAAAATGATGGTTCAGTTGTTCACCTGCACGATCACCTTGAATGAATAAAAAAAGGAATTAACGTTTGGAGATGATTTTTCTCGAGATGTAATTATTTCTGTAAGAAGATACAAGAAACTTTTGATAAGATCTCGATAAGATTTCGATGTTGTAGAGATAAGGTAAAACTTGAAATGCAGAAGACTTTAGACAGAATCTCTTATTGGAAAGTTTATCTAGTATCATGATTTCTCGTTGATTGAACGAGAAAGGTTTTTAGATAATTATTCGAGAATAATTATTTCTTCTTGTTGGGTAGACGTTTCATTCTCTTTCAAGGTTTCTAAAAGATGTATAGGGAAAGTTATTGAGATGATTAGAACACAATTAATAGAAAATTAAAATATTTAATTTATTTAATAATACTTATGATTAAAATCGAAAAGAAAATGTAAGTAAATTTTAGTTTGGTGTGTATTGTTTAAAAAAAGTCATAACAATTTTATTTATTTAATTTCGACTAATGTAAGATGAAACAAATTGCAGCGACTAAAATATATATCAAATTTATTTCATATAGAGAGCTATTATTATTAAAAAATAATTTAAGTAAAATTTTGTTGGATTTACATTGTTGCAAAATTACGTTAATTTTATTTATTTACTTAATTTAGCCTGAAAGAAAACAAATTACGATGAATAAAAAAATAAAAAATTTGCTTATTAATATATTATTATTAGCTGAAAAAAAAATGTAAGCAAATTATCGTACGTGAAAATGAAAATATTATAATAATATAAATTATTAGCTGAAAATAAAAATTGTAAGTAAATTATCGTGAATGTAAATTACTGATAACTCATGAAAAGGTTTGATTTACTTAATTGACGTAGCAAACTTTCATCTCCTGTTTTATATATAATACTTTTTATTCTCGATCGAACTTGACTGGTTTCACAAATTGACTGGCAAGTTTTTGCTAACGTTACGTAAAGTATCGGTAGACCTATGAAGCCGATAAAAATGTTCTACGAACGTATAAACGCCTGAGTTGTTCTTATAAGTCCTCTATATACAGTCGAATCCCTCGTAAAAATCAACCGGGAAGAAAAGAAAGAAACATAAAACTTGTTACGGGAAAGCTGCATCTTACGATCGAGCAACCGTTTACCCACATTTTCTCTCTCTCTCTATCTCTCTCTCTCTTTCTTTTTATCTATATAAACATAAAAAATCCTATATTTCGCACACCATTAAATAATCAAACCTTGGAGCTTTTATTTTGTTTACACGATCGACCAAAAAAAAATAAATAAAAATAAAACGATCTCCCCTTATTTGATCTTTCCAAAGTTTATTTTAAAACAGACTTCCACGAGTGTCTTAAACGAACGTTTTTTTTTCCAGTGTAAAAAATTCGATTTCATTGGACATTAATGTGCTGATTTATAATAAACGATAATATTTATTCGAACTTTCGAATTTTTTGCCATACTAACAGCTGTCTTTTTTCTTCTTTTTTTTTTTTCTTTCAAAATACATAATTATACATAAACGAACGTTTGTCCTTGTATAATAATATCATACAAAATTATATAATAAAAAGAGAAAAGATTGTGGAAATTCAATCAAAAACTCACTTAATGACGGTTTGCTTCATACTGTTGGTCATCTTCTCGCTGATGATACTGAAGCCCCTTCTTCTTCCCGAATCTTCTCAAATATAATATTTGACTGTCTTTCACCAACAAATCTTTCGTTAATCTGACGAGAGCTCACTGTTTACACGATAAACACACACGGAAAACAAGTTTGTATCTGAAGTCCTTTATTTACGATATTCATCGGAGAGATTGGAATAGAAGTACTAAGATGTTTAGAAGAAATATGTATATTTCTTTTGGTCTATCTTTCAAATTATACTTCGAGAGGATCTCTCCTCTCTCTCTTTCTCTCTCTTTCTCTCTCTCTCTCTCTCTCTATCTCTCTCTTTCTCGTTCTTTTTCTCTTATATTTACTTTCTTTACCTAGTTCGAGTCCGGAAACACATATATATATATATATACATATATATGTGTGTAACGATTTGGAGTGTTGGCGCCGGACTGAACGGGCGCGCGCGTTTCTCCTCATATTTAAACGCCCTCTCCCTACCTCTCTGATCCTCTCTCAGTCAGTCTCTCCTTCCTAGCGCCACAGAGTTTCAACTACTCTCCTTTTTCTTTTTATATGTCACGACAATTCTCTCTCTCTCTCTCTCTTTCTCTTTTTTTGTCTTTTTCTTATTTTTTTTTATTATTCTGTCTGTCATTTTTTCATCTCTCTTTTTTCCTCTCCTTTTCCCATCTTCTTTTTGACTTTCTCTCTCTCTCTCTTATTTTTGGGACTCTGTCTCTCTCATTTTTATTGTAGCCTGTTTCTCTCATTTTTGGTCTGTTTTTCTCTTTTTCTCTGAAATTTGTGTTGTTATTCTCTCTCCCTTCTCTCTTTCTCTCTTTCTCTCATTAATCCTCTTTTTCAGATATATTTTATTGACTTATTTTCTTTCTCTTTTTCGTTGTTTATCTATTTTCCTATATTTTTCTATTTTTCTATCTTTTTCTTTCCCCTTTTTATCTCCTCTCTCTCTCTTTCTCTTTTTATTTGTTCGCTTTCCCTTTCTTTCACCTAATTTTCCTTTCCTTTCTTTATTTTCTATTTTTCCCTATTTCCCTTTCTTTATTTTTCTTAATTTTCTTTTCTATTGTTTTCTTTATTTTTCTTGTTCTCTTTCTTTTTTAATTTTCCCGTCATTACTTATCCGTGTTACTTTCAACGGGGAAAAGGCACGGTCGATCAAAATTACATCAATCGTGTTAAATCTTATCCTTGGTACAATGTAGACACGCGCATTGACCCTTTCTACCGACAATATCCTTCGTACTCTTACGCAAAACTCGATCATTTCCTTTCTTTTCAACTTTAAACGTTTCATTATAGTTCAGTCCATCAACTATAACATAAATGTATTTATTCGAATAAATAAAATTACATCGTTCGTGCTTATATATTCTATTTATAACATTTTTTTTTTAGGTATGACTTAACCGATTCCTTTTAATATCATCGTTTTAATTAATTTCTAAAAGATAATTATTAAATACGAACTTAGAAAGTCAACTGTAGTTGTACGAGTTATAACAAAGATAAAGTGTTCGAAGGCTCTACGAGAACAGAGAGAAAACTGGTTTCGACCGGTTGCGTTACAGGATAAACCGATCGGCCATCCATGGAGATCCTTCGTTCGTTCTCATTAATTACGCATATACGATTAACTAGTTGATCAACGATCAAATGACACGACGCGTAAAACTTCAATGTTTCTTATACTCTCTTGCACTAAAAAACCTTCCCTGATTTTATCTTTTATTTTTATTTAATTTTACAACCTACAAAAACAACTCGACTACCAGTAAACCAACACTCGATAAGGTTCAGGACGACACGATCAGGATTTAATTAAAAAAAAGTATTTAATATAATGATAAAATGAAACCGTTCAAAACTACGATTCACTGTCTTAATTTACATAAGATTATTAATTAATTCGATTGGTATTATAATTCTTGGAAATGATCAATATATTATTGATCTTGTTCTTTCGGTGCATTATTTGCTGGAAGGACGAACAAACGACACGTTTCTAACTTCTTCGAGTATAATTTAAATTTATCCTGATTGAAAGGATTTTATGTTAACGAAATATTGTTCTTAACATCGAATGAATGAATTACAAAAGCTGCCGGTGCGTAAATTTGACCGAGTTTCATAAAGTTTTGACAAATCAACGCTGACACTGTTATTATGGTTGTAAGTTTTGAGAGCATTGTCCAGAAACTTTTCAGCTTACTGTCCTAGAAACACAGCTTCGATGGTTCGAAGTGTTCCACTTAAATGTTACAAGTTACAATGCTTATTTTTGGACAATGTAAGATTTATTTAAGCAAATATGCTTCTTCTTATTTTTATTTAACATTAAATCTTCCAAGAAATGTTCAATTAGTTTCGTAATTGTTATCTATCGTACGAAAAGTGTACCTAAGCTTATATAATTGTCTACGCGTTCATCGTATAATAAAACTAATATTTTTACTTTTATAAATCATGAATTATTTATTATCAGAATTGTGAAATTAAATTGCTGACGTAGAATTAACGCAAGCAGACGATTATCCGATCGCTATTTTTTCAAATATTTGTCACCGTCCAGTATAGAAGAAACTTTAAAAAATATGCCAAAAAATATAATGTTTTCGTTGGAATGTTGGAAGAAACGGAAAGGAGTATGACAAAGTCTACTAGTTACGATAGTTCGTTTAAGTCTTTGTGGTCTTACAATAGAATAATTGTTTAGCGGGGAAATCCAAGCTGCTTCTAATCTGACTCAGAAAACTATGAAAACGTTTTTTTTTTTCCAATAAAACCAACAAAAATAATAAAAATAAATAATTCGAGTTAAGCATTGGTTCCATTATTTCTAAAATTATGTTCAAACGATATTTTATTTATTCTAAAAAAAAGCAAAAAAATTATAATTAAATGCAAGAAATTTAATTAATTATTTCAAATATAAAATTATGCACAAATTTATTATTAATATTGTTATTGTTATAAAATAAATCATTGTTATTTTAAAATTATATTTTTTATTCTAATCAATCTTTTTATTGTTTATAATAAATTTAATTATTACGATAACAATCAAAAGCATTTGATCTTTTCGAATGTTTTAATAGGTCAGCAATACGTTGAGAAAAATCGCGTAGATATTTTCTTTTTTCTTTTTTCTTTTCTCAATGAAAAATAAAATAAAGCCAAGCTTCCCAGCGACTTTCAAGATCGCGTTCGACGATCTCTTCTCACGATCGAGTCCGGTCATCCGTTCGACCTTCACCTTCTTTTTTTATGCGTAGAAACTTGCGACTTATGTTGGCGGCAAGAAATACCTTCCACCGGAACGCAAAAAACAATTCATCTACATCGAGGACGATGATCAAGGATGAATAAAAGTGAATAAATATTTACTACGTTAGGTGAATACCTTATCGATTTTCTATTATCTTTTGTTTCCAATTTATTTCTATTTATAAATGCATACTAATAACACGTAAACACAGATTCTTTTTTATCATCCAATCTTCATTTTGCTAAATAATATTTTTTTTTTCACGTTTATTCGGTTTTTGGTATTTTCAAATCAGAATTGTAGGATTTTGGTGAAAAAATGGAGTCTGGTCTAATTGGACAGGGGGATTGAAATCTAAGTTTTCTGTTTCTTTTTTCTTTTTTTTTTCGAGCGATTGTTTTATCAACTTAGCTTTGTTTGTCCTGGTGTTTGTATGTTAAATCATTTGTTTCACTTTTGCATGAAAAAACGAATAAACTTTTTACTCGACCCAATTTATATAAATATAATGACAATCTTTTGAAGAAACGTTTCTAGTCTTTTTTTCTAATCGATCGTATTTAATTTGGTAAAATCAATAGAATCCTATCACATTCTATCTGCGATCTGTCATACGTAATTTAAATTAGAATTCATCCCTGTCGCTTTTCATTTGCACAGGACACAATTCGATAATATTTAAAAATTCAATCCAATAAATTTCTCGACTGAAAAACTTCAACGAGGACGATGAACTTCGAGGAATAAGTATATTGAAATTTGATACAGAAAAATCTTATTGAATTTATCCAAAGATAACCTTGATGAACACTCACGTAATTACGAAATAAAAATATTTAAAAGAACTGATGGTTTGTTTGATAAGCATAAAATATTTTTCAATATTTTCTTAAGTGCTCCAATGGTTTATATGTTGTAATTCATAAATGAACGAGGACCATCAAATTTAGTTTAGGAGAGTCTGTTTGTAGCGAATGAAAAATATAGGCATCCCAGAAAAAAAGTTATAACAAGCATAAAATATGGTCTTCTATTTTTCGGTACTGTGTAACACGAAATAAACTAGTTGACTGTATAATAAAACAAAAAAATAATATTAATAGATTTATTATTTGTAATTAATATTGTGCAACTATGTACTTGAAGTTTCGAGTCACATGTTTATACCACCACTGATTTATACACTGCGTTTTATTTATTAAAGAATTTAATTTCCTATTGATTTTATAAACACCTATCGCCTTATTATATAAAATATGTAAATAGATAGTAAAAAAAAAATAGGGAATAGTTATCCGGTCGTTCTAGATGAATTAACTTTATACTCTTTCATAAAATGAGCACATTATAAGAATAAATAAATACATTAACGGGTTATCAGACTTTTAGTGTAATAAAATTACACCTAACAAAACAATAAATTGAAATAAGAATTAACATTGCATATAAATGATCGAACAAGATATCTTTCGAAGTTACGATTATGTATGTACTCGTTCGTTCGAGTTCAGTAGGCTACAACTAGTTTGAAGATAACGCGCATCTATGTGAGTCATCTTATTAGATATAGGATTATACATTGCAATGTCTTTTAATGCAAATCCCTAAAACAACTATCTGTTACTCCAGCTAATTATTTTATCTTATCATTCAGATACACACACACACACACACACACACACCTTTTAGTAATATACAATTATTATATATTCATATAAATTATGAAATAAATGATGACAATGGTTTGACTTATTAAAGTTAATCTGATATAATTATGTTATAAATATATTTTAAAATAAATATCATAAAATAAATGATAACAATGTTTTGACTTAAAATCCACTGTTAAAGATATTAACTGATGAACGCATATTGTTGAAATATAAATGTAATACTTAATCATATTTAAGTTGTTTAGAGAACAGAAAGGAAACAGTTAATCTCTGCGAATTAATAGTGCTAAATTAGTTTCAATTGCATTTATGGGTAGAAGAAGAAAACAACAAGGACAAAAACCGATTACAATCAGCTCGAAAAGTGGTAGTTGTTCTTCTTAACTTGTTAAAAATCTATATCAAGACAGGATTGATCCAATTGGGTTGATTCTTTTCATAACAAATGGGTCGATCATGGTGACGTGTTAAGTTGAACTAGGAGCGGTTCACGAGTCTGTGTGCTTAGATAAACTTGCAAACCTATATTCACACATAATACACACATATACACATACATTTGTGTATACGAAAGAAGTTTATCCAGGTTATCCCGTTAGGATTATTGCTGGACTAACATAAGATAGTAATCGGTTATCAGCAATCGTCTAATCTTCTCTACAAGCATCCTTCTTTCGATGAAACTCGTATTTAGACTCCACCTTAAACTATCTTACTTTTATTCCTATCAACGATCTATCTACGATTCTTTTATTTTATAATAACACGTTAGATGGAACAACAGTTCTCATTCTGAACGTAGAATTATCATTGCATTGACTTTTCTCGAATGGATTCATACGAAAATCTATAATTAAGAAATCCTATTTTTGATCATTTCTATTGAATGAAAGCTTACGTTTTAATCCACGATCTTTATCGATCACGTTTACTCCAACTCTAAGCTTATTTGCAGAGTTACTGTCCTCGTTAAACTATCCAACGTAATGAATCCGTCTCTATGAATAAGAACGCAAGAATTTAACTTATTCTGATACTTAATTGATGAATGAAGTTATTATTAACATTCCTACTAAAACTTCAACACTAGTTTTTATTACGTTTATCATCATTAATTTTTTTATTAGTTGCAACTGAAGATAAGAAGGTTAAAAAGATAATGCATTATGTACAAATTTGACGTTATTTTAAGATATTAATATATATATTTAAATTTGCTCGCACCATTGCGGAATTTTCGTGAGTCATTAATGTTAAAGTGCAACTTTTGTGGAAACAAAAAAAAATTTAAGATAAAAATAAAAAATATGAAAATTCCCGTTCGATATTTTTTTTGCGTATCTTTCAGCGAAGATAATCGAGTTGGGTTTGATGAAAGATCGAAAATATAGGGCGAGTTGTTAGTACCGGGTAATATCGTGACGCCTACGCAATTTCTTTCTTTCTTCCTTTCTTTCTTTCTTTTTATCAGTGGACTTGATGCAGTTCGTAACGAGAGAAGCTCGGCATCGTTTCGATGTACATACTCGATGTGTATGTGTGTGTGCTAGTAAGTGTCCCGTTATATAGTAATACCCGCGGCGATGTTAATGAGATAAATTAGAGTCACAAATGAACCGTAAAAGGTCCGATAACCCCTTAGAAAGGAGTTATTCTTTCACCTCCACTAAATATTCGCGAATGCCTCATTTTTTCTATTTTTTTTTTAATTTTATTCCTAAGTCGAGGATTCATTTTTCATCAGAAAATGTGTAAAGGGTGGTATCATACAGGATGAGCCAATTTAAAACTCTGATATCAAAAATAATTTGTTGTTTATTAAATGGTTGCATCGAAAAAAATGTTTTAACAAATTATTTAACATTTTAAAAGATATTTCGAATTTTAATTTTATTACTTACATCTCATATTCTATATTTAACTTATGTCACTGAATTTGTTTTTCTCGTTTACATTGATTTGATATGTAAAAAAATTTGCATTGAATAATGACTCATCCTGTACGTAAATTATAGCTACAAAATTCTTAAAATTATTTATTGTTTTATATTATGTATATAATTGAGTTATATTAATTAATTTGACTACCATATTTTATTATAACTAAAATTTTATACAGTTTTAAATGATGAATAAGGATTCAATAGAATATGTAAAAATAAAAAACGCTTGGCAATATTCCAACATTTATTTTTCTTTTTAATAGAAACAAGGACTCATAAAAACGTACCCTTTTATAGTAGTCCCTTCGTAAACCTTATCGTATAAGCCGGCACGAGGTATATCGAGAACATCATAGTCATCTTTTTTACTACCATCTCCAATATCGAAATCATGGTATCTTAACGTCATCGCATTCGTGAAATCAGGCTCGTTTTTACTCATCTTCTTTTTTTTTACGATTTAATTACAAGAAATTTAGGTTAAATCGCAATGAAAATGTTCAAGAATTTTTGTATTCGATACGAAAGAAAAATTAGTATAAAAATTACCCTGTTAAACACTTCAATAAGCTCGAGAATTTCTTTAATATCTCCTCAACAAATTTAAATACTATTCTTAGTTTAAAAAAAGGATGAAAGGAAAAGAAATTAACTTGGAAAAAAGAGCACGATTTTTCATTGTTTTCCACGAAACTGCAATTCAGTGCTATTACTAGTGCTATTATTAGTACTATAACTAGTGCTAATATGTTTAAAATTGATGATTATATATGTTTTTAAATAATATGTATGTGTATACCAAAGAACAAAACTTATATAATCGGAGAATTATTTTATAATTATAATTTTGACAGTAGGGTATAAATCATAAAATTTATGATTTATTTCTGATAATAAAATTGATTTATTTTTACATGGATATATTTCACTAGTTTATCTTATTAGTCCATTGTAAATAAATATTAAAATAATTCAAAAAAATGTCTTTAATATGATGGTTAAAATGATTTCGTTAGATAAAATTCTAATGAAAATATTAGAAGGTTAGAATTATGTGTTGGAATAACGGTAAGATTGTATTTGAAATTCTTGACCGCGAGGGGCCAGGCCATATTTCTTATTAACTCACCATTAATAGTATGTGTAGATAACTTTAGAAGACACAAGTATTTTATTTTCTTCTTCATCGATACAACAAAAATCTTTTCCTCGTACGTTGTTTTTTATTTAACGAAAACTCGTACCAAGGCAAAAGGTTCGCACGAAGAAATTAATACAACGAGAACATAATAAGTGTTGAGAAACATAATAAGAGTCGTAAATCGCAACAACGATTTTATGAACGAACGTTAATTCTCTAGTTTTCTTATTATTATTTTTTATTATGTTCTCCTGATTCCAGTCGCAGCTAGTCTCATAGAAGATATAATAAAAACCGGTTTATGCAACTCATTTATATATACTCATACTTCCTTACTTCTGCCATTTGTACGAGAGTTTTCGTTTATATTCACTTTGATTATTTTTAGACGATTATATTTGCGTTAAATTGTAGTTACCGTATTTGAATATTCGTTAACATCGAAAAGGTCAATGTTAATTATTTCTTAATAGGTTACATCGATGCATTGAACGTGAAATAAACTTTACTAGGCTTCTTTTAACGTTTGTGAAATTTATCGTTGAGAGAAGAAGACAAATTCATGTTAAAACAATTTACAGCTGATTGTAATTTTTGATAAAACATTCCTTTTAAATTAATAACAATACCTACCTTATAAAAGAAGAAAATATACAGTTGCATGATTATCAAATTATAATTGTGAAATGAAAATGAAGTTTCGCCGAATAAAACGTAAGAAAATCAAGCGCAATTCTTTGTTTACGAATGAATGTTCATAATTTCAAGTATCACGAATAATTCCCAGTGGAGATAACAAACCAATAATTAACATACCTAATATATAAGAAGGTAATTTACTCGTATACTTTGTTTTCAAGGAATTTACACCTTCGTGTAAGTTTTACTGTGTCATGTTTATTACATTTTTTACTCGAAGGTTTTTTTTTATTCCAGGGACATGTTTGAGAATATAAAAAGAGTACGTGTACTGTTTCATTTAATAACAAATTATATTTATAAATATTAAAGATGATAGATGAAGACAAAATTGTTAATTTTCGAGTAATTATAATTCAATAATTTATATTATAAAAAAAATATAAAATATAATTTTTAAATTATAATCTAATGCTATATAGGAACTTTAAATTTTCATTACGAGATTTTAATTAAATTAAAAATTTTTCTCCAATAATTTTGTAAAAATAGGGCTTAAAAAGCTCTGTAAATAAATATATATTATTATTATTATTTTAATGATTTTCAAGAATCCGACAGAAACAGATCGCAGCGCCATTATCGATAAATTCCACGTGTATAGAAATCTGTTTTATCCTCGAAGTCGATGACAGCGGTATCGACAAGTAACCAGCGCCAATAAACATTTTATTTCTTGTAGTTGCAACGAGAGAAGCCGTATTTTTGTTTGAGGAAAGTATAAAAGTATAAAAATTAATTAATTAAATTACTATGGCGAATCCAAATTTGACCGATATGACGGAAGAAGATGCAGCGGATTTGCAGTTTCCCAAAGGTATGTACAATTTGTTAACATAAGTATTATTAAAGTAGGTAAACCTAACCTTAGAGGTTAGTTTCTTTTCTTCTGTAATAAGTGAAAATAAATAATGGAAAGAGGTGTATGTACGCGTGAACATGACTGATCTAAAGTAAGGTTTGAAATTTTTCAGACTTCTCGTCTAATAGAAAAGAAAGTCATGGACACAACTTAGAACTCATAGAAGTATCCGTCGTGAAGGATGAAACCCTTACTTCAGATCCAACGTGTTACGCGTGCAAAAGTAACCTAAAAGAGCCTTACGTGAGGTGTGCAGTATGCACCAATGTGGATTTGTGTCCGTCTTGTTTTTCTAAGGGCTGTGAAATAGGTGATCATAAAAATGATCACGATTACGTTATCACTAAGAATGAATTTGAATTGATAAATGGTAGCGGTTGGACTGCTAAACAGGAATTGGATTTGCTCAGTGTAATACAAGAATGTGGATTTGGTAATTGGATTGATGTATCCAAAAGAATAGAAGGGAAAACTATGGAAGAATGTAAGGCACATTATTTAGAACATTACATTGATAATCAGAGTTTACCTGGATTACCGAAAATCAAAGAAACCCAAGCAAGTTTATTTGCATCCGAACCGATCCCCTATTTATTTAAATTACACGATTTGGAAGAACCCCCAAGATTTGCTTCGAATTCTCTTAATTGTAGAATGTTAGCTGGATATAATCCTGCGAGATCAGACTTTGAAATAAATTTTGATAATCACGCGGAACACGTTGTTTCTCAATTAAACTATGACGAATTTGATTCGGACGATGAAAAAATTAACAAACTAGGACAATCTTTACAAGTAGCCGTAGTTCAAGCCTATAACAATAGATTAAGGGAACGTAAAAGACGAAGAAGAATTATTCGAAATCACGGGTTGATTGCAATTAGGAGAACGATTTCTTGGTTGCAAAGATACGAATTTACGATAACGCGTTCGATCGCTGAAAGATTGTTGATTTTTATGCAGCTCACTGGGGGAATGGATTTCGATTATTTTATGGAAGGTCTTCATCGTAGTGGCGAACTTAAAAACCACATTCACAAACTTATCGATTTAAGGAGCAATGGGATAAAAAATTTTTATAGCGTGTCGACCTATCAGAAATTATTGAAACTGCGTCAGGAAAATGAGAGAGAGAGAAAACAATATTTGAATAATCCAGAATATAGTTGGAAGAAAATATTACCGGAAAATGTTATTACGAATTCGAATTTATCAATACCGCATAATATCTCCCAGAGAAGAGCAGCACCACCTCTCGTAATTAATGGCCTACCTGGTTACGAAAGGCTTACGAGTGAAGAAAAATTATTGTGTTCGGTTACCAGAATTGTACCAACGAGCTATTTGGATTACAAACATATTTTAATTACGGAAAATAAGAAATGTGGTTCCCTGCGTTTGGCTCAGGCTCGCGTTCTACTTAAAATCGATGTTAATAAAACACGAAAGATTTATGATTTTTTGGCAGACGAAGGATACATTAATAAACCTATTTAACAATAGTATATTCAATTAAATTGCGTAAGTGTCTCTTTCTGTTAAGTTTATTATTGTATTTCTTTCTACAGTTACGTTAAATTGGAATTCTGTAGTTAATCAATTAGATGTGCTTGACGATTATTATAGTCATGGAGAAATCGCAATATTTTGTGTTATTGGTATATCATTGTCAAATAATTTAAGTACACATTTTTTAATAAGATCACTACAACAAATGTTAATCAATTTTTTTACATGACGAGTATACTCGTCAATCACTGCTAACCAATTAAATCAAAATGATATTTAATAATATTAAGAAAATACACGCGCTTGATATCGACCCACCTCTGCCCATCTATATTAATTATTTAAAAATTACTATTATCATTATTATTATTATTGTTAAATATAATTTCGACTTGCATGAGTATTTGTAGAAATGAAATAATTTGTTTGTTTAGAATTCGAGAACGCGGAAACGTTATTGATATCGGAAGTATACATGCTATTGGAACATAGAAAAGCACAAAACGAATCAGCAGAAGAAGAACAAGAATTTTCTGAAGTTTTTATGAAGAGTTTAACTTATACGAATCGATTTGGACGATTTAAAAATAAAGAAACCATTGCAGCTGTCAGAAGGTATTAAAATTTTCAAATATTGTTTTTTCTTGACTTACTTTCATATAATAAAATTTTTAACGAGTTACAAAATATTTTTGTCCATTGTATTTGTTAAATATACATATATATACATATATATTCATATATGTGTATATATATATATATTTGTATTTATTAATTATGTTGTACAGCTTGTTATTGCAAAAGAAACTTCATAAGTTCGAGCTCGCTTCCTTGGCAAATTTGTGTCCAGAAACTCCAGAGGAAGCGAAAGCTTTAATTCCAAGTCTTGAAGGACGACTTGAAGACGAGGAACTGCGAACAATCCTCGAGGATATTCAAACGAAGAGATCTTTGCAGTACTGACCATCATTTCGATTGTTTTATATTTTACGATCGGTCACAGTACTATAATTATTTAATATTTTTCGAATATCTCATATTTATTTTAAGATTATTATTATTTCATTCTTTTGGTAATAAAATATTCATCGAATTATAACGCGTTTATTCGATTTTTATTTTTTACACGTCAATACGTCGATTATGAATAAATTTCGAATTGAGTTAAAAATAAATTTATAAAGTCTTATGATTAAAAGAAATGAGCCGTTTTTATCGAAAAGTTGTTCTACAATTTTGTTATCACTTAATGCTGTTAATTGTAAACCTAATTATTAATTTTAATTTATTTTGAATGTTAAAAATTACGCATAAATCAAGAATTTGAGGATCTGTAGAAATTTTAAAACTGAAATTAATTGCTTTATTCTCTGAACGGCTCAAATATAAAATTTTGATTTAACGCCGAGGATAATGTGTTAATTTTATTCTTAATCGAAGCAAGCACGAACACAATTAGAGTATAGATATACAATTATGACAATGAACAGTCAAGAAAATGATTAATCTCATAAGAAAATTATTTGTAATATAAAACAAATGATAAAATTCATAAGTAAGAATTTTTAGGCTAAAAACATTGTTGTAATAACCAGCGCAATTGCGTCGATTTGCGAGAGTATAAAAGCAAAGTATCATCACCAAAGAAGACAACTAATAATTTCAGGGAACGACAACCGCATATTAGTAGTCAAGTAATTGCATATGGTTGACTTTGCACGTTTGAGAGCAACCTGTTATTATCATCCTAAGAAGTTCTTGAGTAATCGCGCTAACAACATCCAGTCACAATGTTCCTTGTACTTTCTTTTTCTACTCGAAGTATCTTAGTTTAAATAAAGATCGAATATCTTACCGAAGAACATTGTAACGCGTATCATGCCTTAATGAGTACCTTCTGATCACTGTGCTACGCTCGGAGACACTTCATCTTATCTTTATACATTTTTACCGAATTACTTTACTTTCTTTTTTTCAATCGTTTTTCACTATTTATGTTTAAAAAAAAAAGAAAGTAGAAATACCTTCCTTCCTTACTAAATTTTGAAATAAGATTGCATGATCGATCCGTAGTAATCTATAAGAAGCAACAACAATTTTAAAATAATAAATTGTAGCTGTCCGTTCTTGTAAAATGTCGTTTGAAAAAATCTATACGCAGTATACATATTGAAGAATATTTTTTGTTACGGAATTGGAAGTGGAAGGTAAAGATGGAAACTGCGGGATCGGCAGTATTTCTTTTGACTTAATCGTTAAGTTACGCCATCTTTACTAACTCATTAGTTCAGTCACATTTGATAAAGGAGACTTTAACGCATGCAAATGTTACTTGATCCTAATTAGATGTTTTTTACGTAAGCATAATCGTCCTATAGAATATTAAACAAAAAATTTGATAAAATTTTAGATGACGTAGAAAGTAGCATCGTTATCGTCGATACGTATGCGCCATACTTTAACTGGATTGCTCTTAAACGGAAAGCTTTTAAGATAATTATGTTGATTGTTAATCGACTATAAACTCGATGCAATTACCATTGATTTTATCGGGAATTGAAAAGGTTCCTGCTAAGATAACAAAACTCTCTCGATTTCGAGGGAAATACTATCTAAACGAGACCATTTGAGTGTACTGGACCTTCCAAGATGCAAACATTTCGGGTCTTATCTTTGGGTACCTGAAACAGGAAATGAAATTCAATTAGTAACAAAATTATTCACAATTTAAAAGTATATTTTATTTTTTTCATGATCTAAACTATTTAATTAAACAATAAAACATAATTATGATTAAATATTCTTTGTTACGTGAACATAACTATATCAAATTGTACATTTTATTAAGAAATGTTTCGATGTTTCTGATAATATGAACAATTTCTCGTAACGTTAGAAATCGGAAAATTCTATTTGAAAATCGCCAATTTGATCGCATTGAAAAAGTTTTTCATGCTAAAAACGTCGAGGACATTGCCATAAAGCGCAACAAGTTTTGCATCTAGACTGGTAGGGTTTAGCAGCCAATCGATGGAATCAATTTGCATAATGTATACGTGCGAGAGTGTACGTTCCACAATGGCTCTCTCTAGTGGAGGCGCTTTCTGTCGACGATATCTGACGATATCTGACGATATCAATGTGTATATGTATAAGTAAATGTTACACATTTACAGATAGATGGATGATAGTATTGAAAATTGTGATAACTGTGGGATCGTCATTAACATATTTTCTTTTCAATACTTTTTTCAAATTATGTAACGATACAATAATCGATTAGACTAATAATTTGGTTCAACTATTGTTGGGATTAAACTTATACTTGCATTCTCTCAAGAATAAAAAATTAAACAAAATAGAATTAAGAGCCTCATTCTTTGTGTATTGTTCGCAAGAGTTTTGTAAACAATTTGAAATTATTGTCCCACATCGTGATTATTCGCATGATACAAAAAATAACAATAACTTCCTTGATTATCATCAACAGGCCGCAAAAAATGGATAGGAAAAGATAATAAGAAAAATTTCGTAGTTAATTCAATTGGGGGTTGAAAATTTGAAGAAAAATCGTCGACGTCTAAAGAAAGAAAAAAAGAAAACATGAAATCAAAGCTAGTAAAACTAAAAAAAGAAAAAGAATAAAGAAAAAACCTCGAGAAAATAGGTTCGTTAGGAATAGAAAAGGTCTGGAAGGGTTAGTGAGAGTTGTATGAAAAGTGTAGGATGATTCCGGAAGGTTGTGAGATGGGTAAAAGTAGTAAAAGCGTTGCGCAGATGCGCAACATGCACTAAAATGCACTGCTGCTGGTCGAGCTACGATTGAGCGGGGTTTGCGCGGGCGCTGCACTAGTCGTCAAACCGAATTTCACCGAATGAATCCGAAGTAAGCCGGCCGGGAAGCTGAGCGATTGGTTAGTTGTCATAAACCGAAGTATTCCGATGTTTACCGAATTCAAAGCCGAGTGAGGGGGCTAAATGAGCGCGCGCAAAGCGCCAGGCAGCGAGTGAGTCTCTCCGCGGATAGAGGCGCACACACAGCTCAAAATATATTCAGTGTATTGCAAAGGAGCGCAATAGACGTGTGTCGCTGTTCCGCGTTTCGCTCTTGCCTTAGCTTACATTCGTTTGCGCGCGCATCTTCTCATCTCTTTTTTTTTCTCATCGGTCGCGGTGAACGCGACGAAACGTTTCGATATTTTATTTTTTTTCCTTATTTCTCTCTCTCTTTTTCTCTCTCTATTTTTCTCTTTTTCTTTTTCCACCCTTTATCTGTCGAAAATATATTTTATTTAGAATTTTATGACACGCGAAACGTGTCTTTCATTTTAGTGGGAAAAAAGAGACAGATTCGAAATTGGACGCGTCTTTTATTTTGAAAAAAAAAAACAAGAAGAACGGATAATTTTCTTTTTCCTTTTTTTTATCCCTTCCTATTACCTTCTTCCTACCCTACCTTCTCGTTTTTATCTTCTCTCCTTTTCTATCCTTTTATAACTTTTCTTTGACGTAGAAACGTCGAAGAAGAAGAAGAAGAAGGAGAAGATTCTAAGGGATCACCAAGAGGATACAACATCCTCTTGAAAGAGTACCGCGTGTCGGAGAGATTTTCTTTCTCTCTCCCTCTCTCCCTTTCTTCCTTTATCTCTCTTTCTTTCCTTCTTTCTTTCCTTTCTGTCGATCGTGAGTCGAGTTGTAAACGTTATCCACTTTTTCTTCGCTAGAGAGGATTTTTATGTGAAATCAAAAAAAGTTAGAGAAAAGAAGAAGAAAAGAAGAAGAAGTAGAGGAAGAAGAAGAAAAAGAAGGTGGAGGAGGTGAAGAAGGAGGTGGTGGTGGGGGAGGAAGAGGAGGAGGTTATCGCTCGTGACTAGAAAGGAGGAAAGAGGATCGACGATCGGAGCTTTTCCCACGAGAGAGATCGGTGAGTCTCCGTCAGCAATGTCGTTGTGATACCAAATGAAATGGCCGAAGGTCGAGATGAGAGAGAGAGAGAGAGAGAAAGAGAGAGAGAGAGAGAGAGTGTGTGTGAGAGAGTTCCCTATCTTCTTTTTCTCTCTCTTTCTCTCTGTCTTTTTTTCTTACAGACTCTTTTACGAGAAAGAGAGAGGAGAGGAGAGGAGGTCGTTTACTTCGGCCGCGACGCGACGCTTCCCGCAAATTCGCATCGGTGATTTCTAACAGACTCTCCAAGTGCATCTTTTGCTTTGATTTTTTCATTCCATATCTTTTAGGTTGTCATAGAAAAATTATGATTATTATTTGAATTTGGTTCTCCTACGTTCAAATAAACGAACCTAAAATCTACCTCAATTATTCATTTTCGTGCAATAATTTTATTAGTTGCACGCACAATTATTTTTACTTCATTAAAATTTAATGAACAGCATAATTTAACTGATTTTTCGTGCATCTTTATAAATTATAAGAAAGATTATAAATTAGTCTAACTGTTATTAGCTTGTCTGTTAATTAATTATGCTAATGTAGTCATTATTTGTATGGTTCGAGTAAACTATTCAATTTTCGTACTACGTTTCTAACGTTTACTCAATAATCCAATATTTTTGCACGTCTGTTTAGATTTGATTAAATTTTTTCATAAACAAGATAACCACTGCGATATTCCCTTAATGATAGTAAAAAAACGGTCGTTGACATAGAAATAGAATTCATTGAAACGTTATAGATTCGTGTCAAATGTTCTGATAACGTGAAACACAGATGCATAGACTTGTCATTATCGGTACACCCGTATTTTCTTCCTCATTTATATACCTAATTAAAAACGCTATAAATTGTTTTTTTTGTTTAAACTCTTACGAATGACAAATGCAAACAGACACGATTTAATATTTGTTCGGGGACAAAATATTTCTTCGTATTTGAATGCAACAGTTAAACCATTGTTTGTTCATATGTTCTATCGAACATTCTCTTCAAATGCTTTCAAATTGTTTTATGGACGATATTTAATTATTTTTACCGATATCATGATTGTTACGGTATCGATTTTGTTGAATTTTCTGTCCACAAATTGAATCGATTTTTCCAGATATTGGTCGACCAGACCAAAGTACAACATTGACATTCAAATTTCCAGATTGAATACTCTCGAATCAACTTTATACGACTCGTACCGATACTGCATCGTGTTCATAAATATCACTAATATTTTTTAGTAATTTGAGTCGTATTCTTTTCTTTTTTTATTATTAACAAATTTCCAAATTTATTGAATCTCTTTTCATTATTTTCCCTCATTTTTGAAACGAAATAACTTTTGATCGTACAAAGAAACAATGCAACCTGTTTTTCTTTTTAAACAATTCTATGATACATCAGCTTTAAAATACACGCAAGTATCGGCAGATCCGATTAGTATTACCAGAGTTATGCGATCTTAAAAGTCATATGGAGAGAAAATACGAATGAACTTGTTTCCCCAAGGAAATAGATAAAAACTAACAAGTAAATTCAAGCAAATGATTATTGTGAAAAGAAGATCGTTCGTCATCGGTAATGTAAAGAAACATAACGAAAAGAAAACACCAAATGGCATCCCAGTGGTATCGTATTTGCGGCATCGCATTATCTCTATCATAATATATTACGTTGCTGGTATTAGATCGCGATGCGTTCACGTTGCAAGGCATACTTTGTTCTACGTGTTATGGAAAGCTCGAGTTTCTTGTTCGAACAGATACAAAGAGAGAGAGAGAGAGAGAGATAATTCATGATGGGTTACTTCGATCACACTTTCATTACGCGGGCAGAACTTTGATCTGAAATAAGATACACCAAAGATAAGAAATTTTGACGTCAAAAAGTTTACTTTACTCGAGTAGTTGATATTAATTTTTCGTATATACACGGTGTACCAATGAAAATGACCATTTCAAATAAATCCGTCGCTGGTTTGTTGCATACAAAAATGATTTCGGACCAAATTTTGTTCGTATTTTAATAACAGATAAGAATATTTTTACAATTTGTATTGACGATTTAAGTAATAGAAATAAAATATACACAAGAAAATAAAGTATTTATGAATGAAATTGTAAAAATTATTTGGAATAAAATAAATGTTCAATATGGCGCTAGCAATACTGAAGACTTTAATGAACAATAGTAAATTTTTGTATTTATTTATTCATCATAAATTTATCAACGATATATATATATATATATATCAGTTGAAAAAAGCATTCATACGTCGTTAACTGTTGAACTTTGAATAGGTTAACGTACGAAAGATTTCTTTTTTGAATCTACTAGAAGAATTTTTCTATCCTTCTTGTATTCTTTATGGATAGTGATCTCGAGTTTCCATTGAAACCTATGATGATTTTGCATTTAGCTTGTTGCAGCTTCCATTCACATGTTAATACTATTATTATTATTATTCTATGAATGTTTAAATTAACTTGTGACGTTGTTAAAGCCGTTCGAGGGCAAATTATTTTTACGATTTTTCGTTTTTTCTTTCTCTTTTCTATCTTTTTCTCTCGTTTTTTTAATACTTTTTTCTCTCTAACGCGTTGTCAAAGTTTACGTGAAAAAATATAAAAACAGAAAGGAAAAAGGGTGCACTTTTTTCGATGAAAAATTCGATGAAAAACGGAAAGCTTTTTTTCGTCTTTTCTCTTTCCGAAAATTCATAGATTCGTTGATACGCTTTGTGTTTTTTATTCTAGATAAACAAAAATAACTTGTAACCGGTTGAACATGCGTTAGAAAGAGAGAAAAGTTGAAAACTCGTTTACAATTTGTTATAAACAAATTTGTCAATATAACTTGAAACACCGGATAATATCATTGGATATCATATATTTTACTTTTCAAATATTATTCCGTAATTTTGACTGTAATAACGATTGATAGATTGAAATTATATTATTGATAATATTTATTAATAATTATTAATGATTCAGAAATGATTATAATAACGATTAATGATCTAATGATCAAAAAATGATTAATTATTGTATTAAAAATAAAATTGTTCGAGTATATGTAGGATTGGCCTTGAATGGATAAGGGATTATTGATTTTCAAAGAAATAATGGGACAAAAAATTATTTATGTATTATAGTATATAAGCATAGTATATAAGTAAAGTACATACTCATGTTATCCGAGAAAACATGAGGCTAACGATATCAACGACCCGTAGATATGTATATCGAGTCCGAAGAAACGGAAAGAAGAGCGTTTGATGATGTGTATGAGAGAGAGAGAGAGAGAGAGAGAGAGAGAAAGAGAAAAGAGAAAAAAGTGATAGCAAAGAGAGAAGGAACATGACCGTTGAGAGGATCTCAAAGTGCCTACTTATTTGCTCCTAGACGTTTTTTTGATTTTTCCCACTCGTATGATCTTGAAATTCTTTCTCGATGCTACAAAAAAGTAAAACAATAAAGTTTACATGTTGTTAAGCAACGAAAAAATGATTTGTGCCTTAAGAAGTCATTACGATTGTTAACTTTATGTGATAAGATTATAGAATTTTGTTTTTGGACAACTCATAAATACTCCTAATCGTTCTTTACTATTCTTGATTCATACAACTTTGAAATTCGAACTTAGTACGTAAAAAAATATAAAGTTTACTTATAGTTTACCGACTAAAACTTGAATCGTGTCTTAAAAACTCATGTTCTTCAAATTTTAAAAACTATTTCTTTAATTATATGATTTTTCTTTTTTTCTTCATCGCATAAATCACGACTCACGTACAAATAAATGTAATATTTGTATTTGCCGATTGAATAGCATTTACAGATACGGAAAAATTAATGATGCAAGTAAAAAGGTTTAAAGGAGGGAGAGAAAGAGTAATGTAGGTAGTATTTATTTTAAAACATCAGCAAGTCAAAGTCGAATTTTAATGGGCATTAGCAAAAGAGAAAGAGAGAGAGAAATGACATAATCCATTTTGTATCGCGTACAAATATTGATAATACTTTAGTATTATTTGAATTTCTAGAGAATTCTTTGAGCCATTATATACCAAAATATATTTATGTATATACGTTGGTGTGTGTTTGAATACGTGGAACATTTTATGATATTAATTAACGAGTTACGTTTACTCAAATATCGTACGATCGAAATAGAATGATCGATATTATAGAAGAAAAGTAGAAAATCCTAGCTAAAGACAAATTTCTTTTGAAACTGGCAAATATCGTATGATACGTTTCGATACGTATCGATACGTTTCTAATCTCGTGAACGATGAAATATGTCAGCCTTATCGGTCAACATCTATCGAATGATATAAGCCGGGACTCTCAAGCTACAGCTAGTATGCAATAAAACGTGATACAAAATTGGACATCGTTCGATACTCAATGTTCATCCGACCAACTTGAAAGAAAATTGACTATGATTGTACGCAGGATAGAATAGGAGAAAATATTACTTATTTACTTGGTATGTTTTATCATGATATTGTTGATCGTCTCATGTTTATCAACGCTCGTGAAGTCTTCACGATTTTGAAAATAACGCAAGTTCAAATATGTTGCGATATTTGTACGCGGATTTATAAGTTTCATGATGTAGCAACGTATGTAAATCAGTATTAGAAAAAAGAGTTTGCATTGATATAAGGAAAACATTTGTTTGGTATCATATGACTACTGACATAAATCGGTAAATTGCTATGCATGTAATTTAACGTCGGAAAATATTTGCATCGATGTAAGAAATAAAATGTATTTAGTATCATACGGTGACATTAAACTGAGAACGATTTGTATGTTGTAATGCATTTTGTATTATACAGAAATTGAACAAAATCGGTATGTTGCAGCATACATAATTCAGTATCAGAAAAATCTTCTATTTATCTAACAACAAACAAGTAGAACATGTTTCAACATTAATATTACATCAGAAGTAGAACAATCGGTAACACGGAATTGGTAACAAACAAAATCCGATGCAAGTTTCTCAAAACCCAGGTGTCGAGTCATACATCCGAACGTATTTTATCGTTTAAAGAGAAGTCGTAATATAATTTAGGATCACGTCTATTTGTTTTCCCATCCATATGCAGATTATTCCGAAAATAAATGCTTTCGCTTTGGAAATCCTTTAGTCATTCTAACTTACGTTCTGTTTTGTTTATCATCTTCAATTCTATTGTGACTCTTAACATTTGTTCCCTAAAACTACGATAGTTTCCGCGTTTAAGGAAAATGAAACGATCATATACTAACAATTAGAAATACATTATTTATTCGTAAAAGCAATAAAACTTTCGAATAGATTCGATAAACGATTTCAAACCGAACTCGTTTAAAATTTTACCGATCTCAAAGCGAATACACCGAAAATTTAATCGATATCCAATCGTATGTACTTAAAACGTTTCCGATTTTAAACCGAATTAACATTTAAAACATGTAAACTACGAGGGTTTAAGATGAAACAGCGTAGGAATTTAATTGCGGATATCTAACGATCGTTATCGTTAGACCGCAACTTAATGCCCCTTGCTATACTATTTTATTATATCTATCTAACATACTAAGTTATATATATATATATATAATAAGCGTCGATTTTTGAATCCAACTACACTCTACACCACACGGGCGTACCCATATATTTATTCAGAACCGTTGACGCCGTTGGTTACGTTCAAGTACGTAGAACGGTTATCCGAACGTTACCACCATTTGCATGAATTTATTACTAATGTAAGAGTGTGACCAAATCAACTAACTATCGAGATACATGTATCTATTATCTTCATCTCACCGCGAAGTGTTTAACAGTATTGAACGACCATCTGTTTTGATTGGATGTTATAAAAAATTCAACTGTTATTCAGCATAATGCACAAACTAATGAATCTTTTCAAGGCTAAATTTCATGACTGTTTAAGAAACGTTTATTTATTTAATTTTATTTCATGCAACTTTGCGATATGTTGTTAAATCTTTATTAATTAGATGTCCAGGTGAACACATAAAAAGAATTTTTTGTACCGATTAATTTCAGTAGGATCTAATTGATCAATTTTGTTTAAAGTCACCACAATGAAAAAGAAGAAGAGGAAAAAGAAGAAGAGGAAGAAGAAGAATAAACGCGTACATTACTAACGCGTTAATTAAAGTAATAAAGTAACGATTCGTGTTATATAGTAGAGACACGCGCCATGCATTATCGAGAGGATAACAGTTTAATTAAATAAAGCTAATAAAAGAAATGATATCGTACTTAGTTAAATTAAAATCTTGATCCTACTGTGATTCGATTGGTTGGTACAAAAAATTAATTGTATATCGAATATTCTTACATATTGATAATTAATTAAAATAGTTAATATTAAAATATGTACAAAAATAAAACGTTAAAGGAATAAAGTATTTAATATTGAATATTAACATTAGTCCGATCGATGATTAAAGAAACTAAACAAAATAAAAGACTATTTTTTAGATACCGGTTTATAAACACTAGTAATACAAATTCTATTTATCGGTTATCGGGTAAAATTAACGCGTCAATAAAGATTGCAATTAGAATATTCGTACGATTAGAAATTTTACTCTTAATTGTAAGATATGAGGTAAGAAAAAGTGAAGATATCGATCGATATTTAAGTTTTATTTACGACTATGCTAGAGTATTATGCTAATTGCACCGGCAATTAGTAGAATCACGCTCGTGCTCGATGCTATACACGATTACATGTTTTAGTTTATGTGTATGTCTATACGTGTCTGATGATTGGAAAGAAACCAGTAGGAAAAATCGAACGGAAAAGTAAGAGATAACGTTTACTTTGTTAGATCGAAGGAAAATTTTCTTCTCTTCTGGTTTAGAATTCATTTTTTTTTCTTTAAACAACTGCAAAGTAGTTCGAACTACTCTCGAACGTAGAAAATGTAAAGACGATGCAGATGTAACCGCGATATGTGTCGTTGACCCCGCAGGTGGGCCCCGATGATAATAACGCTCGATCTGTAATTGCTATACGGTGGTTAAACTAGCTGGAACGACGGTTAAAATTACCTGGCCGAGTAGTACTCATCGTTTTTGCTCGTTAAACCACCATCTTTCAACTACCATCCTTTAGATTCCAACTTATTTTTCTTTTATACATTTATTTTTACGTATTAATTGTTTGATATTATTTCTTACTTGTATCTTTGATTTGTTCAAATGATTTTTCACACAGATTTCATAATAGTTCGTTCATCGTTGTACTGTGAATCATTTTTGATATTTGAATCTTTGCTATACTAATTTTTGGTATATTAATGTTATTGTTGGTGGCAAATTTATAGGGAAAAAATATGATATTTCTATATTTTTTTAATACGAATAAAAATTAGATATTTCCTTGATTTTTTTTTATAATAAAAAAAAATATTTTCTAATGAATACATTTATTTTACAAAAGTCAAACGATTGTCAAATTCAAATAAGGAAGCTTACAAGATATATTTCTTATGTCATTTACAATTTACACGATGCACCGTAATTGTGATGTTACTGTTTAGAAATGTAAATTTAGAGCGTGTCAGATTAAAACAAATAACGTGATGTCAAAAACATACTACTTGACAGATCGGGATACAACAAAATTTTAAATAACGTTTAAAGCGTCTGTTTGTTAGAACTTAAAAATTATCCTGAAGGTTTAGACTAACAATAAGTATCGCTAAATGACGAATATAACGAAATTATTTTCCGAATAATCCAATAGTTTTGTAATTAGTGTCACACGAGCAAATTAAGCTCTGTTTTCTAAAACAATTTCATTGCAAAAATCTCAACAATCCTCTCTCTTTCTCTTTCTCTCTCTCCCTCTCTCTCTCTCTTTTTCTTATCGATTCTAGTGAACGTCTGATTTTTATTTCCCCGGTGGAAAGTAAGAAAAGTCCTAGTGTCTTTCTGGTGTAAGAAATCGTTGAAGTATAAAGTAAGTAAGTTTTCTCGTAAAACCCTCGTGACTTGGAAGAAGTAGAAAAAGAGAGAAAGAAAGGAAGAGAGAGAGAGAGAGAGAGAGAGAAAGAGAAAGAGAGGCGCGTTTGAATTCTCTCCTACCCTATGAATCAAATTTTTACTCCAGGCTCCCGAGGCAATTTCGCTATAAATTATAGTGATTTTTGACAGCGATCTTCCTCCGAGAGCATTACTTTGAACAACCAAATTGTATACCAAGTATCTCTCAAATGACGATTATCCGAATCACTTACCACGACGCGTTAGGAATTAAGGAGCATCATTTCGATCGGAGTAGGAGACGTAATATTACGCCGTAGATGAAAATAAGCGCAAAAATATTCTATTAATATTCATTCCTATATACTTTGTGTTTTTGTTTGTATTTTTGTTAAAACTAAATTCTAAATTCTTCTCTCATTTTCTTTTTTTCTTAACGAGATAAAAGGAAGATTTTTCAATTAATTGTAAACGAAAGGAAAGGAAAGAAAAAGGAGAGGAAAATTCAGTTTTCAGTTGTAATAAATAATACATGGCCTGTAATGATATGGAAAAAGAAAAACATTTTCTTTCTCTTTACATTTTAACAAATAATTGTTTCCTTTCTTTTTTTATTTTTTTACATATTATGATGAACGTACGGATGATGAACGTATCTCTTCTTCTTTTTTCCTATCTAATTAATATTCTTTTTCATAATACTTTTTATAAATCTAATCTTTCCTTTTAAATAATTTATTAAATTAATTCCGATAACACACGCAAAAATTATTTTTATTTTATTTACAAATATGTTGAAACGTTTCTATAATAATGCTTGGCTAACAACGTGTCTTGTCAGGGTTATCAATAGAATATGATATCCCATTGAAAGGAAGTGTTGTCGTAATTAGAGAGAGATATACTTAAACATATATATATGCATATTTAATACGCGTGCACGCGCGTGTATGTGTGTTGTGTGTGTATTCGTTTCTCGTGCAAACTGCAAAGGAGCCACAAGCGGGTTGCTTATCGGTTTCTCAATTCTCTGTCTCGCTTTATAGGAAAAAGAAGGTTCATACGGTGAACGGTAGCAGAAAAGAGAGAAAGAGAATAAATGTGATAGTGGGAAGGGGGAAGAGAGGGGGGAGGGGGAGGGAATATAGCAAGAACGTACAAGCGTCTACCGGAATTCGGTGCACAACGGGTTCTGATATAACATCGAGAGGAACGTACTTGGACGTTGATAACTAATAAATAAACGAGATAGTCCATTCGGACTTCATTTTATCCGAACAGTTGTTCAATTTATTGAGCGTAGCTCGTAGCTTCGAGCGTTAAACTTTAAAGGAAAGTGTCCAAGGGAAAGGATCAATTTAAGTTATTAACGTCCCAACGTTTAAGATTTGTGGATAAGTACGAAATTTATGTCTCAACGTTTGAATAAACTTCTTTTTTTTTTTGTTTGTTTTTTTTTCTTTTTCCTTAAGATCATAAAAATTCTATCGCTTCGATATGTCACAGGTTTATTTTAAAGGATACTATAAAAGAGGAAAGAAATATATACGTTGGGGTGCGTTGATTGATGAAAGAACAAATTCGTGTTCTGTTTTTTTTCTTTTTCATTTTGATAGCAATGGACGGTATGAGAACAAAATCGGTAATGTAAAAACAAAAATGAAAATTGCATACAGGTTTCATGATACGAAAAGCGACGTGCACGTGGTTCGGTATTAGAAACATCTTGCATCGTAACAAAAATAACATTTCGTTTCGAAGTTATTATCGTAGTACAAATTGAAAGAAAAAGAAAATCTGTAATGCGAATACACGCTAAACGCTCATGCTAATTTCACGATACTCGTTGCAATTTACGTTAGTTTGGTATCGCAAACAATTTGCATTGATAATTGCAAAATTATATCGTACATTTCAACGATCTTAATTAACCGTGAATGGAAAAATCGGTAATATGAATTGAAACGAAAATTGATACAATTTTGATTTAACACGAATATCGTTTGCATATGTCATAAATTTTAATATGTTTAATGCAATAACCAATAAAATTAATAGAAATCGTTAATGATTAATTCTTGCTAATTGTCACCCCTTTCTAACAATAAAAATAAAGGGTTGAAGATCGGTACTTCAGAGGGTTAAAGAAAGAGAAGAATAATTAAAAGTCTGGCTGGATTCCAGAAGCGTCTGGTGAAGGCGCCGTTTTTATTGTCTCCCGATTGATTTTGCCCACGCGATCAGTACTTCTTTAAAAGAACGTGCCTGAGACAATAATTCGAGGAGAACACGCGTTCCTTCAACCACTTCTCAATCGATCCCTTTCCCCCCTTCCCCTAATGCCCTGATTTTTATTAAATCAATCGAATAGAATTAGGAATGTACTAAATATTTGCAATTATATTCGAAATATATTAATCAATCAATCTAATAACTAATGCTCATTAATTCCAAATTCAAAGAAGGATTTAATAATCCAATCGAAGGACACCGTTCGAAGGACGATTCGAACCAAACTACGCGTCCGATAATCACAAGACCTTGTCAGGAATCAAATGAACACCCACGTGTAAAATATACGAAGTAGTTTAAATATAACTTCGTGTGTTTATAATTTATTTTTATCTACAAGTGTCAACTGTCCACAACCATAATCGTTTATCTTTGAAATAACGAGAAGATATCCTTGCGAAAATGTATATTCCTACTTCGTTCCTTTTTTTGTTATAACTGACGATGTTTTAAACGTATGAAAATAGTATTAACTAAATCTAATTTACACGTGTACATATGTTGAGATTACATTAAGAAATGTCCACCTATCGCGATTTAATCGCACAACTAAATATATTTAACTACTGAATCGTGTAAATTGTTTAAAAACAGTGATAACAAATGTACACTAGGTGTATCAATGATATCTGTGAACTAAACCACTCAAATAAGAACTTAGATTTTCCTCTTTATAATGATTTTTTCTATGTCAAATAGTATTGTTTTTCTATTAGTGAGCGGTTACTGATTGCGAATAGTGCGATAAACCGTATAAACGTGTCCAAGAGTATCACGAGCTACTCGAGTTGATAAGTGTTTATAAATCCTTCTCTGACTCTTTCTATTTTATCTATTTTCTTTTTTCTTTTTTAGTTTTCTCTATCGTTTTATCGATAATTCGATTGAGAATGAAATAACAATAAAGTAAAATCTATTACTTAGCAAACTCGCATCAGTCCTATCGTTTTCCCTCAGATTTTACTTTTATTCTAAACGTAAGCGAAAATGTCATACCTAATCTTAATAAAAAGGTTGTATGCATTGAAAAAGATAAGTATATCGAGAAACGCAACTGGGTTTACCACACCAGAGATAAACAGTTCCCCTGGTGCCTTAGGACAGAACCGATATTGGTTCAATAAGAATCGATCTTTTGTTGTGCCTTTATGTTGTTCTGGTGTTACTACCTTCCAATGCTCAGACCATTACCTCTTTCGAATTCTCTTCCGATCGAATGCTCATTTACTTTATTTTTCCTTCTAAAAGAATTTCCTTTGTAAATTCTAACAATATTCAGGATCAACTAGAAAAATTACACCTCTAGGCAATATTGTTTATCAAATTTAATTTTCTATTAAATATTTATTCAAATAACATATGGCTACCAATTTGATTTTTAAATTGCTAATTATTTTTTCTTGTAAATTAAATTTTTCATCAAAATAATATTGTGTGCTTCTAAATCGAAAAATATTATATTAAAAATCCTAACATATTTCAATACCGTTCGTACCATCTATTTTTCGATTTTCTCTATACTATTTCTTTAATACTATTACATTTTTTTTTTACGATGCACTTCTTAAATTGCACCCCTAGGCTCGTATCTTTTGTGCTTAAGCTTAAAATCACCTCTGCGAATATGGCGCATGGCTTTCCTATTTTATATGCTTCCATGTTCTATTTTAAATAATTTCAAACAGAATATTTTACTTTAAGTTACATAATAAATTCATGCATCTCATTTTGTTGTTACTATGCGAAAGATAATAATATTATAAATGTTAACTTAAGTGTTTGATGATGGATTATTAGCTCGATGAGATTGACTTATATGTTACATCAAAACCACGATTGTTAAGGTATTATTCGGCCTATAGTATCAAACGTATCCAACGATGTGATCACTTTGTTACAACCATGAGCTTACAAGCATTGTTACCGAAGCTTGTTCTGTACTACGAATATTGCGACATGTTCATAATATGAGGGTTCTATCATAGATAATCATTTTAAAGAGAATGCACTTTGTGTTCTATTCCTCCGAAATTTAATCTTTTGTCAGCTGAAATCTATAACAATTCATGACAATCAGTTTACAAAGTACAATCGCACATACACACACATACGCACAATATTTGTCGAACCTAAATTTATAAACTGGCACTAATTTGAATGTAGGTCTAGCATTGTTAATCTTTTCTAATCAAATAACCAGTATCACTTTTTAGAAATGTTATTTTCCATTGTTGCTATTTTATTGGTCATTCCAGTTTGTTAATGGGAGGGGGATATAAATAATATTCGGATAAATAAAAAAAGAAATTTTATGTCTTAGATACTAATTGCTTGGAAATAAATTGCAATAAAAAGGGTTTAAATGATCGTTTAATATTTATACAGATGAATAGAAATGAGTATAAAGTTAGTTAGGGTCATGAGCGCGCCTTTAGAAGGCCACAAGGCGCATTTGTGTGGCCGACGGCTAAAACGGCAGGTCAATAAGCCTCACTTTCAGCCAGATAAAACGCCCCTTTCTCTCGCGCGAGTTCTTTTTTCCTGATGCTGCACGCACCCAGTGTATCATAATTAATATATACACCATACTCGTCGGATACCACCATAGAAATACACTCTCTAATTTCTTTAATGACCATACACCTATTGGCTTGTCCGAAAAAGTTTCGCAATGATTGATATTTTTAATTAACAATTTTTTCTCCATAATTTGCAATAACCTTTCAAGCGAGCAATTTGTAATTTTTACGTTCGATTATTCGAAAAGTTTGTATCAATTTTGAGAGTAAAGAGTAGTATGAATTTAGTATAGAATAATAGAATAGTGTAGTATAGAATAAAGTATAAATTTTTCTAAATTATCGATAATACTTTTCGGCTCGAACCCAATTACGTTATTATTTATTCTTGTATAATACTTTTTTCATTTTTTTTTTCTTCTACCTATACATTATCTCCGTTAGCATTTCATTGTTTATGTTTTTTCTTCTTCATTCAAATCAATCCTTCGTTTGAATTGAACCAACTCGAAGCATGTGCATTTTCTCTATGCATTCTGTTCATACCATTCGTGTTCTCGTTCAACATCACGTGTCATTCTACTACCTTTTCTCTGACAATTATCTTCTTTCTTTTTGTATCTGTCACTCTGTCTTTTCTTCATTCCTTTATTTTTCTATTTTTGATTAACTTCAGTTTGTATGAAACATCTCATGGAATCCTTTAGAAGAAACGATTTGATAATGGATTATATTTATTTAATGTGTTCTTATAAAATATTTCTAAAATGTATTTATATTTTTGAAATGATCTTCATTCGATCTTCATTCGTATGAAATATTTAAAGAAAAAACAAAACAACAAAAATGAGAGAGAAAATAAGGCATCGATCGTTTAACTATCAACAAAATTTCTGATTTGAAATAGGAAAGGTTTGTGTCTTCAAATCTTCCATTACAAGTACTAATTAGTATTTGTAATTTTTCTGGAATTTTTTAAATATACGAAACAATCACAGAAATATGCAATACCTTAAGAATCGTCATTACTTGTTTTATTTTAAATATTCTAATTGGCAATAGAAAAACTTGTTTTCAAAACACGCGAATAAATGTTTAAAATCATTCAAGAATTATTTTTATATTATCGTTTTGTAATATTGTAATATTTCTACGAAATAATTTCTCATTCCAATCGGCGTGAAAGAGGAAATTCCAGTTATGTTATTTACCGGTAACATAGCACGTCTCGAACAGTGACGGATTTACCATTTTTAAGACCCTCCACTCATCCTCCTTTCTCTTGTGAAAAACTACAATAATATCTCATATTAAATTGTAATTTTATTCGGTATTAAAATATTAAAGATGTGTGTACAAATTTGAAATGGAACAATTTTATTTTTTGCTAGGACCTTTAATCAGTGATTTTAGTGTTTCTTTTCGGAAATCAACCACAGGTCTCGAGAAAAGTTAATTTTTAGTGAAATACAACCAACATAAGTAACTTTTTATCTTTTGCTATAGGATGAACTACTTGCAAAACAAACCAGTGAGTTGCAAGGAGTCTTTAATTATGACCAAACATGACTTCAGGATGTTATCCTTGTAGAATGAATAAGAAAAATATAGAAATAAAATAACTTGCATTTTATTTTATCAAGCAAATAAGTAAATGCACAGTTTAGTATTACACGAATCAATCAATCAATCAATTATGTTATTCCTCGACATCAATATTATACCGAAATAATTTTTCTATGTTTTCTTTTACATTAACATCTTACATTCTAAACACTTCAATTAATAAATCAATTTTCTTTTTCTTATTAACAAAAATTATTATTTCTCGGTAATATCTTTGTTCGATTTACTTTAAGTCTCATTGTCAGACAATTCTCAGTTTTCTATCTTTTCCTCATACTTTTTCCTTTCTTTTTTTTATTTTTTATTTCTATCAACAATTATTCTCATAAAACTTGTACACTTTAAATAACTATTTTATTTGTTTGATTTTTGTTTGATTTTTTGTTAATTGTTTAGAAAACTGGATCTTCTTATCGAGAAATCGTAGAAACGACAAAGTTCTTTCTTGTTATATTGTGTAATTAATAATAAGTTGGCAGGAGTAATTGTTTTGAGGAATTAGGATGCACATTTGGAGTTTCACGTATCACGTTCGGTACAAAACGACGAGGTAAACTGAAGACAGTTAAGTAATAAAATGAAAGGAGCTTGTTAAAGACGTGTAAATGTTGAGACAAAGAGAAATGGAAAATAAATTGGAAAAGGTGAAGCCTTGTAATTTCATTAAAATGTCACGAAAACTCATAAGAAACTAATTTCCATAAAGAATTGGTGCAAACGTTAAACTCAACTGTTTAGAAGAAAAGGAACACGAAATCCTCCGTTATTCTTTCTTAAAGATCGTTTGCTCGTAAAATAGATATAAACGATTTGCGTTCTTTAAAATTGCACACATACACACATACGCACACGTGCATACGTTTATACGTGAAGTTAAAGACGACGGAAACGTTATAAATGCACGCGAGAAAATTTACGAGCAGTACCTTTACCGATACTTTATTACGGTGCCTCAGTAAATATGGTGTACCATATCTTTGAAACCCATAACACGATTTTCTACGGTTATCGTCCTAACGTTTATCTAAATTTTCGAAATTTATCCTTCGAATTTATCGATTAACCAAATCCAATAAACCAAAGATAATGGAATATGCAAAACCTTCAGGATCGTATTGACATGTTTTCTTTTTCTTTTTTTCAATTTAAATTAACTCTCATATTACAGAGTAATAAAAAGAAGAAAAAATACTTTACAATATCTGTTTATTCAGAAGAAAAATTATCTTGAAAATCAGTGAAAATAAAGAAAAAAGTTAGTACGTAATATGCAAATCTTCTCAAATCCAATTTACCCGTTTTTCTCGAATTATATAATCGGATATACGAAAGATTATTTTTACGACGCAATTATAAATCTATCTAATGTTAATAATATATAATTTATTTTTTCTATTCAAAAATGAAACTTTAATTTCATTTTTTTTTTCATTAAGTTCTTTTCAGACTTCTTCATTAACTCCTTGATACATTTTATTTCAACATTTTTTGAAATGATAAGTAATGTTTAAAAGATACAAAAAACCAAACTTGAAGAATTATAATTCATCATCCTGAGAACCATAGTTAACGTTTCCTGTTATATACGTAACGAACAAATCCGAAAAGATCTTAAATCCGATTAGATCTTAATATTAATTTGGATGATGCCAAATGTCGTCATTTGAAATCTTCACAAGTATCTTATATTCTTTACAAATATCATTTTTTCCCTATTTATTACTAGATTTTTTCCATATGTAGACACTAATAATAGAGTGAGGAATGTTTTTCCAATAATGTGCTTTATCGTTTCTTTTTTATGCGTGTATTTATATTTATTCATTATTCAACCGATACTTATCGAAACCAGTATCAGAGCCTCGAAATAAGCACTCTGTGTATTGTTCGATTATGGCTCTACAAAGGGAAATCTACTCTCAAAATATCTTCTCTTTTTTATTTATTCAAAAAATATTTAACTTAGATTTTATAGGAAATTTTGGAATGGAATATTACTCAGTATCTGCTTTGCTACTGAAACATTCTTTTCGAAACTTCCAACGGTATAGATATAAGAACAGATCCCGTCTACAAAGTACAATTTATAGAAATTTATTCAATAATTTCCTATTTGTGAATAATAAAAATTAAGTGTCATATTTTTCTAAAAATCCTCAAAATGGAGGAAGAATTTTTTTAGGAGACATGAAGATTCATTGTCAGATCTGGCTATAGATCTCATTTATGTGTAGGAACTGTAAAGTTTCCTTTCATATTGAAAAGTGTTTTTAAGCATACCATACAAAAAAAATATTAATTTATGTAATATATTATTTGAAGATTAGTGATATAATGTATAATTTTTAATCCTAATATTACTATTACAATATACATAATATAGATAATAATAGATATATGTAGAAGTATAATTGCAAACCCTCATTTTTGTGTATAAACAAGTTCTATGCTCCCTTCTTTAAAATTTAATACTGAAATATTAATTATATAAAAATTTATAGCAATTTTTCTAAACCTATGCGCGATTGTTACGATTGACAGAAAACGGCCGCGATCCAACGGTAAGCGCAGTCAGCAACGCCCCGTCGCGAATGTGTTAATATTAAATCAATACAAGAAGAAATATTCAATCTATGTAATAAATAAATAATCAGACTAAGAAATCACCCAAGTGATCCAATAAGAAAGCAATATTTTGAAAATATACTCAGAAGAATTACGCATGAAATACCTAAAAGATCTCTTTACGACATTCTTTCTTACTTATTGTAAAAATGTTCTCTACTGAAAGAACATCTACGTGATAAAACTACACTGATTGCTAAACGAATCTGTCGAATGTCCATCTCGAACAAATTGCAAAGGAAGTTGGAGATATAATGAAAAAAAAAAAAAAACAATATCATCTACAAAATACTACTATCTTAATCATCTGTGATAATTTTTATTTTATATTCTTTCTCAACGTCGTTTAACTAACTCTGTATTAATGGATTTTTCTCGTAAAATAAATAAATACATGAATGAATAAATAAATAAATAGATAGATAAATAAGATGTAGACAGTGGCTTTTCAACGACACGTGTTTGTATTACACCTCGTATGTGTAAGTTTGTATGTAATATCTACTCTGTGAAGTATGTAAATACATAGGTAATACTCCCTGTCATACGTGGGTTGGATTTATGACTATACTAAATCGGACCTTGTTGCTTCCGATTTCTTCTTTCTCTCTTTCTCTCTCTCTCTCCCTCTATCTCTCCCTCTTTATCTCTTTTTTCTTTTTTTCTCAAGCTTTATATGGTTTCGCTTATAATGAATTTTCTAACCCTGAGAATGACAGACGTAAACTCAAGTGAAAACTAATGCGAACGATAAAATTGTATAATTAATTTAACTTATCAGAATATTTTTTTTTCCCTTTTCTCTTTATCTTTTCACCTTTTCATGTTTTCTTTTATACTATTCATGTTAATTTCATTTGAATGACGCCAAACGTTCATTAAACTTCTGTAGAAAAATTTATTCCGATACGGAAATGAGTCTTCTTTTCTATTTTTTTTTGTCCTTTCCTTTTTCTTTTTTAAGGTAAATGAGGTAATTTTGAGGTAAAAATAAAATCTTGTTGAATATCATTTTGAATAGGAAATGTGAACATTTGCGAAATGGAACGTGATGAGGATAAAAGACCTGGTATTGGTGAAAAGGGTCTTATTATCACCGGTCTAATTCGCATAATTACGTTTAGGCCCACATTAGGAAGGACGTTTTATCTGAGGTTGCTGTGCTCGTAAAAACCTGCCCATTGCTGTTGCTGGTTGCGAAAATTTATGACCGTTGGTTGTCTTATGCTGGTGTGCTTTTCATTTCCCTTCTTTTTATTATTTTTGTGTTCTCTTTCTCTTATTCCTCTTTTCTTTTTTTATCTGTTCTTTCGCGTCACTATCTTAGGTTCTTTGCAAAAATTAACTGATATTCGAGTATACCAAAAAGCATAAAAAGTTCGTTTATTTATTTAACAACTTTTAAAAATTGTTATATTATCTATGAAAAAAATTTATTTCTAATTTAAAAAGTTAAGAAAAAAATCAATCGACCGCTACGGTAGTTCAATTTAAACGATTATTCTAAAATTGGAATTAATTACAAACAACTGAGAAAAGTTCAATTGTTTTAAAGGAAAAACAGTTTTGCTTAAAATTGTCTTTGCATTTTCAAATCGATCGTTTAAAACATCAAACTTTAACGTAAAAAATTATAAACAAGAAAATAAAAGAAAGAGATAAATTAAAACGAGAAGAAACAGTTATAAAAAATTAGAAGTTTTTATAGAACGGAGCTAAACGAGGTAGTCCTATTATTGTTTTTTAATTTATTCTATTTTGTTTTTCTTCTTCTTCTTTTTTTTCTAACAAGTAGATAACAAAGCACAATTTAAATGATTCATTCCACTCAAGAAGAAATCGATTATCTACCATGAAAACTTTCATTTCCTCAACTCGGTTGTATGTAGGTGAACAGGCAAGTTCTCAAGAGATGTTTTTTATCATTCGTCTCAAATTATAGAAGGATAATAAAAACTGTTTACAGTCTAAAACAAATGGCATTGATTTTCTCACGATATTTCATTGGTGTAACGTTTCGATGGGTTTGCTCAGTGATGTGTTAAATTTGCTATTACCTGTATCCATTTCATCTGTTTCTAACTGTGCATTAAAACGTTTATTAATTAAACTTTATAATAATAAATATATCAATCGAAGAATATATTTATGAATCGATAGAAAAACTCTTTTGAACAAGCCAATATAACGTGTTATAAAAATCTTTTTCTATGGTAACCGCGAGAAATGTTATCCCCTTTTCTGGAAGAAATGAAGAGAATTTTATATTCCTTTTTATTATCACTCACCAACGTTTTTCCTTTTATGCGTGAGCATAAGTTTTGCATACCATCGTTTTACAGTTACCAACACATACACACACCTACACCCACACACAAGAGTACTTATTCATGTTCTTAGTTGTTTGCGTTAGAAGTGACGAGAGATGCAAGAAGGGACAACTTGAGAGAATTCTCCAAGAGGGAGGAAACTAACCTAAGATTCATCGAACCGATAGCAACGGCCAAGTGAGGTTCGAGTTATTGATCGATGCATCCTATAAGCTCTAACATAAGTTATCTTTCTATCCCACTCTCTCTATTTCTCTCGCATAACGTTTAGATGAAACAGGTATGATCATTTCCACTACGCATCTTTACGCATAAATATTTTCATAATAAAAATTTATACTGGATGTCTCATATTTATCATACAAAAAATGATATCAGTATGTTTTTATACTTAAACAAAAAAAGAAATTAATCTTTCGTATAAACACCCTGTACATATTTACGAATTATAATAATGCAACGCACAACAAAATCTGTAAGCCTGTAATCTCAAGGAGATTACAACATTTTACAAATTTATTTAAGATTTTATATTATCCCGTGACACTGTGTTTTAATCCTGAAAGACAAACTGAATGATTGAGAAAGATAGAAAGGATCGTTTCTTGAAATTTCTACTTGGTGTCATATCCTGGCATGATAGTAAAATTAAATGTCGAATCAACGAGCCGAAAAATACCCATCGGAAGATCTTCCCATCTTTCATGTTCCTTTAAAAGCTTTTTATCAGAACAATTTACTTGAATATTACTATTTCGACGATCCTTTTCCTTCTTTTTTTATTAATAACCAACAAGAAGAAAAAGATGAAAAATATAAATCGCCAATTCGCCATTTTATGTTTTACGTTTTACGTTTAACATTTTATGCGATATTCGCTTATTTTCTGCGCCATTGCGTTCTATCATTATCTGCGTTCTTTATCAGCTTTTTACAGTAACCTAGTCTACGATATTTTTATTTGCGCTGATGGAACGCATATCGAAGATGACGATTTAAGTTTGCCATTTGAAAAATTCTTACTTGTGGAACAATTTATATCGACTTAGAATTGTTTTCGTGGTATTTATTTTATCTGAGATAATTGCACGTTCAATTATTTTTATCTTTTCGGATATAATACTACTTATCTAATCTTTGATAATTATAATATACACGACGGTAGACGTACTATTCTTATTTGATTTCCAATTGCTGTCACAGTTCTACGAATAATGCATCAAAGGTGAGCGGACTCTCAAATGCAATCCTTTACAATTTCTATTACACCTTTCTAATCGCGTAAGTTTCTCTGGATAATAAAAACCCCGTACTCTTAGAAAATAATTACAAATCAGAAATCCTTCGATCTAAAGTCCTTCGAAGAAAATATCCGTTGAAAATCGTTTGAAGGATGATCAAACGTAGCTGGTACAAGGTCTTTGTTGGAATTTATAGTTTGTTCGATTACAATTTGAAAGTAACGTGAATAAATTTCAATTCGACTCGAATATTTGTTGTTAACACATTTCTTACCACGCGTTTTTCAAATAATTCAATTACATATCTACTAATTTAAACAACAACAACAACAACACAACAATAACAACAACAACACAACAACAACAACAACAACAACAATTAGTCACCGTTTGTCATTTGCATTGTTGAAAATTCACAAATGTGCGCTAATACGAATTTATATTGTGGGCTATTCAAAAATGTATAACAATTTAAATTTTTTACTGTAGATTATTCAAAAATATATATAATTCCAATTTGTACAGTACCAAAAATTTACATTCTAAACGAACTGTACTTTAATTTCAATAAAATGAATTTCTAATACAATGAGAGAAATAAATAAGCAAATATCGTAGATATATGTGCTCATAATTATGAAAGTGGTCTAATTGTAAGTCATATATCTCTTGTTTCGAGATATTTGAAAGATTACATTTGAACACTGAATGTATTCCATATAATGTTGAAATAACAACCACTATCTAATAATTCATTTTTGACAATATCGTGATAATTACATTGAATTAATTGAGTTTAAAATAATATGGTGTGAAATAACTGATAAACTTATTTTTTTTTAATTTTGACTTAAACCACTTTCATAATTATGGGCACATATACATTAAACCTTCAAGTGTGTATCGTTTTAGATACATACGGCGTGGTAATGAATTGTTACTCAATTGCAGCTTGGCAAAGAACGTGTTAATAAACATAAGATAATATATATAATCCAAGACATCGGATAAACCGAGATCCTGTTAATCGTAGTTCTACTATATCTGAAATATTCTCATATTTGTTGTATACTTGAAATAATCTCAACTTTGGCATCTCTGTCATTCATTCTTTTTCTTCGAAGTATGATCTAGTCATATAATCCATTACTTAGAATATTTTATTCAATGCTGTATAATTTTTAGACTTTACAGTTTTACCGACATGAATAATTTACGAAGTTTCTTATCGGCCTGAGAGCTTTCCCCCTCCCACAAACTTCCTTTTGAATGAAATTATCGTAGAAAATAAAAAAAAAAATATAACAAAAAATAAAGAAAAGAAAAGAAAAGAAAAGAAAAGAAGGGAAAATTTATTCGATAAACTCGATAAATTCATTAGTATCGTTATAAGAGAATCGTCTAATGCTTAAAAAAATATTTTCGAACGGTAAGTATACGAAGTACGTTGGTTTTAGTAAAACTGCCGGCACTTTTAGATGCAAACTGTAAGTTTTGTCGGGTTTCTTTTCACTAGGAGATTAGAATGCATGATCAGGAAAAGAAAGCGAGTACAGATTGCTTAACGAAGCTCTAAGGTAATCAAAATTAGTTTCAAGTTTCTACAAAGTACTAACACTAAATTCTAAGTATGCCCTTCTTATTCCTTTTCTATTTAAATTTGATTAAAAAAGTATGCTACTTCTAGAGTTTCCAATAATTCAGAATATTGGCCTTAATTTTTCTACTTACTGTGTTGCTTATTTGTTAACATTTTATCATGATATTTTATGGCATAATTTGTATCTTAATTTTTTTGAAGAAGAATATTTTACGATTGATTTAGAATAAATTTATTGTAAAAGTAATCAGGATCATTATAAATAAAAAACTACAAATAAATATAATAAGATTAAATTTGATTTAATTATAGAAAAGGACAAATTGTTATTTCTCGATATTTTATTTCGATCATTCATTGTATAATTTTTTACCTTAATCAAATTATTTGTATCTTAATTTTTTTAAGAAGGAAATATTTTACAATTGATCTAGAATAAATTTACGATAAAAGTAATTATATTCGCTCGAACAAAAAATGAAAAATAAAATAAAATAAAATAAAAAATAAATTTAATAAAATTAAATTTAAGTTGACTATAGAAAAAATATATTGTTGTGAACGATTTTATCGATTTGACTTATTAGTTGGAGAAAGTTTGATTAAGAACGGAAAGTATAGGTCGTTCGGTCAAACGAGAGTTCTCATTTTAATACGTTAAAAGCCGATTTGATGAAACCGAAACGTTTATGGCTATTCATCATTACTGATCCTATAAGATGGCTTTTTCTTCTTCTTCTTCTTCTTCTTCTTCTTCTTCTTCTTCTTACTTTTCTTCGTCTCTTTTTTTCTAGTTGTTAATGTCATCGACGTTGAATTCTCGTCAATATTTACGCGAGAATGGTTACAGCTGACTTGCAGGAAGTGTACTTACTTATCAACATTTTTCTTATTTTTCTTTCTTCTTTTTTTTTTATTCTTTTTCTCTCTCTTTCCTTCAACGATCAATCAATGGTCTCGTTTTTTCCAATAATAATATTTTATTTTTACTTTTTCTTTATTTTACTATTGGTTTATTTCGCACGTTATAGAAAATCACTTCTGTTTATTTATTCTGTTATTTCAATTCGTCATTTTCCGAGAATCATTTTAACGAGAACAAATATTCGACGTTAAATTAAATAAGATTTTTTATTTCTGTTATTTGTAATAAATAATTGATTAGAAAATAAATGAATAAATGAAATTAGAAAAATTTAAATTCTGTTTGTGTTTTTTGAGATAAAAATTTTAAAATGCAATGTAAAATAAAAATTCCAAATTCAATATGAAATATAATCCATACAAATTAAAATATAAATGATTTATTTCATTATTGTAAATTAATACCGAAGTATTAGCTAAGCATCTTTTTAACTCGCTCACGCATTCGCTATTATATAATATTTTATAGTATTATATTTTTTTAATTCTATATAATAATATTTAGTTCTTAAAATATTTGAAATTAAATATATTATTTAACTTTTAATAATATTTAATTAATAAGTCAAGTTATAGCGAGAGAAGCTTGACAGAACACGCATATCAACCGTCTGTAATGTTAATAAATTAAATTAGCTTCTTCATTATAATTTTATTTTGAATAATTTTCATTTGTTTCTTTATTTTTATATTGAATTATTTTCAGCTAAGTCGTGGCTCTCATTCTAATTCTAGATTTTATTTATATTTCATAGTTTTTTTTCCAGCTAACTTCCATTAAATGTAAATTTGAAATGAATAGAATATTATTATACAAAATATAAAATATATCACAACGTCGTATTAAATATAGAAAATAAAATCGGAAAGATATTGAGGATACAATTTGCATGTATAATAAAAAGAAAACAATGTATGACGATACAAATAAATTCATCGAAATAGAAAGAAAAATGTAAGAAGAAATTGTACAGTTAGTTTTCTGTTAAATTTATCATCTTTCAAGAAGTTTATGCTCCGGAAATAAGACAATACGTGCGCAGATATTACAATTCGGCAAATTCGTCAACACGGGAATAATATTTTATCGGTAAAATAAAATAATCGATAAAATTTGACAGACGTAATGTATGCTTTCGATTTATTTCTTTATTTTACTTTATTTTATTTTCTTTTTCTATTTATATTTGCCTCTAAAATCGATATAATCCAGGACAGGAATCTCGAGTCCCACGCATTCAAACTTTGTTTTATCTTCTCGATAACTCTTCGAATTTTTTTCTTCTTCTTCTAATCTCTTATCCCGTCTATAAAACATGGAATAGAAAATAAAATAAAAAATAAAAAAAAAAGAGGGAGAGAGAGAAAAAAAATCCGATTAAAAATGTCAAACATTTGATGAACTAACAAAGCAACCCCATTCGCCATTTTAAATATTTGGGCTTACCAAACTATGACAAAATAATAAATTTTTAGTAACAAACAAATATATACGACTACTACAAATAAAAAAATAATAAATAAATAAATAAAATTAATAATTATAATATAAATATTTCTTATTGTCAGTGTTTATTATTTTTTTAAGAAAAATTACTTCAAATTTTATAACCAATGACAAAGACTAAGAATTAAATTTGAAAATGTAAGTTCGTGTGCACATAACTGCAATGCGGTAACATAACTATATATATCAATACCAACTAAGTAAACTTAGAAGGGTAACTGCCGGAAGGTTCGCGTGCGACAATTCGAGATGCATCGGTGGGTGCATCGGTCGGTGGTGCATCGTCCGTTCTACACTTGCATCGGTAAAATGATGCCATTATCTATAACACCGCACTGCGTTTCTCTTATACTAGGTCACGACCTTTCTTCACTTCTCATCTGTTCACATTTTTTATTCATTCAAAATCAACTAACTAAGTTTTCAACTTAAAACCAATCGAAATTCTTTTCAACTAACATTTTCTTTCATACTTTTTTTCTCATTTACATTGCAAATCACGTCAAACAAATTGAACATACTAATTGATGAACACGAATAAGAGTTTATTGATGTATTCATTCTCCCCACCATCGATCCTTATAATTCGATGCAATAGATTCATAAAAATCAACCCTTTTTTGAGATCTTTTAAATTAGAATAAAAACGAATGAAAAGAACAAAAAAAAAAGAGGAAGATAAAAAAGAAGAAGTATTGCAATTAAAAGTGGATTTGTGTTTGGTACTTTAATTTGCTATCGATATCAGAAAAAACAAAAGGGAATGACGAGTAAAGTATTGATTGTTTTCACCTTTCAATCGGTACTTAATAGAATTCCAAGTGTTTAGATCTGTCGATTCAAAAAGAGAAAGAGACAAAGATAAAGACAGTGGAAAGAGAGAGAGAGAGAGAGAGAGAAATTCCACTAAATGACGTAACGATAGTATGCACGTTTGGAAAAGACGTTTCATAGTTATCAACAATGTTTAAGAGCTATCGTTTAAGATGGGAGTACTAAGAAGAATGCTTTTCTAGAAGGAACGATCCTCCTATACTCTATGACACAGAGTGTTGCATTCGACGTAATAATTTGATTAGTTAGCGAAGTATTAATTGAAGAGCCATGGTATACTTGATGAAAGCACACACCCGTTCTGGACCCATCCACAAATGGATAGATGAATATCACAGACAGAGAGAGAGAGAGAGAGAGAGAGAGAGAGGAGGATAGGGGGATGGGAGAAGTACAAGATCGATTTGGATCGATGCAGCACGATGCACCGGACGCAATAAGCAAACGGTGCGTTTAACCTAGTCCAACGTTTGAAATGTGAAAGGAACAAGAATATAAATATACGTGTATCAATCTTATCGGGGTTTTCAAATTGTTAAATTTACTGGACACATATAAACATATTTATATAGATATATATTGTATATGTATGAAAAAATAGCATCTTTCGAAAAGACAATGTATTGCAAAATTTGGAATATTTGTCAGATAGATTTAAGTATTATAAATCTTACAAAAATATCTTACGTCAGAGACAGTAATTTGTGTTTATTGGATTTAATCGTAAATAATGAAATAATATTAAAAGAAATATGTGTTATTGCACAGTATTTTCGTTCGTGAAAATGATAAAGTTAATTAATGGTATGAATGTTTTGTTTTTCCTTTTTTTAACGAGAGAAGGTATTTCGTTTGATAAAATAATAGGAATAATGAAATGAAATTGAAACAGTTACGTTTGGTATTGATTTTTATTAATTAAAATATTTGAAATATCGGATAATATTTAAACGTGAGATATTTGTATGATTACTTTTACGAAAGGGTTGGGTATCTATGAGTTTCTGTATGGTTGTTTTAGAGTTGTAAAAATGAATTTATTTAATTTATTAAATTTAATTTCAATCAGACGTTTGTAAAAAGTCGAATTTCTTTCGTCGAATGTATATCAATGTCGAAAACACATTAACCGTAACAATAATATCAATGTCTCAAACAGAAAGATCACGTTACGTAATAGTCATGGCGTACATATGTATACGAATGAAACGTACACGAGAAATAGATTCTACAAAAGTAATTAGAACATAGAGAGAGAGAATACGATACTTTCTATGTTACTTTTACTATCATGACTCCTATCGAATAAAATTTATCACGAATATTGCACGTGTATATTATTTTCCTGTTTTAATTAAATGTTGCACCTTGAATGAAATCTTAAATAAATAAATCAATCAATCAATCAATCAATTTTTTATCTCCATAAATAAATTTCTTATTTTCTTGAAATAATTTAATATACACCCGTTGAAATGTTAGTTCTTTTAATTGTATTCTTCCTCTTTTTTTTTTTTTTTTTTTTTAAATATTTTTCATTCTTCAATTCTTTATCTAGTCGGAACAATTTAAAGTCCATCAGTTGAAAAATAACGAATACTTTTTTTTTTATATTTTTCTCATTCTTTCATTTTTTAATAAAATTTCAATTGAACGGTTCAAAGAAGCATCAATTTTTCATTCCTAGATTCATTACTTTCTTGGAATAGTTAAAAATCGATTACGTTCTTTCTTCTTTCTTCTTCCTTTTTGTTTTTTTCATTTTATTTTTAGTCTTTCACGATCATTCGTATTCCCTTACCGAATTTCTTTTTTCAGTATTTTCACTCCTATCTCTCTATTAGCTATCTCATCGTTCAGCACTCCCTAGGGGGTTAAGTCAAACTGTTTTCTATTCGCAGACACGCTTTCAAAGTTCTCGAGTTTAAGGATATCCACCAGGTTCTACGATCCACTCGGACCTATTCGGTCAAGTGTCGTCTCGAATTAAAAAAAATCGAAAGTTTCATTTTATTCGATTTATTTCAATGCAAGTTTCACGAACGAGTTAACTACGATAAATTTATTCTCATTTTCTCGTTATTACAATAATTAATTCCAAGAACAATAAAAGTTGTTTCGAATTACAAGCATTCCAATATAAACGGAATAAATAAAATTTTTAAATAAAATCATATATTTTACATAAAAAAATACTCGATCGTGTTGTTGCATTTATTTTAATCATTTTTTATTCTTTATGATATACTTATCAGTGCAAACAAAAACCGAATAACAAAGATTGAAATATAAAATAATATTACGCGTGAAGATTTTATTGAAAAATTAAACAACATTGATGCCAAAATTCCGATTATATTTTATATCAATGCAAAATAAAATCTGATACTTATATTAGAGACATGCATAATAATTTATACCAAACAAATGTATTTCTGTTACTGTAACGTAAAATATTATTAACGAAAAAATATCAACAAAATTTCTTTCGATTATAAATAGTTTAAATAAACATATCAAAGAGATTTATTTGTATTTTAATAAGATTTAAGATTCGATGCAGATGAAAATCGTACATTTTCATTAATTCATTTCCGTTAGCAATGTCAAATAACATTAAACGGAAAAAAGATGACTGTATTAGTTCCTTCAAAGAGTTCGGAATCTTTCGAGACTATCCGTGCACATTCCAAAGGGAATACGTTGGTTGAGTAAAAAGGGTCAAACGTGAAGTCATAGATAGATAGAAGGAAAAGAATGTCTACAATCTGTGGAATCTTTTTCGTGATCATTCACTCAAGAGAATTCCAGTTTTATTTATATAATAGGTAGAGGTGTCAATAGATGAGCAAAAAAGGATTATTTTCGATCCCCTTGAAAGATTTGCGAAATTTCCAAATAAATATGAGTAAATATTTGAATAACTATCCGAGCCAATCCGTATAATCCTTTAAAGCTTCGAATTCTTTTTCGTTCTAGGATATTAATTAAAAATAATTTTGAAATTAACCACATTTTCATTTCTTGAAAACCTAAGTTCACGTTGAATGGCCAAAAGAAAAGGAAGAACAGATTGGCCGCGAGTTAATTTCGAATAACCCCAGGTCGATGAACAAGAATTGGAAGAAGTGGGAAGGGAAAAGAGAGAGGGTAGGGGGAGGAGGTGTTGATGTTCGTTCGAAAGACCGGTAGAGAACAAAAAGGCGATAAAAATGAACAATTAAGAATGAAAATGAAAAAGGAAGTTCTTATCGTTCGTCGACTGCGACGTATCCTTGACGGTGTTGTTCCCGATCCATAAAATTTCCTACGCCGAGTTATTTCTATTCTTTTAAAACAACGTTTTGCGATATGCACGACCAACTACATATTCGACAATTCGTGTAAATATTTGTAATGTAAATATTTATCGCAAGATTCCACTCACAATCTGTTTGCAACAAATTCGCTTGAACCCTTTTTTCGTTCAACCGTATCAGTTCTCGCTTAATACTCGTTTGGTGTCGAGTGAAAAAAACTTACAACGAATTTAATCGGTGCAAAAGTCCATCAATTTTATTTTCTGTACAAAGTTGTTTTCTTTTTTTGCATGGTTATTAACGCTTTCGAAATTAACCCGACGAATCTAAGAGTCCTTTGACACACAAATTGCATTAATATTATAATTTTTATTAGAAATTTACTAAGAATTATTTATTTTTTAAACGACGTGTTTTTGATTTAAAATAAAACGCTGTTAATAATATTATTTTTTATAAATTATTGAATCCTTACAATTAATTTTGGTATTTAATTTAAGAAATAAACTAACCTTATATATTGGTCGCATTTATTATAATTTTTATTCGAAAATTTATCAATAATAATTATTTCTATTTAAAAACAACTTCAATACGACACGCTGTTTATATTATTCTCTATAAGTTATCGAGAATTCAAAATTAATTTTAGCGATCGATTCAACAAATATGTATACAATACGATTTTCCCGTTTACATGTTGCATTTATTATAATTTTATTCGTAATTAATTTGAATCTCATTAGTAATTATTTATTTTAAAGAATAATAAAAAACAAAAGTAAAATACCCTGTTAATATTATTTTTAATAAATTAACGAGTCTCTAAAATTAATCTTAGCAAAGTCCTCGTACCACGGTGACAATTTCCGAGCACGCTCGGAGTCGTTCGTTTTACGTGCTCGTAAAATATAGTACTTAACGAGATTACGAGCATCCAAATGTTAACTATCGTACTTGAGATCGAGTATGGTCGTTCTATCGATTCAGAAGAAAATTAGAAAGAAAAATAAGATAACGAAGAAAAAAGAAAATATACAAATTATTCTCTCTTCTATCAGAATTAAAGTAAGTTTTATATTTTAACGTTTGAAATTTTTCATTTCAATCATTTTCGTCCTAATTGTTAATCCCTTTCAATTGTTCCGATTGTTCAAAGATACACAATTCTTTGTCACGAAAGACTCGTTAAAAATTTTTCTACTTTGTTAAGCTTTCATTCATTCTTTTTTTCATTTTCTCAATCCTTTCTTCACACCCTCAACCCACAACTTTCAACCCCATACGGACTAACCTCAAACGTGAAGGTAGTTCGAAAAGAAAGAGTAAACCTTTTTTCGTTTTGATAGAGAAAAACAAAAGAAAATAGGATCGATACTGAAAGCTTTCTCAGCATCTCTACTCTGTCACTTTTATTTTTAAATCTAAGGAGTAACAAGTAGCGAAATTCGATGTTAAAATTAACCATCATTTGATATTAGTACAGACGAGAAAGACGTAAAAAGAAAGAAAAAAAGAGAAAAGAAAAAAAAAGCTTCTTTTTCTATCTTTAAAAGAAATTACCTTATTTTTTATGGTGGACGAGAGAGAGAGAGAGAGAGAGAGAGAGAGGGGGGGGGAGAGGTGGCGAGAGAGAAGGAAAAGAAGAGGGAAATAAAAAACAGAAACGCGAAACCTTTGAAAAATTTTTCTCGACGAACGGAATTAAAGTTTCATTTCTTTTCTCTCTCTCTCCCTCTCCCTCTCTTTTCTCTTTTTCCTTTTATTTCTTTTCTCTTTTTTCTTTTTTATCGCAAAGTTGTCGATTTTATATGTAAGTATAGGATGATTATGCTAAAAGACGTTAAGAAAATCGATGTTCCTTCGTCGACTTGGCACGTTTCCCATTTTACGCCGTCGAGTAAAATAAAAGTATAAGAAAAAGAAAAAGAGAGAGAGAGAGAGAGGAAAGAAGAGGAAGAGGTTGAAGTGGGAGTTTGGTAAGGGGGTGGGAGGGGTGGAGGTTGAAGCGGAAGCGAAGACGGAGATGGGAGAGAAGCTGAAGATGCCGCTCTGGGTGGTCTTTAATTGACTCGTTCGTTCCTCGCCGATCCTTGGAAACAAACGTGAGAGCGTAGTATTGCGTCCTGAAATCCTTGCCAATTTCTTTTTCCCCATTGCGTATCTCTATTAAGTTATCTTTTTTAAATTATTCTTATTTTTTCTCCTTCTTATTTCGCGAATCCTCCTCGTATCCACCAATTTACTAATAATAATTTGTTTTTGCTTCCTTCTTTTTTCTCCTTTTTTTTAATTCATTTATTTATATCCCTCTAATCGAAATACAATTACTTATTGCGTTGACAAATATTTTTCAATACATTTTTTAGAATCCGTTTAATTGGAACCCCGTACCTATTGTAATGTACCGATTTCTAATCAAATTTGTTTCTTTTTTTTTTTTTTTTGGTTCTCTAATCGCGACCCAGTATCGGAAATATTCTTCGAAATGTTTGTTAAGTGAGTTGTTTTTTTTTTTTGTACACACTTGAAGAAACTTCGCAAGCATCGTCCTCCTGATGCAATTGAAAACTCGAAATATATTTTAAATAACTTTCGTTTGATTCTTTTCTTTCGTATTCTAATAATTATTTCAATTGTAATTATCGACAATGTTTAATTTTTAATTGTTGTGTTATCATAATTTAAAAATATCCGATCACGTTTTTCGCGATAAAATGAACGAACTTTTTAACGAGTGGTCACACGATAACGTTTTTTTTACCTTCTTTTTCTTTTTTTTTTTAAATGGAAAAAAAGTTGTTTCTATAAAAGCTCGAGTTTCTATAGAAGTTCGTAGAATAGTAAACGCAATTTCGAAGACGTTGAAGTACGTTTTAATCTAATCTAATCGTGACGTTGTTTCTATTTTGTTCCAGATAGGGAAACTATTGAGGAGGAGCAATGGCCTTGGAATCATCAAAGTGCAACAACGTTCGATGTTTCTTTGGCTGATTAATTTCTTCTACCATCTACATTTCGAGTATCCAAGTTTTCCGGAAGATGTTCTTCTTCCTCTATATTTAAAAATTCAAGTATTTTCCTATTTGAAAAAACGCGACGGAAAGAGTCTTTCCTATTTCTTTAACATCACCGGCGTTCGGGATAAGAGGTAAGAATTTTTTGTCGAATAATTTCCTTACCCAAAAGGCACGATTTTTCTAAATTATCTTTAGAAAAAGAAAATAGAAAGAAAAAACATTCTCGTGAAATATTTTCTTTAAATTATTTTACGCATTAGAACGCGTTTATATATTCAATTCAAGAAAATGAGCTTTCGTGTACGGTGAAAACTCAAATTACCGTAAATACTTTGTAAATCCGAACGAGAATTTTTATTCGATTCTAACTTATTTGTTTTTTTCTTTTTCTTCTTCTTCTTCTTCTTCTTCTTCTTCTATTTATCAATCAATATGTTTTATCTCAATTTCTTTTGAACGTAAATAAGTTGCTTCCTTTTTCGCGAACTATTATAACAAAAGATGATTATTTATTGTACAAGAATATCTAGTGTAATAATAAACGAGCACACCTACTCGAAGTATAAAAGTGCATAAACAGGATTGTCCCGAAATTAATCGACCAAACTGCGTGAACATACTCTACGCGAGCGGAAATAAGATAAAAATGATATTTGAAATTAAATTAATAGCCATTTATTAGAAATTTATAATCAAATAATAATGATATTGAAATACGAAATAGTAAATTTAATGGATCAATGAACAAGTTACTGAGCAATCTAATTTAAGTCGAAATTCGTGTCGAAAATTAAATTATTCTGTGGAATTTGAATTATTGTGGATCCATGCATGACTGTTACGAGAATTGCATGTATAATTTTGTCTTCCTGTTTATTCTTGTAAAAATTACATCTTCTATTTATAACGTAACAAATATTTGTATGATTTAAAATAAATTGCGAATAAGTTGAGGTTTGATGAAATAATATTTTTACGTTATTCTAGAAGATAAAATGATTTTTACGGGTACTTCTATTTACTCGGTAAAATAAGAGAATTAAGATTAGAAAGACAAGTAGGCAAGAAGACAAAATTGCAAGATACACAAAGCGTGCATGTGTGTGGGTGTGTGCATGCGTGTGAGTGTGTGTAAAAGAGCAAGGAAAAAATGAGAAAGAATGAGAAAGAAAAAACTAACTACTGACGACACGCGTATAAATCTAACAGAAAATGTGGACTTAGTCCATTACGGGGAAAAAAAAGCACACCCTAGGATAACCGGAAAATCCGGACGTTGCTAGGAGATAAGACAAGAGCTCCTTGGGAGCCAAAAATTTTTCCGGGGACCAAAAAACAACAAACCCAAAAAACTAAAGGCCAAAAAAAAAAAAACCAACAAAAAAAAAAAAAAAAAAAAAATAAAGGGGGCAAAAAAAAAAAACCCACAAAACAACACCAAAAATTCTTTTGGTACAAAAAACAAGAAAAAGAAAATATAAAAAGAAGAAATCAAATAAATTGCTTTCTATGAGTGGTGCTCATGTTATCGCATTGTGGGTCATTGAAAAATATTGAACGTTAATAAATATTTTCGAGTTTGTCAAAAGAGATTGAAGAGTAGGTGATTAGAAGATTAGGCGGATTCATTTCGTTGATTTTTCAAATTGAAAATTTAAATATTCTTACTAGTTTGAATAATGTGAAATCGAGTATAGCCACATAAAAATAATATTGGCAGTTGTGAGACAGTTGACCGGTAAACGATAAACCTGGATTCGAGCTTCGATCCTTGTCAGTATTTTCACTCCTATATTAATAAATAAACTACTATAAAAAAGAACATAGTCTCAAAATTAGAGAAGTTACATTACAAATGAAATAAATATAAGCTTGTACAATTACATATATGCATATTATATAAATAAAAATTAATCTCCAAAACTCTAAAAACTAATTAAAAATTAAAACCTCAAAAGAAACTACACCATACTCCGATCGACTATTTTTTTAAATAAAATCAAAAAAATTAAAAATCGTATTTCACTAATCGTAGAAACTATATATTTGACGTTGTACAAAATAATCGAAATGATATTATAAAACAGACTGAAAGATTAAATCGAGCTGTGTTTAGTTTGTATTGGTGGCTGGTGCCGGGGAGGGGGTGGGGGGAGAGATTCTTGAGGAACGTTGGGGAACAACGTTAATACAAAAAGTAATTGATACATACCTGTTACAAGGATTAAGACGAAACGGTGTGCAATAGTTGTCAATCTATCGAAAATCGTGAAGGTGTCCAGATAAGCAAGCTCAACGGCAACAAACGCCTTGGCTCAACGAAGTTCGAGATAGGTTGGGGTGGTGGGGAGGGGGTTTAGAGGTTGGAGGAGAAGCTGGTCAAGGGATTAGATTGGACTAGGGTTCACGAAGTATGTGACCTAAACCCTGAAAGGCTAGAACCTTCACCTTGCCTTCATTTGACTCGTAGACGAGTACAAGAAGACAAGTAAAGTTGAACATGTGAATGAATCACTCTAAGCTCCTATTTCTTCCACGAGGAAATAAGATCTTTGTACTACGTTGATATTTACTACAACAACTCGAACACTTCCAGGATGTCTACGAGGTTTATTGACCTAAATGGTATTATGCTAAAGTGTTAAGCATAAATTATATTAGTATAAATAATCATGATATAAAATATATCATGAAATCAATTTTTTACATTTTTTTTTTCGAATAAATCTAATATCTGATATTAAAATTAATCAAGTGTTAATAAAAATAAAAAAAAGAAAGAAAAAGAAATGGATTTTGTATTTTAATAATAATCTTTAATATTCTTGGTTTTCTGTCTGTCGATATTAGAAAGGAAGTTTTATTCTTTTTTATTATTTATATGAAAGACTTGTTGAGTACTATGGAGGAAGACAAGTTAAGCCCTTCCTTTAACATTTTCCACCTACAGTTCTGCACATATTTATAATATTAACATTTGTTTTTCTTCAGCTTTACAATCTTTTATCATTCTCCATGCTAACCGACCTCTTTCTACTACAATATGCAAAAATCTTCCTTTGAGAATCCATGGAATAATGAAACGTAGAATTCGCTAGCACGATGCTTCGGCTTAGAATAGATGCATTCGATTCGATTCGATAATGCATTCCACTCGTATTACTTCCGAACGCTAGAAATCATTATTCTTTCGATTCTTTTCTCGCGAAAAAGTTCAAAAAAATATCTATCTTTTATTTTTATTCAATTTCAAGTACGAATTTTGGAATAAAGAAGAATTTTTTTTATAAGGATGACGTATAGAATTTAAATTTCTATATAAAAAAGAAAGATATTCATTGTCACGAGATTTATTGATCAAACAGAGAGAAAATATTCCACAAGTGAAATAAACAAAAAATGATATTTAAAGTTCGATTACAAACGTTTTATAACAAATTTAAAATCAATAGAAATTGAAATAGCAGAACAACAGGTAACAGCAGATTTAACGGACCAATGAACAGGTCACTGAACAAACCCATCTAAATGTTGCACCTAAATTTGTAGAAATTTAGGTCATTGCGTACCCATGTATGATTGTTATGAAAATCGAATAAGTTTCGTCTTGTAAAAGTTGTATCGTTTATTCAGAATATCCTCGATGAGAACAAATTGTCCATTTAAACTGCACTCGTATATCAATTAAAAAATTCAACTCATTTTCAATAATCTATTGGAAATAATTCTTGAACAATTGTGTAATGATAAGTAAATTTTGTATCAATTTTGCAATGTTCTCTAAGTGGTGTTTTGTGATTTTTATTATTGAAATGAATTATTCTGAACGTATACGTTATCCCAGGGCTACGAACAATATATACGAACAACGTGATATTCACTCCTAGGCCGCGAAATAAACTCAAATAGTATAATTGGAAATGGGTGGTGCTGTTCTTCCAGATAATATGATGTTACTTATTTCAATTTCATTTGTTTATGTCATTGCAACAAAATATCTATATCTAACTGAATTTTAGATATTTTAAACGTGAAATAATAATATCTCTCGCATTATAATTTCAGATCATTTGAATTTCGAAATAGGTTAGTACTTAAAATACTACATTCGATACGATTAAGTTGAAGTTACGTATCATTCGTTCAATCCACGAATAGAAAATTATTTCGACAATTTTTTTTTCATTTTCACTCCTATAGCGAATACGATTGAAATTTATGATGTAAAGATCGTTGATAAATTTTGCATATCGAATGCATTTTTCGCTATATTATACGAATTACGGTGAAAACAATTTTTCAAGAATATTTAAACATTTTGCAATAAAATCTTTTTAAATATAAATCCATCCTCGTTGAAGATGAAAATTTTAAAGGAAAAAATTAAAAAGAAATATCATATTTTTCACGTTTACAACTGAAGGATTTATTTTTATGATAGTATTAGTTGAGAATCCCGTGTATATAAAAGCTTCGTACTCGTCGAGTTAATGGCGTTAAACATTCGTCAAGGCGAATACATTCGAAACTGCACTCGAATACGTCTATGCCAACGAGTTGTGTATACTACGATAGTAAACAAGTTAGTAATTAAGATAATCTATGAGTTAATATCTCGGACCAATTCTACGCCTTGTTTATTCAACTAATAAATACTTAATGATTTTAAAAATGATTACTAAACGCTACCATTCAATTGAAAATTATTCCATTATATAAACAAAATATTATATATACATTCTATATATATATATAATCCATTCCATATATATATCAATAAAATAACATTGAAATAAAATTATTCATAACAAACTACGAAATAACATGGAAATATGTATTTATATAAATGAAATACCAAGGGAAAATTATTGAAATAAGACGGACGAAGATACGAATGAAGATAAAATTCGCACGCGATCACAAAAAATTAAAGTTTCTCTTTTATATTTATTATATTATATATACCTCCTATTGGCGCCACAGCGCGTATATATGTGATAGTATACACATACATGAAAGAGTGAAGGCAAAAGAAAAGGAGACAGAGAGAGAGAGAGAGAGAGAAAGAATAAACACGAATGCAAAGGTATGCATTTTAACGTACATTTAATGCATATGTGTATAACGCGTCGTATATACCTAACTTGTATATAAATCGTATATAAATCGATTCGTTATGTGGGCATCAGAGTATCGATTATTATCTTGCGCTTATGTCTATTTATAGTAACGGGCCGGCTCGTTCCTCTTTGTTGGCGCCACGTTCCCCGACTGGATGCACGGCGTAAACTATACGCCTCTCATTTCACACATACATATATACACACACATATACACACATATATTTATATAAAATATATACATGCATATAAACATACAAATACATATACGATGAAGCTTCGTTATGTACTATATATATATATGCATGTGTATTTATGTGTGCATTTATGCGTGTACACTTAAATACATATATATATATATATATATATATGTATATATATATGCGTATAGATATTCAGCTTATATAGGTGCCATCGGCTTAACGTGAATATAAACTTCTATGTGTATATGTATATGTATATTCATCTATACGTAAACGTAATATACGTATCTATCTATCTATCCATCCTTACAGAAACACGGCAGCAAACAAGGAAGTATCGTCGAGAAGTAAAACCAAATATGGTTGCTTGCGTATTTTCTTCTTCTTCTTCTTCTTCTTCTTCTTTGTATAACCATCCATATTTTCTTTTAGATAATATACTTTTCGTCTATGCTTATATTTAATTGAAGTTGTTTGTTAAAACTTTAGATTTGAATTGTTTACTAATTCAAATAGAATTGATTGTAACTTGTAATTTATACCGTGGGAAATGAACAAATTTGTACTGATTTAAATCAGTATTGTATATAATTCGCGTATTAAAATGATTTGTACTGTATACTATTAATTTTGGTATATATTACGAATAAAAAAGTGACGATTCATCGCGAATAATAACGTTCTTATAATTCTTCGTAAATAATCGTGTAATTGCAGAGTATTGATGACAATGATTCGACTTGACTACTAATAGACCAATCACCTTTTAAAGTGTCTCAATAAAACGAAGCCGTACCTCCTTAATATTCCGATTTGCAGTCGTACAAGGGAACCCGACGCCGAAGCGTTGCACTCGATAGAATATTGAATAAAGTGTGTCTCTGCTGCTACTGTCTGCGTGCAGCTTATCGATGCCGTTTAAACTTTCCCTTCTTTTTTTTTCCGACACAAGATTTTAACGTTCTTAAAATATAAACTCGATTATAAAAATATTTATTTAAATTTTAAATTTGCGATAATATATTCTAATTCATATCAGTGATACGAATATTTATTTACATTTGTTAATATATTTTAATTCATGCACCAGTGATACGAATATTAATTTAAATTTGATAATATTTTCTAATAATCCATACCATAGGTGTCAAATAATTTACACGAATACGATGAAACATAAATTTAATTTTAAAAAAATTTCAAAAGACTGCTAATAAATTATAAATAAAATTTATATTATTTATATTATTAATTATTATCGATAATATTAAACATAATTTGTAACTGCAAGGGTTAAAGATAATTAGAAATATATATATCTTTGATTTATTTTTTTGTATTAATCTAATTAATTTTACAATCTTCCACCGTGTACTTATTCGCATATGGTACGTTACGAGGTAAATGAAATTGAAGCACATTATTAATGAACAGTTTCAGCGTGAGGATGAGGCCACATAAAAGCAGATGGATAGATTGACGGAATTTCAATACCGAGATACACGATTGGATATATCGGACGTAGAAATTCGCATACTCACTTTCTCTTTTATGCCTAATGTATAGTTTTCTGATGATTGCTAAGCATTCCATTAATTATAAATTTCCAAATGGACGAAAATGTAAGTTGCGTGTTATAGACCATGCTATCGAAGGGATATCCTTCACTTATTTTCAGGTCTTTAATACAAGGTTAATCTAACTTTGTGACATAAATCAATATCGAATGGGTATACGTGGTTGGTTAGTTGCGTGAAACAACACCGTTCACTTATACGATGATATTTGTGGTAGGGTCACGTGCGTCGATGAAAACAAACCAGAATAACTAAATTTACTTTTCATTATACAATTCAAATATTAATTTGAATAGCATTTATTAAATAATCTCGGGGAAAAAAAATTTGTCAACGTAGATTTAAAATGTTAATTAATTACTTTTATTATGGTATTAAACAAATTCTGTCGAATTTGGTTTACAAGTTTTTGGGGGGAGGGGAATTTATTTGAAAAAGAATAATGATAATTGGATAAATATATAATATTATGTAATTATTATATTATTATATTTATTATATTGTAATAAATAGAATTTGTAGAGTTCTTTGTTCTAAAAGTTATTAATAAAATCTAAATTAAGTAGCCATTCGCTGAATATTACTTGAAATGGAATGTGCATCGTGCAAAACATGATATACATAATACGTAAAATGTAATATTAATTTTCCAGGTCTCACTATTTGGATGTTGTCGCTTCTGGAAACTCACATAGCAGAAATCATTTGATTTCACTAATTGTTTATTCAAATATTACACGGATATAAACACTATAATAAATATATCAACATATGTTTGAAATTATGACTAAAGTCCAACTCGAAGAATAACAAAAATTAATTTTACAATTTATTTTATGATACCATAAAATAAATTATAAACTACAACTGTATATACGTTTAAATATTATTGAAAGAAAATTAATAATATAAGAAAAATACAAATTTGTATTTACAAGCACTGATGCAAAATTCTCTGATGTTTTCTACTTTATGTCCAACGATAAACTGATTTATTATGAATTAATAAATCCTTTAAAGTCACTCTCAAACTAGTTTTTCGCATGACTTTTTCTATAATCGATTACCAATATCTTCAATTTCAAAATTAATAAATAATCCAACACTTTTTATACCACAGACTAATATTTAGACAAACGAACGATGGTTTAATTATCGTTCAGTTATGAATTATATTATATTATTCTACTTGTATGACTGTAAAAAGAATGACTGTAAAAATTGTCGCAGTAAAAATGAATTTTTATGAACGTACAAAAACATGCACACATATGAACGAAAAATAATATTTACATGTATTTACATAATACGTAAAAGTTGGTATAGGACGTATGAATTAATGCAGGATTAGTAGTGACGTCAATCAAAAATGACATCGATAAGATGAATGTGATTTTAACGCTAAGAAATAAAATATTGGCTAGCATTGGATAGAAAACGGAAACGGATTTTCGATTAACGAAGAACTGGAGAACGATGAGATTCCGAGAAAGGATTATCGATAATCCATATGTATAATATATATATATATATATATATATATATATTTATAGGAATATATATTATATATCAAATATGTATGAGCATATGTATATGTGTTTATACATGTACCCTCTGTTGCATCGTCTCTTCGTATACGTCATCGGGGATGTTACTAGTAAATTGAGGAGATACTGTTAATTTTCGTTAACGTGAGAGCAACGTTATAGTAATAGGAGATGACGAAATTAATATTCAATAATCTAACATGAATTTTTTTAATTTATTTCAAAGGATTATAAAAATTATTTATATATATAATAAAATATATTATTTCATTGTTATTATAACATTAACGTAATAATTTACATACAAAATTATCTTAACATTTTGACAATATTTTCACTATACTTCTCAGTGATTTATTAAATCAGTTATTCAAAATCTAATTTATTTACATTATTTTACGAAACGATGAAATTATACGTATACTGTAGGCATTGAAATCATTAATCCGAATTTTCTTTTTTTTTTAAATCGATTGCACCGATAAATTTAGAAACGATCTTTCGTTGTTAAACGAAATATTAAACTAATTCTAATTTCAAATTTTTGACTTACAAACAAAGTATCATTGCAGAAATATTTTAACGTGTGCATGAAAACGTGAATGTTTAATTATTTGAATGTTCAGATATGTGAAATAAATTGATTTGCTCATTCATGAAACATTAATTACGTGTGCGTTTTAATGAGATTAAATGTATTCAGTGCAGGAAATATCAATTATTATTTCGTTTATGGTGATAAGTATTTATGTATTGTTTTTATATTACATGAATATTACGTATAAATATATATAGTTAAAACTATAGTAAACATAAACTTCGAACGAGCACGCGTTTCGCTTAATGGAAAGCTGTTAATAGAAACTTGTTACAATAGAAGACTGTTTCGAAAAAGAATTACCGATGAAAAAGGGTCAATGCAAAGGTAAAAGCATGGACGTGAGCACAAAGAGAAAATCGAGATTGCATTCGTCCTATTGATCGTGAAAATAACCTTTTTTCTGTTCTGCCTAGTATTTTTTTTTCCAGCTAACACAATCATCGTTTATTATACGTTCTCGTTTTAAAATAATAAATTCGATGCGAAACAAATATTTATTGCAATTTAAACACTCATACGGAGCCCTTGTAAATATCAAATAACATTCGGAATGACTGATTGAAACAATAAAAAAAAGAAACAACAAAAATAAAACAATTATTTTAATTATTAGTTTTACGTTCTCAAATATTTTTCATTATTTTTATACCGATATTAAAATAATCGATTTAACTCTTTCGGTACGGAGAAGTTTTCCGCGAAAATGATTGCACTGTACGGCAGCGTAATCCGCGAAAACGTGTTTTACGGAATTCATAGAGAAATCTCGAGTGTAATTAACACTACATTTTTTATCCGGACTGCGACTGTCACGGATGATTGTCGTGGCATTTAACGTGTTTAAAAAACATTTCTTATTGTTTATAATTTTTCTTTTTTTTTTATTTGTTTATTTGCATGTTTCACGGCCGCCGCCAATAGGCGACGGTTGGACCCAAAGAATGTTTCGTGGATGCCGCCAATGGGCGGCAGTAGTACCGAAAGGGTAAATGTTTTGTTTTCTAATTATTTAAATCTATGACTGGGTGCCTTTAAAATTGTTTATCCTTTTTATTTCTTTACATAAAAAACATTAAATTTATTGATGTTATATATATATAAATCATACTCGGGATGTATCAACTGCAAACATTTATTCTGATTAGATATTTTATTGTTTATACTTTAAGTATTAATTTAACAATTGTTAAATATTTTTCTCTTTTAAGATAGAAAATAGATTACCAACAAAAAAATTACTATCCATGTATCCTACTTATCCAGAAGTATACATCTTGATCCGATTTCAAGCTACATGTATAAAACACAGATGAAAAGAAAAATGGAGTTCTATAAACGTGGAAGATACAAAGAATTTATCGATTTTAGTATCTTGGTATCTCGCTTGTTAAAGAGAGAGAATTCCTTTTCTTCTTTCCTTTCTTTCCTCCTAGCAGGATCGTTTTATTTCGCGTTAGAGAGAGGAGAGAAAAACGCGTTCATTATACTCGTCGTTATTTCTGAAAACGGGTCTTTAACGGGCCTTTTATACCAGACTTAAATGTAACGGGTGAGACATTTAAAAACAGGCCACTTGAATAACTCAATTGCTATTGGTGATAGCAAAAATACTGTGTCAAACTGGACATAAGTACTTAATTTCAAGATTGACATAATTCTCCGTGTTAATTGTTCTTTTTTCGACACGAACATTTAAAGGACACGAAAGTCAACTCCAATTTTTTAAATGATACATTTTTCTATATACAATCCAATAGGTGCAATGAGCTATCCTCAAGTTTCTGTTATTAATCTTTTCTTTTTTTTACATCAGACTATAATAAAATTTACCTGGATAGGGGACAGGCAAAATAAGGATTGGCAAAGTTAAGACAGATCAGATAATATTACGTATACGTAACACGGGAGGATTATATTAACCTCGAAATCAAGTAACTTTCGTACGAAACATTTTTTTCTATCATCAATAACAATCGAGTAGTTATTTTTTGGGTGTTTTTTTTTTAAAATTATACACCCGTTATATATTTATAAGTAAATATACCTGTTTACGTATTTATGTATATGAAGTGTAGAATAAGAAGAATGAAAAACAGACGCCAACGGTGCCTGCCCTACCGGATACGTAATTACTCATGATATCGAAACCTTATTGCTATTCATATAGGAATTGAACGACACGACAATCTTCTATCATAGCATTATACCTGTTATAAGGTACAAAAAAAGGGTTACTTTAAGAGAGATCATTCAAACTCACCTTACTTATATAATAATTATTTTACTTTCTTATCGATTTTATATACTTGTAAACATATATATTTGATATAAAAAGTTTAAAGTTTTTATGCTTTAAGATATTTCGATTTCAATAGAAATTGTTTCAGGTTATCGAATACTCGCTTACTATTAATCTAATGGTTTCTATTGGAGATTGGTATTCAACGATAGAAAGATCACAATGATGACGATGATTGGATACTTAATCGATTCGAATGTCACTATTTAACGTCAGATACGTCGGACATATTGGCGGATGAGTTGCTTGGTTTTCCGTGTTGTTAGATATCACATACTAACTGAATATACACCTATGTCAAAGATTAAAGCTGCTACTGTTTGAAGATGACCGCATCGTTTACGTGCAATGGAATTCCTATGAATTTCAACGAGAATTCTGTTACCCGTTTAAATTCTACGCAAGGTATCATCTAATTCTCCAATTTCAAGAGTTTCCTGTTTTAATATATACTTTGAATCAACCATGTGATTACAATTTTATGAATTCTTTTAATCTTTTATTTCATTCACTTTTACGAACAGTTCAGCCTCGTTATGTCTAACAATTACATATATTTTATTTCTTTTTTTTTTTATCGCGTTCGGTTTAAAATGTTGATTTTTTTTTGCAGGGGATGAAAAATACGAGGATGATATTTGATTATATTATTTTCGTTCATTAAAAAAAAAAAAAAAAAAAAAAAAATGCATGCAATCTTTCGTTTACATTAAAGGTTTGGAATTATTCATAAGAGAATAGAAAATTTTTCTGTTTCACGAGCGAGGGTGGCATCTATTTTATCGAGGCCGACCAAGAACAGGTCCATTATTATCGTCTAATCGAACAACGCACGTCTATCGATCAATGTCTTACATCTAGCAGCTATTGTAACGATTTCCAAGACGAATATTTTCTATGCCATCCTACTCTTCTTCTTCTACTTCATTTTCTTTAGCCAAGCTATTGTTGCTACACTAAAGTTATACGATATGCATTGTTTAAATTTATTTCTATTAAAAGTCCAATTAATTTTCCTGTATCCTATTTCACGAACTACGCAAGAAATAATTCACGACACCGTATTAATTTACTTAATTTTTAATTACGTATTGCTATTAAACCGTTTGAGTCTCATGTCAGAGGCCCTTAAAAGAAAACAGCCGAAAAAACCCGAACAGCGCCATAGCGCTTGTCTTAATCGAGTGCGAAAATCTCAAGCATCGCGATAGCGCTTGTTTAACGCTACTTCGACAATTAGTGACGCCACCGTCATAAATTTTGTTATAGTGCTCGAAATGTATTAAGATTTTTCGACACAAAATCTGAAGATCGCGTTCGCTCTGCTGTGACTCAAGCGGTTAAATCATTTTCATGTGTACGCTGTAATTACGGAATTTAATTAAATTTGTCAAAACAAAAAAAAAATCAAACATATTTGATTTGGAAAAATCATTCTTATGGCTAATTTTATTATTTAAATATTTAAATTACAATTTATCGGGGGCAAGTAGACGTCAGTATTTTGTATGCAAACAATCTTAAATCTTGAAATACTAAAACCTTAAATAACGACTATACAAATATTCAAACTTTAGGGATCCCAAACCCGAATCCATAAACGATTCCCGATCCGAATTCGTAATTTCAGGACTCGTACAACCTTAAATAAATTTCTCATGCGTGAAACGAGGAGAATAAACTTGTTCATTCATAAAAGTTGTCATGGTTGACCTCGTGAATGTAACGCGTTTATCAGCCGTAATCTTCTACTGCATTCGCTCGTCGAGTGAAACGATTACGTAAGCGGTTTACGACATGTAAGCTCAATGGGTGCTCAAAGAGTTCGAAGAAAAAAAAAATAAACATATTCTTACAATTAGTTACTTTCGTTTTTTTTTTTATTTCTTAGCTTTTTTATTCGATTCTAAAGAAAGGAAAGGTGAAATAATTCAATTTTAATGGATTCTTTTTCTTTCCTTAGACCTGAAAAATGTATTTGGGGTTGGAAGAACGTTAAAATTTATTAGTTTGGGTTGTGTTTTATATTTGGATTCAAGTTTAGGGTTATAAATGTTTGCTCATAGATAACAATATGTTTAACGCAGCCCTATAATTTATTTGGTAAATTAAATTTCATCAAATAAAAGTTTTAACGTGTGAACAATTAACGCTTTATTCTAGAAATCACGAGAAGATGTAAAATTGATTGAGAAATGTATAATCTTTTGTTTGAGATAACACGTATGACAACACGTACACGATAGGGAGTCAGTCGTATGATAAGGAAGTCACAAATTGTCTAGCTAGACGAGCACTTCTCGATCGTCGTTCAAACTGTACAAGTCCTCGACATTAATTTGAATAAATGACAAAAATCCAATTTAATAAATCAACACGTTGACATATACCGTATTGTGTTCCCTAATTTGTATTTATTAATTCATTTGTTCTTTTTTCATTTCTTTTTTTTCTTTTTAATTAAAAATCGTTATTTTATATTTCTAGAAATCGTTAAATTTCGAGAGAATTATTGTCAACAAAATATACATCTTTCACCATTTATAAGATCAGATAATATGTGAATTTAATGGAATAAAATGAAAGTGGTAAGCTTGAGTGAAATAAACAACCTCGTATACAGAATATTCATGCGTTTATATACTTAAATACATGAGCAAATAATAATATAAGTAAATGATAGCGTGAAAGTGTAGAAACTTTAAGTATATTACGTATAACATTAATCCTGAGTAAAATATAATACTGAACAGAGAGAAAGAGAGAGAGAGAGAAAGAAAAAACAAACCGTGTGCCACTCAATCACTTAAAAAATTTCGAAAAGATTAGAGAATTGAATTTGAAAATTATCATTGCTCTCTAACGTTATGTGATATTTTACGCGACTAATGCGATAACATATACGAGTAGTTGTATACATAGGATATATATAATACAAATATATACATATGAACGTACACGTACATATTTGTACACATTTCTACCGTCGTGCTAATTATGAATTAGAGCTTTTAACGATTGATAAAAAATATTTTTCTTTTAAATAATTGTACATATACACACACCTGTACACACATATACATCATTGTATATAAACGTCGGATTATTTAATAAATCGATATTAGGTATATTAGAAACGAACGAATGAACGAACGAACGAATGGATGAATGAATGAATGAATGAACGAATGAACGCGAATGATACTATACGATAAACTCGATTCAACTTTCGCGTTGTATTTTATCGAGAACTAGATACGTTTATTTCAGAGTTCAAAGGTAGACTACTATCCAAGAAAGTACGAAACTTTCTTTCCTAGGTAAGAGATAAATGCGTTAGGAAGAGGATATTGCTAGAATATAATGCGTTTCTATCATATCCTATTTCTCTTTCTCTCTTCCTTTCTCTCTTTTTCTATTTCTTTCTGTCATTTTCGTTCTTATTTTTTGAGATGTTACATTACCGGCTAAAAGTTTTGGATCAGTTGTCAATTTCCGTAAAAATCGAGTACACCAATAAATATAGAAACGTACTTTCATTTTTACATCAAATATTAAACAAATGGAACGATGTGTTTTAGGAGATTCGACCCTTTTTCTATACGTCCATATATTTCCATAATTTATACACCCAATTTATGACAACATTCCTACTGAGATCATTTTTGGGCAATTTCAACGAGAGGCATGGAAAAAATATTCATCATTGCGAGGATACCCGGAATATATCACTCTGTCGTTAAAAATAAGAGCAGTTATTTTATGAGAGGAAAATTAGAAAAAAATACTCCTTTGTTAATAAAAAATAAATAAAGAAATAATACGAAACGTAAGGCGTATTATCAAAATAAGATTTATTTAAGAAATGAATCACCTACGGCATGGATTATTATTTTCTTTACAAATGTCCTATATGTTTATATAATCAATTAGTTGTTTATCATGTCCAAAAATAAAATTATTAATAAATGTGTCGCAGGGAAGTTGAATAGGATAAGAATTTTAAACGTTATTTCGATTTTATTGAACATATCGTCCCTTCATCGGGACTTCTTCAGCAACCCAATCATTAAAATTCAGAGTCTCTTATATATTATTACAAAGACATACACATTCTTATTTTTTTTAAATAATAAAACTGTACTTAACATATCTACAAATCGTTATATCATAAACTGTTATATTTAAACAGGCAATCAAAACAATACTTGTTTTATACAATATTTCTGTTGTTATTGGAAACTTTTGTTTAGTATTGTATGGAGAAAATTTCTTCCTGGATGAGAAAATTTCTTTTTCTTTTATTTTTGGTATCTCTTTTCCTCGACAAAATCGTTTTCACCTTAGCGTAAAACCCAATGTATATAGGCGTGCTATCATGAACGTAATAATAGCGCATACTTTACGATTGTATGTGCATAGTATCGCTTGCAGTAAGGCCTAAGCATGCATACAGATGTTAGAATAGTAGTGGATGAAAGTGTGAGGAGGTGTACGGGGTGTAGGGGGTGTAGGAGGAGGAGGAGGAAGAAGAGAAGAAGAAAAAAAAAAAAGAAAAAGAAGGAACAGACCCTGAGACAGGATACCATTTAAGTGTTCTGTAAATACTGTTACCACGATCGAAGAAACAATCCGCCTTGAAGTTACTCTCTCCGTTCGATAATGCATTTTGTCGGTAAAGGGTACGAGCCCAACGATGGCATCGTTTTCTATCGGTTTTATGTCCGATCTAATAGCCTTTGATGAAGAAGAAAAAGAAGCAAAATATAAAAAAAAAACGAGAGATAGAGAGAGAGGGAAAGAGTTTATTTATTTATATATACGAGCTCTCTCTCATTTACGAATTCTTTGCTTTTAATTTAGCCTAAATATAGTATTTTGTTTTTTCTTTTATTGTCTTTAATGAATTTGAACGTTTTATTTGCAATATATGTATATGTTACCGCGAAAGATCGAAATTGAAGAATGTCAAGATTCACATGGTCGCCTGTTAAATACGTCGGTACCAAATACGTCGGTTAAAGACCGAATATTTGAATTTATTCTTATACATTAATAATTCGGATATACACCAAGGCATCATGTTAATCTTGACATTCTCCAATTTCGGTCTTTCACGGTAAAATATATGTATGATTGATATAATGTTAGAAAGAACTTATGGAATTTAATGTTGATGATTATTATTGGCAGTGAATTAGAGTGAATGCATTAGAAATTTAAAAAGATTTTTTTTTCAATATCGTTCTATCAACGATTCTATTATGTGGTAAAAAAGTTTATTAAAGAGGCAAGTATTAATCAAAACGCTGATAATTATTTTGAAAAATTTTGTAAACGTTTTGATACTGTTTTCGGTTTACTCCTAAATAAAAACACAAGAATAATTATTCGAAAATATCTTATATCTTCTATATTTTATAACAATGTTCAGTTATTAACCGTTTGAGTCCCAAGCAGCGCGATCGCTCTTTTCAGATTGTGTGTCGAAAAATCCCAGTAAATTTCGAGCGCTATGGCAAAATTTATGACTGTCGAAGTAGCGTTAAACGAGTGCTATCGTATTGCTTGGGATTTTTCGCACCTGATTAAGACAAGCGCTATGGCGCTGTGCGGGCTTCTTTTTCGATCATTTTCTTTTAAAAACCTCTGGGACTAACACGGTTAAAAAACTTGACTATAATCCAACATATTGAAGAATTTAATTAAACGTTCAAAATATTAAACGTAATATTTTCCAACAAGCTTCCAACATTTTCCTGTAATATTTCTTTTGCGTAAGTTATATCTGATCTTTTATATCTTTCTTCGTGAGATCCCTTTTGTAAAATAAAGTTAATTAACGAAGAAGAATAAAAGAAAAATGAATATTTAATCTGCGTTTAGTTAAAACGCGTATAATATTTCACGTATTTTACGCTACGTGGAGTAATTGGCGTGTCAAGGTGTAAAATTATACGTTTAAAGATCATCTTAATGTCACTTAGTTAGTACGAAATAGTTCTATTAATAATATAAAGATGATCGCTACATATAATACAAGCCAAGAGACGAGAGGATCTTGACACCGTTTAGTTATTTTGATCTCAAGCCAAGCAAACACACACCGGTAGCAAATTATACTAGCCGTTGAACAATAGTTTAGCATACGCTAATTAAACACGATTTCCATGTCTTCCATTAATTTCTTGCAACGTTTCGCTCGAATTAATCCGAAAAATAAATTCTTTTCTTAACGAGATATCAGACTAATTTCTATCTTTTACAAAATTCTTCAATTATTCAAGTCGAGATATTCGTTTGAACAATTTTATGATCAACGAAGAAGAATTAACGAGGGTTCGTTCATAATCAAATTGACGATAATTTATTAATAAATAATTGTTACTTTTTCTGATTAAAATACAAAATTATGGTATCGGGAATCTCCATTCCCAATTAAAAATAACATTTATGAGGAAATTTATCAGAGTCTCAGGATAGTTCAAAATTTTGACTAGTCATTTGGAAAACAGAAGACCCAGGATAAATTCCTGATAGTTCACTTATGTTAGAAAAACGATTCAAATTTTGTTCATGGATCCAAAATAATTAAAAACATCTACAAACTATTTTAGAAATTATTTAACCCAATGTTAAATTGGCTACTATCATTATTTAATTCTATAAAAAACAATTACAATTTGATACAAAACACTTACAGCATTGATTCAAGCTACAAATACAAAGTATCTAAATAATTTTCCCGTACAAATTTGGTTACCTCCTATAATACAAAATTCGAAATGGATCAATAATATTAGAAAATGGTTGAAATTTAATTAAGAAATCCCTGAAATTAGCGACCCTCATCCTACTTTCTTTATAATCTTCAACGAATACCCATCGGAACAGAATACAAAGCGAGAAAGAAGAGATTGATCAACGTTCCGACATGGACTTACACAAACCCTTTCCAACACAATGACGACGAGGATGCCACTGTGGATCCACGACACTAACCAAAAGTCCCTACGACTCTGACTTGTAACGCAATTGTACGACGTTTAATTCGATAAATTAACCTCTGCTTTGGCTCGTCGTCGTCTTCTTCGTTCTACTCTGCTTGTGTATGTGATGTGTATGATAGAGAAAGAGAGGGAGAGAGAATAAGATAAAAAGAGAAAGACAGTTTGAACCGAACACCGGCAGGAAATCTCTTCAATCTGCTCTGATGCGTCTCGTTAACGAGTGTTTGTTTTCTTCCGGCCAGCTTGAATCGCTTGGCACGCATCATTCTTCTCGCACTCTTCTTGATCTTTATCGAGAAGAACAAGATTATACAAATAATATTTATATTTAAATTTTTATACAATTTTTTTTCTCCATTTGAATAAATAATTACATCATTTTCTTTATGATTGATCTTACAATTTTCTTCTTAATAATTATATATTCTTTCCTCGAAAGATGTATTCTTTAAATAAAATGATTTAACAGATATTTGAATTATATATCAATAAATTTTTATTTCGTATGCAATTGGCATATAAACGAATTCTACGCGCATATAATATGTGGGCCAAAATTGCAAAAGATAACTCAACATTTTGTTTTTCTTTAGATAAAATGATTAGTTAAATATTCGTCCAATCTTGGAAACACGTATTTGTCGATTTGCATAAATCATTTTCTTTATGATTGATTGAAATTTTTTCCTTAATAATTACATATTTATTTCTCGAACGATATATTCGTTAAATAAGACGATATAATAGATATTTAAATCATGTCAATAAATTATTATTTCTTATTCAATTGGCATATAAACGAATTCTACACGCATGTAATATGTGGGCCAAAATTGCAAAAGATAACTCAACATTTTTGTTTTTTTAGATAAAATGATTAGTTAAATATTCGTCCAATCTTGGAAACACGTATTTGTCGATTTGCATAAATCATTTTCTTTATGATTGATTGACATTTTTTCCTTAATAATTACATATTTATTTCTCGAACGATATATTCGTTAAATAAGACGATATAATAGATATTTAAATCATGTCAATAAATTATTATTTCTTATTCAATTGGCATATAAACGAATTCTACGCGCATGTAATATATGGACCAAAATTGCAGAAGATAACTCAACATTTTTGTTTTTTTAGATAAAATGATTAGTCAAATACTTGTCCTAACAGACAATTTGTAAGATTAAACATGATAATTTGTCTTTTGTTTAATCTAACTTGATCTAGTCACGACGGTTTAACAATAGACCCGTTGTTACTAGTGCCGTTTAGGAAGTATTACGTTCAAAAAAATTTGACAAAAAAGTGAATGAGGAATGAAGTAAAAGATAAAGCTTCAAAGGATACTTCATTTTCCAAAGTGCTGTAACAATTTTATAGATGGAAAACTACCGTTTCGCAGTTTTTCTCTTTCCTCTTCCTTTTTCCTTCTCCTACCCCTCTTACCCCTCCTCCTACTTTTTTTCCACCTTCTCTTTACAGCTTTCTCACTCATCTAACTTGTACGTTTAATCAACGACAGCGTGACTCGAGGCTGTTAGCTTCTTCATTTTTACGTTCTTAAATTCTTTCCTATTTTACTCTCTCTCTCTCTCTCTTTTCTATGTCTCTCTCACTGTTTTGAGCAGGATGACTTGTAAAAGATTTCATCGTGGATGGTCTAAAAATATGAATGATAACGAGCAATCGATATGCAACTCTGACCTCGCTCTCGAAGCTCAATTATTGCGTAGCCACTTTTTATATATTTATCTTTCTTTTTTCGTTGTTTCTATTTTTTTAATTGTTTTTGTTAATTTTGTTTTTTTTTCTTTTTCTTATGTTAATTCTAACGGAGTAGGAAAAAAAAGTTGTTATATAAAATAGTTGAAGTGTGACGGGAAGGGGCGGCTGAGAGAAGGGGATGGGAGGAGGAGATCGAATTTTTATATTTCTTTATATTTACGATTTTTTTCATTCGAGGAAAAAGAAACAAAAAAAAAGAAAAGAAAAGAAAAATAATCGTTTCACGGAAGTATAATAAATTCCAAGGATTTCCAACGCTTTCGAGAAAAAGAGATGATGAAAAAGAGGGGGAAAAAAGTTTCTCTAAAGTGGGAACAAAATAATGTAATTAAAATGAAATACGCGACTGAGTAGAATGCTTGTTGTGTTAGATTTAGTAAGGGGATACTCGATCATATTTTTTTCTCTTTCTTTTTTTTTTTTTAGCGAGCCGTCATATTGGCACCGATTGAAAATATATTACTAAAGGAAACATAGTCAGTCATCAGATTGAAGTACAACAATGGGTGTATTTAAACATTAATACGATTTTTGTTCGAGTCCGATTGTTTATCGATTGTTTACAAGTCCGTTCGAATTTTAAACGATGACTAAAGCTGATGACAAAAATAGAAAATAAAAAAAGAAGGTCATCGAGTCGGAAATACGATTGGCGTATTTAAAACTTTCGGTGTGCGTGAGTAGGGGGCTTGCGGGGTGGATGACAAGTGACTGGCAGTGAATTTTGGGTTGTAAAAGAGAGAAAAAAGAAAGTAAATTCATGATTGGGCGCGTTGGGTTGCATTTGAAATTTTAAAATGTTGCCAGACCGCGGTATGAGTATGTGACTTATCTACTACATAGTAAGTAAATATAATATACATGCAATAATATGAGTTAGCTTGTAAAAGCTAGGAAGGAAAATGCAAAGCATAGGATGTTAGTGGAAAGGGAAGAAATTCCCAGTGCAAATACGAGGGAGAAATTGACTCACGGAAGCGTTCGAGGTACTGGGTAGTATAATCTTGTTATTCCGAGAGCGTTGCGTATCGTCGCACGATGCACTATCACCTCTGTCATTGTAAAATGTATATCGTTTCTTGGTATCCTATCGAAAGATCTTTCATCATTCATTTTTTCTTTTTTCTTTTTTTTCTTTTCTTTTCTTTTAATGATAAATGACTAAATATACTTAAATGATTTCATTGTAAATCATTATTTCTATTTTATTTAATTTTGTATTTTTTTTGATAATATTTTTTAATTTTATATTATATTTAAGTAACAAAGATTTTTGAAGTTATACTTCTTTTGGCGCGTTGGGGAAAATGTAATGGGGAGTGATTTTGTTCCGAGCGTCTGGAAAAACGACACCATGAAGTTTGTCGGTATTTACGACGCGCGGCAAAGCGATTTCAAGTATACGGCATGAAGTTGTCTTCTTTTCCTTCTTTCCCTTTTTTTCTCAAGCGGGTCACCCATCCAAATACTAATCGTACTCAGCGCTGCTTTACTTAAATGATCGAGCGAGAACTAATGCTGTAACCGCGCCATGGCTGTTGACGCGTGAAGTCATTCGATATATCTCTCTTATATTTAGTGTGGACTGATATCTATATTTTGATATTTTTTTTTTATTCTTTCTTATATATATATAATAATAATTATTTTTTTTTAAAGTTATTTTTTTGAAGTTATTTTTGAGGTTATTGAGGTAATATTCGTTTTGGTACGGCAAAGAAGTATAACTTCTTACGTGCGTACATAAGTACACACACCAGTTTTTTAATTTTATATTATATTTAAGTAACAAAGATTTTTTCTTTTTAGGCAATAAATAGATTTAAATAAAATAAATGAAAATATTTATAATAAATAAATAAATATATATATTAAATAAAAGTTCTATATTTATGATTTATATATTTTTAGAATTATTTTCTAACGTTTTGTATTATTATTTGAATATAATATTACTTGTAATATATATTTTTAATTCTTTTTAAAGTTAATTCACCGATAACGGATCATTTTATAATCCTTTCCTCGTAAATCGACGATTTCTGATTAAAATTCCGCTTTGCTTAATCGTCCATTTATTCTTTTCTAAAAATAATATTAAATCCGTGCACCAAATTGCATAGAAAATTAAACACGAAAAAAAGAAAAAAATCTTTCTACAAGAGATAAAAATTCTCGAAAGGGAATGAGATTAATAAATTTCCTTAACTCATCGATGCATTTGAAATTACAAGAATACTATAAAAATCATAATCTGTGTTAAAGATGCTTGTTGCATTCATATCAAAACCTAAAGGTAGAAACTTAGGGATGTTGAATTCAAACTGCAATAAGATCCTACGTCTCGGGAAAGTTATTTATCTTAATCGGAAGAGAAATCTCGGTCAGTGTGGTTGCCGTCAAAGCCGAAGTTGTAAAACTGTAGAAATTCCAATGAAGAAACTTGCGTTCAACGATAATAAAAAATGGTCAATTATGTTAAAATAAATTTGAATGATTTAGTCAAATAAATTCTATTTGAAATTAATCGACAAATAACGTTAATAAAATGAAAATAAAAATAGGAAAATCAGTAACGAAATTTTATTTTTATTCCACGTGAGACATTTAATTAATTATAGTTCTATAGATAATTATTAATGATGTTCTATATTGAATTAGTGATGATCAATTAAAAGGAATTAAATGAAAGAAAACTATCTTTTAAAAATTCTTATTCTTTTCAATTGACAATGTAACAAGGACGCGTGTTTGTACGTGTAAATTTAAAATTACATCGTCGAATGATCGAAAACGCCAATATACGAAATTGACAGCACAAACATGCGTGTTAAGAGATAGACATGACACATAGTTCTGTTTTAATTCGTCATACTTAAACATTGAAAATAATGCACCTTTATTGCATCCTCTTAGATAAGTATATATATTTTAAATATTTATATTATTTTTCTATTTAAAAAAAAAACAAAACACAATCTGAAATTCAATGGGACCTACGTTCATTAGATATGCATAGCAAATAAATGAAACATTTAAAATATAAAGGAAAAATATTGAGTAGCAGAATCGGACGGAATAGATATTGAAATGCAATTACAATATGTTGAAAACTCGGTGAACGTCACATACGATGTTTTGAATATTAATGTTTTTCCGCAGCCCGATCGAATGCGTGTTTCTATTTTTATTTCTATTTTTCTTGTTTTTCCTGTTTTTTCTTTTTACTCGATTTTATGAAAAACAAGAATCGCTCAAATTCTCGAACCAAAAGCTCTATTCTCACGTATAAATTCAAACGTATAGTTTATCGTTCGATTACGTGATATTAAATTCTTCTCTCAACATTTATCCGCATGTCAATTACGCGCGCAAACGTGACCGCACGCGCGCGTATATGTGTGTGTTGTTGTTGTCAAAAAACATCATTGCGTATGCACTACAATTTGATTTCGAAAGATATCGATAGTTCGAATTTAAATCAATTGTTTTGCATTTAGATTTTAATTGAGTTTTAGTACCGATTAATGATTTTCCGTATTGTTATTATTATTATTATTATTATTATTATTATTATTATGATACAGTTTTCAATCAAATTTTACGAGGAAATAATTATTAACAAGAGAATGCACTTTATAATAAGTATTTTCAATACGTATCGTAACCGGTTGAGAGTTTGTAATAACAAAACTAAACTGATGGTTTTAAATGATTACCGAGTCAAGTGTTATATTAAAAACATGATACTCGCTTTCACTTTTTGCGGTTTTATTTCGTAGAACCTTTTGACGCTAAATTACGATCGGTTTAAAAGGTCGCCGTTGTAAAATATAGTCGTCCTCTTTCTTCTCAGAAAATGTTGCATATTTCTGATTTAAATCGTTAAAAGTTTTTCTCTAGTTTATATAGGATGTTTTGAAATTTATCGACTAAACTGCGGGTGCATATTCTTCAATTAAAAGTAAGACAAAATAGGTATGCTCAATGATCTGTTCATTGATCCGTTAAATCTGCAGTTATCCGTTTCAATTTTATTTCGTTATCAGTTCGTGATGAAGTGTTTCTAATAAAACTTCATATACATCATTTTTTTTCCTTACTCTTTAATTATAAAATATACTCCCACAGTTTAGTCATCTTGTATATTCATTTCGTATAAAAAAGTACATAATAAAATGAAGAAAAGGGGTAGATAGAAAGTTGATGGAATTTTCGTGTATCCGAGGTTTATGATGAAAATGTAAAAACATAAAAAGTTCAGCATTTTGCTTTAATATTTCTAAAATCTATATAGGATGAAATAAAAATGGCTTTCCTTATAAGATTTGCATTAGTTATAACCACAATTGATAGGGACAGTGTACTCAAAAACTTGGATATTAATTGGAACATATTATATGAACGAATCTAAAAAATTGTATAAAAGTTTAAAAACTAAATAATTTGCTTCGTATTATCCTAGGAAAAGCAACCTTTTTATTTCGTTCTGTATAAAAAATAATAAAGTTTAAAAAATTAATGTAAAAATTCGTTGTATTATCAAGTTAATTAAAACTTAATTTGAGTTTTTCAATGAAAGCTTTGAACCTTCCCTCAAAAATACGTATTTCCCTTTTTACAAAGGTTTTTCCTTTCTAGATAACGGTAATTTCTAAATACACAGGGAATTAACTCACTTCAATCGATGCGACATCAATTACATTTCAAACGTAAATGCATATTATATTTGCATAATAACGAATAATTATTCTCAAGTTCTTGTTAGCCGTTTATACAACAACAAGAGGAAACGGTAAACGTTTCAGTTGTAAGAGAACTTCCGTTAACGTTTAAATTCAATAATAAAACAGAATTGAGACGTTTCAAAGAAAACAAAATGAGTAGAGAAAATTAACAATAAAGGAAAAGGGTATCTTCACATTTCGATGATTTTCTACGCTTCGTAAACTTCAATTTTCTTTTTCCGAATTCGTCTGATTCTCCCTCTTAAACGAAGGATCGTCCTAAAATTGAATTTATTGACTTTCGATTTGATTCGATAAAAAGACAACCTTTTTTTATTTTGTGTCTGCCATGTTCAACAAATTTATGCTGTCACAATCATTGACATTTATTTTTATCGAATTGTATGCTTTGCCATTTTTTTCCACCCTTTCAACTCTCTTTTCCTTTCTTTTTTTTCTTTTTATTTTTGCGATGACATTATGAATGATAATTTAAAATAAGCCATAAGAAATTTTTGAAAACATAACTCCAAAGGGCTCCTGCAATAACAGCAAATTTATTATAAAGCTCATTTGATTCTATACAAGATCGTAGATGAGTATAAAAGAAAAAAAAGAAGAACAAAAAAAATATAGACATAAAAATCTCTCATTCTATCACAAATGCGAAGGTAGCAATATAATTCTGTTGAATCGAAAATAAAATGAATAATGATGATGAATCTTGTAAAATGAAAAGGGCGAAGAGAACAATGAGACGAGATTTAAATTGTATGAGGGTAAAAAGAGATAAGAATAAAGCATGATTTTAATTTAATTAGAATTTGTCCTTTGAAGTCATCTTTGGCTTTGCAAAATTGAAAAGCGTTGTGGAAGGATGGAGGGATGATATATAAATATTCCTGTTTAATAAGTAAAAGGAACGTTTCAATGCAGGAATAATATTAATAGCATCGCATAAGTATATGAAGAATTTAGAAATGAGACTCGTTTTAATAGAATATATTTAGTAAAATTTTCGAATGACAGTTTTTGAATTTCAGATCGGAAAAGAAGATTGTACAATCCGAACAGAACAAATTTTATCCGCAGAATATAATACATTTTCCTACATATACGTATACTAAACCTACAAGTACTGTAGGATTACGTATGCATGTAAGTTTATATATCTTAAATCTGATCATAGGTAACATTATCATAAAATTCACATTAAATTCAGAAGAGTGACATACGAGCGATAATATTCAAGATTTATTTGCTGTCGTCGTTGAACGGTTCACATCATTTTGCTACATCTTGACAGTTACAGGAACGAACGATGTCGTTCGAATTCTCCTAAAGTTACTACGATCAAAAATGAAAGAAAGAAAGAAAGCAAAAAAAAGGGAGGACTCTTTCCATCGACCATCGGAGAACAACGACCTAATTTATTTTCGACGTTGGTAATTCATTCGATTTTTTTCTAACTTGTATGAACTTCGCGTCGAGGAAAAAACTTTCCGATACGATTGATTTTCAATCGCTAAACGTTAAAGTTAATCTTACGCGATTATTGATGGTGCATTTATTTTGAAAATTGTTTACCAAACGAAGAAAACAGAAAAGAGAAGAAAAGAAAAGAAAAGAAAAGAAAAGAAAGGAAAGGAAAGGAAGAAAAATTAACAGACAAGAATGATAAATGAAAATGTAAATTTGTTGATGGAATGAAATACAAAGAAAGAAACAGAAAAAGGAAAAAAATAAAAGGCAAATTTGTAGGTCGTCAACGTTTCTTCGTGGCAATCGTGTTTTTTAAATCATTATAATACGCGTTGTAGATTTAAACAGTATCCATACGATAACGTAATTATAGCTGTTTATCAAAATATTTGCATATATCGCTAGACACGTTATACCAACCGACCACTATTTTCAGATTTACCAAGCAGGATAAGTTGAAACATAGTGCCAACTACTGTTCTTTTCCATGGAGACGCTTATAGACCACGACTATCGATTTTTCTAAGTGCCCTGTGCTTTCTCTTTCATAGTTCAAGTTGGTATTAAGGAGAATAGTTCTATTCTACCATAATACAATTATTTCTCTTATATAAAATATAAAAATATGTGTATGTGTGTGTGTGTTGATAAATCTGACACTGTACTAAATAAAAAAAAAAAGACAGACGAAATTAATTTTGTGATTCTTCTTTACAATTCAATTCTATTTAAAATAAATCATAAAATATATTTAATTTTCAAAATATTAGTCTTTTGTCTTAATTATAGATTTATGCGCATATACAGGGTGTCCCAAGATTTATTGATTTAACTACAAGAACATATTCTACAATTAGGGAAACAAGAAGAAAAAAAATGATGTTCGATTGCAAACGTACTATATATTAAAAAGTTATAAACGAATGAAATGGAAAACAATAAATCAATTAACCATTTAAAAGAAAAATATTTAAAATACGATGAGCTTTATATTCAGTATTAGTAAAAATTTTTGAGGAAGATTTTTCAGTGAATAAATAAAATAATATCGGTAAAATAATATTTATTATAAATAAATAAAATAATTAATGGTGGTATGATATTGTTTCTCTATACAAAGAAGTAGTTAGTAGTTGATTAATGTATAAATATAATATAATGGAGGTATTATCGTGCAAGGTAAGGGACCTGATCTTAAAAGGGATTATCGTTTCTTAGCGAGAATCAAAGCCAAGATGCATCTCGTTATCATCGTATCCAATCATGAATTAATAGAGCGAGAAAGACGATCGTTAAGGGGAAACAATATACATGTATATTGTCCCATAAGTCGGACAATGTACGAAATACATAAAAAGTATTTTATATAATATAAAAGAAGTGCAGTTTACTTACGTATAAGAAACCTGAAAAGTTCCGAGTCTAGCGTGTTCAAAAGTTCAGAGCCTATCATGCAAAGGGATGCAAATTTTGATCATGATTTTTGAAAGGTTTCGTCAAGATTTGTTCATACTAACACAGAACAAATGGAAGTAATACGTATAGGAGGGGGTTGAAAAGTTCTGAGTCCAATTTGTGGTGGACTATAATAGAATGACCTATTTTATATATATTTACATATATTCCGATATATCGTTATATCTTCAACTTATTCTTCTAGTTTCAAACGTAAACGTAAGAAGAAGTTAAAAGAAGCAAGAAGAAAATGTAAAGGAGAAACGAAAAAGTCTTTTTAACGCGTTGCAATTTCAACTTCCGTTTACTTTGACAGTAGAAAGGAGAGCTCTCGGTCTCCCACACGATTCTCGTTTAATTATCTTACTCTCTAACAGTTCTCAAAGGAATAAGAAACTGGCAAAGAAAATTTATTAACCCAATCAAATAATCAAAAACTAAAATTATACGCTAGTGACACGGGATTCCTGTAATTTTCTAAATTCTTCAATTTATTTCTGCATCATATTTCTGATTTTGAATACTTTTTAGATTCATTTTGAACAGTCCAAAAATTATGATTCGTTGAATTATAAACAATCAAATATTTCAATACAAAATATTACTTATATTTTCTTAATCAAATGATAGATACGCAATGAAAAATCGGCTATAGAAATAATATCGACAATATTTCGACACCTGTTAATTCTAATTTCGAATAGCACGATAAAAAAATAAATGTTAGAATCTCAAAACCCAAAACCCAATGATTCGAGACATACGCATTCACCAGATAACAATTCCTAATTTACACATAACAACAAAATTGAATATTAAACTAATAAGTAACATTTTGTCTAAGAGAAAATTTCTAAAATCGAAAACTCAAATATAATAAAATATCTACGAATAACATAAAACCTAATCAAAATTCAAACGATTTCGTATATCCTAATAAACAAATAAATTCAACATAAAGAACTCCAATAGACAGTTATTTCAATTGGTCTTTCAATTACTTATTGGTGTTCGAAGCAAGTTCATTTAGGAAAAGGTCAAAATGCATAACGTTAACAACCCGCATATAATCACTACGGCATTTGACGAGAACGACAACTACGACCACGACTACGACCACGACTACTACGACAACGACGACGACGACAGTCAGGAGACAGGAGGACGTTGACGACGACGCGTTAGGAATTTAATAGAGCAAGGTGAGTATTTGCGAGAATGTAAACGTCGAGGTTGTGTCGCGTACCGTAATACGTTTCAAACCGGGTATCGACATAACGCAATTCCCACGGAAGTTGCGAACACGCTCGTCGAGTCACTCGATATGTAAAAACGTATTAGGCGTGAATGCACGCGTCTCTGACCGATCGACAGACCCCCCCTCCCTCCCCCCTACCCTTTATCGCCGACACCTCTCTCTCTCTCTCTCTCTCTTTAACGTTTAACACGTTCACTTCTGTCGGTACGTTACGTCGCTTTCTCGGTGCAACGATTTCGACGTGACAAGAAGATTGAGTCCTTCTCACCCTTCCCGTTAACATTATAAACGCTTCGTCACGATCCTACATCTACGCTTTCCTATTACTCTACGAATATATCCCAGTCATGTTTCCAAATTAGATTACATTCTTTTTATATTCTATTTAAACGGTGGTATTTTGTTTTTTTTTTTGTAGAAAAATCATGTTTCTATCATTTGCCAATATATAATGTGAATTATTTTTTATTTAATATTAAATTTACCGAGGTTTATGTATATCTACTTCTATCAGGTTGGATCAAGTGATGCGTGGTATTCAAAAAATTCATATATTATAATATATTTTACGATGTATGTATAGCAAAAAACAAAAAAATATATATATATCACATTTATGCAAGAAGAATTTCTTGATCAATTTAATCTTATAAGAAATTTAGACCAAAATTATACAACCCTGTGTGCCAACGTTTAATATTGTAATAAAAACACGAAGAAATAATTTTTTACAAAAAAAGAAAACAAATTTCGACAATACGATAAAAATGATTTTTCAATTATCGACAAAAATTCAGTGTTAAAAAAACGTTACATTTATTATTGTTTGGGTCGGTTTATGGGAGAAGATGAATAAATTAAAATATAAAAAGAGATAGGAGAAAACTGAAAAGAAAAGAAATGAATGAGTGGTGCCCTTTCTTGGAAAGAAAAGCCCTTTAATGTTTGAATGCGTGGGCGTTGAGGTCGTCTTGGCAGCTTCCTTCGTTTCAGACTCGAGGCGATCGTGCGACGGAAGTGCTATGGCACCGTCAAGAGGATGTCACAATTAATGCTGACCGGGCCTCGTTAGCACGTTTCCTTTTTCCCTGACTCATCTCGATGGAAGTCATCGCATCGAGGAAACGGAGATGGACATCGTCCAGAAGCTGAGAATAGGAAGTAAAACACTATGAAACCATACGCGCACGAAATAGAATGCGAAAAATACCGATAAACAATCTTATTCTTACGTATTATCCTTTTTTCTTGGAGAGGGGTGGGTAGTGGTGATATAATAATCACGATAATTGTTGAGTTAAGAAAAAGTTGTAGTAATTATAGTCTGTTGGTTGTATTAAAGAATATATTTAAAGTAATTATGCGATGTTTTTATTAAATACGATTTTCTATAAAATCAATTGAAATTCAATGTGATCGGTAAATATTATTTCATTTTTTTTTATGTTTTTTTATATTTTATGTTTATTATGTTTATGAGAAAATGAAAACTAGTATATGAAATAATTAGTTTATGTTTTTATATTTTTATTAGTTTATGTTTTAATAATTAGTTTATATTTTTTTTTATGTTTAGTATAAGAAAATGAAAATGATTAATTATGCAGCATTCCAATTCTTTGATTTAAAATGTATTATAAAATAGAATTTATAATTTGTCCAAAAAATATGATTCAAATAATTACGAATCTTATTTTTCTCTCTCGGGAATATTAAACTAGCTGAAGCTTCTTAAATTCCATGCATCATTTTTATGACAACATTTTCATTTTAAACGATCAATATGCAATCAATTATTAAAAATTAACTATTAAAAAAGCAAAAAAGAAAAAGCAACATATGATAGATGATAATGGAAAAAAGACATCAACAAGGAAATGATTAGTTAAAAAAAAACCGAAAAAAAGAACAGCACTTTTTAGACTATATTATAAGATTGAATTCAAGAATTCAAACAAAAACAGGACTAACAATAAAAACATCAACAACATAACGATCAGTTAAAGTTTTTTAATCTTCGAACAAACTGGAACAAGTTTTTTTCTACGATCTATGGAATAATTTAACACACACGAACTTATTTAATCGAAATATTTCAATCATTTAAGGCAACAGAAACAAATTCATCGGATATTATCGATCCTTGTCTATTTCTAATTTTCTCCCCTAGTTAGTTTCCTCTTTCTCGTCCTTCGAAATGATGAATTAATATTTGACATGTTTCCTGTCTGTCGAAATTCATCGAGATAACCAAATACATTGATTTACACAAATAAATTAAATTTTATCATTGAATTGTTTCCTATTCCGTTATTAACACAGATTAAAAAAGGATTTAGCAATGGTAACATGATAGAGTCGGAATTCCGGTTAAAATGAATTTCTGTACTGCGTTCGATAGACAACAAAAAGAAATCAATGAATAATGAAATACGAATTTTGTGTTTTTCAAAATTGTTCGATTCAACGATATAAAATATCCGAGTTGAAAGTGTATCGAAGCGTAAAAAGTACCTTGTACACTCGTTTGCAATAAATGTGTATGGAAAACGCATTGATGCGGCCTAGAATTTATTCATCCTTATAAATGGAGCGCGAAAGTGTGAATATATTTTAATTTTTAAAAATAAAAATAAAATAAAATATATAAAAAATATTCGTACAGATCCGAGATACTTCGATCGATTTATCTACACCTTTCTCGTTCTCTTATACTTATTATCACTGACTGTTCAGTTCTTCAAAACAAAAAAATAAATAAATAAAGTAAGAAAGGGGAAAAACAATGATTGGAACTCGTAAAAACTGCCAATTGCGATTCATAGAAATATACGATATTTTAACTTATCCAATAGTTTTTAAATAAAATTAGTCTCTTAAGTCTAATTAATACGAAGCTTACTGTCCGATCGGAAAGATATCGACTTATAATGATTAATACTATTCATTAGGATCAATAAAGTGTCCGTTTCAACGGGTTTTAAGTTTCTAAATCATATTTTAAATATATCAATAATTTTGTACAATAAATTAAACAAATTCCCACCCTTGTAGAAGTCTATTATCATACAATCATATAATCATACAGATGACGTTGTCCTTTGATAGTCCTTGGTCTTCCGGTCAGCTATTTTCTCATTCTTGCATCAGGTTGTTGCATAACTGCATTATCCAATTAATTACAGGTTTTTGGTAAAAAATGTTTGATAAGAAATATCCACAGTCGTAGCACTCACTGTTTTATTAAAAAATATTCGCGAAAATAAAATCGGCAACGCACTTATCAAATTATCGAACTTCATTTTAACATCATCGTGACTTCTCTCGTTTTTTAACGATGTTGTAATTAATAATATTTCAATAATTAATTGCGTCAGATGTACTTCGTTTTATATACGATGCTCGCATATACACGTATACATATATATACACATCAATCTCAGTACACAGTATACACACACTCGCGCGCATATGCTTATCAATTGCATAGCAAGAAAATGCAATATACACGCATACGCGAAATAAATTGAATATTTTTCTAATATCGTTCTTACATCTTCCGACGTTCCAAGAAAACTAACAATGAATTTGAAAACAACTACTCAATATATTCGACGGATATCGAATTATTTTCCGAATAAACACGAAGGTCAATGTGTTTACAAGTTCGACGATGAAATTTTTAATAGAATAAAAGTAAAAACATTGAAATATATAAACACCGTTTGAAAAGTGTGGAATGCCAGTTTAACTTTTCTTTCCCCTTCTCTTCTCAATCGTCATTATTTTCTTTAAAATATTTATTCTATATTATTTATCTTCTCATGTACACATTCCTAAGATACAATATTAAACAATTTCGATCTGATATTTTAATAGATGAAAATCATCAATTTGAAGTCATCACTGGGCAGGAACGTTAAAATAAATGTATTTTAGTCTAAAAAATCGGAAATACTCAGAGTATTCTTACTTATACAGAGTATAAGTTAAACGTACCGTTCTCTTCGAAATCCATAATTAAAATGTTTCATTTTCCTTTATGAAAGTCCAATTAAATTTTATCTATTTATTTTTATTTATATGACTTTTCGAAACAATACCTTAATAATATATTCTGCGAATTTTTATGCAATTGAATATATTGTATGTTGCAGATGTTTCGCATATTCCTGATAGATATTTTTGCATATGATTTGCATATTTTTTATACATTTTTATTGCACAACAATCGACCGATGAACAAAAAAAAAATAAAAATATATATGCCTGTAGTAATTAGTATATAATTGTAAGATATAAATACGATGAACAAACCGGAGCAGAAAAAAACGATAGAATTAATATCCCGTAAAGCTTTATTTTGATTGGTTTACATTAATCGCGCGATTATCACCGTTTCTAATATATTTACTGTAATGTTTTGTTATATTACATTTTGTTTAGATTATTTTTGATAATTGGAAAATTCATTCTTTATTTCATTGATTTATTATAACATATTAAACGTATTTTATTATAAATTATTTCATAAATATCTTATCATTCTTAAATTATAATATATTTCATTATAAATTATTTTGCGAATATTTTATATTTCGAATTTGATTTTATTATATGATACATACGTAAAATTAGAAAAAATTATTTGTATTATTATACATAAAATATTATTTCTTTCCGAAGAAGGATATTTCGAAAAAGAAAAACAGGACGTTAATTCATAAAAAAGAAAGTTCCTATATCGATGAGTTAAAAATATCGGAGGGTGAAGAGAGAGAAAGAGAGGAGAGAGTGAGAGAGAGAGAGAGAGAAAGAGAGAGATTGGTTTTCTGTTGGCTCAGCGAATCGCATTAATCGAGTTACTTGCATCGACTTGATTGTTCATTATCAGATGATACGCGGAGCGAGGTAAGGTCATCCGGTCGAAGGCTAATTAAATACAACGTCTTCTCGATTGATACCAAAGTATCATCCCGAGTTATACGATCGGTTTACATCCTATCTATCGTTTGAAGAAAAAAATAAAAGGAAAACGTTTCTATATGAAAATTGAAATAACAAATAAATTTTCTGTTTAGACAGGAATTACTATTAGTTGTAGTCAATTGAGAAGAAACAAAATTGCGATATGTTTTAGAACCAATCGTTTGTAAACGTTCAATATTTCTCGTATCAAATGATTCAATTATATTAGAAAAATCGTAACGGAAAAATAAATTCGCAAACTCTCTTTCAGAGATAAAACATATATTCTAATGTATGAAAACACTACTTAAATGTCATAAAACCAATCTACGTTGTCAGTATATTGCTTTCTACCAACTATGATAAAGTTTTTTAATAAACGTGCATCATAAAATTCAGGATTTGATTCGTACGTTTGAAAAATGTTTAGACGTTTATACGAAGCCTTAAGATTATTCGTATTTTATCATTTTTTCGATTTTCTTGAATGGCAAGTTTCGTAGGATGCCTTTAAAGTTTTGGTGTAAGACAGGAACGTTTTCAAATTTATGAAAGGCAAGATCTTTAATGGAAGTTGTTGGAGATATGGAGTGTGAAAGGATGTTGTAGACAGTAGACTTTTTCAGATTATCTTTCGATCCACTCTCTCTCTCTCTCTCTCTCTTTCTCTCTCTTTTTCTCTTTTCGCGATCTCCCTGGAGAGATTTTTTTCCTTCAGAGTCAGAAACTTATTGACGAAGATATAACGAAAATGGTGTCTCTTCAAAGTCCTTTCTTTAATATCGGTAATGGTGTCTTCGATAAAATCAAAAAAAAATACAGACAAACTTAAGAAAATATCGACAGATATCGTAATGGTTGATAAATAATATTTCATACATTATTTAATATTTATGTAATAATAATAATAATAATATACAACGTTCGCGTATATCAGAGGAAATGAAAAGGTTAGGGTGGTTCCGTTCTATTCATCCACCCATCGACTCCTAGTCGAGAACGTTGCGGCTTGCGGCTGCACGCTTGCAGTTGCGGTGAAGTTTTAGTCGAGCTAATTACGCATCAATATCGAATATTGAAAACATATTTTTTGTTTACATCGACAAAACGTGAATATAATATTTACGTAAGTTAATATTACATATGTATATACAAATAAACTTGGTGAATTTTTTTAAAATATTCTTTTTTTTTTTTGCAAAAATTACACGATTCGTTACGTTGTTTTAATGATCATCTATCTATTGGCCTGAATATGAGGAATTGGTAAAAGAAATTTTGAAAATGTTAGGAAGTTAGAAGGAACAAATTTTGACATTGATTCGTAATTTCGTAAACACTTCTGCTGTTACACATCAAAGTTATCAGAATATTTTTTAATTAAGTTAAAACTAGTCAATATAAAAAACCAATAAATTCATTACCCCCTGTGTATTGTTTGTAATAACTAAGAATAAGAAAAGAGAGAAGAAAATATTTCGACCGATAGATAATTCGTGAACACCTGTTAGGTTAACCAATGGTTTGTTACAGAGAATGGAACATGAAGGAGATGGATGCGAGTTGGTAGTAGAAGCGAGGCTGCCGTTGTCACTGATGCCACCTAGTTGGTCATCGTCGTCGTCGTCGTTATCGTCGTCGTCGTCGTCATCGTCGTCGTCGTCGTCGTCGTCGTCGTTTAGTGTAATCAGGATCCTCGTTAATTCAACGGAAGCAGCAGCAGCAGCAACAGAAACAGAAGAAGAAGAAGAAGAAGTTGATCAGGATCGGTCATTTTCAATACCGAATTGGTTGGAATCTTTTTTGGAATTGTTAGAATTTAATTTAGAGAAGAGGTTGACGAGAGTGATCGGTGGTGGCCGTGGTGCTGCCGCCGGGCCGGCGATGCGACGATGAGCTCGTCGAGGGTGTTAGTATCACCACCACCACCACCACCACCACCACTACCACCACCACCATCACCATCACCATCATCACCATCACTATCATTATCAGCACTATTATTACCATCTCCAACAACACCAACAGGAGTAAGAACAACAACAGCAGCAGCAGCAACAGCAACAGCAGCAGCAACACTTAACGTTTGTTTTTACCTGGCACCCTTCGATCATTGTCATCGTTGCCGGAGAAGGTTTCGCCTACCAGAAAAATTAACGATTGTTAAGACCTGGAGGAGGAGGAAAGGGAAGAGAAGGAGAAAGAAGGCGGAGGAGGAGCAGGACGACGACGAGGAAAGAGCCGGTGCTGGACCGACGTTGACCCTGAGGACTACGACGAGGACGAGGACGAAGACTACGTCGATTACTACGACGTTTCTTCCATTCGTCCTTCGGCCATGGACCTCGAGACGAGGAACGGCACCGGCAACAATGATGACCAACACCATGAGTACACCAATATTTACTTTCTCGTCGGAGAACGCAGAGAAACGGCCACCTATCGTTCTGACCAGGTCACGGACATGGAGCTGAAGGGTATGTTTTCCTACTTCAAACCTAATTCAACTGTACTTCATATTTTCATTCTCATTTTTTATCCACATTAACCACTTTATTTTCAATTTCATTCTAAAACAACTTGGTCGACTGCTGCAGAAATGTTAAAGACAACAGAACCGGTAAACTCGAGAAATATCTTGTCGTTTTTATGACTTAAAGTGATATTTTTGTCGACTTCTATTATAGGTTATGTTTTCTCCGAAATTATTGGATTTTTCTGATATACAACTCTTCAGGTTATCGGTTAAATTGGCGAAAATTTAATAGCAAATTGTAGGAACCAATTCCATTGGTTTGAAGAATAGTTCTTCTCTCGCTATTCAGAAACGTCTTTTTGGTTTTATATTACGTATATTACTCGTACATGTACATATATGTATATGTAAATCCTAGGAGAGTTCTTGAATATACCTGCAATGTTACGTTTTCACATACTTCACTCTTGCACCTGACCTATCGACCGCTGTACTTCTCTCCCACTCTCTCTTTCTTTTCTTATCTACAATATTTTTAAAATATTTAACAAATTCTTCGGCCAAGATTTTATCAATGAATTAATTAATTTTAAGACAATCGTTGAAAAATTAAAACTGCAAATAAATGTTTAGCATCTATACTAACAATTAGTTCACACCTGACTTTTCACGATGATTCAACGATTCGTTAAATGCTAAAGAAACCAAACATATGAACCATTATTACAATTTGATTTCTATTAAGCTAATAAGATTATTGTATTAATTATAATCTCGCATTCGAATTATATAATATTATATGAATTAAATATTTTCGTACAATGGACAAAATAATTGAAACTTAGTTAACAGATTGTTTTAACAAATGTGGCAATAATCGATGAATATATTTTGGTCAAAATTAACTAAATTTTGTCTGCAAACGTTATTTCTTCTCACCTGTATCTTATCAAGTGAGGGGTTTATTTAATTAAGGTATTTTTAGATTGTAAGAGGTATTAAAAAAAAAGAAGAACAAGAAAAAAGAGAAAAATTTAAAAAGATTATGACAGTTGCGTCAAGGCATGTAAAATTGAAAAGACTGAAAACGACTTTGACGGGTTGGAAAGTTCTCGTTTCAACGTTGTTATCGATCTTCTCTTCAGCCTCGCTTCGCATCGTGGCGCGTCCATCGCTCGTTTACGAGAATAACTATTCCTTTCTCTCTTTTATAGGTGGAACAGATAAAGATAGAATATTACATTAACAATAAAATTAATCATAATTAATGTGTACCTTTCTTTACCAAGCCAATCAAAATGACTGTTCATGGATAAAATGTAAAAAGATAACAGAACATTTACTACAATTTTCTATTCAAATCAATTCCAACATAAATAAAATATTGTTAATTCTTTCATTACGGACGCCGTATATATACGATACGGTATACGAATACTAGTAATTTTCATACACTAAATTTAAATTATACAATACTTTGATAGGGGTGAATGCCGAATGATAAAACGTTCGAATATTTGATCTTCAGTTATGGTTTATGCAATTAATAATTTTGTTAATGAATATTTTGCATTTGACCTTGATTTTATCATATTTTTATTGTCACGTAGTTCATCATTTTAAATGAATTAAGGTTTTCAAATTAATCATAAAAAAAGAAAAAAATTCGTAGGATTTGGTTAAGTTTTAGCAGAAACTGTTGGAAATTAAGACCTCGATTGTGGATTAAAAAAAAAACAATTTACTAATGCAGTTACAGCTCAATGTGGGTTTCGCGATTTTCATTTTTAATCTAATTGCGAATTAAAATCCGTTATTATAACGAACGAATATAAAATAATTCGAGAAGTTGCAGAAAAATTTTAATATCGGTTATTTAAATTAATGAAGTTTGTAAAACACTGAAATTTTTTATGCACCAATCTAACAATAATAAGTCAATAGTTGTAGGAATATTTTTCCATACAAATTTTCCAGAAATTCTATTTAAAAGAACCAAACCATCTGCGATTAAAAATGAATCGACAAAACAATGGGATACACGTTTTTGCAATAACAAAATTTCTTTTTCCATTTTTACTATCGAAATTCGATTCGTCGGTTAAATCGATTTTCGAAATATTGGATACAGTTGTCGAAGAAAATAAATGGTCAATGTCATGGAAATTTGTCTGAAAATTCTTGAAAAAGGTTGTCGATAATTTGTTAACATTCGATTTCCGGCTAATGCAAGGCTCTCACACTTTCGTTGGACTTCGTTTTCCAGAACCACATGCGCATAACAAATTTAGCAATCTCTGAAAAGTGGCCACCACGTCTGGACTACGTTTTCAATTGCGTCTGCGCAAAATACCAATAGCCAGTTGCATATATGTATTATAAATTCCTAACTAAAAGGATAATCAAAAATTGCATCTAGATCGAATATCTTCAATTAATTCGAATCATTTAAATAGAAAGTAATTAGTAATATTTATAATTATTTTTTTTGTTTTTTTCATTTAGTTTTCTTTATTTCTTGTTATCTTAATGTTAATCAATTTTTTTAAAAAAGCACGAAAAAAGCTTTATCCAACGCTAAGAAATATTCATCGTTAATATAGAAAGTAATTATATTTCTTGCTCGGTCAACGTTAAGAGTCACTATTCATAATTTATAAAACACCCAACCCTGACACGATAAAGTTAATTTTTACTTTCCCTTTATTATTTTCTCTTCCTCTTCTTTTACTTTCTTTTTTTTTCTTTCTTTCTTTATATATATATATATATACTTTGCCCTCGTCGTTTTTCGTTTTTCATTTAAAAGCGAGAGAATAATGTATTTCCTCTTCTATCTCCCCACTACATCGAAAATATTAAATAAAAGCCACCTTGGGTTTTTTTAAAAAAGATATCTTATTATAAGATAAAAAAAGAAAAAGAAAAAAACGAAAGGAGTATAAAATATTTAGCTTCGGAAAAGTTTAGTTTCTAACTTCTTGGAAATTCGAGAGATTTCGTGGATATTTCGATTGGTAGTTCTGTTCAATGAGGAGGATTAATGAATTTCCAAGAAGTTGGTAACGAAGAAGAGCCCGGGAGAACGCTTTAACGTAGACTGGTGTTGCTTGTATGCGTAGTCGTATTCGATCGATATTTACCGCCACCTACTATTTACTTCACCCTAGTATTACCATTTATTGCATGAGCTAACCGTATAAATACGCATATATACGGGATACGCGAATGGTTGCGAAAGCGTACCGATAAAAAGAACATAGGTAACTATTCAAAGTGCATACCATTCAAATGAAAAATTATGTCCCCTGTGACCGAGTACATGATCGCTGAAACTTTCATCGAGTGCAATCGATTGAAACAGTCTTCATTCTATTTTAGATTACTAACTATCTTTAATACATTGATTAGGATTCAAAATCAATGTATAAGTATCATTCGAATTATTCTTTTTTATGTTTATTAGGTAATTACGCTTTTTTAAGGTAGGAATTAAAGCACAGACTATCGACATTCAAGTTTTCTAAAGTCAAAGTTGTTCAAGTTGAAACGAGAAAGTTTTCTCAGTTAGTTTAAGGACTACTTTCTTAACACTGCAACTACTAAACCAATCAAAATAACTCAGCTTCCAAAGTTAAGTCAATTTACATTTATTTTATTTTATTTTTATTGTAATTAATACAGTGAAACTTCTTTCAGTATCCCAACGTTTTACTATTTGCAGGGTTGATTATCTCAATTTTTATTTCAACCATGAAAATTACTGGTATTTTACTGTAGAATCGGTGAAAAAATTGAGGATATTGGAGGTTTTACTGCATTTTTCTTTATGATTTCATTTTAAATTAATCTTAATTAGGTTGGTAATTCATTGACAAAGATTTCTTTGACCAAAATCAAATAAAAATCTTAACAAATCCTAATTAAATTAAAAATAAATAATAATTGCAATTATTTACCTCACAAACCTAATAACAGTAGAATTATCCGACAATTTATTGTATGACGTTAATCAACAGCAACCGATGTGATTTCGAATGAATGTAAATTGAGTTGGTGGTTCATTGACAAAGATTTGCTTAATCGCAATCAAATAAAAATCTTAAAAAATCCAAATTAAATTAAAAATAAATAATAATTGCAATTATTTACCTCACAAACCTAATAACAATGGAACCTCAATTATCCTACGATTTATCGTATAATGTTGATTAAGTTGATGGTTCATTGGCAAGGATCTGAATAACCACGATCAAATAAAAAATCTAGAAAAAAGAATCAGAGTTAAATTAAAAACAAATATTAATTGCTGTTCATTATCTCAGAAACCTAAAATAACAGTAGAACCTCAACTATCCTATTATTTATTGTATGATGTTAATCGAATAATAATCGATGTGATTTCGAATGAATGTTGATTAAGTTGATAGTTCATTGGCAAGGATCGAATCGACCGTGATGGAAACTCGCGAGGCGATACATTCCGAGTACAATGGCTTCCTGCACCTCGTCCCAATGATATTGGCCTCAACAAAATAATGAATAAATTGAGCGTGGGTCAGAATAAAAATATAATCGTCCGCCGTACGTTCATGATTCACGTTTCATTATCCTATTAGAGCCAATGGACGACGGGTAGCAGAAGATGGACTCTCCTCTTCCTTCCTCTTGCAGCTTCTGCATCTCCCTTTCTCTTTCTCTCACTGTCACTCACTCTCACTCTCACATATACTTACTTACTCTTTCTCTCTCTCTCTCTCTCTCTCTTTCTTTTTCTCTTCTATCTGTCGTGGACGCGTTTATTCTTCGTCGGAGGAACATTGAGAGAGTAAGATTCGGTCGGTCGTAAAAATCGTGCTGAGAGACGATCGTTCGCGTACTTTCGATCACCGAGTCGGCAACGTTCTCATAAACAACGCTTTCAAAAAGTTCCAACCTAAGTGCGAGAAAATCACATTGACATTACAGTACCCTGCATATGAGATTTGTCTTCGTTGAATTTGATTTAATATATTTTTAATCTTTCACATTTTTTTTATTTTTATTTTTTATTTTAATTTTAATTCGTTAAAAAAGAACAAATTAGATGGAAGTGGGTGCGATGTGTAAATTTATACTTTTATGATTGCTTTCTATTACTTTTCTTTTTTTTCTGTTATTTTTTTTTCCTTCTTTCTTTTTTATGTCGATTCGTGTTTGAATTTTGAAGTAAACGTCTCGAAAGTATATATTGTAAGGTTGGAAAAGATCAAAGATCGTCTAACGCGTCACGACTAAAAATACGATAACTGTATTTAAGAATTAAATAACATGACTTTCTCCCTTATGATTGTAGAAGCTAGCCGCTCCTAGTTTTCGAATCAATTAGAACAGTTTACTTGACAAACGATGAACCCACTCGATGCCGATGTGTTTACTCGGGCAAAGTTATGGTCGTACAAACTTACGACACACACACACACACAAACACACACACACACCAACAATGAGAAGACACGAAAGCTCATTTTAACATTATAAGCATTTTTAAACCTAACTCGAGAGAATATCTTTGCTCGATTTGTATAATCGTAAATATAACACGTAATTTTAGTTTTTATTTAGTTGTTATATTTTATTGTTATATTTTTTAGTTCGACTAGAAAAAGAAAAAGAAATGAAAAAGATCTTACGAATAGTCTGCTTGCCAGCTGTCCGATTTTTTACCCTCGTAAGCTCGCTTTTTGTTTATTCTCGTAAGCTCGTCACGTTTGCAAATCCCAAGAGGTAACCCAACCTCTGTGAAAGGGGTGGAAACTTATTTCAAATACGGAAACTCGTTTGTTCTCTCTTTATCTCTCTCCTTCTCTTTCTATATATCTCTATCTCTTTCTTTTTCTGTGTGTGTGTGTGTGTGTGTTTCTCTTTTGCCATGTGGTCGGTGTTCTGACCGTAGAATTCATTCAAATAGAATCATTCCTTCCATCCACGTCGTTTCAACATTTTCCTTTGTAAAATCAAGTCTTGCCTTTGTTATCAAGGTTACGAATAAACTTTTATCAGCTTAGAATCATCTAGTTATATATTAACTTTATCACTAACTTTTCATATTTTTCATATCAATTTTAATTCTCATTAGTTATATTTTAAATAATAGAAGATAACGTTGAGAATTTTTTTTTCCTTTTTTTTTTTTAAGATTTTTCCATTGAAAGAGACCATTTGACACAGGTGTGAAAGTAAAAAAGTGAAAGAACTTTATAAATGATCCCCGTGAAAGCTACGATACACATGATAGGATTCTCAAGAAAACCCATTTTTCATTCCTCCATGAAATACTCGAGTATCTGCTTTTGATATCCATAAGCAAGCACACGTATACACCCATACGTAACGTATCAAATCGTTCGAAAAGTAATTTCGTTTTTTCAATGATAAATAAAAGAAGATTTTATCGTATTTAGAATTCAAATTATTTTCGATGATCGTGGATAGGTCGAATTTAATAAATTCAAATTCTGAATTGTTGTTTATCGCTTTATTATGTAAAAATCAGCAATCCACAGTTTCTTCATTTTGCTATCATCTCGTTTAACTGGACGACACGAACGTGGTGCATTTTTTAAATCGAAATTATCAGAAGGAAATTTTGAATCATGACGGATCGAAATACATGAAGGTTCTAAATCACGTCTGAAATGTCTTTTCTTCTAGAATTTCAAAAGATTTTATCGAGTAAACGCGACAAACGAAATCTTTGTACGAAAAATTACTTTTTGAACAATCCAATATATTGAAAGGATCTAAAAAAGAATCGGCAGATCATCGTCAACCCTATTCTATCCTATTTTCGTCCTTTTCTTTCTATTTCATAGAAGAAAAAAAACCATCATTACTACTTCTCTTTTATTTTCATCTTACGTCAGCAAATTCTATGACCTTTACTTAGTCTTTAACGATTGGGTTTTTTTTCGTTATTTGCTTTCTGGTATCTTATAAAAAACACGATTGGTGAATTAATTGATTGATGATTTTGTGTCTGTTAACGTTGTAACGTTACTTGACCATTTTATCTTATAAAATAAAAAGATTAATGGATTATATATATATAATTTAGTTGAATATTTTGTTTATTAATGGTTTTTGATACTTTTTGCTTTCGTTAATTTTCATTTATCAAGTTAGTCCGTAAAATAAAAAAAAATTGCTAGATCAATTGATCAAATGTTTGTGTTCGTTAACATTTCTCGACAAACTGTTTGTCGCTGTCAACGTTATTCGATCAAAATATTTTGTTTTTTTAAAGAAAATAAAAGATCGTTGGATTAATGGTCGGTAATTTTGTGTTAATTAATGTTTCAGAACTCTTTAGAAGCGCTGCAGAGGCTGGTCCTCTGGATATCGTGAAGCTTCGTAAGGGAGATAAGCTCCTGAATATTTCCTGTCATCTACCTGCCAACACTCCCGACACGCCCTATGTTCTTCAGGTAAAAGCAACATTCTTATTGTCATTCATATTTATAAATATTCAACTTTGTTTGAAATCTATATGAATCCTTACACCCAATTCTACTTCATTTTTTTTCAATCCTTGTAACGAATGAATACAAACAAACGTATATTCGTGTATTAACATACGAGTATTGAGTTAGATGGTCGAAGTAATCCAGGTTGCATCATACAATTCGATTCATGCATTATTCGTTAAGATATAATCCGATTTGATAACAACAGATTGGTAAATGCGTAGATCGGTTTTGTACAATTACAAATTGTTCAATGGTCCACGAATAGGCGATTATTGATAGAAACAAATGAGAACGTTTCTACTATAACAGCTTAACAGTATTGTTCTCTGATAATAATAAGTTCATAGATTTGAATTCAAATCCATTAATAATTGAATGTAATTCTGCTTAAGCATAATTATACTTAATGAAAACAAGGAATGAACAGTAGAAAATGAAGAAGGGTGACTTAGAATGGGGTTGAGGTGAGAGTGGGTGGATTGTTGAAGTAATCGAGGTAGAGAATTTATATCGAACCGTTTGAAAGAAATGTAGTGAATCGTGAAACGTGAAATATTCTCTCTTCTTCTTCTTGAAAAGAAAAAAAGAAAAAAAAAAGGAAGAAGAAAAGAATAGAGAAAAGAATGGAAAGACAGGGGGTAGAGGAGGACGGGAGGGGGGAGGAGGAGTATAATAAAGGTTGGAAAGGAAAGAAGCGTTCAATGTATGAAAGGTAAAAAAGGAAAGGAAAGAAAGGAGAAGAAGAGTGTGTCGTAGTAAGTGGAGGGATATTATTCAAGGTCGTCGGAGCTCACCCCGCCTCTTTGGGGATGATGGAGCTGGAAGTTGTACGGACACTCGAGAGCCGCGTGGCAAGCCTCGAGCGGGAACTGCGCGAGCACCAGCAGGCTATTTGCGCTTCACCACCGTTGGCACTTCGGGAACTTAAGAGTCAGGTCGACAGTTTCAAGAACAAGCTCGAGACCACCGAGCATCTCAGTTGGCTAGGTAAGTACGTCAAAGATGAGATATCCCTACTACCGAACTCTTTCACCTTCGATCCCACTTTTGTATCCTTCGTTCTTACAACTACACAACTATTATATTTTACCCCACTAGCACCACTTTAAATGAACTCTCGTGTTTTTTTTGTTGGGAGGGGGTGAGGAGAGGTGTAAGAGAGAGAGAGCGATATTTTATTTTTCAATATTATTCTAATTTTTTTATTAAGTTTATTATATTTTTATTCCGATTATAATCCCATACAAAATTAAACTTTTTCTTTATTGCTATCAGCTTCATTTTTTGTCCTATGTTTTTATAACTACAATTATCGCTATCATTACAGGTGTTACTTTAAATTAACTCTATTTTTCTTTTTTTCTATTTTAGTTTTAATTCCAATAATTAGAGAATGAACTTTGTTTATTTTCTCATACCTACAGCCGCTGTTTTTTTATTTGTAAAAAAACGACACGATCATTAACTTTATTGAGATATTCTTGAAATTACGCAGCCAAGTTAGACCGCTTAAAAAAATTTTCTTATTTTCTATTATTTTTGTTTCCATGCAATATCGGAGACTCGAAAGACAAACGTAAGATCGAATAAACAATCGTGGGAGAGTAAACTCAAGTCGAACGTAAGCCAAGCTCGGTAAACATTTATTCGCTAACGGTAAACTATCCTATTTCTATTTCTCAATCAATTTAAGATTATAAAACTGTTTTTGCGGTAAACAAAAAAAGAAACCGTTCAAATCTTCTCATCATTTCTGCTTTTACTTTATTTTAAATTTGAATAATCAGTGTCAATCCTTTAAGCAAGTTTTCCTTGATTTCCTTTAATAATCGTTTGTTCTACTTAGATATATACCTTGGATTATCTTAAACGACCTTGTTGGAAAATCCTTGTTGGAAGACTCAGCTTTATAATCACGTCATTTCCAGGTTTCTACAAGCAACTTCCAGAACCCAGTACCTCGAAAGAATGTAAAAAGTTGCAGTATCGTCGTAAGAGTGACAGTCAGAAGCGGAAAGTGCAAATGAAGTTTTTCGACATCTGGTAAGTCGAAAAAATTTCATCTTTTCATATTTATTCTCATTATTAAAAGATAAATAATTTCAAGGACGAGTTATTCTGATATAAAATATTTCAAAGGTTTTAATGAACAAATTTTTAATGAACAAATGTAATCCAGATAAGACCTTTAAGTTTTATCAACAAAATCGTTGCGTTTAGGTTATCAGAGAGTTGAAACGTTCAATTGCAATAGCAGTTATGAGAGATGCACTCGTGTTCGGAATAGGTCATCAGACTTGGTAGCCGAAGATGATTATGCGCTGGTTATAATCCTATTAATTAGGCGACAATACGTCGGTGTTTCGAGTTATATCATCGTTGATCTGATGAACGACGTGAACGAGTTGCTTCTATCAACATACCTTAATTGGCATGATTAAGAGCCTATCCAACGTTACGATTCCCCAAACGATGAATCCCACTTGCAATATGACTCGTATATTTTATGTTATTTTCAAATATACTAAGTGAGCTATTTCAAACATGTCAATTGAGATAACTCGATTGTTGTTAGCGTTGATACAAAAAATGTGTCGAATGATAATCATTATTAGTTGATTTTTGATGCCCTATTTTAAATATTTCACACGATATATTTTCATTTTTATGAATCGCATTTTCGTTTTAAAATTGTACGTTTCGTAGAAAATGTATTTAAATTACTTATTGATTTAATGTCTTACAATCGATGATTACTGAATTCGGATTCGATTAAATCGATGCTTATTATTATTATTATTTTTCTTTTCTCTCTTTTTCGGTCCGATATTCGAAAGTTTATCAACTTTTTTCACTTAACGCAGAAATGCAGATATTGTATGCAAAGGAAATTGGAATGAAGCAAAGATTAAAAAGAACGCAAAGTTGAAGAACGTATAACATTTCTATACCTTTCTTTGAACATTTTGTTATTGCTTGTATTTTCATTTATGTTTTCATTCGAGTGTTAAAAATGTTTAAATTAAGGAATAGGAAAATCACGAAGTAGAAAGATTTCTTGAATTTGTCACGTATTCAAGCTTAAGATTTTGGATAGTAGTTAATCTTTTTTTAATGTTGCAAAATTTATGCGTTTTCTTCAAGGATCAATGCGGATATGTCGTGTTAAGTTTTAAAAATATATAGATGTAGACACATACGTATACACAGAAAAGTTCGAAATGAAAGCACGTATTTCAAGGATTTTATTTACCCCCCTTTTTTTCGTATGCGACACGAGAAACGCTCTTCTCGATTTTCTTCTCGTCGTTTAGCGCAATCAAAGCTTTTTACGTTTTGCTTTTTAGTTAAACAAAAATAAAAAAAAAACCAGGAAAAAAAGTAATACTAAAAACTATTCAACTGATTTAATTCCTTTCAAACTCATTTGTCCCCTTTGGTCTCTTGTTAATCCGATGCTTCGAGTTTTATTTCGCTTTTTTATAGAAATATTGAAAGCAATGTGGAATACTTTTTGTTCTCCTTTCTGCGTTAAAATTTATTTCGTAGAATTGCGTATAAAAGCAAATATTCCGTTTGACTCAAACGAAGTATCGCAATATTCGAAGATTACATCGAACAAAAGTTATGTTTTTCTTTAAAGATCAAATACATTTTTATGTCAATTTCCGTTTTAAAAATAATAAAAGAGGAATTAATGTAATATTTCAGTAAATCATTTAATTAATATACAGTTCACGTAGTATGTTAATTATCTACAGTATAAATTTGAATTGTTACATATTTGTAATGAAAATTTTTGTCTAAATTAGTGATCAATTTAAATTTTTCACGTGTACCGTAAATAATACATGTTTCAAATTAACTTTAAAATAAATAAATTTTAATTTTATAGAATAGAAACTCTAATTTTATAAATCAGATAAGTATCTTGTAGTGATTCAATTAAAATGGAATTAGTATTTAGTTAGACATTTTTCTTTTGGAAGATTTATGAATGTAATATTTAATTATCATCTTTAAAGAATGCATTGTACGAAGATCATTTTCCACTTACTGTGATTCGTTTTAAATGGAAGCCAACCGAGAATACGTTGATGGAAAATGGTAATTCGAGGAAGAGCGGAAGAACTTGGAGAATCTTAAAATAGGACCTTTCGCATATGCATATTTCAGCAATGTCGAGGAATGTGGTTTGTTACGTATAGAGTAAGATCGTGTAAGTGTAGTATAGTATGTATAGTAGTTGATGGTTACCCTTTACCCCACCCCACAACACCTTTTAAACATCTTTCGTTTATGTGTATCGATTTATGCAGCTTTAGTAAAATTGGCATTATGCCATAGATTCAATAAAGATTACTTTACACGTTCCTGCTTTCTATGAAACAACAACCTCCACCCTTTTGCGTGTTCCTTAATTGATACTACTTTTACGTTAGGTACATAACCCATGTAATACCTTAGTTCGTTTATGTTTGCGTTAGAGGTTTCTACTTTGATACGATTAAAAGCAAGATTCAGGACCTAACTATCGTTGGATTTATTACGTCACGCTATTAGCTTTCAACAAACACTATACTTACTTCTAATACTAATAATAAGGAAACTTGTAATATTATTTTTGCTCAAAAAAGGACAAACAATTTCAGCAAAGTGCTTAAAAGTGTCCTCAATTCATTACGTTGAAGTAAACTTTAACAAAGGCGAGTAGAATTACGTTTAATTAATTTACTATGAAATTTTCGACAAGGTTCATTTTTCTTTTTTTTCTTTGACGAATTAATAGCAATCACCATTATCAGTTTATGCGACTCACGTCTACCCAAGAACAAATTGAACAAATCTTTTGGGTTCTTGGAAGAACAATAGATTGATTTACTAGGATTAGACCTAAACGGTCAACCTAAAATTAAAATTAATGAACATGTGAAGGGGAGATAAAAGATAGATTAAAGATCAAAGATGAAAGTTCATAATTGGGATGGTAGTTTTATTTCTGGACACGTATTGTTTGCTATCAGATACACGTGTGACACAGCTTTAACAATTAATATTACTAAATCCAACCGAATCGAACCGATACTACGTGTTCTTCCACAAAAACTTATATTTCATGGTTTTCGTGGTCTGTTTTTCTTCAAGTATAAAACAATCCAAACCCTATTGGTTCTCGTACTTGGTAATTCATTTATTTACAATGGAATTTATTTTGAGTAGAATTATATAAAGTGGAATAAATTACCATAATAAGATAATTAGAATTAATTGATTAGATTAGAATGGTGTAACGGTAAGTAAATTGTATATAAAAGGACAAACGATAAAACTTGATAAATTGGGTACTTTATCACAGATTATTATTCTACCGCGAGACGTAAATTCAATTTACGAATTGATTCAAACAGCTCTCTCATTGACTCGTGCCAAAATTAACGTCATTATTTATCGTTACATGCGTAAAGAATCATTTCTTTTTATTTTCACGTTAAAACATATTTTCGCATTATGGGATAAGGATTCCAATCAAAATAATTTCGACTACGCTAAGATAATTCGAAGAAAATTGCATTACTTCGCGTTGAGGGAGCAAAAAATTTGATTAAGAATCGTTCGGGTTTGGAATTTTAATCTGACGTAAATTAATTTGAAAGAATAATAACCATTCTTTATGAGTCGAGTATACAGTTTTTGCTAGAACGTTGTAATTAAGGAAAATATTTGTTAGATTTTCAACGAGGAATTCTTGTTTTATTTGTTAGTAAAGATTTTTCTTGCATTGACATTGTTTAAAGTCAAAGATTATACGAGAATGTTAAATTAATTGTTGGATCGTATTGTTCGAGTTCTGACGAATCACGTAAAATAGATAATTGAACCAATCGAACTATACTTGACGTGTAAATCCTACTGTTGGTTCTGGATCATCAATAATCCGAGGATTTCGAGTTCCCTTTTAATCGTTTACTCTCCTATACTTGATTCCAATGCGGTGCATTAATTAAAGCTTTCATTTTGCCATAATTCAACTACGTTTCCTCATCATTGATTATGTAACAAAAAGATTCACTTCAAAACAATGATTCCTAATGTAAATTCTACGATATGCTTGAAATACCACTGAAAAAATCATATAAATCATTTCGTAAATATATATATGTATATATATAAAATTCCTGTACTTCCCATCTCCTTAATAAAATCATGCATTCGATAATAATAAACCCTTTCAATCATATTTAAAAGAAGAAAAACTACGAAATTAGAAAACTTATTAGTTTGTTATTAATTATTATACTTTAATTTTCAAACGATAATGAACAATGATTACGAGATAATTGGAAAACGATTATTTCCCGGTAATTTCCTTCGTCCATTTAAAAGTAACACCAGTTGTTCAAAAATAACTTGTAATTATATCAATTATAAATGAAATATGTACCCTACTTTATTTTCAACAAATAAAAGTAGACAAAAAATAATCGAAACTTATCTTTTAATGTCTAAAAATAACTCACACATATAATTATGTTTCTATATACAGGGTGTTTCGTAATGCATAGTAACCACTATTATAGGGATCAGAAAAAAATAAAAAAAAGTTTCCTAAAGGCATGTGTCCTATTAGACCATGTTTCAAAGTTTCAACCATTTTTTTATTCCAATAATCCTTAATAGTTAATCTTCACAAAAATAATCCTCGGTTTGCATTTCCAAACAGTGTTGTTCTGCAACTCGTAAATATTTCTTTCTTGTCATCTTTGATGTCGAACATTTCGTTAATTAAATTTAATTATTTCAGTTCCGATGTTCAAAATTCTTTAACTAGAAGTACTTTAGTAATTTCTATTTGCTGTGTGTTAAAAATTACAAACGCGTTATTAGACTTTGGATTCAGATTTTTGAATTCATTTGAAAACAATGATAATTAGAATTTTGTGAAAGACCGCGGAATTCGATGGTGCAATGACTGCAAGTTGGAATGCAAATCGTTATTGGTCATTTCGTACATTTTCTATGAAGATAAACTGTCGTGGATTATTGGAACACAAAAGTGGCTATAACTCTGAAATATGTTCGAATTGGACACAACGTGACAGTATGAGTTATTTTTCATTGATTTTATATTCCTTGCCCACCGCTGAAGTGGGTCCAAAATATTGTGAAACATTCTGTATATATTTGTAATATATAATATATATATATACGCACATTGTCATGATGGAATGGGTTATGTTATTCATCATGGCGACGTAAGCTTCTTAGCGCGTTACCACGAAATGCTATTAAGCCACCGTTAGCCGACTAATAATCAGATGTGGCGTACCAATAATGGCGACCGCCACGTGCATTATCGCGATGCCAACGTGATTTCGTGGTGCCAACCCAAAATTTGTATTGCCAATTAAACAGAATAGTCTAAAAATTAAAGTCAAGTTCAAAATCATGCTTAGTATTGCGATATAAATGAATTATATGTTATAACGGTGTAAAATATTAGAAAAGATTAAAAAATCTTGATGGTTTCTGATTGTTTCAGCGACGTGGCTATGGCATCGGACGCTCGAGAAGGGCTTCGTTCACCAGCCTTTGATGCTCGACAATGGGAAGACGCAGAACTCCTTTGGATGTTGCAAACAATGTTCGTTGAACTCGAGCTACCTCAAAAATTTAACATTCCTTTAACTATATTGAGGAACTTCCTTTACGAGGTCTTCATAAATTACAACGAGGTGCCATTCCATAACTTTCGGCACTGCTTCTGCGTAGCGCAGATGGTAACATCAATTAATACTATATCTGATCATCATCAAGTACTCGAAGTTATGTGAATTATTCTAAAAATAATCATTTGTTTTTGAATTTAGATGTACGCTATTGCTTGGGCGGTAGATTTACCGTCGCGGATCGGTTACCTCGAGGTCTTCATCCTAATTGTCTCCTGTATTTGCCACGACCTTGATCATCCTGGTTACAATAATATCTATCAGATAAATGCACGTACCGAGTTGGCTTTACGCTACAACGACATCTCGCCCCTGGAGAATCATCATTGCTCGGTGGCCTTTCGTGTCTTAGAGTCAGCCGAGTGTAACATCTTGGCGTCCTTGGACTGTTCGACCTACAGGACTGTACGCGAAGGTATCATAAGATGCATTCTTGCAACCGACATGGCCAGGCATAACGAGATACTCGACCAGTTCACCGTCATCGTGCCGGACTTTGATTACTCAAACAAGGTCCACATTAATCTGGTAAAAACATTTCCTTTTATTCTTCTTATTTTCTTTACGTGATTGCTATAGATTATAATTTCGATAACTATCAACCCATTTTTAGACTTGGTCTTTATAACCGAGTTTGTTTTTACGTAGCTATCGATGATCCTCATAAAGGTTGCCGACATCAGTAACGAGGCACGGCCTATGGAAGTCGCGGAACCCTGGTTGGACAGTCTGCTTCAAGAATTCTTCAAGCAAAGCGACGCTGAGAAACTCGAAGGGCTTCCAGTAACTCCATTTATGGACCGCGACAAAGTAACTAAACCATTGTCGCAGTGCAGATTTATCGGCCTAGTTCTTCTTCCTCTCTTCGAAGCTCTCGGCGCATTGTTTCTAGAACTTGAGGTAACGTACTCGAAGAACATCAATCAAATTTATTACCTGTACGATTCTAAAATATTTTTAAGTGCGATGAAAAATATTCAAACGAATTTATTTGCAGGATCTGATAGTACGACCAGTTAGAGAAGCTCTCGAGTATTATGAAAAATTAAATGAGGCAGCGAAGGATGAACGTCATCATCGTAAAAGCGTAGCCGATATTGGTGACTCGAATCAATCGTTGGCTCAAGCTGGCAACACGAGTAGCTCGACGGTCGTTAAATCTACATCGTCTCACAGTATGCGTTCTAAACGTTCAGCCTGTACGATTCATTCAAGATCACGTTCGACGGAGGATGACATTACGGAGAATCTGACTATCGAGGAAGCGGATAACCTCGAAAGTTCCGATCCCGAAACGGCAACTGAAGTTGAAATCAGCGAGAAGACGTTAAAGTTTAAAATATCAACGGAAGGAGCTCCTGTTAGTTCAGGAGGTAGGAAGAGTTATCCTGGTAGTCGAAAGGGTAGCAGAGAGAAATCATCCTTGGATTACCATAATTATGAGCTGGCACGAGCCATGAGAGAACACGAACGCGAAAGAAAACGTAGCCGCGGTGAAAATATTCTCGAAAGTAATATGAGTTCGCCCGTTAGCGCAAAATCGATCGACGGCAGTAAAATTCTCGAGGAACTCGAACGTGACGATTCAACTTTCTTCGATGAGAAAGTCATCAATGAGATTCAAGTGGTCGAGGGTAACGGTAATGCGATTGGTGATGCTACAGAATCATCTACGAGAAGTAATGGTTCCAAGCATCAATCATCTTCGGGTATAAATCGCAAGGACATGTCGATCACTCGAGAATCTGTTGTTTCGTTGTGCTGTTCTTGCGACGACAAGACCAATTTATCCAACAATCACAAATCCTTGTTGTCGCGTTTGAGAAATTTTACCGATCGTTTGAGCATTAGTTTTGACTCCAAAGATTCACCTAGTCCAAAAGCCACCAAACACGTGGCCAAAAGTCTGAATAAAAGCAACTCCGTGAGCAGTAGCAGTACCTGTACCGTTTCCACAAGACGTCAACAGCAGCACGATCTTTCCAACATTTGCAAAAGATGTAATCTCAGGAAAGTGGGTGCGAGTAAGGAACATGGAGGAAAAATAGCAACTGTAGTAGAATTGTCAACTATAGATAAGAGAGCGATGACGTTACCTAAAGTAAGGAAAACGCAGGATTGCAAGAACAAAGTTTGGAAGACGGTATTTGCGAAAGAAAGAAAATCGTCAGCCTCGTTGGAAGTTCTACCAAGGGAGAAGGAAAACAGATCGATCGAATCGAAGCATCGACGGAATCTGTCCAATCCCGAGGGTAATAAAAATTTAAAGGGGCAAAAAAGTCTCGAAATTGACATAGACATCGAGTTTAAGGAAATCGAAGTTAGGCAAACGAGTAACAATCAGCAGCAACGAAAGAGGCCAGAAATAATCGTCAATCCTGACAATTCGTCGCCCTACGGATTGGATGATAGAGAAGACATGGGTAAAATAGAAATCAGACGAAGTTCCGCTAGTATGGAAGACATATCTAAGATAACAAAACAAACGGAAGGTGTCTTATTGGGCTCGTTGGACGCCAAAAAAGCAGAGGAGCTGCAGCACACTGGTAGTTTAGATTCGATGCTGTGCAAGGAATCGGCAAAGTCCAATAAAAAAGTCAACGCATTTTCCTCCCCAGCTGCATCCAAAAAATCTTCGCCAGGTTTGTTTTCTCGTTTCAAATCTGGGATGAGCATCGACAGCACTAGGAGTAACAGCAACAGTAGTTCCTTGCACGATCAAACTTCTCAACAATCTCAAACCGGTTGGATATCAACATTGACTGCTAGTTTCCGGCCAAAGAGACAAACTACAACGACGACGACGATTACCAGCACCGAGTTTGCATCTTCCTCGCCACCAACGCAATCACACAAATCGCACAGTCGCGAGGAGATCAAGTGATACGACCTACGCGTCGATCAGCAAGCCGAGAGAGACACTTCTTCTAATTCCTCGAGACGCGAATGGTGGGCTCGACAACCGTTTTGTTGCAACAGCTAATCTATCGCATTACACGGTCTCAATGAATGTAGAAAAAAATACCTGCGTCTCTCGTAAAATCGGCACGCGATCGAACGCCAATTTGTTTTGCCAAATCGCTACCAAATTTTCTTCTATCCCCTTTTGAAGTTAAAGCCGATAACGAAATCAATCCGTCGGTTCGATTTTGAAATCGATCCGTTTCGAAGACTTTTTAAATCAATTCTTTGAATTTCGTTGTTGACCCTTCATTTCCAATGCACGATTTTCTAAATCGCGCTATCCTTAGTTATTATTCTTCCTAAACTAAACAAATCTAATACGGTGCATAGAATAATTTAATTTATTGTCGAAACTCATGGGCATTGGCCACTAAAATATTAATGTTGTGTCCTTTAATAGATGCGCTTACATAATCGCATCCATATACACGTGGATGGATTATCAAATTTTGAGCCTAACGTAGAAACAATTTTTTGTCAATCGAACTTACTTTTGTTTAAAATAAAATTAAATAAACGTTTTCAACTTAGGCTCCAAAATTTTCAATCCATCCACAAAAAATATACGATGAAAATAAAAATGAGGGCTTGGGGAGTTGGAAGGGGGAGGAGGGGTTGTAAGTTTAGAAAAAATAAATGCCGTAACGTGAAGGGGGTGGGTGTGGTATTCGTCTCGTTCGACATGGGATTAAATAAAGTAAAATGAAATAAAATAAAATAAAATAAAATATAATAAAATAAAATAAAATAAAATATAATAAAAAAACACACATGGTGTACGCATAAAGTCTGTCGCTTAAAGCGCATTTAACGCATGTGTGCAGCTATCTATGTACATATATATAAGAGACACCTTTAAAACACACTATACAAGTTTATATATATATATTATTATTATTATTATTATTATTATTATTATTATTATTATTATTATTATTACTAATGTTATTATTAATATATTATTATTATTATTAATATTATTATTATATATAATACATAGGATATGGCTAGGCGTTTAGTTAGAGACTAAAATGTTGATTCGTAGACGGATTAACTACCAATTGCGTGTGTGATGAAATAAACATAAAAAATTATGTATGTGAAGAAGATAAGAAATAATTAAGATATTAATTGAAAAAAAAACGTAATATGAGAAAGACCCAGCCTAATAGTCTTTCTGATAATTTGATCGGACGAATGATCGACTGGCTCGGAAAAAAAACGATAGGAAACAAATTCGAAAAGAAGGAAACCGAATGAAATGACGAACAAACACGCGCATTTTTTAATCTTCTATACGATTTTAATTGAATTTTTTTTTCCTCCTGCCATTTGTTTTCTTGAAATGTTTATATTTTTATACTATCAGATAATATCGGCGTGTCCGAGAAGCGATTAGAAACCGCATGTATTGTTGAACTCTAGTCTTACGTTATCGTTTTCGAAGGAGAGAGATAGAGTGAAAGAGAGTGAAAGTGAGTGAAAGTGAAAGAGAAAATTCGAATATAATTTTAAGATATTTTGTAGACTTTTTTAATTATTTTATTTGTTTTGTTTTTTGTCTTTTTTTTGTTTTTTTTTTTTATAATTAAAGTAAGTTTATTTTTTAAACGGGGCAGATTAGAACCTCAGATTCAAACGATCTCGAAAGATCGTTTAGCATTAACTCGCCTAATTGTTCCTTTCAAAACACTTTGGTTTGTTCATTTTTTTCGATTGCGCCAAATAGATCAAATAAAAATCAAAATGAAAATCAAACGAATATCAAAGTGTTGACTTTAGAAAACCAAATGATTCTTACAAATCTAATTCGTCTGTTTCCATCAGGAATAATTGCTGAAGAGTAGAAGAAAACAAGAAAATATTTATACAGAACGTTTCGTAATATGTGACACTTGCTTCAGAAATGAACAAAAGTTCTCGAAAACAACGAACGAAAGTTCATATAAAAATGTATCCTATTTGAGTTTGTTTCAAAGTTTTAAATACTTTTGTGTTCCAATAATCCTCGATAGTTTGCATTTTCAAACATTGTTTTAAGACTCGCTATTATTTATTTCTTGTTTTCCTTGATATCACGCATTAAACGTTAGTTAAATTTAATTATTTCAGTTCCGATGCTCAGAGTTCATTACTGGAAGTACTACTAATTATTTTTTATTCTGTTCGTGCGTTCAAAGTTACAAACGCGTAATAATTATATTTTAGATATTGATTTTTGAATCCATTTGAAAACAATTGCGTATTAGACATTCATTATCAGCATTTCTATGCCAACTTCAAACGAGTAAGCAAAAAGATTGTTAACGGTTCAACGGGTATCTGGAATTTTAAAAAAAATGCAAGATTGTGCAATTCGATGATACAATGACTACAAGCGTAGATGCAAAAATCATTTCGTGTACTTTTTTTTATAGATAAACTATCGTAGATTATAAGAACACAAAAGTGTCTATAATTTTGAAACAAAATCAAATTGGACACAGACGTTTGTATGAATTTTCTTTCATTGATTTTCGTATCCCCTGTTCATTTCTGAAGTTGGTCACGTTAGGAAATAATTTGTGTATTAAATAATATATAAATATATATTCGTTCTAAAATATATCAATCCGTCAATCGTCTTGTCTATCTCTTCTTTCAAACTATAAATGTGCAAACTTCCTTTTAAATAAATGTACGAACTTGTAATCCTAAACAAATTTGCGAAAGTTGAAAATGATGAAGAAGTGGAAGGATAAACTTTTATAATCTGTCGGCAAATTTTGGAACGATTAAACAGAAAGAACGAATGTGTTGAGACGTGAGTTAATTAAAAAATACAAAAAATCAATAAATATACAAGAGAGAGAGAGAGAGAGAGAATGAGTGTTGCGTAAAGTAAATGTATAGACTATATATGATCAATTATCAAACACTATCTGTGCCTGACCTACATATTTATTTGTCACTTTCCTAGTTTAACGAAATATTATCTCTAACCCCCTCTTCTTAATAAGGCCGAACAAACCGCGGGCCAATGTTTTCTAACGAAATTGGCAAAAAAAATGATGAAAAAAAATAATGGAAAAAAACAAAAAAACAAAAACAAAAAAAAAGAAGACGAAGAAGATGAAGGAAAATTTGTAAATCTAGCCGGACAATCAAATCAATAACGATCGATACAATTTCTAATGGATAGTTTCAAACGGTATAGTTAGATCGTCTCTCTATATCTAATATTTCAAGTATCCTAAGATTTAACGAAGAAAAGAATTAATTAAAAATTATATTAATCTAATGAATAATTTTTAATCGAGAAATAATTAACGAACGTAAAAAGAAAAGCGAATTAGATTATACGCGATTGAAAAATTTCGAAACGGAATTATTATTCAAATGATATACTTTGACGTATATTTTTCAATATTCACTTTAATATTAATGCTTTATCGGTTAGCATGATTAATGAGAATTAAATTGAATTCTTGGAATGAGATTAATTTGTTTATACGTTCGTATGTACAGTGAGTCACAAAAATATTCTTATCCCAATTAGTATAATTCATATTTATATATTCATACGTTCATAAGTAAATCTAATTTGAGATAATTGGACTCGATTATTATGAAAATAGCGTTAATATATTTTTGAAAAGAAAAATTGGAAAAACTACATAATTTTCATTGATCAGAAGTAAATACATTTCAATTAACTATATATATATATATGAATAAGAAAATAATAATTAGAATTATATGATTTTTCATCAGTTTTATGATAAACGGGGTACGAGTACTCTTGTGATTTTACTGTGATTGATATGAACAAAAACAAATTGAACAGAAATAAAAGAAAGAAAGAAAGAGAGAGAGAGAAAGGAAGAGCAATGATGAAAAAGAATAAAAAAGAGTTATAGAAACTTTGAAACTTTGATATCTTAAATGGGCCAAGGAGTTGCATTATGGCAACACCGTCCTTAATTGTCAATTCATTGTTTATTCGCGCTATGTGTCCTTCTCATATATTCAATGACCATTGTCAATTACGGGGGTACAACCGAGTATGATGTCAGTTGCATAATCTTTTTTTCTCTTCCGAAGAGAGAAGAAGTAGGAAGAGAGAGAGAGAGAAAAAGAAAAAAAAATTCAAACATTTGAATGTCGTAAGAGTATTTAACGAAAGAAAAAAAAAAGAATAACATCTTATTCAACCAAGTCTTCGTTTTTCAAGTCATCTGTTAATAATAACTTATAACAAATGATTATTCGTATATCTAATGACCTTGCCCCAACCCCACCCCACCCCCGATTGCGTCGTTTATCTTCTCGTAGAATCTGTTTAAAAATAGAAAATTGCAAAAAAAAAACAAACGATCGAGAATCATTAATTATCATAAAAAATACAACTTTACAGTCTAACTAACGTAACAAGAAAAAGATAATTAATAATAAAAACGTAATATAATTTGAACTGACTTCTATCCTCGCGTTATAACGAGAAATAAAATAAGTATATTCTACAAATCAAAATGAAATGATAACAAAATTAAAGAGAGAAATAAATAATGGATTTAAAAATATGTATGCATATATGTATACTACAAATATGAATTAAATTCCAGCATACACTGATGAATATAAATATATATATTACATAATATATAATATATATTTATCTGAGACGTGACTGAAGGATAATTTAAATGATAAAGGGAAAGTAAGAAAGAAAGAAAGAAAGAAAGAAAGAAAGGGAGAGAGAGAGAGAGAAAAAGGAGGAAAAAACAAGAAATATTGTTAACCTTAGCTCGCGGGCGAGTTACTATTACGATATTCTAATAATGTATTCTATAACAATGTTTACTAAGAGAAGCTGTGTGTGTAAAGACTCAAATAGAAAAAAAATGCGCAAGAGGAAAATGAAGAAGAAGAAAATATTGAAGATAAAGATGAAATTGATAAAATAATATTTCTCCACATAAATTGTATTATCGACATATTTTGTGTAGTAATGACGATAATATCTCAATAATGTGGATGTATTGAAAAATGCATAGTCGTTTAATTCGCCCTTGTGCCAATGAATGTTAAGATAAGAAACATCGACAATAGTTCGTCTTCTCGTCGAATTAATTATTGTCCTCCAAATTGAAATATTAATAATCAAACATTTCTAGGCTTACTGAATGAATTCGATCATATATGAGGTTGTTCGGAAAGTAATATCGTTTTTATTCATATTTAGAATGCGAAGATTTTTCAAAAGATCTGTGAACAGTCGAATTTGACGAATTCAACTTTTCAGATATTTTTTTCTCGGCTTTATTATACGACAACTAACATCGACCAATGCATTTATTTCACTGTTGTTTCCTTCAACTTGAAAATTTTCCATAAATTGCATGTAACTATTTTTCCTAGTACTGCGTTACTTAACTTGTATTCTTTACGAAACACTCATGATTATGAAAAAAAAAAAAGAAAATAAGCTAAATGTAATGAAAATGCTGACTTTTTATTTCTAATGCGATGCCAAGAACAAATCAAGACGCAAGAAAGTTTTAAATCACATCTGAAGTGTCTGCTGTAATGTCAAAAATTTGCTTGTGCAGAGTATAAAGTTAAATATCAGTATAGATAAAATCACATTCCGAACAACTCGATATCAAAATTGAAATATTAATTATTTAATCTTTGAGGTTAATTGAAAGAATTCGATAATATTTAAATACATGTTTGAATATATACATAAGAAGTATTGGGAGATTATTATAATCATCGCATATGCATGAAATTACATGATGTTTGAAAATGGAAAAAAATATTTAAAACGTGCAAATATTATTAAACGTACATACACAAATAAGCACACACGAATATACACATAAAAACGCGCATACCTTACAAACACACATAGACACACACACAAATATAAATATACATATACAATGAGAACGAGGCGAATAAAGTATACGATATCCTATCGACTCATGGTATCTATCATTCCATTTAATTCCAAGATGTCGTAATAAAAATATATTGTAGTAATATCATTATGTAAATGATCCTTGATTTTTAATAAGATAGATGGTTTTATCTGTTTTGTAAAAAAAATTATCCGAGTGAAATAAACAGTATACACAATACACAAACATGAATCACAAATAATCGTACCGAATTACGAAAAAAAACAAAATCTGAAAAAGTGGAGTTTCCCTCGTGTATCTTTTAAATGCGAATAAGTAAAAAAAGAAACAATTGAAAAGAAGACGATGTCCAATTATATCGAAAAAGAAAAACAAATTGATCTAATTATTTTTAGGTTCCTTTAAATGAAATCATTAAATTTACATTAGAATAATTATTACATTGGAAATCCTTTGAAATAATTTAAGCAACATTCTAAAGGAGTTTTCGAACGTTCAACTGTATTCCATTGATTGGCGTTGCTGTCACACCCTTTGGATTTAAACGCATCGGTATTGTTGTATGCTCGGACGGAGAATATTCGTGTTGTTTGAGTAAATGTAGAATCCCTAATTTTGCTTGCAATAATCCAATTCGTGCACCTACATAAACGAAAAAAATAAATTAATTGCATTTAATTTAATTAAAAAAAGAAAAGAAAATATTGCACGATTTTTAAAAAAGAACAACCATAAACATGGTTGTTATAACACCATGGTTTGTTGTAATTTACCTATACAAATGTGAGGTCCTTCACCGAACGGGAAATAAACGTAACGGGTTATGTTTTTCTTATTAACATCATTAAATCGTTCAGGGTCAAATTTTGTAGGATTAGGGAAGTATTGTTCATCGTAATGCATACCAATCATTGATATCATAATTGGAGTACCCTTTTCAATGACTAGATTTGAATCTGGTAATTTGTAATCATTAATAGCAACTCGATCCAAAAATCCTAATGGCGGATACATTCGTAACGCTTCGGAGACGACCATGTCCATATACGTCATGGAATTTATCTGCAATTATGTAAACATTATACAATTATCAATATTAGTCGGAATCTCACTCTAAAATTAGAAAATAAAACTGAAAGATAAGTTTTTATTACTATGTTTTTCTAACGAATGTCTGATTTTAATTTAATGGAAAAGAAAAACAAGTGTACATTATAGAATTGATCTAACATAATGCAAACGTTTCATAATTATCTTACCATATCATAAGTAACTTTTCCATCATATTCATTTAAAGTATCCAGAATCTCTTGTCTAAGTTTTGTCTGTATTTCCTGATTAAGAGCTAATTCGTAAAGAGTAAAGGCCATAACCGTTGATGATGTCTCAAAACCACCAGAAAAGAAGACAGCTGTTTGTGCTACCAAATCGTCACCGCTGAATTCTAAGACACGTAATGAAAAGTTATTTCTCGAATAGTTTTTATTTTTGTTTTCTAATACCAAATCATTATATCGCATTTAATTTACTCACTGAATCCGCCGAGATCTTCGTCACCGTAAGTGTTTTTCAATTCGATCAACAAATCGATCAGATCGTTCCTCTTATGACCAGAAGCAATTCTTTCGTCGATAACTTGCCAGAAGGTGGCACGGAGAAAGTTGCTCACGTCTTTGCCGAAAAATTTTGCCCCCGTCGATTTGACGATTCCAGGGATAAAAAATATCGACATGAATTCGAAGCCACGTTTAATGTCATAGTCGAAGATCTTTTTACCGTATTTGCGAAAATCGGCATCAGGATTGCTCATAGAATTGGCGCGAATACCGAAAGCGGTCGTACCGATCAAATCGGTTGTAAATTTTGCACAGATTTCTTTCATTTCGACATTTTTCTCTTTATCTTGGAACAACGAACGATTTATTTGATTATCACCAACTCGTAAGAAAAATCATTTAAATATTAAATCATATTTATTCTTACCTCCCAAGTTCAACGATTCGAGATATTTGTCGAGATCCGTGCCGATTTCAACCATCAACTCGAACATTTTCTTCAATTTACCAGATGTAAAGATCGGCGTTAGTTTAGCCCGGAGAATCTTCCAACCAGGATTTTTCATCATAAATAAATTAGCGTAACCCAAACGATCGTTGACGTCAGGTGAGGCATATCGGTCTGAGAAATAATTGAAATCTTTGACCAGAATGAGTTTCACCAATTCAGGATCACGTATTAAAATCGAAGGCTTGTCAAAAATGAAGAAACCCACGTAGGGTAATCCTTTCGATTGATCGTACAATTCCTTCACAAATTCCCCGGATGATTTTTTCATGAAAATCGAATCCCAAAAGTTACCAATAAAAGGAACAGGTGGGATTTCTGTTATTCCACGATTTTTCCAATACTTAAATTTTCTCGTCATGTAAAAATACGCGGCTACCCAAAATGATAGAAAAATTATGATACCATCGAGGCCCCAGTATGGTGTCAAAAATGCCATTTTTTAATTTTTTCAATTTCCCTTAGGTCCTTAAAATTTTATAATAAACAACAATTCTTCTCTTCAACTATAAAATATGGTCCACAGTAATTTTATAATTAATTTACAAATAATTTCTCACAAACTAAAATATTTTTATTTTTTTTTTTTTTGCAGACGCTTATTCTACTTGTTTAAGAACAAAACCAATTAGTTTCTCATCGTAATAATAACTGGTGAACTGTCTCAACTTATATTGCAAACTCATGTTGTGATCACTGTCTTCGGTTGAACTTATACTATTAATGTAATGTCCCCCTCTTCGTAGTTTCCCTTTCTCAATTTTTCTGCACAATACAAATCTCAAGTCGTAGTTTATTTCTTTCATGTCATTATATAATGATTGATAATATTCTCATTTCGCGATTCAAATTTGAAACACGACACTTCTTCACAGATTTTCACATAAATCTTTATACTTTTACCATTGATCCTGAAGTAAATCATTAATCTCTTTTTACTTATTCTCAAATAAATTAACTTATTATTTATTAACTTATATTATTATATTATATTAACTTATTATTTAATTTTTGTTTAATTAGGCACTACAAATTTTCGTACTTTTTTCATTTTTTTGTTCCATTTTAGTTCATATTTTTTTAATTGATAAATTTCAGAATTATTATTCGCATGGCAAAGAGAAAGTCCACCTACTCTTTTTGATATTAATTATCTGAATCTTTTGTTTCATAAGAATAATCTCGCGATATTTACATGAGTCTTTAAAAGTACTTATCAGGTGACTGACCGGACAAAATTTATTATTATTTTTCGACTTGTTTAATCATATGCGTGTTGTCTCTTGAAAAGTATCTAGTAATTCTCTTTTTTCGTAATTTCAACGTGTTATTAGATTTGAGAAAAATTCTCAAGTTAAATTACAAATCGAGAAATCAAAAGAAATAATGATTTCTATTCGATCTGAAAATAATCTCTTAATTAATACTTATATTTATTTTATATAAATATTAAAGTATTTTAGCTATATATATAATTATATAACAATAATTGCGATAAAATAAGAGCGATTATCATTTCTGCAAAAACTTATCTATTTTCTCGAATTGGTGTTTACGCAGTTATGTTTAATTTCAATATAATCATATGATAATTTCGTAATTTTGTTTAAATTGAATTAGTAAAATTTATGTGTTTATTTTATTTGATAATTTTATTTTCATCAAATTTATCATTGATTACGACATACTTAATGTTACGTCCGGAGACGCAAAACGTTAAAATGTAACAAACAAAGCCTGTTTTGGCCACTCTGCGTACACCGAATATAGCCAGGACCAGGCAGACTCGTCTTTCTCGATGATTTAATAATAATGAAAATGGCGAATAAAATTTGGAATATGAGTAAATTATTAAAGGAATGAGAAATGAAACGAAAGGATTTATTAAAGGTGAATGCCAATTCCCGTTCACCGGTGCTTTGGTTCAAAAGATATTTTATATAAAAAAAAACAATTACTTACAGAATGAGTCCTTAAAACGAGCAGCACGCTACATACACACACACACACACTTCCAAATACAAGCTTATAATTAGTAATATTCGAATAATAAAAAATGATGAAGGAAATTATAAAATAAATGCTTCTGACGAGAAATGAATAAACTTTTAAATATATAAAACTACTAGATATAAGGTTTTTGATAAGTACGACTTTTTGATGAGAGAACTTTTTGGTCAGAGACACTTTTTTGTAAGAGACACTTTTAATAAGAAGACCTTTTGGGTAAGAGTTTTTTTGATAAGAGGCGTGGGGCCAAAAAGAGGCTCCTTATATATTCTTTGTATCTACCCTGGTGGAGGTTTTGCTTTGCACCCATTTCGTCATCTCAAACAAAATCTGCGAGCATCCGCAATGGCGGATTGCTACACGTGTACGATCCGTCCAGAGACAGCCCGCAATCCCTCTTTGTTCCGTCACAGGATGTCCATTTCTTGGCAACGGTTCCGTTATTATCATTAGGATGCAACGATTATCATACGACTCAACGGCATCGGTTTTGTCTTTGTACTTCATCTTGTACGTCACTTCCTGGTGGGGGTTTGTTTGCACAATCTCTCAAGCACGTCACAACGGCGGAGAGTGCACTTGCGGAGCGCGTGATAAATGGTCGTACACGTGCAGGAAACAGGGAAGGGGTTTCCCGATATGTTGTATGGTGGAAAATGTATTACAAAAAAAAAACAATATTGAGAAATTATACGCGTGGCGGGACGTCACCTTAAAATATTCAGAAGAGAAACAAATATATGCTTGTATTTATTGTCTCATTGTAAAATGCATTGATTAATTCTTTAGGAGAAAGAAATATAAAAAGAAATACATTAAAATTCGAATTCATTTACATTTAGTTTCTCGAACAAAAAGATTTAATTTACACGAGGAAAAACGTCTTATAGATGTATTAAAACTATTATTAATAATTATCATTATTTGATTTACATTAGAGATACAGAATATTAATTATACGCAAGGATAAATACTTTTTCTCAGAATTATATCTTGATAAATATCTTGTCGGTTTTATTCGTTTAAGAATATCAATATTTTTATCATATGAGATTAAAAGTGGTAATTTGAATTTTCAAAAATTCATCGTTAATTGGTCGTTGCAAGTTTACTCAAGTTTAAGTAAACTCCATCCAATGCAGTTAATGTCAATCCTTTGGGATCTAAACGTATAGGATAAACAGTTTTTTCACACGGGGTAGCTTGGTATTTCCTTAAAATCTGAACGAGACCATACTTCGATTCAATCAGTCCTAATCTTAATCCTAAAAACAAAAAAAATATTTTTGAAACAGATTAAAATCTCTCGTTTAAATGTGTACATACCGATGCACATGTGAGGACCTTCACCAAATGGCAGATAAGTGTAAGGTGTCAAATTTTTCCTATTCTCATCATTGAACCTTTCTGGATCATACTTGTTCGGTTCAGGAAAATATTGAGACTCGTATTGCAATCCCATGGAAGAAATATAAACTGGTGTTCCTTTTTCTAAAATTAAATCATGACCTGGCACTTTGTAATCTTCACCAGTAATTCTTTCAATGAACGGGAGTACTGGATATTTTCGTAAAGTCTCTGATACGACCATGTGAAGATAAGATAAATTCGTAACCTAATTATTTACAATTAAATTCAAATTAGATAAATAATTATTAATAAAGTTTCAATAATTATATAATTATTCACCATTTCGTAAGTGACTTTATTATTATTTTTGTCGAGAGCATCCATAATTTCTTTTCTAAGTTTATTCTGAATTTCTGGTTTTAGAGCTAACTCGAACAAAGACAACGCTAAGGTTGTGGACGACGTCTCGAAGCCACCGGTGAAAAAAACTGCAGCCTGCGCAACCAAATCGTCTCCGTCGAATTCTATATATATAACCGAAAATAAGATATATTATATAATAATATAATTCATTTAAAAATATTCATTTTAAACTTTATAAACTTACTAAATCCGTCGAACTCTTGACCCTTGTGATTTTTCTTCAATTCGATAAGAAGATCGATCAAATCGTGTTTCTTTATTCCGGATTGCAGTCTGTGATCAACGTTCTCCCAAAAAGTTTTCCGAAGAAAATCACCACTATCTTTACCAAAAAAATTAGCCCTAACTAATTTGATTAACGATGGTATAAAAAACATGGTAAGAATTTCGAAACCGCGGTACCAGGTGAAATCAAAAATCTTTTTTCCGTATCTTCGAAATTCGGCATTAGGGTCGTTCAATGAGTTCACTTTCAAACCGTAAGCAGTGATGCCGATTAAATCCGTCGTGAATTTGGCGGACAGATCTTTTATATCCAACGTTTTACCTTTCCCTTTAAACAAAATCAAAAGAACCAAAATAAATGCTAATTATTTATTTCATTCGGAGTTCCTTACCTTCCAAAGACAAGGATTCCAAATAAGTATCAAGATCATTTCCAACGATCAGCATTAAATTAAACATATTTTTCAATTTCCCGCTGGTAAATATAGGAGTTAACTTCGACCTTAAAATTTTCCACGCTGGATTTTTAATCATGAACAGATTAGTCCAACCTAGACGGTCCTTGATATCTGTTCTAGAGTATTTATCAGAAAAATAATTGAAATCCTTCACGAGAACGTGTTTAATAAGTTCTGGATCACGGACCAAAAAGAAAGGCTTATCGAAAACATAAAATCCCATGAATGGAAATCCAGCTGATTGGTTATGCAAATACATAATATATTCACCAGGACATTTTCGTAAGAAAAAACTATCAGCAAAGTTTCCTAAAAATGGAATTGGTGATATTTCCATTACGTTGCGATTTTTCCAGTAATTAAATCTTCTTGTCATGTAGAGATAAACTGTTATCATAAATATTAAAAAAATAATAGTGACGTCAAGAAACCAACAGTTAGTAACAAGTGCCATAATTACGACGAAGAATATTAATCTGGTAAAAAGAAAAAGTAAACTTTTAAATTAAGTAGTAAGTTAAAAAGAATTAATTATGTTGATATTTAGCCCTTTCATTCCTATAGCCGCCTATAGTTGACATCCGCGCAAGGGATATTTTACATTAATCAGTACCTTCAGTAATGGTTATCATAATTGCATATTTTGATCAAGGATCGATTGTATCGTTATATTCATAAAAAATATTACGTAATAATAATTAAAAATTTTTGGAAAAATTGGCTATTAATATATCCGTTAATTTTGTAAACTATGCACCGCACAATGAAATCATGATAAAGGATATATATACACAGTGTTAGCTGTGGCAGAAAGAAAGGGTTAAATGCAGTTGTTAGTTTATCCAAATATTTTTCAATTACATTGATGACATTTACCTTAATCGACGAAGGGAATTTTTTAATTTGATTCGTTTTACGATCAGAATATTCAGATTTTATCAAAAATATTATGTCTTGTTTTAATAAACTTTATGACGTTTCCCAACAATAGACTAGTGAGTAACTGACAGTTGAAGTGATCTGTTCTTCCCATCCCACTTGAAAATTAAATGAATATATTTATCTTTAGTTTTTGATTGTATTTTCATGTCTCTGTATCAGGGCCGGCATAATGTTTTGCGAGTTCAAACATTTTGCATGACTTAAATTTTACAACGAGGAATTATTTATTTGCAAGTGCTGTTACTGTAATATTCTTTTCGCTTTCAAGGGGCAAACAATTCAATGAAAGTACAAAATTTGTAATCATGTATGATTTGCAAAAAACTATTGATATAGTTTAATTTTTCTAAAAAGTACATTTCACTGAAACCGTATGGATTTTTTTATCTAAAGTAATTTCATTTTGTAAGTATCATCATTTTGTAAAATGTTAATCAAAATCAGTGTTTTTTAATTGGGTAATTTTCGTAGACTGCGGGGCCTCTCAAAACGCGGGGCTTTTTCCGGCGAACGCGCTGAACCTACTTTGCACAGCCCTGCTTTATATAATAATAATACGTAATTGTAGTTTATGCTTATCTTACTTAAGATAAGTATTAACGATAAGTTTAAAACTTTTAAAAATAAACTTAAGATTATTATAAATTTATATAAAATCTGAAAATGTTTACATTTAATAAACACAAAATTTTGTTGAATTCTTTATATAATATTTCGAAGCAAAATAAAATTACGAATGAATGAATTAGTGAAATAATGAATTTTAACGTGCTAATTATACAATTGCAATCATTTTCTTGTGCGTAAAGATTATTGGTAATAAAAACTGTTTTAATATGTATATATGTAAACAAACAACATATAAAAACTTAAATATTTTTTCTATATTCATTTTTCGTATCACTTGAAAAAGTTGTTATATATTTATGTTCACTCCATGGAGTTGGTTGTCAGAGTCCATGAAAACAATACCCCTAAACCCCCTCTTGAATAATTATGTAATCGGGAATATTTTTACTTATTGTAATATGAAAATATTCCTTTGAATATTAACCCTTAGCGCTCCGCACGTTTTTGTACCACTGTTTCTATTATTATAGGAAAACAATAAATTGTAGTGTGATTACGATGAGTACAACGGTCGTGCTTCTTTCTTCTCTTCATAAAGTCACATTAGTTAGATATTGATAACTAGAAAATTGTTATTATAAAACTAACAATAGGAACATACACTTATTGTAAGATAAACTAGAATAAAAAAATCAGGCAAAGCGAAGTCCGAAGTCACTTGCGGGTGTATCCTGTTGACTCGTCAATTCACGGAAAGATAATTTTAGTTTCGTCGAATAATTTATTTCATAGTTAACAACCTTGAAAGTTTTCTTTTTTTGTTTTAAGTATTTTGCAGATCGGTCAAAACGTCGAAGAAAAGACTTTCAATATATTACGAACATGAGTTAGTTGCAATCGTTTGGGTCACGTAACGTGACGTTTACGAGCTTAGCTACCGTTTTCCATCTCGCACGCGAACATCGCTGAATTTTTCGAGTCGTAAGGTCGATGAAATTTTCTTTTGAAAGACTTTTCTTTCTGAACTAAAAATCTAAAAATCAGGAACAGATAGGAAACATAACATATAGATGATAATGACTCGAATACTCTGACGCAACTAGTACGCGTGCGTGCATGCATGCAAACACTTATTCCATCGTCCGATCATTTAGCAAATCTGTTTCTCGTGTAACGCCGAACAAAAACTTGACGGCGTACACGCGAGCTCGCGAGAATGCTCCTTCGTGACGAACCCGGCAGCGGACTCGACGAGGATAATGAAGGAGTCTCATACATTGTAGGTAACATCTTATAGATAATTGTCTCGTGTATCCAATTCGAAAAGGAAGGTAGAAAGAAAGAGAGAAAGAGAGAGAAAGAGAGAGAGAGAAAAGGAGAGAATTCAAATAGTAAAAAAAGACTAACAAGAATTTCCTTAAGGAGAAATGCTTTTGTAAAAGATACTTTCGAGTTGAAGAACGCCTAGGTAATTTGTTTAAATTTATTATCTCTCGATAATGATCGTTAAAGTAATAATTGACCTATGACCTCTTACCTTTCACGATCGTCTAGCCTATTAACGAGAGATGTGCGCGTTCAATCAATAATCAAATTTTACCCGTGACTCTCAAACGGGAATAACTCATTCAAATTTCCCGGGTAAACTCGAAACAATTACTCGGTCGATAAATGACAATCTTGACAACGTCGATAATTACGTATAGAATATGAATGTAACGCTGCGTATCGGCAATTTTACAAACTAGAAACAAATCTCTATGAATTTCCGTCAGATGGCAAACGTAGTGGGAAGTTTAAACGTTCCTTATCATTTCTAATCAACACTTAATTTCATATCAACATTTCCTTGTCTACAGTAAACCATACATTATTTTTAAATTAATACATCTAAAAAAAGAAGTCCAAATTCGAAAACAACAAATTACTCTACGTACTGTTCAATCATCTTTCATCATAATAATCCAATCAATGAAGCCACAGATTATACGGTAATCGCATCGGTCTCCTCATGAATTAGATATCGGACAAGTTAATGAAAGTTTTCCGGAACCATTACACTTAATAATAGAGAGCTGATCACGCATCATCCAAAAAAAAAATAGAAAAGGGCCCGCATGAGTTCCCTCTACTATGTTCCTAATTTTGCCTAATGTACAAGTGATTTTAAATCTAGCATTTGGAGGGAGAACATTGTTTAAATTTAGTCATACTGTTCTATCAAATTATTTCAAGTGGGGATACTCGAGTTTGGTCGTGACAACAAAAGGGCTGAAAAGTTTAGAGTCTGTCATGCAGAGGGGTGCAAATTATTGTCATGATTTTTGAAAGATCGCGTCTAAATTTCTTCATACTTACACGAAACAAATATAAATAATACTTATATATAATAGAAATTTACCGTGTCTATAATACTTAGAGGAGGACTGAAAAGTTCTGAGTCTAGCTTGTGAATGTATTGTACGAAATAGAACTGTAATTTAACCGAATGTACAAATAATTCTAAATCTAGCATTTGGAAAGAGAACATTGTTTCAGTTCAGTCATACTCTGTTCTATTAAATTATTCAAAGTAGGGATGATATTCGAGTTTGGTCGCGACAACAATTCGATCGTCAGACGCTACGTAGACGAAAGAAGGGCATCCGAGATGCAATAGGAATAGGAAGAGGGTAAAAGCGGGGGATAAAGGGGTTTGGGTTAGGAGGAAGGGGAGGGGTATGTCTTCGGCGATGCTCGATTTTAAGCTCGCGTAGCTCGTAGAGGCGTTTGCCGGTGCGCGTTTATAACCGTCCGTGGATTAGTAACGCGGTATGCGCGATGCACGATGTTTAATGCATGCCGTTCGAAGCGCGTTCGTTGGGGGCGTGGAAAATTGAATCGGAATTTGGATCGATACGCGACAGGACCCATAGGAACTTTGCTTATTCGATATCTCGACCAGTCCCTGACTGGTAGAATCGATCTAGGAGATGGGGACGATTTAAACACTGCTATAGGATTTCCATGAAATTTTTCATTTATTTAAAAGAAAAATCATTGTTCTTTATGTTAATCTAATTTATCTTTTAATTTTAAGCTTATTATTTTAATTAAAGATCGTTTGTTATATTTTCGAATTGTTTATATATGTGATTTAATTTTAAATAATTCGTAAGATTGTAGATACAGAAAAACGTTTGTAACTTTTAATAAAATCGCATATAAGGATTACGCTAAAATTGTAATTATTTGCTCTTTTCATCTACTAAAACAAATCTTATCAAAATTGTATCTGTTTCTTCTTTTTTTATTTCAATTTATCAGAGATGTGTAGATGCACATCAAAGGTAATTGTACATATTGTGTAGTTGGTCATGTAATTTTATATTTACTTTGTTAATAGTAGAAATAAAGGAAGAGTATCCTCGTTAATGCTGCGCATCAGAAGCCAACACAGCGTCTTACTCGTTAGCTCGAAAATACTATTTTGTATATATGTGTGTGTGTGTGTATGTGTATTTTGTGTTTCTCTTTCTCTTTCTCTCTCTTCCTTTCTCTTTGTCTTCCTTGAACGTAGTTTCCTCTAGTGGCCACATTTTCCAACTTGCACAAACTAACCGCGGATTGGTCGAGTCACTTAAACTGGAGACGGTTGGAGTGGAAAGCGAAACCGGAAGCGGCCAGTCGCGAACGCGAAATCCTCTCGAAATTGCCGTTGGCTTGTTGTTGCTGTTCTTCTTGAGTGTATGTATGTATATGTATATGTTAGTAGTACAGCAAGAGAATAGAATTTTCTCTTGAAAGTCAATCTACTTTCGTTCGTCTGTAAGAGAAACGTTGCACGTGTACAAAAGATGTTAGGGAGACACAATTAAGCCCAGAACAATTCTACGTCCAATACAAACTCATACAGATCCTTAAATTTGTCTGCAAGAAAAAAGAACAATCATTCTATCCCATCTAATTTATCATTAAATTGGATTTAACAAATAACAAAAATTGTAAATTCAGAAAAATCACCCTTAAATTATAAATAAATTGTATAAGAGCATTGGACTATAATTTCGGCAATAAAAACCCTGCATTTCAATATTGTTACGTTGTACTTTGATCGAGAAAAAGAAAGAGGAAGAAAACTTCATTAATTCTTTGATAAAATTCAAGCAATTTCTGATCCTAAAGTTAAGAAATTTACAAAAATTTGTTTTAAATTATTGCTTAATTTTAATTTTCTATCATAGTTGTTTTCAGAACAAAAGAGAGACGACTATTACGAGTTCGTTGAAATCAGTTTGAAGAAACGAAATTAGAAAGAGAAGTTCTCGTAGTTCGAAATAAATTTCCCCCTCGCCCCACCCCTACCACCATTCCTCCGTTGGAGTATACGCAAACGAAAGGGTTGTAGGAAAATAGTCTTCATCCTCTTCTTCCAGCTCGTTCGGACAAGCAACCCCAAAAGTCCGAGGAAGGATTTATAAGAGAAAATACACGCAATAAAATCGCAGGTACACGAACGGTAACACCAATACGCACGCAATAAAAATCGTACGGACTGCGGCGCGCAGTGTGCCGCGCAAGAGTATAAATTCACTCTTGGACAAACGGCGAGAATCCTTTTGCATTTTTTTATTTTTTTTTTATTTAGTGAACAGAAGTAGAGGAAGAAAAAGAAGAAGAAATAGAAGCAGTAGTAGAATAAGGGCAGGGTGGTTCGTCCTTCCTGACAGTGCTTAGATTTAAATATTATCTTGTAAAAAGGGGGATGGGTTTAATGCATTTATAATTGTAGACGGGAGTGTAAGGGCGGGCTTAGGTCATCGGTCGGACATCAGTGACCCTTGCGAATGACCCCGAAGAAAACGGGGTCAGTGTCCACCACGTTCTACGTAACCTTTTCCTTTGCCCAAAGGATGGACAGTTATAGTTAGGAGCAGGAAAGCAAGCGAGAGCCGATCGACACCAGTTCGTGTTCCAGATATGAGGCACGGGCCTTACCGGTTTTTACAACACTATTCTTTCAAGCTTCTTCTTTTTAAGACCTACACGCCAGCGCAAACCTTTCCTTCCTCCCTCTTTTCTTCCCCTCTTTGACCCTTCCGTCCCGTCCTTAGTTCTTTTCGGCCCTAGAACGATAAAAGTGTCCTTAAAGCGAGAAGCTTTCAGTTACAACCTGAACCAAAAACCACCTTGACAGATTTTTTCCCGACACACTTCCATTTAATCTTTAAACATCCTTTTTTAATTGGGGTTAATTTTGTAATCATCATTTTCATTTCTAATATCTAGGCTTTTACTTTGATGAAGAATCATTCAGGAGATATATTGTTAGAATAATAATTTAATTAATTTAAACGGTAAATATTTTTGTTAAATATTTTAATTAGGTGTGACGTTGCAATCTAACGGTTGGTAGGAAAATAGAAACTCAACCCTTACGAAAAGTGGGGTGTCTCCCTCTATCTATTTCTAGAGTTCTCAGCAATAGTATCCTTTTCGATGCTTCTTCGCGAGCATTTATATGTACTCGGACCCTTTTCTAATTGTTTGGGAGGCTAAGTGAGACACACGTCGTATGCATTACGCATGAATATTCGCCAATGTCTGTTCTAACTCTCTTTTTCTCTCTCTCTCTCTCTCTCTATCTCTTTCTTTCTCTCACTCTAGTGTTTTATTCTACGACACGACAGCCCGTATTATTAGTGTCCTCAGTCGACTCAGCCCTTTTCCTCGCGGCCATTACCTTTCGTCCACCTTGGTCCGAGCATTGTTCTTCTAATTTATGCCAAGGTGCTTTCTAACCCAGTCTCCTATCTCTCTCTCTCTCTTTCTTTCTTTATATTTTATATAATTTTTTTTTCTTTTTTTTTTTTTATATTCTACGATACCGAAGCTTTTGAATTATGGAGTTGGCGGTAGTAAATCTTGGGGGCTAATTGAATTATTGCCCTGAAATATCTCGACGCTCGCTTTCGAAAGTGGACTTCTTCCTTCTTTATTCCGTTCATTCGTTCGTTTTCGTTCGTTCGTTCCTTGGTTCGTTCGTTGGTTCGCGTTTACACTTCCTTTGTGCGGGATCGATCGGTACGTCGTTGTTTTTAGGGAACGGACTTCGCCGTGTCTCGCGGCTACAAATTCTCCCGAGACTTTCGTAACCGTGAGAGAGAAGGAAGAAAGAGAGTGAAAGAGAATGGGAGATACTACTCCTAAGTATTTTTCTTTTTTTTTTTTTTCTATACACCGAGTCCTTTGTACAATTTTTTTTTACCTTTTCCTGTAATAATTTGCCCCCACCGTAATCCAAAAAAAAAGACAACGAAAAATGTATAACAGAACAACAACCAACGGTATTATTTTTTTAGATTAACGCAATTTTTGTCGGGCAGAAATTTTTCCTATTTGTTTTTATATTCCTTTTTTTTTCTTTACGTTTTTTTTTTTTTAAATGTCGATAGGTTCGCATATAAACCTCGATGGTATTTTATAGAGAATGAAAAACGAAAGACGGGTGGGCCCGAATTTAATCGACAAACTATTACCGAGTTCCAAGAAACCCTCGTAGAATTTATACGATCGACTAGGTTATTATGAGATATTAGTCGCTTATATCTGTGAATATTACGACGATGACACGATGACATTAATATGATAATTCGGATTTATACGATACGCCAACGTGATTTCCACGCTCAAGTCCGATAATTTTAGTGCTTGTGCGTTCCGCGTTTCTCTTTTGAAATCGCTGCGATATTATAATAAACAAGAAAGAGGAGGAAGAAGAGAAAAGGAAGGAGGGGGGGGGTAGAAGGAGGCCGAGTTAATCAATTTTTGAAGCGTTAATTTCTTCCTGTCATTTACGAATCGAACATTGTTGTTACGACACTCTAATAACTTCTCCAACGTGGACTTGACGTTTCTTCGAAATTTCGAATAGTTAATTAGCCTTTCCCAGAATCGAGGAACCAACTATGTTTGAGAATCTTCTTGAGAATCGATAAAAGATCCTCCGGCGTTGAAAGCGCTCGCGATTCGTACTTTCGATCGTTTCGTTCTCCAATTTTGATTTAATACTAGTCTCTTACAAACAAAATAATACAAAATACATAAATTTCGACACACTAAGGACGAACGTAATCAACGTAATCATTTTTTATGGTATACCTACCTTGTGCTATGGTAAAATCGTAAACAGGTCGGAAAATTAACCGTTGCAATAAAACGTTGTTCGAGTCTACAAAGTAGACACCAACATAAACCTGGTGTAAGTGAATTATTTTTTTTCGTTCTTTTACAAACACACATTGATAATATCGTACGTCCGCCTGAACACGTCACGAAGTGTCTCTCGGAAAAAAATATGGATAGGATTCCGTTACAGTATCGCGAAACGGTAGCAGGACTTTATTAAGAAGCAACCGGGAATCACAACGGATATCAAGGAGCCAGGAAAGTGACCTAGGGGCACCCTGAACAACAACGTATACTATGGACGACCCTAAATTAATATTCAAATCCGTATCAACGGTTCATACATGGACATGCATGCAGTGCCTCAAGCGATTCTTCTTTTTCCAACGGACGGACCTTTAAAACCATTGTCACGTAGGACTTTTAGATACATGTGCTTGCCATATGCATGTTTGATGTATGTTTCAAACGAGGAAGACTATCTCGAGGACTCCTGTCTTTTCCTCATCGTACACCTTGCGTTTTTCCTTAACTTTGATTCGTTTACTCTTCTTTCGGACAACCCACCCATCTCCTGAATCGTGATCGATCATTGGTCACATTTTATTGCAATGAAATCTTATATACACGTGATTACGTTTCTTATTTTGTTTACTTTAAATATGTGCTTGAAAATTACATCTCATAATTCGAAATCCTCTAAACCGTTACGAATGCTCGACTTTAGCCAAATTTCCACGGTACTTTGTCCTGCCTCGTAACATCCGATCTTTCGTTAATAAATCATTCAAACAAAAAAAAAAAGAGCACATTTAGGTTATAAAAAAAAGAGCCAAAACGGGCGAGTAAATATAGTCGAAACCAGGGGGCTCTCCATTTTTGGTTAAATTGCGGACAAATGAGAGCGTCTCAATGTGCGAAACGATGTCCTGAAAGAGAAAAAATTTGCTGAAAAAACCGACAAGAGACAGATTCGATCGAAAAAAAGAATAAAATAAAATAGAAAAGAAAACTTTGATTCCCCAAGTCATGTTACAAAGTATCGTAAAGATGGAAAATAAAATAAAAATTGAAAAAGCTAAAAAGGAGAGGGGAAGAGAACAAAAATGTACGGGAAGGGGGAGAAAGATATGGGACCGCAAGAAGATCGAGATGAAGAGAGATGAAAATAAGGGAGAAAGAGCAGAAGCGAAGAATTGAAAACGGCACGCAAGCGTATTGTCCTCCCATCGAGAGGAATCGTGAAATACGATCGCCTTTTAGTAAAATGAGACCAAAATATAGGGTGTCTACCCCGCGCTTCCCTCTTTTTATCATTCTCTCTCTTTCTCTATCACTTTTCTCCCCGTGCATTCTCTCCTCTTTCTTTTCCTCGATAGTTTTTCTGCAATCTATTTATCTCTCTCTCTCTCTCTCTCTCTCTCTCTCTCACTCCCTTTCTACTTTCTATTTCTTCCACTTCTTTTCACCGTTTCATATGAACAATACGAAAATGTCCGTGAAATGACCATTCCTTGACATGTTTCTCTCTTTTTTCACAAAAAAAAAATTCGTATTATTCGTCGAAATGTTAGGTGCATTAGTGCACCCGTTGATTTTTTTTTTCGTTTTGGATACTTGATATTTTTAGATTATCACGTGGTCGATGCTCAATTACCGAGAAAAATAAATTAATAGCTTTTCTTGCATTTTTATCAAGATGGAATTTTATCAGTTTTCCTAAGATGCAATAAAAATAATGCTACTATCGTTTTATGACACGCTATTGCTCATACGAACAATTAAATTTTGTTTTTAATTAAACATTAAATGTTCATCTTCGTCCCAGTGAAAAATCAAAGACAAGAACAAATATCCTATAACATGAATGTATTGTATACAACATCTAAAGTATTTTAATCGCATTATAGGAGAATTTAATGGTTTCCCTATTCACTAGAAATACTTCGATTGTTATTCTAAACAAATGGAATTTAGTTAACGATATTACTTGTCACGCAAAAGGAAACATATCGAGGAATCCTTACGATGCTTCTACGTGAGTTTTCGATAATTGAAGTTTTAATCGCACAGTTATATATAGACATATACATGTATATTCATACTTTGATAGTTTCACCGATAACGAAACAAATTTAGAGAGGAATTCTAGCTTGTAGGAAAGCACCGTTACCATGAAACTTTAGAAACGAAAAGGTATGGCTTTCCACAGTCCATATAATTGCCGAGTGTAGCAGCATCAAACTCCACCGTTGCCAAGTCTTAGATGTTCGTGGTTCTCACCCCTCTTCTCTCGAACATAACTACGATCATTATACACTTGTTATGTAATTTAACCAATTATTATCTTCAATCATGAATTTCGAAAATAAAGAAAGAAATAAAACATCTCCCTGCTATCAATATGTGTTATCACACACGTCATACAAACTTTTATTTATACACTTAAATATTAATCTTTTTTTTAGTATTTCCCTCTTTTGTAAATAAGATTATAATAAAAACAAATACGTTTATTACAGACCTTATGAATGTAAGAATTAATTTTGTTTAGAAAATAATTGTGGGATTTAAATTTAAAGATTTTTCAAATGCCTAAAAAGAGACAAAGAAGAGAAAAAAATTATTGGAACAAAAAATTGTCAAGGTTGAGAACTTCTATGAAGAATCCTTTTTCTTTCTCCCCCGCACCCTGCTGTGCATAGCTTAGAATAGAAGCAGAGGAAATGCTTTGGGTTTTCAAAGGCACTTTTGGGTGTATCGTCCTAACGACAACAGATTCAAAGCGTATTATCCTGTCTACAACCTTGCTAAACGATTTTAAGGTCATCTCGAGTTTTAATACTTTTACTAAAAATTCCCTCATTGTTTTCTTATTTATTTCTTCTTTTTTTCAAGAATGCTATAAAAATTTTCACAAATATAAAAAAATATAAAATATAAAAATTAAAATATTAAACAATATATTATTTTCAAGATCAACAACTTTCTAACCAAGATAACAAATTAAAGTTATAAATAATAAATAATTATATTAATCTTACATTGCTAATGAAATGTGTGTGTGCGTGTACGAAAAATTCAATTCTTAATAGATTGATATAACGAATTACAATAAAAAATGTGAGGAAATTTATAAATAAAATTTAAAAAAAAATAACAAAATTAAAATATGTCCTCGCTATTACCGAAATTAAAAAATTTTATTCCAAAGAGTTCAAAAAATATATTAGAAGAGAATAGGAAGAGACAGAGTGTGTCCCGTTTATGGATGAAAATTGATGGCTAAGCGTACGGTCTTTGAATGCCTTTTTTCTTTTTTCCAAATATCATTACACTAAAGGGGCAGATGCAGCATCATTCTTTGTAGCCACCCTTTGTGCATCACTGTAGTCTCTTAGCGAACGAACGAACGAGCGAACGAACGAAAACGAACGAAAACGAACGAGCGAAAAAACGCGCGAACGAACGAACGAACGAACGAAAACGAACGAGCGAACGAACGAAAACGAACGAATGAAGAACCCCTCCTCTTCATCCATCCCACCTATCTTCCCTTTATGGGAGACATAGGAAGCTATTCGAATCCTGGGAACCGTTTTTCTTTTTCTTTATCTTTTGTCTTCTTCTTCCTCTTTTTCTTTTCTGTCTTTCCAAGTGCAATTATTTTCACAGCTTGGCGTCCTCTTACACAATGACACTGACAATACTCTTCCAAGAAAATACTAAAAAACTTGCGCTCGTGTCCCCGCTTTCTTTTTATTATTATATTTTTTTTATATTTTTTTGTCTCCGTTTTTTGAAAAATTACCAATGATACTTGAAATTTGAGAATGAATTTGGGGAAACTAATAATTTATGTTGCCTATTGTTTAGTGAAATATTAACTAAGGGATAAAATTTCCTAAATTTTATGCCAATGCTAAAGTGAAAAGAAAAGTTCTTCATGTTTTCTATCAAGTTTTTACGAAATAATTTCAAATTATTTTCTGCTCGATGATTTAGTTCTTTACCGATATCTTGACTGTACTAATATACCGATATTGCTTAATTTTTTCTATCATCTCATCGACCTTTTCACTTATTGGTTGACTAGAACGAGGTGCACATTTGACATCTAAATTTCAATATTGTAAACGATATTACATCATATTCATTACCATTTTTTTACAAGCTTAAATTCAATCTTTCCACTTTTGGTAATAAAATTTCAAAATGAATTTAATTTTTTCTTTATCACTCATTTTCAAAACACGGTTACTTCCAAAAGGACAAATATTGTGTACAAATATTACAAGATCCGATTAATACTATCAAAATTATGCGATTCGAAAGCAATTGAAAGCAAAAAAATACGAAGAAACTTTTTACCCCTGCTAATATTTAATACAAAAATTAACATATCGTTTAAAATCGTTTTTGAATAATTTAAAATTATAAAATCAACATGAAAATGTAGTGAATTATCGATAAGATAATCCAACATCATACGTTTGAAATTCAGCATAATGAGGAGTGTGCATTATCTTTCGGTTTCTGCGCAGGTGCATTTTACTTGTGCCATCCATGTGCATCGATTCGGCAGGCGCAACAAGTGCACGCCGGTAGTTTCTTCTGATACCGCAGCTGTTCCAAACTCCATGGATATGCAACAGAAGGCACATGGAATAAAACTAAAGGGTGTACGATTTACGTGATTCGAATATCTTGTTTTACGTTATTATTATAAAATGCTTGACACTACCATCCCGTCGAAAAAGAAAAAAACATCCGAAAAATCTCTAGAGGAAAGATTACGTCAAAATTTCGTCACTGATAGAGAGTATGAATAACACAGGGTTGTTTTTTTTTTGGATAAAAAAAGAAAAGAACAAGAAAGGAGTTATAACCGTGGGCTATGTTAATGGGATCCATGAAATTCCGCAACAGGTTCATTTCTCCAAGGAGTATTCGTGACACCGTGGTATCGTGTGAAGATCCACAGATCCACCGAGAAATATGTTCCAACGAACGTCGACTATTTGTCATTAAAATACTTGATAAATACGCCATTTCTGTGTCTTCCTTTGCCATTCATTTTCAACTCGGAATCGTTTAAAATTACAACAAAAACTAAGAATACAATTTTCGGCAAAAAGGATAAAGGAAAAGCATCCTATTACTTCGAAGTAGTAGAGTCCATTTTCACTGTCGAAAAATCTGTTATTTCTCTGATTTATAGACTTGTTTTTTTTTAAGAAACTAAATCACACATTGTAGAAGATTTTTCTATCTTGTCGAAATACGAGATTTCAGTATTGGTTGGTCTGTTTCGTTGTTGGAAATACTTAGACTAATCTTGCAATCGATCTTAGGGTAGACTCGGGCAAAAGGCAACAGCTGCAACCTGAGAGTCAATGACGTCACTGTAGAATCTGAAAGATCACTCCCCATAGCAGCATCCGACTGGAAGGAAGCGGAACGAGAGTCTAGCGCGATTCGCTGTTTTCCCATTTTCCCACCCTTCCTGTTCATTATCCAAGCAGCTGCATAGAATTTCTAACCTATCTTTTTATAAGCCTCTGTTTACCCTTTCAGAAAAATCATTGTCTTCCAAATCTTCATCCGATTAATTCTCATTATCATTAACAAAAAATACTCATCGCTATTACAAATTTAATGTGAAGAATAAAACGGGATAAGAAGAGTCGTTAATTTACGTCCTGTTTGCAGTCACATATTCGTTTTTATTACTTGTTTGGAAAGCAGGAACTACTGGAGGAATAAGTGTGACCATTGGAGGGATTACACGCTCGTGTCTCACGGGTCAAGATCATCTAAGGACCATTAGCCTTAGTTGAGTACGTAATCCGTCATGAGTTTCTTACCGATGATCCTGGAAAACTTAGTGAATCCGGTCTAGCGAGGTGTCCACGCGAATGCAACTGACCTTTCCTGATCCTAATTTTTCTTTGGGGAGCGACCGTTGACAAAGTCCATCACCTTTACGTCTTACTCAGTTCGGAAGTATGGAAAAGACCTGTGCGACCGGTAAATCGACTACTCTATCTACTTCCTTTAGACATTGGAACGAATTTTATTGTTCATAGGAACGGAACAACCTGTAGCAAACAAGATAGCAGGCAGCAAGTAACCAACAACCAGCAAACAAGCAAGCGCGTGCTGTCCACCGTGATCGTGATCCACTCAAAGCGAAGACTCGATCGTCCAGGTCCGTGTTTCCGCTTCTCGAACCGGTCAAGTAGTCGGTGGGCTGATCGCTCGACTCCGATGACCCATGGATCCCACGGGGATGACCCTATCGATGATGAACAACGATACCCCTAACTCGTGCTAACCGCCTCTATCTCTAAGCGTATCGCATATTGCTACAATATAAGGATCAAGGATACTCGATCGTAGAACATGATAGGAACGAGTAATTAGACTCGTTAACCGTGAATACTCTTTGTACATATACTTCAGTGTACTTTTATTATTCTCGACCGGATTCTACTTTTGATCGTTTTATGTCATACTGAACTCATTTCCATAAGTATGACGTTATTTTTACGAATTTCCGGTTGTTCTTTATAACTGAACGACGACCGACACTCACACATATACACATATATATATATATTATAATATTTTTAGGATTCAATTATATTTTCAAATCTTTCATTTTATGATGCTATTTCTAAATTGTTTCAAATATTTTCAATCAATTGCTCGATCATTACTAAATTTATTATTTCAAATTAATTTTCATTTGAATATTAAGGGACAAGTATTTTCGTATTTTCGCATAATTCTGATATTGTTCTTTCTCAGGACCAAAATTCATGCATCAGCAATATATGCACTCATACTTATATCTGTTTTTTCATCCTAACTCGAATTTAACTAAACACAGTTTATATTCCTAATCACAATGTTTCATTCTGTACTATACGTATAATACAACTCCTGAACGTATAATATTGTTGTACATTTCTGTAACTCGTTTTAGATTCGAGTATGTGCACATGTATAGGTGTGTAAAGGTATCTTAAAATCGATCGAAGTGGTCGTTTATTCGAGGAAGTATCGAGGAAAGTCGTAATTTCTCGCTAAATCCTAGAAAGCTTTGGAATGTTCCGAAAAGTGTACGTTACCAATATTTGCATAGGACACCGGTGTACGCTCGGTACACATATCCTAGGAAATAGTAAATCACGCTTTTCCTTTCCTTTCCTTTCCGTAGGTACGGACACTTACAGAAAAGTACCGGAAAGAATTTGCTTTTTAAAAGCTAACGTAATCCAGATGAGAAAATCTGAGCATAGATTGTACTCTTATGTCAGATGGACGTTCATGGTATCTCGTCGTTTCATTTATGAACACCATGATTTTCAATTAGAAGAAAAACGTCGTTCTTTAATTTCACTCGACTTTCTATCGTCCATGCTTTTTTTTCCCGAGTGTACATTTCGTGTTAGGCTAACTGCTGAAACCGCAACGTTCGTTAACATTCTTTATTTTCACGAACAAATTTATTCGGAATGACCTTAGCTTCGTTTAGAAGATTCAAGAGAAACGTTTATACACGACTTATCACGATTGCTATACTTTCATGTCCTTCTATATCCCTTATCATTCCCGTTAGATTTATTTATCAGAGGATTAAGTCAGTTTGTCGTATATGGGTCGTAGAAAAGGAAACGTAGCACCTAAGGAAGAAGAAATCGTAACGAAAATTCAGCGTCGAGTTCTACCAGTGAATAATTTCACTCCGAATTTAATCTTTCCGACAGTTTTCATACGATTTACATACGTCTAACGCCATCTTGTTGGGTTGTACTACTTCGGTTAAAACCGGATCGGTGTAATCTTTTACGAAGCAATCCCCAAAATGCAATCCGATCTTTGAGTTAAGGGGTGGCTTACAGTACGAAACGTCGCACGAAATCGTGCCAGCTTTTGATTCGCTCTCTTTCTTTTCCTTTTTATTCTTATTCTCGTTCAGAGGGTTACAGTCTGAAGAAGCGATATCCTAATGGGACCGTGACAGGGACCTGTTGGTTGTTGGTCAGAGGTCCAGACGAGAAACCGGACGTTGGGACCCAAAGGTCAATTCGAGTCAATGGACGCGCGAGTTCGAATCTGGTGCCGGAACGAGTCAATCGACAGTCGACCTTCGAACTTTTCGCTAAACTTTAGGTATTTCCAATCGCGCATTTTATTCGTCTATATCTTTATCAATGTTTCATTCATTATTTATTTGTGTGCGTTCTAACATCTCGAGGAACTGAATTTTTATTTGATATCACTACGAGAAAACTTATTTTTTAATTTTATTTACGATAATTAAATAAACATGATTTTTAATTTTGGATTTGATTATTAATTTTTTGGGTAAAAATATTTATTACGAATTGTGTTTGTTTAACTTTGTAATGATTATACGAGTTGAATTAGATTTTCTGTAAAAATTTAAATTCAATTTGAAAATCACGTTTGCGTGAAGAGGTTATCAAGAAGTAAAAAAAGCAACGCGTTTTTATTTTTTATTTCATTTTTGCACGAATCCGTTACCCGTCGAATTTGACACATGTTATGGAACACCTTAAGCAGGTGCATCCTCTTCCCTGTATCCTGGATCGAAACTCAAAACCTTGTTCAGTGAATTGTAATTTAAATATTCTGCACAAAGTGTTACGTCTTATTATAATATTATTTTTCTTTTTACGAATATAAAATTGATTTTCATCTACTGCAGTAGATAGTTTGTTTATTTCCTATAAGTCAAATATTCTACTTTTCTGATTCAAAATATCGTGTAAATGCATCAAAAAAGAATTAATTTAATTCGAAATTCAAACTAAAATAAAATTTACTATAAATACAGACTATGCAACGATTTAATAAGTAATTAATAACAATTTATAATTGATCAAAATCAAATCCAAAGAAAAAATTCATAGACATTCGTACGAAGAAAAATTTCATAAAACATAAATCTCCAACAAGTTTTCTATTTTCTAGGACAACACGTTAGTTCCTCGTGTCATTTCGCGTGTATTTTCTATCATGCAGAATCTTCCCCTTCCTCTTCTCCTTCTTTTTCTTCTTTTAAGACGGATGTGCATCTCGAAAGAAATATGTCCTTAACCGTTTACTATTATAGTACTCCGTGCAACGTCGACGATCAAGGGGCGAAGTTATACGTTCGAAAAGGGATAGACCAAAAACACTATAGCACCTAACATCCTATCGACAAAGACGCTTTTACTCTAACACACTTACAGTTAGAATCTACAGACATAGTCAAAATGCGTTAATAAAGATTGGTAGCGCACGAATGATCACGGAAATAAAACTAACACTCTCACTCTCTTTCGTACACACACACACACACACACACACACACATACTTCCTCTTTCACTACCTCTTTCTCATTCTAATAAAAGGTGAGTCTAACAAGTTGAAAAGACAACCACCCATGTATATTTTCTATTATTTCTTTTTCTTGAATTAAACTATAAACAATTTATTTTTCCATCTTCAAACGAACTTGTATAAAATAATGCATGTGAAACTTCTCCCTTCATTTTCTTTGAAACTGTTAAGTATTAGGTCTTACTGGTTGCACAATGTATGGACCCCTACAACTGTGTAGAATTTAAAAAAAATCGGTGTCTAGTGTCTTGTAAGTCTAGTTTTTTATCTCCAGATTTTTCTCTCACTCTCTCTCTCTCTCTCTCTCTCTTTCTCTCTTTCTCTCTTTCTCTCTGTCTTTCTGTCTTACTCTAAGTAGAAAAAGGGTGACTGTTCAGTAGGATGCTGTGGGAACATTCTCACAGATAGAACAGATCACCTGTAGCCATTGTGTGGAACATCCCTTCGAGAAAACGGATCTTTCTACCCCCCATCGATCTCTATGCTGTAGATAAACGCGATCTTTAAACGATATACTTTGAAAAACGTGATAAGATTCCTTTTAGAAATCGATACATCAACTGAATGAATATTTCATAGTTTTAACAAAATTCAATTTATTTTACACTTGAACTACCATGATCTACATTAATATAAAATTTGTACAGTTATTCTACGCGATCTACATTTCATATTTTTCATACGAAATTTTCACACTTGATCTACATGATTTATATTTTTCATTTGTCATACGAAATTTAAACAAAATCATATATACAATTGATCTGCATGGAAAACACGAAGAAAGCTAAAAGAAAAATATATTTCGGTAAGAATTGAATAAAGTTGAGGATTAGAATCAAAGAAGAAGGGAAATTTAAAAAAAAACAAAAAGAAAAAAAAGAAAAGGAAGGAAAAGAGAGAAGAGAGAAGAGGAAGCACATCATCCCTTTTACATTTTAATTTCTCCCCTTTTGCATGAGCTTTTCAAACGTTTCTCCCTACTTCCTCGATGTACTCAAATTCGCCATCTCTTTTTATCTCCTCCTTCCTCCTTCCTGCTTCCTCCTCCTTTCTCACTCTATCTTTCTCTCTCTAACTTTTATATTCTCTCTTCCTAACCATCCACCACCATCAGCAGCAGCAGCAGCAGCAGCAACAGCAATTCTAGGTGGCATCCCTTTAACATTATAATGTTCCCATCCCTATTTCTTTCCTTCCTCAGTGGCTATCTCCCTTCCTTTCTCGAATACTCTTCTTCCTCCTCTACCCCTTTTCTAGTCGCCCAACGTACCGATTTATAGGTTAGGAAGGAAATTCTAAGGAAATGTTATGCCACCAGCCCCACTAAGATCAATAAGAAAAAGCCGTTGAACGACGAGAACTCACTCGATCATGATTTTCAAATACGTTCGCGGGATTATCGAGTACCTAGGGTTAATATATAAATGTATGCATGTCTGCATATGTATGTGTGTGTATATGTGTACATGTATATCTATCGATAGCTAAAGATAGAATTGTCGTCTACATAGAAGAGAGAAAAGCCAAACTTGGCTTACAATATTGCATAGTACAGAAAATCCTATTCTAATGCCTGGCATACATTAACGGACATCCTAAGAAAATTGGATTAAACCTTTCGGAGTTGTTAACACCGATTTTGCATACACCCTCCAAAGAATATCTCAAACCCCCTCCGTTTTTTCCCTACTCTTCAATTCTCTTTTATGGACAGATTTACTTATCAAACTTTTCGACTATTCTTACGTCTAACGGATACAGTTTTGTATTTCTACCCCAATTCAGTTACTTAATTGTAAAGTTTTTAACCCCTTTACACTCGTCGAAGTAAGAATTTTGGATTATTGAATGACGTAAGGAATATCGAAAGTTCGTTGAAAGTTATACGAATGCAATTGTTGAGTGTCTGAGTGATTAATGGTCTTCTTGACGGACAACTCGTTTCATCGTAGGGTTGTTTTTGTACAACATATTGCGGTACACCGTACAATTTATTTTCAAAACTCGACACGTATCTTGATATTTAAAAAAAATTAGATAAAAATGGTAAATATTTATCGGAGATATTGATTAGGCTAATAGTTTTAATCAAAATATAAATGAAAAAGAAATAAATTAATTCGATTTATAACACGCGGAGAAAGTTCAAATCATTTATTTAATTACGTCTGAAAGTATTTCGGTATCTAAAATTATTTCATAAAAATGTTGACCACTTATTGCAACAATAACTAAAAGAAATCAATAATTCGATTTGCAATAAGTGAAGGAAATGTAAGTGGTTGAATTATGTCTAAAAATATTTTGGTATCTAAAACAAGGTGCTAAAAATGTATCATAAATTAGGTTAGTAGTTTGACTTAAAATGAATACGTTGAAAGGTTAATGAAAAAAAAAGTAAAGGAATGAATAAGTCGATTAGAGAAATGTACGTGGATGAAGTTTAAGTGGTTGGATTATGGCCCGAAGGTGTTTCAGAGGCACGTGCTAGGAGAGACCTCTTTGACACTGCTCGTGAAATGACCATTGGTCATTGTCGCGAGCTGGAACGCAAGAGGAAAAAGAAAGAATAACCGGTTACCTCCCGCCAAGAAGAACTCAAGAGACCCACGTGCTTCTCCAACCAACGCGAAAGAGAAAAAGAGAGTAAGAGAGAGAGAGAGAGAGAGAGAGAAAGAGAGAGAGAGAGAGAGAGAAAGAAACGTGGTCCAGCAAGTAGCATGGAAGAAGAAGTGCCGATTATGAACAACACTCGTGTAACATCCTGTAACACCTGCCGGCTTCAAATAAATGTTCTCCAATCTCTCGACGGACCAAGGACAACATCTTTCGCTTTTATAAAAGGGAAATTATACCGTTCACTTAACTGTTTCTATTCGTATCTTTCATTTACTCAATCAAATGCATTCTTCTATTCAATTCAAATTAATTCGAAATTCAAGATCGAAACTTTTTCAAGGCCAAATTTTGGAATTGAAATCAATTTTTATCGTTTACATATTTATTCATTGGAATTTAATTTCTCGTCAAATAATTATATTAGGATCGTATTATCGTATTTGTATAAAATTTATGCTATAAGCAATATAGAATATTTGGGAATAGGGATATTTTTATTCGAGCAAAAATTTCAAGGATTGCAATGGCAAGACGTCTAGTAAAGATGTCGGTCAAAGTCAAGGTAAAGTTCGTTGTTCGCAAAAGAGAAAGAGAAAAAGAAAGAGAAAGAGAAAAAGAGGGAGGGAGAAGGTTGAGCATGGAAATCCAAATGGATTTGCATACTTTCCGTTAAACGGCAGTTGCCGCTTTTTCTCTTCCGAGTCTCTTCTCATTCTTCCTTTTTTCTTTTTTTTTCCCGGTCATCGGCCGAGTCCGTTGACCGTGCGCGATTCGCTACATATTTTCAAAAGACTCAAAAGCCACTCTACGTTTTTTATACCAACCTCTTGGCCCCTCTCTTCTCTTTTTCTATTATCATCATTATCATCATTTCGAGCATGGTCAAATAGAAGAAGCTACGAGGAGAGAAGGAAGACGTGCCTCGCAAACGTTTAAAAAGGTTCCTTCCGAACCTTCAAACCTTCGTCATCGAATCCTACTTACATATGTACTGAATTTTTTACACGAGGAACAATAGCCAAACAATTTTGACCAGTGGTCCTGCGTACCGTCGACCGACATCGGATAGGATTGGTCGAACAACCCTAATCGTCTGATGTCCTACTCCCGGAAGAGGTGGCTGACATCCTGGGGAAGGGGTAGTCCAGATTTTAATTCATCGCTAGACGACGACTCGATAGGATTCGTTTGACGTGAGTTTGTTACTTTAATACTTAGTGATCATTCTTATCATCATTGCATGTTACAAGTCTTGATAATAATAACAAATAGACAACTTTTTTTATTGTTTCTACAAGGTGGAATTTATGTTTAGTGAGATAATATCAAAATTATAAAAGTTCATTAAAAATATTTTATCCATTGATATGTCTTTGAATCAATTCAAATTTGAGTCCTTTTATTTGGATAGGACTCGGGGAATTCCGTGATAGGATTCAGAATACGTGAGTTCTTTTTTCAAAATTTTCTGATCATTTTTATCATAATTGCATCTAATTAATCTTTAAAAACTCATTCATAGCAAATAATTTGTTGCAAATAAAAATTGCTTATTTATTTTTCAAGAAGTTTAATTAATTTTCAGTGAAATAAAATCAATGTTTACGATGTTAAAACTATAAAAGTTAATTCAAGATATTTCATACACCGATGTGACTTCGTTTCAATTTAAATTTAACTTACAATCTTTATCAACAGAATTTCCTTAACATAAATTTGTTTTTTCAACTTTTCTTGACCACTTCCATCACCATTGCACGTAATTAATCTTGAAAATAATTCATTTTCATCAAACAATCATCTTTGTTTTTGTTTCTACAAAGTTAAATTAATTATTAGTGAAATAAAATTCACGTTTAGTATTTTAGCTTTTAAAAATTTGCCGAATGTAACTTTATCTAGTGAAATCTCTTTGATTCGATTAAATGTTGACTTTAACTTGGAATCATGAAATAGTGTTTCGCGTGTGAGTCTTTTTATTTCAATTATTTTTCTTTTCCTTAACAGAACTCTTTTGGAGAAACGTCGGATAAGAATTTAGTTTCTTCCATCTGGTTTTTCGACTCGCTCGGATATAAGACCGTTTTATCGTCGCTTCGAGTGTCTTTCTCTTTCTTTTTCTATTTCTCTCTTCCTCTTTCTATTTCTCTCTCTCTTTCTCTATTTATCTCTCTTTTCCTTTCTAGCTTAACGCAAAAGAAAGTTCCAAGTATTCTCTCCGTAAACCAATTCCCTCCTCACTTTGTCGGGAACGATCGAATAGCGTATTGTACTTCTCTCTTTTCCGTTATCGTCAGACTTTTCAGATCGCATTGAATTCAATTTATTAATACTCTTAAGAAAAGCTTATTTTTACGAACCCAAAAAACGAAGTAGAAGTAAAATAAGAAGAAGAAAAAAAAGAAAAAGAAGAAGAAGAAGAAAAAGAAAAAGAAGAAATCAAAAAGTATGACTTAGGGTTTAAGATGATGTTAATAGTAAAAATGGGGTTTAGGTCTTTTCATCGAGTAACATGATAGATGAGAAAACATTAATAATTTGGTCGACAATACCTAAAGGGGGTCTGAAACCGCAAGAGAAAACCACAGAGGATGGTGGAATGTAGTTCAAGTGCACAACCCTTTTCCTAGTCGTGGTTGTAACACTCGAAAATGGAAAGGCTTTCATCGGGGGTAGGTTGGTTGGTTGGTTAGTTGCTTGCTTGCTCTTCCGTTGCTGCGATTAATCAGGATTATCCAAAGCACCGACCTCATGGCCTCGCGTTGTCCTTCCCTCGATAACCATGCGATGACCATCCGTCATCGAAGGGAAATTCTCTCCCCCTTTCAATCCTCACCTCCCCCCAAAAGCCCTCATCACCTTCTCTCGAACCTTCCTCGCACCTCCCTCGGGACGACGATTGGCTCGCGATCCGAGGCCTCTATAAACCGGACGATCATTACAGTGTCATTAACTCTGACGAGCGTGTAATCGTACCGGGCAAGAGGTCAGAGGGTGAACAACGTACCTCTGCCCAAGCTGAGGCCATGTTGGTAAGGTCACGGCTTCGTACTCTATGAGACTTGATTGAACTGCTCTTATGAATTAATTGACCCATCTAAGCGTGATCGAACCGTTATCGATTTACAAACATATCATTTAGATTTGGATTATGAGTAATTGTTTATTGGATTGTACGAAATATTCCTACCGATTTGTACAAAAACTTTCTCGTATCATAGAAACAAGAAAAATATATAAAATTACAATAGTATGTAATTTTATTCTATGTTTGTAACAATTAATCTTATGAAAATATGCGTAAATGCTAGAAATCCGTCGCGAATAGAAGGGGTTTCGATATATCAAAATAAATCACGATTAGATAAGGTAAGTACGAAGCAATGCATGTAAGACAGTATTACATGCTTATCAGGATGAAATCGAGTAAATTAATGCTCAATTTCACCACTATTAACGCGAGCGAAACACAAAGTGTAAAAAAAGGTGCATTAATTAATCATACTATTAATTAAATGAATTTAACCGATAAGACAAGAAGAACTATCCTGAACTGATAAAATGTACAATAAAATATAAAATTTTTATGAATAATTCCAAAAATAAAATTACTCATGTGTTCGTCAATATAATTGATTTAAATAATTACAACCAGTAACTCGTGCGGACCTTTTATTCTTGGCATGATTGAGTACTATAATTTGACGATCAGAGAGTTCCTCGATTTTCTCTTGAAGATTTATTGAAGATCCATCCAAGAATTCATTCCACTTTTCATCATTCACTTTTCATTCCACTCATTCATCTTTGAAAAGGAAGTAAATCCGTCGTCATATTTGTAACATAAAATAGAACAAAACGATAAGTTACCTGCAATATGATCCCAAATCATATCAAATAAAATCAAATACAATGTTTATAAAAATGAATACTTACAATGCATTTCGCGTGAATCTAATAACTTGGTATAAACGAAAATAAAAAACTATAGACGAGTTTTTATCGCGAAACCGATATTTTATTATACGGCGAGCAACACTGACTCTAATTCGCGTATGATTTTAATTTATTATGCGCCTAATCATTGACTCTACAACTGTTTCCAAAGACTGCTTTTCACACAGTCAATGCAAGTACAAAAATCTTCATTTATGCACTGACTCTAATACGTGAACAGTCTGTGCGATTATTTAAAGATAAAAATATAACTTTACTCGAACAAACTCTAATGCAATTACTGTCTTGGTCGCGGTTAATTTAATATATAAATTTCAAAAATAGTTCGCAAACGCGACGGAATTGAAATTAACGAACGAACGTGCTTCTAATACGTGATTTTAATTATATTTAAACGATACAACACTCCCGTATATTGCTTCGTGCACGATTGCAATGCACAAACACTTGTAACACTTCACAAACACTTCCAACACTGTGATATTCCCATGATGATCTGAAACAGAAATAGAAACAAGATTATATAGACCATTGTTATAAAAACATTATTATAAGTATTGAGAAAATGTTTAATATAAAAATTAACTTTCGTTTATTCTTCATTGATGAATGCATGATGGGTATCCTACCTACTTAGGATGACGATGAATAAAATAAAATTAAATAAAAAATCTAAAAAGCTGAAACATACTAAAAAGGTTATAATATAATATTTCTTGAGAATTATTTCTGAAGGCAGGGCACACATTAAAAGATTTTATCATAAAGAATTAATGTTAAATGTAAAAAGAAAATATAATCTATGAGAATTGAGACTTAATTAAAAGTAAAAATTATTAAAAACATTTGTGAAATTGATCAAAGTATGTAACTATTTTTTTGATAGTACTCGTTTTGCATTTCAATATGCAAACTCAAGCAATATCAATTGCTTAGGTCTCACTACTTATATGTAATTGTATACAAAATATGTAATGTTATTAAAAATTGTTAATAAAAATCTTTATAGTTGCTAAATAAAATAGCAAACTCAATAAAGAGTAAACAAAAAAATAAACTGTTTGTTATACCTTTCTATGTAATGAAAAACTTATTAAAGTATTAAAATTAACACGATAACGTTAGAAATAAAATTATTCAACAGTTTAATGCGTCGTCACTTTTACCGATCTTAACTTGTCGAAGGATGGAAGAGGAATAAGCATCTCTCTCTCTCTGTTTACCCTTGAGAGTAACGAATTTTGGTTGTTTTTGTTTTTATCTCATTGTTAGCTCGAGCATTGCTGAAGAACACAGAGACGTATTAATACATGTTTATATGCCGAATGTTTTGTATATTTATTCTCTCTCTCTCTCTCTTTCTTTCTTTTTCTCCTTCTTCTTCCTTTCTCACATTCTTGCTTTTTTTCTTACACTCTTTCTATTACACTTTTCTACGTTTCCAACGAGGTTTCTTTTAATTGTTCAATAATTGTTAATTAATCGATGGAAATGTATATTGTAATCTAAAAATATGAATATACCTTTTGATATACCCTCCTCTTCGAAATCTCCTGTTAGCTGACACGTTGTCATATAAAAAAGTTGTTTTTATTGAATTTTGTTTACACTGCTTTCCTAAAGTTGCGCATGTGTGTAACGAAAATATTAATTGTAATAAATAGAAATTAAAATTATATATAAAATTTTCATCTAAAAGTATATCTCATTGAAATATTATTTTATATTCAAAGTATGTTAATAAGCATGTAATGTTTAAATCAGTACATATGTGTTTAAACAATCTGAAATATAAGTAGAGTGTATTAGAATATTAAAATAATTGTTAATTAATCGATAGAAATGTCTATAGTTGTTTAAAAGCTCAGAATATATGATCTGTGTATCGTCCCCTTCAAAATCCATTGTTGAACTGAGTCATTGTCCTCTACGAAATTTCTTTTATTAAATATTGTTTATACGACTTTCCGAACATTGTGCATGTGTATAAAGAAAATAATGTACCTAATTAATAAAATTTAGGATTATAACGTTCTGATTTTAGCATTTTTATTATTTTTATGTAATTATTTTAATGCTCCTACGCAGTGATGACTTCGAGGGTAAAATTTAGCTGTAATATAAGAAGAGTGCATTAGTGCATTAAAATAATTGTTAATTAATCGATTCTAGTGTCTATTGTTGTCTAAAAGCTCGGAATATATGATTTATGTACCGTCCCCTTCGAAATCCACCGTTGAACTGAGTTATTGTCCTCTATGAAATTTTTTTTATTAAATATTGTTTATATGATTTTCTGAACATTGCGCGTGTGTATAAAGGGAATAATGCACCTAATTAATAATATTTAAAATTATAACGTCCTCATTTTAGTATTCTTTTAATTTTAACGCAATTGTTTAAATAAAACTACACTATAAAGATGTAATTATTATATATAAATTACAGTTATATAATTGTAAATATTGAATGATTACTAATTAATAGAGAGAGTAACATGTCAGAATTAAATTACTTTTTCTCGCACTTATTAACGTATATGTAAATGAAAAAAGAAAGTATATTTCTTTAAATAATTATGCAACCAATATATTAATACAATGAATAAATAATATACTAATGGAAAATGTGAATTATTAAAGTTTACCATTAATATAGAAGAAAGCTGAAGTGTGTGTGTGTGTGTTTGCTCGTTTAAATACCAACAAATATTTACTGGATTCATTTTAAAATCTTGTAAGTTCTTCTTTTATGTATGTACTTCATATATAAAATGATGAGAAAGCCTAATTGATGCTGTGCTTTTCCAAATCTACAAATACTTTCAAATCTGCAAATCGTAAAATTGTATTAGTAAAGTATCAAGTAAACTGAACGAGTTTATATATGTATGTGTATAATATGTGTATAAGATGTCACTCTCTCTCTCTCTCCCTTTTTCTCTTTCTTTCTTTTTCTATTTCTTTTTCCCCTTCTCATACTTTTTATATTACTCTTCACTACGCTATAAAAAACAGAGATAGACTTACCTCGACGAATAAAAAAAGAAGATAAAAAAGTAAACACGATTATAAGATTAGTTATGTATATTCGTGCTGTTTTCTCCCAATGCTTGGAAACATGAAAAGAAATAAAACATAAGATTTCATTAGTATTATATAAAATCGAATTTAATACGAAATACGACCGATGAAGACATAATTATGTAAAATAATTCGTTAGAACATCATTGAAGATGATAACGAGTATCGATATCGTGAAAAATAAGCTGGAAAATTATTAAAATATTGTTTAATAAGAACATTTGGCGCGAGGCCAAGAAACAGCGACTTTATTTTCACGTATATCTTTCGAATTTTTCAATATTACATTTTAAAAACACTTACGTATAAATACATTTAATGTAGCTATTGTTTGATACGTAATAGAAGGCTGTACGTTAGAAAATATCTTTTAATTACCTGAAATTAACGGGATGTCGAAGCATCCTTACGATCTTCAACGGACACCATGGAAAGAACGCTGATTAGCTAAGCAATTGCAATCTTGTACTTTGAATATGTTAATGTTATAAAAATTTATATATTTATCTAAATAAAAAAATGTAATTAATAAAACTTAATCATATGAGTCAGAAAAAGTAATTAATAAAGTATTGTTAATCGATTTGACGAAATTAGATGAATATTTTTTTACTTATGAATTAAAATTGTTTCTAACATCTTATATACTCACACAAGCTTGTCGTCACACATACGGTAACTCATCTTTCTTCTTGACCACGCTAGTCAAACTTGATACGGAAATTTATTTATTAAATAAATCAAAAATCAATTCTATTTTTCTATTAAGAGTACGCGTCTCTTTTATAAATATTCTAAAAATAATGAATAAAAAAAATACGTACTAAAAACTTTGTCGCATAGCACGAAAAAAAACGATCGTATTGAAGAGAATCGTTGTTGCAGGTACCCCTAAAAAAATGGACATCGCGTGCCATCTATGAAAGAATAAATCTGCGTAGTTTGTATCTTTAATGATCTACATTATCGATTAGGTATCGAACATCTGCTTCAATTTGAATACTTTTATAGATTGCATGCAATATCAAATTATCAAAATGTAAGATACATTTTCTACTTTTAGAAACTATTACGAAAACTCGAAGAATTTAACCGTGAAACTCGTAGCAAGGTCATAGAATCCTTCCGTAAAATTTCCCAGAACATGAAACTCTCTAGTATGTATCCTTAAAGAAAGATGGCAGAATATTAGGTCCAACTTGTGTAGCTGCGACTGCGTGAAGATGCAGGTCATTTCGTAGGTCTCCCTTCTAAAGAAAAGCTGAAGAGAGATAGCAAGAATACGAGGAAGAAAGAAAGAAAAGGAGAGTTAGAGTAAGAAGGAGAGAGAGAGAAGGAGAGTGAGAGATGAGAGCAAAGAACGCACCATTGTCCTGTAAAACGTCGAGGACCAGGTGGCCAGGATTCGTCCCATTACGTTCTTGGATTAATTGTAATGCAAAAACTTACGATGGCTAACGAAATGATAGAAGTGTCCGTCTCCAAAGCAACGCTCCGCACCATAGTAGCTGGACTTTTTGCCAACTGGCTGAGAGCAGCATAAGTTATCAACGTGATTAAACAAGGGATCGTGGCGATGCATCTCAAAATTCCTATGGGGATACGAAACGGTCAACGAAAAGGGTTTCGTTCTAAGATGTCAGTTGCTAATCCGTCTTTGGACAATACAAAAGAATTTATTTCTTGGGGAGAGTTAAACAAACCTCGAGAAAACTGAACAAACAAAATGGACGCCAAAAAAAAAACGATTCGATGCAAAATTCATATAAAAAGTATTTTTTTAAAACAACTTTTGTGATAAAATATTAAAATATTCAGATAAGAAAAAAATATCCCAAAGAGATTAAGAATAGAAGCTAAAAATGTAGGATTGTAATATACTCTTGCATATACAGGATATGCTGTTAATTGGTAACGATAAACGATCAAAGAACATTGAAGAGTATTTTTTAAAACTAGAAGCAGGTAAGTCAGTCTTAGAAGGTATAGATGGAAGCTGTCTAATACGAGCACATCGCTTTAAAGCTCTTTGCGTGGGTGAGAGAGTAGATGGCCCTAGGGTGGTTGCCACGCCGGTGGCTGGTGCACAGGGTGGTGTGAGTGGGTTTTCGGAGGTTGGTGATTCTAAGAGGTCCAGTGCTCACACACGTGGGAGCTGTTGGGAGGAAGAGAAGGAGATGGTGGAAAGGGGAAGGAGGAGTGGAAGGACGAAGGCTGCTGGAGGCTCTGGTCCAGGGGGCGCCAGTATTGATCTCTTAGCCCACCTCCGGCCCCCGACTCCTCGGTCCACAGCGAAAGGAAGAAGAAGGAGGAGGGTGAATGGGGGAAGGGTGGACGAGAGGGTGGTGGCCAGGGTGTGTAAGATGTCAGCGTGCGTACATACAAAGTAGACGACCGGTCCGCGTCTCTCGGCAAGACGCAGCAGAACGTGGAGGAAGAGGAAGAGGAGGTGAGAGCTACGCAAGTCCTCGAGTTTCCTCTTCCACTACCTTGTTCTCCTTAAATAAGTTATCTCGCATGACGTATACTCATAGTAGACGGATTAAGAGCACCGTCCGATATATATACTATCTTTATATACTATATACATGTGTATTATATAATAGTATGCAGATATAGATGTGCTTGTGAGCCTCGAAAGGGTTCCAGGGCCGACGGAATTTCATTATGATTTTCAAACATTCCAAGTATTCTCACCGTCTCCGCGAAACCCTTGTCGCTTTGGTAATAACGTTCTTACTTCCTCCTTATTCTTTTATCTTTTCTTCTAACGACAACAAATTCTTCTCCCTTTAGAAAGTTATACGAAATATAATATCGGCCTAAGTCAAAGTACTGTAGTATCAAGAGTCTCATCGTGTTTTAAATATTAGGATATGCAAATAGTTTGTAGCATCGTTTAAAAAGTTTTTAATCGACTTATCGTTTCCTCGACACGCTTCTAACTGAAACGAGGAAGGTAGACGATGATTTACACCTTGTTACGAGATTCCCGATAACCCACTCACCCCCTATAACAGCAGCAGCAGCAGCACCAGCAGCAACAGCAGCACCAACCAACCAACCCCCTTTTCTATCTTACAGAGATCGCATCAACTTCTTTGCTCAGCTCCTTCTCTCTCTCTCTCTCTCTCTCTCTCTCTCTTTCTCTTTCTCTCAGTATAGAAGTGTGAGTGAGTTAGCAGGAAGAAAGGACAAGCATCAAGGACATGGACGCGTAATTATCCGCCAACCCAACACGCATACTCAACACTCTCAAGCTCCTTCCTTTCTCAAACACCCAGGTTCCATTATCTCGGGTACGGGGTGCCAGTTTTGCTCGTTACGCTCTTGTATCCGAGCGAGTGAACGAGCGAGTGAGCTAGCCAACCAGCTAGCTAGCTAGCTAGCTAACACCTATACACATACACACGCAAACACAAATATCTATATACCTTCTACACTCTTACCAACACACCTAAACTCGTGCGCGTATCTGCGCGTAGCGTGAATAATGTAAGGAGGGCAAGGAAAAGAGGGGGGGGTTCGAACATGGCTCGGGAAAAGCCGATACAGCCTTTGTCCACCGCACCGAAACTTCCTCCCTCGAAAACAAATTAATTTCGTTCGAAAAACTTTATTCCTCTCTCTGTATTTTTTATTCCATTCCTTGTAAAAAATACTTTACATTTTGAGAAACATGGTCTCCCTGGTATCGAGTAGCAAATAAAATGTAGGTCAATTCGACAAGTAACCCTGATAAATTCTTCCAATAATTTCCCGCGTACCCCTCAACCCATAAGACCACCCGCAGGTCCAAGAAAGAAACCTCCTACTTAAAAATTAATTATATTCTTTTCGACAAGTATGAAAGTGAAATTGAATTATCAAGATAATGAATTGTCTTCTTCGTTCTATCTAAGGTCTCCTATGTCCAAAACATCACAAATACACACACACACACACACACAAAAGTAAGCAAAATTCTAGAGAAGTGAGAGTAAATGTAATGCCTGTGAAAGACGAAGAGAGTGTAGAAGGGCTGTAGGGGTGGACATGTTAGGAAGGTTTCGGCCAACGTATAACATACGCGCTTACACACGTGTATGATATCAGTAGGAGTAGCAGCACTTGCGCTTAAACTTGGCGAAGCTCCGGGAAGCAATTTACATGGCAGCGCGCATCTCACTCCTCGCGATCCTGTAGTAGGTGGACGCCAACGAAGGGTACGAGACGGCATTGTAATTCAAGTAATGTAAGCTTTATGCAAAATACATGTTAGTTAGGAGTGCAGGAGATGGAGCCACCCTTCACCCTTCTCTGCTCTCTGCCCCTCTCTTTCAACCCTCTTTCTCTCATCCCTCACCACTCCTTCCTTACCTCCCTCTCCTTTTCTCTCTTGCTCAAGCTTTCTGTATCTTGGTCTCTCTCTCTCTCTCTCTCTCTCTCTCCCTTTCTCTTTCTATTCCACTCCTCGAACGTTTTCCATCTCCGTTTCTGTGCTGCTTGCCTGCCACTGGCTACTTCGCCCACACGTACTCACACGTGCTACACATCGACGTTATTTACATACTCGCATACATGTATATACCGGGTGAAGCATTTAAAACCGGCCAAATGAATAGCTCCATCGCTATTGGCTGAGCCGTATTCATGGATGTCCAAACATTATGGTGGCACCAGGGCCCTATGCTAGTCAGATCTTCTGAATAGGGGCCCCGAAAAGTTCTATAAAGAAAATCAAATAAATTTTGTTTACATTAAATATAGATCGATGTAAATGTTATTAACTTTCAGGGACCTCAATATTTCCATTTCTTACAGGGCCCTGCAAAATGTAGAAACAAGTTAAGTTATTGGGTTGTTGAAATAAAATATGTTTGATAAAGTTTAGTTTCGAGGGCTGACATAATTTAATGTTAATTTTTCATACATGGACATGTAGAAGAAACATGAAGGTCAACTCTATTTTTTATTACATAAAAAATAAACGTAAAGCAAATATAGCAAACTCGTAACTCGTACGTAACTTGGATTATATCAGCTTTGAAATCAAATGAATTTTGTTTTACACAGTTACTTTTTATCGTCCAATAACAATCGAGTTATTCTGGTGGCCTGTTTTAAATACTTCACCCGGTATATATATATGTACTTAGATACGTTCATATGTACTTTAGGTATGTAACGATATGTGTGTATGTGCACACGTGACGTATGCAAAAATGTATGGGTTTCTCGGAAAATGTGCGATCCTATGGAATTCTGTGAAAGTCCGCACGCACACCCCTTCCCGATCTCTTTTCCTTCTCACTCTATTTCTTTCTCTCTCTTTCTTTCTCTCTCTTTCTTTCTCCCTTCCTAACTCCCGTCAACCACCCTTCGTCTTTTCTCCGCTTTCTCCCTTTCGTGTGCTTATACGCCCGCACTGTACCTAAACCTCCCTTGACCAAGGGCTGGACCACGCATTGGCGTATTCGAACCATTTCAACTTTTACTGTTTTATTTTATTATTAATATAATTATTATTATTATTAATGAACACTCAAAATTTACTCCTAAGAATGAAAAAATATTTGAAACTATACGCGAATAAAAAGCATTAAAGTCTCTCTATCATTCCCTTAGTTTTCCATAAAAATCATCCAAGATGGATATAAAAGTAAATTCCTTTGTAAATTTTACCGATTAACCTCGAACATAGATGAGTTTGTTGAAAGACTTTCTAAAATTCGTAGAAACGAATTTATTATCGTTCATTTTCTTCGTTCAAAATTGAAATTATTTCTATAAATTGGAAACCCTTAATAATCTTAATTCTCGATCGAAAGTTTGTCTTAGCGATCGGTACTCTTACTCTTTACGCCAATGCGGGGGTGAGAAATAGCTTGGAGGGTGTTGGCCGGATGTAAAAGCGAAAGGGGTTGGTGGACCTCGTCCACGGGTAAACGCGAAATTTCTACGGCGCCTCGCAGGAACGCCGAACGAAAAACGCCACACCGAGGAGGACACCCATACCCCAACTGAACTTCGTAAATAATCTGAAAGGCGACGGCCCCTTCCCTAAAGGAAACCACCCCGTCCCTACACCCACCCACCCCATGTTCCCCCTCCTTTCTCCTCTACCTATTGCGATTCTGGAAAATCGATTCTCTTACACTGCGTACAGTAAAACAGAAAAAAAGAACCGATTTTTTATGAAATGGAAAAAGACATAGGGAAGATATTAATTCGATATAAAGAATGTTCTTGAAATCAATTGTAAATCGAATCGTAGAAAAAACAATTTTCTTCCAACTATAAAAAAAAGAAAATAATAAAGAAAAAGAATCAGTTTTTCTTTTCTTTGTCATAAAATTTTAACAAGATAAATGTTAGTAAACCGAACTTACTTGTAATAAATTGTATCATGAGTCGTAAAAAAGAAAAACAAATTTGTTTTTAACTGGTTTAATAATACCATAATATTATCTAAAAAACAGTGTTCATTGTTAAAACGAGCGTAGGAATACACGTAAGTATGACTCAAGAGTAATCTAAAATACTAGTTAGTCTTGACGACACGAGAGTACCTTCTTCGAAATAATTAAAGAACATCGTTGGTAAAGTTCGCGTGACGGAATGAATGTTTTCTAAGAACAGTGACTTTGTTTTATTGACTATGAAAAGCAAAAGCCGTAATGCGATACAAAGAATCGCTCGAGATAATCTTGATTCTTACTTATTATAAAACAAAAAGAAAAAAGGTATGCTATTATTAGGTAAAAATACTTGATAGATAGATGGAAATTTTCCAGTAGCGACCCCTCGTATCTTTTAAGATCCTGAGTCTAATTTGCATGGATATGTTAGAAGATGAGAGTAAAGGAAATAGGGGGAGGAAGGGAGGGAGGAATAGTAGCAACTATGGCGTTAAGCTTATAGGCCGAATTGTCGGCCCAAGATCGTTGCGAAGGACTTTCAAGAAGGATGAGGATGAGGACGAGTAGGAGGGGGGGAGGAGGAGTAGGTGGAGAAGGAGGATGCTCGGCCGTGCGAGGGAGAACGTGGCGACCATGCCGTAGGGGATGGTGAACCGTTCGAGAGATGAGCTACGGCCAGTTCTGACCCCCTCGGCGACCAGAAATTACCCCCTTATCTTCCAGCGGCAAGGCCAAAGCCATACACTGAATCCTAATGCCCAATCTCGAGATTAACGTTCACCAAAACTCGTCTCCGCAATTGTGAACTCGAACTTGTCCCACATTTTCACCGATTTCTCTTTATTAATAAATCACTATTTTACAATTAATAATTTTCAAATAGTGTTAACGTTTAATCATAAATTTTAATCAAGTATAAATTGAAGTTGATAAAACGTTTTGCTTGAAAAAAGAAGCTCCAAGGATAAGCCGAAAATTTGGCCGAAGTTACGATCGATGTAGAAACGAGGAAAGCAAGGATAGAGTATATGAGTATGTGTGTGTAGAATGAGAGAGAGAGAGAGAGAGAGAGAGGATGGTAAAATCCGGCCCTAGGACGGACACCAAGCGGATATTCCGTGACGCGAAGATTAAAGCTCGCGTGTAGCCGCGAGCGTAGACGTATCCAAGAGCTCACACATACGGACAAACAAGGAAGCAAGACATGTTCACGTACAGGCCTCCTAACACACATAGAAAAGCATGCACGTTTATGAAAGTGACACTAGCGTACACTCGTGCACGCCAACGCGCGTAGAATGTAATTAAGATAAATTAGCGTTAAGGGGAATCGGGTTCACTGAGAGAAAATGAGAGAGTAAGAGAAAGAGAGAGAGATGGAGAGAGAGTGTAGGAATGTGAAGGGGTGGAGAACAAAACGTAAGTGTGTGTGTGCGTACGTGTATGTGTATGTTAACGTGTAGAAGTCATCTGCGAGTAGAGAAGCCGACGGTAGAAAAGGAAACTCGGAGAGGAAGGGTGGTTTGCGAGGGAGATTTGCGAGGGCGGCTTCGTTGGTCGAGGGATGCTCGGAGATGGGAAGAGGGAGAAAAAAGGGAAGTTAAAGGAGCAAGTGGAGTGGAGGGGCTGGGGAGGAGGAAGATGGGGGAGAGCATGCACGTACCGAACTTGGCGCGAGCTTGGTTCGAGCTTGGTTCGAGCTTGGTTCGAGCTTGGTTCGTCGACGTTACGGCACGCTGGAAGCTTAATGATGCGTGCTGTTGCCGCCAAACGAGCATTCACTGATAAAATGATGACCAGAGGGCGAAAAGAAAAAGAAGGGGAGACGAATCTCTTTCCGTGCGTTGGCCAAGGTTATCGAAGAGAGAACGAATATATGAGAAAACGAAGGAGAGAGAAAGAGAGAAAGTATGAGAAAGAAAGAAAAATAAGCGATTATCGATCCGACGCATCCAACATTATGCACGGTTACGCACGGTTCGAACGCGAAACTCCGTGAAGAAGCGCTTCGGTACGTGAGACCAATCCGAACGTATCGTTCGAGAGATCTGGAATATCGGTGAACGATAATCTCCAACAGAATGTTTTCAAACTCTCATCCTTGCCAATATCTTTTCCCGTTCGCGATAAACGCTTTTCCTTTACCTCTCACCTATCTCAACTCACCTCGCGTGTCCGAACGATTCGTTCCATTCGTTCTTACGATTTACGATTTTTATAGAGAGTTTAAAGTTTTCCGAAGCTTTCAAAGTTACAAAGACTGCGATATCTTTGGTTGGATAATTTATTTATTAACATATATTTTTTTGTAATCTTTTTTTTTATATATACTTATGTATTTATTACTGCAAGGCACAGTGGTCAGGAATATTTTTTGAAGTAGAAAGAAAATGACAACTTGATATTTGATTTTTGGAAACAATGTAAATAATTCTATTTATCACATAGAAAAATTGTAACACAATATCCGACTAATTGAATTTTTGGTTTTCCTCGTTCACGTAAAAGTATTTCAAGAATATTAAAATGATGCTATCGAATAAAATAGAAGTATTATGAAAACCTTGTTCTTACATGAATCAATCTGTTGCTGATTTAGATTAAAAATGTAAGAATTTAGATAAGCAAACTAAAGATATGAACAGTACTTCCTTATATTTTAATCTATAATAATAAATAAACAACTATATGAAAAATGAGATAGAAATCACAGTAATTGTGAAGATCTTGTTCTTACATGTATAAATCTGATGTTAATTTAGAGTTAGCGGATCGTTCTGCGAGGTGAACTACTTGACCCTTAGGATCAGTAACGTTGTGAGCTGATATCTTCCGTGGTCCTCTTTGGCAGGAGGTTTGGACAGTAGGGAGAAACAATGCCTGAGGGATGCTGCTGCCGCTGATGGACGCTTCCGATAGCGTTGAAGGGTAGCGTCGAAGGAAAAAGGGGGAGGGGGTAGGATCGAGGGATGAGAGGAGTATGAGATGGAGAAGGAGGAAAGGTTGTCGGTTGAGAAAGAGGAATAACGCGCGAGCCAGGAGTAGGAGTTCCTCTCTCTAGTTTCTCCGGCTATTATATGATTTAATTAATTAAGTTGGCAAGACCCTCGGTAACGCGTTCGCGTGATTAATAACATTGTACGGACGGGGCCACTATTAGCTCGGCCTCCGTTTGTGGATTTACGACCTTGTACATCCATATATTATATTATATATTCAGACATCACCTGGTCAAGTCAACGCCAACTGCACCCGAAAGATGATGTTTTTGTTATGAATGCAAAAGCCATTTCCACTTAAATGCCAAAGATTTCACTATTGTTTTAGATATATTCAATTATATCGAACCATTATTACCTGACGTTAACGTTAATTCCCAAATTTCAGATTTTCTACCATCAAAAAGGAAAGACAAAGAGATGTGTTAATATGATAAGGGATTTAACGTAAGAGGCCTAGGGAGGCAAGAAAATTCGAGTAAAAATGCTAACTTTTAGGCAAAAGAAAAAAAAAGAAAAAAGGGTCGAATCGTAAAAAAAGGAAAAAAAAGAAGAATTTCAAGCAACTTAAGTCTTATCTCTTCGAAAGCGTTGGTCCAGTCGGCCGTTCTTTCGAAAGATAAGCCCTGTCCATTTACGGTATCTAATCTTCTTGAAAGACACACCTAGAAAATCCTACGAACGTGTTACTAAATTTACGATTTCGAATTCGAATATTAGATTTCGATCATTTTTATGTTCCCTCAATAAAGGAAAGAAAAAAAGGGAAGACGTATGTATTAATTAATTATTTATCGAAGATATGAGAGACAAGTGGGGTGAAAAATTAGGGATCGTATAACCGTTGATCCTTCATTTATCACGTTCGAGGAAATTGACGAGCATAAAAGTGGAAACAATGCGGATAGAGGACTACTACTGGCTATAATGTTCGATGAATAGGCCGCAATATAGGCGATGCAATCGCTTCCAGGTTTGTTCACGAACCTACCCCAACAAAGTCGCAACGACAGCAAAGCGGCTCACCCCCGTCACCGTTGAGTTCTGCTCGGGAAAAATGCCGAAACATGCCGGCAACGTGCCTTCCTACCAACCCACAATCCCCATCCCACCCCTTGACTCTCTATCTCTCTTTCTCCCTCCCCCTCCCCATCTAAGCGAAACCATCCCCTATGTCAGCCCTCGACGAACGTCGGTGCTGTTGGGTCATTGACATGCACCCTCATAAAGAGACTGCAGATCCCGCGCTCTCGTAAGCAGATACCGACGGAACGTTTGCATTATTTCGAGATCGCTTTGCATGAACCAGAAAAAGATACTGAATCTTTCTATTTGTTTTTTTTTTTTTTTTTCAATTTATCTATTAGCTTATTTCGAAAATAATCTTAGAAAATGACAATATTAATATAAAATCGAGATAATATATACGCTCACTAGCGTACAATTGTTTCTTTTTTATTAAACGGAATTTGTATATTTTATAATAAACAAAAAAAAAATACGTGCACGAGTTGACGATGGGAAGATTAAAACATAAAAAATTTGGTGTTAAACCGAACAACACGATAGAGAACACGCACGCAAGGTAAAAACGCAAGTGTTATGGTTCTAGTAATAGAAAGGATGAAAGGGGTGAAAGAGGTGACTGGGGGGTAGGAGACAACACTGACGAGAGAACGATGACGACAATCGACAATTTTAAACGATCATCTATCATTTTTTCGAAGTCCCTACGATTGGTCGAACGTGCAAGTTTGTTGCAGTAATCTCAACAGCTGATTGGTTGACGTCGAGTGTGAGAAAATCTTCCGCGTGCGTATTCAATGCCTGCCAGTCGAGAATGATTTATCCCGATGACGTACGTTCTTCTTGACTCTCTCTCTTTTTTTTCTTTCTTTTTTCTTTTTTTTTTAATCTTTCCATCTAACTAAATTTAACATTTAAAAATAAAAACTCTGACGCGAGTTTCGATGAATATGCTGCATTTTTGTCGGAAACGATTGACAGACACACATTTTACCGAATGAATTTTGTTCATTCTAGTTAAAGAGACCATTGCATTCTTTCCATGTTTTTTCTCCTGTTTTCGTTACAACCCTCTCTATCTCGACGCTATTGACAATGGGGTAGTGATCAAGCTATTTTTACGGGTTCCCGTCGATCGTATTTTTTTTCCTCCCGCGAATGAACAAAACGAGGCATTATTGTTAGGAAGGAAATTTCGCGCGTAACGCTTCCGTTGCACTTACGTCATACGAATGCTCGTTACATCAAAGTTTATGCGTTTTATTGATAATCGAGAATACAGGGAAGGTTAGATTATAAATCATAGGGGTAATTAATAAGATTGAAAATCTACTAACTTAAACGAACGTTAAACATCCCTTAAATTGGTTATCAACGATTTATTTAAAAACAAACATTTATTCCCTTAATTTAATAGTAATTTGTTATAATCTACGATCTGACATATATGATAAAAAACAATTAAAATTAAAAAGGATAGGGGTAAAGTTGAAAAATATTTTGTTAACAAATCCTAATATATTTGTAAGTACGATAAATTTATTTAAAGTTAATCGAACGATGAAAATTTGTAAAGAAAGTGAATTCGAGTTCGATTTAAATTTTGTTAGCAACATTGTTGGAATTGAATAGTTAAGGCGTAATAGAAAATATTAGAAATAACTGAAATATTATTTCAATTTACAGTTAGTGTCAAGGTGGCGTCGAATTGAAAAAAAATTACATTTACAAAATCTTCAATAGAATTCATAGATTTCAATAGAATTGAAAGATCAAAAAGCATAATTTTTTAAGTTCAATTGTTAACTATCGTACAAATTAAATTGAAAAAACTTTTCAATCATTTTTCTATACACCATTATCGTTATGACATTCTTTTTCTTTACGAATTGACTATGACCTCCTTCGTGACAATAGTATTCTTCTTCGAATTCTTAGATGTTCGCATTCAACAAGATTATTTCCAATTCGTTTTAAAACGATACAAAGAAGAAATATTTGACACCCATATATTCCAGATTAAGAGACGTCAATCATTCAATTATTATTTCGAATTTTCTAATAGAACTAAAGCAAATAAGAAAGAAAGAAACAAATATATAATAGAAAGAAAGCGAAAGAAGAAAAACCTTGAAAAATCATATTCTCGATAAAAATATATATAATCGATATAGAAAATATAAGAATATGTTGAGAAATTCGTTTGGATTTCCACTTTGATTTCTACGATGTCTTTCAAGAGGAACACTTCGTCGATTTTCAAATCGCACGCTAGTGAAACGTGAGTAGATTTCTCGATAGATGCTTTTACCTATGGGACTTGAACAAAGGATTTTTGTTTCTTCTGTTCCGTTCTGTACCGTTCTATACGGTATCGTACAGTATCTTACCGTATTGTATCATTTCTTTTCGACTTTTTGATATCATACGTCCTAAAAAGAATGAAAGTCGTGGAAAAAAAGGATGATCAGAGTGTGTAAAAGATAGAAATAAGAGAAAACGTGTAAGACGACAACGAACTGGACGAAGTAAGAAATAAGAAGAAGAAGAAGTAGAAGAAGAAGAAGAAGAAATCCATGTTGGTTTCTCGTACATAGAGCGGATTGACGACGCATCGAAAATTAATGTGAATACCACGAAACTGGTCCCCGCGGTATTCGCCGACGGGAACGGTATTTCTGTATTTACCAATAGTATCGATGATATTTCTTCGTTTGTTCGACGATAAGATCTCTCTCGCGGGACGGCAGGACGAAAATTATAGGTTATCGCGGTTTGAATTATTTCCTTCTCGACCAAACAGAAAGAAAGAAAGAGAAGAGAGAGAGAGAGAGAGAGAGAGAAGAAGATGGATAGACAGATCATTTCGAAGATCATCCTGTGGTCAAGATGGCAAACTTTGGGATGATGATGATGATGATGATGATGATGATGATGATGAGCACAGAATATAATAGATATTATTATTAATTCCGAAATTAGTCTATTGTATATTTTTTTTTTTTATAATCGTCTATTACAAATTATAATATTTTATATCGTTTTTATTATTAAACTTTTTCACTTTTTAATCATAGATTATTTTGTATTATTAAATGTTATGAAATCGGTAAGAAAGTAGTCTCGTTTTATCGATGGTAAGTAAAAAAAAATATTTTTTTCGTATTTGAAATTAAAGTCATTGAATTGTGAAATTTAATCAATCAGCTAATCAGGATTGTTTCTCGAGTTGTTATGCGACAATTAGCATCTATCAGTGCATTTATTTTACCGTTGTTTCCTTCAACTTGACAATCCTTGTTTGGTGTATCTTTTTAATCGAAATTTTGAAAAGCAAGTTTAACAGTGGCGTTCATTTAACAAATACTCTCAGCAAACGGCACAGATTTTTGTTATATTATACCTTGCACTTACGGTAATAAAAAAAAAAGAAAAAAGCAAAATGTGACAAAAATGCTGATCTCTGGTTTTCCCATTTCATTTGCTACTGAAAAAGAAAAACTTAACGGATTGAAACGCAAGAAGGTTTTAAATGACGTCTGAAATGGTTGTTGTTATAAATTTATCGTATTATTTTTAAATTTACTTTATGTATGAGTAAATGCGATTAACGAAATTACAATGCAATAAATGAAATTAATTTCCGAACAACCTTGATATCTTTTAAGTATGCGTATATCCCATGCAGCAATTTCCACATGGCGAGATCAGGGTCAGAATTACTTACGATCTATCAAAATTTTATAATAAATATAACAAATACACATTTCAATACGTTTCTCGTGCATTTTAATTTTGCAACGATTTTCCTTTTACCACATGAATCCCAAATTTTTATTATCAGTAGCTTAAACTAATTAAATTTTGCATAACTTCATATTTGTTCCCTTTTTTTAAAAATAAAATAATAATAATGTTAGAATCATCGTGTGAATAAAAGTTGAATCACGATCTTTGGGTGAATTTTCATGTTATGAAAAAAAACCTACTGAAAAATAATTCATTAAACTTATCCTTTATTTATTGTGTTAATCTTAAAGTAATCTATAATTTATTTTGAGCATAAACCATAGTTCATTTGAAATCTATTCATCATCGTCAAGATTAATGTCACTATGTCTATTTTCCAAGTAATACTGTCATGCAGATGTCGTTTTTCTTCATCTTCCAATTTTCTTTATACTATTCCCATCTATTTTTCTTTTTTCTCCTCGATTCCTTTGATCTTAAATCCTATTCTTCGGAAAGAAGAAAAAAAAATTTCCCACGTTTAATATTTTTGTTGTTGTTTACTTTAACCAAGACGCTTCGTATTTCTTGCTTTTCTTCAAACCGTTCGAAGTCGTTTTATAGATTTATCGATCGACTGTAAAATCCATCGTAGAAAGAATCGTCAAAATTAATTGGCCAATGTAAAATCCCCATAACGTATAAAATAACATACTCTCACTCATACTCGCTTGCATTAAAATGAGCTTCGTCGTCCTTCTTCGAAGAAGAAATACAAAAACACAAGATTTACTGTCTCTTTATATTATTTAGATTATCATAATAAAACCTGATCTCCGACTTAATATTAATTTCACGTTCTAATTATATTAAATGTCAATGTATGAATATTTTGTGCAGACCAAAAAAAAACAAAGAAAAAATGCAGACGAAAAAGAAGAGAGAGAGAGAGAGAGAGAGAGAGAGTAAGAGAGACAAAAAAATATTTCAATGGCTCGCATCCAATCTTTACGGAATTGTAGCGGTAATTAAAACAAAAAATCTATCAAGGAATGGTATTCGAACGAGTATTCGAGCGAGACAACTACCACCTTTCCCACGATATTTTCCATATCTTCTTCAGCTCTTTATTCTCTTTCTCTCTCTCTCTCTCCTATTCTCTTTTTATCTGTTTCTCTCACATTCACTCACTCTCTCTTTTATCTTTTCTTTCTCTCTCTCTCTCTCTCTTTGTCTCCCTCTCTCTTTCTATTTTCCTTTGAATTTTTTCTTCCTTTTTTTCTTCTATTTGCTTTTTTTCTTCTATTCTCTAATTCACTTTTTTTTTATCTACTTACTTTCTCTTTTCTCCCCGTGTAAAAATATATAAATAATGTTAAAACAATTTATATTATCCTCGATGTTTAAATTGTATATCTATTTTATATTATAAATAATTTTATTATAAATAATTTTATAAGTAATAATAATTTATAAGTAATTTTATTATAAATAATATATATGTATACACATATATTCGACAATATATATATCTTATATATTTATAAAAAAAAATATATATTTTTTTACACGGGTCCCTCTTACTCTCGCTTCTTCCACTTTCTCTCTCTCTCTCTCTTTTATTTTTCTATTCTCCCCGTATCTTCTTCTCACTCTCTCTCTCTCTCTCTCTTTAACTACTTCTCTTTCTCATCTTTTCCACTCTCCCACATTCTATCTTTCTTTTCTATTTTCTCATTCTATGTATTATATCTCAACCGATACTTCATTTTTCTGACGCTTCTCTTTTTTACTCCTTTCTCCTCTCTCCGAAGTTGCCTTCGATAATTAAAGTAGACGTCGTTTCTCATAGAGAAAGAGGAGAAGAATTAGAAGAAGAAGAAGAAGAAGAAGAAGAAGAAGAACGAAGAGTACGAGACGAAGTAGTAGGAGGAAGAGAGGGAGGATAGAGGGGGAAATTGTGGAGGACGACGAGGTCCGCGGCGGGGAATCGCGATTAAATTTCGAGGAAAACGTGTGAACGAACTTTAATTGTGCCGCGGTGGTCCAAACAAAAGAACCTGCATACCCCCCTCTCCTCGCGACTCTTCACAAACTCTCCTCGCTTCTCAAACCTCCTCATCGTCCTTCTCGTCCTCTCTCCACTCCTCTCCTATCAGCTCACCCACATCACAACTTGCTTCGTTTTCCTCCTCCACGTCCCCACCCACTAACCGTCGGGGAACACTCAACTCTCTTTCGCGAGAGTCTGTACGAGCGCGTGCGCTCAAGATGAGGAGTGAGAAAGAGAGATAGAAAAAGGGAAAGAGAGGAGTAATCTCAAGGTTAAGGCGAATCGCGCCGCGGATGACGTCAGGATGCAGTTAGACTAGTTTTAGTTTTAGTTCGAGGTCCAGCCACAACCACCACCACCACCACCCCCTTCCTTCTCTCCTTCCAACCCCCTCTCCAACTGCTGTTTCATCTTCTTCTTCTTCTTCTTCTTCTTCTTCTTCCACCCATCCTCCTCCTCCTCCTCCTCCACCTCACGAATCTCCCCAACTCCCCTCTTTCTCGCACCGCACCAAACTGGACAAAGGATGTTGTGGGAACCGTGGTGCCGACGAGTCTCTCGCGAATTCACGCCTAAGAAAAAGGGGTGTGCAGTTACTTTTAAGCTGGCTTATGTTTATTTTATACCAAATATGGACGGGAGGGAGACTTCAACAATTTCGTCTTTATCTTATTTCTCAAACAACTTTTTGAGACTTATCGTAGGAAAACAAAAGCGAGTTTGACCGAAAACAATGGTTTCCGTTTTTAGGCTGAATACTTTTCAATCAACTCACGTTATTGAATAACGGGGTTGAATTTTTTCTAATTAGTTTTATTCGGGATTCGTTCGTCTATTTTACTTTTCTACACTTTCTGCAAATACACACGCGCGCATACACACGCGCGCATACACACGCACACACACACACACACACACACACACACACACACCATACTTATATAAGTTTGTATAGGTTCTCCCCCGCTTTGGTTCTTTCTTTTAATTACCTTTCGATCGTTCGAGACGGCGAAAAAAGACGCGCTGACCTCGAAACGTCAGGTTGGAGCGCGTTTGATAAATTGGCTCCTTTTGCCGGTCCGGTTATCGGTATTATGAGACCCGGACTAACTCTCAAGTTCGAATATCTTCTTGCGGTGTCTCCGGGAACTGCACAAATTTCTTGTCTTTTTTTTTGTTTTTATTTTTGTTTTCATCTATTCTTTTTTCTCAATTTTCATTTAATTTTATTTCGTCTGACAATTCGGTGCTTGCTCGTCCGAATATTTCTTATTCGTTCGTTCGCACGGGCTTATATTGGCATCGTCAAAATTCATTGTCCTATGAAATGGAAATGAAAATTCTTTTGCAGTCAATGCTAAACAAAGTTCACTATATGGTCTTCCGTAATTCTTGCTTACACGTTTACATGTGGTTAGAATCGGTGATCAAACGATTACCATAAGAAGGGCTGTAATTTCACACAATGCTCCCCCTTTTTTCTTGTTCTTTTTCTTTTTCTTTTTCTTTTTCTTTCTTTCTCTTTTTAGTAGTCAGCAAGATTCTCGTCCAGATGGACGAGTTGATCATCGTGTACGCGTTCACCGAGAGACAACGATCAACTTTCTCGATTTCTCAATAAATTTTCAATGGCTTCTCGAAACCGACTCACGTGTTCGTCCATACGTTCGGTAGGGAAGGTTACCGGCTCCTTTAAAAAGAGAATAAATTTGATACGAGCGATGTAACTGCTGATGAAGGAACAAGGAAGAACAATCGAAGACTAGGTTCTTCAATGGATCTTCGAAAACGTGTCCCTTTTTCTTTTCGACTACGTGCTCCTAAAATTAGGCGCGAGCTAATTTAATGTTATTTCTTTACCCGTAGGCTCACGCAAGTGTGCAAATTTAAAGGGTCACGACGTATTATTAAGTTTCCACCCTCTCACGTATTTATTTTTTAAACATATAAGTTCAATGACCTTAGCATAGAATTGTTCTTCGTATTTGCGTGCGAAACTTAAAATTAATGAGCGTGCATTAGTTTAAAGGGTCAACCTCTAGTTTTCTTTTTCTGCGTTTTTAGACAAAACCATCCCTAAGAAACAAAGTGCAATGATCTTAGCATAGTCATTTTTATTTGTATTACTATATAAAACTTAAAATCAGTGAGCTTGGCAAGTTGAGATAGTCAACAGGACGTGTCAATATTTTATCCGACTCCCTTGTAAATCTTTTTAAACGAAAACAAACAATCCTACAACTAAAAAAAGAGTCAAATTGACATCAGTCGTACTATTTTATATTTTATTAGCATGTAACAAAAATTCGTAGGGGAATTAAAAATCAACTTTTCGGTCACGGTAACTCGTCTTGATAGATCCCTTTTGATTATTCCTTTCGTTTCTATCCAAGAAAACTCGTGCCCGTTTGATCGAGGAGTTAAGGTAGTAGTAACTCGATACAAAACCTGAATCCGATGAAGAAGAGAAGGTAGGAGAAATCTAAGCCGAAACGCCGGACCCCTTTGACGTAGTATAACGCGTTATAATAGAAGCACGTTCTGTACCGTGACACCAAACTTCGCCAAGCGTTATAATGAGACAAAGAAAAGAATAGTAAAAAAAAAGCCACGAGCGAGTGAACGAACGAACGAACGAACGTACGAACGAATTTTTCGAATCCTCCTGCCGAGGCCAACGTAAGAATCAAATTTTAAATTACGAATCGCCATTTCGTTGGGCGAAATTTTAATACACGTTGCACGCGACAACAAATGTTTTCATCTACTGATAATAAAGAAGCTGAAGAAGAATAAGAAGAAGGGAAATAACGACAAAATGACGTAAAATAAATTCATCTCGTACGAAGAAGGAAAAAGAAGAAAAAAGAAGAAAAAAGAGAAACGACTAAAGGTGACGGTAGAAAAAAAAACAGGCGTCCGCGTAGCTAGGATGAAGGAAGAGAGACGAAGCTGGGGTGGAGGGGAGGAAGAGGAGAAAGGGGGATGGGTGTGGAAGGTCGGGACAGAGAAAAAAGGGAGAAAGATGAGGGCATTTGCCGTCGGGGGTGGACGATTAAAATTTCAATTCGTTTTCCTCACGAACCTGAGTCAGCCCTTCTTCTCGTAGTCGTCGTAGTTTCATCGTTCCATCGTTCCGTCGTTCCAACATCTTTCGCGAGAAGACTTGGAAGAGTCGTGAGGTCCGGGGCAAGCGCCATGGACCACAGAGCCACCACTTTGTTATAATTTCCTTTAATGACGCGACCCTGCCCTCTTTTCCGCAATCCCCCTTGTCTCCCCCCTAACCTCCTCCCAACCATTCTCCCCCTCCTTCTTCCTCTTACTCCTATTCCTCTTATTCCTCATCTTCCGACAACTACGACGAATATTTTTATTACTTTTCCCTGTCTAGCGGTTGCACACCATGAACCAACTTCAGTAACTCTCTCTTTCTCTCTCTTTCTTTCTCTCTGTCTTTTTCTTTCTTATCACTCGCTTCGTCTCGAGAGACAGGTCACGAACTTTGTCAGCTCGTCGTGGAAAGATTTTACCGTCCCGATATTAAAATATTGTATCAAGTATGAATTGCAATCATTATTTCTAATCGAAATTTAAGACCTAAATAAAATAATATTTCATAAAACTATTTTATATATATATATATATATAATGAAATATTTTTATTCTAATTTCCAATTGGGGTATGAGTTATAAAAGATGATCGTAGGAATTTTATTCGTGTGTGTAATGACGCAGGATGTTCAAGTACTCATCGAATATAAAAATATTGTATCAAAGATGAAGCTGTAATAAATATTTTTAACCCATACTAAAGATCTAAAATCAATCAAATTTCCGTTCACGGTATATTTCTTGGAAATTTTCAAATGTCGAAAGTTGCCTTTAGAAATTTATTTCACGCGCGTGTAGAAAGAAACAACATGTTTAAAAAGTCATAGAATATAAAAATATTCCGCGAAAGTATGAAACTGCGATAAATTTGATCAAACCGTAACGTATGATACATAAAATCGATCAAATTTAGTAAAACATTTATGATATTTTGATCATAATTTCCGATTGACATGAGCTAGGTAAAATGGTCGTAGAAAAGGGTTTTATCGTATGTGTGTATACGACACAGGATACTCGGGATCTCATCGATATGCGTAACGCGATCATCGATTTGCAAGCGAAGCTGCCGTTAGCTCTCTCTCGATCCGTATTCGCGAGAAAAATGTTCTACCCGGGGAAAAACAATTCCGTCCGCGCACGCGATAGGGATGGTATAAAGGAAGAAAGAAAGAAAGAAAGAAAGAAAAAAAGAAAGAACGAATGTACGAACCAACGAAAGAGACAGAAGAAAGGAAAGGAAAAGGAAGGAAAAGAAAAGAAGGGGTCGAACGAAATGTACGTCGTCGCACGTGTTACGAGAAAAGCTCTTTCCAGGATCCCCGTAGGATCTTGTGACGCTCTTGGAAAGGAGGATGAGAGGGAAGGTGGAGAATGAAAGCGGGGTAACGGGGAAGAGGAGTAGAAAGAGGAGAAAGAAAAGGAAGAAGGAGAGGCGGCGGTAGGAGAGGGGTGAGGGGGGAGTAAGGGGAGACGATGCAATGGGGACGAGGTAGGATTTCCTTAATAAAATGGGGCGCAAACGCCACGCCAGCGAATATCTAGCTGATAGTGGTTCGGTCAGCTCGCCGTCCACCTCGGAAAATGCCGACTACGATGAAAAGAGAAAGAAAGAGAAAAATAAAGAGAGAGAGAGAGAGAGAGAAAGTCGGTTTGGTTGGCTCGAGAAGTCGTGAACGGCTTGGGTGTGTTGCTTAGGCTGATTCAATCTGATGCTGGAGAGTTCCTCCTCAACCTCCTCCCCCTTTTACACCTCCCTCCCTCCTACCCAGTTCCACCCAACTGAAATTCACCCTCTCTTCTTACCATTGCTGGATATTTCTATCTCCCTCTTTCTCTCTTTCTCTCTTTCTCTCTTTCTACTTTCATCTTCTCGCTCGTCTCTTCTATCAGTGATACATATAACATCTATTCATATGTGTGTATTTGTCTGTCGGTCTGTGTGCGTCAGGTATCACCCCTATGTATATAAGTAACTATATATATATATGTGTGTGTGTGTGTGTGTGTGTGTGTGTGTGCATATATATATAAAACGTTTTTCCGACGATTCTCGTTGACTCCTTGTCGTTTTACTTTAATCGGATACGATCGTGAAATAGGGAAGCTTCTTTCATCTCTCTCTCTCTCTCTTCCTCTCTCTATTCTCTTCTTTTCTTTCTTTTTTTTCTTCCCAAATTTAGGTGGAATACGTGTTTCCAAAAAGATACAATATATGGGTAATGTTTGATAATTACTGCCATGGAGATATTTTGAACGTCCTTTTTATTGTTTGCTTATTTTTTCTAAAAGTTCCAACTGATAAATCACAATGTACCATTTTACTGATTGTTCGAGACAACTTTTTGGGAATATCTTAAGTAGACTTGTATTTTCCTTGTGGAATTTAGAAAGCCTAGATTGTGATCTAAGGTAAGATATTAGAAAATAAGTTTAAGTCTTACCCAATTTAGGTTTATCTTAATCTGACACATAATAGTCCAATGAGAAAACGTACTTACGATAATGTTGATTTAAAAATTATTTTTTATAAACGTGTTAAAGAGAAGAAAATAAAAAATATCAACCGAAAGTAAATGAATTCTGAGAAGCAAGAAATTGATAAGAAAGAAAAAAACGAATAAGTGCATTTAGAGAATAACCGAGATAGATTTATCTATGAAAAATATTTATGCATTTGATGATTCACATTTTCTATCATTTCTTTATCAATGAGTTTCTTTTTCCTCTTAAGTTTTCCGAGTTGTTTTTTATTGAATATTTTCTATATGCTTTTTGCAGAAATTGTCAGAAAAGATTATTAATAATAATATTTAGAAATATAAGATAACTATACGTGATGACACTCAATTGTTAATAACATTAACAATAATCAAATGTTTAATGGGAGAAAATATTAAATGTTCGAGAATACTATTCCGATATAGACGAAAAAAATCAATGAAAAGCTTTTTTTTATGGCACCGGTATATAAACAAACAGGTAGTAGTAAAGTCTACAAATTAGCTTTCGGTATATAACGCGTTAAAAAATCTTTCAATTTATTAATACTTGATGCAACAACGATAGATCGTTTCTAAATTGATCGGTGTATTCCATTTTCATGGAAATCGACAAGTGATTTCAATGCTTGTAATGCAGTACATGCATAAACTTCTTAAATCGATATCGACCCTCGTTTGAAAGTTCAGTTACCGTACAACTAGCCTACGGACATGTTTCAAGTAGTTGAGACTTGATGATTGACAGGTTAATAAGTTTTTTAATTAAATACATTTCTTGTCGTATTTTTAAACTAATTTTCTGTTTTGTTTTTTTCTTTTTTTAAATAATTGCATAATCATGCACACGAATTTTTAGGATAATTCTAAAGTCTCTTATAAATGATTAAATATATTATATAATCGTAATCTTGAATATTTTATGGATGATACATATTTTTATAGTCTTTTTTTTTTTATAGATTTATTAAAAATTTATGATGTTTTAAAAGTGTGTGTGTTATCTTATCTTATTTATAGAATTATTTTCGAAAGTAAATGTAATTATTGGATGATAAGAAATACTCAAGATTTGGTTTTCGTTTCCGTATTGTATTATGGATATTCCACGGTTATTTACCAAGGCTTGATATTTACTTTTCTTTTTCGTCGGCTTTTCGAACCTGTCGTATGCGATAAACGAATATATATTATTCAAATCTTGTATCTTACCCTTCTTTCCAAACAAATATTATTGAAAAATTGAACCTTGTTGATTTCTTTCATAATATCAACAAATTACAATGCTTTCAAATATCAACAATTAAACAATAGTGTTATCAAATGATTCCTATAATCGTTAAAAATCACAAATTATCATTTTATCAATCATTTAATCAATTTTTGTATAATATTTTTGATAGGAAAAAAAATAAAAATAAAAATCGTATGACATTTGATACAAAATAAAAATTGGATGCAACATTTGAGGATTTTTAGGTAGATCGAAGAAAAACTTGGATTCAATAGGCGATCTCAATATTCGATCTCGAAAGTCGAAACAGCGTGCATTGTTTCGAAGCTCGAGCCAGAAGGGCTGGAATCCCCATAAACTAATTCGTCCTTTATGTAAATCTACCACGTGACTTTGGTATCTCATGAATACATACATGCCTTTAGACTTTTTACTTCGAAGCAAAACGAGTGCTAACAGCGCATTCAAAATGGAGACTTCCAATTTTGTCGTGAACCGATGGATGCATCATTATTTCAAATACACCATACAAATTAAAAACCTTTGAGAACAATTATTTTCAAAAATATTTTCTAATAACCTTGAGCAAATGCTTCAAACATAACCTCATCTGTAACAATAGCTCAAACAGGATCAAAAAATCTTTCAAATTCTTAATCGTGTTTTCTATCAGACAATTTTAATGACTCTGTACACCATCAATTTTGTTAATGTAATAAGTTTGTAAAAATTGTTAATCCACATACGTAATACCAGACGATAAGTTTAGAATAAGAAAAAAAAAACGTGATTCAAATGTTGGTCGTGTGTGACCAGCGTACGGAGCCACGTGGGTCATCGATGACCGACACTGCTCTATTATTTTATATTTTATCAAAAAATCGAGGCCTCTATGGGAAACCATGTAAAATTAGAATATACGGGTTAGTGATGAGATGTTTTATTTCTCAACACAGGTGGTCGTACATTGGTTCGTTATAAACGTATTCATAGCAAGTACTTTTACAGGGAGAAAAATAGTCGTAGGATTTCCTGTAAAGGAAAAAGAAAAAAAATGAGAATAAAAGAGAGAGAGAGAAAGAGAGAGAGAGAGAGAGGAAAGGAGTGTCGCATTGAGTATGCAAAGTGCACGAGTCGAGGAGTTGCTTCCCCGGTAGGAAAAAAAAGGATATAGTAAAAAAAATGCAAGGTTACCTACATTTCCTTTTTTATTCACCCATAGAGCAGCTTCGTCCTGGCCGCTGAGTTTCGGGGTGATGCCGAAACGAGATGAACGGAACGAGTCGAATGAAGCGGGGGATGCAGGAGGAGGAGGAGGATGAGGAGGAAGAGTAGCAGGAGGAGGAAGAAGAGGAGAGTGTTAGGTTCGAGAAGAGAAGAACGGGAAACAGGCGGCGAAGGCAGGAAGGAGATAAGAAGGGAGATAGAGGAAAGATAGAATGATAAGAAAGAAAAGTAAAGATCGTTCCTTATCATCCGGTAATACCTGGTGCGATTTTTTTTCCGTAGCTCTACGAAGAGCATCGATTGAAGAGCATATCTTCAAGCATCGCTCGGCTCGGTTGTATCGCATTCAAACGTGGACGCGAATATTGTTTTTCTTTTAACACTAAACCTACCAGTAGCGGTCAAATGACCGTTTTTAAAATTTCGTTTAGAATTTCTCGTATACAACGTTACCATATCACCATGTAGCTTATAGACTTTTCCTATAATATACATACAACCCATTTTCCAATATTTACAACTTTTTTTATTGTTTACTTTCCGAAAAAAATTCATAGAATGTCTAATCTACCATCTTTCAACGGTCATTTGACCGTTTGAAAAATTTATGTTATTTACGACTATATTCTTCGAAAAGCGCACTTCTGAAATTGTTTTACAAGTCTACAATGTACTTTTGGATCTACAGTTTAGACAAACGCACGACTAGAGCAAATGTACAGCGTTCTTTGTACGACAAGACGGTCTTACGATCAGAGTAGAGAGCATCAAAATTTCACAGTGTATAATAGAAATTATTACGTGATATAAGTGATAGTTTCGACAAAGTCAACAGAGCCAACAAATATTTAGTGTTATGATTTACAATTGTTTTTTTTTTTATTTCTGGTATCAATGTTTTTTTTCCTTGTTTGATTTATATTTTAATATTTTAATTTTTACTTTATCATTTGTATATTAATCTCCAAAAATGTCAAGACATTCAAGGAATATCAATTTATTAGACAAAATAAATAATATCGACGAGGATTGCTCGAAAGATGACCAAGAAGTTTCCGATATTGATAATGATACAGCAGAAAATAATTGTGACTTATTTGACAGTGAGACGGACGAAGAGAATATTTTGAATATACGAAGAGGACAAAAAAGAAAGAGATTTATAGTTAGTTCCAAAAGTGAAAATGAGGAAGATATTGAAACTGCTATGGACGAAACTGTTTGACAAAAAATAAAAGAAGAGTCTAATCGCGGAAGAGCACCGATTTATAATATTTTCAAGGAAATATCGGGACTGACAGGATACACTAAACGAAATATTATAAAATGTAGATTTGATCAATAAGATATTGTGAAGTTAATAAGACTAACAAAATTTGTATAAAATAAAAAAAATATATATGTGGAAAATGTGCAATACAAAATGCTGTAATTTGTAAAAAATGTTTTAAACATGCATATGGGTATTTAAAACTTTCTAAATAGAAAAGAGGGGAGCGGGTTTTTATTGTAGCACCAGGAAAATATATTGTTTACGATTCAATTGGCTAAAATCTCTTTCTATATTAAGATACATATGTTTTTTTGAAGCAGTCATTTGGCCGCTCATGGTAGAATTAGGTACACATGAAATGTCGGTAGGTTTAGTGTTAAATTAATCGAAAATTTCTAAAATTACACTTTTCTTTGTATTTTTTTTTATTTTGTTATACCATATGTCCTGAAATAAAATTTTTGTTCAAAAAACCAGGATTACAAGAAAACGTCCTCTGCTGATGCGACGGAACTTTCACTGCTTTTGTCGTAATTTCTTTCTTGCTTTTCTTTTCTCGAACAAAAAGAAAATATAAATCCCGTGTTTTTTATTTCCAAGGCAATTGAATAAGACAACCTTTTGAAAATATAAAAAACAAAACGTAGGAAAAATTTTCTCTCGTATATCTTATTTTTTTACACTTCTGTCAGTAAAAAATGTAAGAAAAAACTGAGTTGTACATTTACAAGTATATATATTTAT